>NC_073229.2:162325000-163575000 GCF_029281585.2 Gorilla gorilla gorilla | reverse complement strand
TTTTCAATTATTCAATTTTTTTTTTAAAGGAGAATTAAGGGCCGGGCACAGTGGCTCACACTTGTAATCCCAGCACTTTGGGAGGCCAAGGTGGGTGGATCACCTGAGGTCAGGAGTTTAACACCAGCCTGGCCAACATGGTGAAATCCATCTCTACTAAAAAAAAAAAAAAAAAAAAAAAAAAAAAAAAAAATTAGTTGGACATAGTGGTGGGCACCTGTAATCCCAGCTACTCAGGAGGCTGAGGCAGGAGAATCACTTGAACCCGGGAGGCGGACGTTGCAGTGAGCCGAGATTGCGCCACTGCAACTCCAGCCTGGGAGACAGAGTGAAACTCCATCTCAGAAAAAAAAAAGGAGATTTGAAATGAGATCTCAATTGCTTAACTGTAAGTGTTAAAGGAATTTGCATTTTTTAGCTGCATGATCACCTACTCTGAGTCAGGTACTATTTCTGCACTGGAGATGCAATGATGTGACACTGGGCACAAGATAGAAGCCTAGACCTTCCCTTCATGGGGACAGTATTGAAGGAGCCACAACAATTTATCTAACTATACATTTTGAGAGGGACTGTGAAAGAAACTGTCAAGGCAACTGTATATGACAAAGGCAATAATGGGAGACCTGACCAGTCTGGAGCAAAATCACAGTTTCCCTCATGGAAGAATGCCAAACCATTATGAGATATCAGTAAGTAGGAGTCTCCCACCCACTTCAGAATTTCAAATTATTTCAATAGACCCACTGCAGTTACAGGACAGAGGTAACAGGAAGGGAGGGAGGCCAAAGGACACTCATGCTGTCGCTGTACCCTTCCCTTGGCGACACCACCACAGATGAAGGCCTGCTCTTCAGCTCAGCTGCTCCATTCATCCTGAGTTCAACTGACTCCCACACTCATCAGATTCACAAGAGATTGATGAACAGCAGTTGATTCATTTACAATTCCAGGTGACTGCTAACTCCCAAGGTACCCAAGAGCCCGGGAAGCTGAGATGTTCCTGCTAAAGATGCTGATCTTATCTTGTACATGTTTATGCTCCTTGAAGGCACTCATGGAAGATAATCTTATCTCAAACTTCTGAGGCTGTTTCTCTGGTGCCCCCACACACTGATTCCAGAAGCTGGGCTGCACTTGAAATCAGTCTAGAAATCCTTTGCTCATACAAGTTAATGGTGTGAACAAGGTTGTCTAAAATACTTAAAAGACCTGAAGCACCTACAAGCACTCCAGAAAATACCATTTAAAATATAAATAATTGCCAGGCACAGTGGCTCAAGCCTGTAATCCCAGCACTGTGGGAGGCCGAGGCAGGTGGGTCATGAGGTCAGGAGATCGAGAGCATCCTGGCCAACATGGTGAAACTCTGTCTCTACTAAAAATACAAAAAAATTAGCTGGGTGTGGAGGCACATGCCTGTAATAATCCTGGCTACTTGGGAGGCTGAGGTAGAAGAATCACTTGAACCCAGGAGGTGGAGATTGCAGTGAGCTGAGATCGCACCATTGCACTCTAGCCTGGGCAACAGAGTGAGACTCTGTCTCAATAAAAATAAAAATAAAAATAATAAAAAAAAGACATGAATATAAATCATTCTTTTCTAGTTATAACCCAGCTCACCTAAGCATTTCTGTAAAGCTGGTATTTGAATGAATAGAAGCGGGAACTGATGAGCCAATGACTAAAAACAATTGAACTCACAGACAACTTTGGGGTCATATATTTATTTGATATAGGAAAGAAACCTGTATTTTTTTAAGGAAGTGGCTAACACTCAGACTTCGATAGTTTAACCTTTCTATTCCATTCTCTGCCAACTATAGATCCAAATTATTTATTATAATGCATAGTTATATGACCCAAAGTATTGGTAATAATAAAGACCGGATACCACCAAAACCAGGGTTTTTTTAATAGGAGTTCACAGATCCTTCACAAACCTTAAAGTAGTCTTCGGTGTTCTCTTTTTCTCCTCAAGAATTCTTTAATTTTATGTTTTCATTTTGTTGATCTTTTTTTTTTTTTTTTTTTTTTTTGAGACGGAGTCTTGCTCTGTCGTCCAGGCTAGAGTGCAATGGCACGATCTCAGCTCATTGCAAGCTCCGCCTCCCAGGTTCATGCCATTCTCCTGCCTCAACCTCCCGAGCAACTGGGACTGCAGGTGCCCGCCACCACGCCCGGCTAATTTTTTGTATTTTTAGTAGAGACGGGGTTTCACTGTGTTAGCCAGGATGGTCTTGATCTCCTGACCCTGTGATCCGCCCCCCTCGGCCTCCCAAAGTGCTGGGATTACAGGCTTGAGCCACCGTGCCCGGCCTTTGTTGATCATTTCTAACAAATTATTAGACACGTATTATGAATCATCCAAATGATCATCTTTCATTATTTAGATTTGTGATTATGACTGTGATGGTGCCAAGTAGCATGACTTTAAAATGTTGAAGATGAATCAGGAAAGAACACAGACGTCTTTAATATACTGAAATGGTCGCACCATGTGAAGACCAACTGAAATTGTGGTGCACAGTATACAAGTTTGCACAGTGGTTCCAATACAAATTTCACTACATGGCATGCTATAGCATCAGCAGGCCAAACTCAGTAGCAAAAAACAGATACTGTAGTTCTTGTTGCTGGATTCACATTGCAAGGGGTGGCTTAATTTTGACAAAATCGGCCAGATAAATGTTGTTAATTTCTATTTTTATTGGTTCTGAATTTTTATTTAACATGTACATGTGTTCTAGTATTACAGTTGTATAAGAGCTGTAAACATAAGGATATCATGCATTGTTCCCTATTTTTACATAGTTAAGAAATATAAATAATGTAAGTAAACATTTGAAATCTAAGACAATTTTTTTTTTTCTGAGACAGAGTCTTGCTCTGTTGCCCAGGCTGGAGTGCAGTGGCGCATCTTGGCTCACTGCAAGCTCCACCTCCTGGGTTCACCCCATCCTCCTGCGTCAGCCTCCCGAGTAGCTGGGTCTACAGACGCCTACCACCACACCCAGCTACTTTTTTGTATTTTTAGTAGAAACGGGGTTTCACCGTGTTAGCCAGGATGGTCTCGATCTCCTGACCTCATGATCTGCCCACCTTGGCCTCCCAAAGTGCTGGGATTACAGGCGTGAGCCACTGCGCCCGGCCAAGATAATTTTTTCTTTTGAAAGAGAGCTTTATTATTCTTGGCCAGGCACTGTGGCTCACGTCTGTATTCCCAGCACTTTGGGAGGCCATGGTGGGCGGATCACCAGGTCAGGAATTCAAGACCAGCCTGGCCAACATGGTGAAACCCTGTCTCTACTAAAGATACAAAAAATTAGCAGGGCATGGTGGCGCGTGCCTGTAGTCCCAGCTACTCAGGAGACTGAGGCAGGAGAATGGTGTGAACCCAGGAGGCGGAGGTTGCAGTGAGCCGAGATTGAGCCACTGTACTCCAGCCTGGGCAACAGGGCGAGACTCTGCCTCAAAAAACTGTAAACAAACAAACAAACAAACAACAGAGGTTTATTATTCTTTATTCTGAAAGAGAGCTTTATTATTCTTGAGAAACATTGACTTAAACCAGCATTTTTCAACATTTTTTTCCTGTGAGTCTCCTTCATTGTTATCTCATGAACCACTTAGGCATTTTCAGATCATTTAAAAAATTTTTGTATGGCATGTAAGAAGAGAGTTCACAGAAAACATTATGTTTTAGATAAATGTATAATAGAAGTTTGTTTTGTGGAGTTTATTTTAAATAATATTTATTACAAAGACTATAAAACAAATTATTTTTTGTTATAAAATACACTTATAAGATCTCTTTTCAATTAATTATAAGAAGTAAAGCACAGCTTGTTAACAAATTCAAAATTAACAATATATTCTCTGTGGATATGAGACTAAATACATATTTAAACATATTGAAATACAACTACATATTATGACATTACAAATTGGCACAAAATACTTTCCTTTCCTGATGTTTTTAGTTTTTGACTTTTGTACATAAAAATCAACTGGGATTTTAAAAAATAATGTTTGTGCTTTGTTTGTAAGTAATGAGATCAGAGGAATAGTTTCAGGCTATTATTTGTAAACATACTTCCATAATTATTACATACAGCAGCTCAGTCTTTATTTCTAATAAATTGACAGACAATTTGAGTGTAGTCGTCACTATGTTTTCTTTTTTTTGGATTCATTTTTTAGTCCTAGAGTTATGTAATTTGTACTATATAAAAATTTTCATGATATGAATGCAACTTCTGGGTGAGATGAGCATCATCATAAGTTAGTTGTGAAATAATTATCACAATTCAGCTGGGCACCATGGTCATGCCTGTAATCTCAATGCTTTGGGAGGCCAAAGTGAGAGGACCACTTGAGTCCAGGAGTTTAAGGTTACATGAGCTATGGCCACATCACTGCACTCCAGCCTGGACGTCACAGTGAGACCCTATCTCAAAAAAAAAATTATCACAATTATATTTCTCACAGGTTTATTTTATTCAGGACCATTAGTCTTCTATCTTTAAAAAAAAAAATCCGTATGTGTAAAAGAATTAAAAGCAACTTAAAGTTGTTAAATAGTGCAACAACCACTCTGACATGAGTATTTAGCTGAGAGAGTAACTATGTTACTTAATGCTTGTCATCGGATGTCTACAACCAGCTCTGTGGGCTCACTCAGCACAACTCAGAGACTCTCAAACTTCCATCTTGTTGGGGTTTTTTTGTTTTGTTATTGTTTTGAGACAGGGTTTCGTTCTGTCATCCAGGCTGGAGTGCAGTGGCACAATCACAGCTCATGGCAGCCTCAAGCTCCTGGGCTCAAGTGATCCTCACGCCTCAGCCTCTCAAGTAGCTGGGATTACAAGTGTGTGCCACCATGTCTGGCTAAGTTTAAAATTTCTTTTTTTTTTTTTTTTTGAGATGGAATCTTGCTCTGTCACCAGGCTGGAGTGCAGTGACGTGATCTTGGCTCACTGCAACCTCCACCTCCTGGATTCAAGTGATTCTCCTGCCTCAGCCTCCCGAGTAGCTGGGACCACAGGTGTGCGCCACCACGCCTGGCTAATTTTGTGTATTTTTAGTAGAGACCACGTTTCACCATGTTAACCAGGATGGTCTCAATCTCCTGACCTTGTGATCCACCCGCCTCAGCCTCCCAAAGTTCTGAGATTACAGGCGTGAGCCACCGTGCCCAGCCTCAAATTTTTTTTGTAGAAACAAAGTCTCTCCATGTTGCCCAGGATGGTCTCAAACTCCTGGGCTCAAGCCATCCTCTTGCCTCAGCCTCCCAAAGTGCTGGGATTAAAGACGTGAGCCACTGCACCCAGCCCCAAACTTCCATTTTGAACTGGAAAACTACTTTTAAATGATTTTAATTCCCACTGTTTTAAAAGTAGAAATTGATATAGATTCTATTACTGTCTTCTGCAATCCTATCCACCTATAATATAGAACATCAGCTGAGAAACGCTGATCTAAAAAACCACTCAACGCATCTCTATTTCACTTCAGTGAAGTCTTCATAAAGACTTGGTCTGCTCCGATAATCCGTACCAGTGTTTTTAAATCCTGATGGTTAGGAAGTCCTTTATGAGCAAGTCACTTAACCTCTCAGGACCTCAGATTTCTCATGTAGAAAAGGAAGGAATTTGGATAAGATTATTTTTAAAAGTCCTACCCACACTATAATTCTATGATTTTTATGTATTATCCAAAGCATTAGTTTTCATAACTGTTTAACATCAGAACAATATGCTTTTAAAACAAACAGAAACCTTTAATATATAAAGCACTTAAAAGTGAAGCTGAGAATACACAACATCTACAGAACACAAATTTGGAAACCACTGATCTAAAGCTCTCTTTTTAAAAACGCCTTCCTTTTTTCTTTGTCTCAGTGGAAAAGGAAAACATCTGGAAAGGATCCACCATATTAGTTTTCCTCTATGTAGACCAGAACATATGTATTAAGTCACCTGTCAGCTTTTTCTTCTCCAGATTAAATAGCCATTATAAGTCCCATTTCCCGTCCCTTTAAAAATATATTTCCTTTTTTTTTTTTCAATGAACTTTCTTTGGTTTTGGTAACTCTTTATTAAAAGGTAAAGTTGCAAACCAACCATGATCTCTCAGAAGAGCCCAGTGTAGCAAAAGGATTACTTCCAGCTCTGTCATGTGATTCTCACTCCTGATACACTCCGAGTTGTGTCCTTTTCAATAACAGCATTCCGTGGCTGCCTCTGATTCAACCAGTAGCTTAGGAGGACCCGCAGTTTTGTTTTGGTTTGGTTTTTGGCTGAACTTGTTATATCTACTCAATAATTTCCCATCCAATACCCATGTAATTTGTTATTGTCCTCGTGAAGCCTCTGCAGTTTTTCTTATTGAACATAATCTTGTTTTTGATAGAGTGTTTTTCTAATTATTTAAGGTCACTGAATTTTTCTTCTGCTTTCCAACATACCTCATCCAACTTCAAAACCAATGTGAATGTTCTCTAGCTTATTGTTAAAGCTGCAGACTAAGAAAATGCCAATTATCTAAAAAAGAATCTATATGTGACGTGTGTTATATAGGCTGAATTGTACCCCCACCCAAATTCCTCTGCTGACAGCTAACTCCCAGTACCTAAGAATGTAACCATAACTAGAGATAAGGTCTTTAAAGAGGTGATTCAGTTAAAATGAGGACATTAGGGAGGGTCCTAATCCAATCTGACTGATGTCCTCATAAGAAGAGGAAATTTGGACACACGAAAGAGACACCAGGGTTTCCTGTGCACTGAGGAAAGACCATGTGAAGACACACCAGAAGCAGCCATCTGCAAGCCAAGGAGAGGGGTCCTGACACTTCGATCATGGACTTTCAGCCTCCACAACTATGAGGAAATACATTTCTGTTATTTAGGCCTCCCAGGCTGATATTTTGTTATGGCAGCCCTAGCAGCACTAGCAAACTTATACACATGCTCCTGGCTTATGATGGTTTCACAGATGATGTTTTCAACTTATAGAACGGGGTTTATCAGAGCATGACCCCATGGTAAGTCGAGAGGCATCTGTTGAAGGTTGACCTTATTCTGTGCACAACATTTTGCAGCCCCTTGGAGCTCACCTGGGAACCTCTGCCATCACAGAGAAGGTTACAGAAGAATACAAATACCCGTAACTCAAGTCAGAATAGGTCAAAAAAGAAGGTCTGAGTAAATTGCCCTGGAAGCACCAAGGAGCCAGAATTCTTGCCATCTAGGGGATCAGGGGAAGCTAAAAAAGAGGAAATGTCATCTGAGCTGGGCCTTCAAAGATGGGCAAAATTCCAGTCATGGGCGGGAGGCGGAGAGGAAATGGGTGGCAATCCAGGGAAACTGGACATTATGAGTGTGAACCAGGTTCACAGTACACCCATGAACCCTGTGAGAATGACCCCAGTTGTCATCAACCTATAAACAAGGTTGGCTGTTTGCAAACCTAGCTAAATATCAGAACCAACCGGGAGCTTTTAAAAAATATACAGCTCCTCAGGCCCCACTCCCAGCCTGATGAATCAAGAACTCCACGAATGACATCCTAAAATATTTATTTTAATCAAATTCTCAAGCGGGATAGTACCAACTTCATCAATTTAAAGACCCTTTAATACAAACATTTCATTGACCTCTACGTGATAATGGCTATATTTCTCTTGAATGAAAAAATACCTAAAGACAGAAAAACTATTATGAGTTTGGTAATAATTTCAAGTGAATTTGTATTTTATGAGTTAGAACCAAGTTTACATGTTTAGAAGTGATATTCACATCTCAGTTTGACATATATACTACATGTAAGACATTATTCAGTTTGCAGATAACACCAGGGCCTCTGTCACTATTAAATCATGTGTTAACAGACTCTCTGGCTACCTCTCTCCTCTTTTCCCTATTCCTCTCCTTCTGAGAAGGTGGCCATGTTTTTCATTGTTTTTATTTTTATTTTTAAAAGATTCTCTGAGACTCAAAGTCCTCCTTACTAAAGTGATGAAAGTAATCCCTACTCCTTACATTGAGGATTAAGTGAGCTTTGGGGTTTTGTTTCATTTTGTTGTTTTGTTTTTTGGGTTTTTGAGACAAGGTCTTGCTCTGTCACCCAGGCTGGAGTGCAGTGGCACGACCTCGACCTCGACCTGCAGCCTTGACCTCCTGGGCTCAAGTAATGCTCCCACCTCAGCTTCCCGGCTTCCTGAGATGCTGGAACTACAGTCATGCACCACCATGCTCAGCTAATTTTCATATTTTTTGTAGAGTCTGGGGTTTTGCCATATTGCCTAGGCTGGTCTCAAACTTCTGGGCTTAAGCAATTCTCCCACCTCAGCCTCCCAAAGTGCTGGTGATTATAGGCATGACCCACTGCACTCAGCTGAGATAATTTAAATAACGTACAAAATACAGTGCTAAATCTCACCTTACTCCCTTCCCTAGCTGCACCACACAAGTATGAGCTCTTTCAATACATTTTTTGAAGCTGGGTCCTTCAGTCAGCCTTTTCTCAATTCAGGTTTTAGCTAAAGCCAGAGACTCACCTCTAAAAACTTGTTTCAGTCAAAAGTTCACACCAATGGGGACCTTTGTCCATTACTCAGCAGTCGGTGATGCCCAGGTGAGTCATCTTCCCAAACAGATAACAGTTTTGCCCAAGTGGCTGCCACAGTGCAGACAAAGGTAAGCTGCTGTTCTCCTTTTCCACTTGACTTTTCTACCTCCAGCTTTTTTTTGGGAGGTAGAAGGGATGAAGGTCTCACTCTATTGCCAAGGCTGGAGTGGAGTGGTGTGATCACAGCTCACTGCAATCTCGAACTCCTGGGCTCAAGCCATCCCCCCGCTTCAGCCTCCCCAGTATCTAGGACTACAGGTATGCACCTCCACACCCGGCTCATTTTCTAATTTTATTTTGTTGAGACAGGATCTCAAGATGTTGCCCAGGTTGGTCTCGAACTCCTGGGCTCAAGTGATCCTCCCACTTCAACCTCCCAAAGTTCTGGGATTACAGGTGTGAGCCACTGCACCTGGCCTACCTCCAGCCTTGAGAGTAACCTTCTCCAGAAAGTCTTCCTTGGCCCCTCATTGGGGTTCCCATAGTGCCAATGCCATATTTTATTCATGCATTCACCCTTCGATTAGTAAAAGTCTAATACCTTCCAGGACTTGTTTCAGACACTGAATGAACAACCAGGCTAGGTCTCTGCTCTCATGGAGCTGTCATTCTAATGGGGAAGGCAGTAAACTGTCAACTTACCATGCAGCATGTCAGGTAGGAAGATACGCTAAGATGAAACATAAAGCAGGGCAAGGAAACAAGAGAGATATTGCTATTTGGGTAGGACAGTCAGGGAGAGTTCGTTGAGGTGATATTTGAGCAGAGACATGAAGAAATGAGAATATGGGCCAGTAGGACGTCTGGGAAGAGAGTTCCAGGTGGCAACTTTCTTTGTCAGCAGCAGGGGTCTTGTATTACTCAGTTTATTTACCACTGTTATTGGTCAAATTGTGTCCCCGCAAAAATATCTTGGAGATATGTTGGAGTTCTAACCTCCAGAATATGACCTTCTTTGGAGTCAGGAGCTTATAGAGGTGATCAAGTTAACGTGAGGCCAGTAGGAGAAGCCCTAATCCAAAAGGACTAGAGTCCTTGTAAAAAGGGGAACTTTGGACACAGAGATACACATACAGGGTGGCGGGGGGTGGAAAACGTCACATGAAGATTAAGGTGGGGATCGGTGTGATGCATCTACAAGTCAAGGGACACCAAAGATTGCCGGGAAACCACCAAAAGCCAGGAAAGAGACACGGAATAGATTCTCTCTCACGGTCTTCAGAACCAACCCTGCCAACAACTTGGCCTTGTACCTCTAGCCTCCAGAACTGTGAGACAATAATGTTTTGTTGTTTAAAGCTTGATCAGCCTTAAGTTTGTATTAGACTGGTGCAAAAGTAATTACAGTTTTCGCCATTACTTTCAATGGCAAAAATCACAATTACTTTTGCACCAACCTAAATAGTACTGTGTTATGCCAGCTCTGGGAAATGAATACAACCATTCAGTGCTGTGAGGGCCACAGACAGATCACTCGCTCGCTCACCCAGGTTCACAGGATAAACCCTGGTTATACGGAACTTCTGGGAGCCCTGGGTTACTGTAAGCGCCCCCTAACTGGACTCCCTGTTTCCTGTCTTACTTTCTCCAACCATTCTCCACAGTACTGCCCTGATCTTTCTAAAATCCAAATCTTTCCTATCTCATGGCTTCACAAGCTTTTACCTGCCTCCCACTGTCTTTGGGATACAGCAAAATTTCTCAGCTTGAGGACACAATGCCCTTGGCATCCGGCCCCAGCATATTTCTCCAACCTTATTTCTCTCATCTTTGCATTCACTCCCTAGCCATACATTTTCTACCCCACTCCTAATGGGACCAAACTTCCATTCATCCTGAGGCCTCCACTTAGTCACCATCTCCACCGGAAAGCCTTCCCAAAGCCCCCAGGAGGGGGGTAGGTGTCCCTCCTATGTGCTCTCCAAAGCCCTTTCCTTCAATGCCTTTGTGGCATTTATCACAGTGTGTTCAAGGCCTTTTTGTCAGTTTTCTCCCTGTGACCATGAGTTCCTATCTTGTTTGTATCTCCAGGCACCAAGAAAGCGCTTGGCACTTGGAGGACATTCAATGGACGGATGAGAATAAATGAACAAAGCATGCCATGTTCCAACCAGCTGGTCCCAGAACTATTTTGTTCTCCTTTAAGGGATGGGGGATGGGCAGGTGACCTTTCCAGGGATTTCCCAATAGTAGGTAGAACCACTGGAGCTGGATGGAGCTCCACCTTTCCTCAGTGGTTGCAAGAGGAATTTAGATTAGACATTCAAAAGCTGTTCCTTGTGTCGAAAGACACTTGCAGTACAAAGAAGGGAAAGTAAACAATCCCGCGATTTTTGAGGTTGGGGTTGACCAATATTTTAGAATCTGTTTTTTTATAGGAAGTGGCCCCTTCAGGTATCCAAGCCTCTGATACGGTAAACTCCATGTCCTGACCTACAGGTAAAGGTGGTGGGAGGTTAGGAGAATAGGGAATTGTTGCAACTAACAATGCAATGTGTCCTGTGCCCGTATCTCCAAAAAGTAAATATTTTTGAGGTTTAAAAATTATTTGCATGCACGGTTTGCCGGAGAGCCTGGAAGAGGAAAGAAGACAAGACACAAAGTAACAACATTTACAAAAATATGCCTGACTAGGAAAAGACAGAGGGGTCATAGACGAAAATAATCAGGATTGGGTCTCTCTTGCAAATTCCTGAACGGGGAAATGTATCAGAATTTCCAGTCCTCAAGAAACAGGGCCTTTAAAAGTCTTGTGTGCAAGAAGGGGGAAAAAGACGAGGGGGGCGGGGAGGCGGACTCGCTCTTCGCAGCAGGAAGTCTTCAATGGCTATCGAGTTATGAAGAAACAACTGCCCAGAAGTCCTTATTCGGAGCATTAAACTCGATTTTACCACATAAAGAGCAATATAAAAGCTCAGAACAGCCCCATCATGGTGTTGGGGAAACAACTTGGCTTCCCCATGTGAGAAAGCCAGAGAGCTCCGACTGGGTAGTAGCCCAGACCTGTGTTAGGGGTTTTATTTGCAAGTCAATGAACCAAACGGGCGACCAGGCTCGTTGTGCCGCGTTGTGGAAGCAAGGTTATTATTATCGCCTATTGCCCCACTGAACAATTTCACTGAAAAGGAAGAGCCCCAGCCGTGTGTGTGCGCGTGGTGCCATACGGGACGTGCAGCTACGTGCCCACCTCCAGAACGACTTTATTTACAAAGCGATTACCATGTTATCTATTTGTTTTCCTTTTCCAGCAAGAGCAGCCTTACTCAGCCCTCAAATTTCTTAATTACAAACCCGTTTGCTTCTAAATCAACCCCAAACCGTCAGGCAGAGCCCGGAGGGAGGCTCTGCAAGTTTGCACACACCCCCACCTCCCGGATCCAGGGCAACAGCAGAAGCAAGTAACTGTGTATGTGCAAAAAGGTGGATCTGGGGACGAGGATCGCTGAGTTTGTTTACAGAGCAGAGACGCCTCAGCTCGGATGCCAAAGCTACCAAGAGCTGCAAACGCAAACTTAGCAGAAGCACACGTACCCCGGGAGCGGCAGGCGGGCCCGAAAGCGCGGACTGGAATTTCAGGGCGCGGGAGCGGGGGTGGCCGGGCCCGCGAGCGCGCTCCGTCCACCTGCAGCCGCTGCCCCTCCCCGCCCCCAGCTCCTGTCCTTGAAAGGAGCGGAGGAAAAAAATGCATCTACACGCGGTGATCTAGAGTAGGTCTACCCACTGCCCGTATGAAAACACAAAGGCACAGCCTAGGAAGGCGCGCTCAGGAAAGGGCGCATTATTTGTCCGGGTCTTTAAAACCCAACTCGAGGAAGCACAGCCATTCTTCGCTGCCTGCGGAAGCTTTTGCAAAACCGGGGAGGCACAAGGGCACTCTGGAGGGCGGGGGGCGCTGGGCGAGTCCCCTTTTCCCGTAGAGAGCTGGGCAGATCGCTAGGTGAACCGAGTGAGAGAGCTGGGGGTGGGGTAGATCCAGCCTGAGGGGGGCGGTGAGCTCTCCTCGTTGCTATCCCGGCAGGCTCTACCTTCGGGCGGGGCGGCAGGGGAGGATTTTCCCCCTGCCTCGGGGGTGGCTGAGCCAACCTCGCGTTTCTGGGCCGGGAAGAAACCAGAGTCGGGGGGCGACGGGGCGACCGGGCGGCCCCCGGGACCCGCAGCCTCTGCAGCACGTGCCGCGGGCGGCGGGGACGCGGCTCCCGAACCCGGTCCAGGGTGTTCGCGGTGTTCCGGAATCCGCGTCTTGGCGCCGCCCGCCCTGGAGGCTCTCGCTCCGCCCTTCCGAAATGCCTATATTAACTGTGGCCAAAGCCCTAAGAAACACAGCTCATTGTTGGCAGCTGCCGGGCGGTCCTGCAGAGCTGTGAGGGCAGCGGAGGGGAAATAAAAGGGAACGGCTCCGAATCTGCCCCAGCGGCCGCTGCGAGACCTCGGCGCCGACATCGCGACAGCGAAGCGCTTTGCACGCCAGGAAGGTCCCCTCTATGTGCTGCTGAGCCGGTCCTGGACCCGACGAGCCCGCCCTCGGTCTTCGGAGCAGAAATCGCAAAAACGGAAGGTAAGCGCGACGGGCGAAGCTGGCTGGGGCTCTTGCCAGCCCAGTCCTCCGAGGGCAGGGTTTGCCCGGAGGAAGAGCGTGAGGCGAAGCTGGGGAATAATAACAGGATGTGCAACAACAGGATGAGGAGGGCTGATTTAATGCCTGAAGTTCGCAGCAGGGCTACGGGGTACTTCCTTTATTAGGCCACTTCGGGGAGCAGAGGGGGTGTGAGCCCGGGTCCCCCCGCCCGATCGCGGGGGAAGGGGCTGTTTGTGCAGCGTCCGGCTGTGTTACGAGTGGCAGCTCTTCCGTGGTGGCTAGCCCGGGTGCACAGGCTGCTAGTGGGATCTTGGGGGTGGTGGTTCGCAGCCGACGTGCGCCCGGGAATCCTGGGGGGCAGAGGCGGGCAAAAGTGGGGTGCGCTGTGGTGGGCGACACGTGTGGCGCGGCTCTCATTATCTGCCCTTTTCACTTCCAGGACTGGAAATGGCAGACCATATGATGGCCATGAACCACGGGCGCTTCCCCGACGGCACCAATGGGCTGCACCATCACCCTGCCCACCGCATGGGCATGGGGCAGTTCCCGAGCCCCCATCACCACCAGCAGCAGCAGCCCCAGCACGCCTTCAACGCCCTAATGGGCGAGCACATACACTACGGCGCGGGCAACATGAATGCCACGAGCGGCATCAGGCATGCGATGGGGCCGGGGACTGTGAACGGAGGGCACCCCCCGAGCGCGCTGGCCCCCGCGGCCAGGTTTAACAACTCCCAGTTCATGGGTCCCCCGGTGGCCAGCCAGGGAGGCTCCCTGCCGGCCAGCATGCAGCTGCAGAAGCTCAACAACCAGTATTTCAACCATCACCCCTACCCCCACAACCACTACATGCCGGATTTGCACCCTGCTGCAGGCCACCAGATGAACGGGACAAACCAGCACTTCCGAGATTGCAACCCCAAGCACAGCGGCGGCAGCAGCACCCCCGGCGGCTCGGGCGGCAGCAGCACCCCTGGCGGCTCTGGCGGCAGCTCGGGCGGCGGCGCGGGCAGCAGCAACAGCGGCGGCGGCAGCGGCGGCAGCGGCGGCAGCGGCAGCAGCAACATGCCCGCCTCCGTGGCCCACGTCCCCGCTGCAATGCTGCCGCCCAATGTCATAGACACTGATTTCATCGACGAGGAAGTTCTTATGTCCTTGGTGATAGAAATGGGTTTGGACCGCATCAAGGAGCTGCCCGAACTCTGGCTGGGGCAAAACGAGTTTGATTTTATGACGGACTTCGTGTGCAAACAGCAGCCCAGCAGAGTGAGCTGTTGACTCAATCGAAACCCCGGCGAAAGAAATCAAACCCCCAACTTCTTCGGCGTGAATTAAAAGAAACATTCCCTTAGACACAGTATCTCACTTTTCAGATCTTGAAAGGTTTGAGAACTTGGAAACAAAGTAAACTATAAACTTGTACAAATTGGTTTAAAAAAAATTGCTGCCACTTTTTTTTCCTGTTTTTGTTTCGTTTTTGTAGCCTTGACATTCACCTCCCTTATGTAGTTGAAATATCTAGCTAACTTGGTCTTTTTCGTTGTTTGTTTTTACTCCTTTCCCTCACTTTCTCCAGTGCTCAACTGTTAGATATTAATCTTGGCAAACTGCTTAATCTTGTGGATTTTGTAGATGGTTTCAAATGACTGAACTGCATTCAGATTTACGAGTGAAAGGAAAAATTGCATTAGTTGGTTGCATGAACTTCGAAGGGGCAGATATTACTGCACAAACTGCCATCTCGCTTCATTTTTTTAACTATGCATTCGAGTACAGACTAATTTTTAAAATATGCTAAACTGGAAGATTAAACAGATGTGGGCCAAACTGTTCTGGATCAGGAAAGTCATACTGTTCACTTTCAAGTTGGCTGTCCCCCCCGCCGCCCCCCCCACCCCCGTATGTACAGATGATAATAGGGTGTGGAATGTCGTCAGTGGCAAACATTTCACAGATTTTTATTTTGTTTCTGTCTTCAACATTTTTGACACTGTGCTAATAGTTATATTCAGTACATGAAAAGATACTACTGTGTTGAAAGCTTTTTAGGAAATTTTGACAGTATTTTTGTACAAAACATTTTTTTGAAAAAATACTTGTTAATTTATTCTATTTTAATTTGCCAATGTCAATAAAAAGTTAAGAAATAACTTGTTTTCTAGAAGTCATTTGGGGGTGGTTGTTCCCTTTGGTGGCTTTTTTCCCCCCGTCTTTGAGTTGAACACTATTGATGAGAGTAAGCATTCCAAAGGATAAATTACAGGACACTAAAACAGGTCATGATGAGCTTAAGCGGAGAGCAGGATTTAACATAATTGGCATAATGCTTCATTGTTATCATTGTAACATGCCTCTTGGTGTGCTTTAATCAAAAGCTGCAAAGTTGTCACATTCCTTTTTTTTTTTCTTAATTGCCATCATATCAAGTGTACTCCAGAGTTAGAAAGTTTGCAATACTCAACATTATCTTTTTCAATGGGCAGGAGGCAAAAAAAATCAAGTGTTTCTGTTTATACCTGATTCAACTACTTAAATGGAGGTAGATTGGAATAATATACTGATTGATTGATGGGGGTGGCATTAAATATAAATCTACCTTTATCTCCAGTGATGAGAGTTTTATTTCTCAGCAAAAGTGCCAAGGATAGGTACATATTTTCTAGCGTGATCTCTGAAACAGTGTCTGACTGGTTTATAGTTCTGAGAAAGATGGGGCAGAATTCCACTTTTTGAGGCTTTCCGTTTTGTCCTATAATATTTAAAATGTACTCAGGTTGACTCAAAGGTCAAATTACAATCTTTACAAGATGTTCCCTCTTTAAGCATGCCCTGTTTTCCTGAATTCTGAGTTTTCCTGTTGCATGCATGGGATGCAAATCACCTGAAAATTATACTTTAATTTTACCTAGATAGATGTCTTATCAAGACGATAGCTACAACTAAGTGGGTATCAAGTTTTGCCTTATATAATCAAGCAAAGGAAAAAGTAATACTGTGAAAATCTCAAATTATCCCAGGTGGAAGGAGAAGGAATTTTATTTTGTTTTCTCTTTAATGTTTTCATGGCTTATCTTATGTTTATAAGAGCGACACACCTACCTTCAAGAAAAAATACAGACTTTTGTACGCAACTTACTAGGGGAAGTAAAAAATGTAGGTTGAGGAAAATCTTATAAATAATGCTTTAAAAGAACATTTCATTTAGACTCCGATTCTCATCTTAAATTCCATATTTTATAAGAAATCAGGAGGAGCGGATATTTAGAAGTGTTACGAGAGAGTAAGTTGGGCATAAAGGCTGCTTTAAGTATAATTCAGATCACCTACATTTTATAATTCTATTTCCAAGGCAGACCATGTAAAATTAAAATGCACACACTCCACTGGGTTTTATATACCTCTATAATTGACACTTTCTTCTTTAAAATTATGTTCAAATAAATATACTGAATCATCCAAAACTCTTTTTACCCTACTTTAAAAGCTGATCCAGATTTCCACATTAATAGTTAAAGCTGAAGTTTTCTTCAGCTAAGACATGTCAATACTAAATCTGCAATCAGCAATGAATCTTTCTGGCTAAGCATTTTCACAGTAAGTTTTTCTTTCTTTTTTTTTTCCAGAGGCTCAAGTGAAAAAATATGTTTGCATACATATTAATACAGCAACTCCAATCCTTTTTCACTAGTGCCAGGAAAAAAGGAAAGTGATTAAATGCATTTTTTTTTTTTTTTTTTTTTTGCATAAAGAAGCAAAAGAATTGTCTTGCCACCACCCTTCACCATTTATTCTGCCAGGGAATAAGCCACAACACCTGCTCTGTCACTAAATTCCTCCTGCTGCTCAAACGCCGGAACACGTATGTGGAGATGCAGAGCCCAAGGAACTATTATTAGATCTTGAGCCCATCCCTACCAGAACAGAGGACTCAAACAGAGGAGCTGGGCTAAAAAGCACAATTTGTCTTCAGTACAAACACAAACGCTCCCCCACCCCAATTCACTTGAGTGATCTCTGTTTCATTAAAAACTCTTTCTTGATCAACAATTGAGCAGATTCTACATGATATCTGCAGGTCTCTTAAGCAGAGAAAAATAACTCCTTGTTTCAACAACCTGATTAATGAAACCTGTACAGTGACCTAGATCACCCGGCTACTGGCAGACATTTGCAAAACCTTTTGTGGTCTTGCTTCCTACTAAGTTGCTTATAGCATATGGGGAAATTTGACCTCTGTACCTTGGCTGTGTGTCAAAAAGTTCTAATATGATACAAGAGAGCTTCTGTTCTTTAAGCTTTGCCCAGAAATAGACACTCCATGCTTGATTTTCAAGAAGAGATCAATGATAAGCTGCAGTGCAACCTCATAGCTACGTGTCAGAAAAATAAGTCCACATTAATAAAAACGTATACTTCTGTCTTGTGCCTGATAAAATCCTCGTGACAGTATCTTTGCGGGAGCTGATAAAGACGTTAGAGCTATGGATGGGTCTTTGAAGAACAGTTACCTAATCACCACTGTTTATGGGGTGCTGGGCTAGAGCACTAGTAGCAGAAGGCTGACATCTATTGTGAGGTTTATGGTCTCCATGACTTTTACTACTGTAAACGCCTGGGATGGCTATAAATTGATGTCAACATTAAAGGCCAGATCCTTTAGAGAAAAATATTAATCCACTAATCTATTATGGGTGGCCAGCTTTGCAATAAAAACTTTGCAGCCCCGGACCATTAGGTGTTTTCGCCCCCTTGTGGAATTTATTTAGAAGGTCAATGAAAAGCTGTTTCCTCAAGAGCTTTTTCGCTTTATTGTTTGTTTTGTTGCCATTTCTGAAGACTTTGTTTTCTTCTTTGAGCAAACAGCACATATTCGAGCAACACATTTTTTAAATCAAAGAAGATTCCAAAATAAACATCCTTTATAAAATAAGAATATTTTACTTACCAAAAACCTTAACCTATGATTAAGTGTGCATAATTGAGATTTGCCTCATATTTGAAAATATGCATTACCTAAGGGGTTTTCTTTTAAAAGTGTAAGGAGCAGTGGTTTGGGCCGATGCTTTAGCCTGCAAACTGAGGGGATGGCAAACCCTCGGCGCCTCCACAACAGGACTGTTGATTTGCAGTAAGGGTAAATAACAATGCATTTGATGGTATGAGGTTGGAAAGGTGGAGGGAAATATCCAGGAATGCAGAATGCAATTATCCACATTGGAATGTGACCAAGCCACCAGCCCTAATCTTGTGAAAGGACTGCAGGATCTTTAATGAGGATGAGTGTTGCTGTCTAATTGAGTCAGTAAAATTTACTTTAAAATAAACCGGGCAGATAACATTGTCTCCAAACAATAAATAAATTTAGAATTCAAGGAATTTAAGACCCATGCCATTGGCAATTTTTTCCTCTGCAGTGGAGTTGTTTTGCTAGCATGAAAGCAGCAGTACACCTCTTCAGAAATGCATGCTTCAGAGATGGTATTTATCATTTTGGGACTGTACCACTATCATCAAAATCAGCGCTCCCAGGCAGGTTGAGGCTGAGCCTCCAGAAGAGAACAATAGGTAGCACATCAAATGACTTAGCCAGTGAACCCCTATTATCATGGGCTCTGTTTGTCTTCTCCCCCTAGAATAGAAGGAACAATGGCAATGTCAGAATTTTAATTGCAATGGACTGGCTTAAATTACTTGACCTATTTTTATGCAGCAAGGAGAAAAATGATTCTTTTTTTTTCCTGGTAGCCATACTTTTAATTTAAACTGGAAAAGGAAATATAAGAATATTTTCCATCAAATAACATACTGCTGATAATTTTAGTTTGCCTTGTAGTGAGACCTACTTATATTTAAAAAAAATATTAAAACATCTGAAATAAAGAACTTCTTCCCTTCCCAAGAAGAAATTAAACTCATAAGTAATGCAGTAATGCTAAAGAGTGAGAAAATATTCTAAGAGCGGCTGGCGTGAATTTCTATCATATTTTGATATTTATACACAATGAAAGAAAAGCTATGATAAATAAGAGTCTGTTGTGTTGAGGAACTGAATCCATGATCCTTGGGAAAGAGAAACTATCAGACCGACCTCTTCCACACTGTCTATGAACAAATAATGACTTTTTAGCGGCTGGATTCTTATCAGTTACTTCCTTCCCCTAGATGAGCACTAAATGAAGCAGCCCCAGGAGGCAGTTAGTGGTGCTTTTTGAGAATTCAGCTTGGCTAAATCAGGACTTGCAGAGTGAGCAAAAAGCACATGAAAGAAAGATGGACGGTGAATATTATTACTTGCATTATATGTTATTAGTTTTCATTAGGCTGAACTAATCTGAAAGATTAGTGAGGCAGGGGCACAACCAGGGGTGAGGACTGTGGTTCACGGAATTCTTGGAATTTTCCCATGGTATCACCATTGTGCTCAGCCCTGAAATCCTTTCCTTTCTTTCCTCTACAGTAGAGTGGTTACTTGATTACATTTTGGGTTGCTGAACAAAGCCGACAGGGGAATCTGTCTCCTGAGGAGCCTGTAGCAAGGCAAGGTTAGCGTGGTGCGCATTGCAAGAGATATGCAAATAGGCGAGTGGCTTTTGAAAAGTTATTAGTGCCCAAAGAATTCTGCCTGTCCATTCCTGAAAGCTGAGTGGGGAGCAAAATTAAGGCTTGAGTGCAAGTCAAACTAGCACAAAATCAGGAAAAGTCAGCCAACTCCAGATTGTCAATACTGTTTTTATGAACACATGCTACAGTGAAGGAAATGGGATTGGAGGCTATTGAGGTCTTTTCTCTTTGGGTTTTCCTATGGATTGGTATAACATTTGACCTTGTGATTTCCTTAGTCACTAGGCCACAGAATTTTATTGTTGTTAGTGGTGGTGGGGTTTGGGGTTTGGTTTGGGTTCCGTTGGGTTTTTTGCTTCATGACAGTTGCTATCTCCTTAAAGCACATATAGTATACTTCAATTGTGCATACACATTCTTAGATCACCTTGTAAATATGGCCCCGTTGCATGTATTTTGGATAACTCTTGAAAGGAGGATAAGCAAGATGATGACCAGTTTCATATATCTCTCTTCACCCTATGTGTTTAGCAAACATAAGGACGATGAGGCCAGTAGGTGAAAAATGATTGAACTGACTGTTATATTCCTAATATGAACTTAAATATCTAAATGTTTCTAAGATCCCCTTCTGACACCATTTTTTGGATCAATAGTTCTCAGCTGGGTAGAGGTACCTCTCAGGATGGGGAGAAGGGAGAGAAAACAGTAACTTATAAAAACATATTCCATACTATATTTGGACAGATGTTTTAATACACATTCTTTTAGTAAAACAAAATGTAGAAAGACATTTCAAACTCTTATTATTTTTTTATTTTTTTTTTTGAGACAGAGTCTTGCTCTGTTGCCAGGCTGGAGTGCAGTGGCGCGATCTCAGCTCACTGCAACCTCCGCCTACTGGGTTCAAGCGATTCTCCTGCCTCAGCCTCCTGAGTAGCTGGGGCTACAGGCACGCACCACCACGCACAGCTAGTCTTTTTGTATTTGTTGGCCAGGATGATCGCAATCTCTTGACCGCGTGATCCACTCACCTCGGCCTCCCAAAGTGCTGGGATTACAGCGTGAGCCACTGCGCCTGGCCTCAAAATCTTCTTGACTGATAGGACATAGATTTTTAAATGGTAAGAAACACTGTTTAGACTGCATGGGATCAAATCGAAGAAATTTACCCTTCAGTCAACATCTCTTAACAAATCTCTCTGTTGACCATAAGTTTCCTGTGGCTGCCTTGGTTGAGCACTTACTATGTGACAGATATTGTGATAGGCACTTTACATACATAATCTCATTTAATGCTCACAATATGCTTGCAAGATTCATGATATTCTTCCAAATTTACATAAGGAAATTGACATTTAGAGAGGAAGTCAACTGCTCAAGGACAACACAGTAGCAGATAGAGGAGCAGAGTAGTTTCCAGACCTAGCTTCCGAGTCAGTGCTCTTTCTAAGACGCAGTGCTGCTGTGATAAACCAAATGACACCTATTCTTAAATGCCACTGATTGTAAAATGATCAATTTAATAAGTGATTAAGAAAAAAACCCATTACATTACATGAACACAAGTTCTAAAATATATGAACACAACTATACCATGTATTTATCCGTACAATCACACACCGTTTCCTTTTGGAATTCACAAGATTCGGGTCTACGCTTTTTCAAATTTGGTATAAAAATTCCTCCAAATTAAGTGTGACCCCTGAAAGTGCATGAGTAGCCTCATGGTGAGCTGCTTACCCCTTCTTAATGTTTTGACCTCGTTAGCACTTCAAGTCAAATGAAAGAATATCAGTGATTTAAATTGCAGTTTCAGTTTTTTTTTTCCTTAATTGAATTCCTTCTTGCTGGAAATAAACAGTTTCTTTCAGAAATTAAGCCAATGCCTTACCCTCCCAATTCTATACTCTATTAAATGAGAATGTTAGTTACTAAATTCTGGCACATAAATATGACCGCTTTACAACTTGCCCAACTGCCTGCCAGCAATTATGTTTTAATATTGATTATAAGATTCAGGCTGATTTCATAATGTTAAGATTTTTTTTAAGTACATGTTAGAATAAAGGAAATACAATATTTAGTTACTTTACACTTAACTAATCTTCCTCAATTTATCCAAAGTTTCTTGATGCAAATGTAAATTCACATTCTCTTACTTTGGTCTTCTATGGAAATGGAGAACTCTTCTATTAATAGTTACTGAAAAGAATAGTAGATCAGGAATAAAAAACATAGGTCTAGTCTTAACTCTGCAACCAAATAGCTGTGTAATTTAATCGTTGTTGACTCAAGTTTCTCCATCAGTAAAATGAAGATGTTTAATTAATACATCTTGTATTCAAATTCTCATGAAGAAAACATAAGCCCGTTCCTATCATTTCTCCTCCTCTGAAAACATGGAGTACAATATTATAAGACCATCTCAAAACCTGTTCCATCATTCTTACCATTGTTTTTCCAAGCTCACCGTGAGTCTGTGGGTGTGCCATAGACCTGACCCAGTTGTGTCAACTTTCCAAAGATTGGAATCGTCTCTGTAAATATTCCCTTTCATTGCCATAATGAGCACAAATTTTGGCTACTGAGATTTATCAGCCTGCAAGCAAATGCCAAAAAAGCTTGCCACCCTAGGAAATATTTCCAGAACATGACATTGCAAATTTGCTGATGCAGTTGTTTAAATTATGTGTGTGTGTGTATGGTGTGTAACTTACTGAAAATAATTCGATCAATTCTTTATTTCAGGTTCTGTTCAGGTTCTGTTTTATATTCTTACAGATTAATTTCACTTTTCCAACCTCATAAATAACAAACTGTATAACTATTTGAACTCTCTTCCTTTCAAACATCTTTTCCTGGGCCACAATTATTATCGTCATCATTAGCATGACTGTTAGTATTATTTACTTTCTCAGAGAGGCAATCCTATATACAATGCTAAGTCAGAGGAAGCTAGCATGTGTTGAACACTATAATAAGCAGATACGTAAGAGTTTTCAAGTAGTTAAGAGGCATTTGTCTATATCCATTTATCTATTTCTCCCTCCCCAACTTTACAACACCACATTCCACCAGTTTGGGAAATCAATTATTTAACTAGATGATCAACTAATAGATTAGTTGAAAATTGTTAAACAAAAGGTGTATCATAATACATAACTATCCAGGAAATAATTATAGACTGACATGTAAAAGTAATGTAGCTAAAGAACCATGATAAAGTTACAAAATATTTGTTCCTTTCATCACTTAACCACTAGATGGAGCTAAAGGTCTGCAAATTCAAATTTGCGCTTTTCTCCTGAGCTGCTGGACTGTCATTTCCTTAAAGAACTTGCCCCCATCCCCACTTACCATTTCCTGTTTCTATTACTGAAACATAAAATATCCTATGTGACCTATTTTAACCCTCAAAATTAAAAATATGTCAAGGTCACCCAAATACACTCTGCCCAAGCATCATTGCACGCTACAGTCTAATAAAAATAGGAAATTGACAAAAGATGTCTTTGAGCAACTCCACTTTTTTTTCTTCTTTTTTTTATTATACTTTAAGTTCTAGAGTACATGTGCGCAACGTGCAGATTTGCTACATAGGTATACATCTGCCATGTTGGTTTGCTGCACCCATTAACTCATCATTTACATTAGGTGTTTCTCCTAATACTATCCCTCCCCCTACCCCCCACCCCACGACAGGCCCCGGGGTGTGCTGTTCCCCGCCCTGTGTCCAAGTGATCTCATTGTTCAGTTCCCACCTATGAGTGAGAACATGCGGTGTTTGGTTTTCTGTCCTTGTGATAGTTTGCTGAGAATGATGGTTTCCAGCCACATCCATGTCCCTACAAAGGACATGAACTCATCCTTTTTTATGGCTGCATAGTATTCCATGGTGTATATGTGCCACATTTTCTTAATCCAGTCCATCATTGATGAACATTTGGGTTGGTTCCAAGTCTTTGCTCTTGTGAATAGTGCCACAATAAACATACATGTACAAGTGTCTTTATAGTAGCATGATTTATAATCCTTTGGGTATATACCCAGTAATGGGATCACTGGGTCAAATGGTATTTCTAGTTCTAGATCCTTGATGAATCTCCACACTGTCTTCCACAATGGTTGAACTAGTTTACACTCCCACCAACAGTGTAAAAGTGTTTCTATTTCTCCACATCCTCTCCAGCATCTGTTGTTTCCTAAGTTTTTAATGATCACCATTCTAACTGGTGTGAGATGATATCTCATTGTGGTTTTGATTTGCATTTCTCTGATGACCAGTGATGATGAGCATTTTTTTCATGTGTCTGTTGGCTGTTACATAAATGTCTTCTTTCGAGGAGTGTCTGTTCATTTCCTTTGCCCACTTTTTGATGGGGTTGTTTGTTTTTTTCTTGTAAATTTGTTTAAGTTCTTTGTAGATTCTGGATATTAGCCCTTTGTCAGATGGGTAGATTGCAAAAATTTTCTCCCATTCTGTAGGGAGCAACTCCACTTTCTTCCCCTTTTTAATCCCTTCCCTTTTTGAAGTGTTCTTCTGCCTTCCATTTGCTCAGGTATCAGTGGCTCAATTTTCTGCCCTGCTGGGACGTTTATATCTTAATAGAGAAATTTTAGAGAGAGAGCATTTAAAACTAAAGGAAGAAACTTTGAATGGTAGGATTTTGTGCATCATTCAGAAAGATATTTGAAGGTCCCTAAGCTTTTCTCTATCTTTTTCTGACCCTGAAATCATTCCTTTTTCCTGTCTCTCCTACCTCTCAAGCCAGTGCTATTCAAAATCTTATACGAGGCCCTTTGCTCCTACCTTAAATATTGGTGTTTGCCAGACTTCTTACCTCACCTCACTAGTCAATTTCATCTATTTCTGAAGGGCTCTGATATCACCTAGATATTGAGCATTTCAAAACCCAGATGTCCAGCCCAGACCTCCCCAATCTCTGCTTACTACTGAATGAACACACACACGTGCACACACAGACACACACACACACACACACTGACGTCTGATACACATTGAAGTAGAATATGTCCAAGACTTTATTCAATCCTCTCTCATTCACTTCCTGTGTTCTGATTCCTGGTTAATGGAACTGCTATTCATCCAGACACTGAAACCAGAAATCTAGAACTTTCTTCCATTCCTTCCCTCTTCTTCACCACCAGCCAAGCTACTTAGTTACCACATTCAACAAACTTGCTGTGTTTGCTGTCCACCTGCCTAAAATGTGCTTTCCTTCCTAAACCTCCCTTAGGTCTTTGTGAGAATTTGCTTCCTAGATGGCCATACTAAGTAAAATGGAAAGCCATCTCCAGCTTTTCCCCATGGCATGCCCTATCCCTTTAATCCTGATCAACTTTTCCCCAGAGCACTGCCAAGGGTGTTTAAAACTCTGTAAAGGCCCGGCGCGGTGGCTCACCCCTGTAATCCCAGCACTTTGGGAGGCCGAGGCGGGCAGATCACGAGGTCAGGAGATCAAGACCATCCTGGATAACACGGTGAAACCTCGTCTCTACTAAAAATACAAAAAATTAGCCGGGCGTGGTGGCGGGCGCCTGTAGTCCCAGCTACTCAGGAGGCTGAGGCAGGAGAATGGCGTGAACCCGGGAGGCAGAGCTTGCAGTGAGCCCGGATCGCACCACTGCACTCCAGCCTGGGTGACAGAGCGAGAATCCGTCTCAAACAAACAAACAAACAAACCAAAACTGCCTGTAAATTTTTTGACACTCATCTCATCAAAACAGCATTAGGCCTCTTCCCTGAATCTGAGGTTCACTTATGGACTCTCTTGCTGTGTAACTTTCAAGACTGAATAAGAAAACACCGCATAGCTTCCCCTTGGTTCTCTTGGGACACACGCCTCTGGAGCCCTGGGCTACAATATAAGAAGTCCAGCTACCCTGACACAGCCATGCTGTAAGGAAGCCATGCCACAGGGAAAAGCCATGTGTAGGTGTGTCCACCAGCAGCAGCAGCCAAGGTTCCCAGGTGATAGCCACTATCGACTGCCTCCAGGTGCTTCCAGGGTCCAGCTGTCGTGTGCCAGCATCTGTAGCATCTTCCCTGTGGAACCCCCAGGTATTATACGTTATGGAGCAAAGTCCTTGCACTAGCTCAGGCCAACTGAAATGGTGAATCTGGGCAGCCATGTTTATACCATAATGACCCTGTCTCCCAATGATACAGCAGATTGGACTAAGGGCAAGTAGCTGTCAGGAAAGGCTAGCACATTGGCTGGCCGCGAAAACTCCAACAAAGAGACAGAGAAACTATAGTCAAAGAAAGCGTGGAGGTGTTTTTAGTGAAATTATCTAATATTGACCCTGTAATGTCCTCTGGAAGCCATGCACTCATACTGAAGAGCAGAGAAACTGGTTTGCAGAAGTCAGCGGGAGAGTGGAACACATTGCCTGAACAAAGCAATAGTAAGAGACCATCTGGTGCTAAATCAAGATAGATGGAGAGGGAAGACACATCTGTCCCGGGCAACTTCCTGGTTTCCTGATTAGCACCCACCATACCCACAGTTCCTGTGAGATGTGCCTATGCCTTTTGTAATTTGTCTAACTTGAGGGATTTTGAGAATATCTGTTTTATTACTCTGTGCTCTTGCACATGCTGCTCCCTCTGCCCAAAAGGCACTTCCTCATCTTCATTCCTTTGCTGAAATGTCCTTCAATACCCACCTTAAGTATCTTCTTCTCCGAGAAACTTCCTCATATACCTCCCTACTTTGCAGCACCCCTATACCTTATAAATACCTCTGTTTGTATGGATTACGTACACAGTATTACAATTATTTGATAATAAGCTTCTCTCTTCTACTTTGCAATCGTATCTATTAAGAACTTTTTAGCTGCAAATAATAGAAATCCTGATTCTGGCTTAAACCATGAGAAATACATTTATTATCTATCAAAAGTCAAGAAGGCAAGGGCAGGCTTCAGGGTTGATTAATTCACTGATCAATAATGTCCACAGAGACTCAGGCTTCTCTCATCTCTCTCCTGGGCTGTCGTCAGTGTTGGCCGCACCGTGGACCGGTGACAGGTGGCATGAGCAGAGCTCACGTGACATGTAGGGAAAAGAAAACTTTCTCCAGAACCATCCTTTTCTTCATGTATCATGTCATGGACCAATTTCTGAACCAACCAACCACTGGGATTGGTTTTACCATGGGGTGGAATTATCACAATTGACTTAATCACCTCGGTGTGAAATGGATATTAAACTGGAAACTCCATCACCAGAAGAGTTAACAGCTAAGCAGACCTTTTCTAAAATTTCTGTTTCAAAGCATAGATTTTAAGCTGTAATTGACAGGGACTCTTTTTAAAGTTTTTTTTTTTTCCCAAATCTTCTTCATATAATAAAGACATATATAGCTAACAAAATTATATCATAAATCACTCAAAGAGGGTTTACTTGATTAAGGTTGAAATGTCTTCTATAAAGCAACATTTGTTAATATAAATAAATATTCTATTAAAAATAAGTATATGGTCATTATGTCTTCATTTCTAGCCCTTCAAAATATGTTTGATATTCCCTTGTTAATATGACTAATAAGTAATTTTTCTACACCAAGAAAATCATGTACATTTTGGCAGGTGATTAATCTCTGTGCAAAATGAACAGAATCTAATATTTATGAACAAATTACTGATAGCTATATAATCTATTTCCATAATAAATGCACTGGTCCGTATGACAAAGCCAAAAAGAATATAAAAACAGCCTGACAAGATTCAAACACGGAAGATAAGAAAACTCTAATATATGGCCGTGAACATCTTCTGTTCTGTCTACTCATTGCTTGTCCTACCCTTCCACAAAATGCCACTTTTTTACTTTAGTTACATACGTTCATGTGAGAATTCCCATAATCCTATGTGCCCTGGGCACAGTGAATGGCTAAGGGTGCCCAGATGGGCCCAGTTGAAACATTCATCACACTTTCATCTTACCCTCTGGCTGCAGCTAATTGGTCTGTGGATAACACTGACCCAACAGAAATCTTCCCACAGGAGTTAGCTTTTTTCCTTTTTTCTTCATTTTAGTAACTTTTGGGGCACAAATAGTTTTTTGTTGCACAGATGAATTAGGTAGCAGTGAATTGAGATTTTAGTGCTCGCATCACCCATGTAGTGTACGTTGTACCTAATGTGTAGTTTTTTATCCCTAACCCCCCTTCCACCTTTCCTGTTCTGAGTATCTGTAGTCCAATATATCACTCTGTATGCCTTTGCATACTCACAGCTCAGCTCCCACTTATCAATGAGAACACATGGTTTTTGGTTTTCCACTCCCAAGTTACTTCACTTAGAATAGTGGCCTCCAGTTTCATCCAAGTTGCTGCAAAGACATTATTTCATTCCTTTCAATGGCTGAGTAGTATTCCATGGTGTATATATACCACATTTGCTTTATCCACTCATTAGTCAAAGGGCACTTAGGTTAGTTCCACATCTTTGCAATTGTGAATTGGGCTGCTATAAACATGCACGTGCAAAGATTATTTGCATGTAATGACTTTTTTTCCTCTGGGTAGATACTCAGTAGTAGGGTTGCTGGATCAAATGGTAGATCTACTTTTAGTTCTTTAAGGAATCCCCATACTGTTTTCCATAGAGGTTGTACAAATTTACATTCCCATCAGCACTGCATAAAAGTTCCTTTTTCCCCATATCCATAGCAATATCTGTTGCTTTTGACTTTTTAATAATGGCCATTCTTGAAGGAGTAAGGTGGTATTGCACTGTGGTTTTAATTTGCATTCCTCCCCCTCCCCCAGGAGCTTTTAACTTGACAACAGAGAGATCATGTTTTAAGTCCTCTTTAGTGATGAAACTATAAGCCTGTAAATTGCTGTTAGCCATACTTCCAGCAGTGTGAAAGAAGTGAGTGTGGGAGAATACACACTCTGTTCATCTGTATTCACACTGCTAAGAAGATATACCCAAGACTGGGTAATTTATACAGGAAAGAGATTTAATTGACTCATAGTTCAGCATGGCTGTGGAGGCCTCAGGAAACTTACAATCATGGCAGAAGAGGAAGCAAACACGTCCTTCTTCACATGGTGGCAGAGAGAACCATCAGATCTTGTGAGAACTCACTCAACTATCACAAGAACAGCATGGAGGTAATTGCCCCCATGATTCAATGACCTCCCACCAGGTCCCTCCCACAACACATGGGGATTATGGGAACTACAATTCTAAATGAGATTTGGGTGGGGACACAGCCAAACCATATCAACAGAAAATATGAAGAAAGAAGCAGAGACAAAAAGGTAATCTGTTACTATCTGAGTCCCTGAGGTCTAGGTGCAACTTTACCCTTCCTGAAGTTTGGTTACGAGAGACAATAAAATTTTCCCTTCCAGAACTAATTTGAATTGTGATCAAACACATGAAACAAAATTATCTTGACTAATCACACTAATACTAACACAACTTTCATCTCCACTGTATTTTGTTTGTTTGCTTGCTTGCTTTTAAATATTTTCCTGAAGTATATGTTTGGGGGGAACTTCCATTTTATGTATACTTTCAAAGTCACTTACAAATGATCTTTTCAGGAAACAATATGAGAGATATAACATGTCTGTATTAAAATTCACTTTTTTTCTCCTTGGATAAGGCTTCTAGCATTGTCTTGCACCAATATTACAGTAAGTAATGGACATTGTGAAGTGCTGCTCAAATCCCCCTTCAGGACTGAAGAACTTCTTCCCTCCATTACTGGGAATACTGTCAGCAAATGGCCCTCAACGGACACCTTCTTTTGGAATTTCCTCACCACCTTGCTCAAGGTCACACCCCTTCCGGAGGCAGCTTGCATCCAGTGTCTGGAATAAAGGCCTGGCTCTCTCGTCAAGTTGGGACAACTCTGGGAGACCATCCTAGGAGCTTCCCATGGATGAACTGAGGACTTTCTTGAGGCTGCATTGAAGTTCATCTTCTGCCCAATCTGTCCTTCCGCTTCCTTCCACAGGCGTTGCTGCCAAGACCACTCCCAATCCACTCCCAGCATTCTAATCTTCATCTCAGGGGCAGCCCCTCCTAAAGAACTCAACAGGTAGCACAACGCTTTAAAAATCGTCAAACTGGGCCAGGCACGGTGGCTCATGCCTGTAATCCCAGCACTTTAGGAGGCCGAGGCAGGTAGATCACAAGGTCAAGAGATCAAGACCATCCTGGCCAACATGGTGAAACCCCGTCTCTACCAAAAATACGAAAACTAGCTGGGCATGGTGGCACGTGCCTGTAGTCCCAAATACTTGGGAGGCTGAGGCAAGAGAATCACTTGAGGTGGAGGTTGCAGTGAGCCGAGATCATGCCACTGCACTCCAGCCTGGGTGACAGAGCGAGACTCCATCTCAAAAAAAAAAAAAAAAAAAAAAATCATCAAACTGTGAAAATATTACGGGGTCCCCTAAGAATGGCCCCTTAAATTTTCTTAGCACTCTGCTGAGCATTCCAGAGGACAGAATAGAGGTATGAGGTATGTGCCCTGCCCTTAAGGAGCTCACAGTCTCATTGGAGACATACAGCTTAAGCAGGCGTCTTCATACAGCTCAGCAGTGTGCTCAGATGAGGAAGGCTAAAAGGAAGCCAAAATTAGTGCAGAGTAGGTCACACATAAATACTGAATGAATGAATGTGTTAATTACTTAATAAGAAGAGATCTATGTGAGCTCAGATAGACGATAACATTTATTTGAGGCCAAGGTGCATTTACCACTGCCATTTTTCTTTTATTCATTAACCCAGTGCAGTACAGTTCTCCCAGTGGCCTTGAACCAACCCAGTTTTCCCCACTTTCTCACATATGTATACATCTGCCATGCTGGTGTGCTGCACCCATTAACTCGTCATTTAGCATTAGGTATATCTCCTAATGCTATCCCTCCCCCCTCCCCAACCCCACAACAGTCCCCAGAGTGTGATGTTCCCTTTCCTGTGTCCATGTGTTCTCATTGTTCAATTCCCATCTATGTCTCACTTCTTGTTCTTAAGAATAACTGTAGGCTGGGCATGGTGGCTCACACCTGTAATCCCAGCACTTTGGGAGGCCGAGGCGGGTGGATCACGAGGTCAACAAATCGAGACCATCCTGGCCAACATGGTGAAACCCCGTCTCTACTAAAAATACAAAAATTGGCTGGGCATGGTGGTGCACGCACCTGTAGTCCCAGCTACTCGGGAGGCTGAGGTGGGAGAATCGCTTGAACCTGGGAGGAAGAGGTTGCAGTGAGCCAGGATTGCACCACTGCACTCCAGCCTGGTGACAGAATGAGACTCCATATGAAAAAAAGAAAGGAATAACTGTAGAAGCCAAGGGCAGTGGCTCGCACCTGTAATCCCAGCTACTAGGGAGGCTGAGATGGGAGGATCACTTGAGCCTAGGAATTCCAGGCTGCAGTGAACCTGGGTGATAGAGACCCCATTTAGAAAAAAAAAAAAAAAAAAAAAAAAGAATAGCTGTAGAATGCGCTGGGAATGCACATCCTGAGGCAAGGAAGAACTGGCCAGAACAGCTCAGTCTCTGTTCCTTCCCCCTCCCTCTTTGACAAAGGATGTTTTTAAATGCTTTAGCCCAGCAAGTCACATTGCCCTGAACTATAAAACCCAAGGCAGTTGCTATCCAGACTCCCTCAGCTGTGATGCAGGTTGGATGCCTGCAGATGACAGTCCATCTGCCCTAGGTAGCTTTCCTAAGTCCTGAGGGACCAGCTTGCCCTGCATCCTTGGCATCTGTTGTGCCTTGCTGCCTGTCTGTGGGTAATAAACCCGCTTCATAAAACTTGTGCATGCGAGTGTTCTGTCTTGCTGGACTCAGGCAAGTAGTAAAAGCGCAGTCCAAGATGCAGTGGGCTGAAGTGGAAACCAGCACATGGTGAGCCTGCTTTGCACCCATTGCTTACTTTTCACAACCAAATATAAAATAACCAACCCAAGCAAACACAAGATCCTACTGGAAGCCCTGCTTTGGTTTGGGACAGGTCCCAAGAAAAAGAGCCTGCCCTTTTCCCACGTTCCAGAATCTCACCTCTCATTCACTCTCTGATTGGTCAAGGTGGACCAAAGCTGTTGTCACCCCAAAAATAACCTGTGAAGAAAGAGAGCTATTCTACAGCCAGTAATGATTGTAACATTGGTAATAATATCTTACATCAATATAGTATTTTATTGTCTCTGAACTGTGCCTTACTTGCTCCTCACATCATCCCAAGAGGTAAAAGGAATAGATATCATTGTATCCCCCTTTCATAGATAGAGAAACTGAGGTTCAGAGATCCTACGTGTTAGAGCTGGGCTCTATTGAGGTCTTCTTACTCCCACTGCAACCTTACTCCTATTGCCACCCTACCAACTCTTGGTTTCTACATGTACTATATTCTTGGGGTTCTGTTTCTTATGGCTCATCCTCAACTGAGGGTTATGACTTATATCAGTAATAGGGGAATTTACGTCTTTAGTTCTAGTAGCACAAGTTTTGGACTCAATAAACGTTAATCAAGCTTAACAAAACTGAATGTGTGTTATCTTATACATTACTAAGAAGTGATGCATTTCAAACACTATTCACAATAGCAAAGACATGGAATCAACTTAAAGGTCCATCAATGGTAGACTTGATCAAGAAAATGTGGTACATATACACCATGGAATACTATGCAGTCATAAAAAAGAATGAGATCCTGTTCTTTGCAGAAACATGGATGGAGCTGGAGGCCGTTACCCTTAGCAAACTAACATGGGAGCAGAAAACCAAATACCTCCTGTTCTCACTTATAAGTGGGAGCTAAATGATGAGAACACACGGACACACAGAGGGAAGCAATACACACTGGGGCCTATCAGAGGGTGGGGGGTGGGAGGAGGAAGGAGATCAGGAAAAACAACCAATGGGTAGTAGACTTAATACCTGGGTGATGAAATAATCTGTACAACAAACTCCCATAGTACAACTTTACCTGTTTAACAAACCTGCACATGTACCCCTGAACTGAAAATAAAAGTTAAATTAAAAAAAGAAATAATGCATTTGAATATAAACCTTGAATTAAAAAGCAGAGAGAAGTTTGTCCAGTTAATTATGCCCATATTTGAACAAATATGTGCATTACATTCTAAAAGATAAATATCTTTAACTTTTATGTAGGGTACTATTTTCAATTATACAATTTCTCAAGAGTTAAAAACTAGATTGTATTGGAAACTTCTTTTTTATTTCTATGCTGCTGCACAACATAACATTCTATTCTTAACTGAGATATACTTTTTTTTGGATGTCTATATTGCCAGGTCCCTTGTGAGGTGGAGGTGGGGACAGGGGTGAAAATTGATGGGAAAAGAAATTGTGCTGTCAGCTCCTGCGATGCGCCTTCAACTCAAATTGGCTTGCAATTTCCTCCACATGTCTTCAGCCAGCATATGGCAAAAATATCAGTTCGTTTCCTCTTCCCTTCATGAGTGAATTGAGGTCATCTCTTGTGCAGTTATTATTCTGTAAGGATTGTTCTGTAGGATGATTTGATTTCCTATTCTCTTGTCTACTCTTATTTCCACCTATATTTACATCTCATTGATTCTCAGAAATAATGTCTTACTCAGCTTCATTCCATCTGCTCATGTATATAATGAAGATTCTGTTTCTAATGCATTCTATTCCTGAGTCTGAGCCTCATCACAGCAGTCCCACTTATGGACAATATGACCTTGGCCAAGACAACTACCTACTTACTGGCCTTATCTTCCTTCTCTGCACAAAGGGGATAATTATAACCACCTCTTAATGTGCTTTGAAAAAAATCACAATAGATCCTTGAAATGTGTAGATTTATTGTTCATGGTTGTGCATTCACACATAATTCCTGGAAGCCCTTGACATGTAGAGTAGATTGTCACTTTGGATTAGCGGATGTTTAAAGATGGTACCTGAGATAGTCATTCAGCTGATGCTGGAGCTATGGGACTATCCAATAATTGTATCTTGTTCCCTTCTCATCAGCGAAAACATGGAATAATAAAAACCATGTTTATTTAGCATGGACCCCAAAAGCAAGCTAGCGTTGAAAAAGTAAAGAGCAAATAAAGTAACCATTATTAGCCAGAAAAATTTGGTTTTGAATAAGTGAAAGAATAAAAGAATATTGAATTGGTCAGTGACTCTTATGTGAATGATTCTGCCATATTTACTCAATATGAAAGGAAGAAAGGATGATTGAAGAAATTATTTCTGCAGTGCTTTAGCCAATGCAAATATGGAAATTTGTGGGGGAAAACTATACGTTGAAGTAATTTTGTAACTTGGAGGATTCTCGATGGGTTTAGGTGTTTCTTTCTTGAATGTTAAGAACCTGCTACATAAGGCAGCGTGGAATTGCTGGGCATGTTATTATTGTCTCATTGGATGAAGTACTGCTGATTGTATAGGGGTTATTAATACTTCATAATATTGTTTTGACTCCTACATAAAACAACTACGTATTTTAGGCCAGTGTGGTGGCTCATGCCTGTAGTCCCAGCACTTTGGGAGGCTGAGGTGAGGGGATTGCTTGAGCCCAGGGGTTCGAGACCAGCGTGGACAACATGGCAAAACCCTGTCTCTACAAAAAAATACAAAAATTAGCCAGGCGTGGTGGCAGGCACCTGTAGTCCCAGCTACTCAGGAGGCTAAGGTAGAAGGATCACCTGAGTCCGGGGAGGTAAAGGCTGCAGTGAGCTGAAATCAGGCCACTGTACTCCAGCCTGGGCCACAGAGTAAGACTCTGTCTTTAAAAAAAAACAAAAAACAAACAAACAAAAAAAGAACAAGTATTTTAAACTCCCTGGAGCTCATACTCCATACTTATGACTGAGAAAATAGTAAGCAGGTTGGATAATTTGTTTAAAACTATCAACTCACTTAGGGGCCAGGCGTGGTGGCTCACACCTGTAATCCCAGCACTTTGGGAGGCCGAGGTGAGTGGTTCACTTGAGATCAAGAGTTCGAGACCAGCCTGACCAACATGGTGAAACCCCGTCTCTATTAAAAATACAAAAAAAAAAAAAAAAAAAAAAAGCCTGGGTGTGGTGGCTGACGGCTGTAATCCCGGCACTCTGGGAGGCTGAGGCGGGTGGATCACCTGAGGTCTGGAGTTCGAGACCAGCCTGGCCAACATGGTGAAACCCCATCTCTACTAAAAATACGAAAAATTAGCCAGGCATGGTGGTGGGCACCTGTAATCCCCGCTACTCGGGAGGCTGAGGCAGGAGAATGGCTTGAACCAGAGAGGCAGATGATGCAGTGAGCCGAAATGGAGTCGTTGCACTCCAGCCTGGACAACAAGAGCGAAACTCCATCTCAAAACAAACAAACAAATAAACAAAACACAATTAGCCAGACATGGGGGGCATGTGTCTGTAATCCCAGCTACCGGGGAGGCTGAGACATGAAAATCTCTTGAACCCGGGAGGTAAAAGCTGCAATGAGCCAAGATTACTCCACTGCATTCCAGTCTGGACAACAGAGAGAGACTCCATCTCAAAAAAAACCCCAAAACTCTCAACTCACTTAAAGGTGCTGTGTAAATGCTCATAGCCTTTAATTTATGTTTTCCTTCTGTGAATCTATCCTAAGAGAATAGTCCAAAATATAGAAAAATGTTTGAAAATGTTTGTGCATTACAATATTTATTGCAGGTTTATATGTAGTCAAAAGCTTTTGGAAACAATCTAAATGTCTACTATTAAAAAGATGGTTTAGTAAATTATTATTTAAACATAGAAAGATAAGTTGTGTTGCTGTTTAAAATAATGTTTAAAAAAACTTTAGGTAAAAATGAAAATGGCATGACAAAATGTTAAAAAAATTCTAGATAAAAATCTGTTTTACTGGTGGAGATCAACTATATGATGATACGCATGTTGATAAAAGTCTGAAAATAAGTATGCCATGATGATAATACAATGGTTTTTGAACAATGAAATGAAGACTTATTTATATTTGATTTACTTTATAATTTTTCTATAATCCATACATATTATGTTTGGAGTCAGAAAAAAATTGAAGAAAATTTTTAAAGAAATGGAGTTTGTTTGTTTGTTTGTTTGTTTGTTTTGATGGAGTCTCGCTCTGTTGCCCAGGCTGGAGTGCAGTGGCGTGCTCTTGGCTCACTGCAACTTCCGCCTCCTGGGTTCAAGTGATTCTCCTGCCTCAGCCTCCCAAGTAGCTGGGACTACAGGCACACAACATCACGCCCAGCTAATTTTTTGTATTTTTTAGTAGAGACGGGGTTTCACTGTGTTAGCCAGGAAGGTCTCCATCTCCTGACCTCGTGATCCGCCCACCTCAGCCTCCCAAAGTGCTGGGATTACAGGCTTGAGTCACTGCGTCCGGCCTATTTTTAATAATCTATGTTCCTAACAATTAATATTATCTGGTGGAATTTTGTGCCATGAACAAGCCAATAACCCAATATCAGAAACTAGAGTAAGTATTGATGATCTGTAGCACCTATACCATACAGGCATGTAAGTGTCTTGCAACTTCTTGTCTAGCACCTGTGAAATCAGGCTGGCTATAACTATTTTTTTTTTTTTTTTTTTAGATGGAGTCTCACTCTTGTCGCCCAGGCTGGAGTACAGCAGTGCGATCTCAGCTCACTACAACCTCCACCTCCCAGATTCAAGCAATTCTCCTGTCTCAGCCTTTCTAGTAGGGGCAGGGGTTACAGGCACCCACCACCACACCCGGCTAATTTTTGTATTTTTAGTAGAGACGGTGTTTCACCATGTTGGCCAGGCTGGTCTCGAATTCCTGACCTCAAGTGATCTGCCCTCCTTGGCCTCCCGAAGTGCTGGGATTACAAGTGTGAGCCACCGCGCCCAGCCTATAACTTTTAAACATTTCTATAGTGAGCAAAACAAAGTATTGACAAGATCCAGAAAAAAATTCCCAGATGCCTTCTGTCATTACCCTACTTTGGGTAATGGTTCATTTACAAATGCCTGTCTAACTAAACACTTGATACTGTATGTGTTATGGGTTGAGAAGCAAGACAAAATAAGTAGTTCAGAGTTTAAAGTCTAATAGGAGAGGTAAATATGAAGCAAATAATCACGTAACTAGAAGCCAGAAAGATTAGTGAGAGTTCACCAAGCCAAGCTGAGTGGTAAATAAGGCATGAGGCAATATATGCCCCAGCTCTGGAAGCAAGAAGGCGAGTACCTAGTGCTCTCCAACAGCCAGCTCTCCTTCCTTGGCTTGCTTACGGAGGGCTCTACTTCTCAGCTCCTTTGTACTTGGGCAAGTAATGAGCCTGTTTCTGTCCACTAAAATGTGAACAGGAGTCAATATATAGCAATTCCAAGCCTAAGGCAGTCTCTTTCCTCTCCTGACCTTTAGCAGAGGGGTCCATGTCTCGTAGAGGGTACAGGTTACAGGATCATGTCTTGTCTAGATCATGGAGTCCCCATATCGATAGAGGTCACCCTGGAGAATTGCCTGGACCTGCAGCAGACTGCATTGACAAGAGATACCTTTTTGTTTGTGTCCTGTTTCATAGAAGAAATGTGCATCTAGAAATGACAATATTAATTGCATCAGCTATGGCTGACATCATTATGACATGGTCCCTATGGAGATGCATTCCACAGCATTTTAAGTTGATACTCACTTGCCTGATCTCAAATCTCCCCATCACACACCTCTGGAAACATGCTTTTCTCAGCCCCATTTATTCAATTTCTGGTCAGTTTTCCCTCCTGGGTTGTAGCTGTAAGTAGAGTATACTTCTCAGTAGACTGCCACCAATCCCTAACTGCGTATTTCCACAACTCTTTCTTTGAAGCCTCCTCTAGTTAATGTAAAAATTGCACTTTAATATCCAGCATGAGGTTTGTCTGCTTCACTTTGCTTAAGCCCTGTCATCAAATATGTTTGCCAAACACAAAATAAACAACATAAAAAGAAGCCACAGGGGTGAAAAATTACCATGCTTGCAACACACAGTCAATTAAACTCAGAAGAGTACAGTGATGAGCATTTGAGGCATGCTACCCACATATGCCTTGCTATGAGCACACAGATTTCAGTCAGCCCCGCTAGTTCTACCTATCCTCATCTGTAGTAATGGCTAACATTACACAGGGCTTACTTTGTGTTAACAGGTTAGAACCAGACCAACCACCTCCATCAATCATGCCAAACTCAGAACTGGAAGAACTACTTCCAGTTCCAACTGAGAATGTCTTAGGACTCACATAAACACTTCCTTCTTCTTTCAGAACTGGAGTCGACTCCCACTTTAAGAAACCAATCAATTCAAAGACTTTTCCCACTTTTCATATTCCAAGATCAATCACTGAACAATAAAAATTATGCAGTCATTTCCCCTGCTATTTCAGAATTGAAATGTATTCTCTTGCGTCTGTAAGTTTATGAAGTTCATTTGTTTATACCACAATAGTTTTTTGTTGTTGTTTATTGTTTTTTTTAATAAGAAGCAGGCTTTTCCACAGTTTACAGAACCCACCAAGGCTCAGCTGCCACTGACGAGGACCCCTGAGCCAAACGACTTTGGCGTGCAAATCTGAGGGCCCTGAAAACCTCTTCTGTTTGAGATTCCTGGCTTATGGTGGAGAGATGAATCATATTCTGGGTCTGAGATATGATTTCATTGAAGCTTCCAAGCACTGAATCTGATTTTTTTTCCTGAGAAAATTATATTTTACTGATTGATCTCTTTGGACTTTCTGATTAGACTTCTATCACTAAAAGTTCTTGGTGATATAGCAGTTTTCGTCCAAGCTCAACTTTATCTTGTTCTGTCATCTCATAAACATTATTTGTCAACAAGAGGAAAAACAACAGAGAACGATCAACAGATGGAGTCCCAATAAATCTATGTGCATGATCAAAAGTAGCTGCCAAAATTTGTGCTTATGGCTAAGATGGAATAATAAGGACAGATTAACCCTCTTGCCCAAAACAACCAACACAAAAGGACGAAATATATGAAACAACATATTTCAGGTTACTAGGTGTCAGGCAGCAATAAACATTGATTGCTGGGAGATGGGAAACAAATAAGATGAGTGATGATTGGCTTGGCTTCAGGCCACAGAACAGAAAAACAGAACCGAAGAGGAGCTTCAAAGTATCCCTGAGTTGAGGAGATGGAGCTGAAAATCTGGAGAAAACAAAGTAGCTAGGGTTTACAGGACAGAGTAGTGAAGATTGTTGCAAGAAAGGAATCATCCAAAATAATTAGAGCTAATAATAGTGGGTACTCACACAGGACAGGGAATAGTGCCCACTCCCACCTGCCAAACTGAAAAACCTTGTAATTCACAAAGCATTTGGTAAAGTGTCTTGCCTTAATTGCGAAGAATAATTAACTCTACCCTAAGACTGATGAACAAATCTTAAAAGTAAGCCACGAAAGGATCAAACTGTTTTCAAGTAGTTTAACTACATCCCAGAAAAATGCACAAGAATCTTTTATTATTATTATTTAATATTTTTATTTCAATAGCTTTTGGGGTACAAATGGTTTTTGGTTATAGGGATAAATTATATAGTGGTGGAGTCTGAGATTTTTGTGTACCTATCACCCAAGTATTATACATTGTACCCAATATGTAATTTTTTTATCCCTTATCCCACCCCTGTCTTCCCCCTTCTGACTCTGCAGAGTCCTGTTATACCAATCTGTTTGCCTTTGTGTATCCACAACTTAGCTCCCACTTGTAAGTCAGAACATACGGTATTTTGTTTTCCATTCCTGAGTTACTTCACTTAGAACAATGGCCTCCAGCTCTATCCAAGTTGATGCAAAGACATTATCTCGTTCTATTTTATGGCTGGGTAGTATTCCATGGTGTATATATATCACGTTTTCTTTATCCACTCACTGGTAAGTGGGTACTTTGGTTGGTTCCATGTCTTTGCAATTGTGAACTGTGCTGCAATAAACATACCTTTTTGTATTACCATTCAAGGTACCTTTTTGACATAATCACTTCTTTTCCTTTGAGTAGATACCCAGTAGTGGGATTGCTGGATCGAATGGTAGATCAACTTTGAGTTATTTAAGAAATCTGGCCAGGCGTGGTGGCTCACGTCTGTAATCCCAGCACTTTGGGAGGCTGAGGTGGGCAGATCATGAGGTCAGGAGTTCGAGACCAGGCTGACTAACATGGCAAAACCCCTTCTCTACTAAAAATACAAAAAAATTTAGCCAAGCATGGTGGTGGGCGCCTGATGTCCCAGCTTCTCAGGAGGCTGAGGCAGGAGGATTGCTTGAACCCAGGAGGCAGAGGGTTGCAGTGAGCCGAGATCATGCCACTGCACCCCAGCCTGGGCAACAGAGTAAGACTCTGTCTACAAAAAACAAACAACAACAACAACAACAACAACAACAAAAACAGAATAGCTACTCCTGCTCACTTTTGGTTTCCATTTGCATGGAATATCTTTTTCGATCCCTCTACTCTGAGTTTCTCTGAATCCTTATGTGTTAGGTGAGTCACTTAAAGACAAGAGATATTTGATTTGTGATTTTTCATCCATTCTGCCAATCTGTGATTGTTTTGTTTTGTTTTGCTTTGTTGTTTTTTTTTTTTTGGCAGAATCTTGCTCTGTCGCTCAGGCTGGAGTGCAGCGGCACAATCTCAGCTCACTGCAACCTCTGCCTCCTGGATTCAAGCAATTCTCATGCCTCAGCCTCCAGAGTAGCTGGGCCCACAGGCATGCACCACTGTGCCTGGCTAATTTTTTGTATTTTTTAGTAGAGACAGCATTTTGCCATGTTGGCTAGGCTGGTCTCAAACTCCTGGCCTTAAGTGATCAGTCCACCTCCTCCTCCCAAAGTACTGGGATTATAGGCATGAGCCACCATGCCTGGCCCAATCTCCGTCTTTTAAGTGGTGCATTTAGGCCATTTGTGTTCAACATTAATATTGAGATATGAGGTATGATTCCAGTCATCAAGTTGATTGTTACCTAGATATTTTGTTTCCTTTGTTGTGTTATTGTTTTATAGGTCCTGTGACTGTTACACTTTTAGGAGGTGCTAGTCTGGTGCACATCAATCTTTTGTTTCAAGAGTTAGAACTCCTTTTAGCTTTTCTTGTAGAGCGCGTTGGGTTAAGTGACAACTTCTCTCAGCATTTGCTTGTCTGAAAATACTTTATTTCTCCTTCATTTATGAAACTTAGTTTTGCTGGATACAAAATGCTTGCATGACAGTTTTTTCTCTCCAAGGAGACTAAAGACAGGACCCTGATCCCTTCTGGCTTGTAATGTTTCCACTGTGAAGTCTGCTGTTAGTCTGATAGCTTTTCCTTTATAAGTTACCTGAGGCTTTTTTCTCACTGCTCTTAGAATTCTTTCTTTCACATTGACTTTGGATAGCCTGATGACTATAGGCCTTGCTGATGTCCTTTTTCCAATTGATCTCCCAGGAGTTCTTTGAGCTTCTTGTATTTAGATATCTAAATTTCTAGCAAGGCCAAGGAAGTTTTTCTCAATTATTGTCTCAAAGAAGTTTTTCAAACTTTTTGCCTTCTCTTCTCCCTCAGGAACACCACTTATTCTTAGGTTTGGCCATTTTACATAATGCCATATTTCTTAGAGACTTTGATAATTTCTTTTGATTTTTTTTCCTTTATTTTTGTCTGATTGGGTTAATTCGGAAACTTTATCTTGAAGCTCTGAAATTCTTCCTTTTTTTTTTTTTTTTTTTTTTTGAGATGGAGTCTCACTCTGTCACCCAGGCTGGAGTGTAGTGGTGCAATCTTGGCTCACTGCAACTTCCGCCTCCCGGGTTCAAGCGATTCTCCTGCCTCAGCCTCCCAAGTAGCTGGGACTACAGGCACACACCACCACGCCCGGCTAATTTTTTGTATTTTTAGTTGAGACAGTTTCACCATGTTATCCAGGATGGTCTCAATCTCCTAACCTTGTGATCCACCTGCCTCGGTCTCCCAGAGTGCTGGGATTGCAGGCATGAGCCACCGTGCCTGGCCTGAAATTCTTTCTTCTACTTGGTCTAGTCTATTGTTAAAGCTTTCCACTACATTCTATAATTCCCCAAATGTGTCTTTCATTTCCAAGTGTTCTAATTGGTTTTTCTTTAAAATATCTATTTAGAAATTTTTTAAGTCATATCCTGAATTTTTAAAAATTTCTTTATGTTGGTTTTCACCTTTCTCTTGTATCTCCTTGAGTAGCTTAATAGTCAACTTTTTGAATTCTTTATCTGGTATTTAAAGAGTTTATCTTTGTATAGATCCATTGCTGGAGAGCTCGTGTGATTTTTTGGTAGGGGGTGGTGTTATAGAATGTTGTTTTGTTGTATTGCCAGAATTATTTTTCTGGTTTCTTCTCATTTGGGTAGACTATTTCTTGTAATTATTCGTGAATTTATTTTTGATATTACTCTTTTTTAAAATTTCTTTTCCCCCCATTAGCAATGTGACTTTAATGTTTATAATTTACTGTAGCCTAATGTGGCTCTTGGTGCTTTAGGGATGAAGATTCTGTTCCTTGGTTACAGAGAGTCTCTCTGTATGATGGCTTTCTCAGTTGCTGGTTATGGTAGCAATGTGCTTGTTGTGTGAGCAAGTTCAGTGTGTCCCCTATGAGGTTGGAATGGCAGAGGTCTCTTGAGGTTTCTCATTCCCCCATTGTGTGCACTTTTTTATTCATTTGTTTTTTCCTCCAGTATTTTATTTATTGGGTTGAATAGTTCAGGCTTCAGGCCAGTAGAGGAGGTGTCTCTAGGTAGAAACTGGTCATGACTAAAGCAGGTAGGTAAGTGCAATACCCAATGGTGGGCAGAGGTCTCAGCCTTGGCAGAGGTGGCTGGGGTAGCTCTCGGCGAAATGCACTGAGGTCTTTTCAGGGGGAAGAGTGGGAGCTGCCTCAGCTCCACTGCAAGGCAAGCAGGAAAGCCATTCACCTCCCAATCACACTCCTGATCCAGTGTTTCAGTTATTCAAATCAGGCAGGCACCTCTTTTCATCTGCAGGAATGTTGATGTTCCAAGTAGAGAGGGATTGTAACTCTACCCCTTATGCAAGCCTGAACCTGGAGGGTGCCCTTCCTGGAGTGATGCAGTCACCCTAAAGTTTTCTAGAAAGGCTGTCTATAGGTGCACCCATGCTAAGCTCCCATAGGAGAAGTCCCAGATGTGTCTGCAGTGATGGACTAGGGGGAAAAGAAGTCCGCTTCTCCCAGACCCTTCACAAGTGCCAGGGCTGCCTGACTGTTGGGGTAGAGCTATAGACTGGTCACGTGGACAGACTCAGAACCTCCTGGTTAGCCAGGGTGCTGCATGCAATGGTGACAGCTGAGGTCACACACAAGTTTTCTCCTTCCTGGGCTCTGTGTTATTCTACCTGAGAATGCTGTAATGGACTGTGTCAGTTGGCCTCCAGCCAGGAGGTGGTGCTTGCAAAAGAGTGTCAGCTGTGGTAGTAGTGGTGGGATTTGTGCTTGCCTTATGTAATTCAGGGGAGGTATTCTAGAATCTCAGGCAATGGGTGGGTCCATAGAGCTCCCAAAAGTTTCTGTCCCTTGTGTTAAGCTACCAGGGCAAGTGGTGGAGCAAAGCCAGGTGGGGGCTGGGTCAGGCAGGTCCATGCTCTGGCTCTCCACATGCAGGGCAAGTAACCCCAGTAGGAGCTGGGGGCCAGTTCTCCGGCTGCTCCGGTAATATTCCAGGAAGCAGTGCAGCTGCCTGTGTTGCACAGAAGAGTTTCACAGGGAGTGGGGAATAGCAGGCAACAGTAAGCCTACCCAGCTCCCACATGCTTAGAAAGGCAGGTGGCAGGTCGCAGGCCAGGCGCGGTGCTCATGCCTGTAATCTCAACACTTTGGGAGGCCGAGGTAGGCAGATCACGAGGTCAGGAGATTGAGACCATCCTGGCCAACATGGTGAAACCCCATCTCTACAAAAAATACAAAACTTAGCCGGGCATGGTGGCACATGCCTGTAATCCCAGGTACCTGGGAGGCTAAAGCAGGAGAATTGCTTGATCCCAGGAGGCGGAGGTTATAGTAAGCCAAGATCACTCCACAGCACTCCATCCTGGGAGAAAGAGTGAGACCCCGTATCAAAAAAAAAAAAAAAAAAAGAAAAAAGAAAAGAAAAAAGAAAGGCAGGTCTCTCATACTTGCAGTGTTACACTACCACCAGCTAGCTAAGTTCCAGGCAATCTGCACTTAAAACTCAAAACTGCCCCAGCCCATAAGCCTTCCCTGTGGAGACAGCAACAGCTGCTTTCAGGACATGCTCCTCCCAGCCCCAGCTCCTGTACTTATGGCTATAGCACACTTCCCACTTGCCCCCAGTTCTGGCCAAGGGAGTCTGTCCCCACTTGAAATTATATCATGAATTTCAGCTAGGAGCTTCTCTCAACGTGCAACCACCACTTGAGTTAGTTGGCAGACTTCTGGGAAGTCCCTTGTGAGGTAGGACCAAGAATGACTTCACTCAGTCTGTGCTGAAGACTGAGAATGCACACAAGGCTCTTCCCACTGCTGCCCCTGCTTTTATATGCCACATCAATCCCTAAATCAATGCCAGCACTCAGTAGGGTTAAGGCCTTCCCCCATGGACCGGATTAACTGGTTCCCCAGTGGGAGTGTATTTCCTGGAGGCAGTTTATCCCCCTTCAGATTCTGCAGACTTAGTTTTTCACCTGACTCATGGTGTAGGCTGCAGCCCACCACTTCTTTCAAAGGGACTGTGGTTTCTTTCAGTTTTCCTGTTTAGTTCCTGTGTTGCTTCTTGGAGAAAAGTTCACAGTGTGAAACACTACACACTATTGTGTCTTTCCAAGGAGGAGAAGCATGCTGACAATATCTTCAATCTACCATCCAAGAAGAGACCAAGAGTCTTTTTAGGAATATGAAACTATCCAGCACAAAACAAGGAAAAAATCTATAATGCCCAGCATTCAATCAAGGATTACCATACATCAGGATCTCAAATCTAATAAAACACAATTTAAAGAAAGAAAATAAAAGATCACCAGTCATGAAGGAAGCAAAACACCACCCTTAATGAAGAGAAAAGTCAGTCAATTGAAAACCACCTAGATGTTAGAATTAGCAGACAAGGACATTAAAACACTTATTGTAACTGTTTTTCATATGATCAAAAGTTAAGTAAAGACATGAAAGATATAGAAGAGACCTAAATCAAATTCTAGTGATGAAAATTTTAGAAATGAGATGAAAAATTCATTGGATGAAATTAGGAGCAAATTAGATGTTTCACAATAATGTGATTATACTTAACACCATTGAACTGCACACATAAAAATGGATAAAATGGCAAATTTTATGTAGAGTCTTTTACCACTATATATACATATATATATTTTTGAGACAAGATCTCACTGTGTCACCCAGGCTGCAGTATAGTGGCACAATCACGGCTCACTGCAACCTCAACCTCCCAAGCTCAAACAATCATCCCACCTCAACCTCCCATGTAGCTGGTACCACAGTCACATGTCACCATGCCCAGCTAATTAAAAAAAAATTGTAGGCCAGGCACAGTGGCTCATGCCTGTAATCCCAGCACTTTGGGAGGCTGAGGTGTGTGGATCACCTGAGGTCAGGAGTTCAAGACCAACTTGGCCAACATTGTGAAACCCCATCTCTACTAAAAATACAAAATTAGCCAGGCGTAGTGGCAAGCTCCTGTAATACCAGCTATGCAGGAGGCTGAGGCAGAAGAATCACTTGAACCCGGGAGGCAGAGGTGGCAGTGAGCCAAGATTGCGTCACTGCACTCCAGCCTGGGCAACAGAGCAAGACTCTGTCTCAAAAAAAAAAAATTGTAGAGATGGGTCTCACTTTGTTGCCCAGGCTGGTCTCAAACTCCTGGGCAATCCTCCTGCCTCGACCTGCCAAAGTGGTGGGATTACAGGTGTGAGCCACCACACCCAGCCTAAAAATATATTTAAGGGGTCAGGTGTGGTGGCTTAAGCCTGTAATGCGAGCACTTTGGGAGGCCGAGGCAGGTGGATCATGAGGTCAGGAGATCTAGACCATCCTGGCTAACACGGTGAAACCTTGTCTCTACTAAAAATACAAAAAATTAGCCGAGCGTGGTGGTGGGCACCTGTAGTCCCAGCTACTCGGGAGGCTGAGGCAAGAGAATGGCATGAACCCAGGAGGCAGAACTTGTAGTGAGCTGAGATCGCACCACTGCACTCCAGCCTGGGCAACAGAGTGAGACTCCATCTCAAAGAACATATATATATATATATATATATATATGGAGTTTAAGAAATAGATTAGAAATTGCAGAAGAAAAGATTAGTGTATATGTGTATATGAAGACATAGCAATAGAAATTATCTAAAATTAAACAGAGAAAGAATAAACATTTAAAAAACCATGTATCACTGTGCTGTGGAAAACTTCAAGATGCCTAATATACATGTAATAGAAGTCACTGAAAAAGAAGAGAGAGGGTAACAGAAAAAAATGGGAAGAAATAATGACCAATAATTTTCCAAATTTAATGAAAAGTATAAATTTACATATTCAAGAAGCCCGATGAACCCAAAGTACAAGAAATGTGAAGAAAACGACACTAAGGCACATCATAATTAAATTTTCCTAAACCCCAGTGATAGAACATTGTAAAGCAGAGAAAAACATCACAATATATTTAGGGAAACAAAGATAAGAACGATAGCAGTTCTCTTATAAGAAAAAATGCAAGTGAGAAGACAGTGACACACAACATCTTTAATGTACTGACAAAAAAATTATTAAACTGTCAAACTATAATTTTATACCAAGCAAAATATGTTTCAAGAACTAAGCTGAAATAAAGACTCTTTCACATATACAAAAGCTGAAAATATTTATCAGCAACAGACTTGCTCTATAAGAAATGTCAGGCTGGGCGTAGTGGCTCATGCCCGTAATCCCAGTACTTCGGGAGGCCAAGGTGGGTGGATCACAAGGTCAGGCAATCAAGACTATCCTGGCCAACATGGTGAAACCCCATCTCTACTAAAAATACAAAAATTAGCTGGGCTTGGTGGTGCACACCTGTAATCCCAGCTACTCAGGAGGCTTAGGCAGGAGAATCGCTTGAACACGGGAGTCGCAGATTGCAGTGAGCTGAGATCATGCCACTGCACTCCAGCCTGGCAACAGAGTGAGACTCCGTCTCACCAAAAAAAAAAAAAAAAAAGAAAAAGAAAAAAAAGAAATATCAAAGGAAGTTCTTCAACCAAAGACATGAGGAAAAGGGAAGAAAAAGAAGAGATGGGTCAAACAGAAAACAAATGGCAAGATGACAGACTTGAATCTATCAATTATCACATTAAATATAACTTTGTCAAAACATCTCAATTAAAAGGCAGAGATTGTCAAACAGAAAAGAAACACAAGGCCGGGTGCGGCAGCTCACGCCTGTAATCCCAGCACTTTGGGAGGTCCAGGCTGGCGGATCACCTGAGGTCAGGAGTTCGAGGCCGGCCTGACCAAACCCCGTCTCTACTAAAAATACAAAATTAGCTGGGCGTGGTGGCACATGCCTGTAATCCCAGCTACTTGGGAGGCTAAGCCGGAGAATTGCTTGAACCCAGGAGGCGGAGGTTGTGGTGAGCTGAGATCGCGCCATTGCACTCCAGCCTGGACAACAAGAGTGAAACTTCGTATCAAAAAAAAAGAAAAGAAAAGAAAAGAAAAGAAAAGAAAAAAACAGAAGACCAAACTATATGCTGCATATAAGAAATGTACTCTCTCTCCATATATATTTTTTTCTTCTTGATCAGTCTAGCTAGAGATTGACCAATTTTATTGATTTTCTCAAAGTAACTGCTTTTGGTGTTATTCATTTACACACAAACACACACACACACACACACACACACACAAACACATACGTTAGATGTTAAAAGACAGAAAAAGATAATCTAGCTAAACTTAATTACAAGAAAGTTGTAGTGACTATATTACTACCAGACATGATAGATTTCACAGCAAACAATATTACATGGGATTTTTCAAGTTTATTTCATAATGACAAAAGATCATAAACAAATCTAAACATTTATGCACCTAATAATAAAATACATTGAGCAAAAACTGATAGATCTACAGGAGAGGCAGACAAATTATGGTTTGAGATTTAAATATTCCTCTCTTAATAGAAATGATCTGCTGATTACATTTAAACTGAGCGACTCTGCATTTTCTGGATTCTGGATGGTTGCCCTTCATGAGCCCAATTGAAGAAAGAAAATCCTTGGACCAGATGCTTCACAGCTGAAGCCCATAGGACCGCGGAAGAATACCTTGAAGATATTGTTTACATCAAAATCACCCAAATTTATGTCTTCCTTATCCAGGTCCTGTCCACTGTGATAATGAATCGTTTTCTTGGAATCAAAGAGGATGATAAAGACCTCGCCACTTCCTTGATCTTCTCCTCCTCCTTTTGAACCCCAGCGCTGGCTCCATCATGCAGATGTGGATGGTACTTCAAGGCCTGTTTCCAATAAGCTTTCTTGATCTTGTCGTCAGAGGCATTCTTGTCCACTTCCAGAACCTTGTAATAATTATCCCTCTTACTCTTCTTCAGTTCCAGCTGTGCATTTTTTAGGAGCTGTTTGTATTCTTTTGTTTTCTCCATCTGATATACGTTTTTCATAGCCTCGCACTGTTTCTTCATACTGTTGTGTCCAAGAAACACTGAGCTCTTCTCAAGTAGGCTTTTATGTAAGTGTCATGAGCTTCACTTCACTTGTGCAGCTGTCTATTGCATCATCTAGTTTCCCAAGCTCGGAATTAACCATATCCCGGTTACAGTAGAGTTTAGCAATTGCTTTTATGTTGTCGGGGTCTACCCCGGGGATTCTGCGTACAGTTCATCAGCTAGTTTGTAATTTCCTCCCCTAAACGCTTTATTCCAGTCTTCTTTCTTTGCGTGAAGTGCTCTGGCATTTCTGCACGCAAGGCAGGCCTTCTCATGGTCAGGAACCATTCTGAGAGCCTGCACAAAAAACTGAACAACTGCCTACTCAATACAATCTTCATAATAAAGGCAAAGTCCGCGTACATACAGAGCATCCACATTGGTGGAATCCGTTCATAAAATGTCACTGGCCACAGACTGTGCTTCTGGATAACGACCCAGCATTGCTAAACATTCTGCTTTGAGGGATATTGAAGTGATGGCAGACAGGGGCAAATTCTAGGGCATAGTCCATGCAGAAAACAACCTTCTGAAAAGCCCACTTCTCAAAACTTGTTTCTATGACTTTCTCCTATTCCTCGACTGCATTAGCATTTGTGAACTCCTGTTGTGAGTGAGCATTGTTATGATCCGGTTCTAGGGCTCTCTGAAAACCGCAATGTGCTGCCATGGCATTCCCTAGAGAGAGGTGGCACTTGTCCTCTCGTAGATGTCCCCAGAAGCAACCATCATCCAATTTCACTGTGAAAGTATCTCCATGGGCTTCGCAGAACCTTCCAAGTATCATCAATGTAGCTGCTCTATTACTATGATAGCCAGCATTTTTAGGGCACATATCTGTGGCTTTTGTCTAATAGTTGCAAGCTTCGTTGTAATCTTCCTTGGCATAGTGTGCATTTCCTTGTTGCTTCAAAGACTCTGCTTCAGTATTTTAAATTACAAACTGGCAAAGCCACCCTCTTTTCATTGAGGCGATCCTGCCTTTTTGTTCTTCTCCATCACTGTCCTGGCAAGCCGTCTTTTCTTCCTCATCATGGAGCAGCCCTGGCTTGGTTGCCGCCATTACCACATTGCACGATGGGGCAACTGACAGTTTCTTAAAAAGGAAATTATATCCCTGCCATATGACGCAGCAATTCCACTCCTAGATATTTACTTAAAGGAAAACAAAGTATATATCTATACACACAAACTTGTAGATGAATATTTATAGCAGCTTTATTTATAACAGCAGAAACCTAGGGAAAGAAGGCTTCAATGTTTATGTTCAGGTGAGTGGATAAACAATTTTTGGTATGCCCATATAACAGAATACAAATCAATGCAAAAAGTGAACTATTGACTCACACAAAACATGGAAGAATCTCAAAATTATGCTGAGTGAAAAAAACATATATTTTTTCTCAGAATGCACACTATATTCCATGTATGTAAAATTCTAGAACACCAACTAATCTACAGTGTTAGAAAACAGATCAGTGGTTGCTTGGGGACTCAGAGGGATGGGGAGCAGGGAGAAGAAGGGGGTATTACCAACGGGCATGAGGAAACTTATGATGCATATTTTCATTATCTTGATTGTTATGCTGGGTGTATACAAATGTCAAAGCTTTTCAAGGTTTATAGTTTAATTATGTACATTTTATTGTATGTCAATTTGGCCTCAATAAAGCTGTTAATAAAAATTTTGTCAAGCTTATGTTCCCCAGTAAATGAAATTTACTTCAAGTCACCCACCAAAAACCATACAAGGTCCATTTTTCCTCTGTTCTGTGTTTACAACTGGCAGTTAATATGAAAGACAGAATATCCAAAAATTCTATCTGCTGAGGGCCACAAATTATCAAGTCTCTTGTCAAGGGTGGCCAACCACTGGTTAGGGGCTCAAGACACAAAACGCAGAACCAACACATTCAACTGACCAGGATCATTTCTCCAGGGGTAATCTCAGTTCAAGTGTGCACTTCTGCCAGTCCAGACACTTGCTTCTTTATTATTATCCAAATGCTTGCACACATCTCACAAACTGGCACTATTTCACCGATGATGATTTGGAATTATAGTGGCCACTTTGGGAGAATTCCATATGTTTCCAAAATTGTCCATCTTACAGTGTTCTTAGAGCAAATGAAGTTTCTCTTCATTAGGACAGTAAAGTCCTAATGTTGAATGTACTATCTTTTTTGGTTGGAATAAAGAAGCTTCTAAATAAAATTCTGATTCTATAATAGCTTTAATTACAAGGAAAGCACCAAAAATCCATAGCTTATTACAGTCTGTCTTTTGATCCTGTAGCAAAGGCCTACCTTGCCTCAAGGCTACAGCAGCCACTGCCAAATTCATGGCCGTGGCTGCTGGCACAATTCCAGGGGCTTTCTGGGAGCTCGTGCTACACAATTTTGGCCCTTAACTGAAAATACTCATTTCCAGCAAGCTGGTTTACTCCTGTAAGATCGTCTTACCTCTTTGCAAATTAGTAGCCATTATTATAACACTTTATACCTTGCTACTTCCATTCTCAGGAAAAGAAGAAATGCAAATAACTTGGGGTTACCTAATTCGTAACACCTCCCTAAAGTTAGATGCCACTTGGGCTAATTGAAATTTGGGGGAAGAAGCCTAAATTGAATGATTTTACCCTGAAACAATGTCTTAAAAATCCTAATTTGGCTAGGTTTATCCTGAATTAGAAGAATTAAATTTGTCATTACCAGGTAGAAATTTAGCATTTATGACAGAAATTAAATTTGGTTATAGAAAATTTTTTAAAATCTCTATTTCATGCACAATTAAGTCACGGACTGATCCATTTACAGCCACTAAAAAAGCATCCACCCCTACTAAGAGGAGGATCCAGCCTCCTGGTCTATCTCATTTGGGCAATGATGGAATGAATCATATAAGCTCCCAGACAAGGGTCTCAAGATAGAATTTAAAATAATTCCACTACAAGGATAAAGGAGATTATAGAATAGATTGGGACAGAAATAGGCATGCTAAGCCAGAATTCACACAGGAGTTCACTTGACTCTAAACCTATGCTCTTTTCTTTTTCTGATGAGACAGTTCAGAGTTTGCGTTTCAACTCACTAGCTTAGAGTCTGAACATTATTGCCTCTTATGTAAAAGAGGGATTATAGCGACCTTAAAGGGTGAGAGAGCCTCTGTAAAGGCCTGACACTAGCATTTGACTCATTTTATTTAAAATTATAGCTATTTATGTAGCAGAATGTCAGGTGATGTTGTGGAGAAACTGAGGAACCAACCAAAAAAAAAAGGTTATATACCAAATGATCAGTTTTCTGGCCAGAGAGAATTTGTATTGAAATTGGCAAGAAAGAGGCAGCAGGATTTTTGAACTGCCTGTACACGATTAAGTGAAAGTCAGAGGGAGTCAGAAGAGAAATTATACTTGCTTTCACAGCTCCGTTCTACAGCATTCTTCCACCACAAAAAAAGCTTGCAGGTGATTTGTTCAGACCAGTTCTAAACGCCTGCAGAGGTAACAGCCCCACCTTTTGGAGATTATTACTTCACCTAACTCTGATGGGAGACAAGCTAATAGGACTTCCCATTAAGAGTATTTCTGGATACTAAATTTACTCATTTTCCTCTGTAGTCTGATTCCATTTCTTTTTATTTTCACCAATGTTCAGTGATCTTGCTTTGACTTATTGTTGCTGTTGACCTTGACTCATGGCTTCAGGTTATTCTATTCACCATCTACCTGTCCCTAGTTCTTCTTCGCCCCCTCCCTAAAAACTTCCAAAAAACCTTTCTGAGAGTATGTTTCTAAGTAACAGCCTTACCTGTATGTTACAGCCTCTAAGATTATGAAGTCAACACTGACATGCTTCTTTTGAGACAGATTTCATCATCACAGCAGTGAAAGAAACACAAGATGCGTTTTAAGGGTGACTTTTTAAAAGATGAAGATGGCTAGGGAGAAGTCTGTTGGATGGAAGATGAGCCCATTTGGCAAAGGATTAAATGCAGCAGCAAGTTTGATAAATCTGTTCGAGGCTTAAGAATATTCAGACACCTTTCTTCCCAAGAAAATCCCCACACATCTCTTTTGGAACAAAGGCTTCTCTACAATGGTTCCAAATGATTCAGACATAACTTCCTGCATCTGTCACCAAAGGGATTTCTTCACTTTTAGTAAGACCATTAGCCGGCTTGCCAAATTCTTCAGCACAACAAAATTATACGTCATTTCTCTCTTGGGTATGCTGAAATGGTGAAAATTGCCCAGAGAAAATGGAAACTCTGATAAATGGTTTTCTTACTGTTTTCAAAAGACCCAAACCTTTCTCTTATTAAATTGAATCTTTCAGGATGAACACAATCAAGACCATGGAGAATATCTCTATATTCTTAGAACACTTTCCAGCTAAAGTTTACAGATGATATTTCTTCAGACACATATTTAGAATTAAATTATTTTTCTGAAATAGAACTCTTCTCTCTGAGCTTATGCGGAATCAGCCAATTTGACTATGTGATTTACTTTGTCCTTTTTATATGAAGTCCAAGAATTAAAGATGAAAAAAAGAACAGGTAAATATTGGCTGTAAAACAGACGTTCATGTCATAAACTTGATACTGAGAAATAAATCTCTCTCCTCATTAGTGAACTACTTGAGGTAGAGACTTCGTTGACAAAATGGCTGAAATGCAGGACCTCTAGTTTCCTCATAAATTATGTTTCCAAATGATTGGATATATTGTCAATACAAATATGTGGTGTATATATTTCCAAATCAAGATGCTTTGTGGTTGTCCATAAGATACAGATTGAGTTGCATGACACCACTGCTAGACAGGTATGTGAGAAAACATACTGAACACTGAAAAACAATATTTTCTTTTTTTTTTTGAGATGGAGTCTCACTCTGTCGCCCAGGCTGGAGTGCAGTGGCGTGATCTCGGCTCACTGCAACCTCAGCCTCCCGGGTTCAAGCAATTCTCCTGCCTCAGCCTCCTGAGTAGCTGGGGCTATAGGTGCATGCCACCACGCTAGCTAATTTTTTATTTTTAGTAGAGACGGGGTTTCGCCATGTTGGCCAGTCTGGTCTTGAACTCCTGACCTCAGATGATTCACCAGCCTCGGCCTCCCAAAGTGCTGGGATTACAGGTGTGAGCCACCACACCTGGCCAAACATTTTACATTTGAATGTCTTCCAATAGAAACACTTGACGACCTTTACTAGAATAACTCTTTATATACCAAAAGCATAGCTGGGCTATGAAGACAAGTTCTTTGAATTATTCATTTCTTGAACACAATTGTATTAGTCTGCTTGTGGTACTATAATAAACTAGAGATTGGATGACTTAAATCAGAGACATTTACTTTACACAGTTTTGGAGGTTGGGAAATCCAAGATGAAGGTGCCAATAGATTCAGTGTCTGTTGAGGGTCTACTGCCTGGCTTGTAGTCAACTGCCTTCTCCCTGGGTCCTCACATGACAGAGAGTCAAAGTTCTTACTCTTCCACTTCTTAAAAAGCCACTAGGGCCGGGCATGGTGGCTCACGCCTGTAATCCCAGCACTTTGGGAGGCCAAAGTGGGCGGATCATGAGGTCAGCAGATCGAGACCATCCTGGCTAACACGGTGAAACCCCATCTCTACTAAAAATACAAAAAATTAGGAGGGCGTGGCAGCTGGCGCCTATAGTCCCAGCTACTCGGGAGGCTGAGGCAGGAGAATCGCTTGAACCCGGGAGGTGGAGGTTGCAGTGAGCTGAGATAGTGCCACTGTACTCCAGCCTGGGTGACAGAACGAGACTCCGTCAAAAAAAAAAAAAAAAAAAAAAGCCACTAATCCCACTCTCATGACCTCATCTAATCTTAATTACCTCCAAATCCTCACCAATAAATTCCATCATATTGGGAGTTAGAGCTTCAACATATGAATTCGGAGTAACAGGAGAGATAATGCAATTTAGTCCATAGCAATGATATGACAATATTTCATATCTCAACTGATATTTCTACTCTTCTTTTCTAAAGTTCTATATCAGAAAAAAGAATTTCATGAAGAGGTCTAGAGATCATTGACCTCAAATTCTGACCAGCTCTGCTGCTGGAACATCTGAGTTCTACCTTAGGGTGGACATTTGTTCTTTATGCCCAGGATATCCACTCTTCCTCATGTTGGTAACAATACCCCAATTTTGCTTTGGATGAACAACCGCATCCCCAGTTCATGTGCTTAGGAAAAGTGACTCCTCTTTACTGTGAGGTGGAGCCTACGCGAAAGAGCTCACCTCCACCCACCCAGACTGCAGTCACTATGATTGTTTAAAGGATGGGATGAGCACATTGACCCAATCTGAGCCAGAGAGAGAGAGTGTGGGAATCCCTAGAGTTATGAAGAAGCTGCAGGAGGCAATTCCCCATCTGCAGAACTTGAAAGTAGAATAACGTAAATTTGAATATGCTATGGACCACAGTGCTGCGCGTAGAAACGGACCCTAGTGCTATTCTCTAAGCACAGAATCCAGCAGTATCTAAAACTAGCTCTCTTCCTGGATGATTTCATTTCATCCAAAAGAGCATCAAATATTAAGTCAGAGTTCAATTTTTAAATGGCTGCAATATTTAAAAAATCCTAATTGGCATTTGAGCTTCTCCACTATTCGAGAAGTAACATTTTATATCTTAATTAAATTATTATTAAAGACAAGTTTTTGGCTGGGCGCGGTGGCTCACATCTGTAATCCAGCACTTTGGGAGGCTGAGGTGGGCGGATCATGATGTCAGGAGATGGAGACCACCCTGGCTAACATGGCGAAACCTCATCTCTACTAAAAATACAAAAAATTAGCCAGGAGTGGTGGCACATACCTGTGGTCCCAGCTACTCAGGAGGCTGAGGCAGGAGAATCGCTTGAACCCAGGAGGCAGAGGTTGCAGTGAGCCGAGATGGCGCCGCTGCACTCCAGTGTGGGCGAGAGAGCGAGACTCTGTCTCAAAAAAAAAAAAAAAAAATCCTGATTTCCATTTTTTTTTTTTTTTTTTTTTGAGACAGAGTCTCGCTCTCTCGCCCAGGCTGGAGTGCAGTGGTGCGATCTCAGCTCACTGCAACCTCCGCCTCCTGGGTTCAAGTGATTCTCCTGCCTCAGCCGCCCAAGTAGCTGACATTACAGGCATGATCCACCAGGTCCAGTTAACTTTGTATTTTTAATAGAGACGGGGTTTCATCATTTTGGTCAGGCTGGTCTCGAACTCCTGTCCTCAGGTGATCCACCCTCCTCTGCCTACCAAAGTGCTGGGATTACAGGTGTGAGCCACCCAGCCTGGCCTAAAGACAAGTTTTCAACAGGAACTTTCATTAATCTGAGAGAAAACAAAACAGCTTAAAGTTACAGAGAGGTACCTAAGTGTGCAATTTATAAGTTATATACATAACTATCAATTTTATAGTTAAATTGAAATATATTAAATTCAAATATTTAATCTACATTTTCCTTAAAAAGAGCTAGAATGAAAGGTCTTGGATATAGAGAATAGGATCAATAATGAGCATAGATTTGGGGACACGGTTGCATATGCTATGGCTTTTACAAGAGCACCATGAAAGTACAAATTCCAATTCTGACCAGCTGAGCTATTTTACTCAACTTTGCAGGCTTACAACAATCTCTCCTTATTGTATAGCTCCAAGGACTCTTCCCACGCAATAATTTATTGGAACAAACATTTATAGCTGGATGATGGTATCTACTCAGTCACCTGAAAAGGAATGGAGACTCAAGAGAGAATCTTCTGCCTGCAGTTCTTTAGAAACTATCCTGAGTAGCAAATCTCAATCCCGATCAACTGTTTGCTCTCTTTAATGTCTTAGGCATAGTTTCTTCAAATTGAACTCTGTGTAGAATCAATCTTCTCCACAAAAAATAACTCTGTTGTTCCTCTAAGTTACAAATGCATACGTCGGCTCTCTCCTCCTTTGAAAGTGCAGATTTCAGACTTCAGGTCTGGATTTCTCAATCGTTTACAAGGGGGAAAAAAACACAAAACACAACCATCTGACCACTGGACACTGTTTTATTTTTCCTTTCAGTCTCATGAAGTAGTCAAATTAATGTCATAATCATGTTGGTATTCACACATTTTTCCTGTGTTTTTTCCCATGTGTGGGATCTTGGTATAGAAACCAGCTTTTGAATTTTTTTTTTCCAGCCAGTATCTAACATTCTGGCAGAATGAGAATGAATGAGTGACATTGTGACAGACAGAGTTTTAATTTTAAATGTTTTAGAACTTGAGTATATTTTAGTCTTTTCAACTTATATGTGTATATGTGCATGTGTAAAAGATAATTATTCAGATCTTAGTTAAACATAAGTATTCTTCCTTCTGAATAGGAAGATGTTTTAGTTAGATATTTAGTTAGATATATATTGGTTGCATGTAACAGAAAAATGAACCTAAATTGGCCTAAACAAAAATGATATTTCTCCAAACATGGCTGGATCAAGGGCTCAAAAGCTGTCATCAAGCTGTCTTTTTACTCAGACTTCCCCTGTGCCGCTCTCTGTCTTTGGCTCCTCATGGAAGCAAAATAGGGCAGTAGCACTAGGCATTCCATTCCATGAGGCTTCTTGTTCAGCTGGGAAGCAGACCTTTTCCCAGAAATCAGCAGATGTCAGCATACCTGCTTGACTCAGATTGGGTGGCTGGACAATGTCTGAACCAATCAGGGAATGCAACATAGAGATTGGTTCCACAGATTCCTGTTACCATAATGATGCACGGATGATAGGAAGCCAGAAAAACTACCTTCTTCTATGAAAAGTCCATTACAGGATGTAAGAGTTATCTTTCATTTTTTGAAATACTTGTATTAAAATCTATGAGGGCAGTTGGAAAGCAGCTGCACTCACTATCTACTTAGGTTCTGAAGATTCACCTTAAGATAAGCTATACTAAAATACTTTGAGACATATTTCAAATCTACAGAGACAATAAATTAAAAACTCCACTTAACAGGTCAGTTGATGGTGTAGGTATTGGTATATTTTGCAAATAATTCTCAGAATGTAATTATAACCAAAATTAGATTTGAGTAATGCCCTACTTAACCCAGAACTCAATTTGGAAACTTGAGTAGGAGGCATAGGGGAAATAACTTTTTCTGCTTTATTTTAGTTCTATTACTATACATGATATTTGATAAGGACATGTTGACCTCTACTTGTCCCTTTTCTTAATAAACTTTGCCTTTCTTTTAGCTTAGTTCACCAGAAAGCAACATGCACATATTATCTTAACTCTTCCCTGAAATGCCTTCGTGAAAGTTTAATATTATCCTCTCAGAATCCATCAAAGGTTAATGCAGGAAATGGCCATTCACAGGACTTTTTTAAAATTTTACCTTACTTTAAGCATGTGCAGAATGTGCAGGTTTGTCACATAGGTATACATGTGCCATGGTGGTTTGCTACACCTATCAACCTGTCATCTAGGTTTTAAGCCCTGCATGCATTAGGTATTTGTCCTAATGCTCTCCCTCCCCTCACCCCCAAACCCCCAACAGGCTCTGGTGTGTGTTTTTCCCTTTCTGTGCCCATGTGTTCTCATTTATCAACTCCCATTTATGAGTGAGAACATGCGGTGTTTGGTTTTCTGTTCCTGTGTTAGTGTACTGAGAATGATGGCTTCCAGCTTCATCCATGTCCTCGGAAAGGATATGATTTCGTTCTTTTTTATGGCTGCATAGTATTCCATGGTGCATATGTGCCATATTTTCCTTATCCTCGCAGACCTTTTTGCACCAACCTAATATCTTCCATAAAACAAAATTTGAAGGTACTGCTTACTGCGTTATCAATTCCTTCTCTGCTCTGTATGAATCCCTGCAAGGAATTCCTCCTGGAACAGAATTCCTACCTGGCACACAATGTTTGGAATACTGAGGGGTTTTGTTTGTTGTTTGTATGTTTCTTTTATAATATTTAACGGGACCTCTAGAACCCATTCTGTTTCCTTTTTGGTCTTGTCTACAAGGAAACTAAAATATATAGCTATATTGCTAAATTTATGTTAAATCTAAATCATATTTACATATAAAATTACACTAATGATTCAACATCAGATTTTTTTTTTTTTTTGAGACAGAGTCTGGCTCTGTTGCCCAGGCTAGAGTGTAGTGGAGTGATCTTGGCTCATGGCAACCTCCGCCTCCCCCGTTCAAGCAATTCTGCCTCAGCCTCCCAAGTAGCTGGGAATACAGGTGCCCAACACCACACTTGGCTAATTTCTTTTTTTTTTTTTTTTTATTTTCCTTTTTTTTTTTTTTTTTTTTGAGATAGGGTCTTGCTCTGTCACCAGACTGGCATGCAGTAGCGTGATCTCAGCTCACCACAACCTCTGACTCCCTGGTTCAAGCGATTCTCCTGCCTCAGCCTCCTGAGTTGCTGGGATTACAGGCACGCACCACCATTCCCAGCTAATTTTTTTATTTTTAGTAGAGACAGGGTTTCACCATGTTGGCCAGGATAGTCTCAATCTTCTGACCTCATGATCAGCCCGCCTCAGCCTCCCTGCTGGGATTACAGGTGTGAGCCACCGCACCCAGCCCATTTTTGTATTTTTAGTAGACGAGGTTTCACCGTGTTGTCCAGACTGGTCTTGAACTCCTGACTTCAGATGATCCATCCACCTCGGCCTGCCAAAGTGCTGGGATTACAGGCATGAGCCACTGTGCCTGGCCTCAACATTAGATTTCTGTAGTAATAGATTTTCTTCTCTTAAAAGCCTAACTATTGCCTTAATCTTTATATGAACTTATTTGTCTGATGTTTGAAAAATGTCTTAGTATGATAGTGGCCTCAAATTTTACTTGGAAGTAAAGGTATAATAATAAATTTTAAATATACATTAACTTCTGAATTTACACATAAAGTTGAAGAAAAGTTACGTACACAAATTTTTTATTGCTAAAGTGAAAAGTGTTGTGGAAATGGAGAGTACTGTGAAGGTTCACAAACCATAAAGCGTACGTTTAAACATTTTTCTTTTTTCTTTTTTTTTTTTCTTTTTTTTGAGATGGAGTCTCGCTCTGTCGCCCAGGCTGAAGTGCAGTGGTGCCATCTCGGCTCACTGCAAGCTCTGCCTCCTGGGTTCACGCCATTCTACTGCCTCAGCCTCCCGAGTAGCTGGGACTACAGGCGTCCGCCACCACACCCGGCTAATTTCTTTTTGTATTTTTAGTAGAGAGGGGGTTTCACTGTGTTAGCCAGGATGGTCTCGATCTCCTGACCTCGTGATCCGCCCACTTTGGCCTCCCAAAGTGCTGGGATTACAGGCGTGAGCCACTGCACCCGGCTGGTTTAAACTTTTTTCTAAAAACTGATGAGGAAACACGACTCCCAATTAAGTAGTAATTAATAATAAGTGAGATAACCTGAAATGAAATACCACACTATCTCTTGATGTTGGTACTCTAAATTTTGCTCCAATGTATTCATTGCTTAATTTATCTTGTGTCTATACTGCCATCCAAACAAAAAACAAAAAAACAAAACAACAACAACAAAACCACTTTTAACACACATTGAGCTGTTAGGTCATTTATTCATTCTATTTATTCAGTCACTAATTCATTCATTCAACAGATATTTATTGAGCACTCACTAGGTGTTAGGCACTAAATTTTCAACCCTATTCTTATGAAACTAAGAGCCAAATGAAGGAGACAGGCATCAAATAAACGAAAAAGTCAGCTAACTATATAGTGATAAAATAATAAGTGCTATGCAGAATTCAAAAACAGAGTGTTAGGGAAACATGGGAGATCACTGATATCAGAGCATCAGAGAAAGCAACTCTGAGGAATTTGACATTTAGGCTGAATTCTGAAAGAATGATGAGAGTTAGCCAAAATAAGGAGGTCAAGAGAGAGAACCTTCCAAGCTGAGGGAAAAGTCGGAAGAGCCAGAGGCAAGAAAGAGGCTGGCACATTTAAGGAACTGAAAGGCCAGTATGGCTGCAGCTTGAGGAGTGAGGGGGAGGTGGCAGAAACATGGTCCAGAAATGAACACCTGTTTAAACCGCCAGATCAGTCAAATAAAGCCAACAGCAGGGCTGAAAAGGTTAACAAGAGAACAGCATAACAAATGTGTTTTTTTGTTTTTTGAGACAGTCTCACTCTGTCGCCTAGGCCAGAGTGCAGTGGCACGATCTCCGCTCACTACAACCTCCACCTCCCAAGTTCAAGCAATTCTCCTGCCTCAGCCTCCCAAGTAGCTGGGACTACAGGCACACACCACCACGCCCAGCTAATTTTTGTATTTTTAGTAGAGACAGGGTTTCACCATGTTGGCCAGGATGGTCTCGATCTCTTGACCTCGTGATCCGCCCTGCTTGGCCTCCCAAAGTGCTGAGATTACAGGCGTGAGCCACCACGCCCGTCCAACAAATGTGTTTGATCACAGTTTTAGGTAACATGAGAGCCTTTGGAATGAAGACCCAAAAATACAGGGGAAAATATCAGTTTTTATGCTTAGGTTAAACAAAGAATGGACAGCTATGTAGAAATGTGATCGGGCCAAAGGTTTTCCCCCAAGGACTAACGTGATAGTCTGAGGAGGAAACCCAGGAAGTGTGGGCTCAGATTCTTGGCTTCTCTGTGTGGCATTCCTTCCTCCAGGAATGGGGCAGGACCCCTCTGGAATGAGGGTCTTAATTTGTTTATGGCCAGCTATTACACAGAAAGCTGGGAGAAGGTTAGAGTAACATTTTTGGTCTTTATGCTTGCTTTGGGGAAAGGGAGTTCTGGTTTCTATGACCCACCATGGGGGAGAGAAATTCTAGTTTCTTCTAGTTTCTATGACTTGCCTCAGGGGGCTATAAAGGATGGGAGACAGGAGGGCAGGAGAAGGTCAGAGAGAAACTTTGCTTCTGAGGCCTTCGTTCTGGGGTATCATTTTCTGAGCCCCAACAAGAGCAATAGATATGGTGAAGCAATTACCCTTAGACTCTCACTGTTAAACTATTGCATGAGAAATTAATATATGTGCATATGGTGCTGATTTTTTTAAAAGTGCATTTTATTGTGAGAAAAAAATACATGACTGCTTGCTGCTAATTTGTGGTGAGTTATTCCCTCATTAGTCAACAATCATTTATTGAGCACCTGCTTGGTACTGGCACTGGGTATACAAAGATGAATAGGAGAGACACCTCTTTTGCCTTCATGCAACCTGGAGTCTAGGGTAGATAAAGACAAACAAGCAGGCTAACACCTGGGACTTATTCACAGCTCAGCAGTAGTGGAGGCAGCCGTTCCACAGAGGAAGGAGGGGAGTAACAATGGCAGACAGTGGCCACAGCAGTGTGGGTAAAGCACTTGTGAAGAATGAGCAGGAACCCAAGACCCCATAGCACGGGAAATATTCCCCAGCCAAGAGACACGGACCCAGGCTGACCCTCCTCACTTTATTTAGCCAGGTGTCAGGGAGGAGCTGTTTTGGTGTTACCATGTCAGGGTGGTCAGGAGCAATTCTGTCCTAATTCTTGATTACCCAGGGATGATTGATTTCATTTCCCTCATAAAATGAAGGCACTACTGACTTGGAGAAACATGCAGCTTTAGAGGTTGGGTTTTTAAAAGAAAACGATTTATGTTTTCTAACTACAACGTAAAATATTTGACAAATGTCAAATTATTTGACTCTATGTTTGCATTTGAGAAAAATTGCAGCCATCAGCATGCATAAAATTAACACCCCTTGAAAAATGAGGAAGTAACTATTACAGTTAGTAAATTGTTTTCCTCTCTGACCACAGAAGCAAAGGCTGGCAACAAATTTGATTTACAGAGTAAATATAATTTCTACAGTTGGGCTGAGCCTGTTGTTTTCTTAAAGGAAATATATTTTAGTTTGCTCTATGAAAAACACACATTAGCATTTTTCAGAACATTAGGAACCAAACACGGTATCATAAAAACATAGAAAAAAAGGAACTAATTTTATCTTCTAGTCACAGATGATGTTCAGAATCAAAATGACATGTGACTAATAGGCAGATATCAAATTAGTGGGGCTCTGCCCTTAACCACATATTACTCCATATCTGTTTCTTCATGGCAGCAAAAGACAAGACTCCAGCAGTGGTTCAGCTGTATAATAGGAATATGAATATTCCAGAACTTTCTGTATGCCAGGTGATTGAGAACAACAGTCTCTTAATATTACCTGGCTTTGAAAAGTATTGGCATACATTTGAACTAAAGATTTAAAAAAAAAAAAAATCTGTCCAGGTGCAGTGGCTCACGCCTGTAATCCCAGCACTTTGGGAGGCCGAGGTGGGAGGATCACGAGGTCAGGCGATCGAGACCATCCTAGCTAACATGGTGAAACCCCGTCTCTACTAAAAATAAAAAAAATTAGCCAGGCGTGGTGGCACGTGCCTGTAGTCCCAGCTACTTGGGAGGCTGAGGCAGGAGAATGGCATGAACCCAGGAGGCGGAGCTTGCAGTGAGCCAAGGTGGTGCCACTGCACTCGAGCCTGGGTGACAGAGCGAGACTCCGTCCCCACAAAAAATAAATAAATAAAAAATGAAATAAAAGGTAATCTCTTAAAAAAATTATTCTGCATTCAAGTTAAAACCATTGAATGTAGTTCCACAGGCCCTTGTCCTGGGAAAGCCACTATTCAATCAGCAGCTGTTTATGGGAGATTGAACAGGTAGAAAAAACTAACAAAAATTCCTGCCCCCATGCAACATACAGGAGAGAGGAGAAGACACAGAATAAACAAGGAAATAAAACTTTCCTTTCCAGAAACAATAACAGACCAAAAAAAAGAGGGGGGGATTTTGTAAAATGTCATCCTGAACTAGTCACAGTTAAAAAAAAAAAATTAAATGAAAAAAAAATGTATATATATATATATACACACACATTGAATACAATCCACGAAAGAGGAGGCTCCTCTCTGTCCCCAGAGCTTGGAAGGAAGCTAGAAGCTTCCGGCAGAAGATTCTGAAAACAAAGCTAAGCTCAAGCATTAATGGGCTGCATGTTTAACATTTGGTGCTAGGATAAGGTAATCAAAGATGGGAATCATAAAACAATGTCAGTATCCCAGAACACTTTTCCAAGTCAAAGTGGAGTTGAAACAGTTAAACAGACAGTCATCTGAATAAACAGGAACCCGTTTCTATGGCGATGACAATGGGGGAGGGGCGTGACTCCTATCTACCTTCCCTGCGCAAAGCTTCTGGGAGCGTGTTTTGCTTTATGGGACCCTTTCCAAACCCTGACCACAGCAGAAAGGACGGGGATGAGCACTGACTGGAGCAATCTGTTGACTGTCCCCTGCTGTAAACCAGAGCTGCCTAATTTTGAGAAACAGGGGCCGAGCCATCAGATGTAGGGGAATGGAAGCTGATGCCAACGGAAGCCCGGAGGTAGACTAGGGCCCCGGAAAAGCGAAGAAGAAACAGCAATTATGAGTAAGCAGCGGAAGTTGGTAAGTAAGCCTAGAGAAGACAATGCAGCAGATGTACAGAGAGAAACCACGTGCCTCGTGATTCTTGGTGACTTTCCTGCTTGTCCCCAGCCCAGGTCCACATGTTTCTTTATTATTATATAAGTAAATAAAAAAACTAAACAAACCTGGGCGTGGTGGCACGCCTGTAATCCCAGCACTTTGGGAGGCTGAGGTGGGCGGATCACGAGGTCAGGAGATCGAGACCATCCTGGCTAATACTGTGAAACCCCGTCTCTACTAAAAATACAAAAAATTAGCTGGGCGCGGTGGCGGGTGCCTGTAGTCCCAGTTACTCGGGAGGCTGAGGCAGGAGAATTGCTTGAACTCGGGAGGCGGAGGTTGCAGTGAGCCTTGATCATGCCATTGCACTCCAGCCTAGGCGACAGAGCGAGACTCCGTTTCAAAAAAAAAAAAAAAAAACTAAACAAATTCTTTTTCTTGGGGTCACTATAATACATCTGTAGAGGTTTCTTGCAAATAAAAGAGCCCAAACCACACACTGAGCCCCATCCCTTCTTCATCTCGTGCTGAGCAGCAATGTCAACACCAACAAAATGATTTCCTATGTATTTAAGGAAGGATAATCATAGTCACTGGTCCAAAATGAAACTTCTTACTGAAATGACAATTGAAATTATTCCTAGTCAGTTCACAGAAATGCTAGTTTCTTATTTTAAAATGAGGACAGATCCAAAAGAGATAAAGGGATTTAGGGAAATGGACATTTAGAAAAGTGATAGCCCCATGGGCCTCTGTCCTGGGGAAGCCACTATTCAATTAGCATCTGTTTATGGGGGATTCAACAGCAGGGAAAACCCAGCGAAAATGTCTGCCCCCATGCAACATACAGGCAAGAGGAGGAGACACAGAATAAACACAGCAAATAAGTAAAATGTACAGAAAATGTGCAGTGTGTTTTTTCTACAGAAAAAGAAGGAACAAGGGGGGATATAAAGGTGGGCTGGGGAGACATCGATGTTTTAGGGGAGTGGACGGGAAGGCAGTTGTTACTAAGATAATTTGGATGAGAGGTGGTTGAACTCTGCACCGTATTGAGGATAGAACTAATGGGACTTTTGTGTTGGATCAGATGTGGGATGGAAAAGGAAGAGAGGAGTCAGGCATAAGTCCAAATTTTTGATCTGAGTAACTAAAGGATGGAGTTGCCATTTTCTATAATGGGGAAGACTGGAGGAGGAATTTCTTTAGAAGGGAGGTGGGGCCTAATGGGAGGTGTTTAGTTCATGAAGGCTCTGCTTTTATGAATGGATTAATAATGGATTAATGTCACTATGGAAAGGGCTGGCAGGAGTGGGTTCACTCTCTTCTGCTCTTCTGCCAGTGTGAGGACACAACACTTGCCCCCCCAACCCTTGCCCTTCTACCTCTGCCATGTGAAGATGCAACAAGAAAGCCCTCATCAGATGCCAGGGTGTTGATCTTGATCTTCTCAGCCTCCAGGACGGTTTGAAATAAATTCCTGTTCTTTATAAATTACCCAGTCTGTGGTATTGTGTTATAGCAGTGCAACCCAGCAGTGATAATGCTGAAGTAGAGATGTCAATAGGCTGTGAAATCAGGCATGGTGGTGCACCTGTAGTCGCAGCTCAGAAGGATGAAGTGGGACGATTGCTGGAGGCCAGGAGTGCAAAGCTTTAATGTGCCATGATGGTGCCTGTGAATAGCTACTGCACTCCAGCCTGGGCAACATAGTAAAACTCTGCCTATCTTAAAAAAAAAAATTAATGAATCTGTAGTTCAAGAGAGTAGTCTGAGAGGCTGGGCGCAGTGGCTCATGCCTGTAATCCCAGCACTTTGGGAGACCGAGGCAGGCGGATCATGAGGTCAGAAGATCGAGACCATCCTGGCTAACACAATGAAACCCTGTCTCTACTAAAAATACAAAAAAATTAGCCAGGCGTGGTGGTGGGCACCTGTAGTCCCAGCTACTTGAGAGGTTGAGGCAGGAGAATGGTGTGAACCCGGGAGGTGGAGCTTGCAGTGGCCCAAGATTGTGCCACTGCACTCCAGCCTGGGCAACAGACTCCATCTCAAAAAAAAAAAAAAAAAAAAAAAAAGAGAGTAGTCTGGGCTAGAGACATAAATGTAAAAGTTTTCAGAAGTCTCTGTGTATGAAGTCTCCATAGATTTAAAAAAAAAAAAAAAGCAGAGCTCGGTCATAGCCCATTTGGGCTGCTATAACAAAGTACCATAGACTGGGTATTTTATAAACAACCGAAATGTACTTCTTATAGTTCTGGAGGCCGGGAGACCCAAGATCAAGACATCAGCAGATTCAGTATCTGGTCAGAGCCCATTTTCTGATTCACAGATGGTGACTTCTCACTTTATCTTCATATGGTAGAAGGCACAAGGCAACTCTCTGGAGCCTCTTTTGTAAGGGCACGAATCCCATTCATGAAGGCTGTACCCTCATGACCCATTCACCTCCAAAAGGCCCCATCTCCTAATGCCATCATCTTGGGGGTTAGAATTACAACACCTGAATTTTGTAGGGGACACCAACATTCAGACAATAGCAAGGTCCAGTGACGGAACCCCGGGGCACTTCTACACCGACAGGCTAGTATCAGGATTCAATCCATTGGATAAGGTAGAAAACCCAAATAATAGTGTCTGAAAGAACATGGATGTCTGGAGGTGAGTATTTCAGGCCTAGCAAGCAGGTGCATGACATTAACAGGGATCTAGGTTCCTTTTACTTCTCTGCTGTGCTGTCCCAAGCCCATGGCTTTCATCTTCACAGTTGCCTTAGAGGTGGAATATGGCCACTGTAGCTCTAACAAATACATCTGCTTCAGGTAAGAAGAAGGAGAAAGTGGGAAAGGGCAGAAGAGCTTTCTTAGAAGTGTTACCCAATGACTTGTGCCTATGTAGCATGGGAGAGATATAGACTCTGAAGTCACCTTGTTGAGTGAGAATCATGTCTGTACCAGTGCAGAGCTAGAAAGTCTTGAGCAAGTTGATAACTTGTTTCTGCCACAGATTTGTCTTTTGAAAATGGGAACAATCACACTGCTCACCTCTAGGCTGGTAAAAAAAAAATGAGATTATATGCTTAGAAAATTTTCTGCCTACAGAAAATGCCCCAAAAGTGGAGTTTTACAAATTAAGTAAATGATAATCGAAATAAAAAGGAACCCATTTGATTTCCAGTGTCTCATCTCCAACCCAGTCCCATGAATTTGGATTTTTGGTGATGGTAGTATTTTAGTGAAGGAAACTTGAGTTCACTGGCAACAGTTGTGTTCCTCTAGGACTGAAAATATCAACTCATAATGAGCTAGCAAGGAAGGCAATTGTCTCACTAATTTTGTAAATATTCCTTGTGGTTTCCAGAAATTATTTGGAAACAGAAACCTAAAGGAAGAATAGATTAGTGCTCAAAATCGATAATATGAATAAGAATATAATGTAATTGTCTACTCCTAAATTGATGAATTAGGACCTATGTGTCATACAAAATTTTAGAAAACATATAGGCTTAGTCACCGCTTAGAAGTTACTTAAGTAACTTTTATTTAAGGGAAAGAGAAGTTAGAAAGCAGGCACTAATATTTATTTTAAAGAGTTAATAATTTAATACCACATTAGATTTTAATAACTTTAACAAATTATAATTTAAAACAAGATATAAAATACATATTCAATAACCACTACAAATTAAGAGATATTTCAGTTATTTATATATATATATGGCCATGAGCTAAATATTTATAAAGTAGTAGAAATGTATTTTTAATAACTTTTTTTTTACTTTTTATCCACTTCACTATGCTGTGTATTGCTAATCCTTTCTAAATGTCTCATTTCCTGTTGTAATTGTTAAATACTATAAATAGATTGTCATTTATTAATTCATGTGAAATACTCATTTAAAAGGATTTATTTGTTCTCATGTTGCTCCTTTTACTTATTTAATTTTTTAGAGACAGGGTCTCACTCTGTCACCCAGGCTGGAGTGCAGATGGCACAATCATGGCTCACTGTAGCTTTGACCTCCCAGGCTCAAGTGATCCTCCTGCCTCAGCCTCCCAAATAGCTGGTACACAGGTACATGCCACCATGCCCAGCTAATTTTTAAATTTTTTTTGTAGAGATGGGGTCTCCCTATGTTGCCCAGGCTGGTCTCAGACTTCTGAGCTCAGCCTCCCAAAGTGCTGGGGTGTGGTATAAACCACCACAGCTAGCCTTATGTTGCTCCTTTAACAAAGGAGGTGTGGTCATGCCACTGCACTCCAACCTGAGTGACAGAATGAGACCCTGTCTCAAAAAAAAAAGAAAGAAAGGAAGGATGGGTGCAGTGGCTCACACCTATAATCCCAGAACTTGAGGAGGCCAAAGCAGGCAGATCGCTTGAGCTCAGGACTTTGAGACCAGCCTGAGCAACATGGCAAAACCACATCTCTTAAAAAAAAAAAAAAAAAAAAATTTAAAGGGAGGAAGACATTGGCTGGGTGTGGTGCTCATGCCTGTAATCCCAGTACTTTAGGAGGCCGAGGCGGGCAGATAACGAGGTCAGGAGTTCGAGACCAGCCTGGCCAACATGGTAAAACCCCATCTCTACTGAAAATACAAAACATTAGCTGGGCATGATGGTGCGTGCCTGTAGTCCCAGCTACTTGGAGGGCTGAGGCAGTAGAATCGCTTGAACCCAGCAGGCTGAGGTTGCAGTGAGCCAAGATCGCGCCATTGCACTCCAGCCTGGGTGACAGAGCAAGACTCCATCTCAAAAAAAAAAAAAAAAAAAGGAAGGAAGACAATCTAATATCCTGAACAAAGCTTTAATTTCTTAAACTCAAAAAAAGGCTAACTACCATTTGTGAATTCATCATTTTAGTTTATTCATTTATATCAACTAATATTTATAGAGATTGCTACATCAATCAATTTTAATGTGGATTTATTGGCAACAAATACACTCATATTTTGTCTGGAAAAAATGTCTTTACCTTCAGATGTTTGCACTGCTTATAGAATTCTAAGTTGGTTAGTATGCTAAAAATATCAGTCCATTGTCTTCCATTGTCATCTAGCTTTCATCAGTTTGTTTCTGCTTGGAAATAATGTGTTTTGTCCTCTGGATGCTTTTAACATTTTCTCTTTGTCTTGGGTTTTAAGCAGTTTTACCAAGGTACACACCTTGGTACCTTGATGTGCTTGGGTTTTATATTCTTGAATGTTTGACTTGATATCTTGTGTCAGTTTTGGAAGCTTCTCAGCCAGTATCCCTTCAATTATTGTTTATCTGTCATTCTCTTTCTCGTTTCCTTTTGGGGATCTAATTACACATACGTAAGAATTATCATCACTTTTCATATATCTCTTCTTCTCTTATATTTTTCATCTTTTTAATTTCATATTTCTTATTTAGCAGTTCCATAATCCTTTCTTTTCTTTTTTTTTTTTTTTTTTTTGAGACGGAGTCTTGCTCTGTCGCCCAGGCTGGAGTGCAGTGGCGTGATCTTGGCTCACTGCAAGCTCTGCCTCCCAGGTTCACGCCATTCTCCTGCCTCAGCCTCCCGAGTAGCTAGGACTACAGGCACCCGCCACCACGCCCGGCTAATTTTTTGTATTTTTTAGTAGAAACGGGGTTTCATTGTGTTAGCCAGGATGGTCTCGATCTCCTGCCCTCGTGATCCATCCGCCTCGGCCTCCCAAAGTGCTGGGATTACAGGCGTGAGCCACCGTGCCTGGCCCCATAATCCTTTCTTTTACTGTCTAATGTGCTGTTTAGATCATCTGATGAGATCTTTTCTTCTTTTTTTTAAATTTTTAAAAAAATTCTCACAATGTTGCCCAGGCTGGTCTCAAATTCCTGGCCTCAAGTGATCCTGTTGCCTCAGTCATCTGATGAGATCTTAATTTTGATTATTTGTATTTCTCAACTATAACTTTCATTGGATCATTTTTATAGATTCCAGTTCTCTGGCAAAATTTTATATTTATAAATCTATTTTCTTAACTCTATTATTACCATTTAAAAGCCTCTGTCTTGGCCGGGCACGGTGGCTCACGCCTGTAATCCCAGCACTTTGGGAGGCCGAGGCGGGAAGGTCAGGAGATCGAGATCATCCTGGCTAACACGGTGAAACCCTGTCTCTACTAAAAATACAAAAAATTAGCTGGGCGTGGTGGCGGGCGCCTGTAGTCCCAGCTACTCGGGATGCTGAGGCAGGAGAATGGCACGAACCTGGGAGGCGGAGCTGGCAGTGAGCCGAGACTGCGCCACTGCACTCTAGCCTGGGCCACAGAGCGAGACTCCGTTTCAATAAAAAAAAAAAAAAAGCCTCCGTCTTTATAACTCTAATATATAGGCCATCTATTGTTTCTGCTTTAGTATTTGCCCATTTTTTTTCCTGTCTCTTGGAATGTCTGGTAATTTTTTACTTAATGCCAATCATTGAGTATGATGAGTTACAAGATCACTGGATAATATCTTCTTTTAGAGATGACTTTTTTTTCTAAAAGACAGAGAAGCTACACATCATCTTGATCCAATCAGTGACTGAACTAACTAAAATATAAGAGGTCCTTGGAAATATCTGAACTCAATTTTTGTCTCTCTCAAACACTGTGAAACTATCTCAAGTTCTGCTTGATTTCTCAGCCTCTTAGCTTCCACTTTTTGCTTTATCGCTTATATTCTCACACTGGAAGCTCAGGAAAAAAAGCCCGAGGGAAAAAAAGAGTTGCAGAATATCAAACCCACTTTTCTGCAATTCCCTTTTCTCCAGTCTTGGCTCCTCAAGTACATGACTAGTATTGAACTCCAACCTTTGCCTCCCCAGCCTCGTGAGCCTTAACTGTTCTAGGCCTTTCCTTCTGCTTTTCCTCTCACCTGGGCCACTTACATATTGAAAAATGGCTTGAAAGGACAACCCACAAAGAATGTGAGGTTTACCTCAATGCATTTCCCCTGACTCCAGAATTTGTACCATTAATTGCAACAGTCTTAGTTGTTCTCAGATGTCTCCAAAAGCTGTTTTTTAAAAAATACTTTTTACAGGCTTTTTTGTTATTCTTGTGTTAAAGAAAAGATTGTTCAATGATACTTGTTAAAGCACAGTAAGGAAGACTTTATTCAAGATCAGCAACATATGTTTAGGGACCACTGCAACAGGGTCTTGTAGTATGAAAGATTGGGCTCAATTCCAAATACAGCCTGGGCAAGTGGGAATTTATAGCTAAGAAACAGGGTAGAGGGTCTGTGATAAGAAAAAAAAAATTACTAGCAGAAAACATCAGGGGTAAGGGAATTCTGACTAAACCAACCTAACAGGATTCTTGCTGAAGACAGGCCAGGGTGATCAAACATCACCTGTGGTGGGAGGGGAGGGATAAGAAACCTGATCATATATCAAGGGTGATCAGATATTAAAGGTGGGGGTTCTTGGTAAAATGACTTAATAGTGTTCTTTTCTAAAACTGGATTTTATAAGGAAGTGCACAGGTAGGCCTAAGAGAAGGTTCAGGACCCTGACTAAAGCTTAGCCAAGCAAAGAATCTTTGTCCCTTGTCAGAAGAGAGGGCTTAGTCTGATATAACCTACTGCCTCACAGATAGAAGTGGAAATTTTCTAACAAGATTTTTGCATTCTTCCCTGTATATTCCTACCAAATATTTTTTCTCCCTGTCATTTTTTACTTATTATTTAAACTTAATGAAGTTTTACTATTATTACTATATTATATAATTTAGTTTTCACATTTCTTATTTATTGAAATCTGTATCATTTTAAATTCTGTATCTTTTTGGCTTGTAACTTCATAATCCAAATTCTCTTTATAAGTTCTCTGTGTCTAAAATAACATCCATTTTAAGTCTGTTGATTAAATGGCTTTATTTCTAAATTTATAAGAAAGTAATTGTGATTTTTTAAAAAGCTGGCCCACATACATTTTATTCATCTCAGCATAAATTCTGTTTCTTCTATCATTTGCTTTATTCTCATGAAGAATTTTAAACTCCCTTGTCTGAATATTCATCCTTGCCTCTCACAATTTTTATAATATATTCTACTTAAAGGGAATCTGAAACTCAAACTTGCCTGGGATATTATAAATATTCTATTTGTGTGAACTTTGTATTCAAATAATTGTTTCTTTATTACAACATTCATATGAGTACTATTCGCAGCCAGAGGTCTAACAAATAATTACATGTTTGCAGATTTCATTCAAAGAATGCAGAGATACATGAATTTTACTCATAACTTATTCTCTTTTATGTCAGGAACAAATGGAGGAAAAAACAATGTAACCGCCCAATGGGTTCACCTTGCCTGCTGCCTAGACAGAGCCGATTTATCAAGACAGGGCAATTGCAATGGCCAAAGAGTAATTCACGCAGAGCCAGCTGTGGGGGAGACTGGAGATTTATTATTACTCAAATCAGTCTCCCTGAGCAATTAGGGATCAGAGTTTTTAAAGATAATTTGGTGGGTAGGGGCTTAGGAAGTGGGGAGGATGGATTGGTCAGGTTGGAGATGGAATCATAGGGGGTCAAAATGAGGTTTTCTTGCTGTCTTCTGTTCCTGGGTGGGATGGCAGAACTAGTTGAGCCAGATTACCAGTCCAGGTGGTGCCGGCTGATCCATCGAGTTCAGGGTCTGCAAAATATCTCAAGCACTGATCTTAGGTCCCCAGGAACAATTTGGGGGGTTCAGACTTTTGGAACCAAGGGCTGCATGACCCCTACGTTGTAATTTCTAATCTTGTAGCTAATTTGTTTGTCCTGCAAAGGCAGACTGGACCCCAGGCAAGAAGGGGGTCTTTTCGGGAAAGGGCTGTTAGCAATTTTGTTTCAGAGTCAAACCACGAACTGAATTCCTTCCCAAAGTTAGTTCGCCCTACGCCCAGGAATGAACAAGGACAACTTGAGGGTTAGAAGCAAGATGGAGTTGGTTAGGTCTGATTTCTTTCACTGTCATAATTTCCTCAGTTATAATTTTGCAAAGGCGGTTTCAAAACTACTTAGTATTGTTCCAGATACAAGTAATCACTGTCAATGGAAAAGAGTCAACTCTGTGAAATATTTGAAGGGATTTATTCCAAGCCAAATCTAAGTGACCAAGGCCCAAGGCACAGTCTCAAGAGGTCCTGAGAACATGTGGCCAAGGTGGTTGGGTTACAGCTTGGTTTTATACAATGTAGGGAGATATAAGATAGCCATCAGTGCATGTAAGGTAGACATTGGCTTCGTCTGGAAAGGCAGGATAACTTGAAGCAGGAGCTTATAGGTCATACGTGCATTCAAAGATTTCTTGATTGGCAGTTGGTTGAAAGGGTTAAGCTTTGCTTGAAGAGTGTAAGTCAGCAGAAAGAAATGTTTGTAGTTAAGACAAGCAGGGCGTTGTGGAAGCCAAGGTTCTTGTTACATAGATGAAACTTCCAGGTCATAGGCTTCAGAGGAATATATGGTAAATGTCTCTTATCAGACTCTGAAAGGTCCCAGACTCTTAGTTAAATCGCTTCTGTATCAGGAAAAGACCTGGAAAAGGAAGGAGACTCTCTACAGAATGTAGATTTTCCCCACAAGAGATAGCTTTGCAGGGCCATTTCAAAATATGTCTAAGCAATCTATTTTGGGGTAAAATGCTTTGATTGCTTTCAGGGCCTGCCATCTGTCACATGATGCTATACTCGGGTCAGGTTGGAATTTGGTATCTTATTGCTACAAGGAGTCTTCTTTGTCAGTCTTAAGATCTCTGTTTTCATGTTAATGCTGGTCGGCTGTGCCTGAATTCCAAAGGGAGGAGAGCAGAAAGAGGCAGGCCTGGACTCCCTCTTTCCATCACGGCCTGAGCTAGTTTTAGTTTTTCAGGTTTTCTTTGGAATGCCCTTGGCTGGGAGGATGGTTCATTCAGTCGGTTGGGGGGCTTAGAATTTTATTTTTGGTTTACATCACAAAGTTTGAAATCCTATTTTGTGAAAAAAATAAAATCTTATAAATGAATACTGGGGCTGCCTGCCACAGGGTGACTTAAAAAAAATATAGCAGCTCAATTGATAATTAAAATTTACCTTCCCAGCATAAACTTCCTAATAGCAAGCTGCCCTCAGTTGTTTCTGAAAGCACACAGAGCTCTTTCTCACAGATGTTCAACAATTCCTCCTGCACCTGGTTCTTCTGCCCCAAACTCCTGGTCAGGGTACTCTTTTCTTGTCTCTTCACCTGATACACATTCTGAAATTGCTGTGATGCAAGAGCAGCTAAACTCTGTAGGGGAGGAAACTTTTTTTTTTCTTCCTGCCATCCTAGGTTCTTGGCTAAAGTCCATGTAACAAAAGACAGATTAAAAAGAGAAAGACAGGCCGGGCGCAGTGGCTCACGCCTGTAATCCCAACACTTTGGGAGGCTGAGGTGGGCGGATCACAAGATCAGGAGATCGAGACCATCCTGGCTAACACAGTGAAACCTCGTCTTTACTAAAAATACAAAAAATTAGCCGGGCATGGTGGCACGTGCCTGTAGTCCCAGCTACTCAGGAGGCTGAGGCAGGAGAATGGCGTGAACCCGGGAGGCAGAGCTTGCAGCGAGCCGAGATCACGCCACTGCACTCCAGCCTGGGTGACAGAGCGAGACTCCATCTCAAAAAAAAAAAAAAAAAAAAAAGAGAGAGAAAGACAAATAGAAGTTTATTAACACTTACATCACATAAATATACATTAGAGAAACTCAGGGATGAGTAACTGAAAGAGGTGGCTAGAATTTGGGCTTCAATACCACCTTCAGTTAAAACAAATAGTGTGCGAGAGGCAAGTTATTGGAAGGTGACCAGGAAAAGTATAGTAAACAAGGGTAAGATTTGTTGTGCAGATTTCAGTCAGTGCCTTCTTCACGGATATGAGTCTTTCAGGACTTACAGTCATCCTCTCCTCAGTACAGAGGGAGAAACCCTCACATGGATATTTCCTTTATAAAATATAAATTATCCTTACAAAAGGGTAACATACTGTTTTCAGAGCTTCTCCTGCGTATGCTATATAATCAGCTTAAAATAATCCTTATCCAGAGGGATGTTTTGGGGTTCATATTCAAGTCTCCTACAACTCCAAGGATGATGGCCATTGCTAACTCCACTCAGGCCTAGGGGTCAGCCTCTTTCCCTCAGTCTATATCATGCAGCTAAGTTCAAACTGTAGCACTTAATAAAATTATACTGTCGTTTTTGAGGCAAGGTACCCAAATGGAAAGGCATCTTGCAAACACTACGAGAGGTGGCAACCCTCACAGTTTAATCTCCACTTAACTTAAGAATCCTCATAGGGTTGCCCCCAGCCAGCTTCAACAGAGTAAGGGTCACGTTATTCCAACTAACAGAAATTATTTTTTTGACTATAACTGTGCCTAACAGTCCAGATCACCTAAGATAGCTTAAGATAAGAAAAGAGATTGATTTTTACCTTTCCTCAAGTCTAATGTCCTAAGATTGGCTCTTCTTATTCAAGGAGAAGAGGTGTCTCCTTCACAGGAAAGCCTACCCCTACCCATTGGAGTGTCAACTTGCATCATGATGGCATCAAAACATAATAGTGTACTGTTCATCATCTTGGATTATTCACTCTTAATTCATATAGGATATAGGACATATTATGGACTGAATGTTTGTGTACCCCCAACATTCATATGTTGAAATCCTAAGCCCCAGTGACATGGTATTAGGAGGTGGGGCCTTTGGGAGGTGATTAGGTCATGAGGGTATGAGATTAGTGCCTTTATAAGAAGGAAAGAGACCAGAGTTCAGTCTCTCTATCATGTAATACACCATTTGCAAACCAGGAAGAGAGCTTTCAACAAGAACCTGGCCATCCTAGCCCCCCTGCTCTCAGATTTCCAGAACTGAGAGAAATAAATGTTCGTTGTTTAAGCCATCCAGCCTACGGTGCTTTGCTGTTGTGCCGGAACTGACTAAGACAGGCCACAAACAGTCCAGTTCAGGTGGAGCTGCAGACGACGTGGTCCTGTTCTCTTGATTGTTTTTCCTCCATAAGAGGTAAGGATTTCTTCTGGATGTCATTCCTTCCAGTTTCTCCAGTTTAGTACATCTCAGGTTAAAAACAACACTAACAACAATAAACTGCTTAAGGCAGAACATATGCAGCATCACAAGGTCAGCTAGAGGCCTTTTCCAACAGCAGACTCTAAATTCATAATCACGCACACCCCCCAGCCCCCCAAAAAAATCACAAAGTAAAGTCTCAGAATCATGGCTTGGGCTTATGGACAAGTTACAGTTTCATCACCAAATAGAACACTCTGCAGCACCTGTCCTGCGTTCACATCTGCCCACAGATTCTTGATTTACATTTGTATAACTAAGTTATCCATTCAAGAGGTTTTATGCAAAAGAAAAGAAAGATATGGCTCAGAGATAAGCTGAAATCTCTTTTAGCAAGCAGACTTGCTTGCCACTTTTTGAAAAGTTTCTCCAGCTTCCACTGATCAAGACGTCAAAAAGCATTAGGGCCACATTTTCAACCAGTATTTGCAGTGACACAAAGTGCAGCATAGGCAGAGAGGGTATAGGCTGGCCAAACCAGCTCCAAACTGCAGGCTGGAAAGCTTGTGTGTTTGCCTCAGCTCCAGATGAAATGACTGACATTTAAGTTATTATTTCATCAATTATTATATCTTAGTACTTATACAAACACAATAGCAATTGTGTGGTATTGAAACAGAATGGGCCGGGCACGGTGGCTCACGCCTGTAATCCCAGCATTTTGGGAGACCGAGGCGGGTGGATCACCTGAGGTCAGGAGTTCGAGATCAGCCTGGCCAACATGATGAAACCCTGTCTCTACTAAAAATACAAAAATTAGCTGGGCATGGTGGCCAGTGCCTGTAATCCTAGGTACTCAGAAGGCTGAGGCAGGAGAATCACTTGAATCCGGGAGGCAGAGGTTGCAGTGTGCTGGGATCGTATCACTGCACTCCAGCCTGGGTGACAGAGTGAGACTCTTGTCTCAAAAAAAACCAAACCAAACCAAAACAAAACAGAATGACATGTTTGTCTACAGTGCAACAATATTAAAATTTACTCAAAAGATATATACTTGTCCTTTTTAATAATTTAAACTCTTCTTCATTAGGTAGCTGGATGCTTTGAGCTTAATCTGAAGGCTTCGGAATTAGACAGAGAGATAGAGTGGCTATCCTTAAACTGCCAGAAATTTACTTCTAATAGGTTGTATTGTGTGAATTGTGGAAGAAGACATTTGTATGTAGGATAGCTAGCTTCTGTTTTGGAAGGTATCACTTTAGTGAGTGTATAAAGTCATTCCTTATGATTAGTGATGTTGCACACCTTTTCATACACCTGTTGGCTATTTTAACTCTTCTGTGGAGAAATATCTGCTCAGGTCCATTTGCCTATCTTTTATAAATCAGATCCTTTGTTTTTCTGCTATTGAGTTGTAAGAATTCTTTATAAATTTTGGATATTAAGCCCTCATCAGACATGGGGTTTGCAATTATTTTTTCCCAGTCTGTAGGTTACTCTTTCATCCTGTCGATTGTTACCTTTGCTGGACAGAGGTTTTCATTTGATGGAGCCCCATTTATTTATTTTTGTTTTTGTAACCTGAACTTTTGGTGTGATACCCAAAATATCATTGCCAAGGCCAATGTCAAGAAGCTTTTCCCCTATGTTCTTGTCTAGAAGCTTTATGGTTTCAGGTCTTACATTTAGGTCTTTATCTATTTCGAGTTAACTTTTGTGTGTGGTGTAGGACAAGAGTCCAATTTCATTCTTTTGCATATGGTAATCTAGTTTTTCCAGCACCATTTATTGAAGAGACTGTTCTTTCCCCATTGTGTCTTCTTGATGCCCTTTTCAAAAATTTGTTGTCCATGTATGTTTGATTTTATTTATGGGTTTCCAGGGCCCTTTTATATTTTTTAATTAATTAATTTATTTATCTAAATAGAGACAGAGTCTCACTATGTTGCCAAGCTGGTCTCCAACTCCTGGGCTCAAGCAATCCTCCCTCCTTGGCCTCCAAAAGTTTTGGGATTACAGGTATGAGCCACTGTGCCTGGCCCTTTTTGTATTTTAATGTCGAGACTCTTTGAGGAATTAATGATGAATTCTACTTTACTAAGTGTGTAGTTTGGACAAGAGGCAATATTGACTACTTTCTTTGTACAAGGTCACATGCTAAGCACCTTTATGCTTATGTTAGTGAGAACAAATAGGCCTATCATGCAACTGGGAAAGGAAAGAAGAAAGAAAAGGAATTAACATTTAATATGCATCTACAAAGGCCTGTGATGTGTACTTTGTGTGTGTACACAAGATCTACTGTTTAGAAATCTTATTGCAAACAAGAGAAACTGATTTGGGCATATTTAAACAGAAAGAGAATTCATAGCTAGCCTACTGAATCTAAGAAATATGGAAAATCAGGTTTGAGAAATGGTAAGGAATCATATAAATCTAAGCAGAAGAGTCCTGGCTCAGAAATAACTCTGATTAACATTTGCTGCTGAAACCTCTTCCCATAATACTGGGGCTGCTGGAAACTCTCCACCCACTGGACAGTCACCACTGCCCCAGGAAATAACCTCTGCTCCCTGCATCATTGCATAACTGCCCAGATTCAAAGTTCCAGCTGGGAGTGTGATTGGACAAGGCTAGGCCATGTGCTACTCCTAGCTGTCAAATAGAGAACGGAATGTATGCCCCTCTTTACCTTTCACAGGGGTAGACAGAACCCTGCCCATCACCAAGACTTATCCTTATTCATGGTTTGAAATAGAAAGAAGACTTGGATGCTAAGCGGTCAACATAATGGCAAGCATTCACTGTTGTTTTACTACTTTGGTTTCCTAATTTCTATATTTGTCACTTGTCCTTTATGGTAAAAACTTGCATGTTAAAATAAATATTCCTGTTTAACATGACTCATTACCTAGTGGGAAATTTACCCACCCCCTCAAAGGGAAATGACCCAGCATCTCAATAGTTTCTACATTCAGCTCCAAATCTAAGATCTCTGGGTGATACTCATTTCTCCTCTAGTGACCATATAAATCTATCTTCGTGTAATGTAAGTATGAACAAAATTGGAAAGTAAACCACTAACGACATAGTCCATACACAATAGTGTGGTTGGAAAACAACAAAAAACTTTTAAAAGGAGTATTAGTTGGAATATATAGCAAAACAAGGAAGTGAACACAAATAAAGGCTACAGTAGTCATATCTGTAACTCTTCACAAGATATTTTATGATGTGTGCAGTATTTACAACTTCCCTCTTCCACTACCTACTGCATCTTGCCTTTGTTTTCAGACAGTGTCTGGGCTGGTCAGGGTTTGTCTTTGGAAGTCCTTCCAATATAGTGATGCAGTGGTCTTCATGAATTTTTTGCAACCAGGCAGGTAGTTGTATCGCTTAGGATCCATCCATACTTTTCTCTGTCCTTCTTATATAGCAATAACCATATATGCCCATGGTAGCCAGAGTCAGTGACTCCAAACAGTTTCTTAACAACCATCAGCCCTTCCACTCTGCCTATTTGCCTCTTCGTTTAATAGCATCTAGAGCTCTCAGTAGGTAGGTGTCCATTTAGCTTTCATTTTAAAAGAGCCATTGTGGCCGTGTGGAAGCATCGATCACTTGGGTTCTGAAATCTCGCATGCAGAAGAACCCAGGTGTCAATACTATCCCCCACTTCCCCCCACTTCCACTCTGGGTCCCTAGACCCATGTGTTTTAATTAATCAGGAGCAAATTTGTGTAAAAACACGTCTGGATAAAAATCAATTTAGCAAAATTGTTTTTAAGATATTTATACAGATAAAATGATATAATTATTTCTTAGTCTTTCCTAATGAAGCCAACATTTAACAATAAATTCAATATTGCCTTTAAAAAGCCATTTGTTTAGATATCCAAAGAATACCCAATACTATGTTGAACAAGAATGAATAGAAGAGGAAAAAAATGAATGGGTATAATAAGGTTGTCCTGGAAATCTCTATATAGGCAAGAAAACTATAATTTGGAAAAGTATGTTACATTCTCTTATGAAAATAATTGAAAGGGCATAAGCTCACCTGAATATGTTACTATAGACAAAAACTATGATCTACTTTTCCTCAGCCAAATTTATGATTTAATTCATAAATATTTGTTGAGGCCATGCACAGTGGCTCATGCCTGTAATCCCAGCACTTTGGGAAGCTGAGGAAGGAGGATCACTTGAGGCCAGGAGTTGGAGACCAGAGTGAGCAACATAGCAAGACCTTGTTCCTACAAAAAATAAAAAATTAGCCAGGGGTGGTGTCATACACCTGTAGTTCCAGCTACTCAAGAGGCTGAGGCAGGGGGATTGCTTGAGCCCAGGTTCAAAGCTGCAGTGAACTATGACTGTGCCAGCCTGAGCGGCAAAGTGAGACCCTATCTCTAAAAAACAAAACAAACAAACAAAAAACCCCAATCATTTGTTGAGAACTACTAGTGTGCTCTGGGCTCTCTGCTCAACCTGTCTTGGTCAATACTTAGGTCAGTGAAGATGTAGCCATAGGCTTATCAAAAGTATAGATGGCAACAGTGTGAGATTTAAAACATCTAATAGTAGAATCATGATTCCAAAATGTCACAATAAGCTGGAATAATGATCCAAATAGAGACACCAGTGAAATCCTTAGGTTCAAAATAGCAACTACATAAGCACAGAATTACAGAATCATGTTTTAAAACATCACAGAAAGAAACAACAACATAAAGCAAAACACAGGGGATTGAGTTGGCTGCAAGTATGGTGAGAGTCAAGAACATGATAAGGCCACCAAGCAGATAATGGCTGTTGGCTGCTGTAGAAATGCAGTGCCCAGGAGCAGAGTAGGGTCCCCTGCTGCCTACCTTGGTCAGGCTACATCCCACATGCTGTGCTAGCTTCTGCATCTTTGCAACAATACAGGGATGAACTGTAGCAGGAAAATCAGGCTGAGGAAAGGTTTGGAGACTATATCATATGAGGAACAATTGAAGAAAGTGGGAATATTTAGATCAAAAGACCCATATGATTTTCAGACATTCGAAGGGCAGTCATGAGGAAGTGGTTTGAAATATCTTATCTGTGACCCCTGATAACAAATGCTTAGGCAGGGTCTGAAAGAAAAACTGTCTTCATGCCTCAACCATTTGCCATTCAAGCCCAGTTGCTGGCAGGCACATTTTGTATAGCACATCCTTTCACAGAGAATGTCAAGGGCTGTGTCTCTGGAGCGTCCCAGAAGTTTGACCCTTTCCATCTGTGAGCATGCCCTGGAATAAACATCAAAAACATCAGAGAAAACTTTTCCTCTGTCTCTAGTACTTTCTGAAATGGCTGCAGGAGGGAGCATTCAAAAATAGGAGCAGCTCAGTAGGACTGGAAGGAGACAGACTTTTCTCTGATCTTTGTGGAAGGAGACACTGATGGAAACCAAATCACATTACAACCTTAAGGACCTCATTTATTCATTCATGGTTACTGGGCACTGACTCTGGGCCAGGCACTGTATTGAGTATACTGAGATAAAATACACCATTCTTGTTTCTAAGGAACTCCCAGTTTCCTGGGGATGTAGGCAAATAAATCACTTCAATGAAAATTGTTGAAATGCTACAATCAGGGCTATTTTCCTAGGTAGATCTTCTAGTTTCCTACTTTACACAAATATTAATAAATCATTTTCATTCCTTTAAATTGTTCTATACTTAATTCCAAATATTCTGTGGATTAAAAAAATGCAAATTCATTAAGGAAGATGAATATCTTCCTAATTAATTAAGATTATTTACTGTCAGAGACAGATGGAGGATCTGGATCCTTTCCCAAGACCTAATGATACATGCAAAAGTCTACTTATAGTTATTATGTTAATAATTCCACAACTCTGATACAAGTTATCACTCAGCCCACTTCCTTGTCCTTAACATTATACATAGTACCTAATTCTTCTATCTTCCTATAGAAATCTACAGCTACTGTCCAGGATGATCCATTCAATGTGTTTGGGATTTTTTAAATATGTGAATATCTTTCTGACTCTAACAATTTATAAACTTATAACATTGTAAAAGATTTAGATGCCTTTTCATTGAACTGTTTTTTATAAATAAGACTTTGTTCCATGGTCAATCCACAGATGTTATATAACTACGTGGAAGCAATTCTTAATACAAATACCAAAAAAAAAATTTAAAATGCATATGGTTATAATCCATAGTGATTTTTCTGGTGCCTTTCTATCTTAAAACTTGTAGGCAAATTGTCCTTAAATAAGATTGTAAATATCAATATTTTAAAATATTGGTAAGCTGTTAGATCTCATTTCCCTCCAATTTATGTCTTAATACATACACACCACATGCTCAAAAATTTCCAATCTTTCACAACACATCAATCAAGTAATAAGAAAAACTGGACTACCACTACCAAAGATGTCAAAGTTTCAATGGGAGAGTTATGAACAAGGAGAAGGCTTTTGGGGGAACAATTCTACTTAAAAGTGAGTGGAAAAGGTAATTTAAAACATTTAAGTTATGTTGAATTCATGATTATGACTTCAAATTGCTATTTAGTTATATTTCATATTGCAGGCTATCAAAATTGCCCTTCTGCTGCCTGTGGAATATTAAGTTGACAAACGAGACAGTTATTTACGTCTTTAAAAAACAAGATTTACACACAAAAAAGCACCCACCTAAATATGTTTTATTAAAAAATAGAATGAGGTGGTATCTTCTCCTTTAAATTGTTTTCCTAGAGCTACCAAAAATTTGCATTTATAGAAGAGTGGACACAAATACCTCTGGATTGATACAAACAGATACACGGAGACCAGCGGTGAGAGTTGGTTTATGACACACTCATTGGACTTCACTTCTTTTTCATTTGGCTTCATTAGAGGCTGGACTCTCTTCATTGTTAGTTTCTCTAGTTTCTGCAGGAGTCTTCTTAAGTTCTTGGATAACCCTCTCTACCTGTTTTACTTTTGTTTGCCTGTTCTGTTTTGTTTGCATTCATTTTTGTCTGAAGATTGGTTCTATCCTGTTGCCTGTTGCCACTTGTTTCAGCTCACATGAGCAGGCTTGGTTGATAACCTTGCTCGTCATCTCTTGAGCCCTTCTTTTACTGCTCTTTTAGTGGAAGTGACCCCCTTTTGTGCATCGTGGTAGTGATTGCCTTTTCCATTTATCTCTAAAGACATCTGTACAGGATACATTTCTTCCTATTTCTTTGCATCATTCAAAAACTGATATAATCGAATTTTGGATACTTTCCATGGGTTTTGTCTGACTTGTAGTCACAAATTATGGAGTCTTTCTACTGATATTCTCACCTTGTGTCAGAAAATGCCTTTAACTGATATATTTATAGCATTATTCATTTCTGTATTCTTTATGGATACAATCGATGAGCCAAGAATGCCAAATAAATAACAAAGCTCAGCAGTAACAACTTCTTCACCTTCTTTTCAAATACTTCCCATTATTTATTTTCTTTTTGCTCATTGCTAGGGAATCATGGCTGTTTAATAGATTTCAGTTGACTGGAAGATTTATTATAATTCTTAATGATACAACTTTGACTAGTGGTAGTTTCTTTTAGGTAGGTTCTTATGTCTTTTCGATAGTACTTTAGAAAGTTTTGAAAGCTTTCTTGCTTTCTAGCACAAGGCAGTTCAAGCTATCTTGCCCATTTCTGGGCCAAAGACCGAGATGTTTCTCTTAAGAATCCTTAGTTTCTTTTAGTTAAAAAAAAAAAAAAAGACCAGGAACTGGGTGATTGGCTGCAACATGGATTGACATTGTTCCTAGATTATTTCTGTGTCAAAACTACAAATGTTTTCTTTTAAATTTTATATTTATGTTAATATTTCTAATTCTGTTCTAAAATTACAACATTCCTCATTAATTTAGGAATTCTATAATTGTAGCACATTCTCTCTTATATAAGAATACTTATATTTAATTTATATAAATGTTAAGTAATTTATAATTACTTATATTCTTCATTTGCCTAAGAGTGCCAAGATGCTAACACCAACATCAGTATGAACAATAAAGTACTGAGTTAAGCTTAACCTTTTCTACATAGTTACTTTTGTTTTTAGAAGGTTTTCCAGAAAGAAAATGCATGCCATCGTTTCCTGAGCCATAAACATTTCCTTGTATATAGCATGCAACATTTCCTTATTCCCTCAGGAACCTAATATATCATGGAATGTTTTATTTGCATTTCATGAACCCAAGTCATTTGCCTAGTTAGTACTATGTATATGTGTACTTCCATCCAGCGCCAGACCAGTTCAAAGTGTTTCATTTTCTTGCAAGTAGATCAAGGAGAGACTTTGTAAGCAAGTAACATTACATGGAAACTCAGGCTTTTGAGGTTTAAACTGAAAGTCTCTTCTTTGACCCAGGATCCAAAATCCATATATTTTAAATATGTTATCTGATTAATTATCACTTATCAAAAACACATTAGTTAATTACCAATGACACTACTATAGAACTCTAATTTTTCAGAGGTCTTTAGATAAATCAAAATATCCATTACTTTAATATTTTATGAATTCAAAACTTTTGAAAACCACTTTGGAATATCAGAAAATAAGCAGAATGTGTCAAAATAAGACAGTTTAATAGAAATACTATGTACATTTACATAAGGTAATTGCATATTTCTCTGTCAATTTTTTTGCAGAAATCTGAATTTGTATCACTTATCCTTATACAGAAAAACCACAAAATCGCATTAATTTTCCAGTTTTATTACACAATATAAATGTAGTTACCTTTCAAAGCTTAACCTTTCAAAGGTTTTTTTTTTCTTTTTTCTTTCTTTTTTTTTTCAAGACGTAGTTTCACTCTTGTTGCCCAAGCTGGAGTGCAATGGCGTGATCTCAGCTCACTGCAACCTCCTCCTTCCTGGGTTCAAGTGATTCTCTTGCCTCAGCCTCCCTCGTAGCTATTCAGGTGCCATTCAGGCGCCCGCCACCATTCCCAGCTAATTTTTTTTTTTTTTTTTGTATTTTTAGTAGAGATGGGGTTTCACTATGTTGGCCAGGCTGGTCTTGAACTCCTGACCTCAGGCAATCCACCCGCCTCAGCCTCCCAAAGTGCTGGGATTACAGGTGTGAGCCACCGCACCCAGCTAACTTAGCAGCTTTTTAACACAAAATCACCCAATTTTGGAAGAAATATTATAGAAAACCCACTGGATTCATTTTTGTGGTTGCTGTTTTTCAAACTCTGTCTTTCTAGATGTGTTTCACTGTTAGGGACTGATTTAAAACAGCTACTTTTTTTTTTTTTCTCCTGTCCCTCAGACCTTTACCCAGAGCCAAGTTTCTAATCCCTTCGTTGGCCTTATTTTCCTCTTACTAACACAAAACTAAATTTCTCTTCTTACGCTTAAAAATCTGACTTAAAACATATTTTTAAAAACAGCTTAATTCATATGATATTCAACTTTATATACCTACATGTATGCTACCATCTTATTTTTAGCTAAATATACAAAAATTCATCTAAGCAAAATATTCAAATACATTTTTTATCATATGCTTTTACCCAATAAAGCATCGTAGTTTCAATTAAGAATATATATATTTTTTTGTTTGCTTTCCACCCCAAAAAACATTCATTCTTTAGATCCTAAGATCTCTGAATTTAAACTTTTTAATTCTAAGAACTTGTAATATATTATCAGCCTGTCAAGGGTTCCTTGCTTTGCTTTGTTTTTGTTTTGTTTTGTTTTAGGGGACGGGACAAGTCTTTTTTAATTAATATACACAGAGTTGCTTACTAAGTACTAAATGAATACTAAAATATGTACCATGGTCAGGGGGGTGGGGATTAGTTCATTATTATCTATATCAAGTTACTGTGAAAGTAAAGGTCAGGCAGGGGAAGCATTGATTTCTGTGCATAGACTTGGTGGGGGCTTGTTGCCCCATTCAGTGTGGGGCACTAGAGTACAGCACTTTCTTCGGTGAGGACTCTGATGATTCCAAACCCATTATATCTCAGGTGTGCTCTTCTAACCCATAGAAGACTTAGTGATCACGTCTCAAGAGCTTACTCTTTTTTCCAGACCATCTATAGAAGATTTCCTGGCAGTCCTAGAGGAAAGATATAGGGAGGTTTATGGGGACTTCATAGGAAGGTAGCTTTGGAACTCAGGGGACAATGGAGGTTGCAGAGGCTTACTCAGACACTCATGTCGCCAGTAGCAGGTATTATTACTTTTAATAATAGTAATATTTTCACCCCAATAAGGTCATCTAAGATGTCATCTTTTGTATTTGGTGGCACTATACAGATACCCAGGAAAATTTCCCTGCAATTTTTCCTTCATATTTTTTAATGATTTTGCAGCCTCTCTTGGGTATATATGAGAAAGACAACTAGGAGTTTGTCCTTCCCACAGAGACCATGATTTTGCCTAGCCATAGTTTCTGGTATCAAGGTCCCAAGTTGAGTCTAGGAACTCTATGTTCTACAAACTCAGGGGGTCCCACATCTATTTTGTTTGAACAGTGACCCCTGGAGTTAGGTAACAAGGCATCTCAGCCAGGATCCATCTACAGTTTGGGCTCCTAACTGGCACAATTCCAAATTTATACAGAATGGGGGCCCTGAAACAGTTTAAAGAAGAATAGAAGAGATGTGGTGCTTCCTTTGTAGTCATTGAGCTTGAATTAAGGAACACACAAGGGAAGTTATTCTCCTTTTTTTTGAGATGGAGTCTCGCTGTGTCACCCAGGCTGGAGCACAGTGGTGCAATCTCGGCTCACTGCAACCTCCGCCTCCCTGATTCAAGTGATTCTCCTGCTTCAGCCTCCCGAGTAGCTGGGATTACAGCCGCGTGCCACCACGCTGGCTAATTTTTGTATTTTTAGTAGAGACGCGGTTTCACCACGTTGGTCAGGCTGGTCTCAAACCCCTGGCCTTGTGATCCACCACGTCAGCCTCCCAAAGTGCTGGGATTACAGGCGTGAGCCACCGCGCCCAGCCGAAGTTCTCTTCTAAGGACAAACCAGTCATATAAGATACATTAGGAGCAGAAAGGCTCTGAAAGCCTTTCGAAAGGCAGATAGGTTCAGGTAATGGGCTCCCTTTAAGCCTATCAATGGACAGTTAGCCTAGGCATCCCCTCACCATGAAAGGGAGGGAAAAAAGAGACATAATTGGGACGATAAAGAGGCAAGGTAGCAGGAGTCTAAGCATTTGCTCATTCAGTCCCAATCCTGTTGACCATCTCTGCTGTTCCCAGTTTGCATTGTTCTATATCCTATCAAAGCCACACCAAATTGTTACAGAGAAAAAGACCACACATAGAATTTAAAAATTAGTCCATGCTCTTTGATAAGAACTGCATTGCAAGAAGGAAGGAGAGGAGTGTCCACCAGCTCAGAACTAGGTGACCACCACACACCTGTTTTCTAACACATCAAAATGACAGGCTTTCCTTTCAACACAAGTTCAACCTTAGACCCTTCCTGAGAATTGCTTTGTGGTCAGCAGGGGAGGAGGGGCTTCATGACACTCACGTAAGGGAGAGAAGAACTTCTGACCCTTAGGGAGGGGAATCAAAAGAACTTGTCATACTAGACAGAGAAGAGAAAAATGAACCTTATAGTTAGTTAGTTAGAAAACCTCAAAAAGGCTATTTGAAAGGGATGCTTTTATCAAACCTCTGAAAGGAGTCACAGTGCTTGTATGGTAAAACATCATGGATCTATCATCTTTGGAGACTTAACTATTCGCAAGTAGTACTGTCTTATTTAAAAGAGCCAATTTTTTTTTTTTCATCAAATGTCATCTACCTAAGGACAGATCAGGGTGGCTCTAGACAGGACCTCTAGGTCCTGTCTAGCATCAGGGTCCCAAGTTGAGTCTAGGAACACTATGTTCCACAAACCCAGGGGGTCCCACATCTATTTTGTTTGAACAGGCCCCTGGAGTTAGGTAACAAGGCATCTCAGCCAGGCATCTCCCCAAGTGGGGAGATGATCTGTGAGGTCCCTTCCCTCACCAAGATTCTGCAGACCCCACGATAGCTGGCAAACCCCAGGAGAAGGAGGAATGAGAAGAGGGGAGGGAGGGAAGAAACATCCCTGTCCAGGAGGTCCCAGTCCAAAACCATGGGTGGCCTGAGGACTTCAAAGTTGGGACTATTAACAGTTGACATTTCAGTTAATCTGCATTATTGCCTTCTTCTTGTCATTAGTAAGGTTCGTTTGGGTATCTTGTGGCCAGAGTTCTTTCAGGTGGGATATGTTTCCCAAGTTTCTTACAGGGAACATGAGCCAAAGGAAGCAGAATGCCACAAAAAGGGTGACATGAGCCCTTCGAGTTCAGCAACTTTTGTTCCCAGGGTTGTTGAATATTCACACGCCAGCTGGGCTTTCTTACCCACATGCAGCAACAAGGCGATCCCTCCCTTCCCCAGGAGCAGCCGGGGGCAAGCCAATGGGAACAAGCCAATGGCAACACAGATTGTCTTAGTCTGTTTGTGTTTCAATAAAGGGACACCTGAGGCTGGGTTGTTTATTTAAAGAAGATATTTATTTGGTTCACAGTATTGCAGGCTGCATAAGACGCATGGTGCCAGCATCTCCTTCTGGGGAGGGTTTCAGGAAGTTTCCACTCATGGTGGAAGGTGAAGGGGAGCAGGCATCACATGGCAAGAGGGAGGAAGAAGGAGAGAACATGGATGAAGGTACCAGGTGCTTTTTAGCAATCAGTTCTTGTGGAAACTAATTGAGCAAGAACTTGATTCCAAGAGACTGGCACCTAGCCATTCATGAGAGATCCACCTCCATGACCCAAAAGCCTCCACCTCCAACACTGGGGATCAAATTTCTACATGAGACTCTGAGGGGACAAATATCCAAACTCTATCACATACTTTAATCAGGACCAATCACTTGACCTTCACGTCCTCTTGCTGGCATGCAGGGGTTGGAACAGTGGAGTCTGCTTTAGGGGAATGTCATTGCTGCAGCCCATAGTAGCCACTAAAATCCAACTCTACCCTCAGGGGACACTCTGCATGAACAAGTCAACATGCAGTTCTATGCTTCTGAATCTCTACTACATCCAGCAATGGGATAAGGAAGAGCTCTTCAAAGATGGGGAGGTCCAATATTCCTGCAAAATAACACACCTTATTCTGATCTTCCTTGAAGCAAATATTGACATGAGCCAAATGTCCCCTGTAGAATGCATGCAGCAATGTCATATTAATTTGAATTCAACAGAGAATTGGTATAAAGGAGCCTATCCTAGAATCTGTCTGCATTATTTATAAGAAGACTTTCATGATGAAATTGTTAATATAAAAATGTAAGAGTAATAAGGCTACTTAAGAGGTGGGGCTCTTTGCAAGTACAAGTGTAGCACCCAATATTTACACAAATTTCAAACTATTTATTTTATATATGCAAGTCCATCTACTCTTTACTAGAAATAATATTTGCTTGCCTAATTTTGCTGACAAGTGATAAAACAATTCTTTTTCACAGGGTGGGAATCATATTTCACTTTTAGTACAAATTAAAGAGTTGTCACCTTGGGAATTGAATATTGTAACTTGCTGTTTGGTTTTGTATTTGGATTAATACAAAATAATCTCTGTTTGATTACAAGCCCACATTTCCCTCCATTTTAGAAAGACAAAGGTGATGTCTGCTGAGTAGAAGCAGTATAGAATGATGCGCCCCCACCACCCCAAGCCAGATCTAGCCTAGGTCAAGAATATAAATACCACAACCAAGAGATGATACAATAGATTCCCTCAACTTGGTCCTAGGCAGCAACAATTTGAAAATGTTATTGGTGTAGAAAATATTAATTCCCATTCACAGGCTTTATTTAAACACATAATTATTGGAATTAATTAACAAAGATTATGTGTTTGTATTAAACCACATTTACTATGTTAATTTCATAACAATCATATACAATAGGTAGTCCCCATTCTATGGAGTAGGAAATTGAAACTAAAGAAATTAAAATATAGCCCAAGTAAAAGACAGATCTGGAATTCACGTGGAAGCTACTTGATTTTAAGGCTCATAATCTTAATTATTTAATGATTTCTACTTCCTTTCAGCCCATGGTAGAATAGTACAGAATTTATAAACTTCTATACTTGAAAAAGATCTTAAGTGAGTCATTTAGTTTACCCCTGCCCCCTTTCCAGATATTTCTTTACTAGTATTCCTGAAAGAAAGAACAACCAAGTCTCTACTGGATATTTCCAATGCGGACGCTTTTTATTTTGAGGGATAGGTCATTTCATTACTGGACTGCTACAATGGTTAAACACATCTTTATGGTAAAAATCAGAAAAGAAGACAATTCTGACTCCTTTCTTCTATAAAATTCACCAGTAAACAAGAAGAAGAAAAAAGGCAGAAAAAGGGAAGCTCTAATGTTAGGCAAGCCAGAAGAATTGAATCCATAAACCCCAAACCACAACGGATGAGGACTAGAACACAATACATAGTGGTAAATGATTCAACAGGAAGTGTGCTTCACAGGGATTAGTTGGATGTAAGTGGGACAGGCAAGCAGTGAGGGGCAAGCTGATTTCCCTGGTAGACTGGAAAGACTAAGGAATTTCAGGTTAATACTCTGCAAGTGGAGATACTGTTGAAATTGGCAGTAAAGCAGGAGACTACAAATAGTAGGACGGTTTGTTGGCTGTTGGGTTTGTTTGTTTGTTTGTTTGCTTTCAGAGATGGGGTCTCACTATGTTGCTCAGGCTGGATTTGAATTCCTGCATTCAAATGATCCTCTCGCCCGCCCCTGTCTTCCAAGTAGCTGTGACTACCAGGTGCGCACCATCACACCTGGCTTATTTGTTTGTTTCCAGTTAGGAGAAGGAACAGTTAGAACAAAGGGTCCTAAATGCCACCCTTCAAAATCAAGCCCCTTTCAGGATACCTGAGGATTGTTCTCTGAAGAAGCTTAACCAGAAAGGCTCTGAACTGAGCGATATGAGGCTCAGAGGAGGACAAGGGTGAGCAACAATGACGAAAAAGAGAAGAGGTTAAACATTTGAGTCTCCAGACATTGAAACCAAGTAAGCATCCAAAATAATAAATGAAAAAAAAGATCTACATCAAATTTAATCATTGTGAAACTTCAGAACATCATGATAAAGATGCCAAACGGTTCCAGAGAGGAAAAAAATGGATCATATCCAAAGGATTAGGAATAAGAATGACCTTGCATTTTTAAGAAACATTAAAAACTAAAAGACAGGGGAAAATTATATGTCTTAAGATTTTTAATAAAAATTATTTTCAACCTAAAAGGTTACGTCTAGCCAAACTATCAATCAAGTAAGTATAAGGGTATCAAAAAGATATTTCAGGCACATACACAGTCTCCCATAAATGCTTTCTCAGGAAGCCACTAGAGGATATGTTTTCCTAAATGAGGAATTAAACCAAGAAAGAGGAAGAATAGGAGCCAGGCAACAGGAGAGAGGTAAAGGGAATTCCCAGAACGACAGCAGGGGAAGTGCCAGGACCACAGCTGTGTAGCAGGCCTAGAAGCCACCAGCCCAGGCTGGAGGAGGGGGGGTCAAGGTGTTTGTATGTGGGGACCATATCTCCAAAAAAATACTAGAATACATAAATTATTTGACACATTTGACCTTTGGGAATATTGTATAGAAAGATGTATAGGCCTCTTACGCTGTTTGGGAAGACAGAGTATTCTCAATACTAGGCAAATGAAAAGCAAAGGAAATTATCAACTCCAGGAAAAACAGAAAGTTGCATATGAATAGAACTATAATCACAATGCTCTACCTGGTTTAACAGTAAACATTATTTCAATAAAGACAATATAGGATATGAATTAAACATTGAGATATAATTTTGTGGGGAAAATGAAGAGAGGAGAAAAAGGGGAGTGTAAACACTGAAAACCTTCATCTACCATTATGAGAAGACAATAAATAATGTCAAAAATTGGTGAGTTGTAAATAAAATCAAGGCATTTCATTTACAAATGATAAAGTAAATCCCCCCCCCCCCCCAAAAATATCTACAATGGTTTTATGTTATTACCTCTAGAAAGCATCACAAGGTTGGAGGAAGGTGGAGGAACAAGGAGTTATTGTTTCTTGGGTTAAGCTTTTCAGCATCATTTGAATTTTCAAATTACTTTCCTGTGATATTTGCGTAAACAGTTAAATGTATTTTCAGAAAATAAATGTATTCTTTACAAAAGTTCAAAGCCTTAGACGTGTAATTTGTGTTCTTTTAAGGTTGATTTTACAATAAAACACTGAGCTCTATTAATTTGCTGTCTTTATTAACCTATCCCAGTTTTTTGGGCCCCTATCAGGCCACAGATAAATTCTTGGGAGTCACAGTTTTGCATGTTTGTATTCTTTTCAATTATACTTGAAAATGCATATGCCTGTTTTGGATCTGGGTAGCCACTGTGTAAGTGTCATTTTGATACCTCCACTATCATGTGTGTATCTTTTCAAGTTAGGGCCAATTAGCACTACTTTAATAATTGCAGGACAATGAGAAAGAATAGGGCTTTCATCTATTCAGGCTGCTATAACAAAATACCATAAACTGAGTGACTAATAAACAATGGAATTTTTTTTTTGAGACAGAGTCTTGCTCTGTCACCCAGGCTGGAGTGCAGTGGCACAATCTCGGCTCACTGCAACCTCTGTCTCCTGGGTTCAAATGATTCTCCTGCCCCAGCCTCCCCAGTAGCTGGGATTACAAGCATGCACCACCACATCCAGCTAATTTCTGTATTTTAGTAGAGATGGGGTTTCACCATGATGGCCAGGCTGATCTTGAACTCCTGACCTCAAGTGATCCACCTGCCTTGGCCTCCAAACGTGCTGGTATTACAGCCGTGAGCCAGCGTGCCGGGCCAACAGTGGAAATTTATTTCTCATAGTTCTGTAGGCTGGAAAGTCTAAGATCAAGGTGCAGGCGAATTCTGTGTCTGGTGACTTCCTTGTACAAGGCCTTCTTCTCACTGAAACCTCACATGGCAGAGGGGTAAGGGGTTTCTTTCAGACCTTTTTTATGAGAACACTAATCCCATTCATAAAAGCTCTACCCTCATAATCTAATCACTTCCCAAAGGCCCCGCCTCCTCATACCATCACCTGGGGGTTTATGATTTCAACACATGAATTTTGGGGGGACACAAACATTCAGACCATAGCAAGCAGTAAATGATGCAGCCGTATCAAATGAGAGCCCCATGAAATCATAGCAGGCCATATGAATAAAAACTGTGTAATAATTTGAATGAATCAAGTGTTGAGGAAATTCCCAAACCACATTGTAGAAGAGTACCAGAAACTCAAAAAACCCAGCAGTCAATAGAGTATTCATGTTGCAAGTAGCAATTTAAGTTCAGCAAAACAATATCTGTCACATAAAAGTAGTGTTATTAATTTGAGTCGCATTTATTGATTTTGTAGGCTTTAAAATATATACATTTTAAAATTTATATAACTACTGTAAGCATAAGGAGTTTATCCTATTTTCATTTTAGTACATGTAGGTTCAAATAATACTATAATCCTTCAAATAATTTCCACATTATTTAAGTTATTCTGTTAAGTGAATCTATACATTATTTAAATTTGAAAAGCACTGACTTGTTTATATTTACTAAGAGATGTGATCGGGTCAGTTTGCTACAATCCAGGATGGAATGCCACCCAATTTGTGGCACTCACCAAGTATTCATTAATTTAGAAGAAAGTGCTTTTCTCTTTCATCAATTTTAATTCACTAACTTAATTATCAAATAATACAGTGAACAGCTTCATTGTCTTCAACACCGGAATTTCTTTATCCTGACTTCTGCTTGTTGGGTGCACTCATCTATATATAACTTATGCCTCCCCTAAACTCAGAATACGTAGGACAAAACTGGGGGTGGGATGTTTTCATTTCCTTTTGTTGCCATAACATCTTATCACAAATTTAGCAGCTTAAAAATAACATAAGTTTGCTATTTTATATTTCTGGAGGTCGGAAATCCAAAACGAATTTCTTTGATCTAAAATCAATGTCGCAGGATTGCATCCCTCTGGAGGCTCTAGAGTATAATCTGTTTCCTTGCCTTTCCCAGCTTCTAGAAGCTTCCTGACCTATGCTGAGGTCATCAAATCTCCTTTTCTGCCTCCAATCCTACTGCCTTCTTCCCTCATTTATAAAGACCCTTATGAGGCTGAGTGCAATGGCTCACGCTTATAATCCCAGCGCTTTGGGAGGCCAAGGTGGGCGGATCATGAGGTCAGGAGTTCGAGACCAGCCTAGCCAACACAGCGAAACCCCGTCTCTACTAAAAATACAAAAATTAGTTGGAAGTGGTGGCAGGCACCTGTAATCCCAGCTACTTGGGAGGCTGAGGGAGGAGAATTGCTTGAACCCGGGAGGTTGCAGTGAGCTGAGATTGCACCACTGCACTCCAGCCTGCGTGACAGAGCGAGACTCTGTCTCAATAAATAAATAAATAAATACCCTTATGATTACATTGAACCCACCCAGTAGTTCAAGATAAGCTCCCTACCTCAGGATCCTTACTCACATCTGCAAAGTCTCTTTTGTCATGTAAAGAAACATATTCACAGGTTCCAGGGAGTAGGACGTGGAGATCTTTTGGGTGGCATTATTCTGCCTCCCACAAGGGATGCCACTATGCCTAGCCTGTCCCCAGAGCAGAAACTGATGGAGGAATCTGCTTTGGAAGTATGGGAACACAAGCTACAGAAAGAACAATAAAAGGCAAATGGATGTAAATTAATAGACAGGCATTTTATGGTGAATCAGAAGGAATTTCTTTTCCTGAGGAGGATCAAGGAGCATGTTGAGGATTTACGAAATGTGGGAAAGCCACCAACTAAGGAAGAAAAAGCAGACTGCTTCCCTGAGGGTGTGTTTGAGATGGGAAGAGTTACCTGGGAAAGACTGTGCTCCAAGTTCACACCAATTACCACGTGCATGAAGATTATACTCAGTTCAGCTCCAAAATCACCATCTACATGTTTATTTCGAACTTTGCAAACAAACCAAACAATGACATCAGAATTAAAATGGTTCCACCAGCTCCCTGTTCTTATGCCATTGTTTTTCTTTTTCCATGATTCCTGTAAGAAACCTGACACTAATTAAGCTAGGGCAAGAAGAAGAAGAAAAAGAAGATGAATCATCCACCACACTGGAGATAAACCAAGAAGTAAGAAAAACTGATCTCTACCCAAAAAGGACAACAATGGTGAAAGACTGCATTTGCAAAGGGGGTAATATACTCAGAGTTTAAATTTCCGAAAGGACAAACAAAACATGGAGAGTCTAATGAGATCTTCCAGCTGCTTCTCTCTGCTAAGGTATTTCCCCTGGCAACAGCTAGGGAAGCTTGGGTGTATTTTCCCCTTGCTGTGTCATATGATGTTCCTTTCCCTACCCCCACCTCCTCCAGACCGCTGCCTCCATCAGTGCCTGTGGCGTGTGTGTGTGTGTGTGTGTGTGTGCGCGCGTGCACGTGTGTATGTGTGTGTGTGTATTGGGTTTCTCTCTCCCTTGTAAGAACACAGCCAGCCCGCCCTCTCCTGCTGTTGCTGCAGCTCTGACTTGCTTTTTCCTGCCTCTTTCCTCTCCTCTCTCTTCTTGCTTAGCTTCTTGCTTTCTGGTAAGTATGACAAACACTCCCCCAAGCCCTGTGAGAAGGTGTAGGGTGCGGTTTGTGGTATTCGAAACTTGCAACTTTGAGATTGCCAGTGAACTGTTGGAGAACTTTTCATTGTTGTATTTATAAATAAAATGTGTTGCTTAGGGAGGGATGTGTCTGTGATAGTCATCTGGAATAGCCAACACAAGTGAAAAGTTCTTTCCCTGGGGAGGGGAAAATAAGGCAATAAAGTTTATATAAGATAAAAGTTAGAAATAATTTCTTTGCCACATAATATAAAATGGATGATTGAAAAGTAACAAAGTTCTCTGACTTTGTTTTTTTCCCTCTTGTTAACTTGTCTTAAGGCTACTTTTGGGAATTGAATTGTCCTGGGCTTTATAATGACTGTTCTGTTTTAAAGTAAATGTGGAACAGGAGTTTAAAGAATAGCCATGGAATTAAGAATTTAAAAAATCAATGATTGTGGCATCTCATAAAGAATAAATCAAATAAAAACAGCCACTTGCATTTAGACTAACCGAAGTAAAACTCCTATGGACAGCTTATCTTAAATTAATTATTTTGAAGTTCATTTTACTTGAGATTTTATTTCATCCTAAGATAGTCTCCCCGACTTTAAAACCCATGTATGGATTTAAGCCAGTAAATGTTTACTGTTTTCAATTTGACTGAAAAACGATTCTCTTGATTTTCAAGGATGAAGTGCTAAACGGCCTGACTCATTTTAGAACAGCTTAAAATAACTTCTGGCTGGACAGCAGGTGCCATGTGTCTTTCTCCGTGTTCAGGGGAGGCCTAAGTTATATATAGATGAGTGCAATCAACAAGTGAGGTCAGGAAAAGAAATCCCAGTGATGAAAATAATGAAACTGTTTGCTGCATTATTTGATAATCAAGTTGGTGAATTCAAACCAGTGAAAGAAAAAAAGTACTTCCTCTAAGTTATGAGTGTTTGGTGAGCATCACAAGTCAGTGGCAACATCTGTGTGTTGAATTTTCTGTTCTTGTTGGTGTCCGAGCATTCAATTGACATCTACTGCCCTGAGAACAGGAAAAGGAAGCTGTGCAGTTGTAGAACAGTATGCTTTTGTTTTCACTTTCATGTTACCACAACAGCAAAACCTGCGAATTATGAGGATCTTGCCACATTTTTATGCTGCTATTTAGCAGCATCACTGTTAAATATTATTTACAAATAAAATGCACCATAACTTAAAGGCCTAAACCAAATCTATTGCAACTCTAGAAGTGGTAATAGTCAGAAACCCTGGAATCTCTGACTCAGTTCCATCTCTCACCCTTTCCTAAGGGCCCTTATTATTGATGAATTATTTCTCGAGTTGGTCTCCTCCTTGTTTATGAAACATTGCTACTTCTTAAAAATCGTTAAGGTTTTCTAGAGCTTCCTGACTTAGAAGAGAAAGTTGTAATCTGTTTTTCTCTTTTAAAAAATTGGTTTATATATTGGAATAAAAGAGTATTATAGAAATTTAAGGAATTGTTGTTATAAGTATCATCATGCTTTTGTTTTGTTTTGTTTTTGAGACGAAGTCTTGCTCTGTCACCCAGGCTGGAGTGCAGTGGCACAATCTTGGCTCACTACAACCTCCGCCTCCCAAGTTCAAGCAGTTCTCATACCTCAGCCTCCCAAGTAGCTGAGACTACTGGTGCCCGCCACCACACCCGGCTAATTTTTGTATTTTTAGTAGAGACAGGGTTTCACCATGTTGGCCAGGCTGGTCTCCTGGCCTCAAGGATCCACCCGCCTCAGCTTCCTAAAGTGCTGGGATTACAGACATGAGCCACAGCACCTGGCCCGTGTTTCCATACTACTTTGTTTATTTATTTATACCTTCCCTCATTCCCTGTCTTAAATCTAAAAATGATGCCAGTTTAAGCCTCAAAAAAAAGCATTCGTGTTGCTTATCTGAAAAAGAAAATGCCAGAAAAGTAAGAAATGTCTCCTCTATCCAGTGTAATAATGCATTTACATCAAAATATTCATACTAAGCAAAATATTGATTTATGGATCAAATAGAGCTTAGAGATATTGTTATGAGTCATTTAAATAAATTCAATGGCTCTTCTATTAAATATTTTAACTTTGAAAGAAAACTAATACCACTTTAAACATTTTAAATATATACAGTCATGTACCCCCAGTGATTGTTAATCTACATAGAATTATACAGGAAAATCATAACACAAACTGACTAGTGTAAGCAAAATGACAAATATGGCCACAAAGAAAAATAGCATGAATTACTTTCTTAATGTGAATAATAAGGAATGCTACTGAAAATTGAAGATCATAACCAAAAATATGCCAGTAGTGTGACTTGATTTGGAAAAACAACTTTCCACTGTCCCTACTTTAATAATTGTAATGTAGCAGGACAAGCCGCAGACAAAACCCTTCAGACACCCAGTTAAAGAAGGAAGCAGTTTAATCGGCCGGGAGCGTCAGCAAGACTCCTGTCTCAAGAGCCGGGCTCCCTGAGTGAGCATTTCTTGTCCCTTTTAAGGGCTCACAACTCTAAGTGCGTGCACGTGAGAGGGTTGTGCTTGATTGAGCAAGCAGGGGGTACGTGACTGGGGGCTGCATGCACCGGTAATTAGATTGAAACAAAACAGGATAGGGATTTTCACAGTGCTTTTCTATACAATGTCTGTAATCTACAGATAACATAACCTATTAGGTCAGGGGTCGATTTTTAACTACCAGGCTCAGGGCGCGGCACCAGGCTGTCTGCCTGTGGATTTCATTTCTGCGTTTTAGTTTTTACTTCTTCTTTGGAGGCAGAAATTGGGCATAAGACGATATGAGGGGTGGTCTCCTCCCTTAGTAACATCAATGGTTTGTGAAAGGACATTCACTCTACGTTAGAGACTATAATTAGTTGGTATTCACTTGGGGGATATCCTTACCATTGAATGTAGCATTGATATGTAGCAAGTAGGTTAGCTACATAAAGCCTAACTGTGCTTACCACTAGATACGACTCCCAAGATGGAGGCTAATCACTCTGAACAGCTCTCAGCAGAACGACAGTCAACACCTCCAGGTGACAGTTCATCATTACCCAGTCACAATGGCCTGGAGAAGGAAGATGGCCAGGATTCTTCAACCCCAGTCCAACCACCAGAGAAAGAGGCAAGTGTGCACCCCGATATCTCTGAAGAGCTGAATCGACAGCTGGAAGACATCATTAACACTTATGGGTCTGCTGCCAGCACAGCAGGGAAGGAGGGCTCTGCCAGGGCCAGTGAGCAGCCTGAGAATGCAGAATCACCTGACAACGAGGATGGGGACTGTGAGGAAACAACTGAAGAGGCTGGAAGAGAACCCATTGCTTCTGGAGAGCCACCCACTGTCAAAGAGCCCGTCAGCAATAAGGAGCAAAAATTGGAAAAGAAAATCCTAAAAGGATTAGGCAAGTAGTTATGTTCAATATGTGACTTTTCTGTATGGTATTCCTAAAAAAGGGGCACTTCTTCCAACCTTCACTAAAAGCCACATCCAATATTTGGATGACTGTAGTAGCCTTCTATATTTTCCCTTGTTGTATTTGTCCCCAGCCCTTACCCCTCAATGGAGCTCAGGTGAACCTTTCATTGTGTTACCCATCGACCCTTTGTTCCGTGGCCTCCTACTGCTCTTAGGATGAAGACCAAAATCTTTAACATGTTCTCTAAGATCCTAATGGCCTAACTCCAACCAGTCCCAGTTTTATCTCAGATTACTCTACCCTACAACATCACCTTCCTGAACACTCTGCCTCTATTACCACCGCCACCACTACTGCCTAATAGCTAGTCATTCTGATCTTGTCTTTCAGGCCTTTGAACATGCTATGCTCCATTGCCCACAAGGCCTGTGCACATCCTAGTTTCTTTACCTAGAAATCTGTACCTATCTTCAAGTGCCCAATGAGTGTTTATTAATGCCTAGTCTTTGTAAGGCACTGTGCTAGGTGCACAAAGATAAATAAGTCATGGTCTTTTGGTCAAGGAGCTGTAAGTATAGAGAAAACAGAAGACATGTAAATTAATTGTATAGGAGAAGTGCAAAAACGGGAAAAGGAAAATTTTTTAGGAGAGCATGGGAGATTGGTGACACCAACGATGGCTGGGAAAAAACGGTGAGAATGTTAATTTTTTTAACTATGAGTGAAGCATGTTACTGTACATAGGAAAGTCCCTCTGCTTGTCTTTCCTGGTGGAAACACTCACTACGAATACTCCCTCCTATGTGATACTACTTTCCCTGACATGCCCAGGTAGAGTTAGCATCACCTTCCTTAGTTTTCTATTAAATTTTCTGCAGCAATCATTTGTTTATATACCCATCTCTCATGCTAGATGGAGAATCTATCAAGGGCAGAGACCACATATGATTTGTTTCTGGAAGACTGTGTGGTAGAGTGAAAGATCATGAGCATGGGAGTCAGAACTGGGTTCAAACTCCAGTAACCAGATTATCTGTAAACCCAAATATATCACAAACTGGAGTAGAATATTTTTCTGCAGTGAACAAGTATATACAAACCTATCCACAAAGGCCAAGGGAGCTGAAGGCCAAAAACAGAGGCTGACAAATCCACTTTCTCAGAAAGAAATATTTAACAGGGGCTTACAAACAGTAGTGCTGTCTTGGGCAGCAGTGAGACAGTGAATTCCTACACCCACTCTCCAGAAAGTATCCTTTACATAGCAAGCTTTTAGGTAAAGTCATGTGCAGCTGGTCACATCTCCGACTTTCTTGCCAAAAGTCATGACCACTGGGAACGTTAGATAAGCATCTTTCTGAGGGATTGTCTATGTCACAGGCATTGTTTAAAGACCTTGCTGCAGAACAGCCGTCAACCTTTTTGGCACCAGGGAAGACAGTTTTTCCATGGACTGGGGAGGGATAGTTTTGGGATGATTCAAGTGCATTACATTTATTGTGCACCTTATTTCTATTATTATTACATTGTAATATATAATGAAATGATTATACAACTCACCGTAATGTAGAATCAGTGGGAGCCTTGAGCTTGTTTTCCTGCAACTAGACGGTCCCATCTGGGGGTGACAGGAGACAGTGACAGATCATCAGGCATTAGATTCTCACAGGGAGCATGCAACCTACATCCCTTGCATGTGCAGTTCACAATAGGGTTCGCGCTCCTATGAGAATCTAATGCCACCGTTGATCTGACAGGAGCTCAGGTGGTAATGTGAGTGATGGGGAGCAGCTGCAAATACAGATTAAGTTTTGCTCAGTCACCTGCCACTCATCTCCTGCCGTGCAGCCCAGTTCCTAACAGGCCACGGACTGGTACCTCACCCTCCCAAAGTGCTGGGATTGCAGACGTGAGCCACCGCGCCCGGCCCCTAGTCTTCCTTTGAACGGTCCGGTCACTCTCCCAGATAGTCTGTTTCATCTGTTTTAGCTTGATTTCTAGTTTCTCTGAGAGAGTAATAAACTGCTGCTTTGATATTTTCTGAAGGAGATGGTATTTTCTGAAGGAGACTAAATTTTCTGAAGGAGATGATAAGAAGACCAGAGAAATTCAAGGGAAAGAGGAATAAGCAGAGACAAAGCTTGACAAGTAGATTCATAGAGAAGCTAGAACCTAGACCAGACCTTGACAGGGAGGAGAGTTTACAGAAGCAGATGGAAGGGGAGAGAAAAGCCTTGAGGAAAATTATTAGTACTCTCTTCTGACCAAGGTAGGGAGTGGATGGATGAATATTTTACTGTTTTTTCTAATGTTTTTATTTTTGTTATTGGTAATAGTGTATACACATCATCACTGTTGACCTAATAAGAACTCCAGATCCACTCTCCTACTGAGTGAGAGGCCAAAGTTCCCCTACAAATATGACAAGGCCACTGAAAGATAAGAGATAGAAAATGTGAGCCAAACGGAACAAAATCTGACAAGAAAACACAGGCTAGGTGGTATTTTCGAAACTGATAGAGGCCTCTCGTGGGTAAAATCTCTCTCGTGGGTAAAGTCACTTTCCCCTTGGCATCTGAAATGAAAGAAATGAAAACAGATTTCCCATTATGCAGCCCACAATGACTGGTACCAGTCCGTGGCCTGAGGTTTGGAGATATCTGCTGCAGAACACCTTGGTATGGAGGAGTCAAACATTGGTCATCATGGCAGGTTTGCTTTATGATGGCATCACTCTTGCCATGCAAGGGGCTATTTTCCTACAGATATCGCTATGATGCTAAAACCCATTGCTACAATGCTTTCAAGAAGGCCTAAATAATACATTCAGATAGCATACTTGACCCAACTAGGATAAAATTAAAAGAACTCAGATAATAACTTTTAAGTATCTTCAAGTTCCAAAGTGCAGGGTTGGAATCACTCTAGTGTTTTGGAACAAGGAAAAACATAAGAAAATTGCTCTGTGTTACAGAGCAATTTTTTCTTCTCTGACCAAACATCTCAAATGTGTCCCTTTGCAAAGTTAGTCATTATTCAAGTTTCCGTAAGACAATATACAAAATCTCATTCCAGAGGTAAGCAACTTCAAGTGTTCCTAACCAGAAAAGTTATTTTTCAATCACCCTAAAACTTTTACATAAGAATTGGGGTGTGTGTGTGTGTGTGTGTGTGTGTGTGTTGAGGGGAAAGATATGAAGAAAATAGGGATAAAGTTAAAATAACCAATTTGGGTTTATATTCTCTTCCATGAGTTATTTCGTAATCTGCATTAACCTTACAATTACCAAATAGTTAGGATGATGTTTTTAAAAATTCCAACTCCCTAATTCTGCCGCTATTTACAATTACCAAATTCCAACTGACTGTGTTTGACCAAAATCAATGCTTGTGGATTAGAGTATCTAGGTGTGTCCACTCTAATTGAGTGTGTGTGGGCTCATGACCTTTCTGTGCCTTCCCACTCATCATCATTAGCATATTATTGTAAACACTGTACTATTTAACAGCTACATTATGCATGAAAACAACATTTTTAGGCTAACCTCAACTTGTAACCACCATTTTAAACTTTCAGTTGTTTGCAAGTAGCTTTGGCAGCCTTCTTAGCTACTTTTCAGTTAAATGGTACTGTGCTATCGTCTAGACTAATGGTTTTCCAACTTAACTGTTTATTAGAATCAATTGCAAAATTTGTGAAAAATGCTGCTCCTGAGCCCCCACACACAGATATTTGGAGTTTGTAGGCCTGGAGTGAAGCATGATCTAGTTTCTCAGTTCTTTGAACATGCTATACTCCATCTCCCACAAGGCCTGTGCACATTCTAGTTTCTTTGCCTAGAAATTTCTACCTATCCTCAAACTCTCAATGAGTACTTATTTATTTATTTTTATTTATTTACTTTTTTTCTTTGAGACAGAGTCTCACTCTGTTGCCAGGCTGGAGTGCAGTGGCACGATTTCGGCTCACTACAACCTCCAGCTCCCTAGTTCAAGTGATTCTCCTGCCTCAGCCTCTCGAGTAGCTGGGATTACAGGCATGTGCCACCATGCCCAGCTGATTTTTGTATTTTTAGTAGAGACGGGGTTTCACCATGTTGGCCAGGATGGTCTCGATCTCCTGACCTCGTGATCCACCCGCCTCAGCCTCCCAAAGTGCTGGGATTACAGGCGTGAGCCACCGCACCCGGCCCACAATGAGTATTTATTAATGCCTAGTCTTTATGATGCACTGTGCTAGGTGCGCAAAGATAAATAAGTCGTGGCCTTTAGTCAAGGATCTCTAGGTAGAGAGGAAAAAGAAGACACATAAGCTAATTGTCATATAGTGTAAGTGCAAGACCAGGAACAGGAAAATTTTTAGGCGAGCATGGGAGACGTTCACCCTGGGTAATTTTGACACAAACAGATTGTGGAAGCAATGGTCCTGATTCTTCAGAAAGTGTTTTCTCTGCTCTTTTGGAGAAAATATAAACATCTGGCTGTGGTCTCCTTTTATAACCTATTTGGACCTCTTAGAGAATTTTATTAAGTCATTCAACCCATATCTGAAGATATATTCTTAGATTTTGCTTATGTACTTGATCAAAGATGTCTTTAATCATTGCATTTATTAGATGCTATTTGCTTTATTGGCACATTTGAGATGCTCAAATGTTTTGACTCTCCACTACAACATTTTCCAAAGTGTGTCTACTTTGGGATGCTTGCGATTTCACAAAGTTAAACAGTTTCTTTACTGCCAGAATTCTCTGACCTTTACTGTATACACAATGAAGATCTAAAATAGTGATGGGCATAGTTTCCATCATTTCCAAAACTTATTGACTGATTGGATCTATGAGAGACATTTTTTTTTTTTTGAGATGGAGTTTCGCTCTCGTTGTCCAGGCTGGAGTGCAATGGTGCGATCTCGGCTCACCGCAACCTCCGCCCTCTGGGTTCAAACGATTCTCCTGCCTCAGCCTCCCAAGTAACTGGGATTACAGGCATGTGCCACCACTCCCGGCTAATTTTGTATTTTTAGTAGAGACAGGATTTCTCCATGTTGGTCAGGCTGGTCTTGAACTCCCGACCTCAGGTGATCCGCCTGCCTCGGCCTCCCAAAGTGCTGGGATTACAGGCATGAACTACCACGCCTGGCCAAGGCCTTTTTTTTTTTTTTTTTTTTTTACAGAACACCTTGAATATTTGGGAAATGTCTCTACAACCTAAGCTCCCAGGACTTCTTTTTCCTTTTGAGGCTGCACTTTCTCCTACAATAAACGCAGTACTTACCGGAGCAGTTGGGGGAATATTTAAAAATCTCTCTCGTGGGCAAAGTCACTTTCCCCTTGGCGTCTGAAATGAAAGAAATGAAAACAGATTTCCCATTATGGAGCACCATGCCAAGTTCACATCTAAAGTATCCCCTTTGTTCTCCTACTCGCATCCTCCAGGCTCAGAGGTATCTCTCATTTATCACTTCTTTGACAACATTATGTGGGCTGGGAGAAAAACAAAGCTCATTCACAGGGCTATTCTGAGCTCAGAATCCATCTAGTCAACCTACTAATTTTATAGACAGGGAAATTGAAGCCTAGGGAGTTTCAGAGTCCACCAAAAAATGTTACTCATCTAGTTGATGTGATTGCGAGATTAGTCATAAAGCAAGGGATGGACCTTGTGTCACTGACATCGCAGGACCAAAGTGGTACAGAAGCAAGCATCATATTGGTTAAGAAGCATTTATTACACCTCAGTTAATGAATTTTGTCTTTCTAGTTACAAGTGAGCTTCACTGGTACCTTGTGAGAGGCTCCTGACTAGGATATCAGTATTCTGAAATGTCTTCAGACATCCATTTACATAGTCTTCCTTTATTTTTTGAGACAAAGTCTCACTCTGTTGCCCAGGCTGGAGTACAGTGGTGCAATCTCAGCTCACTGCAACTTCCACCTCCCAGGTTCAAGCGATTCTCCTGCCTCAGTCTCCCATGTAGCTAGGATTACAGCCACGTGCCACCATGCATGGCCAAATTTTATATTTTTAGTAGAGACGGGGTTTCACTGTGTTGGCCAGACTGGTCTCGAACTTGTGACCTCAAGTGATCTGCCCACCTCACCCTCCCAAAGTGCTGGGATTGCAGACGTAAGCCACCGCGCCCGGCCCCTAGTCTTCCTTTGAACGGTCCGGTCACTCTCCCAGATAGTCTGTTTCATCTGTTTTAGCTTGATTTCTAGTTTCTCTGAGAGAGTAATAAACTGCTGCTTTGATATTTTCTGAAGGAGATGGTATTTTCTGAAGGAGACTAAATTTTCTGAAGGAGATGGTAAGAAGACCAGAGAAATTCAAGGGAAAGAGGAATAAGCAGAGACAAAGCTTGACAAGTAGATTCATAGAGAAGCTAGAACCTAGACCAGACCTTGACAGGGAGGAGAGTTTACAGAAGCAGATGGAAGGGGAGAGAAAAGCCTTGAGGAAAATTATTAGTACTCTCTTCTGACCAAGGTAGGGAGTGGATGGATGAATATTTTACTGTTTTTTCTAATGTTTTTATTTTTGTTATTGGTAATAGTGTATGCACATCATCACTGTTGACCTAATAAGAACTCCAGATCCACTCTCCTACTGAGTGAGAGGCCAAAGTTCCCCTACAAATATGACAAGGCCACTGAAAGATAAGAGATAGAAAATGTGAGCCAAACGGAACAAAATCTGACAAGAAAACACAGGCTAGGTGGTATTTTCGAAACTGATAGAGGCCTTAAAACCAAACCAAACAAGCAAACGAAAACCCTGACAATGAGTGGTGACAGTGATGAGTAAGAGAACCTTTGTAAATTTAAAAAGTGGACCATAATAGTCTAAGATAACAAATATGCCATCCAAACAATGTTGCTTTTGTTTTCATTGTTATCTAAATCAAGCTAAAAATGGTGAAAGCTATTTTAGTTGTGAAATGACCAAATCTTAAAGGTTGAGCTCAGAATCCATTTAGTCAACCCACTAATTTTATAGACAGGGAAATTAAAGCCAGAGAGTTTGAGAGTCCACATAAAAAAAAAATAAAAATTAAAAAATAAATAAATAAATAAATAAATCAGTCAACTAGTTGATGGCAGAGTTGGTTCTGGAACCCAGGTCTCCTATCCTTAGTCCAGTGTGAATTTAATAATACTTTCCTTCCTATCCCCTGCATACATGAATTTTACTTCCCTTAAAAGATATCTATAGATGCTCAGGAATTATTTATCTCATGCTTATTTTTAGAAATCATATCATATCATATTAGAAGAAAAACAAAACTAACAGTGAAATATAAATCTAGGTCTAACATTTGAAAGAGGGACATTCACAGTCTTTTCTGGCTTTAAGTTTCTGCCACAATTCATGGAAATCAGGAAGGTGGTTAGAGAGGTACACAAGTACATATTTATAATGAAATTTAACCCCAAAGTTCTAAAAAAAAAAATTTTGGAAGAGAAAAGGCATACTTTTGTTTTTGAGAGATGGAGTCTCGCTCTGTACCCCAGGCTGGAGTGGAGTGGCCAATCTCAGCTCACTGCAACCTCTGCCTCTCAGGTTCAAGCGAGTCTCCTGCCTCAGTTTCCCAAGTAGCTGGGACTACAGGCGTGCGCCACCACGCCCAGCTAATTTTTATATTTTTTAGTAGAGACGGGGTTTTACTATGTATTGGCCAGGCTGGTTCTCCTGACCTCTGGTGATCTGCCTGCCTTGACCTCCCAAAGTGCTGGGATTACAGGTGTGAGCCACTGCGCCCAAAAAGGCATAGTTTTGAACACATTAAATCTGCATAAGTTGTCACCAAACTTAGTATAAACAATCATTACTATGCTAAAAGTTTCAGAAAAATCCTGGTCCACATTTCTGCAGCTGGCTTAGTTGCCTTTAATTTCAGGTTTTTTGTTTCTTTCTTTCTTTTTTTCTTTCTTTTCTTTTTTTTTTAGAGAGAGAGTCTTGCTCTGTTGCCAGGCCGGAGTGCAGTGGTACAGTCTCGGCTCACTGCAATTTCTGCCTCCCTGGTTCAAGCGATTCTCCTGCCTCAGCCTCCAGAGTAGCTGGGATTACAGGCATGTGCCACGACACCAGCTAATTTTTGTATTTTTAGTAGAGGCAGGGTTTCACCACGTTGGCCAGGATGGTCTCGATCTCCTGACCTCATGATCTGCCCGCCTTGGCAAGCATGAGCCACCGCGCCCGGCCAGTTTTTTTGTTTCTTTGATGTAAAAATAATTTCTCCACCTTCCAATAAAACTGTGCCAGTGACCACAGCCTTATGCGACAGCACTGTTTCTGCTGCACAGGTGGTTCCACTTTCATATAGACTTCCCACCACGCTGAGCATTTCGCAGTGTGGTGGCTACATGCCCACATGCCTTCCTAGCTTTCATGAGGAAGAAATGAAGCTTGCTTTGGAAGGACACATTAGGGAGAAGGCAGGTGATTCCTTCCTGATAAAGCGTCCCTGAATAAAGTCAGTTTTTCCTCTTGTGTTTGACACTGTCACCAAATGACCCTATTTCCACGGAGATGTAATGATAGCCTTTTGTAGATGATGAGCAAGTCTCTGTCTACTCCCCTCCTCCATGATTACTTCACATGGCACCCCAGTCCCACAACACCAATGGAAGTTTAAAAACTGAGGTCAGTGATGTTGTAAATTTATGAATTCTGCACATGCCCATCTCCAGTTTCCTGTATTTTTTAAAATTAATCTCCAGTTTTAGTGCTTTTCCTGTGAGACTTACAAATAGAAATTCTGTTTCCTGGATTTTTTGTTGAAGGGAAGAATAATTTTTGAAGGCATATTGATGCACCTGGATGTTAACCTTCTATACAAAATAACACACTAGAGCCGAAAGAGACCTCAGTGAGTGTGAAGAGTAAAAAACAAAACAAACAAAACCAAAAAGAAACCTCTTCTCACAGTTACAGAAATAAAACCAAAGGGGAGAAGATACTTAATGTGGGAAGAAAGCAAGAAATTTTGGACTCACTCATTTCTATCTCTCCCAAACAAGACAGGTAATGGTTTTACATGTCGGTACACACACTGAGAGGTATTCCAGGATACATAAAACATCACAGGTGAGAGTAAGACCTGTTTTTCCTCTAGTTGGTCACAAAAAATTGTTTTCATGACAGTGTTTATTTGATTCACATGATACGAGTTTGAGCTAGTTGGCTTTGATTTTTTTATTTGTTTGTTTGTTTTTTGCAGTGGAGTGCAGTGGTGCAATCTCAGCTCACCGCAATCTCTGCCTCCTGGGTTCAAGTGATTCCCCTGCCTCAGCCTCCCAAGTAGCTGGGACTACAGGCGTGTACCACCAAGCCTAGCTAAGTTTTTGTATTTTAGTAGAGATGGGGTTTCACCATGTTGGCCAGGATGGTCTTGATCTCCTGACCTCGTGATCCGCCCGCCTTAGCCTCCCAAAGTGTTGGGATTACAGGCGTGAGCCACCGTGCCTGGCCAGCTTTGTTTTATTCTATTATTATCATCATTTACTGAGCACTTGCCATGGGCCAAACACTGTGTTGCATCCTGGGCCAAGAATGATCAAGAGTACAGTCTCTTGACTTTAATAGATGACACTCTAACTTGGGATTGTAGTCTTCATGTGGGCACCTTCCCTGGACTGAAGACAAAGGTGAAGGGATGGCCTGACCAATGCAAATCCATCCCTGTCAGTAGAGGGATAACCCAAAGCACATGCCTGGCAGGGGCGAGGCGTCAGTGATTATCAGCTGCAAATGCCACAGGCCATAATTGGAGAGCTGGGAGGGACCCTACTCACACCCACCTTACCCTGTTTTAGGCTAATCTGAACTGACTCACTAGGCAAAGATAGACAAAACTAACTGCTGGGAATGAGGTCATTTAAAAAAAAAGTTTCCTTCTATTTCTCTAGGTCTCTCTAGCATCAGAATTCCACATGAGAGTGGAGTGACTTAGAACAAGTAGGCTAGCCTTGGATTCAAGCCTTCTCTCTGCCAGCACTAATCATGTAACTTTGGGCTTTTCTGGGCCTTAAATACTAAAATGCATAAAATTAACCGGTTAGTCTGGACGCTCTTTGAAATTCCTTCTAGACCTAAAATTCCTTGATTCCATGTAAAGTTGCCAGGTTTCGCAAAGGAAAATACAGGATGTCCAGAAAAATTAGAATTTCAGGTAAACAACGAATCATTTTTTAGTACAAATATGCCCCATGTCCTATATTTCATCTGGCAATCCTAATTTCATGACATATATGCCTCTCCAAGATGAAAGCAAGTACTCTAGCCAAGGGGAAATGTCTGTTCTTGGGGGAAAGGTTGTCAATTTTCTTAAGCAGATTTATATCAGGAAGTGTGGGCTTTGTTGTGTGGCTTGACCATCCTATTCTGATTAAACAGAGTGGTTTTCATAGATAGGTAGGGATGGGAAAAATGCCCCACCCTTTCATGATTATTTAACGGGGTTAATTTTTTTTTAGTGTAGCATAAACTCCAACTGGAAACAAAATGAAACTGCCAACAGATATTAAGGCCTAGGTGGGGGAAAGGAAGGCCAGAGAAGGCTGCGTCCATTATCACAGAGACAGAAAAAGGCTTGTGGAAAGGCTCTCCATGTCTTTGCTTGGTTTTCCTTCTATAATGATTTTATTCTATTTGGTAGGAAACAGGATCAGAGTTATTCCCACTCCAACACCAGGGAATGGGTTTATGTACAAAAAAGAGAAACTTGGTTCCCCCTAAAAGAGGGAAAAGAAGTACCAAAAGAACAAAAAACACAGGGGAAAAAATGGGCAGGCTACTTCATCAAGCTTCTCTGCTTTTGGCTGGAATCCCAGCAACTCCGTGTTGCTGTTTCATACTAGTCGGAAATTTTGATTGGCTGTTTTGCTTCCTTTTTGTTAATTCAAGTGGGAAAACGGGTGACGTATTCTTTCAGAAAGTATTTTTGATGTATAAAATCTTTTGATTCTGAAGAATACAGGGAGGAGAAATAAGAACGGATTCTTGTGATGAAAACTGGGAGACTTCTGTTATAGCAAACATTTATTGAGAGTCTGCCATGAACCTCACACCGTACCACACATTCACAAACTTCCCAACTAACGTTCACTCTGTAAGGTAGGTGTCATCATTTCTATAGGAAAGAAAATTACATCTGATAAGATGAATGGCTTAGCCAAGGTTGGGAATAATTAGCAAGTGGTCAATCTGAGACTCCAGCCCTTATCACCTGACTGTAAATTCAACACTTATTTTTTTCATGTCTTTTTTTTTTAAGGCAAAGAAGCCAACCTGCTAATGCAAAATCTGAACAAGTTGCAAACACCTGAAGAAAAGTTTGATTTTTTATTCAAGAAGTATGCTGAATTGGTAAGATCTTGGATTAGCTTCTTTTCTCAGAACGATTAGTGAGCCCAGTGCCTCTAGCTTCAAGGAACAACAAACACCTGCCAATCCGAGAATGAATTGTAAACAGCAACATCTGAGGTCTGTGCGCTAACCCTGCAGATTATGAGACCCACAGCTAAGATGTGGCATTCTCTCTAGTAAAGCTAGGCGGTGGCCTTCTCCTTTATTTCTGCTTCTTAAAAAATTCTTTTGAAGGAATGCCCATCAGAATCTCTATCTGTTCCATTTGGTTATCTAAATCAGGGAATGAAAATAAACCATATCACCCAATCCCAGTGACACAGGTACCTCTACCTGAAATGCATTGTGACCAGAATCACTGGGTTAATTCTCACATGTTAGCACCTCACTAGCTCCTTTTGACTGTGTTAGTGTCATGTTGAGAAAAAGGTAAAATAAATCTTACCATACATTAAAAATTCATACTAATAGTAGTGAAGTTAGATGGAAGAAACAATTGAATTTATTTTTATAGAAGTTATTGAGAATAATCTTTCTTTTGTACATATACGCATTTTTAGGTATATTGACATAGTTTGGGAAACTTTATTAAAGTTAGTCAGTTGCCTGAGTTTTTAATATTGGACTTGGCGTTTATATATGTGCATCAACTCTGTTGGATACCAGAATACTATAGGAGTGGATGAACTGTTCTAGCAACTTTCAGCATGTACTATATGGGGCATATTTAAGTTATTTATAAACAAGGAAATCTATTTTATGTCGTTGTTTAGAAGAATTGCATGAAATCATGTAGTTGCAAATAAAAGGTAGTTTGAGGCAAAACAAAAATTCTTTCACTTACTTCTTTCGGAGAAACAGTTAAAGGAGAATGCAACTTAAGAGACTACATATAGCAAAAAATCCCTCCAGGCAGTAAGTTGAACTGCCCCCAGCAGCAGATTTACCATTGCAGCTAAGGAAGCTTAAACCTCAGGACATCTCACTTGCATGGGCCCCTTTGAGGCCCGGGGCCTAATTCTCTTTAATTTTTTATTTTGAAGAGGGCCTCCAAAACTGAATAAGCTTCAGGCCCACAAACTCTTCATCCCTGTTGATGGAGTACACTTTAGTAAGTGACTTGTTTTCTTTGTTTTTCACTCTGAATCTAGTCTTGTAATCTTTCTGTTCTTCTACCTAATGTGTCCTGTTATGCTGAACTATTATGCAGTAGATCCAGAAAAATTCTGAAACTCTGCGTGACTGGCTGTTTGCTTAACCCTGCCAACAGTATTTTTAAATTATTTTTTAGACACACAAACTACATCACGAAGATATATAATGCTGAATACACAAAATAAACAAAAAATCTCTAATCCCTCATGTAAAATACAAACTTTGTTTTATGCATATTCTTTTCCTGTTCTACTGTGTATGCAGATTTTTATTATAATTACAGTCATAAGGTACATATAAGTTGATATCTGGTTTTCTTACATGACAGGCATTTTTCCATATAATATATAGTCTTCACAAATATATTTTGTAAAAGTTGTGTCATATTCCATTAAGTGGCCGTATCTACTGGTTCAATAATTTGAATATATTTAAATTCCTCTCACTGTTTTGCTTTACCAAATATTTCTGCATTGAACGTCATCACGTATTAGCTTTGTTCTTTCTCCTTCTTTTTTATGATTTTAAGAAAAATTTCCAGAAATAGGATTACTAAATTAAACAAGATGAGTGCTTTCTGGTTTTTAAACTTTATGGCCATATTGCTTTCCAAAAGAGCAGTAGAAACTCACAAAGCAAGTATCAGTGTATCAATTTTCTTGCAACTTGTATTGCATTGGCTATTAACAATTTCAATACCATAAAAATAAGTTAGGTGTCAAAAATAATATTTTCTCCCCAAATCTGGCCCCCACTCTCACGTTTCCATGCGATTCTCACCTATCCATCCTTGCTCTTTTTAGTATTTTCCGAGTCATTTTTCCTTTACCCCTTCAATTTACCAACTCATACCAAGGCCATTCATGTTTAGTTTCCAGCGCCATGTTCTATACTTGAGGGGACTGGGCAGCATTCTAGACTAATACAGGAAGTGATGTGTGGTGTTACATTCCCACAACAGTACACTGGGGAAGCATCACTTTTCCAGACTTAACCAATATTTTCTCCATGAGCCAGGGTTGTTCATCCTGGTCTCAGGGAACTCCATGTACCTACTCATCCTCCTAGCAAAGCAGTCACCCCCAATGAACAAGAGATTGTTTTTCCAGAAACCATATTCAATTCAAGCCTTACTTGCTATATTTTGGCATTTGTATCATCTCTCGTAATAAACTTTCGAACCTGAGAGATCATCCTAGAAAAAATGAACAGGAGAAAATTAACCCAAAAAACTTATCACATTTCCTTTTCAGAAAAGAAAAATTATGAGGAATTTCAATTTTTTACGTGGAGACTAAAGCCTATTTCCTTGCTCACTGATTTGGATATTAATATAGAAAATGACTGAAATATAAGTGTTCACATAGAATAAATCATCAAATTCAAAGCTGTGAATCAAACTGCCACTCTAGCTCACTCATCCTTGCAGAGTCTAAATCCTGTAATATTATCTGACATTGTATTCATTAACAAATAAAGATAAGCTCATTAATAAGTAAGGACATTTCATGACTAAATTAGGAAATGGCCTGGGAGAAATATTTTTCGCATTTAATTTCCTCAATTCTTACGTAGTTAAGACAACATCAGTAATAGGATTTTAATTTAGTACTTAGCATTAATTTTACTTTTTAACTTAGTAAAAAAAGAGAAAGAAAACAAGAGAAATTACAGACAGAAATTCTATATGCCTATTACAATTGTACAGAAGAACTATGCCTAAGTTAAATCACAAAGCCAGCATTTGACTGAAGCTAGGCAGTAAGAACCTAGAGGGCAGGGAATGTGTATTTTTCATTGTCTTCAATGCCAAGAATCACTTGAATATTGGCTGAATTACTTTGTTAATAATTTAAAATTTTTTAAATATAAAGGAAAGCTCTGGAGTATTATCTGGCTTAATATTAGAAACAAAATAGGCCAAGCACAGTGGCCCGTGCCTGTAATCCCAGCACTCTGGGAGGCCAAGGCAGGCAGATTGCTTGAGCTCAGGAGTTCAAGACTAGCCTGGACAATACGGCAAGAACCCATCTCTACAAAAAAATTAGCTGGGCATGGTGGCACACAACTGTTGTCCCAACTACTCAGGAGGCTGAGGCAGGAGGATGGCTGGAGCTAGGCGTTTGAGGCTTCAGTGAACTATGAATGATTGTGCCACTGCACTCCAGCCTGGATGACTGAGCAAGATGCTGTCTCTAAAAAATTAAAATTAAAAATAAAAATAAAACATTAAATGGAAAATGAGCAAGCACAAATCATTTCTCATTCCAATTTATGAAACACCTGTAGGGTGTCTTCCTCCTGACACTCAGATAAAGCCACATAGTGCAGAGTTCCCTAAACAGGGACAGTTTTGTTCACCAGGCGACAATAGGCATGTCTGTCTGGAGATATTTTGGGGTGTTGCAATTGGGCAGTGCTACTGGCATATAGCAGGTAGGGGCTAGCGATGGTGTTGAGCAACTTACAAGGCACAAGACAGCCCCAACAACAAAAAATTATCTGGCCCAGTATGTTACTTGTGCTGGGGTTCAGAAGCCCTGACATATGGTTTAATATTCAGAAGGTAAAGTCTAAACCAGAATGGCAATAATAATAACAATATATAAATTTCTTTTCTTTTCTTTTTCTTTTTTTTTTTTTTTTTGAGATGGAGTCTTGCTCTTGTTGCCCAGGCTGGAGTGCAATGGCACGATCTCAACTCACTGCAACCTCTGCCTCCCAGGCTCAAGCGATTCTCCTGCCTCAGCCTCCCAAGTAGCTGGGATTACAGGCATCCGCCCGTAGGCTCAGCTAATTTTTGTATTTTTAGTAGAGACGAGGTTTCACCATGTTGGCCAGGCTGGTCTCCATCTCCTGACTTCAGGTGATCCGCCTGCCTCGGCCTCCCGGAGTGCTGGGATTACAGGCATGAGCCACCGTGCCCGGCCTATAATATATAAATTTCAAGAAAGGACAATAGTCATTTAAAATCCAAATATATGTACAAGAAATTTCACGCCTATCTAATAACTATGGTGCAAAATTAAAGGCTCACATCTATACTATGAGCAGCTTAGCATGAGAAATAACAGATTATTTATTTTCCAAGGAGGATATCTATTTCAATCAATATTTTTAGTAATATGGGTTTTGTTTTTACAATGCTAATTTCCACTAGTAGCTAGAAATTGCACATAAGTATGAAGATAGAATATCATATATACATATCCTTAGCTTTATCTGGCAAGGGTTTAAAATGCTTATTTTAGGGTGGCAGGAGGGAGAGAGGAAAGAAATAAAATGTGAACTGAAGAAAGTGTGACAGGTGTTCATCTTGCTCAGAAAGAACAACTGCTTTTTTATTTATTTTTTATTTATTATTTTTTGAGATGGAGTCTTGCTCTGTTGCCCAGACTGGAGCGCAGTGGCACAATCATGACTCACTGCAACCTCCATCTCCCTGGTTCAGGCAATTCTCCTGCCTCAGCCTCCCAAGTAGCTGGGATTACAGGTGCATACCACCACACCCGGCTAATTTTTGTATTTTTAGTAGAGATGGGGTTTCACCATGTTGGCCAGGATGGTCTTGATCTCCTGACCTCATGATCTCCTGACCTCATGATCTGCCTGCCTCAGCATCCAAAAGTGCAGGGATTACAGGCATGAGCCACCACACCCAGCCCCAATGGCTTTTTTAAAATGGGGAAACTGAGGCACGTGTCAGGGCTCATGTGGCATCTGTATCCGTTTGCGTTAGGCTCTGTGAGGCACCAGAACACCTGAGGTCCAGAAGAACCAGGGCTTTTCCTTTCCGTTCACCAACAAAGTTGTTATTAAGACTAGTACTTACCTGACTTCAGCACCATCTGGGCCCTACAGGAACTGAGGCCAGTGGAGGAAATGGCTCTGGACAAAGGGCTGCTGCTTGGATGTGGCCCCAGCGATGGTCAGTCTGAGATCGACACCCCTAGAGTCCACCGATCTCTCTCTGGAGGCTTCTGAGGTTGATCCCCATACTCCCCACACCAGGTCTAGAACTCCATAATAATGCTGCCAGATGTAACAAATAAAAATACAAAGTTTACGTTTCAGACAAACAACAAATAACTTTTTGGCAAAAATATGTCTCATGCAATATTTGGAATAAATTAATACTTACGCTAAAAATTATTTCTTATTTATTTGAAATTTAAATTTAACTGGGTGTCCTGCATTTTACTGACAACCCTACCCTAGAACTTCAGCATCCAAGATGGAAAGTACAGTGGTAAGTTGGTTTCATGTTCCAAGGCAGTCCTGATACAGTACTTTAGTTGTGGCTGCTGGAGGAACATGAGAAGAGTTCAACTGGGCTCAGCAGAAACCAGCAGAATGATTTATTTGTTATAAGCACAGAACGGGTGCGGGTGCGGGTGGGGAGCAACAAGGCGTGTTACAGATATTTGCTATTCATGCCGTTGAATCATGCAGTAGCTATTTCTGATGCTTTGGTGAAAACCCGTCAATGCTTAGGTAGTGGAAGGGTACTTTCTCTTCTCCTTTCCCACACATAAACAATCCACACTCAGAGCCCAAAATTATAAAGAAGAGAACTTCATCTTCTGTTTACCAGGAGGCTGCATTTCTCTTTCCTATTTTTAAAAATAGCGCTAGAAGTTTGTTTCAAGGAAGAATTAGGAAAACTAAATGCAACCCAAGCAGACAGACTGTTGATCATTGCCTCAATGCAAGACATCGTCATGAACTCTGGCAGTTTACAGATTCTGAGACATGCCTTTCTATTTTGTCTGGCTATTCAATATTGGTTAGATAGACTCAGGAAAAATATTTCTAGACCATCCAAAAATAGATCAAAGTAAAAAGAGACTAATAATAATGAAAAACCTATCAATGCTGTGTTCTAAAAACTATATACCTTCAAGTTCTACAAAGGTGACGTTTGTGAATTTCATTTACTTCCAGAGGAAGAGATAATAGCAAAAAATGTTTCCAAACAACCACAGAGTAATCTTTAGGTTTGCTTTTTTTCTATCCACTCCAAGGAGATCCCTGCCATTTTCTTTCATGTTTGTATCTCCATGTGTACAGCTGGATGAACATCGTACTGAGCAAAAGAAGTTAAAGCTCCTCCAAAAGAAACAGGTACAAATTCAAAAAGAAAAGGACCAGTTACAAGGTGAACACAGCAGAGCTATCCTCGCTCGAAGCAAATTGGAGAGTCTGTGCCGGGAGCTGCAGAGACACAACAAGACTCTGAAGGTATGTCCCCATGGCTCAGAATAACATAATTTCTTGAATGGGGCACAGAGACAGGCCTCTGCTACTCATGGAAAGAGTGTGAATTTTAGAATCAGAGAGGCTTGGGTTCAAATACTGCCTCTGCCCCTTGCTTGCTTGTAACCTTAAATAATTTTACCTCCTTGAGCTACTTTCTTCATCCGTAAAATGGAGATTAGACCAGCTTCACTGTGTGGCTGGGAAAAAATTAGATGAAGTTGAATAGGTAAGGTACCCGCACAGTACCTGACACAGTGCAGGCCCTTGATAAAATGCATACCATTCCCCTTACCTTTCTATTATGTTGAGTTTGTTTCTAAGATGGGCCTTAGTTCTTTTTAAAAAATACATTTGTAAAGATTCAGCATTTTTGGTGTTATAATGAATTCTGCATGACATGAGATAAATGGACACACACCGAATTGACACAATGAAGTAAGATTGAGAACCAAAATGTCAATAGTCATCTGAAAAAAAGGAAGCTATTGGAAAAAGCACTGAAGCTCTTCAGGTTTAATTATTCAATCTAAAAATAATAGACTGATCACTTCATTTGGTCTGCATGGGTTTCATTAATTACAGCGTAAGCCCTAGCAGTGTGGTTAATTTGATTACACAGAGACACTAGCTCCATTCAATATAGCAAGATGCAGAGCTCTCCAAGATGATACTGTGTGCATTCCCAATCCCCTTTCCAGCTGAAGATCCTAAATCTTTTGACAAATAGTAATTAATCAGACACCAGTGTTCCTGTAAGGTAGTTATTATTATAAGCGTTTAAAAGGAGATACTTCAAGAAACAGAGTACATGAAAATCACTGCTGAATTTGTACAATTGAGTTAGGAAGAGAAATAGAAGAGAATCATGGTTCCTCATTTTCCCAAATTGTTTTTTGATATTTGGGAAATGGAGAACCAGTGTGATGAAGTCAAAGTCTCAAATGGCAGGTTTTAGATGTGCTACTGGCATCTTGTCAACAATAGTACTGAAGACAGACTCCCAGGCCGAATGGGGGCCTGAGGATGGAAACATCGTCCTCAACTCAAGGTTTGGATTCAAAGGATGCATAAATCTCTTGTGTGCCTGTGTAAATCCACTGTCTGTCAGTAATGTTACACAGTAAGGAGATAAAATTAAATCAGATAGGGTGGGATCATTTATCAACAAAGAGATATAAAGAGTAGAATGATACAGCGTGGTCTTCTTGGGTAGTATTGAAAGACAGAAGGTTCAGCTGGTCACAGTGGGTCACATCTGTAATCCTAGCATTTTGGAAGCCCAAGGCAGGAGGATCACTTCAGCTCGGGAATTCGAGACCAGCCTGGGCAACATTTATGAGAGCAAGACGTTGTCTCTACCAAAAATCAGGAAAATTAGCTGAGTGTGGCACATTCCTGCAGTGCCAGCTACTTGGGAGGCTGAAGCAGGAGGATCATTTGAGCCCAGAAGTTCGAGCCTGCAGTAAGTTATGATTGCGCCACTGCACTCCAACCTAAGTGACAGAGAGCAATGTCTCAGAAAACAAAGAAAGAGAGAGAGAGAGAGATCTTATTAATACCATCCAACTGGCTAGAGATTCTCCCCCACCAAAAAAACAAAGACAGAATGATCAAAGTAGCAGGAGACCCTGTAAGTGTGCCCATATGCCCTCAGTAATGGCTTCTCATTATGAACAATGACATTAAGTATTATTATTATGCCAGAAGTTATGCTAAGTGCTTTATATACATTATTTCATTTAATCTTCATGATAACCCAGTGAAGGTTAATATCTCCACTTTATTGGTGAAGAAACTGACACTCAGCAATCCAAATCGGTTGTCCAAGATCAAGCATATTTAAATGTCAAAATCAGAATTCAAATTCAAAATATTTTAAAATTTTCTTTCTAATTTTTTCTTTGACCCAGGGATTATTTAGAAGTGTTATTTAATTTTTATAGCCGATCATACATGGTCTATCTTGATACCATATGTACTTCGAAACAATGTTTTTCAGATGTTGGGTGTAGTGTTCTATAAGTAACAATTAGCTTTAAATCATTTATGCCTTTTTTGAATTTTTGTATCAATTGCTGAGAAATGAGAGTTAAAAATCTCCTCATATAATTGTGGAATTGTCCGCTTATTTTAATTATGTCAATTTCTGCTTTATGTACTTTGAAGCATTAATATTAGGTGTATATACATTTATGATTATTATGTCCTCTTGATGAATTGGTGATTTTACCTTTATGAAATGTCCCTTAGTAATCTTTTTTTTTTTTTTTTTTTGTGAGATGGAGTCTCGCTCTGTCGCCCAGGCTGGAGTGTGGTGGTGCAATCTCGGCTCACTGCAACCTCAGCCTCCCGGGTTCAAGCAATTCTCTGCCTTAGCCTCCTGAGTAGCTGAAATTACAGGCACCCGCCACCATGCCTGGCTAATTTTTGTATTTTCAGTAGAGACGGGGTTTCACCATCTTGGCCAGGCTGGCCTTGAACTCCTGAGTTTGTGATCCACCCGCCTCGGCCTCCCAAAGTGTTGGGATTACAGGTGTGAGCCACCACGCCCGACCAGTAATAATCTTTGTCTGGATGTCTACATTATCTGATATCAATTTAGCCACTCTAGTTTTCTTACTCTTATTGTTTGCCTGGTGTATCTCTTTTCATCCATTCACTTTCAGCCTGGGTCTTTATATTTAAAGTGCATTCTTTCAAGATAGCATATAGCTGGATCTTACTTCTTTTCATTCCTACAGTATCTGCCCCTTAATTGCAGTACTAGTCCATTAACATATAATGTACTTACTGATGTGGTTTGATATATGTCTACCATTTTATTATTTATTATTTGTCACCTCTGCTTTGTTTATCTTGTTCTTTTCCTGCCTTCCTTTGGATTATTTGAATATTTAAAAATTACATTTTATCTCTTGTATTTTTAAATTATAACACTACACATTATCTTTAGTAGCTGCTCTGTGATTACAATATACATTCTTAATTTTTCATAGTCTTCCTGGAGTTAATGTTGTATTACTTCACATAACATGTAGAAACACTGCAACTAAATAGATCAATTTACTCCCTCAGCCTTTAAGCTATCATCATTATATGTATTATATTTATATACTTTTGTAAAGCCTGTGAGACATTGTTATGATTTTTACTTTAAACAATAATATGTATTTCTTCTTAAATTAAAGACAAAACTATATCCCTTTTATCTACCCAGATGTTTACCATTCCTGATACTTCTTATTCATTCTGTAGCTTCACATTTCTGTCTGATGTCATTTCCCTCAGCCTGAAGTACTTCTTTTAGTATTTCTTATAGTACAAATCTGCTGGTAATCAATTCTCTTAGTTGCCTTTTATCTTTAAAACATCTTCATTTTTTTTTAATTGAAGGCTAAATTCATTGGTTATAGAATTCTGCATTGAGAGAACCTATTCGTGGGGTTTTTTTTTTTTTCCTTTTAGCCTTAAATAAATGTGCCACTATACTGGCTTTTAAAATTTCTCATGAAAATCAACAATCATTTGAATTATTGTTCCCCTATATGTGATATGTCCTTTTTCTCTGCCCTTTCAAGGTCTTTGTATTGATCTTTGGTTTTCAGAACTTTTACTGCTTTATGGCCAGGAGTCATTTTTTTCATATGTACCCTACTTGGTATTTGCTAAGCTTTTTTGTATCTGTAATTATATATCTTTTACCAAATTTGAATTTCTTTCAGCCATTATTTCTTCAAATAGTTTTTCTGCTCCACTTTCTCTCCATCTTCTTCCCTTCTAAGATTCTAACTCTCTGTGTGTAGACCTTTTGATATTGTCCCACAGGTCTTCGAGTCAGTCTTCACATTCTTCACCAATACCTTTTCTCTTTTATTTTTAGATTATCTTATTTTGATTGGTCTATCTTCACATTCAGTGATTCTTTTCTCTCTCATTTTCATTCTGCTCTAAATCCATCCAGTGATGTTTGTGTTTCAGATTTTGCAATTTTTAATTTCAGAATTTCCATTTGGTTCTTTTTTTGTATGTAACCTCTCACCTGAGATTTTCTACCTTCTCATTCATTGAGATAATATTTTCCTTTACATCATTGACCATAGTTATAATACCTGTTTTAAAATACTTGTCTGCTAATTCCACATTTGCAGCATTGTAGAACAGGCCTTCTCTAATTGTCTTTTCTTTTGAGAATAGGCCACATTTTCTTGGTTCTTCATATGTCAAGCCATTGTCTGCTGGATCCTGGATGTTGTGACTATTATGTTCTGGAGAATCTGGATTCTACTATATGATGAATACTTTTTATTTTTTTAAGCAGACAATTAATTTGGTTAGATTCAAACCATAAACTTTGTCTCTTGAGCAGCAGCTGAAATCTCAGTTCAGTTCTTTTTTACTTAGCCAGACTGCTTTGCACATGTGTGGCTCAAGGCCAATCAGATTTGTGTAAAGTTTATTCACAGGATCTGGGCTCTATTTCTCTGACTCTCTCTTTTTTTGGGTGATCTTCCCCTCACTGTTGAGGGACTATAGTTGTCCAGAACTCTGTATTCTTATTCTTCCAATATGAAAGATGGTATGTTTTATATGAGAATTTTGCCCACCTCATACTCCTGCCAACTGCAGATTTCCCTCAAGCTAAAAGCTATAAAAAATAGGAAACTCATGTACTAGTGCCAACTTCCCTCTAGAGTCTGTCTGATTTTGTTTACTCTCTAGTGTCATCGTTGTTTCTTGCATTTCATCCAGAGTTTACAGTTGTTATCTGCAAAAGGGTCAACTTGATATGAGCTTCCTTGGCCACACTAGTGAAACAGCTTAAGTGTACCTAAATCTAAAATCCATGTGCTGGGAGCTTGGGAAGATATAGAAAGACAATGTATAACTAGGTATTTCCGCCATCACAAATTTTAGCTTTTACTTTTCTTTATTAAAACCGCTTCTTTAATGAGTCAAACGCGCGCGTGGGCGCACACACACACACACACACAGAACCTCACAATTTAGGATAACTTAAGAAAGGATTGATAAAAGTCTGAGACATGGGTTTGTTTCAACAAAATGATACATATATTCGAAGTGATAAATCTGAGCCTCAAACTATGCTGAAAAAGAACTGCCTAGTAAGAGAGGGGTAAGTGTCTCAGGGAGCATGATTTTCCTAAAGAAATGAGAAGCATTTGTTATCAGAATATCACAGAATTTTAATGTGGAAAGGACTGTAGAAATGATCTAGTCCAAGCTACTCATATGTCTGTACATAAATTAATAATTCATTGATTCATTAAATAAACATTTACTGAATACCTGTGGATTATGTGCCAGGCACAGCACCAGTTGTAAGATGCACAATGATGCTTGCAAGGTTTTTTTGTTATCTCAGACTTCATCCCTCAATTTTATTGACATTATTTTGACTTTGAATAATGTATTTGATAAAAGATAATTTTATCTCAGACACTGTCCAAATGATTGAAAATCCTTTAACAATGGACTCAAATTTTATAAGATTTTGCTAGATTTCTTTTGGTCTCATTGAAAAACAATATAGGCCGGGCGCAGTGGCTCAACCCCCATAATCCCAGCACTTTGGGCGGCCAAGGTGGGCAGATCATCTGAGGTCTGGAGTTTGAGACCAGCCTCGCCAACATGGTGAAACCCCATCTCTACTAAAAATAAAAAAATTAGCTGAGCTTGGTGATGCATGCCTGTAATCCCAGCTACTCAGGGGGCTGAGGCAGGAGAATCACTTGAACTCGGGTGGTGGAGGTTGCAGTGAGCCGAGATCATGCCACTGCACTCCAGCCTGAGCGACAGAGTGAGACTTCATCTCAAAACAAAACAAAACAAAACAAAACAAAAAATATATATATATGCAAGATTACATCTTTTGGGCCAGGATTGGGGGTTATGATTGTTTGTTTGACATTTATTTAGTGCCATCCTAACATCTGTACCTTCTTTCTATAGCCAGTTCCCAATTAAAAAAAAAAAAACAACTCAGACTTGCATGGAGTGGTTCATTTATTCATTCATGGAATATTTATAAATACAAATGGTCTTCAAATCATGGTCTGTAGTTCTGATTCCAAACTTGCTGACTTCTAAGCTAATCAGGACCAGTGAGGAAACAATCATAATCACACATATATTTAGTTGCTCCTAACTGGTAACCATAATTATTTTTAGCGAAACACATATAGTAAGTGTTAGTATACAAAGTTCAGGGAAATAACATCTCGGATAGTTTATTTCTTCAGTTTAAGAAGTACAGATATCTTCAATACCCCTGAGAAGTTGTTGCTTAATAAAGGTTTATAACATGAATAAATTATGATTCTGACATCAAGGAGTCACATTAGAGTTAGGAAATGTGTTGTTCTTGTAGAGGAAAGAAGAAACCTAATGATAAAATATTTTCAGAGCATATATTTTCAGCATCAGTTTTTATTTGGATCACATTATTCTGTTATGATAAAGGTCTGTACAATTACTTCTGTTAAAAATTATTATTTCTTTTAAAAAATCCTGTTACATAATTTGAACTTGGTAGGCAATCAAATTCAGTATAATTTTACTTGCCAACAACGAAGCAAGCTTTCATATTAACAATTAATCAGAACTGAAAGGAATCCTAAAATGTCTGTATCATTTGTCAGCCACGTAAATGTCTCTATCTTTGGTAGGATGTAGCAAAATTAAACCCTTTTATTCAAAAAGAATAAGAATAACAATCACAAAGCAATTCTCAATATAGATATGGAGGAAATTGGAGCTCATTGTTAGTGGCTAGCAATGAATGGAGAGTTTTGATTTAGGAGAAAAGAGAACAGAAATGATATAAAAGTTAATTTGCAATTCTTCAATGTTAACAAAGCGGAAGAAGGAAAATTAGATGTTTCACTTTAGAGTTAAAGACGATTTGAAACTTAATATTGCTTTCAGATTCAAAATTTACATTGAACATTTTAATTACCCTATGTGACACATTTAATGATTGTTCTTTCAAAAACAAAATAATATCCAGCATATTTGGAAAGATTCCCTTTTATATTCTTGAATGGCTGTAACTGAGCTATGCTATCTTAGTTTCCTTTTTTAAAGCTTTTTGATGAAAGTTTTTTCTCACAAAGAGAAAATTTTTATTGTGATCACTTATATTTACAAAACTTGGTAATATAATTATGTGGTTAATATGCCATGGTTTTTACAGGGAAATATAAGATCTATTGTTCTCCCTTTACCAAACCGGAGAAACACATGATCTGTCTCATCCATCAGTAAACTCAAGGGGCCTTTTTTTCAGGCCACAGCCAAGAGATCAAAATCGTGTGACTGTGTGTTTGTTAGAAATCGCTGCAGTTCATTCACTCAGCAAGAGACCCATCATCTTTAAAACAAGTCTATTCATCACTGACTACAAATTCAAGGCCTTCACAGCACCTGTTCTGATTAACTATGTACTCACAGCTGAAACCTTTACTCGTACATTTATTTTGGGGCTGAGCGGCTTTAGCTCTAGAGAACTGAGCAAAAACATCCCACCTACTCTGCACACTAATCTCCTTTAGGTGACCTAATGCTGAGTTCTATAAACCCGGGGTGCATTTAAACAAAATGTTTTGCTTTTTATCCGCAGGAAGAGGCACTTCAGCGGGCACGTGAGGAAGAAGAGAAAAGGAAGGAAATCACAAGCCATTTCCAGAGTACCCTCACAGACATCCAGGGCCAGATCGAGCAGCAGAGTGAGCGAAATATGAAGCTCTGTCAGGAGAACACAGAGCTTGCAGAAAAGCTGAAAAGCATCATCGATCAGTATGAGCTCAGAGAGGAGGTGAGAACCACATCAAACAACTTAGAACAGTACATAGATCCGGATCTGGGTGCTAAAGGTGGGAACTTGGTTAATAAGACAGTTACGGCCAGCCCTCTCAACTGATTAATATTTAGGATTGGATTTCCTTGACTAGCCAAAATGAAGACAGATGGTCTTACAAAATACCTGACTGAAAGTCATATGGGATTTCTTCAAAACTGGCATCACTACAAAGTAAAGGCAATAAATAGAAAGTGATAGGCTGTGGGCACAGTTTTCCTTGAAAATAATATTTCTCAGCCTTTTAAAAATCCTCTCTGTATAGCCAAAAATAACTCACGCACTCCCTCTTAAGAATTGCCATGTCATCTAAATTAAGAGTCTGTATTCTGGCCGGGCGAGGTGGCTCACGCCTGTAATCCCAGCACTTTGGGAGGCCAAGGCAGGTGGATTAAGAGGTCAGGAGTTCGAGAGCAGCCTGGCCAACATAGTGAAATCCCGTCTCTACTACAAATACAAAAAAAAATTAGCCAGGCGTGGTGGTGGGCGCCTGTAATCCCAGCTACTCGAGAGGCTGAGGCAGGAGAATCTCTTGAACCCAGGAGGTGGAGGTTGCAGTGAGCTGAGATCACGCCACTGCACTCCAGCCCAGGCGACAGTGTGAGACTCCGTCTCAAAAAAAAAAAAAAAAAAGAGTTTGTATTCTATGTACCCTACCAGGCCAATAATAGTATTAATAATGTAATCATTGTAATAATAATGATATCATTTATTCAGTGGTTAGTTTGTATCAGGCAATGTGCTAAGTGCTGTACTTTACATACCATATGGCATTTAATTGTCTCAACAATCTTATGCATTAGATAATAATATATTATCCATATCTTATAGATGAGAAGCAGAAGCTAAGAGATTAAACCACTTACCCACAGTCACAAGAGGCAAAAGCCTTTTACTTTGAATAGGTTATATTAGGGGGATGATCAAGGTCTTTTGTTATCTCCAAATTATATTTTAATATTTAATATATTTTTAAGATTCCAGATACCCTCTCAGGATTTTGATACATCATATTCCTTTCCCTATCCCACCCAAATTTTAAATCTCTGCTTTAAAATGTAACATAACATAGTCAAAGCGGCTCTGTTGGCAACATGCTAAGATTTGATCAAGCACAAAACTGAGCCAACAGCATATGGTCGCGGTGGTTAGGTAAATCAAGAAACTCCTCACAGTAAGCCAAAATGCCATGCTACCATTTTATCTTGTCACGAGGATCAATCCCGCTCCAGAATGGAGGTTCAGACTAAAGAAGATAGGAAGGAGTGAAAGGAAAATGTCCATATTCTTCAGAGAGATCTCAGATGGGAATGGGCTGCTATGCTAGTTGTATATTCCTGGGACTGGTTCTAAGTAAAGCCCAAGGGTAGAATTCCATGTCCTGTTTCTGATTGGACCTCCCAGTGACCAGGAATTTATCCATCCTGAGGTAGAGTTGGAAGTTTCTCTTCACCAAACTAGTCCAGAGGTCAAAAGGTGTGGCGAGCTCTGCACATTTGCGAATCAATTTCTCTATGACCCTTGGCCTTGTCATCTCCACCAGAGCAACAGAGTAGAATTCAGGGGGGCTCAGGCCTGACTCCCAGACCTCGGACCACATGCTGGCACCCCAAGGCTTTCTCACAACGCCAGAGGCAAGAATGCAGAGAATTCATCATGATAAATTGCACAAATGTTGCAATTAAAAGTGGTTTTATATTCACAGAAAGAGCCAAAATACCAAATGATACAACTGTAGCCCCTGTATATTGTATACTGATACATCATTGTCTGTGCTGTCTAGCATAATAAATAGCATCATATCTAATAGTTACCAAACGTAGAAAAATATTGTATGGATCTTTTGGCGTTGACACTGCTGAACTCTGGTGCCTCTACCTTTTATAGCTAGCTTTGTGTGTGTGGTGCAAAGTCAGGGGGAGGGGTTCACCAATTTACAGCTTTATTATAAAGCTGTAAGTGATGCCAATGCATTTCTCCCTCTCTTCTTTTAAATCTTAAAACCTGGGGAATGTGTATTAATGTGAATTATTTTACTTTGCATTTTTAAGCACCAATAATAAACCAAGCTTTCTATGTACACTTTATTTTTCTTAGCATCTGGACAAAATATTTAAACACAGAGAACTGCAGCAGAAGCTGGTGGATGCAAAGCTTGAGCAGGCCCAAGAAATGATGAAGGAAGCGGAGGAGCGACACAAACGAGAAAAGGAATATGTACTTATCATTTTAGTCGTTGTGCATATCTGGTCTACCTCAGTGTCAGAGACACTCTGAGCAAGTTGTTTTGTATTTATTTATTTATTTATTTGAGACAGAGTCTCGTTCTGTCATTCAGGCTGAAATGCAGTGGTGTGATCTCGGCTCACTGCAACCTCGGCCTCCAGGATTCCAGCGATTCTCCTGCCTCCACAAGTAGCTGGGATTACAGGTGCCCACCACCACACCAGGCTGCTTTTTTTGTATTTTTAGTAGAGACAGGGTTTCACCATGTTGGCGAGGCTGGTCTTGAACTCCTGACCTCAGGTGATCCGCCTTCCTCGGCCTCCCAAAGTGCTGGGATTACAGGTGTGAACCATCGCGCCTGGACGCAAGTTGTTTTTATAATGGTCAAAGAGCACTAGACTGATGGAGAAAGAGCCCCAGCTTCTATGGAGAACGAAATCAGCCAGCCCAGTCTGAGGCACTATGTCTACACTACTTTCTACATAAAATAGTCATTCATCCATTCCACACATATTTTTCAAGTGCCTGTTATCTACTAAGCACCATGTTAGGTGCAGGGACATAGCCGTGAACAAGACAGAGAAGGGGCATCTCCCACTATGGAGATTAGAGTCTGACTGGAAACAGACAAGCAATAGACAAGCAAACAAGGAAGGGTCATTTCAGACAATAATCACCACTACTAAGGAAGTAAGGAGAAACTGAGAAGGGGCCAAAGAAGGGGACGTACTTTAGATTGAGTGACCAGGAAGGCCTCCTGGAGGGGAGAATGCTTGAGCTAAGCCCTGCCAGATGAGGAGCTGCCACTTGGAGCATCGTCTCCAGCATCTGCAGCAGCAACAAACGCCCTAATGCTGGAACCAGTTTGGTGTGCTCCAGAAACAGGAAAAGGTCAGGGAAGCAAGAGCATGGGGGAGAGGTTCAAAATGAAGTTGGAGAGGTAAGAAGGGGCCAAACTGTGTAGCTTTGTAGGGCTTAAAATGTTATTTGGATTTCATTCTAAAGACAATGGGAAAGTACTGGGTGCTTCTACAAAGGAAGTGATGGCATGATCTGCTCTGCATTTTCTAAGATTAATTTGGCTCCTGGATGGAAAATAGACTGCAGAGGGACAAGAGAGCAAGAAGACAGGAGGCTACTATAGCAATCAGATGAAATATGACGATGACTTGGTTTAGGGATATGGCAGCAGAGAAGAGGGGTGGAGATGGATGAAAGTTGTTTTCAATGTGAAATCAACAGACAGTGCTACAGACCTGAAGCTGGTGACAGAGAAAAGGAGAAAGTCAAGGATGACTCCTAAGTTTTGGGCGGAGGAAACTGAGTGGCGGTGTTTATTGATATCTCATTAACCCCAAGCACTCCCCAAAAAGCTGTAGGGTCATTCTACAGATGAGAGAATTGAGGCTCCAAGAAGATACGCAACTTGTTAAGGTTGCACACTGCTGACTGAGCAAGATGTGTTTTGATCTTATGTGCGTCTGTTCCCAAAGCCCACACTCTCTGTGACGGTGCATCACACTCAGACGTGTGTTTCAGAGGTATGAGTTGACGCATGTATCTGTTGCTGGGGTGAGAGAGAGGTAAAACATGGTCCATGGACCAATTATTCAAATTTGGCCATGTCACATTTTGATCTTGAGCTTTTCATTTACCTAAAATCAGACCAGAATCAATTCAATTGATTAGAATAGTAATTTTAAAATAATTTTTCAAACATGGCAACAAAAAGACAAATTTTGGGCAACATAATCTGGTGGACATTGGATAATTTCAAATCAGAAGTCCATGTTCTCTTAAGAAAAAGATTAATTTATGAAATCCATCTACAACCTAGCTCTGAAAGCAAGAAATAAAACATTCAATTATTATTCACAATCCAGGAGAATAGAAATTCCACCATTGGTGTAATTACCCTCTTGGGTAAAATATGCTTCCCATAGGATATCGGTACTTTGCTGTATAACACGAGACATGAAAGAGAAAGAACTAGACAAAGATGCACATGAGAGACATTGGAGAGCAGGTTTGAGACGACCCAGCCTTAGCAAGAAACTAGCACCTGTTTTGGTTCAGCAAAACAGATTTGAGTCAAAGAGAGGGAGCTCATCTCAGTTCTTCGAAGCTAGCCACCTACCTGGCTTGCAGCTCAGGCACCTCCTTTTGGAAGCGATGAGATATCAAGTCACCCAGGCAGAATAGGCAGCCACCAGCCTCCCTCGAGGTTGGGGGTCACCAATCACAACAAAGCTGCATAGCCAGCTCACAAGAAGCAGGCACAGTGCCACCACTCCCCTCAGATGGCCAGAGGGGACACTGTAGGGCTTCTACTCCACAGCTGCCCCAGTCCTCTCATAGGACCAGTTGGTTGCACTTCTATGAGAATCAATCTTCATTGCACCCTGGGAGGCATAGAGGAACAAGTGCAACCCATTTTACAAATGGAGAGGCTGGGTCATGGGAAAAAGACAAACTTTGATGAGGAAAAAGAAGCTTTCCAGTTTTTAAAAATAATGATTTTATTGTTAGTTTTTTTGGTTCTGATTATATAATACATAGACCTCGTGGACTTTTTTTACAATAGGGATAAACTAAAAGTAGGAAATTTTAATCAGCTTATCTTCAAATACAAGAGAAACTTCTTAATTGATAGCCTCCAGACTGACTAGCCAGATTGATCTCTGTGTTCACTATTTTCTCTGTAAAACGCACTGACCGATGCCCACAGCATGCTGACTTGCAGGTCTACCAAGCCACTCTCTGGAAGGGCTACAAAATTTGCCCCAGTTTAGTAAGGTGGAGCTTACCAAGAATCAGCTCTTTGCACAAACCTTTTCTTTCCAATTGCACTTGCTTTTGTGTAAATCAACAGGATGTTACATAAACTGATGAAATATAAGTATGAAAACAAAAAACTGTTTGTGCAAATTATGCTTAGTGCTTTGAAAGACCAAATGCAAGCAAATGGCAAAAAACAACTGTCAAACTAGATAGGAGTAGCTATAAAAGACTGGGGGGAAGTGGAAAACTCTAGAGAATTATCCAGACAAGCTGCTTCATAAGTATTTTTAGGTTCTAGCACTATCGCTAAACACACACACACACAAGCCTAACAACCTAGAAATCTTATATGGCACACTGTGGATGTGATTTTTAAAAATAATAATAAAAACCAAACAAAAAACCCTCTGAACTCTAATCAGAAGATCCATACCCAAAACAAAGACCACAGCCCTACCTCAAAATTGATAAATAGACATTCATCTTAAGTTAAAATTACAAGCTTATATATGAATGTGTCAGTGTATGCCCAAATCACCTTTCCAATTTAACCCATCAGCTCTCAGGGGCCAGGATTTTGACCAATAGGTCAAACTTCTAACCCATATTTCTCAAAATGTAATCCACAGGCCACCGATATCCAGACCATTCTGGGTATTTTCTTTAAGCACAGAATTCAGTCACACTCTGTACTTCCTAAATCATATTATCTGAGAGGCATCTGCATTTTTAATATGTTCCGTAGGAGATTCTGATGAATGTTAGAAGCTCTGTGTCAGGAATCAGGGACAAAGACCAAGGACATACATAGTTCTTATTGTATCAAGTGTGCTATGGTGGAGAACAGTGGTCTAGGAGAATGATTCTGGGTGTACTCTAAAGAGACAGTTGTTGGCCGGGCACGGCGGCTCACGCCTATGATCCCAGCACTTCGGGAGGCCGAGGCGGGCAGATCACGAGGTCAGGAGTTGGAGGCCGGCCTGGCCAACATGGCAAAACCCCGTCTCTAGTAAAAATACAAAAATTAGCTGGGCGTGGTGGCAGGTGTCTGTAATTCCAGTTACTGAGAAGGCTGAGGCAGGAAAATTGCTTGAACCCTGGAGGCGGAGGTTGCAGGGAGCTGAGGTCACACCACTGCATTCCAGCCTGGGTGACAAAAGAGAAACTCCGTCTCAAAGAAAAAAAAGAAAAAAGAAAAGAAACAGTTGCTAACAAAAGTGCACCAAGTGGGGATGTTCTGGAGACGTTCCAGCAGAGGCTAAATGATTGTTGGCCAAGATTGCTAGAGAAGGTTCCAGAATGTGGTGGGAAGTTGAATTTTTTGTGATTCATACTTGAGCTAGAGACTATTTTTTTTTATTAAAACCACTAGTTTATAGTTGAGAATCCAACTTTTTTAGACCAATTATTTTCTTAGCTTTCTTTTTCTTTCTTTATTTTTTTAGAAATGGAGTCTCACTCTATTGCCCAGGCTAGAGTGCAGCAGTGCCATCATAGCTCATTGCAACCTGGGATTCCTGGGCTCAAGTGATCCTCCTGCCTCAGCCTCTCGAGTTGCTGGGACTGCGGGCATGCACCACCACCCCTGACTAATTTTTGTATTTTTTTTTTTTTTCAGTGACAAGGTCTCCCTATGTAGCCCAGGCTGTTCTCAAACTCCTGGCCTCCAGCAATCCTCCCAGCTCAGCCACCCAAAGTGCTGGGATTATAGGCATGAGCCACCATGCTGGGCCTGGTTTTTTAAGCTTTCTTAGATTCTTTTCAAAGTTCCAGAAAATTACTTAAGGAGGTTAATGAGCAGGTTGCTAAGTTTTGTAGACAAATTACAGCCAAATAGTAATCTAAAAGGCAAATCTGACCATCTTTCCACACATTCTCTCTTCTCATAGTTGCTGAACCAGGCAGCAGAGTGGAAACTTCAGGCAAAAGTGCTGAAGGAGCAAGAGACAGTCCTGCAGGCTCAGGTGAGGCCAGGTGGACGAGGCATGGGGGCGCTGTCCTCACTGTCCCCAGATAAAAAGGCTGGGGCCAAAGGTGGGCAGCAGAAGTCCTCCTATGTGGCAGGGGATGGGGGGGATGGGGGGGATGAGAATTGGAAATGAAGAACAACTTCACATTTATTCGTATTTTTAAGTAAAAATAAAAGCACAATATTATATCTATGAAAAAGAAATGTTCTGCGCCGGCAACATCCAGTCAAAGGTTTGTTGACAGACAATGGATGACAGTACAGTGGTCAACAGAGTCAGCCAGTGTCCAGGTTCCCATCTAGCACTTCTTATTTCCACTGTATTTCCCCTCTCATTGCCCTGTTAAGGTAAGAAGAAAACGTAAACTGCTCAGATGCACCATCTATGACTGGCGATTCTTAAAATGTCCTCACGTCTTGATATTATTTATCATAAAAAGAAAATGAGGCCGGGCGCGGTGGCTCACACCTGTAACGTCAGCACTTTGGGAGGCCCAGGCGGGCAGATCACCTGAGGTCAGGAGTTAGAGACCAGCCTGACCAACATGGTGAAACCCTGTCTCTATTAAAAAAAATATAAACATTAGCCAGGCGTGGTAGCATGGGCCTGTAATCCCAGCTACCCAGGAGGCTGAGGCAGGAGAGTCACTGGAACTCAGGAGGCGGAGGCTGCAGTGAGCCGAGATCACACCACTGCACTCCAGCCTGGGCGACAGAGTGAGACTCCATCTGTTTAGAAAGAAAAGAAAGGAAAATGAGAAAAATAGTCACCACTCAAGTTTCTATGCCATCAGAAGTTGGCCTTGTCAGTGGTGAATGGATAGAAGTGTCAGGCAAGTCAGGAACCATTTTGATTTGGCTGCGTGACAACTTTTATGTGCTTCTGTTAGACTCTGGGGGTTCCTATTTCAGACTCAAAAAAAGGGGGGACCATTCTGGACATTTATGCCACAGCTGACTCTGGAAGAAAGCCAGACCTACCCATCTTACCCCTACCTGGGGCTCTGCCTGTCCTAAATAATGGTCCCTGTGGGTTCCAGGAGTACCATCCTGCCACAGGCCACAGACTTCCACTGCCCTGGGAAACACCCAAGTGCTAAAGGGACTGTGAGGTCACAGGGAGAAATTCACTGAAGGCAAGGAAATCAGAAACCTTCCAAGCTGGGCAGCATTAATTTAAGATTTGTAAATGTTTATATGCTGACAGCTGAGTACTTGTTCACTGTAAACACACACACACACACACACACACACACACACACACACACAAATCGTGTTCATTGTAAAAGAAAAAAGCAAATAAGAAATTTAAAATCACAGATTATACTACTGCATAGACAAAAATACAGGGAACATTTTCATATCTAGCCTTCTTAAAGTATATTTCTGCAATGCATATATAGCAAAGCAATAATAAATTATTTTCTCCAGTATGAACTACTCTCTGATAATAAAGAAGAATTGTCTTAATCCACTAGATACATAGAAGTTAGAACCATAATGTGTCTGAAGCAAAGGGCCCAGAGTTACAAACTCAAGATCATCCTTGAGGCAGTCACGGAACTCAACACATCATGGTGTAGGGTGGGTGGCTGACTGCTGGCTGTCTAGCAGAAGGAAAGGGGGTGTGACCTCAAGGGATCAAGCCAAGGCCTCTAATTCTATCTGTGCCTCATTCACCACACAGAGCCTTGAGGGGAACCATAAATAATACTTGAAGCTGTGCTCTGTTCACATCATCTGCTACATGCAATCTCTACTCCTCCATGCAAAATGAAGACAATCAACTTGAGCAGAGTAGATTACATTGTTAAACTCTGGGCTACAGAGTGATTCACTCAGCTGGCATCAGAATCGAGGCCTTTAATGACCTGTACAATACAAATATTAAAGTTTCGATCTAATTTCCCCCTTATACCCCCTCAAACTTAAAAAACCATCAACCAGGGGTTCTAGATTTGCTATTGTTCCTCATTCATCCCTGAGTCCAGGCACCGGGTCAGAGTCCCGGCTCTTTTACCGAGAAGCTGTGTGACCCTGTGTAACCCACCTAAACCTCTATGGAACTAAATTTCCTTGTCTGCGAAATGAAAATGCTATAATGAATCAATGACCCCAGCCTGGAGTCCTGCAACCCCTGAGAGGCCTATGACTTTTCAGCGTTTCCAAAACATCAGCACATAAGGTAGCAGCTACTATCTAAAATGTAGTTGTTTCTGGTATTACTTCACCTCTTGCTCAGCAACTGTGGATGGAAATTATGCCTATGTTTAAGTTTTTAAAAGGAAAATCAGTTAATGCATATGTAATATATGTAGTTGGTTTTCAAATCATGCATGCAAAGCATTTTGCTCAGTGTCTGGCCCAAAATAAGCATAATTAATTCAACCAATATTTACTGAGCATCTACTAAGTGCTAGGCATGGTTCTAGGTTTGGCGATAAAATCATCAATAAGAGAGAGAAAAATCTCTGCTTGACTATTAATTAGTGTATGAACTAGTAGTATTATTTCATAGGTAAGGATTTCATATAAGGAAATATGGAAATATGGGAAGGAAATATGAGACAACAGGAGTTTTTTGTTTGTTTTTGAGACGGTGTCTCACTCTGTTGCCCAGGCTGGAGTGCAGTGGCATGATGTCAGCTCACTGCAAGCTCCACCTCCCGGGTTCACGCCATTCTCCTGCCTCAGCCTCCCGAGTAGCTGGGACTACAGGCACCTGCCACTACACCTGGCTAATTTTTTGTATTTTTAGTAGAGACAGGGTTTCACCGTGTTAGCCAGGATGGTCTTGATCTCCTGGCCTCATGATCAGCCCACCTCGGCCTCCCAAAGCGCTGGGATTCCAGGCGTGAGACACTGTGCCCGGCCCAACAGGAGTCTTAAGTTGCAAAAAAGTTGAAGAACCGCTGGAAAAGATGATCTCAAGATGCTATTCAGCTGTAGTTCATGAGCATAGAGAACTTCCAGAGCTGAAGAAGTGTGGCCCTAAGCTAAGTTGACCCCGCCTTCTCCATTGCCCGCAGTGTTCCACAGTGCAGGCAGCCTCGCTAATTGCAAGAACCCTCCTTTGTCTTTCTTTTTTGTCTCCAAGTTACCTTTGAAATTCCAATAATTACTTAAGCCTCAAGAATAAAATAGAGGTCCTGAATCCCTATGTGTAATCATGTTTAAACAAGCTCCTCATTAAAAATTATCAACATTATATTTCTAAAACTTGTAAACTTTGAAAACAAACTCTATCACAGATTCTTTTGCATAACACTCCAACACTTCCTTTGGTTTTACGCTGCCTTTAAAGGGGTGGGAGTAGCAGGAGGCCAAGGCCAAGGCCCCATTTCTAAGGTCTGGGCAACAGAATTATCAAGGACAGATTGTGTTATTTTCCTAGAGAAGTCACTTTTCAGTCATAAGACAACTGCTGGCCAATTGGGGGCAGGCTTCTCACTTAGGGAAGTGATGTCTGGCTTTCAATTATACAAGCCAAGGCAACAAAATAAATGTCAGAGATGATCAATGGGATACAATTGTCACTACAAAATAGAGTGTTCATTGGATCAACAAGGATGAAGACGGTAGCAGATGTGGGAAGTCAGCAATATCTGATGTGGACGCAAAATACTACCCAAGGGGAAAGATGAGTGAGTAAATTGTGGAAAGCATGTAATCAGAGTCTTTAAAGTCTGAAGTCCTCCCCATACCTCTACAGGGTGAGAGGAGAGCACTGCTGCACCTGTTCTTGTCATAGGCCTTAACTCCCAAACCAAATCTCACAGGTTAACCAAGATGATTCCTGGACACAGTTGTTTCCCATGTCTATGAGTGTCTGTAATTAAAATTTGGTGCTCAGTGAAAAGACTGTGTTTGTCACTTGGCCCATTTAAAAGTGAAATATTGAGGCAATTTTTGTTGTTGTTCTAATCATAGAAGAGTTTGTTTCTATTTCTGCCTCTGGCAGGGGAAATGCTGTGCATGACCTCTGGATGTCCTTCCCTGGCTCTGTGAAATACCAAAGTGAGACTGGGAATATGACACATGAAACCAAACATGTATCCTGTCAGCACGATAGTGAGAGGGAAGACGCTACCAAACAAATATCCATTTAGTAAACAAGAAGCACAAACATTTAGTAAGTAGGAGAGTGTTAGAGTTATCTGAGAAATCCATAGTTTTTGCCACCAGACAGAGAGGTCAAATAGGAAGAAAAGCAAAATGTTAGACTGGTCACTGGAAGGAAGAAATAGGGAATTGTTGTTTAATGTGTATAAAGTTTCCATTTTGCAAGATGGAAAAAGTTCCAGAGATTGGTTGCACCACACTGGAAATATACTTAGCAATTCTGAACTATACACTTAAAAATGGTTAGGATGGTAACTTTTGTGCTATGTGTATTTTACTACAATTAATTTTTTTAATAGAAAGCAAAAATGAAAACCATAACTAGAAAAAGCACAGAAGAGCTGGTGATGAATCAAGACACTACTTCTCAGAACTCTGGGTGTGTCTGTCTTCTCCATGCTCATGAGCCAGCAACAAGAAAACATAAGAAAAGGAAACAAAATCTGCCCAATTAATACACCACAAAGAACATTCTGCCTTTTTCTTTTTTAAAGCCTTTACTTTGAGACATAATGAAAAAATATAACAGGTACACATGGAAAAGTAAGACATGGTGACAGCCTTACCCAGTTAAGTGAAGACAATCAAACCTGAGGGCTTTTAATGCCTGTTAGCTCATGTTGAGGCTGAAGTCCTGGGGGTGGTTGTTCTTGCTGATTCCAGCAAGGCTGCATCTGTGAGATGGACCGGACATGTGCTCACTCCTGCCCCGTCTGTCTGCAGCCTGCAACTACAGGGCTGCAAGAGGGATCGGGAGGACCAGCTCAGGAGACCACAGTGTGTCTGAGGCCTCTATGTAACTCTGCTAGAGTTACTGATAAGTTGGAAAAAGAATGGGGAGAAATTAAGGAAAAAAGTTAACAAAAGAGGCCGGGCTGAGAATACAAATGAAAAGATTTTGTGATAGAAGGTGACCAGGATCTGCTGGGGGTAGTTGTTCCCACCCTAGGCCAATGGATGATGTACAGGATAGGTAGCCAGTCCCCAGGAGCTAACCCTAGGGCACAGTGTCTCAGACCAAGAGGTCTGACCCATTTGTGGGCCCTGAAATTAATTCTGGCCCACAGTGGATTCCAGCCAGTATTTTGAAAAAAAAAAAAAAAAGAAAGAAAGAAAGAAAAAACACAGTTGAACAGAATATGTCAGAGTGCATTGCACATGATTGGCTGGGTACAGTGGCTCATGCCTGTAATCCCAACACTTTGGGATGTTGAGGCAGGAGGATTGCTTGAAGCCAGGCGTTTGAGACCAGCCTGTGTTAAAAAAAAAAAAAAAAAAAAAAAGCCAGACATGGGGCATGTGCCTGTAGTCCTAGCAACTCTGGAGGCTGATGCAGGAGGATCCCTTAAGCCCAGGAGGTTGAGGCGGCAGTGAGCTAGGATCACACAATTGCACTCCAGCCTGGGTGACAGAATCAGACTGTCTCTTAAAAGAAAGAAAAAAAACCCACAGTAAATATTGTCTTATGCACCATGCGTGTGTGTGTGAGAGACAGAGTGTGTGTGTCTCTCTGTGTGTGTAAAACCCTAGAGCCCCTTCTTGGCCATGAATTCCTTGATGCCCCTTTACTCTGTCTTCTTTAATCTGTGTGTCAAGGAATCATGAGAAACAAATTTCGGTTCTGTCACATACAGTACTAATGAGAGAATTCAAAATGATAATCAGCTGTCATTTGGCTTTTCTTTGGATAATCTGTATTCTACCGAAATGATTTATGTTATTGCTGTCTACTGCAGTAAAATCTCTACTACTCCAAATTATTGGGGAAAACCCATTCTAGATAAGCAATTTTCTGGGCTCTAGGGGTTGTTTGACTCATACATACTCCCTCTCACACCCACACCCCAAGACTGGAAAATCTCCAATCTGCCAGCTTTCATTCAGAGTGCTTTCTGTACTTTAAAAAAGACAGTCTCACTGATAACACCAGTCGGTGCCTTCCTTCCAGCTGATAACCCAGCCTTCCTGGTCTATCCAGTGCAGCCAGGGCCCTTGTTTATTGACGGATGCTGCAAGTCTGCTTCTTCATACAAAAAACTATGTTGTATGAAAATGTTATACCCATTTGAAGACTTGGGACTATTCTGGACACTCAAGAGTACCAAAGATTCATTTGAAAATTGAGGCTTGACCAATCTGAATCATCCATACTAAATCCTCTCTCATTCAAAACATGCTACCCTAATATTATTTTCAAAGACAAGATTTTATTATTTTATCACTGTCATTATATCACTGATCAAGAATTTACACACTCTCCTTCCCTGTGTTGCCCCATTTCCACCCCGAATGCAAGCACTGGAATTAAGGACTTGGCGATACAAATGCTCCTCGCTATATCTCCATGGTGAGCCATACACTTGGCAAATGCTAACCCATACAATGCTTCTCTGCAAATTAGAAAAAGGCATCTCTTTTTCAAGACTCATTACTTCCATCTGTGGAAAACTGATGTAATAAACTGATTTTGATAAAAAGGGACATTTAACTGCTATTGGCTAGAATGCTATATTCATAAACATACAAAACTCTGATGTCTGAAACAGAAATGGCAACTGCCTAGAGTGGTGTACAACCTGTGTCATGGCAATGGCCCTTGTCCGTGTCCAGCCCACATTGCCTTTATCACGTCTTTTCATTTGTCTATTTTTTCCCTTCCTTCAAGACCAAGTTCCAGGTTCACCTTCTCCATAAACATGTGGCTCACATGATCACCTGCCATGCTCACCTTCTCCGATCACCCACTGTCCTTAACTGACTTGACTATGTAGCCATTGTCCCATAGTCAAGTTGTCTTTGAGATGGTCTTCCCATTAGAAGTGCAGGTCCCTCAAATGCAGATCCATGTGTTAAATACTTCTGTACATACAGTCCATGCATGTAGTACTCAATAAATGTTGATAAAAGTTTTAATATAATGAAATAACATATTTTCTTTTTTCATTTTTTTTTGGAGACAGAGTTTTGCTCTTGTTGCCCAGGATGGAGTGTAATGGCGTGATCTCTGCTCACTGCAACCCTTGCCTCCTGGGTTCAAGCGATTCTCCTGCCTCAGCATCCCAAGTAGCTGGGATTACAGGTGCCCACCACCATGCCCGGCTAATTTTTGTATTTTTAGTAGAGACGGGGTTTCACCATGTTGGCCAGAATGGTCTCAAACTTTTTTTTTTTTTTTTTGAGACGGAGTCTCGCTCTGTCGCCCAGGCTGGAGTGCAGTGGCATGATCTCGGCTCACTGCAAGCTCCGCCTCCCAGGTTCACGCCATTCTCCTGGTCTCAAACTCTTGACCTCAGGTGATCCATCTGCCTTGGCCGCCCAAAGTGCTGGCATTACAGGCGTGAGCCACTGCGCCCAGATTATTTTTCCATTTTTCTTTAAAGAAGCATTTCAATCATGCTCACTGGCCTAGGTTAATCTTGTAGTAAATAAAATAATTAAACATATTACTAATACTATATTGAGAATTCCTTTAAATAATGAACAATGACATGTTTTCTTCTGCAAGTATTCTGAAAGATCCACTCTTTCCTCTGTTTACAGCTCACTCTCTACTCAGGAAGGTTTGAAGAATTCCAGAGCACACTAACTAAAAGCAACGAGGTGTTTGCCACGTTCAAACAGGAAATGGACAAAGTGAGTATTGCTTATCACCAACAAAATATTGACATTTTCTATTTTGACAGGCAAATTTCCTTTGGTTTCCTTTTTCTCTCACTAAGATATTTTGGTGCATTTCACAAAGTAATGAAATGTTTATAGGTAGGAATGAGGTTTGGGCTGTATTTTTTAATTGGTAAGTATCTAGTGAATTAATCTTAGCCGGAGTCCAAAAATTCTAGGTTACATTTTCACTCTGAAGAAGAATAGTTCTTTTTCTAACCCATGGATAACTTAAAAAAAAAAAAAAAGAAGACCAGAGCTAGCAATTTAACATGATGGTGTATATACTGAACTCAAAATATAACCTTCTAAGAATTAAAAAAAAAAAAACAAACAAAAACTTTTGTCCAGACGTGGTGGCTCACGCCTGTAATCCCAGCACTTTGGGAGCCCAAGGCGTGTGGATCACAAGATCAGGAGTTCGAGACCAGCCTGGCCAAGATGGTGAAACCCTGTCTCTACTAAAAACACAAAAATTAGCCAGGCGTGGTGGCAAGCGCCTGTAGTCCCAGCTACTCAGGAGGGTGAGGCAGGAGAATCGCTTGAACCTGGGAGGCAGAGGTTGCAGCGAGTGAGATCACGCCACTGCACTCTAGCCTGGGCAACAGAGCGAGAATCTGTCTCAAAACAAAAACACAAAAAACCAAAAAACTTTTATATGAATATACAAAAGTAGAATGTTAGAATAGGAAATACCATCTTATAAGAACCTTCTTAGAAGAGAATTTAACTTATGTAATGTAATATAACTGATAGAGCCTTGAATGAGAAGATGGAAGCCTGAATTCAATTCTGGTGTGTTCTTGCTCATCAAGTGGTCTTACTCATCAATTCACTTAACTTCCTGAATCTAATTTTTTTTTTTTTTTTTTTGAGACGGAGTCTGGCTCTGTCGCCCAGGCTGGAGTGCAGTGGCGCAATCTCAGCTCACTGCAAGCTCCGCCTCCCGGGTTCACGCCATTCTCCTGCCTCAGCCTCCCGAGTAGCTGGGACTACAGGCGCCCGCCACTACGCCCGGTTAATTTTTTGTATTTTTAGTAGAGACGGGGTTTCACCATGTTAGCCAGGATGGTCTCGATCTCCTGACCTCGTGATCCGCCCGCCTCGGCCTCCCAAAGTGCTGGGATTACAGGCGTGAGCCACCGCGCCCGGCCTAATTTTTTTTTTTTTTTTTTTTTGAGATGGAATTTCGCTCTTGTTGCCCAGGCTGGAGTGCAATGGTGCGATCTTGGCTCACTGCAACCTCTGCCTTCCGGGTTCAAGCAATTCTCCTGCCTCAGCCTCCCGAGTAGCTGGGATTACAGGCATGCACCACCATGTCCGGTTAATTTTATATTTTTAGTAAAGACGGGGTTTCACCGTGTTGGTCAGGCTGGTCTCGAACTCCTGACCTCATGTAATCCACCCACCACGGCCTCTCAAAGTGCTGGGATTACAGGCATGAGCCACCGTGCCTGGCCTCTAATTTTTTTTAATCTGTGCAGATACTACTTTCCCTGCCTAACTCACAAGATTGTGAAGTTAATACATTTTGGAAGGGATTTTAACTTTTTACATGTATTTTTCAAATATAAGGTGCCAGTATTATAATTTAATGTAATGTTCAAAGCTTGTTCAGTGTCTTCCCAATACAAAATCAGCCATCAGAACTGTGTTTCCGAACAGGGATTGGCATTAATGGTTTTGAAGTGTAAAAACATCCTCTTAAAATATATTTTTAAAATATTATGATAAATTTTACAATGAGCAACCTGAAGAAGATTGACACTTGTTAAATGTTACAGTTCTCCCACTTCAGAATGGAACTATCCATTTTCTTAATTTTTTTTTGAAATTCTAGCATTTTAAGATTGGAATAAATTAGAACAGGAAAAAATGTTTTTCAAAATTATGTAGTTTTAAGAGTGGAATAAATATTAAATCAGGAGTTCTTAATCTTGGGTCCATTTATGGACGTTAGTAGTTGACCTGAGAACTCTCTAGAAATTACAAAAAAAAAATGATGCACATATGCACATTTTTGTGAAGTGTGGTCCCATAGCTTTCACCACATTCTTAAAAAGATTGATGACCTTAAAGTTTACAAACAACTGGCTGGGCGCATTGGCTCATGCCTGCAATCCCAGCATTTTGGGAGGCTGAGGCGGGTGGATCACTTGAGGTCAGGAGCTCAAGACCGCCTGGCCAACATGGTGAAACACTGTTTCTACTGAAATACAAAAAATTAGCCAGGAATGGTGGCAGGCGCCTGTAATCCCAGCTACTCAGGAGGCTAAGGCAGGAGAATCGCTTGAACTCGGGAGGCAGAGTTTGCAGTGAGCCGAGATCACGCCATTGCACTCCAGCCTGGGCAAAAGAGTGAAAAACAAACAACAACAACAAAAAAGAAGAAAACAAAGAAGTTTACAAACTACTAACTAAATTAAAATATGATCAAAATTAAAAACCTAGCTTGTCTATAGAGCCAGGGGCTGACAGTCTTGGGCCCAGCCTCTGGCCTCCGTGGGTACCCAGCTTCAGGCAGCTTGGCACCAAGCAGCGAGTGCCCAGCTATGTTTCATCCAGGAAAACTGCACCTGAGTACATGCCTCATTCTCCACTTCATCTAAGCAAAGAAGAGATCCTACAAACAAGAATGTGAGTAGCTCAGGTTCGAAAAACACACGCTGCATTTTATTCACTTCTTACTTCCTCGCACCCAGCCCAGGGCCTGGTGACCACCAGACATTCTATATGCTTCATTAAATGAAATAAAAGAATGGCAGCCCCACTATTCTGTTAATTCACCTAAATATTACTCTACCTCTCTGAACTTCGGTTTCCCCATTTATAAAATGGGGGTGAAAATAGAACCTTCCTTGTGGGACTGTTTCAAGGATGAAACAAATAATGCATGTAATCACATTTTGTGAACTCTACCTCACTCTATAAATGTAAAGACCCAGAAAATACAGAGACTGCTTTTGTGCAGCAACTTCTCAGATGTGCCCAGATATTATCAACATTTTAATGGCTAAAAAGGCCATGCCAGCTTTCCCACTGTGATAGTCTTCTATTCAATACAGTAAATATCCTAAATTACAGGCTTGTTCATGGAACTCCATAAAGATATTCTTCTTTTAAATGAAAGAAAAAGCAGTGACAAAACCATGTGCCCCTAAGTCATTTCCCATTTCCTGAATTGGCTCAGGTGCAAATAAGTTTGCTCGCCACTGCCCTAGACGGCTCAGAAATAAATCATGACTCTGCTGCAATCTTCATTCTTGACATTGAACATTTGTTTGCTTCAGCATCTGGTAACAAAAGGGCTTCTCCTGGTCTCACATTTGGAGCTAATAGCTTCCTTGATATATTAACTTTTCAAGATTAACACACACTCACTCTAATTTCTGTAGACAACTAAGAAAATGAAGAAGCTGGAAAAGGACACAGCCACATGGAAAGCCCGATTTGAGAACTGTAACAAAGCTCTGTTGGACATGATTGAAGAGGTGAGGAAGTTTCTCCCTTAGCTTTAATCCCCTCTGTCTAGTCAAAAACATTCAAACTTACGATACAATTATAACCTGGTAATAGTACAAATGGTTATGTGTGAAAAAGGGTTGAATTTGGGGTGGCAGGATGTGACATTTTAAATTGTAATAAGTATAAGAAGAGCAAAGGTCATTTAGAATCAGGTCCAGACTCAGAAAGAGTTTTGTGACCCTAAGTCACATGCTTACCTGTTGATTCAATAACTGTACCCAGGGCAGCTGTCCCCTTTAAGGGCTGTGAATTCCTTAAAGGTAGGATGACTGTCTTATTTTACTTTAAATTTCCCCGGTGTCTGACACATAACAGGTGCTGAATAAATTAATTAGTTGATTTGAACATACTGCGAGAAGACACCAGCCCAAGAGTCCAGTGCATGTGCTATTTTCTAATATAAACAGATATGGAGATATCTTTTTAATTCCTCCAATAGACATTTAAACACTGATCTCATGCCAGGCTCCAAGTAGGTTTTGAGAGTCCAAAGGCAAAGATACATGGCCCCTGACCTGAGAGGTAGGGCTTACAGGTGAAGGTCTCTCCATGTATAACGAGTGGGGGAAAGAAGGTCTCAAAGGGACAGAGTAGCTCACAGGTGAGGTGAAGGAGTGAGATAATTAGGAACATTTTCATGCACAAATAGACATTTCTAGAGGAAAAAACTGAACCGTTTGAGCAGCCAGCATCATGAATTAGTATATGGTGAATTTCTATGGTTATAATTACTGCTCTAACAATTCTTCTCAAATTGCAACCAATTCCAAAGAGATATTACTCATCAACATAAATCAAATGGCTGCTGGGATTAGCACATAGCAGTTTATTCATAGAACAGATAAGGAAGGCATTGCTGAAACCCAAGTCCCAATCCATCTCATTTATCTTGCCGCAAGTCTTGCTTCTACCTTCTAAGTCTCAGAAGCAGAAAATTCATCCATAAGATTTGAGAGGCTATGGACCAAAGCAGAAGGAAGCCTGACCATCTTTCTTTCCCAATGAACAGGGTATGGTGATTAAAAAATCTACCAGTCTAGTACACAATGCCAAAAAAAAAAAAAAAAAAAAGGGAAGTGATGTCCATGACCAAGCATCTGTTCAGCCCCTACTCTGTGGCCAGGTCCCAGAGCCTAGTAGACAAATTCTGGGACAAATAGTTTTGCTTGTTTCCAGAAAGCATCCTGGACATTTTGCTTATCATGTCATTTCATCTGTGTGTGTATGTGCGTGTGTTTTCACATCACAGAAAGCACTGAGAGCTAAAGAATATGAGTGCTTTGTGATGAAAATTGGGAGGCTAGAGAACCTCTGCCGTGCTTTACAAGAAGAGAGAAACGAACTCTACAAAAAAATCAGAGACGCAGAAATATCTGAAAAGGATGACCAAAGTCAGCACAACTCCGATGAAGAGCCAGAGTCAAACGTCTCTGTGGATCAAGAGATTGACGCAGAGGAGGTTAATAGTGTCCAAACCGCCGTGAAAAATCTGGCCACAGCCTTCATGATAATTCATCATCCAGAGTCAACCCCGCACCAGTCCAAAGAAACCCAACCCGAAACAGGCAGTTCTCAGGAGAGTGGTGACGCCGCTCTCAAGGAGCCAGAGCAACCCCCTCTGATCCCTTCACGGGATTCAGAGAGTCCCCTGCCTCCCCTAACTCCTCAGGCTGAAGCCGAAGGAGGCAGTGAGGGTGAACCTCCTTCCAAGGCCAGTAATTCTCCTGCCGGGTTGGGAGCAGAAACCCAATGCGAGGGTCTCCCTGTTGGAGCACAGGCTGATCAGCCGTCCTGGAAGCCAGAGGCAGAAGCTTCTGGTCAGGCCCCACAGACTCCCACCGAGGCCTCCCTACAAAGGATGGAGGCAGATGTGCCTGCTCCAGCATGCGCAGCAGAAGAGCACGCTGCAGCCATGGTGCCTGCATGCGAGCCCAGTAGGCAGCCTCCACGAGCAGCAGCAGAGGAGCTGCCAGTAGGGGCCTCAGCTGGGCCCCAGCCGCGCAACGTGGCTGACACCAATCTGCAAGGCGTCGACTAAGCCTCACCGTGCCTTCAGAGGCGTCTTCCTGCCTCTTTGCATATTCAGCATAACAGATTGTCTTCCGAAAAAGGCATTAAGGGCTAGAGATGTCAAATGGAAGAGAATTAGGATCAAGACATTTTTTAATGTTAGGCAGAACACATTCATTCAGACTTTGCTATTTGTTGTCAATTTATAACTGATTTGAAGGTTTTCTATTTAACACTGGTTGACAGTATAATTTTCCCAAAGGGCAACAAAACATACAGATAGCAAATTTATATTACTTTTCTGTTAAGATAATACTTAAATTTGTTAATCACCAGTAAGATTTGATGTTTAAAGACTTCCACTGCAATATATAAATACTGAAAATGTGATGTTCTGCTTATTTGGATATATAGTTTAATAAGTTCCATAGTAATTTATGGATGCCCAGGTTACATTTAAACTATACATATACATAATATATACGTATGTGTGTACTTATATGTATATATACACGTATGTATAGATGTGTGAATATGTTTATATACATATATGCACGTATCTATATGTATACATAAATGCATTATTACACATACATTTCTCTCACCCCTTAATGCATTTTTCTTAATGCAGAATATTTAGATGCTAATCAAAAAAATGATCTCTTACTTGCACTTGAGACTATGGTTGACTAATGTTCTATAAATCCGAAGAGAGTTCGGACTATAAGTATTTAGGCTATCATTATGTTGGGCAAAAATAAGTAACCCAATGGTAGATAAATGAATTCAACCAGTTGATCAAATGGCAGAAAAGCAGTTAGACTTCAATCTGTGCAGACAGCATGGACACAAAGATGGCCACAAGAGGCCCAAAACAGAAAAGAGAAACACAAGCTCACCCCTTGGAGCTGCTTCTCCTACACTTCTCAGCCCATTGCTTTGCCACCCCCTCATGTGCTAGGGCATCCCATTCCAGGCTTCCTGCAAGGAAAGGGTTGGAAGTGGGAAAGGGAGCTAGGGATTGAGGGGTTAAGGGACCTCACACTAAGAAGGGGCTGTGCTTTGATCCCCTGCCTCTTGCACTACCAATGTCTCAAGACATAATATTCATCTCTTGCTGTCAGACCCAGTCTATATTCTAAAAGCTTCTGCTCCTTCCTTCCCAATTTCTCCTTTGCAGCAGGAAATTACACCCAGCCCTCATCTCAATTAATGCTAAATAAACCTATTGTTTTTCCAAAACAGAATCTACACTGGGTCCCAATATCAGTGATGAGGCTTACAAACCAACACGTTTTCTGCCATGAGGATTTCTCTTTAGGCCAGAAGTACAAAACAAAAAACCAATGGATTTTAATCAAAATGATTTGAAATATAGATGAGGATTCAGGAGAAGGCAAAAGCTAGAAACACTTGGGGTTGTCAACATGAGTATTACATTAACATTGCTTGATGAGAACCTCTAATGATACTGACAACATAAATTACCTAGGGTAAAGGATAGCTGCAACAATGAAACAGGAAAGAAGAGAGGGAGAGAGAGGAAAGGGAAGGAAGAAAGGAAGGAGGGAGAAGGGAAGAAAAACAATGTCTAACCCAACCGTATCTTAAAAGTTGAACTCAAGTAGAAAAATGGATAGAAACAAAATTCTCTAGTACTCATCCAGGAAACCATTCTTCAATGTTGCATGTGGCTGTTTGCCAAGGCACACAAAGTGCTTGTAGGCAGCAACCATATGCTACAAGAATTGTAAACTGCATACAGTTTGTTTGAAGTAGACAGTGAGGATAATAACAAAGTTGCTAGGCAGGAAAAAAAATCAGGAAAAAAGCTTGTCGCTATTTGAGAATCTGTATATTTTTAAAGGCTTAAAATATTATAACCACAGGGTATCCAGCCAAATTCAACATTACTGCAAGTCTTAGAGATTTAAACATTCATTTGATTCAGAGCTAAATATTCACCATAATCCAGGAGGGTCTCCTTCCCCACTGCAGAAGCAGAACGTCCAAGAATGGAGTAAGATGAGTCATAGTAAAGAATCAGTCTGAATATTTAGCAAGAGAAACAGGCAGGAGAGGAACCCAAAGGCAGTAAATCAAATATTCTAAAACCCAAAGTTCATTATTTTCATCCAAAAGACTTTCACAGAAACACATTACTCACAGCCATGTATGTCTTGGACAGAGTTTCAGATGGAATGACTTGCCTGAAATTTGTAAAGCTTAATATAGGTTTTGGGGGAATTATTTTAATATTCAAAGAATGTTTTATTATAGTCCTTTGTGTTAAAATTTAGCCTTACTAATTATAACAATAACTCATAAAGTTCTAAATTCAGAAGGAATATCTGTTCTTTATCAAGTGTATGTAACTATTTTTTAGAAATGCCATCTACTTTCTAGAAACACTAAAGTTATTGTTTTCTAAGTTAAATAACTATAATTTATATATCTATTAAAAAGGTACTTCTCTTCCCAAATTCTCTAGTACTCATTGTATTTTTTTAACTTTGACTTATTTTATTTTTATTTTTATTACTTCTATGTTTCGACAATACCTAATGAAAATTATGGTTTTATTCTGTAGTTTATTAAGTTTTTGGTCACTAAATAGAATTACGTGTAGTCAACACTTTGAAGACATTGGTGTGTGTGTGTGTGTGTGTGTGTGTGTGTGTGTGTGTGTGTGACAGACAGAGAGAGAGACAGAGAGAGAAAGGGAGGGAGAAATAACAATGAGGCTACAGTTACAAATCACGGAGGCCAGGCATGGTAGCTCACGCCTATAATCCCAGCACTTTGGAAACTAAGGTGGGAGGATCACTTGAGCCTGGGAGTTCAAGACCAGCCTGGGCAACATAGTAAACCCCCATCTCTACAAAAAATTTTTTTAAAAAATTAGCCAGACATAGTGGCACATGCCTCTGGTCCCAGCCACTTGGGAAGCTGAGGCAGGAGGATCGCTTGAGCCTGGAAGGTTGGGGCTGCAGTGAGCCATGATCATGCCACTGTACTCCAGCCTGGGTGACAGAGGGAGACCCTGTCTCAAAAAAAGAAAAAATGTCACTGAGGCCTATAAGAGAGAAGCACTGGAAACGGAGTACCCAGAGCTAATAAGAAAACAAAACCCAGACTCCTCTGCCTGGCTCTGCAGTGCTGGTGGACAGTGCTCACCCAGCTGACATGTTTCTCAGTACCAACCTCCCACGAGACCACGTTTCCACAGGCTTCTCTGCCATGCGTCCTCCTGGAGGAAGGCAGGAAGCGTAGAAGGTGCCGATGCACTTTTCCTCTCTCCAGCCCTCCTGACTGCTCCAAGAATTTCATCGAACAAGACTCAAAGAGGCCCAGCTGCTCTGCATTTTGATTCTTCTCCCTCTCTCAGTCCACACTGACCTGGGAGGGGCTTCTCAAACACCACATTTCCTAGCATGCTGTGAGAAGAGGACTGTGAGCTAAGAAGGGAGAAAAGGTAAGACCTGCCTGTAAGGCTGATTTTGCTCCTTTTGGCCTGGTATTGACGTACACGTTTTAAATAGCCCCTTTTTTGAGATTATAAAAGTAACATGTGTTCGTTGTAAAACTGATGCTGCTTTTCAATAAGACCAACAAGAAACAGGAGAGGCAGATTGTTTCAGGACAATTTTCCCGGCCCATTCTCCTCTAACCAGTAGTTAAATCCAGTATTTGGGAAAGTAAAATAATTTAAAATGTAAAGAATTTGCTAATGGAAGATGTGAAATGAAAATAAGGACTCTGGCCTCCGAAGTTCATTCTCATCATAAAGTGGCAAGGAGGGTTTCACAGGCAAGTGAGGCATAAGGGTTCCATTTTCACAAGGTTTAAATAATTTCCATTTCTGTATCTTAGAACTTGAAAATTAAGGTTATCATCCATGAGAGTACTCTGTTGGAACAGAAGTTTTCATGTGATAATAATGAAGATTTTTCTCAACGCTATTAAGTTGTATCCTCAATACTGATGTTAAGTCTCTTTGGTGGTTTCTCTTGATAAAAGTTCTACAAATGCTAGCTTCTGTCACATGTGTGTGTGAATGCACACACACATACATATGCATAAATACGGAGGTATAAAATTTGACCTAAGTTTAATTCTGGTCCCATAGATGAGTATTTACACTAATATTTTCTTTTTTCTTTTTTGCGAGACTGAGTCTCACTCTATTGCCCAGGCTGGAGTGCAGTGGCGTGATCTCGGCTTACTGCAACCTCCACCTCCCAGGTTTAAGCCAGTCTCGTGCCTCAGCCTCCTGAGTAGCTGGGATTACAGGCACCTGCCACCATGCCCGGCTAACTTTTGTATTTTTAGTAGAGACGGGGTTTCACCGTGTTGGCCAGGCTGGTCTCAAACTCCTGACCTCAAGTAATCTGCCTGCCTTGGCCTCCCAAAGTGCTGGAATTGCAGACGTGAGCCACCATGCCCGGGCTTACACAGTATTTTCAAAGGATACTTAGTATTATCTTTCCTGACAAGAACAAACTATAAAAAAGAATCGTTTCCACCAAATAAGGATATTTGGTAGAAACATTTAACTAGCAAAATAAACCTAGAAATTCATTGATCTATGGCACAAAAATTATTCACAGAAGCTACTTCACCTTGCCAGGAGATAACAAAAAGGATAAATTATTTCAACAGCACAATCAAGCTCGGCTAAACCCAAATGCAAGTCCTTCTTCCTGCTGAATTTTAGAGCCCAGGATTTCTATTCATGCCAACATCTATTCCACTTTGACTTTTTTTTAAGTGATATAATGTTCAATTACCTCAAATCATAACTAAAACATACCGACGTGTAAAACTCATTATTTCAGAACTGACAGTCAGTTGATGACATTTTATGTCAAATAACACAAAAACTACTTGCTAGAAGCCAAGCAAGAAGACATTATGTTACAAGAGGAAAAAAAGGAAATATTTTCAATCTGATAGCTATTGTATCTATTACATATGTATATATGTTATAGGTAAAATATCTAGAATAGACACATTACATCATTTCTTTTCCTTTCCTTTTTTTTTTTTTTTTTTTTAGATGGAGTCTCTCACTCCATCCCCCAGGCGCTGGACTGCAGTAGCACGATCTTGACTCACTGCAACCTCTGCCTCCCGGGTTCAAGCGATTCTCCTGCCTCAGCCTCCCGAGTAGCTGGGACTACAGGCATGTGCCACCACACCCAAAATAAAGATATTTTGTATCTTTAGTAGAGACGGGGTTTCACTGTGTTAGCCAGGATGGTCTCGATCTCCTGACCTCCTGATCCGCCTGCCTCAGCCTCCAAAAGTGCTGGAATTACAGGTGTGAGCCACTGCACCCGGCCAATATACTACATATTTTCAAAACAATGTGAAAGAGTTCAAATCTATAAGCTATTATATAGAGGGTAAGATCTTAAGATAAGATATGACATATAAGATAAAACCGTAAGACTATTAAGAACAATGAAAGGAAGAGGGACATAAACTGATGAGCCCTTTTGGGGAAGCAGGATAGCAATAAAAAGCCCAACCCATGATGACCTGAATACACTTTAACACCACAGCTCCAACCTGGAGAATTTTTACACACAGGGTTTGTAGGGTTGCTGCCTTGTTTTCTTATTTGTGTTTCTTTTAGAATAATAAAGGTGGTCAGGCACAGTGGCTCAGGTCTGTAATCACAGGACCTTGGGAGGCCAAGGTGGGTGGATCAGGAGGATCACTTGAGCTCAGCAGTTGTAGATCAGCCTGAAAAACATGGCAAAACCCCATCTCTATAAAAATTACAAAATTAGCCAGGTGTGGTGGCAGGCACCTGTGGTCCCAGCTACTTGGGAGGCTGAGGCAGGAGGATCGCTTGAGCCTGTATATTAGTCTATTTTCACACTGCTATGAAGAAATACACAAGGCTGAGTAATTTATAAAGGAAAGAGGCTTGACTCACCGTTCTGCATGGCTTGGGAGGCCTCAGGAAACTTAAAATCATGGTGGAAGGCAAAGGAGAAGCAGGTGCCTTCTTCACAGGGCAGCAGGATGCAGTGAGTGCAAGCAGGGGAAATGCCAGGTGCTTATAAAACAATCAGATCTGTGAGAACTCACTCACTATTGAAATGGGAAAAGTTCCCTTATCCCCATTGCAGGGCATGTGATGGGGGTGTGGCTCGCTTCTTTGGTGCCCTACTGCTCATACCCTTAGGGGAGCATGCAGAAGGGCAGGTCATGGAGAGCACTGACCCCACAGCAGCATCTAGGGTTGAGTGTTTACAGCTCTGGAAGCCCCAGTGGGCGTGTGTTACAGTGCACTCTTTCAGTTTAGCCGTCTGCAGGTGGCTTGCATTAATCAGCTCAATTAGACTCTCTGCCTTATCACAAGGACAGAGGGCTTTCTCTCTCCCGGGTTCTTACCTTAGTGTACCAGAAAAATTGGATCACACGTGGGCTTAGAGAATAAGTGCAAGGTTTTACTGAGTGGAGGTAGTTCTCAGTGAGGTGAATGGGGAGGCCAGAATGGGGAAGGAGTGGGAAGGTGTCTTCCCCTGGAGTCAGGCTGCCCAGCGTCCGGACTCTTCTCTGACCATCGCCAGCCAAATTCCACATTGTTCCACCGTTGATGGCCTACCAGCATTTGCTGGTGCCTGTCGGTGTGCTCTTCCGCTCCTCTGCTCTTCTTGACGTCCAGCTGCCTGTGTGTTCTTCCGCTGATGTGTTCCGCTTGACATCCAGCAGCTGTGTCTGCTAGGGTGTCGAAGTTTTTATAGGCACAGGAAGGGGGGCGTGGCGGGCCCAGATGGTTTTGGAAAATGCAGCATTTGGGTGTGAAAACAGGAGTGCCTGTCCTCACCTGGGTCCCTGGGCACAGGCTCGAGGGTACAGCCCTCACCAGGGACCCCACCTTTCTCTACACAGCACTTCCCTGCCCCCATCCCATATCACTATCATAAGAACAGCATGGGGGAAACCACCCCTGTGATCCAATTACCTCCACCTGGTCCCACCCTTGACAGATAGGGATTATGGGGATTACAATTCAAGATGAGATTTGGGTGGGGACACAGAGCCAAACCATATCATTCTGCCCCTGGCCCCTCACAAATCTCATGTCCTCACATTTTAAAACATAATCATGCCTTCCCAACAGTCCCCCAAAGTCTTAACTCATTCCAGAATTAACCCAAAAGTCCAAAGTCTCATCTGAGATAAGACAAGTCCCTTCTGCCTATGAGTCTGTAAAATCAAAAACAAGTTAGTTACTTCCTAGACAAAATGGGGATATAGGCATTGCATGTGTTCCTCTTGACATCCAGCCACTGTGTCTGCTAAGGTGTCCAAGTTTTCATAGACACAGGATGGGGGATGTGGCAGGCCAGGGTGGTCTTGGAAAATGCAACATTTGGGTGTGAAAACAGAAGCGCCTGTCCTCACCTAGGTCTGTGGGCACAGGCCCGAGGGAATACACCTATTCCAAATGGGAAAAATTGGCCAAAACAAAGGGGCTACAGGTTCCATGTAAGCCTAAATCCAACTAGGTAGTCATTAAACCTTAAAGTTCCATAATGATCTCCTTTGACTCCATGTCTCACATCCAGGTTATGCTGATGCTAGAGGTGGGCTCCCATAGCCTTGGACAGCTCCACTCCTGTGGCTTTGCAGGGTGCAGTGCCCTTCCCAGCTGCTTTCACGGGCTAGCATTGAGTGCCTGTGGCTTTTCCAGGCACACGGTGCAGGCTGTTGGTGGATCTACCATTCTGGGGTCTGGAGGACTTTGGCCAGCTTCTCACAGCTCCACTAGGCAGTGTCTCAGTGGGGACTCTGTGTGGGGGCTCTGACCCCACATTTTTCTTCTGCACTGTCCTAGTAGAAGTTCTCCATGAGGGCTCTGCCCCTGCAGCAAATTTCTATCTGGAAATCCAGGCATTTCCATATATCCTTTGAAATCTTGGCAGAGGTTCCCAAACCTTAATTCTTGACTTCTGTGCACCCACAGGCCCAACACCACGTGGAAACCACCAAGGCTTGGGGCTTGCACCCTCTGAAGCAATGGCCTGAGCTATACCTTGACCCCTTTTAGCCACTGCTGGAGCTGGAGCAGCTGGGATGCAGGGCCCCATGTCCCAAGGCTGCGCAGAGCAGTGGGGCCCTGGGTCTGGCCCACAAAACCATTTTTTCCTCCTAGGCCTCCAGGCCTGTGATAAGAGGTGCCGCTATGAAGGTCTCAGACATGCCCTGGAGACACTTTCCCTATTGTCTTGGTGATTAACATTCAGCTCCTCATTACTTATGCAAATTTCTGGAGTGTTTTAGCAGGCTTGACTTTCTCCCCCCAAAATGGGTTTTTATTTTCTTTCACAACATCTGGCTGCAAATTTTCCAAACTTTTATGCTCTGCTTCCTCTTGAATGCTTTACCCCTTAGAAATTTCTTCCATAGATATCCTAAATCCTCTCTCTGAAGTTCAAAGTTCCACAGGTCTCTAGGGCAGGGGCAAAATGCTGCCAGTCTCTTTGCTAAAGCATAGCAAGAGTGACCTTTACTCTAGTTCCCAACAAGTTCTTCATCACCATCTGAGGTCACCTCAGCCTGGACTTCATTGTCCATATCACTATCAGCATTTTGGTCAAAGCCATTCAGCAAGTCTCTAGGAAGGGAATTCCAAACTTTCCCACATCTTCCAAGCCCTCCAAACTGTTCCAACCTCTGCCTGTTACCCAGTTCCAAAGTCACTTCCACATTTTTGTGTATCCTTATAGCAGCACCCCACTATCTTGGTAACAATTTACTATATTAGTTCATTCTCACACTGCTATAAAGAAATACCTGAGACTGGATAATTTATAAAGGAAAGAGGCTTAATTGACTCATAGTTCTGCATGGCTGGGGAGGCCTCAGGAAACTTAACAATCATGGCAGAAGGTGAAGAAGAAGCAGGTACCTTCTTCACAGGGTGGCAGGACAGAGTGAGTGAGTGCAACCAAAGGAAACACCAGACACTTAAAAAACCATCAGATCTCATGAGACTCACCAAGTACAGGAGGTCAAGGAAGCAATGAGCCATGTTCCTGCCGCTGTATCTAGCCTGGGTGACAGTGAGACACTGTCTCAAAAAAAAATCTATCTATCTATCTATATTTATATATATATATATAAATTTATATAAAAATATATATTTACTATATATATAGTAAAGGCATTCTCTTCTCATAAAAATAATAAAATTACATAATAAACATTCAGAAAATAGAGAAAACTTACTCATAATTATATCACTCTAATTTAACCACTGTCAGCATCCAGTATATAAAATAGTGCATTTTAAATTATTTGAATGTGTTTTCAAGTTTAACATTATGCTAGTTTGGCTTTTAGGGAGGACACAGTAGTACAGGTGAGAATGATAGCTATTAATAGGTACCAGATTTGAGTGTTTACATTGTGTAGTAAAATTTTATATATTTCACTTTATCATAAAAACATGGAAGCATATTATATTATTTATAGAATAAACATGACTATGTAAATACAAATACCCAGCATTCATACATGTTGTTACAAAGCTTTTCCACACATTGTACTTAAAGATTTCAACACACACATACAGGTTTCCACATAAACCTCCTGGACATGGGGTAGAGCAAGATGTTTAAACTCAACACAGCTCAAAAAATAAATAAGAGACCAACTCAGGAAAAATACGAATGTGGTAAATAACAAAACAAGAGAAAAAGTCAAACTGTTTATGAAGTGACAGGAAAGATGATAATACCATAAGTCATAGCATTGGCTAAAGGTCAAGGTTCTAAAACAAATTCAAACATTTCAAAATTGATGAGACAGTTAGTGGTTTTGTTGCTCTAGGGAAATGATAACGAGCATTAGCTGTTTCATACCTATTAAGTAGAGCACGGATAAAAACTGTCATGAGCCTGAGATTGCTCTAATATATCTACTAGGAAGATGTAACAAGCCATAAAGTATTCAGAAATCCCATATACAAAGAAAATTTCAAAGTCAGAGTTCAAGTTTATAGAAGTAGTGCGACAGGACTACTTTAATCATATCTGAAGTCATGAGATTAAATATATATTAGATGAGAGTACTACAAGTATAATATGGGTTGGCTCTGTGTCCCCACCCAAATCTCATCTTGAATTGTAATCCGCATAATCCCCAGTGTTGAGGGAGGGACCCGGTGGAATGTGATTAAATCATGGGGGCAGTTTTTCCCGTGCTGTTCTCATGATAGTGAGTGAGTTCTTATGAGATGTTTATAAGTGTTTGACAGCTCCTCCTTCATACAAGCTCTCTCTGGCCTGCCACCATATAAGATGTGCCTGCTTCCCCTTCTGCCATGATTGTAAGTTTCCTGAAGCTTCCCCATGTCCAGTCCCAGCCATGTGGAACTGTGAGTCCATTAAACCTCTTTCCTTTATAAATTACCTAGTCTTGGGCAGTTCTTTATAGCAGTGTGAGAACAGATTAATACACAGTGTGATACCGCAGGCCAGATTTATTAGAATATAGTAAATGCTCTACCCAAACCAGTATAATTCCTCACAGTCAGACTATTGTAATGCTCTGAGTAAAGAAATTCATGTTCATTTGTCTTCTTAACATTCTTATCAACAAGTTATTCCTGGAATAAAAGTATCCAAGTTTAATCAAGGATTGTACTCATCCAGGAATCAGCCTATTGAATGCTTAGTCCCTGCTCTGCTGCCAACTAGCTGGGTGACTTTGGAGAAATTGCTTAACATCTCTGGGCCTCAGTTCACTCACCTATAAAATGAGAACCTCAGACTAGAGATTCCTTACTAGATATGTAAGGATTTTTGTGTCTCCAATTAAAATCTCAAGAGATTATGAAGTTTCCCCACCTCCAGGGAGAGTTTTATTCTGTGAGACCTGCACGTCATTTGGGTTACTTCTGTTAAGTCGGGCAAGAAAAAGGAGACAAGAAATTACTCATGTAATTTCTTTTAAGTTTAAAAATTAAATAGGGAAAGATGAAGGATTTATTCAACATACATTGAGGGCCTTCTCTGCATGAGGTTCTGTGCTAGCCTCTGGAATGACAGTGGTTACAAGGCTAAGCAAAGGGTTTCATGACCACCCACACCTTGACCCTGTCTGCTCCAGATCAGAGCACCTTGTTGTGTGACTCAGGCCTGAGGACTCCTTCCACTTCCAGCACTAGGAACTCAGCACCATGGGAAGGGCCTGGAAGAGACTCTGGGCTGTCTCATTCACCCCAAAATGTTCAGCAACTAAAAAACAAGAAGGAAAACTCTGACAGCATGTTTATTACAAATGATACCCAGATCTCCAAGTAGAGAGTGTAGGTTCTTGCTAGAGAATGGGGGATTTATAAAATGTGTGTGTGGTTTTTTGTGTGTTCATGTATTTATGTGTCAGTGTGTACTTGTGTGTGAGGGTACGTATGAATATTTGTGTGTAAAATGTGCCGGTATGTGTAGTTTTCTGGGAGTGCATTGTATGTATGTAGTTCTATATGAATGCTTGTAGTTGCATGTGACTGTATTTATGCATAATAAAGTAATGGAACCTATGTAAGGGTGATGGTTATATGCAAGTTTACAATGTGTATGTGTTGGGGCTGGGAACTGAAAAGCTGAAACACTGCAGATGTAATTTGAGTCATGTGGCTAGCTACTTTTTCATAGGATCCCATCTTGCTGCAGACTTTTGTTTGCTCAACTAATCCTCTTTTGCTTACAATGTCACAAGGCTCACTTTTTTTGGCTTCTGAACAAACAGGCAGGTGTGTGAGGCTGCAAGTATAGTGTCAGCTATTCATGAAATAATTGCATGCACCACCAGCCCAATGTGACAGTCATCATGGACTCACAGCTCCATCCCCAGGCAAGAAAAGGAGTATGTCTTGAGAAATTCTCCATGCCATTCCTCACAGAGACCAGCTGCAGAGCATGGAGCACAAGAAGTGGTAGCAAACAGGCTAAATTGATTCTGGCCTGCCTAAGCGGAGAGGAGCTCTTCAGATGGTTACTATCTTTAACTAGAGTGACGTCCTTGGAGGCGGAGTCCCAGTCTCCTTTTTCTCTGCTATTATCCAGCTGAAATCAAGCCCCTGAATAGTTTCCCTGAACCAAAAGCCAAAGAGAAATAGTGTCCAATCCATTTATGTTTTAATCGGTGAGTCAGAAGGTAGCAAACCAGGACTGATTGCAGATCCTACCGGCCCATCAGCCACACCCATAACTCATTCTTTGTGCCGAGAGATGTTTTGCTGTGATACAATTCATCTCCCGAAAATATTTAGCACTGACTAGCTATATAGTTGTAGGTGGACCATCTGGCTTCTCCCTTGCCCATTATTAGAAAACCGATATTGAAGTCCTTCAATTCAGTCTGGGAGTAATTTAAAGCAATACCAAGAGGAAGGAGAAGGAGAGCTTTTTATAACTAATTGTCTGCCACATGTGTTAATTAATAATCTTCAAAAGTTAAAGGGAGCAAAATAGGTCAACATAAATAAAAGCCAAGGATAGATTGGGAGAATATAGTCACAGTAAATACAACGAAGCATTAACGTCCAGGAAAAAAAGAAATAGTACAAAGTAATAAGAAAAGACAAACAACTCAGAAGAAAGTGGGCAAGGGCAATGGAAGATGGGGTGGGAGGTGCATTGTCTATCAGAGAATATTTAATGGTAATAAGACCAACCACAAGCCAGTCTGCTTTTTATTGTCATCATGCACAGCAGTCCCAAATAATGTGAGTGGTAGTTTTCCTCCCCGCCAGAGACGATCACACCCGCTGTGTGTCCCACCCTCATTTCTAAGCTCCTGGCATGGGATGTGAATGGGCAGTTTGTAGAAGAAGAAATACAGATAACTAAAACACATCAGGTAAATAAAAATAAACACGCCAGGCATGGTGGCTCACACATGTAATCCCAGCACTTTGGGAGGCCAAGGCGGGCAGATCACCTAAGGTCAGGAGTTCGAGACCAGCCTGGCCAACATGGTAAAGCCCCATCTCTACTAAAAATACAAAAATTAGCCGGGCGTGGTGGCAGGCACGTGTAATTCTAGCTACTTGAGAGGCTGAAGCAGGAGGATCACTTGAACCCGGGAGGTGGAGTTTGCAGTAAGCCAAGACCACGCCATTGGTCTCCAGCCTGGGCAACAAGAGAGAAACTCCATCTCAAAAATAAATAAATAAATAAATAAATAAATAAATAAATAAATAAATAAAATTTTAAAATGACACACAATCACTTTTGCTCATTAGCCTGACAGAACTTTCATACTGATAATACCCAGTATTAGAAAGGATGAGGGCAAATGGGTATACTCAGAAACTGTCAATATGGTATTGGGTCATCTGTCCTTTTCTCATACATTTGTAGGAGTTCTTTCAAAGGGCAATTTGGAAGTATTGATTATCTTTCCCTAATGTGCAAAAATAAAAATTATTTAGCAAAGAGCAGACATATCGCTTTTTCCTGCCCATGTCCCTTCCTTGGAAAAAATACTTTGTCCTGGATACATGCAGTCTGGATGGGGCCATCAAGCACAGAGCCCTACCCACTCACCCAGTCCTGGCCTCAGGGGACGGGCCTAAAACAGTGTAACACTTGATAGAGTATTTAGTTCGAAGACAGTGGCAGCTCCAGAACTGCCATAGAAGAGGGCTTATGGACTGCAATTGGGTTGAAAGTGGGGCAGGAGACTATTTGGCTTGTCATGAAGTTGCACTTTCACACTAATTTTATTCATACGTTATCTGGGGGTTTGTGTGAACTGAAGCCACTCCGACCCAGTGTGCCCACGTGTACCAAGTGGGGTCCAGTCTAACGTAGCTATTGGGTTTTTTTCTGCTGTAATTCTGCCTACCAAGAGGAATCACCTGCAGGTAGAATCAAGCCAAGAGGAGGTGAGTGGAGTTGCAAGAAGAGAAACTTAATCCTGGTAACCATATTTCAGCCCCTGGAACATGTTGGTCTTTTTAGATCCATTAACTTCCCTTTTTTTTTTTTTTTTTTTTTTTTTTTGAGATGGAGTTTCACTCTTGTTGTCCAGGCTGGGGTGCAGTGGCATGATCTCAGCTCACTGCAACTTCTGCCTCCCAGGTTCAAGTGATTCTCCTGCCTCAGCCTCCCAAGTACCTGGGATTACAGATGCCCACCACCATGCCCAGCTAATTTTTTGTATTTTTAGTAGAGATGGGGTTTCACTATGTTGGCCAGGCTGGCCAGGCTGGTCTCAAATGCCTGAACTCAGGTGATCCACCCGCTTTGGCCTCCCAAAGTGCTGGGATTACAGGTGTGAGCCACTGCGCCCAGCCTAGTTTCCCTTTTTAAGAGGGTATGGTTACGTTGCTGGATGGGTTGCTGTCATCTGCATCCAAACAGCAGTGAGTAGCCGAGATGAGAAGAAGCGTGAATGGCTACACCATGGTGGCACACCAAAAGAAAAGAGGTCCAAATTCTAATAATTAACTTCTATGGAAATAGTTCCAAAATCTCATTTCTCATTTTAATTTCTCAACATATCTTTAAAAACTCTTTATTGCAAAAATGATGATTTATTACAAAGTGAATTCTCACATGTAACCCACCACCTGGGTCAAGAAATAGAGCATAGTCAAGCATCCTACAGGTTACCCCTCCCTCCTTCTTAGAGAAAAGCACATTTGTTTTGCCTATGTGTGTGTATGAGTGCCTGTGCATGTGTGCATTTGTGTGTGTAAGGGGGCTGTTTTTTGTTTTTGTTTTTATTTTGTGAAGTTATCCTTTTATGTCTGGCTTCTTTTGCTCAAAACTATCTATGTGCAATTCATCCATGTTTTGGCTTGTAGGAGTAGTGTATTGATTTTCATTGTCATATAGTGATCTATAGTATGAATATACCACAACTTATCTATTCCAATGTTGACTGACATTGGAATTGTTTCCAATTAGTGTCCACTACAGATAATGTTGCTGTGATATTTCCTATGTGTATATGTAGGAGATAAATTGGTGGGTTATATGACATGTGTCTATTTCAGATATAGGAGATACTACCAATCAGTTTTCCAAATAGATTGTAACAATAATTTCAACTACCAGTGTATGAGTGTTCCCATTGATCTATGTCCTCCCCACACATCATGTATCAGTTGTTTTCATTTTAGCCATTTGGAAGTGTATAGTAATATCTCACTGTCTTTTTTTGTTTGTTTGTTTTGTTTTGTTTTTGAGACAGAGTCTCACTCTGTCTCCAGGCTGGAGTGCAGTGGTGTGATTTTGGCTCACTTCAACCTCCACCTCTCGGGTTCTAGTGATTCTCATGCCTCAGCCTCCTGAGTAACTGGGATTACAGGCACACACCACCACACCTGGCTAATTTTTGTATTTGTAGTAGAGACGAGGTTTTGCCATGTTGGTCAGGCTGGCAAAACTCCTGACCTCATGATCCGCCCACCTTGGCCTCCCAAGGTACTGGGATTACAGGCGTGAGCCACTGCACCAGGGATCTCACTGTAGTTTTGTTTTGTTTTGTTTTGTTTTGAAACAGAGTCTTGCTCTGTCTCCCCAGCTGGAGTTCAGTGGTGCAATCTCAGCTCATGGCAACCTCCACCTCCTGGGCTCCAGCAATGCTCATGCCTCAGCCTCCCGAGTAGCTGGGACTGTGGGCGTGCACCACCATGCCTAGCTAATTTTTGTATCTTTTGTAGAGACGGGGTTTTGCCATGTTGCTCAGGCTGGTCTTGAACTCCTGACTTAAGTGATCTGCCTGCCTCAGCCTCCCAAAGTGCTGGGATTAAAGGCATGAGCCACGCACCTGACCCTCATTGTAGTTTTAATTGGCCTTTCGTGATGACTAATGAGGTTGAGCACCTTTTTGTATAGTTATTGGTCAGGCGTATAGCCTCTTTCGTGACATGCATATTCATGATGGTTTTTTCCCTCATTTCCTATGGTTTATCTGTTTTTTCTTGTTCATGTGTAGTAATGCTTTATATTTCTGGGAAGTAGTACTTTATTACTTAACAATTACAAATCAGTTCTGCTATTCTGTGGTTTACCTTTTTATTCTCTTAATATACTTTGATAAAAAGAATTTATCAATTTTAATAGTGTTCAATTTATCAATCTTTTACCTTTTTTGACAAATACATTTGTATTTCGTTTTTGTCATCTTTGTGCTACTTTAGTCATAAATTGAATGTTCAGGTGTATGTGTGTTTCTCTCTCTCTCTTTTTTTTTTTTTTTTGAGACAGGGTCTCACTCTGTGGCCCAGTCTGGAGTGCAGTGGTGTGGAGCAATCTCAGCTCACTGCAACCTCTGCATCCTGGGCTCAAGTGATCCTACCACCTCAGCCTCCCGAGTAGCTGGGACTACAGGCGCGCATCACCAGCCTGGCTAATTTTGGTATTCTTAGTAGAGACAGGGTTTCTCCATGTTCTCCAGGTCGGTCTTGAACTATTGTGCTCCAGCGATCCACATGCCTCAGCCTCCCAAAGTGCTGGGATTACAGGTGTGAGTCACCGCACCTGACCTATGTGTGTCTTTTTTCTAAACTCTATTCTGTTCAGTTGATTTGTTTATCCTTGCACCAATACCACATAATTTTAATTACTGTAGCTTCATAATAAATCTTTATAGCTGATAATATAAGTCTTCCTGCTTTGGTGTTCTTCAAAGTATTCTTAACTTCTTAGCCCTTTTACTTTCATATATAATTTAGAATCAGCTTGTCAATCTACACACACAAACACACACACACTGGGGTTTTCATGGGGATTGAATTTAATGTATAAATCAATTTGAAGAGAATTGAGGTTTTCACAATATTGAGTTTTCCAATCCAGGAATGTGGTAAATATCTCAATTTATTTAGTTCTTCTTTGACTATTTTCAGTAACATTGTATATTTTCTTGGTGTCTTTGTTTATTTTTCATTAGGTTTAATTCTAGATGTTTGATGTTTTATGATAGAATTGAAAATGACATAGTTATTTAAATTTCACTTCCTATTATTGTTTGCTGCCGATATACAGAAATATATTTTTTTTATGTATTGGCTTTGTAGCTAGCAACCTCATCAGATCCACTAGTTAATTACAATAGGCTATTTGCAGATGTTTTTGGATATTCTAAACACACAATCATGTCATCTAGAAATAATGGCATTTTTTCTCCCTTTCCACTAATTATCTCTTTTATTAATTTTTCTTGCGTTATTGTACTTATAAGAACTTCTTGTAGAATTTGAATGTTTATGGTGATAGTGGGCTTCTTAGCTTATTCCTGATCTCAAGGGAAAGCTTACATATTTTGCTATTAAATAGAATGTTTACTATATGGCATCTGTAGACATTTTCTATCAGATTAAGGATATTCACTTTTATTCCTAGTTTGCTATGAGTATTTGTCATAAATAGGTGTGAATTTTGTCAAATGCATTTTCTGTGTCTATTTAGATAATCATGATATTTCTCTTCTGTTAACGAGGTGGGTTACAGTGATTGATTTTCAAATGTCAAGCTAACTTTACATTTTTAGAACAAATTCAGGTTGGTAAAGAAGTAATATTCTTTTTACATTACTGGATTTGGTTTGCTAGTATTTTGTTTAGGATTCTTGCATCTATGTTCATGGGAGAGATTCTTTGTAATTTTCTTTTTTTACAACGTTCTTGTCATTATAAGTTGGGAAGTATGCCTTACTTTTCTATCTTGGGGGAAAAGTTTGTGTATGATGAGTGTTCTTTTTTTTCTTAAATATTTAGAAGAATTCTTTGGTTAAGTTATCTAGATCTGGAGTTTTTTGTGGAAAGGATTTAAATTGTGGATTTAATTTTCTTTAATATATTTTCCATTTTCTGTGTCAGTTGTGGTATGCTATATTTTTCAAGATATTAATCTATTGCATCTAAATTTTCATATTTATTGGCACAAATTGTTTATTCTCTTAATTTAAAAAATCTTGTAATATCTGTGGTATTTTCCACTCCTGATAGTAATTTTCTTCTCCCTATGTCTTATCAGAAAGCTATCAATTATAATGTTCACAGACCAAAGATTTTTTTTTGAAGTTTTAAATATTTATTTATTTATTTATTATTATTATACTTTAAGTTTTAGGGTACATGTGCACAATGTGCAGGTTAGTTACATATGTATACATGTGCCATGCTGGTGCACTGCACCCACTAACTCGTCATCTAGCATTAGGTATATCTCCCAATGCTATCCCTCCCCCCACCCCCCACCCCACAACAGTCCCCAGAGTGTGATGTTCCCCTTCCTGTGTCCATGTGTTCTCATTGTTCAATTCGCACCTATGAGTGAGAATATCCAGTGTTTGGTTTTTTGTTCTTGCGATAGTTTACTGAGAATGATGATTTCCAATTTCATCCACGTCCCTACAAAGGACATGAACTCATCATTTTTTATGGCTGCATAGTATTCCATGGTGTACATGTGCCACATTTTCTTAATCCAGTCTATCATTGTTGGACATTTGGGTTGGTTCCAAGTCTTTGCTATTGTGAATAATGCTGCAATAAACATATGTGTGCATGTGTCTTTATAGCAGCATGATTTATAGTCCTTTGGGTATATACCCAGTAATGGGATGGCTGGGTCAAATGGTATTTCTAGTTCTAGATCCCTGAGGAATCGCCACACTGACTTCCACAATGGTTGAACTAGTTTACAGTCCCACCAACAGTGTAAAAGTGTTCCTATTTCTCCACATCCTCTCCAGCACCTGTTGTTTCCTGACTTTTTAATGATTGCCATTCTAACTGGTGTGAAACGGTATCTCATTGTGGTTTTGATTTGCATTTCTCTGATGGCCAGTGATGGTGAGCATTTTTTCATGTGTTTTTTGGCTGCATAAATGTCTTCTTTTGAGAAGTGTCTGTTCATGTCCTTTGCCCACTTTTTGATGGGGTTGTTTGTTTTTTTCTTGTAAATTTGTTTGAGTTCATTGTAGATTCTGGATATTAGCCCTTTGTCAGATGAGTAGGTTGTGAAAATTTTCTCCCATTTTGTAGGTTGCCTCATAGACCAAATATTGGCCTTTGTTTTTCTCTATTTTATTTTCTCTATTGTACATTTGTTTTCTATTTCATTCATTGTGTTAATTTCTTAATACTTAATTTGTTGTTCTTTTTCTCATTTCTTGAGCTAGAGTCTTAGATCATTAATTTTCTTCCTTCCCCCATCCCAATAAATGCATTTAAGACTACCTAAGAATGGCTTTAACTGCATCCCACAAGTTTTGGTCTACTATGTTTCTTATCACTCCATTCAAAATATTTTTAAATTTTCTCTGTGATTTCGTCTTTCACATATGTTTAAAAGTGTATTGATTCATTTCTAAACATTAGACATTTTCTACTTATCTTTTATCTTTTAATTAATAGTTTAATTGTGTTACAGTCGTGGACTATACTATATGATTTAAATCATTCGAAACATGTTGAAACTACATAGTTTCGCATACAGTCAATTTTGGTAAATGTTCCGCCTGCAGTTGTTGAGTGCAGGCAGTGTTCTATATGTATCAGTTAGGTCATTTTATTAATCCTGTTGTTCAAATCTTCTTTAACCCTATTGATTATTCATTTGTTTATTTATTTTTGGTCCATTGACCAAAATATTGACCAGTTTTTGGTCCATTGACCAATAAATTCGGTCCTATCAGTTAAAGCTCTTACTATCAGTGTAGTTTTTGTTTTTGTTGTTATTGTTGTTGTGTTTTGAGATGGAGTCTCGCTTTGTCACCCAGGCTGGAGTGCAATGGTGCAATCTCGGCTCACTGCGATCTCCACCTCCCAGGTTCTAAGCGATTCTCCTGCCTCAGCCTCTGGAGTAGCTGGGATTACAGGTGTGTGCCACCAGGCCCGGCTAATTTTGTATTTTTAGTAGAGACAGGGTTTTGCCATGTTGGCCAGGCTGGTCTCAAACTCCTAACTTCAGGTGATCCACCTGCCTCGGCCTCCCAAAGAGCTAGGATTACAGACGTGAGCCACTGCACCCAGCCCATTGTAGATTTTTATATGTCTCCGTTTTGTTCTATCAGGTATTGTCTTATTATTAGGTGTATAAAAATTTATACTAGCGATATCTTTATGTTGGATTGACCACTTTATTATGAAATATCTATTTTTATCTGTAGTATTGCTTATTGCCTTAAAGTCCACTTTGTGTGATATAAGTATGAGCTTATATAAACATGATATAAACATGATATAAGCTGATATAAACATGAGCTTTCTTGTGGTTAATATTTTCATGCTGTATCTTTCTCCACACTTTTATTTTCAATTTTCCCAAATTATTTTAATTTGCAATATGTACTTCTGTACAATATAGAGTCTTGTTTTATGTTGTTTGCTTTATCTAGTCTGACAATTTTTGTCTTCTAATTAGAGATTTTGATTCATATGTATAAAATTAAACTCACCACCTTGCTATTTATTTTATACTTGTGCCATCTGTTTTATGTTTATTTTTATTCCTTTCTTTTTAAAGTTTTTTGGACTTTGGATTATATATTTTTATTATTTTTATTATATTCCCCTCTCTGTTAGCTATTTTTAGTTATTCAATCTTTCCTTAAGCTTTTAGTGGATACCATAGGCATTTCAACATTCATCTCTGACTTATTAAAGTCTAAAGAAAAATATTATTTTGCCACTTCCTGGCCAAAGCAAGGCCTTAGAACATTTTAACTCCATCTAATCCTTTACTCCTGTCTTCTGATTCATCATCCAGTTTATGATCATTCTCTCTTCAGTTATATCTAAGCCACTGTTATACCAATCCATTGAGTTCTTAATTTCAGCTATAATATTTTCCAGTTTTAGACATTGTATCTTATTTTTTTATAGTTTCCAGTTTTCTTGTACAATTCTCTATCTCATTGTTTAATTTATTGAATGTACAAATCATCATTATCTTAAACTCCACATCCAATCATTGCAATATCTGGATATCTTAAGTGTCTTTTACCTTGGTTTTCAGCAATTTTGCCTAGAGATATACTAGATATTTTTTGTTCGAATGCAGGGCAGTTTCTGGAGAAAAAAAAAGAAAGAAAGAAAAATGGAGATGATTTAAATCTCTGGAAAGTGTTATCTTCCTGAAGAGAGTACTTATTTTAGCTTCCAGCAGGCAGTTAAGATGGAACCAATTATCTTACCCAATCATAAACTGAGGTGATTTGAAGTTGGGCTTCAGACTTTTTAGGGAACTTTATTTTCTGCAGTGTAATTGTTTGAGGGTCCCAACTAAAAGCATGGAGTGTTTGCCAGGGCCCTAAACCATTAACTAGCTCTAAAATCCAATTTTTGTTTCTGATGCCCCATGAAACTGTAGGATGCTTTGCTTAGCGTCTCATCCTCTCAGTCACAGGTTGCATATTTGCAAGAGCCTTCAAGGAGAAAACCAGTCCCAATGTTACTTCATTTCTCTTTTTGCTTTTCTTGACCCTTTCAAGTTTTTGTTGCCTAGCTAGCTCTCCAGTGCCTTCCAACAGACATTCTGCCTGTTTTATCAAGTTCTCCTAGTTGTTCTTGGATGCAGGGTTACCCTGCAACAACTGATGCTACCCTTACAAGAAGCAGAATTCCCATCCAGCTTGTCTCTTGAGCATCAATTTCATTATCTTGAGATTCTGAAGATGCATCGTATTTCCTTTGAGCTCTAGTATTTGGGCTCTATGATTTCGGCTCCTCTGAGTTTCTGTTTTATTTAAGAGCCAGCTGTGGAGGACCAGGTTTGTTATTTTAGCTAAGATTTTGACCTTTATCATTATCTGATATAATGGAAATATTAAAGGTCAGCCACGGTTGAAACTGGGCAAGTAAGTTTTATCCTATGTGCCAAAGAATCTGTCTGAGGCCAAAACTGGTCTGGAAGGAAAGTGTGCCACAATAAGTTAATAACGCCAACCCTAGAAGGAGGGGAAGGGGCAGCACATATGCCAGGCATTTGTCAGACGCAGATATGATGACACACATATGGATCCAGCTCTCTGAGGAGCTACTTTGTATCCACTTAAATTTGAGAGACTCATGGCTACCTCACTCCTGCCTCTCTTGGATGGTATACAAGGATTCACTAAAATGGCAGATATTCACCCCATAAACTAAAGTACTAGCAAAAAACAAATCCCAGTGACTTATGGTTTCCCATCACTTTGTGTGAGAAGTTTGAATTAAATAGAAATTAAATAGTCTGTTCAGGCTTCTATAACAAAATACCATAGACGGGGTGGCTTACAAACAACAGAAATTTATTTCTTGCAGTACTGGAGGCTGAGAAGTCCAGTATCAAGGTACCAGCAGATTCAGTGTGTGGGAGATCTGCTTCTTCATAGACAGCCATCTTCTCACGGTGACTTCACATGGCAGAAGGGGCAAAAGATCTCTCTGAGGTCTCTTCTATAAGGGCACTAATCCCATTCATGAGGGGTCCACCCCCATGATCTAATTATCACCCAAAGGCCCCACTTCCTAATACCATCAGTTTGAGAGTAAGGATTTCAACATATGAATTTGAGGGGGACACAGTCAGTCCATAATATCAGTTGAGATTCAGCTGTCAGGAAATGAAGAGTAATTATGGTGACCATATTTTCTAAACCTCAAGTGAAAATGCGGTTGGACAAAGCCTAATACTCTTATATCAGCAAGAAAACAGAACATTAGAAATCAGGACTGACCAGGAAAAGCCAGCTCATAGGTATAACAAATATAATTCTGCCACCAGTTCAAGATACTCTAGATTTTTGCTGACTTGGTTTCAAGATGGGGCTTTAGAGAGTTTTCCATATTGATGAGATTTTCCGGCCCAGAGTTATAAGAAGGAAAGGCCTGCCTGCCGTCTCAGCCTCCCAGCTGCTCCCAGACACATCTGTGGGGAACCAGATAACTGACTCCTCGCCTGCTTATTTTAGCCCAGTGGCTTCGCTTCTTGACGCCTCCAGTCTCATGGGCACATTCCAAAGGCCCTCACTCTGAAACTGCCTGCAAGCAGGGACAAACAGCAGCAGCTGCCACCGCACTGATAATGGGTTTGTGTTGCTGCTTGCCCAGAAAGGCTGCTTTGAGCTGATGATTTGCATTCCTGCTTGCCCAAACATACAGCCTCCGTGCGGCCGCCAGCTTCTGCACAGAGAGAACAGCAGTGCCACCTACTGAACCGCTGGAGATGTAGCCAGCGACTCGGTCAGCTCAGGCCTGCTTGTCACTAAATCTGGCAGGACTGTGTACCCAGCAACTGGACTGAAAACCACCTTTGTACAGTGATTAAGTAGGCCTCCTCTTCTGCCAACTTGAGTGATTGTTTACCACTGTTAGGCTGAAAAAGTCTCAAGGAAGTTTATTTTTCTCTGAACAAATGAAACCAAATTGCAGTTGGGATCCAGGCTGTATCCCACTTCAGTGAGAAATGGGCGAGCCAGCAATTGTGGAGTTGAACATTGAATACAGTTAGTGAGTACTTACCCTGTGCTAGACACTGGGTGAGGCACCGGGATAGAAGTATGAATGAACTACACTAGACAAGCAATAGAGAGATAACGAACCTATACCAGTATTCCACAATTGACAAAATACACTCAAAGAACTCAGCCACAATTTACACCACAGAGAGTATATCTCCAGGGATGGAATTTGGGGGAACCAGCTTTCTATTTTCCCGTGGGTTGCATTGCTGCTGTTGCCAAGCTGAGATCCAGAAGCCATGATGACTTCTTCAATGGTTTTTTGGGTTTTTATAAATCATCAATTAACAAATAATATTATGGAATCTTTTTTTTTTTAGACAGAGTTTTGCTCTGCCACCCAGGCTAAAGTGCAATGGTGCAATCTCAGCTTACCGCAACCTCCACCTCCCAGGTTCAAGCGATTCTCCTCCCTCGGCCTCCCAAGTAGCTGGGATTACAGGCATGCTCCACCATGCCTGGCTAATTTTTTGTATTTAGTAGAGACAGGGTTTCACCCTGTTGGTCAGGCTGGTCTCGAACTCCTGACCTCAGATGATCCACCCACCTTGGCCTCCCAAAATGCTGGGATTACAGGTGTGAGCCACCGCGCCTGGCCTATATTTGGAATCTTCTTCACAAAATTGCTCCTTTGCAGATGCCCTAAGTATCTGCTTGGCCTTCCTCTTGGAAAATCTTACCTGGACAACTCTCAAAGTGCTAAATCTTTTTGCAGTATTCGCAAACTCATCTATGTGTGTTAATAGCACATTTCTGACAATTATTAATAAAGTATACTTTATATGTTTTTGGTGTCTAATAACATCAGAAAACCTTACTTAAATATGTGCATACATACAAACGTACTTGTACTTGCTTATGTAAGTTAGTAATTAAGCACCGTATTAAGTCGAGAACCCAACACATACTGAATTGGTCACACATTTGCTGCTGAGCAGCAGAAGCTGAACACCCTAAAGGGGACCCTACCATACTGAAAGACACTAATGCTTCAGCCACCGTGTACAGCTGCCATCCATTCATAGTCTAATGAGTTATGCAGGTGTGACTCCTCCTCTAAAAGGAGAGACCAGGTAAATACAAATTATTGGAAATGGGCAAATCTGTGTCATGTTGGACACAATGTTCATAGCTTTAAGACTGATTGCAATATTCACAAACTAAGCTAAAATTTCTTTTTTTTTTTTTTTTTTTGAGACTCTTGCTCTGTCGCCCAGGCTGGAGTGCAGTGGCATCATCTTGGCTTACTGCCACCTTCGCCTCCCAGGTTCAAGCGATTCTCCTGTCTCAGCCACCCGAGTAGCTGGGATTACAGGCACCTGCCACCATGCCCGGCTAATTTTTTGTATTTTTTAGTAGAAACAGGGTTTCACCGTGTTAGCCAGGATGGTCTCGATCTTCCGAGCTCGTGATCTGCCCTCCTTGGCCTCCCAAAGTGCCAGGATTACAGGTGTGAGCCACCACGCCCAGCCTAAGCTAAAATTTCTTAAACTACTACTGTGAAAATTATATGTGAAGCAGGATGAAGCAGACGTTAATCCTGCTAAAGTGTCTGGTATTTTACTATGAGTTTAGTTTTGAAGTGGGCAATAATTTAAATATTATGCATTAAATATTTACATTAGCTCTTATTTTCACTCATAAATATTCAGTTGTCATGTTTCCTACACATCCCGACTCCCTTCTTTTTGCAAGCTTCTGTGCAAAGTGGCTTTGCAAACGTGTTTCCACTCAATCTTTCAGCTGCTGACGTCATAGACTTTTCTTATATGACTTATTCTTTGATTCCCATGATGCAGTCAAAAGGGAGGTTTTCAGGTACTAAATGTGTAAGCGCAAGGCTGCTGTCAGCTGCTACAAGTCCACATTTAGCCATTAGGTGTGCTTCTAGGAGAACAGGCACACACCACCCTGGACATCTCTCAGAACCTTCCACAAAATTCTGAGACCACTCCAGGCCTCATTCTCGCCAAAATACCTGCACTGTTCTAAGGATAGGCATTGTAGCTTATCTAGGTCCCTTTGTTTGAATTTTTATTTTATTTCAATAGTTTTTGGGGTACACGTGGTTTTTTGTTACGTGGATAAGTTCTTTAGTGGTGATTTCTGAGATTTTGGTGCATCAGGTACACCTGAGCAGTGTACACTGTACCCAATACGTAGTCTTTCATCCCTTACCCCCTCCAACTCTTCCCTGCAAGTCCCCGAAGTCCCCATATCATACTTACGCCTTTGCATCCTCATAGCTTAGCTCCCACTTATAAATGAGAACATATGATGATTGGTTTTTCATTCCTGAGTTACTTCACTGAGAATAATGTCCTCCAGCTCCATCCAAGTTGCTGCAAAGGCCATTATTTCATTCCATTTTATGGCTGAGTAGTATTCCATATTGTCTATATACCACATTTTCTTTTTTTTTTGTTTTCTTTTTTTAAAATTATTATTATTATACTTTAAGTTTTAGGATACATGTGCACAACGTGCAAGTTTGTTACATATGTATACATGTGCCATGTTGGTGTGCTGCACCCATTAATTTGTCGTTTAGCATTAGGTATATCTCCTAATGCTATCCCTCCCCCCTCCCCCCACCCCACAACAGGCCCCAGTGTGTGATATTCCCCTTCCTGTGTCCATGTGTTCTCATTGTTCAATTCCCACCTCTGAGTGAGAACATGCGATGTTTGGTTTTTTTGTCCTTGCGATAGTTTGCTGAGAATGATGGTTTCCAGCTTCATCCATGTCCCTACAAAGAACATGAACTCATCATTTTTTATGGCTGCATAGTATTCCATGGTGTATATATGCCACATTTTCTTAATCCAGTCTCATTGTTGGACATTTGGGTTGGTTCCAAGTCTTTGCTATTGTGAATAGTACTGCAATAAACATACGTGTGCATGTGTCTTTATAGCAGCATGATTTATAATCCTTTGGGTATATACCCAGTAATGAGATGGCTGGGTCAAATAGTATTTCTAATTCCAGATCCCTGAGGAATCGCCACACTGTCTTCCACAATGGTTGAACTAGTTTACAGTCCCACCAACAGTGTAAAAGTGTTCCTATTTCTCCACATCCTCTCCAGCACCTGTTGTTTCCTGACTTTTTAATGATTGCCATTGTAACTGGTGTGAGATGGTATCTCATTGTGGTTTTGATTTGCATTTCTCTGATGGCCAGTGATGGTGAGCATTTTTTCATGTGTTTTTAGACCGCATAAACGTCTTCTTTTGAGAAGTGTCTGTTCATATCCTTCGCCCACTTTTTGATGGGTTTGTTTGTTTTGTTGGAAATTTGTTTGAGTTCATTGTAGATTCTGGATATTAGCCCTTTGTCCAATGAGTAGGTTGCAAAAATTTTCTCCCATTTTGTAGGTTGCCTGTTCACTCTGATGGTAGTTTCTTTTGCTGTGCAGAAGCTCTTTAGTTTAATTAGATCCCATTTGTCAATTTTGGCTTTTGTTGCCATTGCTTTTGGTGTTTTAGATATGAAGTCATTGCCCATGCCTATGTCCTTAATGGTATTGCCTAGGTTTTCTTCTAGGGTTTTTATGGTTTTAGGTCTAACATTTAAGTCTTTAATCCATCTTGAATTAATTTTTGTATAAGGTGTAGGGAAGGGATCCAGTTTCAGCTTTCTACATATGGCTAGCCAGTTTTCCCAGCACCATTTATTAAATAGGGAATCCTTTCCCCATTGCTTGTTTTTGTCAGGTTTGTCAAAGATCAGATGGTTGTAGATATGTGGCATTATTTCTGAGGGCTCTGTTCTGTTCCATTGGTCTGTATCTCTGTTTTGGTACCAGTATCATGCTGTTTTGGTTACTGTAGCCTTGTCGTATAGTTTGAAGTCAGGTAGTGTGATGCCTCCAGCTTTGTTCTTTTGGCTTTGGATTGACTTGGCAATGTGGGCTTTTTTTTGGTTCCATATGAACTTTAAAGTAGTTTTTTCCAATTCTGTGAAGAAAGTCATTGGTAGCTTGATGGGGATGGCATTGAATCTATAAATTACCTTGGGTAGTATGGCCATTTTCACGATATTGATTCTTCCTATCCATGAGCATGGAATGTTCTTCCATTTGTTTGTATCCTTTTTTATTTCATTGAGCAGTGGTTTGTAGTTCTCCTTGAAGAGGTCCTTCACATCCCTTGTAAGTTGGATTCCTAGGTATTTTATTCTCTTTGAAGCAATTGTGAATGGGAGTTCACTCATGATTTGGCTCTCTATTTGTCTGTTATTGGTGTATAAGAATGCTTGTGATTTTTGCACATTGATTTTGTATCCTGAGGCTTTGCTGAAGTTGCTTATCAGCTTAAGGAGATTTTGGGCTGAGATGATGGGGTTCTAGATATACAATCATGTCATCTGCAAACAGGGACAATTTGACTTCCTCTTTTCCTAATTGAATACCCTTTATTTCCTTCTCCTGCCTGATTGCCCTGGCCAGAACTTCCAACACTACGTTGAATAGGAGTGGTGAGAGAGGGCATCCCTGTCTTTTGCCAGTTTTCAAAGGGAATGCTTCCAGTTTTTGTCCATTCAGTATGATATTGGCTGTGGGTTTGTCATAGATAGCTCTTATTATTTTGAAATACGTCCCATCAATACCTAATTTATTGAGAGTTTTTAGCATGAAGGGCTGTTGAATTTTGTCAAAGGCCTTTTCTGCATCTATTGAGATAATCATGTGGTTTTTGTCTTTGGTTCTGTTTGTGTGCTGGATTACGTTTATTGATTTGCATATGTTGAACCAGCCTTGCATCCCAGGGATGAAGCCCACTTGATCATGGTGGATAAACTTTTTGATGTGTTGCTGGATTCAGTTTGCCAGTATTTTATTGAGGATTTTTGCATCAATGTTCATCAAGGATATTGGTCTAAAATTCTCTTTTTTGGTTGTGTCTCTGCCAGGCTTTGGTATCAGAATGATGCTGGCCTCATAAAATGATTTAGGGAGGATTCCCTCTTTTTCTATTGATTGGAATAGTTTCAGAAGGAATGGTACCAGCTCCTCCTTGTACCTCTGGTAGAATTCGGCTGTGAATCCATCTGATCCTGGACTTTTTTTGGTTGGTAAGCTATTAATTATTGCCTCAATTTCAGAGCCTGTTATTGGTCTATTCAGAGATTCAACTTCTTCCTGGCTTAGTCTTGGGAGAGTGTATGTGTCGAGGAATTTATCTGTTTCTTCTAGATTTTCTAGTTTATTTGCGTAGAGGTGTTTATAGTATTCTCTGATGGTAGTTTGTATTTCTGTGGGATCAGTGGTGATATCCCCTTTGTCATTTTTTATTGCGTTTATTTGATTCTTCTCTCTTTTCTTCTTTATTAGTCTTGCTAGTGGTCTATCATTTTTGTTGATCTTTTCAAAAAACCAGCTCCTGGATTCATTGATTTTTTGAAGGGATTTTTGTGTCTCTATTTCCTTCAGTTCTGCTCTAATCTTAGTTATTTCTTGCCTTCTGCTAGCTTTTGAATGTGTTTGCTCTTGCTTCTCTAGTTCTTTTAATTGTGATGTTAGGGTGTCAATTTTAGATCTTTCCTGCTTTCTCTTGTGGGCATTTAGTGCTATAAATTTCCCTCTACACACTGCTTTGAATGTGTCCCAGAGATTTTGATATGTTGTGTCTTTGTTCTCGTTGGTTTCAAAGAACATCTTTATTTCTGCCTTCATTTTGTTATGTACGCAGTATTCATTTAGGAGCAGGTTGTTCAGTTTCCATGTAGTTGAGCAGTTTTGAGTGAGTTTCTTAATCCTGAGTTCTGGTTTGATTGCACTGTGGTCTGAGAGACCGTTTGTTATAATTTCTGTTCTTTTACATTTGCTGAGGAGTGTTTTACTTCCAACTATGTGGTCAGTTTTGGAATAGGTGTGATGTGGTGCTGAAAAGAGTGTATATTCTGTTGATTTGGGGTGGAGAGTTCTGTAGATGTCTATTAGGTCTGCTTGATGCAGAGCTGAGTTCAATTCCTGGATATCCTTGTTAACTTTCTGTCTCATTGATCTGTCTAATGTTGACAGTGGGGTGTTAAAGTCTCCCATTATTATTGTGTGGGAGTCTAAGTCTCTTTGTAGGTCACTAAGGACTTGCTTTATGAATCTGGGTGCTCCTGTATTGGGTGCATATATATTTAGGATAGTTAGTTCTTCTTGTTGAATCGATCCCTTTACCATTATATAATGGCCTTCTTTGTCTCTTTTGATCTTTGTTGGTTTAGAGTCTGTTTTATCAGAGACTAGGATTGCAACCCCTGCCTTTTTTTGTTTTCCATTTGCTTGGTAGATCTTCCTGCATCCCTTTATTTTGAGCCTATATGTGTCTCTGCACGTGAGATGGGTCTCCTGAATACAGCACACTGATGGGTCTTGACTCTTATCCAATTTGCCAGTCTGTGCCTTTTAATTGGAGCATTTAGCCCATTTACATTTAAGATTAGTATTGTTATGTGTGAATTTGATCCTGTCATTATGATGTTAGCTGGTTATTTTGCTCGTTAGTTGATGCAGTTTCTTCCTAGCCTCGATGGTCTTTACAATTTGGCATGTTTTTGCAGTGGCTGGTACCGGTTGTTCCTTTCCATGTTTAGTGCTTCCTTCAGGAACTCTTTTAGGGCAGGCCTGGTGGTGACAAAATCTCTCAGCATTTGCTTGTCTGTAAAGGATTTTATTTCTCCTTCACTTATGAAGCTTAGTTTGGCTGGATATGAAATTCTGGGTTGAAAATTCTTTTCTTTAAGAATGTTGAATATTGGCCCCCACTCTCTTCTGGCTTGTAGAGTTTCTGCCGAGAGATCAGCTGTTAGTCTGATGGGCTTCCCTTTGTGGGTAACCCGACCTTTCTCTCTGGCTGCCCTTAACATTTTTTCCTTCATTTCAACTTTGCTGAATCTGACAATTATGTATCTTGGAGTTGCTCTTCTCAAGGAGTATCTTTGTGGCGTTCTCTGTATTTCCTGAATTTGAATGTTGGCCTGCCTTGCTAGATTGGGGAAGTTCTCCTGGATAGTATCCTGCAGAGTGTTTTCCAACTTGGTTCCATTCTCCCCGTCACTTTCAGGTACACCAATTAGACGCAGATTTGGTCTTTTCACTAGTCCATATTTCTTGGAGGCTTTGTTGATTTCTTTTTATTCTTTTTTCTCTAAACTTCTCTTCACACTTCATTTCGTTCATTTCATCTTCCATCGCTGATACCCTTTCTTCCAGTTGATCACATCGGTTACTGAGGCTTGTGCATTTGTCATATAGTTCTCGTGCCGTGGTTTTCAGCTCCATTAGGTCCTTTAAGGACTTCTCTGCATTGGTTATTCTAGTTATCCATTCATCTAATTGTTTTCAAAGTTTTTAACTTCTTTGCCATTGGTTCAAACTCCTTTAGCTCAGAGTAGTTTGATCTTCTGAAGCCTTCCTCTCTCAACTCGTCAAAGTCATTCTCCATCCAGCTTTGTTCCGTTGCTGGTGAGGAGCTGCGTTCCTTTGGCGGAGGAGAGGCGCTCTGATTTTTAGAGTTTCCGGTTTTTCTGCTCTGTTTTTTCCCCATCTTTGTAGTTTTATCTACCTTTGGTCTTTGATGATGGTGATGTACAGATGGGTTTTTGGTGTAGATGTCCTTTCTGTTTGTTAGTTTTCCTTCTAACAGTCAGGATCCTCAGCTGCAGGTCCGTTGGAGTTTACTGGAAGTCCACTCCAGACCCTGTTTGCCTGGGTATCAGCAGCGGGGGCTACAGAACAGCAGATATTGGTGAATCACAAATGCTGCTGCCTGTTCGTTCCTCTGGAAGTTTTGTCTTAGAGGAGTACCCAGCCGTGTGAGGTGTCAGTCCGCCCCTACTGGGGGGTGCCTCCCAGTTAGGCTACTCAGGGGTCAGGGACCCACTTGAGGAGGCAGTCTGCCTGTTCTCAGATCTTAAGCTGCATGCTGGGAGAACCACTACTCTCTTCAAAGCTGTCAGACAGGGACATTTAAGACTGCAGAGGTTATTGCTGTCTTTTGTTTGTGCCCTGCCGCCAGAGGTGGAGCCTACAGAGGCAGGCAGGCCTCCTTGAGCTGTGGTGGGCTCCACCCAGTTCGAGCTTCCTGCCGCTTTGTTTACCTGCTCAAGCCTGAGCAATGGCAGGTGCCCCTCCCCCAGCCTCACGGCCACCTTGCAGTTTGATCTCAGACTGCTGCGCTAGTAATGAGCGACGCTCCGTGGGCGTAGGACCCTCTGAGCCATGCGCGGGATATAATCTCCTGGTGTGCCATTTGCTAAGACCATTGGAAGAGCGCAGTATTAGGGTGGGAGTGACCCGATTTTCCAGGTGCCATCTGTCACCCCTTTCTTTGACTAGGAAAGGGAATTCCCTGACCCCTTGCACTTCCCGGGTGACGCGATGCCTCGCCCTGCTTTGGCTCACACACGGTGCACTGCACCCACTGTCCTTCACCCACTGTCCGGCATTCCCCAGTGAGATGAACCCAGTACCTCAGTTGGAAATGCAGAAATCACCCATCTTCTGCGTCGCTCACGCTGGGAGCTGTAGACTGGAGCTGTTCCTATTCGGCCATCTTGGCTCCACCCACATTTTCTTTATCTACTTGTTGGTTGATGGGCATTTAGGTTGGTTCCATATTTTTGCAATTGTGAATTGTGCTGCTGTAAACATGTGTGTGCATGTGTCTTTTTAATAAAATGACTTCTTTTCCTTTGGGTAGATACCCAGTAGTGGGATTGCTAGATTGGATGGTAGTTCTACTTTTTGTTCTTTAAGGGATCTCCATACTGTTTTTCATAGTGGTTGAACTAGTTTACATTCCCACCAGCAGCATAAAAGTGTTCCCTCTCACCACACCCCCCTCCAACATCTTTTTTTTTTTTAATTTTTTATTTATGGCCATTCTTGCAGGAATAAGGTGGTAGCTCATTGTGGTTTTAATTTGCATTTTCCTCATAATTAGTGATGTTGAGCATTTTTTCATATGTTTGTTGGCTGTTTGTATATCTTCTTTTGACAATTGTCTATTCATATTCTTTGCCCACTTTTTGATGGGAGTATTTTTTCTTGTTGATTTGTTTGAGTTCCTTGTAGATTCTGGATATTAATCCTTTGTCAGATGCATAGTTTTCAAATATTTTCTCTCATTCTGTGGGTTGTCTGTTTACAACACTGAATACTTCTTTTGCTATGCAGAATCTTTTTGGTTTAATTAGGTCCCATTTATTTTTGTTTTTGTTGCATTTGCTTTTGAGTTCTTAGTCATGAATTCTTTGTCTATGCCAATGTCTAAAAGAGTTTTTCCAATGTTATCTTCTAGAATTTTTATGGTTTCAGGTCTTACATTTAAGTCTTTGATCCACCCTGAGTTGATTATTGTGTAAGGTGAGAGATGAGGATCCAGTTTCTTTCTTCTACACGTGGCTTGCCAGTTTTCCTAGCACCTTTTATTGAATAGGGTTTCCTTTCCCCACTTTATCTTTTTGTAAGCTTTGTCAAAGATCAGTTGGCTATTAGTATTTGGCTTTATTTCTGGGTTCTCTATTCTGTTCCATTGGTCTATGTACATGATTTGTTCTTTTAGCTTAGCCTTCCTTTGGCTAGGTGGGCTCTTTTTTGGTTCCATATGAATTTTAGGTGTGTTTCTTCTAGTTCTGTGAAGTAGGATGATAGTATTTTGATGGGAATTGCATTAAATCTGTAGATTGCTTTTGGCAGTATGGTCATTTTCACAATATTAATTCTACCCATCCATGAACATGGGATGTGTTTCCATTTGTTTGTGCCATCTATGATTTCTTTCCGCAGTGTTTTGTAGTTTTCCTTGTAGAGATCTTTCACCTCCTTGATTAGGTATATTCCTAAGTTTTTGTTTGTTTGTTTGTTTGTTTGTTTTTTACAGCTATTGTAAAAGAGGTTGAGTTCTTGATTTGATTCTCAACTTGGTCATTGTTGGTGTATAGTAGGGTTAGTGATTTGTGTACATTAATTTTGTATCCTGAAATATCGCTGAATTCATTTACCAGTTCTAGGAGCTTTTTGAATGAGTCTTTAGGGTTTTCTAGATATACGATCATGTCATCGGCAAACACCTACAGTTTGACTTCCTCTTTACCGATTTGGATGTCCTTTATTTCCTTCTGTTATCTAACTGCTATGGCTAGGACTTCCAGTACTATGTTGAATGGAAGTGGTGAAAGTGGGCATCCTTGTCTTGTTCCAGTTCTCAAGGGGAATGCTTTCAACTTTTCCCCATTCAGTATAATATTGGCTGTGGGTTGTCACATATGGCTTTTATTACCTTCAGCTATGTCCCTTCTATGGCAATTTTGCTGAAGGTTTTTATAATAAAGGGATGCCAGATTTTGTCAAATGCTTTTCTGTGTCTATTGAGATGATCACATGATTTTTGTTTTTAATTGTGTTTATGTGATATATCACATTTACTGACTTGCATATGTTAAACCATCCCTGTAAACCCATATGAAACCCACTTGATCATGGTGGATTATGTTTTTGAAGGGCTTTTGAATTTGGTTAGCTAGTATTTTGTTGAGGATTTTTGCATCTATGTTCATCACAGATATTGGTCTGTAGTTTTCTTTTTTTGTTATATCCTTTTCTGGCTTTGGTATTAGGATGATACTGGCTTCATAGAATGATTTAGGAAGGATTCCCTCTTTCTCTATCTTTTGGAATAGTTTCAGGATTGTCACAAATTCTTTTTTAGATGTCTGGTAGAATTCAGCAGTGAATCCATCTGGTACTGTACTTTTTTTGTTGGTAATTTTTTAAATTACTGATTCAATCTCATTGCTTGCTATTGGTCTGTTTAGAGTTTCCATTTTTTTCCTGATTTAATCTAGAAGGGTTGTATATTTTCAGGAATTTATCCATCTCTTCTAGATTTCCTAGTTTGTGTGCATAAAGGTGTTCATAGTAGTCTTGAATGATCTTTTGTATTTCTGTGGTATTGGCTGTAATATTTCCAGTTTCTCTCACTCTCTCTTTTTTTTTTTTTTTTTTTGTTTGAGACTGAGCCTCACTCTGTCATCCAGCTGGAGTGCAATGGTGCGATCTCGGCTTACTGCAACCTCCACCTCCCAGGCCCAAGCAATTCTCATACATCAGCCTCCTGACTAGTTGGGATTATAGGTGCGCACCACCATGCCCAGCTAATTTTTGTACTTTTAGTAGAAACAGCATTTTGCCATGTTGGCCAGGCTGGTCTCAACTTCCTGGCCTCAAGCAGTCTGCCTACCTCGGCCTCCGAAAGTGCTGGGATTACAAGCATGAGCCACCGCGCCTGGCCCTATTTCATTTCTAATTGAACTAGACTGGATCTTCTCTCTTCTTTTCTCAGTTAGTCTCACTAACGGGCCATCAATTTTGTTGCTCTTTTCAAAGAACCAACTTTTTGTTTCATTTATTGTTCGTAGTTCTTTTTGTTTCAATTTTATTTCAGTCTGCTATGATCTTTGTTATTTCTTTTCTTCTGCTGGGCTTGTATTTAGTTTGTTCTTGTTTCTCTAGTTCTTTGAGATGTGACATTGGGTCGTCTATTTGTGCTCTTTCAGACTTTTTGATGTAGATGTTTAATGCTATGAACTTTCCTCTTAGCACTGCTTTTGCTGTATCCCAGAGGTTTTGATAAGTTGTGTCACTATTATCATTCATTTCAAAGAATTGTTTAATTTCCATCTTGATTTCATTATTAATCCAAAGATCATTCAAGGGCAGATTATTTACTTTCCATGTATTTGTATAGTTCTGAGGATTCCTTTTGGAATTAACTTCCAATTTTATTCCATTGTGGCCTGAGAAGCTCCTTGATATGATTTTGACTTTCTTAAATGTATTAAGACTTGTTTTGTGGCCTATCATATGGTCTATCTTGGAGAATATTCCGCATGCTGATGAGAATAATGAATATTCTGCAGTTATTGGGTAGAATTTTCTATAAATATCTGTTAGGTCCATTTGTTCTAGGGTGTAGTTTAAGTCTATTTTTTCTCTGTTGACTTTCTGTCTTGATGATCTGCCTAATGCTGTCAGTGGAGTACTGAAGTCCCGCACTATTATTTTGTTCCTATCCATCTCATTTCTTAGGTCACGTAGTAATTATTTTATAAATTTGGGAGCTCCAGTGTTAGGTGCATATATATTTAGGTGCATATGTAACATCTTCCTGTTGGACTAATCCTTCTATCACTATATAATGTCCTTCTTTGTCTGTTTTTACAGTTGTTGGTTTAAAGTCTGCTTTATCTAAGAATAACTACTCCTGCTCGCTTTTGGTTTCCATTTGTGTGGAATATCTTTTTCCACCCCTTTACCTTAAGTCTATGTGAGGTCTTATGTGTTAGGTAAGTCTCATGAAGATAGCAGACACTTGGTTGGTAGGTTTTTTTAAATCCATTCTGCCATTCTATATCTTTTTTTTTTTTTTTTTTTTTTGAGATGGAGTCTCACTCTGTCGCCCAGGCTGGGGTGCAGTGGTGCAATCTCAGCTAACTACAACCTCCGCCTCTGCCTCCTGTGTTGAAGCGATTCTCCTGCCTCAGCCTCCCAAGTAGCTGGGAATACAGGCACATGCCACCACGCCTGGCTAATTTTTTGTGTTTTTAGTAGAGATGGGGTTTCACCATGTTAGCTAGGATGGTCTCAATCTCCTGACTTCGTGATCCACCCACCTTGGCCTCCCAAAGTGCTGGGATTACAGGCTTGAGCCACCATGCCCCTGACCCATTCTGTATCTTTTAGGTGGAGCATTTAGGCCATTTACATTCAATGTTAGTATTGAGATGTGAGGTACTGTTCTATTCATCATGTTAGTTGTTGCCTAAATACCTTGTTTTTTATCATTGTGTTATTTTATAGGCCCTGTGAGACTCATGCTTTCAGAATGCTTGATTTTACTGTATTTTCAGGTTTTGTTTCAAGACTTAGAAGCCCTTTTAGCATTTCTTGTAGTGCCGGTTTGGTAGTGGCAAATTCTCTAAGCATTTGTTTGTTTGCAAAAGACTTTATCTCTCCTTCATTTATGAAGCTTAGTTTTGCTGGATACAAAATTCTTGGATGACAATTATTTTGTTTCAGGAAGTTAAAGATAGGATACCAATCCCTTCTAACTTGTAAGGTTTCTGCTGAGGAATCTGCTGTTAATCTGATAAGTTTTCCTTTATAGGTTACCTGATGCTTTTGTCTCATAGCTCTTTAGATTCTTTCCTTTATCTTGACTTTAGATAACCTGATGACTATGTTCCTTGGTGATGATCTTCTGGCGATGACTTTTCCAGGAGAGCTTCTTATAGCTGGATGTCTAGATTCCTAGCAAAGCCAGGGAAGTTTTTCTCAGTTATTCCCTCAAATAGGTTTTCCAAACTTATAGGTTTCTCTTCTTCCTCTGGAACACCAAATATTCTTAGGTTTGGACATTTTACTTAATCCCATATTTCTTGGAGACTTTGTTCTTTTTTTTTCTTTTCTTTTTTCTTTGTCTTTGTCTGATTGGGTTAATTCAAAAGCCTTTTCTTCCAGCTCTGAAATTCTTTCTTCTACTTGTTCTAGTCTATTGTAGAAACTTTCCACTCCATTTTGTATTTTGCTAAGTGTGTCTTTCATTTCCAGATGTTCTGAATGTTTTTTTCTCTATGATATCTATTTCTCTGGAAAATTTTTCATCCATATCCTGGACTATTTTTTAAATTTCTTTAAGTAGCCAGTAATCCCAGCACTTTGGGAGGCTGAGGCGGGTGGATTACTTGAGGTCAGGGGTTTGAGACCAGCCTGGCCAACATGGTGTAACCCCATCTCTACTAAAAATACAAAATTTGCCAGGTGTGGTGGTGCATGCCTGTAATCCCAGTTACTCAGGAGTCTGAGGCAAGAGAATTGCTTGAACCCAGAGGACTGCCAAGAGTTGCTGTAATGCCCTGACTTGGTTGGCCTCCAGCCAGGAAGTGGCACTTGCAAGAGAGCACCAGCTGTGGCAGTAACAGTGGGATTTGAGCTTGTCCTAAGTTGGCCAGGGGAAGTATTCTGGTTTCTCAGGCAGTGGGCTCCCAAGAGTTTATGTCCTTTGTGTTAAGCTATCAGGGCAGGTAGAGAAATACCATCAGGTGAGGGCAGGGTTAGGCAGGTCTGAGCTCAGACTTTCCTTGGGCAGGGCTTGCCACAGCCACTGTGGGGATGGGGGGGTGGTTCTCAGGCCATTGGGATAATGTTCCATAGGGTAGTACAATTGACTCTGGTATGCAGTAGAGTTTACAAGGGGAGTGGAGAATAGCTGGGTGAATGATAGGCCTCACCCAGCTCCCATGCAGTTGGCGAGGCTGGTCTCAATCCTGCAATGCCCTGCTAACAGTGCTGGGTTTAGATCCAGGCAGCCTGCACATAGAACTCAGACCTGCCCCAGGCTATAAGCTTCTGCACTGAGAAAGCAAGCAGGGCTTTTAGGCTTCACCCCTCCCATCTGCCCACCATGCCAGGTGCCTAGCTCCTGTGCTTGTGTCTGCAGCACACTTCCCACTTGCCCCCCAGATTCTGATCAAGGGAGTTCATGCCCACTCAAAATCGTGTCACAAAATTCAGTTGGGAGCTTCTTTCACCCTGTGACCCCTCCCTGGATCCACTGGCTGCCTTCCCCAAAGGCCCCTATGAGATATAGTTAGGGATGGCTTCCCTGGGCTCGAGCTGGAGAATGGGAGTGCTGCAGAGTGCCTCCATCAAGAAGAATATAACAATTAGGACATTAGGCTGGGAGCAGTGGCTCATGCCTGTAATCCCAGTACTTTGGGAGGGCGAGGTAGGTGGATCACAAGGTCAGGAGTTCAACACCAGCCTGGCCAACATGGTGAAACCCCATCTCTACTAAAAAATGCAAAAATTAGCCGGGCATGGTAGCCCTAGTGGGCACCTGTAATCCCAGCTACTTGGGAGGCAGAGGCAGGAGAATTGCTTGCTCCTGGGAGGTGGAGGTTGCAGTGAGCTGAGATCATGCCACTGCACTCCAGCCTGGGTGACAGAGCAAGACTCCTTCTCGAAAAAAAAAAAATTAGGACATTAATGGAAACTTCATTTCAGCAAGCTGTCTAACATGTCAGAGAATAGAGAGATGCACTTGAAGTTTAGAGAAGCACAGTTTGCTCTAAACCAAGGCTTTAAATAGGAATGTTTTTTTAAAAAATCCGTACATATACCAGAAGACCAATGATTTTTTTTTCCTCTTGTCCGAATTTCAACTCAAGTCCCAAGACTAAGTGTAAGTGCTAAGGTACCTCACATTCTAGAGTGGAACTGGACTGTCTTTGCAGAAATTTTAGGAAGTGGCCTCAAATCACCATCAGTGGTCTGTCAACCACATTTAGCTTATATTTGAGAAAACATGAATGATGAAGAGGGGAAACACTGATGGGTGTGGATGACTTTGAGGAGAATTGTTAGACTGCTGAGCAATTTCTCTCTTCTTCCTTTGACAGGGTGCATAGTATGAGAAGACTTAAGAGATGGGTAGAGAAAAACTAAAAAGCATCCAGAGAGGTAGGGGGAAAAAAAGCCAGAAGAGTACATTGTCATGGAAACCAAGGGAAGAAAGTGTTTCAAGAAAAAGGGAGTAGGCAGCTTTATCAGGTGCTGCTGAGAGGTTAAGCTAAGAAATGAAAAGCACTTATTGTATTTAGCAATTATGGGACATTGGCTTCATTGATTAGAGCAATTTTCCCCAGAGTGGTAAGGGTGGAAGTGAGATTGCAGTAGGTGAAGCGCTAATGAGAGAAAATCCAGACAATTCTTTGAATTAGGCTGTCAAAGGAGAGAGAAAGGCTAGTAACTGAAGGTACATGTAAATTCCAGGGAAGAACTTTTAAGATTTAAAATTAAGAGTATATTTATCCAAAGGAAAGAAAATATGTGTAGCGAAGAGATATCAGCACCCCCATGTTTATTGCAGCATTATTCATAATAGACATATTGTCATAATAGACAATACATGGAATCAACCTAAGTGTCCATCAGCAGATGACTGGGTAAAGAAAATGTGGTATTTATATACAAATAATGGAATACTATTCAGTCATAATAAAGAATGAAATCCAGTCTTTCACAGCAACATGAATGAGATTAGAGGATATTAAGTGAAATGAGCCAGGCACAGAAAGATAAATACTGTGTGTTCTCACTCATATGTGGGAGCTTAAAAAGTTCTGCTCATAGAAGTAGAGAATAGAATGATAGTTACTAGAAGCTGGGAAGGCAGGGAGGGAGGATAGGGAGAGGCGGTTTACAGATACAAAATTACAGCTAGATAGAAGGAATAAATTCTAGTGTTCTATACTGCTATAAGGTGACTAGTTAACAATAATTTCTTGTATATTTTCAAACAACTAGAAGAGATTATTTTGAATGTTTCTAACACAAAAAATGATAAATGTTGGAGGTGATGGATATGCTAATTATCCTGAATTGATGATTATACATTGTATACATGTATCAAAATATCACACTGTACTTTATAAATATGTACAATTATTACATGTCAATTTTAAAAGATTTACTAGAAAAATAAGAGTATAAAGCACTCAAGGAAAATTAACCTGCAATGTCATATGTACTACACAGAGACAATATCCTACAGCATAGTGAAAGCTGTGGGTCTTGAAGAGCTATATGTACACACACATAACTTTTTAATAATCTTTAAAACAAAGATCAAAGTTTATTTGTTTAGGTCCCATTATACAACCAAAATAAAAGTAAAATATAAAAGAAACCAAATGATTGAAGTTTGAAATTCCTAAAATGGCCAATTTGTACAATAGTGGAAAATTTGATCAAGGTTTCTGAGAAGTCCAGGGCTTTTTCAGGTAAATCAGAGGTCACATGATTTGCATCACTGAAATGGTTCTTGGTTAGTCCAGTAGAAAAGAATGTATAACCACGTATACATGGATATGATCTATGCCAGTTAGATTCCTGATAAAGTCAGTCTGGGACAGGTTTCTGAACTGTACTATGTAGCTAGATACAACTGAGAAACTTTCAAATGGAAATTTCATATGGCATCACTTCAATCAAAAGAAATAATAAAACTAAAAATATGTATCACTATTAGAGGAGAAAGCAGTGGTTATGGTGTGGGTACTGCAGTAAGTGACTGTCCGTAGCATGCTAGGAAGGTAATGTTGTAACAAGTAGGAAGCAGTTAATTTTCCCCAGTGCTTTCAGCTTTGAGGGCAGTCTAAGGCTTTTCTCTAGCATGTTTATAGCCAAGTGTTTGAGTCAGCCAGTGTGAGCAGGGTAATGCTTTCTGTCTTCCATTTCTTTTTTCACACAGCCAAATAAAAACACAGACAAACCAACCAACCAAGCACTGACGAGCCAGTAAAGAGGGAACTGTCGGGGAATCAGGGCTGAGAGAATCTCTGATACAGCAGCGGAAATAGGTAAAATGTATTAGCATTAGAGAAGTGTCAAAAGACAAAAATCTCAACAAATTTAGTTAAATGATTTCATTGGCATTTACTTGCAATTCATGAATTGGGCAGCATCTCACCTAGAAATAGGCACTATGCCGGAGGCATGTTGGAGCAGTAAATTTTTGTAAGGTAGCTTAAGCAGGAACAAAAAAAAAACAACATAATACAAAGAGTGGATTGGTTAACATCTGGTTGTAAGGGTTAAAGCAGGAGGGAATTCCTTATCGTGCCAGCTAACACTGGCCTATTTGGGGGATTTGTCTATCATCTCTCCTGATTTTTTGGAAGGTCAGATTACCAATTTAGTTTAAGTTTGGTGATGTGGAGCTTCAGCGTGAGTGACTCCATTTTGATTCTGTCTGTTCTATTGGGGCCTGATGCAGGAGCTCAGTCCAAAACACTGGCCTCCATCAATTTCACTTCACGGGAAATTGGACAACTCTTTAAAGATAAGAAAGATGGAATAAAGTTCCAGATATTGTGAAGTTTGGTAATTTGGTGGCAAGAAGTTGAAGGATTTTTAAATTTATTTCAATGTAAAGTAAAAGGCAAGGTTATCTCCTGTGAATGAGGAGGAGGGGTTGGTGGGTTGGGTTTAAAGAGAATCGAGAAGAGATTTAAATATAAAAGCTGCCAGGAAGAATAGGGGAGGAAAAATGATTAAAAGAGCATGAGACTGTAGATCTATTGAGACTGGATAGAGACCAGGAAGGTAAAATGACCCAGATGCATGGTGTGGGGTGTTCTCCAGCAGCTGCCCAGGCCATGACTAGGCTCAGAGAAGGCAGCCCAAAGTTGGTGTTTTGTCACTGCAGTTACAAGGGGTAACAAGAAAAATATTGACAAGATGGGAATTGAAACACTAGGTCATGAAATTTAGGCTGGACTGGGGTATCAATCCCTTAATAAATCTTTGTTAACAGGGAAGTGAAAGAAAATAGAAACCTAATGGAGACATCCCACCAACCTAATCACTGAGCCCTACTGATTTTACATCCCAAATCTCTGTCCATTCTCTCCACCTCTCTCCACTTCCACTCTCACTACATGGTCACCAGCATCTCTTACCTCCTGACTTATCTCCCGACATCCACCATTGATCATGGCATCCCAAAATTACTTATTAAATACCTAAATCTTCATTGTTTTTCCCTGCTCAATATCCTTCCATGGTGTGCTAGACAGGGTCCTCGCTAAACATGGAGGTCCTTTGACCACGCTACATAAGGCATGGTCTTTTATTTCTCTCACCCTACGGGTACTCTTATCTGCCATGCTCCAGGTAGCAAATGTCCCTCTTAAAATATATAGCCTAGATCGTAGACACCAAGACAGGATTAAACATGCAATAGTATTATTAGGGGAGATGCCTGTGAGAGAAAATAGAGAAGCAGAAGACACTGGAAGAGCTGTCGGTACACAATGCAGATCTGGCCGCGAGTGTAGAAGAGAGGGAAGGAAGGTGGGAGAGCCCTGGATTACGAGGGAGCCTGAGGAAAAGCTGGCAAGGCTGCAGGGGAGTCCTCAGCTAAGGATGGCCTTCAAAGGAGTCCCATATCTTCCAGGAATGGGCCCGCCTTGATCACCTGGCTGTGCTCAGCTACTGGCTGGAGCTACCTATGAAAGCCTCAGAGCAAACACATTGATAGATTTCAGAGCACTGTTGCTGGGCCCCGGTATGATTTTGCTTCCTGTCATTGGAGGTCTGTGAGGCCCATTCTTAGAGATACGAGAAATCGCTTCCCATTAAAGTCTTAAAATTGAGTCTTAAATCCTTAAAAAAGCATCATGAACCCTATAAATTTTAGTCTCCACCCACCACTCAAGCCTTACCCCACCCCACTTTTTTACTGCTCCGGTCATACCAGGCTTCTCTCAATTCTAGAAATGCACCATGCTCTAGAAAGGCACCAATCAAGGCCTTTATTAATTCAGCATCCCTTACCAGCAAAGCTCACTCTGATCCCATCACCACCTATGCCTGGCTATATTTTTACTGAGGCTTTGCTCATATCTTTGCTTAGATGCCATCTCCCCAACTCCTCTGCCTATCCCCCCCAGCTTGGGTTCAGTGCACTATTATGTGTAGCAGTGGGTTCTTCTCCTTTTTAGATGAGTCACTTGAGCAATGGTCTGTCTGGCATCTGAATTTCCTGCCAGATGAGGTGGCTCCACAGCAGCAGAGCCTGTCTGCTCATTCACCACTGGACCCCAGGGCCAAACCCAGGGTGATGCTGAAGAAATGTTCAATAACACATTTGACTGACTGGTAAAAGGACATCAGGTAGACAGCAGCTGTTAGCAAGAAATGGGTAGAGTCGCAGGTTTAGAATGCTAGATAAGCTTGAAGCTTAGGAGAAAGAACTTAGTGAAAAACCTAGAACAGGAAGATTAGAAAGGAAAATTTTAAAAAATAATTTAGTTTGCAAAAAAAATTAAGGCAAAGATCTTACTAACAATATGATCATTTTGCTGAACTGAGTGTGAATCTAGGATCTAAATATAGATATTTTTCTAACAACATGGGCCCTGTAGGCTACACCAGTCAGGATTAAATTTAGCTGCATACAGCAGGAAACCTAAATATGAACCTTTATCGGTTGTGGATCCCAGCATGAAAGAGATGGCACATTGACATTTTGGGCTGGATGATTAAAAAAAAAAAAAAAAGGAAGAAAGAAACAGATGGCATATTCGAAAGAGTTTAGCTGAAACAAAGTTTAAAGAAGCCAGTATTTATAGAGGTATGGACAGGGTTCAGGAAACAAAGAGGAATGATCACGCTCCCTGGGGTTAGCAGCAGTGGGAGGCCATTACCACCCCTAGGCTGAGGGGATGGTGTGAATGGAGCCCATCAAGAGCTGCAGCCTGGGAGGAAGGGCTGCTGAGCAGGTGCTATGGCCATAGAGGAACAGCCTCTGCTAGACCCAAGACAATGCAAGCAGGGAGTGGGGAAAATAATCCTTCCCTTCTCCTGCATTGGTCTCCTGCCATGCACCTCAATTGGCCAGACCCAATTGGAAGCCAGAGAGCAATGGACCTTCCGAGGGCACAGATTATGGAAGACAGAGTAGAGGAGGGATCTTGGGGAGAGGGCTGCAAAAGGAAAATAACCAACACAACAGCTTATCTGTCTCACATTGTAACAATCTGGAGGTAGGCACCCCGGCCTGAGATGCTGGCTCCAGGGTCCTCAGGAGCCCAGGCTTCCTTCCTTATAGTCACCTCCCATTCCAAAATGACTTCTGGAGCTCCTGACCTCTCACTCTTTTTCCAGGAAGCAAGAAGGAGAAAGGAGAGAAGGGGTACCGTCCAGTTGAGTACGGCCTCTTTAAGAAGTTCCCCAGCAGCCCTACCCAAGACTTCCACATAGATTTAGTATTTTGTCTGGGCATGTTGCTTCCCAGAACAAAATCCGGGTTTATTAGTTAAAAAAAAAAAAAAGTACAATGGATATTGAGTAGGCCCCTCCTAAAACAATGCTTGAGGAAACATTGCCAGAAATAGTTTTACTGAAAGATGGTAGGAGTTTTCTCAGGGATTTTTTTGTTTGTTTGTTTATGCTACCTCTTATACTGACTGATATGGTTTGAATGTTTGTCCCCTCCAAAACTCATGTTGAAATTTACTTGGCCAATGTAATAGTATTCATGGGTGAGAACTTAAGAGATGATTAGGCCGTAAGAGTTATGACCTCATGGGTGGGATTAATGCCATATAAAAGGAGAGTTCAGCCCACTTTTACATCTTGGTCCTTCTGCCTTCTGCCAAGTGAGAATCCAGCCTTCCTCCCCTCCAGAGGATGCAGCATGCAGGGCGCCATCTTGGAAAAAGAGAATGGCTTCAGCAGACACCGAACTTGCTGGAGCCTTAAGCTTAGACTTCTCAGCCTCCAGAAATATGAGTCAATAAATTTCTGTTCATTATGAATTATCCAGTCTCAGGTATTCTGTGATAGCAGCACAAATGGACTAAGACACTGACTTAATAACATAACATCTGTTTGGGTTCCTCAGATTCCTGATTCCTCTGTATAACTTTCCTAGATTACAGAGACCTTTTTCTTTACATTTACGTCGTCTTAGTCACATAATTGTCAAGGAATATTTGTCAATCAATGATTGATTGATTTCTGTAACTGATTGTAATGTATCATACCTCCAACTAGTGAAAGATGAAAAGTCTTCATTGACACACTCAAGAAATATTCATTGAGTGCTTACTAGGTGCCAGGTACTACTCCAGATGCTGGGAATACAGCAGTGAACAAATAAACAAAATCACTGTCTGCATGGAGCTTGCATTATAGTGAGGAAAACAGACAACAAATATGATACATAAATATAATATACAGGATGTTAGTTGGTCATAAGTGCCTTGGACAAAAATAAAACCAGTAGGGGAAATAGGAGGTTAGGCAGCAGCTGCATTTTCAACAGTCAGAAAAGACCTAATTGAGAAAAACACATCTCAGTAAAACTCTATAAGAGTGCGTGATCTAGAGATAACTGAAGGGAGAGTAGAACAGTAAAAGAGAATAGTAAGGGTAGTTCCCTGAAGGGATATAATAGGTGGAATAATAACCCCCCACCCCCAAAGCTGTCCATCCCCTAATCCCTAGAACCTGTGAACATGTTAGGTTATAGGGCAAAGATTAATGAAAATTGCAGACAGAATCAAGGTTGCTAGTCAGCTGACCTTAAAATAAGGAAATTATTCTGGATTATTGGGTGGGCCCAATATACTCACAAAGGTCCTTAAAAGTGAACATGGCTTGAATTCATTTATTTTTTTTCAGAATTGGAATTAAGAAAATAACCAAAGATAATATAGAACTCAATAAGTGTTTTTGATGTCTTAGAAACTGCTGTCTTGGCTGAGGTTTTAATTTACCTTTTAATTGACTATAAGGGACATTGCAGTAATATTTCCTGTAAGTTCTATATATTTATTAAGGTTTAAAGAGATCTGGGCCGGGTGTAGTGGCTCATGCCTGTAATCCCAGCACTTTGGGAAGCCGAGGCAGGTGGATCGCCTGAGGTCAGGAGTTCGAGACCAGCCTGGCCAACATAGTGAAATCCCATCTCTACTAAAAATACAAAAACTTAGCTGGGCATGGTGGTGGGCACCTGTAATCCCAGCTACTAGGGAGGCTGAGGCAGGAGAATAGCTTGAACCTGGGAGGCAGAGGTTGCAGTGAGCCAAGATCACACCATTGCACTCCAGCCTGGGCAACAAGAGCGAAACTCCACCTCAAAAAAAAAAAAACAAAACAGAGAGATCTGGAGATACAGTAGCTATGACTTCCTTTATTATTATAAAAATAGTATGATAAGGATTAACAACAATAGCAATAATCATTATTGTTACTACTATTTTCTAAACTCTCATGTTCCAAACACTCTTAGCTGCTGGAAATTTTGCTTCAAATAGGTTTTAATGTATCCATGGAAGACTTATTATATGGCTTAATTGGAGCATTTAAGATTACTGCAACCTATATGGTAGATTCCTTTCCTTTTTTTTCTTATCTCACCCTTTCCTCCCCAAAGAAAATATTTGCTGCTGACAACTACTATGTCTTACCTGTGCATTTTCAATGTTATTTTTGAGGTCTGGTGTCATTCACAGTAGAGTGGTTAGGGACCATCAGCAATTTCCTAGAAGAGTATGATTTCTGTTGGATTCTTTAGAAGATCCCATCTAGTGGATTTTTAGAGAACATGATGGGAAAAATGTCCTCTTTAGTTCACCTCAGCAGACGTATTTGGAGAAAACAGCAAAACAAGCAGAAGAACAAAGGGAAAATTGACCAATTCCTCAATATAACCATTATTCAAGGAAATAACTCAAGTTAGCACACAAAGTCATCACTGGGCTTTTAATATCCAGTATTTCCTCAACTTAACCATGCAACTACAATTATGGCATCAACTTGAAGTTTATCATTTCTGATCACTTTGTTTACATTAGGTTGTCTTCAGTTTTGTGGTTTAACTTTTTAATGTGATAGAATTATTTTTCAATGCAATTTTGTAAAGATGGACCTCATGTAAATCTGTCACAGTTTTTCTGGTTCTTTTGAAATTTTTCACCATAGTTGGATGAAGGTATCTCTTGAACCTATTCAAATGTACTGCACATATTCTGGATAATTCCATGTTAGACACTCTAGCTATGCACAGGCTTCTCAGACTTCACATCAATGTCAATATAGAAAATAAAAATATGTGGCACACCAGGGTAAATTTGAGGAATTTTAGGGACATCTTACATGGGCCTAGGTGAAAATAATCATTGTATTTTCTTTACATTATATAGCTATCATAAAACTACCAAGTGAAAGGAATGATAATAAACGTTGTTTCTACAAAACTTACAAAATAAAATGTTTTAAAATTGTTTAAAAAGTGGACATGGGAGGCACAAAATGAGGTTACAGTGATGCAATGTGAGAAGGACTCAATCCAACCTTGCTGGCATTCAAGATGGGGGAAGGGGCCATGAACTAAGAAACATAGATGGCCTCCAGGCATTGGAAAGGGCAAGGAAACAAATTCTCCCTGAAGGCCCTTGAGAAAGGAATGAAGCCCAGCTAACGCTGTGATTTTAGCGCAGCAAGACCTGTCCTGTGTCAGACTTCTGACTACAGAACTGTAAGATAATAAATTTGTGTTGGTTTAAGCCACTGTGTTTGTGGCAATTTGTTACAGCAGTGAGAGAAAACAAATACAAGTGGCAACACGCCTGGTATTTTAGAAGAATAGCAGGGAGACCTCACTGAGACAGAGCGAGCAAGGGAAAGAGTAGTAACACTTCCCTAAGAGTTTACAGAAGTAATTGGGGGCTGGATCACGTAGATTCTTGTTGGCCATTTCAAGGATTTTGACTTTTACTCTGAAAGGAAAACATTATACAGTTTTGCAGACAGGGCTGTTTTGATGGAAATACATTGAGAGGCCAAGGCAGAAGCAGATGGATCAACTGGAAGTCTATTGCAATATGGTAAGCAAGAGACAATGACTCGTATCAAGCAGTAGTGCTGAGTTGTGTGAGGTGGTTGAATTCTAAACATATTTTGGTGACTGAATTGATAGGATTTTCTAAAACTTTGGGTATGGAATATAAAAAAGAAGAATTTAGGATGATTCCAAGAATTCTAGCCTAAGCATTTGGACTTATCAGTAATTGAAATGGGGGAGAATGTAGAAGGAGCAAGTTTGGAGAGAAAGATCAAGAACTCAATGTTGGACATGCTAAGTCTGAAATGTCTGATAGATATTCTGTGAGACTGTATTGTTATTCAAAGTCATTCACTCCCTTTCCAGTTGATGGAGTATACTCCTGTCTCATTAACTTTGGTCTTGGCCATGTGACATGCTTTGACCAATAGAATGTGAGAAGATGGGCTAGGTGCGGTGGCTCACGCCTGTAATCCCGGCACTTTGGAAGGCTGAGGCGGGTGGATCATGAGGACAAGAGATCAAGACCATCCTGGCCAACATGGTGAAACCCCATCTCTACTAAAAATATAAAAATTAGCCAGGCATGGTGGTGTGCACCTGTAATCCCAGCTACTCAGGAGGCTGAGGCAGAAGAATCGCTTGTACCCGGGAGGTGGAGGTTGCAGTGAGCCAAGATCACACCACTGCACTCCAGCCTGGCGACAGAGCAAAACTCCGTCTTCAAAAAAAAAAAAGTGAGAAGATGTGACATATGCCATGTTTAGAGGCATCAAAGACTTCCACCTGCCCTCTTGTTTCTGCTCTCTGGTGCAATAGAATATCACAGACCAGATACAGATAGTGCCTTTGGCCTGGGGTCCTAGAATAAGAAGATCAGCAAAAAGATCCGCTTATGAAACAGGGAGAAAATGTAAACCCAATCCACAGCCTGGAGCTGAGACGCAGCTGAGCTGAAAACCCATGAGCAAGAAATAGATGTTTGTTTCAGCCACTGACATTTGGAGGTTGTTTTCAAACTAATACAGTCTAGAGTTTAGAGGAGAACTCTAGGCTAGATATATCAATTTAGGAGTCTTCACTATATGGTTGTGATTTAAGCCATGAAACAGACTGAGATCACCAAGACAATGATAAAAAAAAAAAAAAAAAAGAGGGTCAAAGACTGGGCACTGGGGTATTCCATTGTTGAGACTGGGAGAGGAAGAAGGACCACTTAAGGAGGAATTGAGAAGGAGCTAGCCAGTAAGTTAGGAGGAAAACCTGCAACACATGGAGTCCTAGAAGAGGAAGTTATTGTATTAAAAGCTTTGAAGAATTTAAGTATGATGAGGACTGAGAAATGACCACAGGTTTTAACACATGGAGGTCACCAGTGATCTTCACAACAGTAGGGTTTTTTTTGTTTTTTTTTTTTTTTTTTTGAGACAGAGTCTTGCTCTGTTGCCCAGGCTGGAGTGCAGTGGCGCAATCTCAGCTCACTGCAACCTCCGCCTAACAGGTTCAAGTGATTCTCCTGCCTCAGCCTCCCAAGTAGCTGGGAATACAGGCGTGTGCCACCACGCCCAGCTAATTTTTTGTATTTCTATTTTTTTTTTTTTTTAGTAGAGACGGGGTTTTACTGTATTAGCCAGAATGGTCTTGATCTCCTGACCTCATGATCCGCCTGCCTCGGCCTCCGAAAGTGCTGGGATTACAGGCGTGAGCCATCATGCCCGACCCACAACAGTAGTTTTAGTGGAGTGATCAAGTGAAAACAATCCTCCTCTTTGTGATCATATTCACTTATTCATATATTCAGTGACTATTTCTTGAGTATCTCCTATGTGACAAGCACTGTTCTAGACACTTGGTATATATCAGTGAAATAGACTCCCCCAAATCAAACAAATACCCATGTCCTTAACAGGCTTAGATTTCAGTGGGAAGAGACACACAATAAACAATAAGCATGCTAAATGTGACAGAAGGTGATAAGTGTTATTGAAAAGGAGCCCAAAGGGTTGCAATTTAAATAGTGTGGTCAGGGTAGGCCTCATAAGAAGGTGACATTTGATTAATAGCTTTAAAGAGCTGACTTCTTGATCCAAGACTGTATACAAGGATTTTATTTTCCTCGATGCACTCAGTTTACAGTCCTCAGCTGGCATTAAGCCATCAAGTATGTCTGCAAGACTTGTGACTCCAGAGGGTTCCCAAATTGTTAATTGGTTGAATAAATAAATCAGAAGTAAAAACCCAAGATTCAGCCTCCACTTATTTCACTGTTATACTTAGAATAATCCAGTTAGTACTGTGATCTATGAGAACCACTCAACAAAGAAAAATCATCTTGGATTAAGTCCATTGAAGTTTCCTAAGGGATTATCAACTCAAAAAAATGCCATGAATATTAGGTTATTAAAAAATGAATTAACTGTATGCTTAGCTGCTCACAGAAGAGGATAAATTGAGCAGGGACGTTAGGAACTCCAGCTTTGGGAAGTTACTTTCGCTTGACACAGACCTGAAATTAGCCTTGTGTTTCTTAGGAGGCCAAGTGCGCCCTTTTCCATTCTGTCTCGCGTCCCTGTGGTTGCTTATTTAAGGCTGTTGATGCAGACATCAACACAACTCCCTGAGTCTCCCAGGTACACCGCCCCACACCCAGGATAACCAAAAATGAATAAGTAACAGAAATATTCCACACATTGTTTCTAATTTTAAATCATTTATTGAAATATGTGAAACAGTGTTAAGGGCTAATAATTAGGAACCCACTCATTAAGGTTTTCACAGAGGACAGGAAAGATTTTGGTGAAAAAAATCTAGCCCAGCACTGTCCAATAGAACTTTCTCTAGTAATTGAAATGTTGTATAATGGGTGCTGTCCAATATGGTAGCCACTAGCCACATGTGACTATGGAGAACTTGAAATATCGTTAGTGCAATTGATAAACTGGATTTTTTTATTTTTATTTTTTTTGAGACAGAGTTTTGCTCTTGTTGCCCAGGCTGGAGTGCAATGGTGCGATCTCGGCTCACCGCAACCTCCACCTCCCAGGTTCAAGCGATTCTTCTGCCTCAGCCTTCCCAAATAGCCGGGATTACAGGCATGTGCCACCAAGCCCGGCTAAGTTTGTATTTTCAGTAGAGATGGGGTTTCTCCATGTGGGTCAGGCTGGTCTCGAACTCCTGACCTTGGTGATCCGCCCACCTCGGCCTCCCAAAGTGCTGGGATTACAGATGTGAGCCACCGCTCCCGGCCAGATAAACTGGATTTTTAATTAAAAAAAAAAATTAAACTTCATTTGAACAGCAGTATGTGGCTAGGCTGCTGTACTGAATGGCACAGCTCTAGAGGTCTTGATTCTAAGCAATTCTTGTATCTGTCCCCCTTTCTATACAGTACAGGGATTGGGAAACAGGATTTTTAAGGTGCCTTCTTTTTCTGATGTTTTCTAACTTTTTAATCTTAACTACTTAAATAATCCCACACAGGAGCACTGCTATGGTCTGAACGCTTGTGCCTCCTCCTGCAAATTCATATGTTGAAACTCTAAGCCCCAAGGTGATGGCTTTTAGAGGTGGGACCTTCAACACCTGTGAAAAGAAGAGAAAAACAAAAGCAAAAAACAACAGAAGGGGTGGGGCCTTTTGGGAGGTCATTAGATTATCAGGATTCTGATCTAATCAGAATGAGTTTGGTGCCCTTAGAAGTCCAAGTATGCTTTGTTCACACCTTTGCCATGTGAGGACACAGCTAGAAGACATCATCTATAAGAAACAGGCCCTTGGCCAGGCATGGTGGCTCACTCCTGTAATCCCAGCACTTTGGGAGGCCGAGGTGAGCGGATCACAAGGTCAGGAGTTCCAGACCAGCCTAGCCAATATGGTGAAACCCCGTCTCTACTAAAAATACCAAAAATTAGCTGGGCATGGTGGTGGGCACCTGTAGTCCCAGCTACTTGGGAGGCTGAGGCAGGAGAATCGCTTGAACCTAGAAGGTGGAGGTTACAGTGAGCTGAGATCGTGCCACTGCACTCCAGCCTGGGCAATAAAGCGAGACTCTGTCTCAAAAAAAAAAAAAAAAGAAAGAAAGAAACAGGCCCTCAACCAGACACCAAATCTGTTGGCACCTTGATCTTAGATTCCCCAACCTCTACAACTGTAAATAATACATTTCTGTTGTTTATAAGTTACCCAGTCTAAGGTATTGTTGTAGCAGCCTGAACGGACTAAGAATCACTTTTATTCTAAATGTGTAAGATATGAAGGCAGTTCTTATGATCCAGGTATTTTCTTTACTGTTAATATTTTGACATTTGGTTTTCTGAAAGGAATCCCCAAGGAAGTAAGCACCCAAAACACAAAACTAGGAAAGAAAATTGTCTGAATTCCCCACAGCTGCCAGCACATTTGTTTGACAGACAGCTAATGGGCACAGCCCTATAGTAGGCATTATGGATAGAAGTTATCAAAGACAGTCCCTGCCCTAGAGGAGAGCCTACTTGGAGTGATATTTACATGGAATCCCATCACGTGACTTCCATAGTACAACAGCTAGCAATATCTCTGTATCCCCCATCTGAGTGACTTCATACCCGACAAGATCAACCTTGCTAAATGCTGACATAGATCCTATAAAACTCTGTTTTCATCTGGCTCTGACCTCTCTCCCCGCAAACCTCCACAGCTGCAAAGACAATATTGTCTTTGAAGAGGTGAAAGCTTACTTCCTTGGCCCAAACTGGAAATCTGACCTGGAAGTTTGTATTTTCAAAAAGAGCACATCTCTACAAGTTGAGAACTCCATTTATTTCAGACCTTTCTTATTTCCTTTCTTTTGGGTTTAATAATAAATTCTGAAATCCTCAGACTCATAATTAATATCTTGTTAATTAAAATTACACATAAACCAAGAAAACTAAATGCCAAAGTACTTGCTCTAACCTCAATATAGAGGCAGTTCTAATAATAAAAAACACTAATTTGACTATTTTAAATATTCTTCTTAGATAAAATCATCCTTTTGAATTTTAATGCTTAGCAGTTTTGAATAAAGCTTTCACATGTAGCTTAATTTGCTAGATATTTTCTTAAAACTTTCAACTAATGCAAATCCAAACATGCAACATGAAAAACATCAAAAGAGAAATCATAAACTTTTGGGCAACAGAATACGCCTGTCACCTCCTTTGCAATGCTTTTACCCCGAAAGCTATAATAAACCATTAGTGCTTCTTACACTACACATCATATGATTGCTTACTGTTAAAACCCCAATTCCAAAGAACCACAGGTTATATCCCACCTACATAGAATACCAGGTTAAAGAAATCTGCGCCGGGCATGGTGGCTCACGCCTGTAATCCCAGCACTTTGAGAGGCTGAGGTGGGTGGGTCCCCTGAGGTCACGAGTTTGAGGCCAGTCTGGCCAACGTGGTGAAACCCCATCTCTACTAAAAATACAAAAAGTTAGCCAGGCATGGTGGCACATGCCTGTAATCCGAGCTACTCAGGAGGCTGAGACAGGAGAATTGCTTGAACCCTGGAGGTGGAGGTTGCAGTGAGCCGAGATCGTGCCATTGTATTCCAGCCTGGGCGACAGAGCAAGACTTCGTCTCAAAAAAAAAAGAAAGAAAGAAAAAGAAATCTGGAAAACAATTGAGATTCCAACACAATTTTTCAAAAAGCTCTTGCTTCCCGGCATACATACAAAATGCTACATACGCATTAATAAATCTAACAAAAATGTAAATGAGAGACGTTGGGAGTGAAATTTCTCTTTCAGAAATTTTTCAGTTCAATAAAATTCTTAATATAAAAATGCAAACCTTATAAGTCAAATGCTTTGTCAGAATTTCAATTAGATTTTTTAAAAATAATCTACACTTAAAATTTCATGTTAGGATAGATCACAGATCCTGTTTGTTTTTAGATAAGAGAAACAAATGAATCATTTTTCCAACCAAAGAAGAAATAGGTTTTTGAGCACAGGTCTCAGTTTGAAGCTGACCCAACTAGGGAAAAAACAGATATGGCTGTCACAAAATTTCTATCCATCCTTATTAAGACAGATTTTATCTGCCTACCAGTTGCACAACCTTCTCAACCCTCTTCTCATCTCACTGCCTCACTGAGGCCTGGTTTTATCTCCCTTTCCATCAACACACCCATCGATTTGAGAGACATAAAGTAAAGCCACTCTCAGAAGCTCCTGTATCCATGACACAGGGTCTGCAATTCCTCCACTGCTATTAGAGAACTCTTCAGGAGCCTCTTAGTAGGAAGGCCCCTGGGAAGCTTTCTTAGGGGTTACCACCTAACTGGTTGGTGATGGAAAAGGCCATCTAACATTGAGCCATTTTCCTCATCGGTAAAATAAGTGTTGAGTCAGACAATCTTGCCCTAACATAAGAATGCTTCCAGAAATAACATAAATGATCCTAATACGGAACATCTTTGGCACTTACTCCATGCCAGTGACTGCAATAAACACTTTATTTAATGATTTCATTTAACACCCCCAGGTAGGGACTCAACATTTACAGGTGAGGGAAGTAAGGATTTAAACGAGCTTGAGCAGTAGAATCTTCTCTCAATCAACCTTTCCTTAACCAATCCAGCAATTAAGTGCCTCTAAATTGCTTTGTAAAGTCACACTATGATGAATGACCTCGGCCAGATGAATGCTGGGAGCTGGGAGCCTCCTCGCTATCAGGCACCATCTGCATATGGTTTCCCCCAGCAGAGTTGTGTACTTACCAAAAGTTACTCAGGTTTATTCCCAGACTTGCTTATTCCACAGTTACGTTTGCCATTGCAATGATGTAATTTAATAAAACAGTGCATAAACCAATGAAATATAATTATAAAAAGAAAATACTGTTTTGATAACTCAGTAGGATGCTTTGAGCAGATGAGGCAAATCATATACACAAAATACTGAATTAAACATGGGGAAAAAAACAGCAAAAGATTTAAAAAATGGAAATCCTACAAGTCTAGAGAGGTTCTATATTTATAGTATTTCTCATGTGTCATTAAGTTCCAATTCCACTTTAAAAACCAAATAGGAAGCATTCTTACAGTGCATCATAAATGAAGGTTTTGCAAGAAAGTGTAGTCCTATAACTAGAGGGTCTAAAGAACCAAATCTGTCAAATGAAAGTGTATTACTGATTTAAATATAAATAAAATGTTTATGATATACAAGTTATCCTGGGTAGGGAGGTGCAGGGGGGGAGAAGAGGGTATTTTTTTCTGGCTGATGGAGGTATAATTGACACAGAATAAACTAAACATATTTAAAGTATACAATTTAATAAGTTTGACAGATGTCTACATCTGGGAAACCATCACTACAATCAAGACAGTGAACACATCAGTCACCCCCAAATTCTCTCATGCCCTTTGCAATCATTTTCTTTCCCTTCTCATTAATATTCCTCCACCCATCTCCAGGCAACCACCAATCTGTCACCAGATTCATTTGCATCTTCTAGAGCTTTACATAAATGGAATCATACAGGGTGTAGTCTTTTTCTCTGGCTTCTTTCACTTTAATTATTTTGAGGTCCGTCCATGGTGTTGCATGTATGAAGAATCTGTTCCTTTTTATTGCTGGGTAGTATTCTGCAATTGCATATTGCAATTTTGTTCATTCTTCTGTTGATGGGTATTTGGATTGTTTCTTTTTGGGGCTATTACAAACAAAGCTGCTATAAACATTCATGAGTGAGTCCTTGGGTAGACATATACTTTCATTTCTTGAATAAATGCACAGGAGTGGAATGGATGGGACATAGGTTAGGCACATGTTTAACTTTCTAAGAAAACTGTGAAACTGTCCCACCAGCAGTGTAATAGAGTCCCAATTACTTCATATCTTTACCAGCACTTGATATTCTAATTTCAGCCATTAAAATGGGTGTGAAGTGGTACCTCACTGTGGTTTTAATTTGCATTTCCGTAATGACTAACAATATTGAGTACCTTATGTGTCATCATGCCTTTTTCTGTTAACGTGTTTGTTCAAATGTTTTTTGGGGGAACTTTTTATGTATTCTGGATACAAGTCCTTTTCTTCCAGTCTGTGGCGCTTGTCTTTTTATTTTCCTAACAGTATCTTTTGAGAAATTCTTAATCTTAATAACATCTAATCTATCCATTTTTGGATTTTACATTTATATCTGATCCATTTTGAGTTAGTTTTTAAAATATGGTGTAAATATGGATCCAGATTGGGTTATTTATATATTTTTGCATATGGATATCAAATTGTTCCAACTCCATTTGTTACATTATCCTTTATTCAATGAATTCTCTTTGTACCTTTGCCGAAAATCAACTGATTATAGATAGGGTCAACTTGTTGATCTTCTTGCTGATTGTAGGTAATTATTTTCTCAACTACTTTTTTGATTTGCTGACTAACTAACGTCTGGGTTTGTCAAGGAGCTTTTACTATATCCTGATGGTTAAGAAACTTGTTGCAACAGGAAGGGCAACAGAAAGGACAAAGTAGGAAAGAGAGAGATAGGCAGGTAAGGATAAGAAAGATAGGCAAAACTATCACAACAGGTAGAAGAAAAAGGACTAGAAAAAAAGTGAAGGACATTTTTTTAAATGGCATTTTCCCATCACCAAAGACCACCCTTAACCCAGTATGACTCTATCCTATGTTTTTGTGTGTTTTGTTTGAGACGGAGTCTCACTCTGTCGCCCAGGCTGGAGTGCAGTGGTGCGATCTCGGCTCACTGCAAGCTCCGCCTCCCGGGTTCACGCCATTCTCCTGCCTCAGCCTCCCGAGCAGCTGGGACTACAGATGCCCGCCACCACGTCCGGCTAATTTTTCACATTTTTAGTAGAGACGGGGTTTCACTGTGTTAGCCAGGATGGTCTCGATCTCATGACCTCGTGATCCGCCCACCTCGGCCTCCCAAAGCGCTGGGATTACAGGCCTGAGTCACCGCACCCAGCCGCAACTCTATCCTGTGTTTTGAAAACTTATGTCTTTAAAGTAAACTGCATTTATTAGGTAATTCATTTGTTTTCATATATTATTCATCAAAGGCATATGCTACTGCCAGTGTTTCTGAGCAGCTGGATAACCAAGACTGCAGTAACTCCTGCCAAAAGTAAACTGACCTTTTAGGTATCCTGTGCAGCCTTGTGGTGGGTAACTTTGTGATCTCCATTAAGTTTTCTGAAATATGCACAGTAGCCCCCAGGACTCCCACTATCCCACTCCCTGCCCAAATCATTCTCTTTTCAGAACCATGGGGTTCTGGAGCCTCAGAGGAACGCAAGCCTATAGGCTTCACCCGGCTTTACTTCCCTCATCAATCACCTGCAGTGTCATCAGAGCTTCAGAAAAATATGCAATTTGTTAATGTGATGAAAATAACAAAAAGGCATAAAGCACTTATTCAACCAATGGTTTGGCAGTAACTCAGAATACTGCTAACTAGCAAGGGACAGCCCCTAAACCATAAAAAAATTGTCATTCCTTAAGAGAAACATGTAACCAGCACTTTTTCCAAGACTATATGGAACTCCAATAAACCCTGATCAAGTCAAGCAACCCTCAACAGTCTGGGATACCAGAGCTTCTAACAAGATTGTGAGAAATTGAAAATTAAACACACCTAGAGGAACTGTTAGAAAAGTTAGTCAAAAAGGAAAACCCTGCCCAAACTGGATAGATCAATGCTATCAAATCCGACAGCTTGACATGTTTGAATCCAAACATAACTCAAAGCTAGATCCCCAAGTGAATAAAATGATGAATTCTTGGTGTAGACTGTGAAAACGTCACCTTATACCCAGAGTTCTCCTTAAGCAATCATCTATCTTAACAAAAGAGAACAGATGTCAACAAATTAATGCATTAAAAGATGAGATGAAGACACAACTACTGATTTCAAATTTTTTCCCTTTTAGAAAGTGTTCTTTTTCAAAAACAGGGGATGCTTCCAATGTGCTCATCACTCCTACGCAGAGGGCCCAGCTAGGCCTCACAGAATTACTTCTATTTTGGCACCTGTGTTGCTGAAGCAAGGGCTACTGTAGCTTTTAAATCTACTCCCTTGTCACAAGCCCAAATTATTTCTCAACTGAAAACAAGGTGCCCATCCACTGATACATATATTGAGCAAATCTGTAATTTCCACACCCACAAGGCTCCTCTCACTTACTTCTGGGGACCCCCTGCTCTGTACAATGTCCAGACACTTCTCCTTCCGTGTTTGTGTATTACACCCAACCTTGTAGGAGACAAAGTAGCAAACATAAGCAGCCATGTCTGCTCATTTCTGCTTGCTAACATAATTTCACAAAGCGCTGACTCCACAACAATGTGCAGCTCTCTGAAAGCATGCTTTGAAGACAGCACAGTATTAGCAGACGATCCTCCAAGTCTCTTGCCTGGTCACTATATTCGTTAAAAGATAAATGACCCTAGTCCTTGCCTTTTCTAACATATAATGTCTGACAGGCTTAGTGATTATGCTTCTGTAATCTATAACCAGATGTACTCTTACACCCAAACTCTGATGTGATTTTGCAAGTACCGAACCTCCAGCATCTGTATATAAGCAGTGGGTTGAAGTATCTGTGCTGGAGCAGTCTGGCAGAACCTCTCTCAAAGGCTGCTCCTGGGCTACAGGTCTCAGCCTACAGTCTTCAGTAAGACTTCTGAATAAAACCACCTTTAATTATTTAAAAGGTTGCTATTTTTTCTTTAGTCAAAATCAAGTTAGATATCTTATTAACATATCTGGTAAAAGTGTACATGGCTGTAATTGACATTTTCTTTCCTTTACAGAGAGTCTAAGTGCCATTCATATTGGCCCCCCAATTTGTTACCCTTAGCATCAGAAAATGAAATCAGTAAACACCAAATGAAAGCAACAACAAAAGAATTAATTTCAGGATCTAAAGTTCACATTTAAAACAGCTTCAAAAGTAACATGCACAACTGGCAATGATCTCTTCAGACTACTAATGTCCAGGTCTGACAATTAATATGCTAAAGGTGGCCAGTATGCAAGTGGTAACAGAAAAGGGAAAACCGAAGAAAGTTCATGAATTCTCTACCTCTGAGCAAGAGTTAGCTAGCTGAATATGTTACCGAATCTCACTTTGAGGACTAGGAGTGGGAATCCAGATTTAATTCCTAGTTAGTCATTAACTATGTGAACTTACTTAGATTTAACTTCTTTGGGCCTCAGTTTACCTCTAAAATGAGTACAATTGTCAATGAAATTCACAAACATTTACCATGTGGGTAAAACAAAAAGCATAGCCCTTGCTCCAAATTCTGACACGTCTAAATTCTATGACTGTTTTGGCTATGACTTTCTCACTCTTAGAATAACTGGGTTTATTAGGAATTACAATTAGACAGTTCTATGCTTGATTTAGATATCTAAATTTTTAATCAAGTGTAACAGAACCGCTTGAGATGGTGTTCATCACCAAGAAATGGTGCTACGGTAGCCAATTCCATTTGAACACTGATGAATGTAACCAGTGTTGTTTTACTGAACTTCATGAGACAAACTGCTTTATTTTTACTTTTGCTGTTTCTGAGGCTTAGCAATGCCAGGTAAAGCTAATATAATTACCACAATGCTAAAAATTTCTACTAAAGAAAAAATATGTCTTAAAAATACATCTGTACAGCACTTTATTGTCCTCAAAGGTAGTTCACATTCAGCAGGTAAGGTTTACCTCACTGCAGAGTTGAGAGAACAGAAAAAGAAGAAAAGCTCAAGACAAGAATTTCTTCCCCCTTTGAAAATTTAACCCTTTACTAAACAGCCTACATAATTAGCAATCTAATTGCTGCTGAATTTGCCAAATTTAAGTCAAAACAATACAAGCAAGGTCTAAAGTAATGGAAACCACCAATAAGAAATAACAATTTTCTTCCATTAAACTTAATGCTTACCAATCACCATTTAACTTATTTTTTCTGCAACTTTTTTCCTTCTAGAGTACGAACTGTACTTTCCTTAAAATTTCAAAGGAATTTTGCTGACCATAAATTACATCGGTAGAAATCATATCCCAAGTCCTTTATAAGGCTTTAAATAAAGTCAAATTTATGCCTCAGACATCTGCATTAGTAAGTAGCAACACAGGCTTTGAATCCACTGGCAGACTCAAGACTTTCTTTACCCAGGTTTCCCCAACTTATCTTGTGTTCTAATGTTTGTGGATTTCAATCTATTGGCCAAGAATGATATTTGAATTGAAGAGGACAAGGAGATTTAAGGATAAACTATTCTTGATCACAGTATATGAAGTCAGCAAGACGTTCAATTAGACTTCTTTGCTTATAATGAAGAAGCATACGATCAAGTCTTTTCATGATGAAAATTGTTACAGGCCTAGGAAACAAAAGCATCTGTAGAATAATCTATTGTCAAAAATAAAATCAGATCAAATTTTAAAATTGTATGTTTATTGTGCACACAAAAGAACAGTTGGCAAACCTGGAGACCTCAAACCAAAATGGTTAGAAGTCTGCACACAGCAGTTATAGCACCATTTATAAAGCATAAGGGAGAAAGTATTTTCGCCCTCTTTTATAACTGGCTATTACATGTTAACATTCTTTATAAAGAAAGCAGACCAGTCGTTGATTTGTCTACACAGTAGGCACTCCCTTATCCTTAGGGGATCCCTTCCAAGACCCTTCCTATACATTCATACCTATGATAAAGTTTATAAATTAAACACAGTAAGAGATTAACAACAATGACTAGTAATAATATAGAACAAGTGTATGAGTACACCAGCATTACTCTTGCACTTTGGGGTCATTTTTGGGTAAAATAAAGGTGACCTGAATACCAGCACTGCAATACCGGGACTCATCTAGCAGCCTCCTAAGTGACTAATAGGCGTGGGACATCTACAGCATGGATCCACTGGACAAAGGGATGATTCGCCTGCTCAACAGGATGGCACAGGACTTGAGATTTCATGATGCTACTCAGAATGGTGCACAATTTAAACTATGTGAATTGTTCCTGGAATTTTCCATTTAGGTTGACCATGGATTACTGAAACTGCAGAATGCAAAACAGCAGACAAGGGGGGGACTACTATATGGCTAGTAAGTTTGATTTCACCAAATCATGCCGACAAGGCCTTGCATTTTGTTTTGTTTGATTAGAACTAGCATTTCAGGGAAATCAGGACGACTTAAGTTTTGGCTATGTGGCTATGGGTGGTTGACCTTGGGGTCTAGCTAATCTTTTTTTTTTTCTTTTTTTATTATACTTTAAGTTTTAGGGTACATGTGCACATTGTGCAGGTTAGTTACATATGTATACATGTGCCATGCTGGTGCGCTGCACCCACTAACTCGTCATCTAGCATTAGGTATATCTCCCAATGCTATCCCTCCCCCCTCCCCCCACCCCACCACAGTCCCCAGAGTGTGATATTCCCCTTCCTGTGTCCATGTGATCTCATTGTTCAATTCCCACCTATGAGTGAGAATATGCGGTGTTTGGTTTTTTGTTCTTGCGATAGTTTACTGAGAATGATGATTTCCAATTTCATCCATGTCCCTACAAAGGACATGAACTCATCATTTTTTATGGCTGCATAGTATTCCATGGTGTATATGTGCCACATTTTCTTAATCCAGTCTATCATTGTTGGACATTTGGGTTGGTTCCAAGTCTTTGCTATTGTGAATAATGCCGCAATAAACATATGTGTGCATGTGTCTTTATAGCAGCATGATTTATAGTCCTTTGGGTATATACCCAGTAATGGGATGGCTGGGTCAAATGGTATTTCTAGTTCTAGATCCCTGAGGAATCACCACACTGACTTCCACAATGGTTGAACTAGTTTACAGTCCCACCAACAGTGTAAAAGTGTTCCTATTTCTCCACATCCTCTCCAGCACCTGTTGTTTCCTGACTTTTTAATGATTGCCATTCTAACTGGTGTGAGACGGTATCTCATTGTGGTTTTGATTTGCATTTCTCTGATGGCCAGTGATGGTGAGCATTTTTTCATGTGTTTTTTGGCTGCATAAATGTCTTCTTTTGAGAAGTGTCTGTTCATGTCCTTCGCCCACTTTTTGATGGGGTTGTTTTTTTCTTTCTTGTAAATTTGTTTGAGTTCATTGTAGATTCTGGATATTAGCCCTTTGTCAGATGAGTAGGTTGCGAAAATTTTCTCCCATTTTGTAGGTTGCCTGTTCACTCTGATGGTAGTTTCTTTTGCTGTGCAGAAGCTCTTTAGTTTAATTAGATCCCATTTGTCAATTTTGTCTTTTGTTGCCATTGCTTTTGGTGTTTTAGACATGAAGTCCTTGCCCATGCCCATGTCCTGAATGGTAATGCCTAGGTTTTCTTCTAGGGTTTTTACGGTTTTAGGTCTAACGTTGAAGTCTTTAATCCATCTTGAATTGATTTTTGTATAAGGTGTAAGGAAGGGATCCAGTTTCAGCTTTCTACATATGGCTAGCCAGTTTTCCCAGCACCATTTATTAAATAGGGAATCCTTTCCCCATTGCTTGTTTTTGTCAGTTTTGTCAAAGATCAGATAGTTGTAGATATGCGGCGTTATTTCTGAGGGCTCTGTTCTGTTCCATTGATCTATATCTCTGTTTTGGTACCAGTACCATGCTGTTTTGATTACTGTAGCCTTGTAGTATAGTTTGAAGTCAGGTAGCGTGATGCCTCCAGCTTTGTTCTTTTGGCTTAGGATTGACTTGGCGATGCGGGCTCTTTTTTGGTTCCATATGAACTTTAAAGTAGTTTTTTCCATTTCTGTGAAGAAAGTCATTGGTAGCTTTATGGGGATGGCATTGAATCTGTAAATTACCTTGGGCAGTATGGCCATTTTCATGATATTGATTCTTCCTACCCATGAGCATGGAATGTTCTTCCATTTGTTTGTATCCTCTTTTATTTCCTTGAGCAGTGGTTTGTAGTTCTCCTTGAAGAGGTCCTTCACATCCCTTGTAAGTTGGATTCCTGGGTATTTTATTCTCTTTGAAGCAACTGTGAATGGGAGTTCACTCATGATTTGGCTGTTTGTCTGTTGTTGGTGTATAAGAATGCTTGTGATTTTTGTACATTGATTTTGTATCCTGAGGCTTTGCTGAAGTTGCTTATCAGCTTAAGGAGATTTTGGGCTGAGACAATGGGGTTTTCTAGATATACAATCATGTCGTCTGCAAACAGGGACAATTTGACTTCCTCTTTTCCTAATTGAATACCCTTTATTTCCTTCTCCTGCCTAATTGCCCTGGCCAGAACTTCCAACACTATGTTGAATAGGAGTGGTGAGAGAGGGCATCCCTGTCTTGTGCCAGTTTTCAAAGGGAATGCTTCCAGTTTTTGCCCATTCAGTATGATATTGGCTGTGGGTTTGTCATAGATAGCTCTTATTATTTTGAAATACGTCCCATAAATACCTAATTTATTGAGAGTTTTTAGCATGAAGGGTTGTTGAATTTTGTCAAAGGCCTTTTCTGCATCTATTGAGATAATCATGTGGTTTTTGTCTTTGGCTCTGTTTATATGCTGGATTACATTCATTGATTTGCATATATTGAACCAGCCTTGCACCCCAGGGATGAAGCCCACTTGATCATGGTGGATAAGCTTTTTGATGTGCTGCTGGATTCCGTTTGCCAGTATTTTATTGAGGATTTTTGCATCAATGTTCATCAAGGATATTGGTCTAAAATTCTCTTTTTTGGTTGTGTCTCTGCCAGGCTTTGGTATCAGAATGATGCTGGCCTCATAAAATGATTTAGGGAGGATTCCCTTTTTTTCTATTGATTGGAATAGTTTCAGAAGGAATGGTACCAGTTCCTCCTTGTACCTCTGGTAGAATTCGGCTGTGAATCCATCTGGTCCTGGACTCTTTTTGGTTGGTAAACTATTGATTATTGCCACAATTTCAGATCCTGTTATTGGTCTATTCAGAGATTCAGCTTCTTCCTGGTTTAGTCTTGGGAGAGTGTATGTGTCAAGGAATTTATCCATTTCTTCTAGATTTTCTAGTTTATTTGCGTAGAGGTGTTTGTAGTATTCTCTGATGCTAGTTTGTATTTCTGTGGGATTGGTAGTGATATCCCCTTTATCATTTTTTATTGCGTCTATTTGATTCTTCTCTCTTTTTTTCTTTATTAGTCTTGCTAGCGGTCTATCAATTTTGTTGATCCTTTCAAAAAACCAGCTCCTGGATTCATTAATTTTTTGAAGGGTTTTTTGTGTCTCTATTTCCTTCAGTTCTGCTCTGATTTTAGTTATTTCTTGCCTTCTGCTAGCTTTTGAATCTGTCTAATCTTTAACACTATACTATCTATCCAATAGAATTCCCTAAAACCAGAACGATAATTTTGGACTATTCATATAGAATCAACTTTGTCATACTGAAAGCTTTTATTGCAAAGTGAGTTTACATGTGATACATGACACAAGTGGCAAAAAAGTTGGCAGTTTTTTTTTATTAGCTGCAGGAGTGACTTTGAAATGGTTACCTGAATAGTGATCAAAACTTCAAAAAGCTTTCTCTTCATCTTTTCTGACCAGACAATCCCACTGCTCAAAAATCTCAATGAAAAATAAAGTGACAAACTAAAGGCAGAGTACAATGTTAGTTTCTGGAATTTTATTATTTTTAATACATACATTTCACAAACAGAAACCCTCTAAAACCACACACAATTCCACAACCAAATGTTTCAATTTTATCAACATTCTTTAACTATTTACACTGTCTTTCCTCAACAAAAGTGCAATCCAAGACATCTTGACAAGAAATCTTTACTGACAAGAATTTATTTTTGAGCTGGTTTTAATGGAGCCCATCCATTATATTTTCTTTCAATTACCCGGAATATTCAGTGAACAGGACATAGAAATGAACTGGGTTAGGCAGCATCCTATTATAGGAAATAAAACACTAAACAAGAACACTTTCTCCTCACTTCGTTCCCAACCTCCAATGAAAGTTACTCAACAGCTGCTACCAGGACACAAAACAGAAAAGCAAACTGGAGTTCTTGACCTAGACACAGGAGAACAGACTGTGTATTAAGCATCAGTCTTGCAGGACTAAACAAAAGACTTAGCAAATTAGTTTTGGTGCTCTAATAAGGTACATATCCGTCTTATCTGTTAGTTTTAGAGTTCAAATACCTAATAAGATTCTTTTTTGATGAGTTAATTTTCCCCCAACATATGTGAAAATAACTTTTACTCAGAAAATGAACTTCTTGAACAAAACCTAGAAGTTAAAGGGCATTTAAGGAAAGCTCCTCTGTAACTAGAATGGGATAATTCACCCAACTCCCCAACTTCATGGCACCATGTCTATCTTTTAAAGTATAAACCCATTATATCAACTGCTTCAAATGTAACAAGAGAATGAAGAGGTGAGATGGCCTGAAGAGAAAACAATCAATCAGAAATTGTCCTTTCACTAAACTAAAGCAGATCATTGTATCTGCTCAAGGTATAAAACTCTTAAAAATAAATAATTAAAAAATATTAAGAATAGACGAAAAATCACTTTGAAATTATTAGTCACTCTTAAGACTGCTTCATTTTACTGAACACTATTCCTCAGAAAAACAAACTGGATCTCTTGGGTAACTAATATCCTTTTAGTATCCTAACTACAACAAAAATACTAACCTTTTTTGATATATTCCAATTCCAATCAAAGTATTCAGGGCAAGCTTGGGGTATTAAGGTCAGTAGATTTCCAAAATAAGATTTATCTTCATGGTGTTGAATACTCGATTATATTTTATTCCCAAATCAGCCAGATTTTCCCTCTAGACAAGAATGAATCGTCTTAAAGGCAAAAGATATTCCCAGATATGCTTCATGCTCTTATGCTTTTCTCTTTAAGTAACATCCACAGAATCCTTACTTTAGCATCAAAATAATGTCCAAGAGTAAACTTTACCCAATTACAGTAAAACCTCATCCTATTTATTGTTCAGGGAGTAGAAAGCCATCTAAAAAGGCAACATGGAACACAGCATACACTACACTGACGGCAGTTCTAAATTCAGGAGCTTGCTGAATGCAATGTATAGGTCAATTGTAAGTTTCAGAACAACAATATAAAGCAGGTTTCACTATAAAATTTTAGGTGGGTTAAAGATCAGCATCATAAATATTTTACTATTTAAATTCAGAAATAAAATCCAAATGGTATTACCAGGACAAGAGAAACTTAGTACTTTTTGCATCTGGGTACAGGAGAGAATCAATAAGGAGATAGTTAGTTCACCACTACAGCTTTGTGCATTAAAGACAAGTTTGCAGAAAGCTATGTCTTACAATCCTCTTTTAGTTGCATCAAACACTGTCAGTTCAATGACTTTCTACTTCTTATAGGCATTTTATGCATTTCTTCCCACTGAAATGTTTTTTCAGATGATCAAACACCAACCTAGATGCAGCAAACCAAATCATCCAAACTGAAAGATGAATAATATTAGCGAATAACATTGGTTCTTTAACGCTGCATTGTTTCAAACAAAACATCAAATACTTCATATAGAACTGAAACTCGGCCAGGCGCAGTGGCTCACGCCTGTAATCCCAGCACTTTGGGAGGCCAAGGCGGGCAGATCACAAGGTCAGGAGATCTAGACCATCCTAGCTAACATGGTGAAACGCTGTCTCTACTAAAAATACAAAAAATTAGCCAGGTGTGGTGGCACGTGCCTGTAGTCCCAGCTACCTGGGAGGCTGAGACAGGAGAATTGCTTGAATCCGGGAGGCAGAGGTTGCAGTGAGCTGAGATCGCACTACTGCACTCCAGCCTGGGTGACAGAGCAAGACTCCATCTCAAAAAAAAAAGAACTGAAACTCACGTGCAATATTGCCTAAATACTTCTGAAAAGAAAAAACACATAGTAAAAAAAAAAAAAAAGTATAAACCAAATGAGTAACATAAAATGTTCACATCAACCCCAAATTTGGCTATTCATAAAATGATTTTCTGCATTCTTTTAGCATATATGCACATCATACATGAAATTATCAAGTTAATTTTTGAGAAATCATATTCCAATTCTATAAGGGTATGCGACGTCAGTCTATTTAAAGCATTAAAATCTACTGAACCAAAGGCTGTATTTTGGAATGCCCAATGCTCTGACTAATCAGGTTCTATATATATGATCATCTTTTTTCATCAACAGTAAGGTATCATGGGCTTTTTAGAATGGTCTATTTTTCAAACATACTGCTATGCATTAAAAGCATTGATTTTCCAAAACATACTTTTAAAAGAAATAGTAAAATTATTTTCTTCATCATCCTTTCACACTTTTTTCCCTTCCCTCTTAAGGTCAAGTCTTTGATTTTGGAAACTCAGAATTAATTGGTTAAACATGGCCATAAGCAATTTTGAGGACAATAAGTGTGGCAATTATTGGTTCTGAAGCTCACCAGTTAGATTCTGTGGCTGAGAGATTTACCTGTGAGAAGAATCTGACACCAAATGACACTTCAATAGTGCAACCTGTAATAAATCATCACTGCCCAAATCAGGTTATTCATGGGTTCTCCTTAAGAGCTATATTACCAACTTCAAAGACACAATTTAAATGATTGAGTTCTGCCTTCTTGCATTATTTCCAAATTCATTTCACATATTCTGTTATAGGTCAGTTTACCTAAACATATTTGCAACACTAACATCTTTCATATGTCTTACAATTTGGATATTATTTTCAGCATGAAAAATGAACTGGCAAATTACAATAGCGATAGAAACAGCACTTGTGCCACTTTCAGGTCACCTGTCAGTGTGAGTAAACTGCCTGCCCATGTGTGCTGCAGAACACTAGGCTGAGATAGACTAATGCACTATTAGCTCTCCAGGCACAGACTTACATTCACTTGTCACATATTTTTCCAAAGGCCCAAGGAAGATCTAAAAGAAGGTTTTTAGAAAGTTAACATTTTAGTAAGAGTTTCCTTCCAACTCCTATCAAGCTCTTAGTTTATAACCACAAATTCCTTTCCTAAATTCACCCCATCCTCCCCACCATCTTAAAGCTGCATCAAAGATTCTTGGTAAGAGTGAACCCCGACCCAAATGCACAGGATTACCCATCTGGGCTCTGGTCAAAACCACAGACTAACACTCGGGAATCAAGACAGGGCAAGGGCAGCCCCTATTTTAGTGGCACACATACAACAAAGTAACTCTCCTTTAAATTAGAAAAGAAATTAATGTCACAGAATGTTTCCCTATAAAAGATATGTAATAAAGTAATAATATCAATAAAATAGCTATTACTAAAGCAAAGCTTTCATCAATAAGCTTCGAGAACTTTGAAGGAGGAAAATGGCTTCACGAAGTGGTAGTCCAGGTTCCCACAGTGTGGACACTGCTGGACGTTGCTATATTCGGAGAAGTACTGCATCCCGATCCTCACGTCGATCACCGGCTTCCCACAGTGCTTACAGTTCAGGCGGGCCTGAGGGAAACAGACACCATCAGCCACAACACCCCTCCGCTTCCCAACACTTGTCAAAGTCATCCAAACCAAAATGCTGGGAAACTGATCAAGGGCTTTGCAAAGCATCCCTTTTACTACCAAAAACATGGAAACGGGGTATACCTGAAAGACTCCCAACTTCTCTCCTGATATGCAGCACTGCTAGCTGTTTCACCTACTTATGAGAAGAAAATTCTAAACTGCTACTGCCTAAATGCTCTCCACTGAAGTTCCCTAACAATAAGAAACCCCTCCCCCTGGATTTTAAGACAGCGGCCGAAGCTGACTTCCCTCACCCAAACCTCCATGAAACTTCTTTGAAATTTCATTTTTCATTCTACTCTATAGAAAAGTTGCATTTTCTCTGATGTAAAAATAAAATTTCCCAAGATACTCAAGTAAAATTAGCAATCCAGGAAGTGTGGTGCTGGTCTGAGGCTTCTGGAGTTCCCAGCACCCTGCATCTTCACTCATGCCTAGCCTCTCCGTAACAGCACAGTCCTGGAACCTTTCAGCAATGGGTCCAGGACTTAAGTGAATAACCACAAATTATAAATAAAACAGACTCAATTTAGACTCATTTTAAAAATGTACTTAAAAAGTATAATCTCAACTTGTTCTCAAAATACTCCTGGGAGGTAGGTAGTATTAGCTGACTTTTAGATAATGCAACTGAGGCACATGTGATAAAGCACCATGCCAAAGACCATGGTTAGAAAGCAGCAAGGCTGGAGTGAACCGAAGCAGCCTGCTGACCCTCAGCCACTGCAGGAACTACTTTTCTGTAACCTGAGATAAACACTCTTTTAACTACGTAATCTCTCTGAACAACATTAAAAGTGTGATTCTGAGCAAACCCGTCTTCACACTGTTATACCTTTCTAAGAATCAATTATTGCTTATTTTTGGCTACATCTTATTGAAGACTTCCCTTGATTCATTAGTAGCGTCTAACACTTGTATCCTCACTGATTTTTTTAAATTAACAATAATCGAACATATTTTCCATTTCAGTAGGGGGCCAGAAAAGAAAGGTCTGGGCTTCAATTGTTTTAAGGAAGAAATAGAGTGCATGGTGAATACCAAGAGGCTGGGTGTGGCAGGATGCTGTTCTGTTTTTCCTCCTAAAGACATGGAAATAATCTCATTGCCTTTCAATGGTGTACCAGAAAGAACACCAGAACAGGAGTCACACGGTGCAGTCATGGCTGTGACACAATGTATGTAGACCTGGGTAAAACATCCCAAGTTTGTAGGCCTCCATTGTATGAGGAAATAAGGAGGTTGGTCTAGATCCCAGGTCCTTTCCAGTGCTAATCTTCTGAGTTAACAGGCTCAAAAGTTCTTTCACTTCCTTATTTCTTTAATTTAAAAGATAATCCTCCACGGTGTGTGTGTGCAGAGGGGAGCCACTTCCTCTAGTTTCTCTCAAGAGCTGGCATTAAGGCACAATAACTATTATAAAATGCCACAGTGAATAACTACTGATAATAGTAAAGATACTCTCTTTACAAAAATCAAGCCATAATGCTAAAGACATAAAACTATGCAGTAACTAATGAAGTATGTATCACCTATTTGTACTAAAAAACCAGGCTGGAACACTTTAGAGCAAAGAAAAATTTCTCTCCTGCCCATGAGAGTATCAAGGAATTACATAACAAGCTGTTTTCTTCCCCAAGCACTTGGAAATAAAGCAAGATATTTCCAAGGATTTTGTCTCCTGTGATTCTATAGGTTATTTGTGTTTTCATGTGAATACTTCCCTCTTTTTCTGATGACAGCTAAATTTCAGATGTCCTCATAGCATGAGACAATGCCTCCTTTTAGTAGTGCTTTAAGGATTACAACCTCAAACACCTTACGAGGCATGCAATTCCTGGATAACTGTACTATCCCACAGAAAGAAAACAAGAAAATCCTGTCTATTTAAGAAAGTGACTTTCTTCCTTTTGAATAACTTTTTTTTCTATTAGAAATTTAGTATAAGCTATCATACAGAATCTTAGAAAATATACTCAAGCAAACAGAAAACTAAAGGAACCATTCAGCCTCCCACCACTGAGACCATCTGGTAACAGGTTAGCAATTCCCTTTTCATGCTCACTTACTTACAAATGCAAGCATATTATTATACCATTTTATAACCTGTTCTTTTGACCTAATATACAGGAAATGCTTCCCACATAATTATATATTATTCTACAGTATTCCTTTTAATGACTGAATAGTATTCCACTAAATGACTACATTACAAGTAGTAACTCAGCCATCATTGCTGGACTGAATTTCTTCTTTATTGCCAGACGCATCTTCCCTACATTCACTTGGGGACAGAAGCCTAATATCACCCACTGCTCCCTCAGTGTGTTCAGTACCTACCTGACAACATGGAGAGGCAGCCAGGATGTCGTAGGTGTACATAGTGCCCAGCTGGTGCCAGCTGCCATCCCACCGTGACTTACACTTGATGCAGATGATCTTGTGAACCCCTTCCAGGCAGTCCACGCACACGGCATACAGGTGCATGAGTCTCCCTGTGCACAGAAGACACAAGTCTCTGAGCGGCCATCATGGAAATCACATTTCATCTCCAAGGAGATAAAAATGTTTCATCTACCAATTATAAGCAAAGATTTTATCATTTGGATAAATATAAAAAGAAAAATCAATATTTAGTACACAAGCTGTCCTTTCAGGATAATGATGAATTACTAGCTGTTGTCAATAAAACATGTATTTTAAGTTCAAGCATATTAAAAATTTGGCTTCAATTCACTTTTCCAAAAAGGGCTGCTGGGCTTACATAATGGGTCCATCCAAATTCAAGTAACAAAGCCACATATACTCAAAACCAGCCTGTACTGTATTCACGCAGGACTTCCTGCTCAAAAGTTTATGTTTAGCATATAGAGACTTAACCAACAACACTGATCTTGTCACAAGCTCTCTTGTGACAAGTCCCATCATAAAAATCAAAAGTCTGTCTTGGGGACTGATAGCCCAGAATTACACCACAACCAAAATTACTGTTAACTATCCTTGTCCTCAAAATACTCAGCCATCACCACATCTAATTTAGGAACCAGAATTATATCTTACTCGTAATTTTTTAAAAGAAGTTCGATGTCTTATTATTCATTGAGCTCTTAAAAGTTATAACATGATCCCCCTCCATTATTTGATAACATCTTAATGTTAATAAAGTAAAGATGTCATCCTAGTGTATATGGAAGCATCACAGTTTAAATAATTAGGAAAGAGTCAGAATGCCCAGAATCTGCCCAGGCAACGTATAACAGCAACATTTCTGCTCTGTGTGGAACCCAGGGCGCTTCCCCATGTTAAAAACTACCATCAGGAGAACACATAATCCTAAGTGGCCTCATATTCAGAATGTGCTGCTCACTGCCATCAGTCAGACTATGGGTCTTCAGCACTCAGTAGTAAGGATCAACCTGCTCCTTACCCGATGGAAAGGTATGTATGTTCATCTACAGTACTTAGGGGGAGCCCTTCGTTTGCATTTGCTTGCATGACCCCCTTCCTCCTTGAGGGCAAGAACCATGTCTTGGTCATCCTTGTAGACTCAGTGACTAGCACAGTGTCTGGGATGTGGAAAGCACTTTATAAGTGTATGTTGGGTAAATGGATGGGGCATGTTAACAGCCAAAGACAGATAACCTTGGGGGCCTTTATGCCAAAAGGGGGAAGGATGACAAGAACTTCTTGAAATACTGCCCACCTCTGCTCTACGGCATTGAAAAGAAAAGGGTCTCACAAGCCACATCTACTCTGGTCTCAGGGCATGTTAGGAAGTCCGTTCAAGGATCCAGGAGCCACTGGAAAAAACTTCATTTGCACTCTCTGTCCTGCATACTCAATGCAATTCCCAGACATTCCCAGGTACAGAGGCCACAGCTGAGAAGGGTAAGGGCAGCCTTCGACACAGAAGTCAGGTGTTGCTAACTTAACATAATGATAACTTTATAATGATGAAGACAGAGTAACTTTTACTAGAGTTAACCGAGGGTATGGCACTATGCTACCAGCTCCATGTGAATCATTTCATTTAACCCTAACAGCAGCATTACAAAATAGACATTACTGTTGCTCCCACTTCTGAGAGTAGGAAGTGAGGCTTACAGAGCTGAGCAGCTTGCCCAAGTTCATAAGATTTAAGCAGCAAGTCCAGACTGATTCATGTCTCTCGGATCCGTAACCTACAGGCAAACTCACTGGAACACCTGGTCTGCACTGAGTCTAGATTTGTTTCAGTTCTGCTACACATTGTCCTGACCACAGAGAATTTTGAATTTCTAAACCCTTTGTGAATTTAAACAAAAAGCCGATTCTTCAGAGAACAATCACATGTGGTTCAAAGTGGTAAAGAAGCCCAATAAGAACTTCTTAATTAGATCAATCTTAATAAATTAATGCTAAACAAAACCTATTTTCAGAGGGAAAGAGAGCAAATGAAGTCCAGAGACAGAGTCCGGGGAGGGCAGTGAGGGGTAAAGGGCAGGGCGAGGGAGTAGTAATCCAGAGAGGGCCACTGAACACAGCAAGTACTGCAGCAGCATGTCAGCCCCGCATGCTGTGCAATCCTGTGGCCTGCAGTGTGGCCCTTCTATTGGAGTTGAAAATGCTTTAAAAAACACATGGTCAGGCTAGGCACAGTGGCTTATGCCTGTAATCTCAGCACTTTGGGAGGCTGAAATGGGATGATCATTTGAGGCCAGGAGTTCAAGACCAGCCTGGGCAATAATACAGTGAGACCCCATCTCTTAAAAAAGTTTAGGGCTGGGTGCAGTGGCTCACGCCTATAATCCCAGCACTTTGGGAGGCCAAGGCGGGTGGCTCACCAGAGGTCAGGAGTTTGAGACCAGCCTGGCCAACATGGTGAAACCCCATCTCTACTAAAATATAAAAAAATTAGCTGGGCGTGGTGGCGGCGCCTGTAGTCCCAGCTACTCATGAGGCTGAGGCAGGAGAATCGCTTGAACCCAGAAGCAAAGGTTGCAGTGAGCCGAGATAGCACCATTGCACTCCAGCCTGGGCAACAAAAGTGAAACCCCGTCACACACACACAAGAAAACAACAAACAACAACAACAAGTTTAAACAAATTAAATAAGCCGAGTGTGGTGGCTTGAGCCTACAGTCCTAGCTACTGGAGAAGCTGGGGCAGGAGGACTGCTTGAGCTCAGCAGTCCAAGGCTGCAGTAGCTATGATCACTCCCCTGCTTTCCAGCCAGCCAGGGTGACAGACTGAGATACTCAAAAAAAAAAAAAAGAAAGAAAAAAGAAAAGAAAAATAGAAGAATGTGTGGTCAGTAATTGGTGATTGAAGACATGATTTACATTTTCTTACTACAAATAAGACGGCATGGATTTCTCAAAGATGTGGCAATAAAAATGCTGATATGTGGTCAAGGCCTCACTTGTGGCAATGATAACTTCTCTGGTAATGATTAAACAACCTGATCTTCAGGTTTTACATCAAACGTTCAACTTCTCAGTATCTTTGTGGTGCACATCTAATGCGCACATTATCTATTTATGTATGTCTATGTTTTGATGTGTATATATACGCACACACAAGTACTCAGGCCTAATTTTCACCTCTTTCTTCATCTGCTCCCTGAAAGGTACTCTCAAGATTTGGTCGTGGGTTTATCATATCCTCCTTCCTTTTCTTTCTCTTTTCTTCCTATCCAAGAGCTCTTCCACCCTTAGGATTTTAACCACCACTGTTATAAACTCCCAGTGTTCAACCCAAATGCTTATTTTTAACCGTGTTTGCTAGACATCGCCACACAAAAGTCCCAACATCCCTCCAAACCCAACACACAGAAACCTCATCTTCTGCCCGCAAAACCAGGCCCTTTCCCCACCTTTATCTACCCATCTCCTTTCTCTACTCTTGCACCATTTATCTGGTCTAGAAACAAAGTGAATTTTGTTTCTAAATTCACAAGCTGTAATTTTTCTTTAAAATAACCTCTTGACAATATCCCCTCCCTTCCATTCTGTCCACACCTTTTATCTCCTTGCATCTAGACTACAAAGTCTCAACTCTGTCTCTAGATCCCACCCCTTTCAAACCCCTTTCCCGCACCTTTCCTCCATGTGACTGCCTGCTTTAAAAAAACACTGAAAATCTTTCCATTCACATTCATAAAGAATATATAGCAAAGTTCTTTATTATGGCTTGAAAGTACTTCTGCAATCTGTTCTCTCCCTTCTCTCCCTATCCTACTCCTTTCCCACTCTAGAACACCCTTGGCTCCAACCAAACAGTTCTCTCCCTATCTCCTGATCGCAACCTGCCCTTCTTCTTTTTAACCACCCTTCCTTTGCTTGCAGGCACTCCCTCCTCATCAACAAACACCTGACCTGGGTAGACCCTCTGCTTACCAAGATCCAGTCCACCTTTTGACATCAGCATTCATGCTGCCTCTTTTTACAAACCAAGCCAAAGTGGTCCCTTCCTCTGGAAATTATAGGATACTTAATGTACATCATATCCAGGTATGATACTAGAACTTTAAGCCTGGTAAGTTAGTTACATTTTATAAAAGCATCTTATCCTAAGATTATAAATTGATGACAAGCAAGAACTGATAGTACCCAGCATGTGTGAAATCCATAAGTTTGATCAACTGATGGATGGATTACATGAAAATAATCTGTCCATCATGGATAGAGAAAGAACACTACTATTCTCATATCTGCTGTACCCATATTCATCTTCATAAAAAATGTTTCAAGTTTTACGATGGAGAAATAAAGGTGTTTCCATCCACTTCCCTCTAAAATTACCCCCAAACAGGATAAAAAAACAAAAACACAAACTCCATCTTCCATGAAACAATGAGGTTATTTCAACCCTGAATTAAACTGTACGAAGTCAGAAAGTAGACTGAGGGATAGTAAATGGTTAAGCTCGGAAACTGGACAAGCACTGGGGAGTTCGTAGGGAGCTCGTAGGGAGCAATAAGTTACAAACAACCATAAATTCTATGCAGCACTTTCCATCAAAAAGCAGAGTATTTCAGCATCATCTGAACCTGGGCTAGACTTAGGACTTACACTGATGAACAAAATGTGACAGGAGTGATATTACTCAGTTCCAAGCTTAAGCCTCTAGAGACAGACTCTGCAGCTTCCACTTACATCTCTTGAATGCTATCTTGAGAGCAACGTGTGAAAAAGTCCAAGCTAGCCTACTGGAAGATGAAAGACTACATGGAACACGGACAAGCCATTCCGGCTGAGGCCCCCTAAGCCAACCTAACAATCCACCCACAGAATTGTGAGAAGTCATTAAATTATCCTTTTAAACCACTAAGTTTTGGAATGCTCTGCTTTATAACAAATGCTACAAGATAAAGGGAGTTAGGTACAATTCTCAAAATGAAAGAGACTACTCTCTGCAATTTCAGCTCCCTTTCCTTGCTCACAAAGGTAGCACAAGAAATTACATACATGAAACAAGAAGAGAATGCTATTAAAAAGAGCTCCTGGAAATTAAAAATATAAGAATAGAAAATTTTAAACTCCGTAAAAACACCAAAATAAAAAGTCAAGGAAATTTTCCATAAAGCAGAATAAAGAGATGAATAGGGCCATGTATGTATTTATTATATATTCTTTATTATATATAAAGGAGTTCTCCACTCCAACAAAAAAAATAATCTAAGGGGTCTAATATCTGATTAATCAGAGTTTCACAGAATTTTTTAAAAGTGAAAATAGGGTAGTGGAAATTGTCAAAGAAATAATACAAAAACAAATTTCTCCAAATGGAAGATGGTAAGTTTATAGAGCCAAAGGGCCAAGAGAGTACAGAAAGCACGACAAATAGAGGAAACTGTGTAAAAGACCCACATATGGTGAAATTTCAGAACATTAGGGATATATGAAGAAAATCTTAAAACCTTCATGGAGGGGTGGAGATGGAGGCAAAGACAGGAATAAGAGTAACATCAGACCTCTCAAAATAGCGACATTGTAAGATGGGAGACAGTAAAGAAATGTCTTCAAAATTCCAAGGGGAAAATATGTATAACTTAGAAGACTATAGCCAGCTAAATAGCAATGAAGAGTGAAGATAAAATCAGGATATTCTCAGACGTTCAAAGTCTCAAATCATCTATTCCCATGCTCCCTTTCTCAAAAAGCTCCTGGGGGATGTTTCCTAAAAGCTGAGAGAATAAACCGAGAAAAAATAAAATACTGAGATCTAGGAAACAAGATTTTTAAAAATAGGACAGAAATGAAGGCATTCCTAGAAGGACAGCTATGTGGTACACCAGGTCCTGAGTGCACCAGGACAGGTAGAAGCAGGAGGGTAAGAGTCTCCACGAGGGGCATTTTCAGGGGCAAAAATTTTTTTTCCAAAAAAAATCTGACAGATATGTGGAAATGTCTTTGAAAGATGGTTTGTAAAGCTGCTGGAGAGTGAGAACTAGCCAAAGTTAAAAAAACAAAACAAAAACTATGCAAATCAAAATAATCAATTAACCCTAATAAAAACAAAAGGAGTCCTAGACTATATGGTACTATATAATAAGATAAAACCCTATACTTCTTGGCTCAATATTAAATATATATATTCACATTAGTAAACATTAAGGATTTAACTAATAATTGTGGTATCTCATCCTGAGAGGAAGGAGGAGGGGGATGCACAGTCATCCACCTTCAAAGCCAGTCAATAAACAGATAATACGTAAAGCTGGAGAATGAAGACAGCAGTATTTACAATCACGATGTCAAAAACTTGAAGCATCAGCTAAGATTTGAAAATGTTTGTCTGGGTACTGACACAGCAGGGTTGGCGGGAAGGAGACAGGTGGGGATATATCATTTTTACAACAAGCTTTTTAGCACACATTTAAAGTGTAAACATGTTATATGTGATGTGTCTCATCTTTATGGAAGTTCAGTAGTTGTACATGAACTGACAGATTTCTTATACTAACCAACCTCGTGTCATTCAATTTATGGCTCAAATGTACCAAATCCTTATATGTCATCCACAGGAATAATAAGCTTCCCCATCGCCCCTCCTTCCACCACCACCACCGGGCTAATGTCTGAGCTTTCAATAATCCTGTTTACCTTTTGCTGCTATCAACACACTCTCATCTTTCATAAACTTCAAAATTAATTCAACTAATCTAAAAATACCTTGGCCCTTTTCTGACCACTGCTTTTCCTCACTGTTATGTTTATAAGGATCTAAGAGGATACACAGCTAGATGGGCCCATTAAACAGGTTTACAGTAAGTGACAAATATGCAACAACTCCACTAATTTCCTTCCCCATCATGCAAAACCATACGCCGGCAATCTTCTCTTCAAATTACAGAACACACAAAATTATCCGCTAGGACAACTGTACTTGGTACTGTGACATCAGAGTAAAAAATCACCGCGTCACTGGGAGAAGCTGAAATATTCAAATGTTACCTAGCACCTGACTAGAACAAAAAAACAACACTGGTGAAAACTACACCAAAATAGAGCAATCTGTCTTGTTTGTTGTTTGGTTTTTAACAAACAGAAAGCAGGCAAGGTGAATTAACACCTATACCTTGAAGGTGACAAGGAACATCATATTCGATCTCATCATGTCTCGACGGGCTTAGGAACAAAGTTCCATCCACCAGTGGGAACTGTTCGAACACCGGGAGCGCCCGGTGGCACAGGGCACAGTTTACCACGTTTCTGTGGCTGGCACTGAGCGCGGCCAAAATGAACTTCCGCAAGTCCTCCCCCTGGCCCACTTGGGCATCGTCTTCCATGCGCACGTGGAAAGTGTTCAGCTTATGCCTGGGGATGTGAGTGAGGAGCTCGGAGAGGTCCAGCCGCCGAAGGAACTGCACGGGGGTATCGAAGTGTCCCCCCCTGTGAACTGACAACCCCGCAGGGCTGTAATCAAAGTGGGCATTTCTGAACACATGGCCCCCAGCCATGGCCTTCTTGTGAGGCTCCAGATGGATGGCGTTCTTTAAGAACTCCCCGAGGTATCTGGAGGAGCGGGGGCCGCTGAAGTGAGCAGGAGAGAGGATGGAGTAGCCCGTGGGTGGGGACTGGCCCGGGGAGCCACCGGGGGAACGGGCACCGTAGGCTGCGGCACCCACTGCCTTCTCCTGGGAGTTCTGCCGGTCCATGGAATGCCGGCGGGGGAGGTCGTGGCTCGGGCCTTTCTGGGGCTTATTTGGGGGCCTGCACTTTTTTGCCTCCTCCGCCGCCTCACCAGGAGGCCTCCCTGTGTTCTTCTCGGAGCCTGACTTCTTCTTTTTCTCGTCCTGCATCCGCTTCACCTGATACCAGTCTGTGTCCTTCTTCAAGTGGCCCTGGCCACAGCGGCAGGAGCAGAAGCGGAAGGCCAGGTCGTAGCCCTTCTTTGTCCACATGTTCTGGCGGCATTGCTTCTCGTTCCAGCTGCGCGCGCGGCCGATGCAGTTGAACTGGACGAGGATGCTGCTCTCCCACTCGTAGAAGCACTGCAGGTGCATCCAGGTGCTGCAGGGGCAGTGCTCGTTGTTGCACACCACCTTCTGGTAGTCGTCCTTCTCCAGGTCCACCGGCCTACCGAAGCTGCAGATCAGGGGAGTGGCACATGGGGCTTCTGGGGGAGGAATAAAGAGAGAACAGATTTCAGATTTTTGGATTAGGGGTACTCAACCTGTACTTGCAACAGTATGGTATAAGGTTTCTCTAAGACATGAATATAATGAAAGGCAGTTCCAGGGTTCCTTTAAAGATGAATCACTCCAGTGAACCAGGGAATAATATGATGAAGCTACTTAACCAACCAGTCTGGTGGAATCTCTAAAAACGACCTTCAAAGCCCTTCATCCCGAGCTTTAGGTTGTCCTGAATACCAGAAAGCCGCTGGAACATAGACGGTCTCATACCCATTTCTCGTCTAAGGTGGTCTGACACCCAATGGCAGGGATATTGAATCAAACTAATTGTTGGTCTACACAAAATTACAAAGCCAGGCTGTGAAGGAAAAAACCAGAATTCTTCCAAAGCTACCAGGACAGGAAGTGGGAACAACATAGTTGTACTCTATCTTAAGTACATGTCCCACACACACTGTGCAAACAGCCAAGCCGGTTCCCAGAAAGGACAGAAAACATGGTGATAGAAAGTAGAATCCGCTAACCCAATTCTTAAGAAATAAACATGATTCATGGATATGGGAACTCCACTGATTCCTTACAGCTATTCAATGATAACTGAACATCTGAGCTTAGAATTTATTTCTAAAATGTCAAAAAGACATGATAGAGTCAGTAAAAAAAAAAAAAAAAAAAAAAAAAAAGTGGTTGCCACAGGGGGTGGGGGATGAGCAGGTGAAGCACAGAGGATTTTTAGGGCAGTGAATCTATTCCTATGATACTATAATGGCAGATACACGTCATTATACATTTGTCAAAATCCACAGGATGTACAATACCAAAAGGGAACCCTAATGTCAACTATGAAATTAAGTGACAATTATGTGTAAATGTAGGTTCATCAATTGTAACATATGTACCATTCTGTGTTCATAGTGGGGGAGGCTGGAGGAGGGCAGGAGGTATATGGGAACACTCTATACTTCCAGTTTTTCTGTGAACTTAAATCTGCTCTAAAAAATAAAATCTGTTTTTTAAAATGAGAAATAAAAGGACATGTATGTATAAGTCCCGGTTCCATGGGATACTAGCCGTGTAAAAGTGAACTGGTTATTTCATCTGTTTAATCTTCCATTTCCTCAACCATAAATGGGCATAATTGTAGTAGCTACCTTATAGAGATTTTTTGAAGATGAAATAAGAAATGCTTATAAAGAGTTTAGCACAGTACCTGGCACATAAAGGATCATTAATGTTGTTGCTGCTGTTCTTGTCGTTAGCTGACTGTGACACAGCTTGGGATATTTTTATTTACAAAAGAAGCTGTGTAATAAGGTGGCCAGAGGTGGAAGGGGCTAATACAGAGATGGCAAAACTGACCAAATGTGGGGCCAAACCGGGAGACTGAGAGTCTCATAGTGCAGGACCAAGGAAGGAAACCTGTTGCCACAGGCCCAAAAGAGTGGCTGCCGGTTGTATGAGCGGGGCGGGAGGGGGGGGGTTAGTGTGGCTTACAGGCTGGGATGACAAGGGTGCTTCAGGGAGTCACACAACTAACAGCCTTCCCCACTTGTGTCTTGGCATTTCCACAATTTTCAATACAATTCATCACTCCCTTACATTCTTGCTTGCATTTCCGTAGGGTTTTATACCATGCAGTTCTTTTGCCTCCCAATCCCCAAAATAAGTACTCTCCAGGACCAGTGCTCAGCATTTCTCTCCTCATCCTCTAGGCAGAAGCTAAAAACTACATCGCCAATTCTTAATGAGGGCACTACTGGCATCTGGACAATTCTCTTCCTGTAATGCGCTGGACAGCCCAGTCCAGCACACTACAGGAAGCAAACATCACTGGGCCTGAGCACTCAGTATCTGTAGCCCACCCACCCCACCTTCCCCATCATGATACCCCCAACGTTCATAACACTTTCAAAGGGCCCCTTTGGAGGGCAATACTACTTTCCCAATTGGGAACCACTGGGCTTGGTCATGAAGCAGTTTAGATTATGTGTATAGATGACAGAAGCTAAAGGCAGACTCCCAGGCTCAGAGTTCTGCTCTAGAAAGCTCCTCTGGTGGCAGCGTGGGGCACGGGACTGGAAGTAAGGAGGCCAGAGGGAGGGTGCTGCGGGTTGAGAAATAAGGAGTGCCTGCGCTTCAGGAGCAGTGTGAGAAGATGCTCAGAGAGAGAGAGAGAGTGTGTGTGTGTGAGAGTCCATGCTGATGGACAGCAATGTGGGAGCAGCAGGGCAGGGAGGATGGAAGAAGACTTAGGGCTGCCCTATTTAGGACCCACTGATTTAGAAGTGCCTGTGAACCACTGAGGTGGAGGAGACATGAATTTGACTGGAGCTCAAGAGAGCTAGAGCTATGAATACAGATGTGGAGTCACTCACCCACAGATGAAGGTCAAATCCCTAGGACTAATGAGATGCCCAAGAAAAACGTGAGGAGTGGGCAGAGACCAGAGGCCAGGAAAAGAATCCTGGGATGCAAGGACTGGAACCAAGGCTGGAGGAGAAGATTCCCCTGCAGAGATTGGTAAGAAATGAACTCAGAATTTACTGAAAAACAAGTCAGGAGAGAATTATGTCCAGGCAGTCAGGGGACAGCGCAGTGGCTCACGCCTGTAATCCCAGCACTTTTGAAGGCCGTGGCGGGTGGATCACCTGAGGTCAGGAGTTCGATACCAGCCTGGCCAACATGATGAAACCCCATCTCTACTAAAAATACAAAAATTAGCTGGGTGTAGTGGCGCATACCTGTAATCCCAGCTACTCAGGAGGCTGAGGTGGGAGTATCACTTGAATCAGAAGACGAAGGTTGTAGTGAGTAGAGATTGCGCCACTGCACTCCAGCCTGAGTGGCACAGTGAGACTCCCTTTAAAAAAAAAAAAAAAAAAGAATGGAGAACTGCAAAATGTCCCAGAGCACCAGGTAACATCGGTGCTTCTCCACCTCTGCACTACAGACATTTGGGCTGGATCTCTGTTGTGGGAGCCATCCTGTAAGATCTCTAGCAGCAACCTCACTGTCCATCCCATAGAGGCCAGCCCCACTCAATGTCTCCAGGCACTGCCAGGTATCCCCTAGGGGGTCAAAATCACCCCGAGTTAAGAACTCACTGGATGCAATAAACCTGAAAAGTCCCAGCCAAAATGAGCAGTGAGCCAGGCACTGTCTCCTCACGGAGAACAGCTCCAGTGGGAATGATGGAGGGCAGGTCAGAGGTAGACAGTGAGGTGAAAAGGCAGAAACAGGGAGACTCCAGGAAACTCTTTCCAGAGGTAACTGTAGGGCAGGGAAAGAGCATGGGCAGGGGACAGAAGACAGCAGAGGCTGAGCCTTAACACCATGTTCATGAGCTCAGGGAATACAGGCCAAAACCTCATGACAGCTTAAAGACATATGAGAAGGAACAAACCATGTGACTCCTCTACTCAACAACCTTCCCAACCTTATCCCTGCACACTGAACCACAGACACAACATTCCACCAAATCAATCAGCAGAGGGTGGTGGCAATGTGGATGGACCCATAAAGCCTGTACAAATATTAGTTCTGTCATATGTTACAATTATCCCCTTCAGGTGTGGGATTCCAGGGCCTTGGCAAAATGGCCCTAAACCAATTTGTCTACCTCTATGTATTAATATTTGATCACTGTGGTTTCCCCTTAATCTTCATTTGTCCAAATCCCATTCAGCCACTGACAGCAATTCACAGTTCAGACTCCGCAACCAGACTGCCTGAGTTGGAATCCAGGCAGGACCATTTATGAGCTGCATGCTCTTGGACAAGTTACTTAACTTCTCTTTGTGTCAGTTTCCTCTGTATAAAATGCAGAAAACAACAGAATGTACCTTAATTGGTTCAGAAGAATGAAATGAAAAAAACTATATACATGAAGTGCTGAGAAAGCACCTGGCATCTAGTAAACTTCCTCCCCACTCCTACTGCTTCAAGGCCCACCTCTCTACACACCAGTTTTACCAGGATTGCCCCCCGATCCTGACTCCAACCCTTCTCCTCCCCTCCCTGATGGTCTGGCCCCAATCTTACTTGAGTCCCTCATCATGGGGACTCTTCATAATCCCCACCAGCTGACGACTCAGGAGAGGAAGCCTCTTACTCATCTTAGTGTTTCCGGCACCACTGGGCCCAGGCTTTGTAAAACTCCAGTGCTGAATAAAGTCGCATTAAAGACACTGGCTCACCAAACCCACACATGACAAGAGGAGCAGAAGTGAAAAAGAGAGCTGTAATCCTAGACAGTCAGACCTGGATGTACTGAAGCACAACAAAAAGAAGTAGAAGAGTGGTTTGAAACTGAGTAAATTCACCAGTCACCTGGGCTGTGACCTTTAGAGGCCTTTAAAATGTTAATTGGTCAATTATTAAGTGTAGTTGTTTTTATCTTGATCCTTCAGATGAAGAGCCTTGAAGTGAACGTCACTGAAATGTAACTACAATAACCAAATTTTACTAACCCAAGACCAATAAAATCAAATTAGGTCAAAGGAAGATCTAACTAACATTTGCATTCACAATATTCCAACTGTAAATGTTGAGACTGACTTGATATTTCTTTGAAAAGTATTTTCACACTAAAGAAAGGTGGATTAAGAGAGGAAAAATTCTGTGTCTTTTCAAAAAGCAGCAAATATTTCATTTAACCAATACTGAGCACTTCCTACATGCCAGGTCTTGAGCTAAGAGCTCTAATGGTCTAACAGAAGTGCACACATGGAACACAGACAAGGTACCACAGCTGTGCCCCATCCCTGTCCCTTTAACAGTGTTTGTCATGTTCACAGCCATGCTCCACTGTTTCCTAACCAGAAAGCCTCTTCCTTGTATAAAAAGCCCCCACTCCAACTTGCCAGCCCTGCTTGTTTATAGTCAGCCACTTTGATGTGGCCTTGTGGGTAGGCTTCAAAAACAAATACAAAGCCAAGAGCATGTTAAATACGCCCAGTAATACACACAACAGACACCTCACCCTGACACACCAGCAGGGTGAGGCTCCCAGGGAGACAGGCAAAATGGGGTAACAGGGTGGACCTCGGGAATAGTCAGAGGATGTCTGACAATGCTTTTGCTGAAGTGTGTTGGCCTCTAAACTCGGACATTATTTCCTTCAAGGCTCAGTTCAAACATACTTTCCTCCCTCATTAGCACCACCCCCGCCCCCGACACACACACACCACACACACACATTGTCCAAACTGGAAAAGCAGCAGGGAATAATAGAAGAGAGGTGTTTGGTGCCAGGTCTGCTCCTGATTAGTTGTTTGACATTGAGCAGTTTTGTTTCCTCATCTGTAAAGTGGGGATAAAATGCTTGCCCTGTTCAGCTCATGTACATGGAAACACTTTATATATAGTAAAGTTTCATAAAAATGTTTGCTTATATGCTACCATAATTTTATACCGCTGTATTTCACTCCCCAGATACTGCTCCAATGTTTTCTACTTTTTCCAATGTTTTGAACATGCCATACAGTAGGTGTTTAGAAAATAAGTAAGTATGGCTAGAATTACAGTGGCTCATGCCTGTAATTCCAGCACTTGGGAGGCTGAGGCCAGAGAATCACTTGAGGCCAGGAGTTAGAGAACAGCCTGGACAACATAGTGAGACTCCGTCTCCATGAAAATTTTAAAAAATTAGTTGGGCTCAGTGGCATGTGCCTATAGTCCCAGCTACTCAGGAGGCTGAGGTGGAAGGATCAAGTGAGTCGAGGAAATTGAGGCTGCAGTGAGCCTCGGCAATAGAGTGAAACTTTGTCTCCAAACTAAAAACAGAACAGCAGTCCCACAAAGGCATAAATGGAATATAGATTGATCTGACACAACTAAATCTTCAACAGGAGAGATGGGAGAAGGGTATCATACACTTGTGCCACCAACTTCCCTTGGCGCATTAATCTAAACTGTGATAATCTAACAAGCAAAACAGAAAAATGCTCCTTTACACAGAATTGGCATTGTTTAAAAAAGTATATAAACCTTCCAAGGCCTGTATTTTAGATTCATCATCAAGTATTCAGTACCCAGCTTCTATTTCTTCTGCTCAAGTTAAAATAAACAGGGTTCATGTGATTCTGGGCAAAAATCTCAGTTTCAAGTCTGGGTAACAGGGTAGCTAGGCTGCAGTCACCTGGGCCAAGCCTATCTTGTCTCCCCAGCTTTCTTACCCTGCATCCTGCCCTCACTTCAGAACTCTGTGCTCCTTACCTATTGAAAGAGGAGGATCACACTGACTGCCCAATGAGCCCAAATCTCCTGACAACCTCATTCACTGAGGAGCCCCATAAACTGGACATTGCTATTTTCAGCTTTTAAACTATGAGTTAAATATTTTTATCCCCTTTAAAACAGTTGCACCATAAGCAGGTGGGGAGTTGGGTGGAATGAAAGTAAGGAGGGTCTTCTTAAGTCATATAAGGCTTTCCAGGCAAAATCTAAAATAGGGATGACTTAGTCACATTCATCCTTGTAAACCCACTACTGCGTAAATAAGTGTTTAATAAATATTCTGATGAAGGAAAGAATGACCCAACCAGACTCAGTCCTCTGGTTGTGACCACAGTAATAGAGAGAGGGTGAACCCATGGGAAGAACCAGCCCAGCTGCTGGGGAGGCAGCTGCAGAGCTCCAGCCAGGTCTCCTAGATTCAGTCCAGGCCTTCTCTGTCAGGACAGAGCCTGGCCCTCACCCTCACTTCCTCAAACTAACATCATTCCTGCTACCCTCCTTGTGGCACCCAGGTACCATTCTTTTTTTAAAGGAGAAAAAAAAGACATTTATGTGTAAGTCCCGGTTCCATGGGATACTAACTGTGTAAAAGTGAACTGGTTATTACGAATGTAAGGTTTCAAAACTGTTTTATTAGATCGCTGATTATTCCTCTTATGTGGGAACAAATCCCCTTGTTTGCAGAGAGCATGGTCCTCTTAGGGTATGAATTTCTAACCAGTGTCCTCCATCTCCAGCTTCCCGACTCCAGACTGTGGGAGATGACATAGAGCCAGCCTGCCTGGATGTGACTCAGCTCTGCAACTTATTAAAGACCTTTGGCAAATCACCTAACTTCCCCGTGCCTCTGTTTCCTTACCTGTAAAATCCTGTAAAATGGCAGAAATAATAATTTTTTTTTCAAAATTTTTTTTTTGAGACAGAGTTTCACTCTTGTTGCCCAGGCTGGAGTGCAATGGTGCTATCTCGGCTCACCGCAACCTCCGCCTCCCGGGTTCAAGCGATTCTCCTGCCTCAGCTTCCTAAGTAGCTGGGATTACAGGCATGTGCCATCATGCCTGGCTAATTCTGTATTTTTAGTAGAGACAGGGTTTCTCCATGTTGGTCAGGCTGGTCTTGAACTCCTGACCTCAAGTGATCTGCCTACCTTGGCCTCCCAAAGTGCTGGGATTATAGGCATGGGCCACTGTGCCTGGCCCAGAAATAATAATATTAATACCTACCCCAAAAGGGTTGCCATGAGGAATGAAGAAGTTATTAAAGTAGTTAGAACAGTGCTTGGCACCTACACACCAATTTTTCTTTTTTTTTTTTTTTTGAGACAGGGTCTCGCTCTGTTGCTCACACTGGAGTACAGTGGCATGGTCATAGCTTACTGCAGCTTCAACCTGCCAGGCTCAAGCCATCCTCCCACCTCAGCATGGGACTACAGGTGCTGGGACTACAGGTGCACGCCACCACTCCCAGCTGATTTTTTTTTTTTTTTTTTTTTTTGAGATGGAGTCTCGCTCTGTCGCCCAGGCTGGAGTGCAGTGGCACGATCTCTGCTCACTGCAAGCTCCACCTCCCAGGTTCACACCATTCTCCTGCCTCAGCCTCCCAAGTAGCTGGGACTACAGGCACCTGCCACCACGCCCAGCTAATTTTTTGTATTTTTTAGTAGAGACGGAGTTTCACTGTGTTTTCCAGGGTGGTCTCCATCTCCTGACCTCGTGATCTGCCCGCCTTGGCCTCCCAAAGTGCTGGGATTACAGGCATGAGCCACCGAGCCCAGCCCCAGCTGACTTTTTATAAAAAAATTTTGTAGAGGTGGGGTCTCACTCTGTTACCCAGGCTGGTCTTGAACTCCTGGGCTTAAGTGATCCTCCTGCCTTAGCCTCCCAAAGTGCTGGGATCATAGGTGTGAGCCACTGCACCTGGCCAAGCACTGTTTAACTATAAGCAATTGTTAATAAATGCCATATCACTTTATATTACTTGTCATAAAAATCAAGAGATTTTGAACAAGTTTAGAGCAAAGCCACAACCAGGAAGTGGCCATCCATCCTCCTTTCTTCACATTAAGTGCAAGGCTGGCCGAGCCCACCAGGAGTTGAGCACTTCAGTGTTATTATATTCACCCCCTCTCATTTGCCCCCTTTTGCTACATGCAGGCACACACCCTCCTCCACCTGTGCCTCACCTCAATCCTGTCCCAAGCCCAATCCCTTCCACATCTTCCCAAGCCCAGGGAGGTGCCAGCCTTCTTAGCTGGGAAAGTACCATCCCACTCTCTACAGCCCTCTATATTACTCTTGGGCCAAATGTTGCCACTTGCATGCTCTCCCAACTTACACTTTTGTCAATCATGACTTTCTATGTGTGCTTTAGGCTTATGAGGGGCAAGAAGTAGATTTCTTCTTCACAACAAAGCAGTATGGCATGCATAAAATAATTCACTCAATATTTACTGACTAGTGTCAAAGAAGTAGAAGGAAAAGGAGACCTTCAAAATTATCTTCTTCTAACCCCATGAAGATGTTCTTCTCAGTGTCAGACAAATAAGTACTCTGTTATATTGTTAAGAGGCGTGTGAACCAGAGCAACTCTATCTTAAATAGGAGCTGGGTAAAATGAGGCTGAAACCTACTGGGCTGCATTCCCAGATAGTTAAGTCACATGATGAGACAGGAGGTCGGCACAAAACACATATCATAAAGACCTTGCTGATAAAAACAGATTGCAGTAAAGGAGCCGGTCAAAACCCACCAAACCCAAAATGGTGACGAGTGACCTCTGGTCATTCTCACTGCTCCACTCCCACCAGTGCCATGACAGTTTACAAATGCCATGGCAACGTCAGGAAGTTACCCTATATGGTCTAAAAAGGGGAGGCATGAATAATCCACCACTTGTTTAGCATATCATCAAGAAATAACCATAAAGTGGGCAACCAGCAGCCCTTGGGGCTGCTCTGTCTATGGAGTAGCCATTCTTTTATTCCTTTACTTTCTTAATGAACTTGCTTTCACTTTGCACTGCAGACTCGCCCTGAGTTCTTTCTTGTGCGAGATCCAAGAACCCTCTCTTGGGGTCTGGATCGGGACCCCTGTCCTGTAACAATATGTATTTTTAAACCTAAGCCATCTTTCCCTAGCATGGATAACAGAGATTCATGAAGCATGACTGCATTTTACTCATGGGACATGGTCCTGAAGAACTTACATAATTCAGAACAGATTATTCCATAGTCTAAGGATAGAGTATGGGGAATGCACACTCAGAACACAGACACGTGCCGTCATTGTGCTGTATTTCTGCTTTACTCATACTTTTTAATTCTATCAGCATTAACTCTCATACGTCTGAGTTTATTTCATAAATTAACAGCATGTCATGTCCTGGTATCTTTTATCACATCTAATTTCTTTTCCAAAGTTACTGATTTCCAGGATGTTTTTCAGCACCAGTATTAGCACACTTAGGTGATATTTTGAAAGCTATAGGCTGGACACAATGGCACACGCTTATAATTCCAGCATTTTAAGAGGCCAAGGCAGGAAGGTCACTTCAGCCCAGGAGTTCAAAACCAGCCTGGGCAACATGGTGAGATCTTATCTCTATCAAAAAAAGAAAATACAAAAATTAGCCTGGTGTTGTGGCACGTGCCTGTAGTCCCAGCTACTCAGGAGGCCGAGGTGGAAGCATTGGCTTGAGCCTGGGAGGCGGAAGCTGCAGTGAGCCAAGATCATGCTACTACACCACAGCCTGTATGACAGAGCCAGACCCTGTCAAAGAAAAAAAAAAGAAAAAGCTATAATAAAGATTTTAAATTGTAACAGTGAATGTAAAAAATAATAATAATACAAACGTCACCAAAATCCTTACAGAAGTTCTAGCAACAAGAAGAGTTCACATAATACTGCCACAAGTTAGTATTTCTAAGAAAATATAAACATATAAAATATAAACGTATTTATAAAATAGAAACATATAAAATATAAAAAATATAAATGGTGCCACTGGGTAAGAAAGCATTTTTATAATTCAGTTGACCTGACAGCTTTGAAAATATGAAATGGCTTCACACATAATTTGGGAAAACATGCTTGTTGAAATTTTGCACACAATGTGAAGCTTTTATTAATATTATTTATATGTGAGTAGCTGAAATTTGCATAATTCAATTTGCATATAATGGGATCACACTGTACTAGAAAACAAATTAGCAGGCTGCCTTTTCTCTTGCTTGGAGATTTAGATCTTGGGCGTACTAAATCATTGAAAACTACGCAGCTTCCTAGCACGAACATGCACTACATAATGTGCTCTGAAGGAAATGTAGATTCAGGAGCTCTTGGAACCAAATCACACTATCATAAAATGGGAAGAGGACTCCAGACTAAGCATATGTGTAAGTGTATGTGTGTGTATATGTACGTGTGCATATACAGTCATATGCTATATAATGACGTTTGATTCAACAATGAACTCCGTACACAACAGTGGTCCCATAAGATTATAATTGAACTGACAAATTCCTATTGCCTAGTGATGTCCTAGTATACCTACCTCATTTTTCCCCTACATTTAGGGTAGCCTAAGTGTGCAGTGTTTATCAAAGTCTACAGTAATGTAATGTCCTAGGCCTTCAGATTCACTCACTGACTCACCCAGAGTAACTTCCAGTCCTGCAAGCTCCTTTCATGTGTAAGTGCCCTACATGTGTGTACCACTGTTTATCTTTTGTACTGTATTTTTACTGTGTCTTTTCTACGTTTCTGTATGCTTAGATGCATAAATACCATTGTGTTCCAATTGCCTACAGTATTCAACGAACCTGCTGTACAGGTTTGTAGCACAGGAGCAACAGGGTATACCATCTGGCCTACGTATGTAGTAGGCTATACTTTGTATAAGTACACTCTATGCTGTACGCCTGATGATGAAATCGCCAAATTACACACTTCTTAGAATGTATCCCTGTCATTAAGCAATGCATGACTGTATATATACAACTGCGGAGAAACTGTCCAACCAGTTGTTAAACAATCCTATTTTTAAAGACTTCATGTCAGTCTTTAGTACTGTATTCCAATATTATCCTTGCTTAGGAAAATAAGCTTGATTTTGATTATCCATATTAATGTCCTCCTTTATCAGCACAAATATTCAAAATGTGGCAATACTCAAACCTCTTTACTCATAGTTTATCTATGTGATTTTCATTTACCATGTAAATTACAACGCAGTGTAAATGCTGGACCTGCTTCTTCTCTCTTGATGAGCCCCAAAATGGTATTTGGAGGCCAAAGGCCATGGCCGATTTGGCCCCTTCCCCTTACCTCTGAAATCCCAATGACCTCTGCTGAAAAGACTAATGACTTTACCCCTTCCCTTGTCTGCCCAACAGGTAAAGCATAAGACTGCATGATTAACTGGCAACACGGGTCATCCGTAGACCAGTTACCGGTTAGAAAATACAACTCACAACTCCCTGCTGTTCAAAATATTCTAAAAGCTCAAATGATAATAGGTGATATGATGTCTATATATCCCCTAGATCAGAGTTCCAATGGGGCAGTTTGGCCTGCATTGTGTCTTATTAAACCAGTCCAGAGTTTTTTTTTGGAATGTGAATCAGAATGCTGTTTTGGTGCAGCACACATTCTCCATCCAGGTAGCTAAGACTCCCTCTCCACCCCATTCATATGCAGTCTGTCCTCTATATCTGTGGGTTCCACATCCATGGATTTGACCAATTGTCAATGGAAAATATTCATGGAAAAAAAACGGATGGTTGTGTCTGTATTGAATATACACAGGCTTATTTTTCTTGTCATTATTCCCTAAATACAGTATAACAACTATTTACATAGCAATTACATTGCTTTGATACCACAGAGCTAGGGAAAGGGGGAGGTACTAACCAAGTTAAAACACCACAGCTCACTGTTTTTATTATGATTCAGTCATTTCTCTTGAAAGAATACTCTTAGAATTACTGTAAGCCTTTGGTTAATTTCCAGAGTTCTGAAAAAGTTAATTTTGGTAATTCTTGGCAGTGTTCTTATTGCTTTCATGGAGGAGCAAATTTCTGGAGGCCCTTACTCTGCCATCTCAGAAGTCCATCTTAATAAAAATTTAAAAGTTTATATGTATATTTTGTTATAGGAAAATATGACAGGATGATCAATACAATACTTCTAAGCAGGACAATACCCTGTCTTAGGATCAAATTCTGAGTACAAACTGAATGGAAATAAAGAAAAGAATGTAAAATTTCTATTATTTTTTTAGGCCGGGTGCGGTGGCTCCCGCCTGTAATCCCAGCACTTTGGGAGGCTGAGGCGGGAGGATCACCTGAGGTCAGGAGTGACCAGCCTGACCAACATGGCGAAACCTCGTCTCTACTAAAAATACAAAAATTAGCTGGGCATGGTGGCACGTGCCTGTAATCCCAGCTACTCGTGAGGCTGAGGCAGAAAAATCACTTGAACCTGGAAGGCGGAGACCGCAGTAAGCCGAGATCACACCACTGCACTCCAGCCTGGGCGACGAGAGCAAAACTCCGTCTCAAAAAAAAAAAAAAAATTACATTATTTTTTAAATGGATGATAATGGTTACCAAGTTACTATGATAATTAGGATTCTGTTTGCATAAATTACAATGTTTACAATGAACTGGAAACTGTATCCTCAGCATCTATTTAAGTCTTTAAAAAACTGGGTGTGACAACTTAAAAATTTACAAGAATGCTGGTTTTTTTTCTAATTCTCTTAGGAGATACACAGCAAAAAAAGTTCGATTGATTAATACCTTCAGATCCGCATTCTGAAAACTTGACTATGATCACATCATACACACATTCAGAAACCTCAGAAACTCAGACTAATGCTCCAAGTTCTTGGGTCATGTTCAAGGAGCTCCTGTAATTAGGCCCCAGCCTTGCTTTTCCATCATCACCAGCTAGGGTAAAGGCTCTGCTTCAGCCTTGGCCCATTCCTGTGGCTGCAACATGGAAATTAGATAAGACACAGGAGTGGACAAAGAAGCTAACTGCAGCCCACTGATGCTCCACACTGTGCCTCAAATTCACAGGGTATTTAGGAATCATTTCCTATATACTACTATGTACCCACAAAAATTAAAAATAAAAAGAAATTTAAAGAATCATTTCCTGATTAACTGGCAAGTATTATTTAAATGAAAACTCAAAAGGTTTTAATATAAATTTCCTCAAATATTTTTAAGACCTTTTTTCTACTAAAAATAAAGACACTAAGCACTACACATAAAGGAAGGCTAGTACTTACAAAAATATTTTGTCAACTTGTTTTAATTAATATAGGAGCTACAATGAGATCACTTAAGCTTATCTGTCTTAACCTTTGATGTAATTTAACCTCCCCTTATGTTATTTTAGTGTGTGAACCTGCTCCAAAGTGAGTAGCAAATTGAGCACAAGGCAATTACATTCAGTTAAACATGTTTTTCTTTGCTTACAGTAGGATTTAAACGAAAAGCTTTTACTCAGGCAAACCACTCTGTCAAAATAAACATGGAAGCTACACACACACACACACACACACACACACACACACCCAATGCTTCAATAGTTAACAACTTGGGTTTTTAACATTCTCTTAATATATTTAGTCTGTTCTCCTAGACTCACCCTTTTCTTACTTTGAAATTAAAACCCACAAGTCTACCCAGCCTCAAATTCAAACTAAATAAAAAACTCCAGGCTTCTATTTTACCTGTTATTTCCATTCTGGCTCTGACACTCTGATCTCAGTAAGAAATCACATCAATAATGACTATAAAGTAGAAGATTCATATTCTCCTTGTCTAATAGAAGACACGTCAAGACCCAAAAGAATATGGACCCAGAATATGCCTGGTTTAGGCTGAACATCAGGATGAAGATAATGGTGTCATAGTTTATCCTAAATGTTTCTTAAAAGTATCAAAGTTTCATAGAATAGAAATAGGACAATCACCTTAGTCCAGATTCCACATACTCTTTCTGAGCACAGGAAGGCTCCTTTGGTGATGTGCCCAAGGCCATTCAGCTAGTAAGTGGCCTTCTCTCTTGTATTTCCACCCATACTGCACACAGGACAATTGAGAGCACAGAGCCAGCTTATATGGAGAGGCGGTGACCCCACAGCTTTGTGTAACCAGATTGTAGTATGTAGTTCTACAACTGAGAATAGTGTCTTATTCAAAATGTTCAATCCTCATATTAATCCTTAGAGTACTTAAAAAGTAGGTAAGAAAGTAATGGCAAAAATCGCAAATTACTTTTGCACCAACCTAAGTAGACCACGTTAAAAAAGTACTTAAACTCAATTACAGTATAAAGGTTTCCTGACCCCAATCTTTGCACTCCTTAAAAATAATGACAAGAAAGTCAATCTGCTCTAGTGAATAGAATTGCTAAACTCAAAAGAGGAGGATTTTCCTTTGAAAGAATGTAAAGAAACACCATTCTCTCAGTATGGAGAATATCAAATTAAGTAGCAGAAAAAGCACTGCCGGGAGAAACAGAAGTTCAGCCTGCCTTGCCTGCATTCTGTTTAGTTAAACGGATTGAGTTAACACACCAACTCCCAAGATGATTTTAAGACTACTGTATTTAAATTAATAGAATCTCAGCACGATGTAGCTAAATTCACTTCTTTACCCTATCCATACCCTAAAATAAATGAAATCTTTACACTCTTTTGTTTTCCACAGGCCTTTTCTGCCCTGCTGAACTTCCTGAAATACACTCTTTCTGCTCCCTGCGTCCCTTCAAAATAACCTGGTAAAATGCTTTATAGTGATCACTCTGGCAGTCATTCCGCTAGGTTCTGGGGAGAAAAGACAAAGCTTTTGCCTGGGCCCACGCTGCACGGCCTATTTCTGAAAAGCTGCATCAGCAACCAACAGGCAAGTTACAGAATCTGTTGCAACAAGGAAAAACTTGTCAAAGAAGAGGGCATGTCTAAGTCTTATCCATACCTCAGTAAAAATGAAAAGTAGACTCAACAATCAGTCATGATTGTTGTGAACTAGCAGTTCACATATACTAACCTGAAGCAACTTGCTATAATATGATTTGATTTCAAGGGAGTATTTCATAAAATTTTCTAAGGAAAATTAAGTAAACTTAGAGTTACAGACTCCCATTGATAGTTTAAGCTAGTGATATTTTAATTAAATGTTCATTCCTTTTCCAATTACTAACTTTTGTGGAACACAGATAGAATTTTATGGTACGACCATTCTCAAAGACTCAAAACTATTCATTTCAAAACCAGAGGGGAAAAATAATATAACATTTGTGAAAAGAGTTACCAAAAAAATCTAAAACTTACTTTCTACTATTATAGAATATGTTATATTACCTATGATTATATTCAACATATATATATATTCTAAATGAATTCTAACTCATATGTCCAAAATTGATCACGAAAAATATATTTAATTATTTAAAAATTACTCAAAGTCATCTTTTTTATCATCTATTTCTTTTTTTTTTAGCCCCACTCTCACCCCCAAAGTCATCTTTAGATCACATATATCACAGAACATTAAAATATAAGTTGAGGAAAACTGATTTATTCCAAAGTCAAAAATTTCAAATCTGAATACCTCTCATGAATGAAGCTAACAGATTGTTTTTTGTCAGCCTAACCCCAAGAAATATAATGATTCCATATAAAATATTGATACGTACACATGACCAGTATTTCATACCCACAGAAACTGTTTGGATAAAATCCACAATATAGTTTGGTAAATTCACAATTCTATAACCTAATTTAAAATGCAAAACCTAAAAGGGAAGTAAGGAAACCATGAAAGTCTGATGAACATTTCAAAATGCTTTTACAACAACATGCAAACTTCCACTCCATATGGCCCTAGAGGCAGGTAAAGAGGAAAAAGCAGAAAAGCCTGAAGTGAATCAAAATATAAACTATGTGAGGCATAATTACAAATCCAGATGCACATTGTAAATCATGCAGCACAACAGGCCAAAAACAAGGCTCTGCTGATCAAATGGTTAAAATCTAAGTGGACTCTGCTGTTATAACAAAATCAGGAGAGCTCAGGGACAGGATTGATCCACAGATCACAACAAAAGAATCCCAAAGTCAGCTATGCTCACACTGGTGAAAGAACCCTCCTCAAGGCTTCGGTTACCTCAGTTTCTCCTCACTGTGGGGTCAGAAAGGCTGTTTGCAGTAGCTCCAGAAGGTCTCATTCAAAAAACTGGGCTTGTCCTGAGACCAGCAGGAGAATGAATACTACAGATTCTCTGGGCAAAATTTGCACAGCAAGAGCTCCCAGATCCAAACTTGCAGAGGAATGAAAGGCTCCCCCCAGGCAGCAGAATACAGATTTGGAAGACCGGCATTCACTGCAAACTCCCTGGGGGAAAGCCAACATCTGCACTGGTTCTTCCAACAAATCAGTGTGTGCATTCATCACTGGTTGGGAAGCAGCCACACTACACCACATTACAAACAGAGAACCAGAAACTCACCTAGAAAAAACTAAAATCCCCAAATCATGGCATGATTTGCTTTTCCAAACAGCTCTATGGTTTGAAAAAGAGCTTATCACAAACAGTATCATGTCATGCTCACTTTCTGCAGATAAAACTTGGGCTTGGCAAGGTTTGGCAGCCTTGCAAAATGGCAGAGCCAGATCTCCACCTATAACCTGTGTCTCCCAAATCTCACACTCTTTAGAACAGAAATGAGTTTGGAAACCTCTTCCAAATCACAGACATCTGCGAAGGCACAAAGGCTCCCTGGATCAGCATGATGCATGGTGTGTGAATAAACTCTTGGTTCAATCGAGTGCTATGTTCTCATTTTATTAATATACACATGTAATTTCAGTTCAAGTGCCAGAAGGAGAAAAATGAGAACTTTCTTATGATTCAGCATTTAAGTCTGTTATCATAAGCAACTTATGGGCAATTTAGCCTTAAGAGGCCTCAGTTTGCAGCCTGGTTCTTGAGAAGAGGCAATTATAAGTAAATAATGAGTCTTTATCTACAAGTGTCAAAGTCCTACATAGCTGGAAAAAAACTACAAGGGATTTTAGAAATGTGCAAGAAGAGATGGGTATTGAGCACTGGAGCTCAGCTATTGACTCGACAGCAGTGAGTGGCCAGAGACTTGGAGAGGAGGTAAGGGAGGGCAGCAGGAGTTGCAACCAATTTTTTTTTTTTTTGGAGACAGAGTCTCCCTCTAATGCCTAGGCTGGAGTTTAGAAGCATGATCTCAGCTCACTGCAACCTCTGCCTCCCAGGTTGAAGCGATTCTCCTGCCTCAGCCTCACGAGTAGCTGGGATAACAGGCATGCGCCACCATGCCCAGCTAATGTTTGCATTTTTAGTAGTGACATGCGGTTTCACCATGTTGGCCAAGTTGGTCTCAAACTCTTGACCTCAAGTGATCTGCCTGCCTCGGCCTCCCAAAGTGCTGAGATTACAGGCGTGAGCCACCACACCTGGCGGGTTGCAACCAATTCTGAGAAACAGAGCCTTCCAAATTAAAAAGTAAACACAACCTCATAAATGTAATAGCATTACTGTGCACTGATATACAAATGAACTCAAAGTTGCTAACTTTATGCCATGCCCAAACTGCTTTGCCTACAAGTAATTTCACAACTTTCCTCACACTCCCTTACCTTTATCTTTATTTCTATGTGGATGTTAATGTAATCATACAAAACTGTAAAATTTCTAACCAGCAAAGACAACCATAAACAAGGCTGAAAGGCAAACAATAAATTAGGGAAAGGGTATGTCAAAAAGTACCCTGAATACACAAACACTTTGTGAAAATCAGTAAGAACACAAATACCCTATTAGTAAAATGGACAAAAATCACAAACAAGAAAAAAATACAAATGATCAATATAAATATAAAAAGATATTCACGGATGATCCAAAAAATGCAAATATTATGACAATGAGATGTGATTTTTCATCCATCCGATTGGCAAAGATGAAAATGGTAATCGAAATTTACATTACAGAGTGCGAAGGAACTGCACCACCACTGATGGTGTAAACTGGCAAACCTCGTCTGTAGGAGCAGTTTGGCAATATGTATCAAACCAGTGATCCTACTGCTAGGACTTTACCCTAAAGATAATCACATGCTAGTTATGAACTCTGGTCCATTAAGAACAGGAAGTGCCAGTTCAAATGTTCACAACCTCCCAAGCCAAGACCAGGAAGTCCTTCTGTGATAGAAGGATCAGATCAACATACGTGTACAATGTGTGAGTAAAGTGCTTCCTTGGGTCAAGTATTTTCTTGTTTTACAAATGTAATTTCAGTTCAAGTACCAGAATGACAAGCATAAGGTTTTTTTCTTTTTTTAGACAGCATCTCGTTCTGTCGCCCAGGCTAGATGCAGCTCACTGCAACCCTTTCCTCCTAGGCTCAAGCGATCCTCCCACCTCAGCCTCCCGAGTAGCTGGGACTACAGGCACACACCACCACATCCGGCTAATTTTTGTATTTTTGCAGAGGTGGGGTTTTGTCATGTTGCCCAGGCTGGTTTCGAACTCCTGGACTCAAGTGTTTCACCCACCTCAGCCTCCTAAAGTGCTGGGATTACAGGCATGAGTCACTACGCCCGACCCATAAGACCTTTTAAAAGTAATGTAAATGTCCTTATTCAGTATAAAAACCATATTGGTGTTTTTACACTGAATTTCAGTCCTCTCCTTTAAAAATCTGCATACAGTTTTTCATTATTTATGTACGTATGTGTGTGAGTCAAGATGGACCCAACATCAACAAGATTCCAGCTATAAAGCATGGGGGTCAGGCACACTTCCCTACAGCCAAGCCTTTTCTGCAAGAAGGGAAGGCCATCTCTGAAGCTTAGTGTCCTCATACTCAAATGTAGACTGCAGACTGCACGTGTCACACCTGACTCCTACTAAACACTCAAAAAGGGGAGCTGTGGCAACTTCACTGTTCCTGTCACTAGGAATGGCTGCTTCTCCTTTCTGTAAGTTCTACAGACCCAACACACCAATCACCCAGGAGTCTTGCCTAATTTGCTTCTGCACTACAGCACATCACCTTCACTACTAAAACTATATGCCTAACACAGTGGAACTGTATCATTACCGAGGTAAAGAAAGTCACTGTGACATGTAGGCACTGCCCAGTAAGAACGGATCCAAGGAGCTGGAAACCATTTGGAAGAATTCTTTGAGCTTCCCTATGTTTTCAGGCATGTACACTTCTGCCTCCACCACAGCAGGCACTTCTTATTTTTCAATGCCAGGCCCTCTTCATGGCTTCTGGCAGCACTGTTCTGGGCTCTCCGTGTCTGTTCATTGACACCTATCACCAGCCATCTCAGGCTCCAGCTCTCAGATTACAGATTGTACCCGCTGCCAATCAAAAATAGCCAGAACTTGATTCTGTACATTTCTGTTTCGATTTCTGCCTACTGAGCTGTGTTAGGCATAACAACTAGTGTGTTACCTTAATAAGAAGTTGTGTTATACTAAATATTACACTGAAATAAGCATCACACGCAGGAGTGCTCATTGATAAAGGGAAAACAAAGCCTGTGACTCAGTTTCAACATTACTGTCCAAAGACTCTACTGAGATGACTTTATAACTTGAAGGGACATGATCCAAAGTATAATCAAACCTATGCTTACCCCTAGGGAAAAATATACATTTTCAATGTGGCAAGTAGCTGCTTAACTTACCTGAGCAATTTGATACCTTACTAACTTTTGTCTGAATTCATCCTCTTGATCAAGTGTTATGAAGGAATAAATCTTAAGGCATTCTATTTTTAATGAATTTCCAATAAAATGAAATAAAAAGAAATGTGAATTGTGACACCTGGACCATCTTTTCCTATCCGACTATCTGTAATTGTTCTTGGTAGGGGAGGGGAGGTAATATGATTTGAGTGGCAATATATTGTGAGGGGGTCCAGAATATGCCACTGTGGCATAATTAAAGAGCTGAAAGTGATTAAGTTCCTGAAATCTCTTACTGGCCTAAAAGCAGAGGCTCTCAAAAAGAATTCAATTAACATAAATCCCCTCCCCAAGAGCAACCAAGGAAGAGCGACTCATCACCAGAGATGAAAAATCTTCACACCACACCAAGCTGATATTACCACAAAACTATCGCATCTTTCATCTATTCTCCTAAAGGCCCACTTATCTTTCCAAAAAGTCCTTTGTTTTCCCATAAGTTCCCTTTTCTCCCCTCCCCTTCCCCTATTAAAATAACATACAAACCCCTACTTCTAACCATTCCTTTGACTCACATTTTTCTATGATTAAATGTCTTTTATCTTGCAATCTGTCTCTTGTCAATTTAATTTGCAGACCCTCAATCACTAAGCCTAAGAGTAGAGAAAGTTTTTCCTCCTTGACTATTTAAATCTATGAAATACACTATATTATGTGTATATATGAGAACAATGCTAACTTTCTCATTAAATGCTATCTAAGCAATTATATGACTACATTTAACACTTCATCTTCCTCTTTCCTCACTTTTCTTTAAGCTTCCTCTTAATATCTTTCTTGTTTCTCACTCTTAGACTTTTCAAGTATTATCCGTATCTGTACAATTTAGCAAAAGTAATTTGTCTGAAAAATCGTAACATTTTAAAGTATTAGAAATGCTACTGACTTTTTGCTAGTTTATAAAAAGCTCTCAAGTACAATTAAGCTAAAACATCCTGTTAATTAAATAAAGCAAGCTGCTATTTCGCTAACCACTGAAAACTGGAAGCTTTCTGAAATATGCAAAATTAAAACACACAGTCACTCTGTACAAAATAGCATTTCCCCTCACCAGAGTTTATTGTTTTAAAAACTGGTAAGATGTTGACAAAAATAAAACGACAAACCAAGATAATTAGTACAACTTGGCACAGAGATATACACTTTCTACCTAGGTACGAAAAATAAACCATAGGGACAAGCCCCTGCCTCTAGAGAAAATCTTACTTGCTCAAACGGTCCCAATCCCTCCCACTGGCATTTAGTTCTCTGATGTTAACCTCAATTAGTAACCTCACATGGCTCAGAAAGCACTGGGCTGCTGCTGCCCACAATTAAGACAGGCTTTCCATACAGCAGTCTTGGATCCTGCAACACTGTCATCCTGGGCAGAAAAGCAGCATGTGCCATGTGCCCTCTGCTTCATTGAAAAACCACAATTGAGGGTCCATGGCAGGCTCCACCTCCAATCCTTTATTAGCTGTATTAAAAGATACTCATTCTGTTAAAATATATAATTTTACAAACTTGTCAACAACCTATGATTACCCCCTTTTCAAATTCAGCTGACCATGTCCTTGTTTATAAACCTAGGTGGGCGGTTCTCCACTGGCTACAAACATCCAGCTTTGACTGTCTGACCCAGCCCCCTTTCCAGCCTCCAGTCCTACCACGGCGCCTGACACTGGCCACATCAAACTCCTGGAGCAACCAGAACTCAAGGCCCTTTTTCACTTCCCTCTGTTTGGAACATCCTTCCTCTATCTTTAGAATTCACTGTCTCTCTTCCTGCAAGACTCAGCTCAAATGTCCCCTCCTCCAGGAAACATCATTTTCCCCACTGGGTATCCACAGTACATTATCATGGCTCCTGTTGTTTCCATGTCTCTCTGCCAGCTTCACAGTGAGCCCTTGATGGTATGGATTCTGATCCCCCCAAGTATAATTTAACATTGTACTTCTCAGTCATAGGAGATAGTAGGTGCATAATAAATATGTAGTAAATGGATGAGTATATAAACAATGAATTAGGATCTAATGAATGAGGATCTAATGAATGAATGAGGATCCAATGAATCCAGTAGTTGCCTGGAGAGAGGGAAGGATCCTGTGTTTAATTCTCAGTAACACTAAGCCCTGGCTGATCCCCCAAAGTACATCCTGGGCTCCTCACCTCCTTTCAGCTACACAACTCCACATACTCATTTGACTTCTCCATCTTCAAATCCAGTACTTATATTTAACCCAATATTTTGCCACATATGCTCCTGCTCTTTCACAGCTGCCCTTGTTTAATACATGGAATAACTTACTTGCATTTCTTTCTTTTTTTTTTTTTTTTTTGAGATGGAGTCTCGCTCTGTCACCAGACTGGAGTGCAGTGGCGCAACCTCGGCTCACTGCAACCTCCGCCTCCTGGGTTCAAGTGATTCTCCTGCCTCAGCCTCCCGAGTAGCTGAGATTACAGGAGCCCGCCACCATGCCCAGCTAATTTTTGTATTTTTAGTAGAGAAACAGGGTTTCAGCATGTTGGTCAGGCTGGTCTTGAACTCCTGACCTCATGATCCGCCCGCCTCGGCCTCCAAAAGTGCTGGGATTACAGTCGTGAGCCACCATTGCCTGGCCACCATTACTACTTTTTAAAATCTCTGTTTGCTACCAAATCACTAAAGACTGCAGAAGTCTCCAACAGAAATACATCCAGCCTTGGAAAGTCCCCCTATGTACGACAGCATCTGCTCCAAATTCCGGATGCAAATGGGGCCCTCCAGTTGCTGAGACATTTTGGAGAATTTGCTGAGCAATTCTCCAGCATGCCTTTAAAACAACCAGGGAATGATGAGACCATGGGGAAAAGCACTCTGACCACAGCAATGTCAAACTGGTACAACCTTTCAATAGGGCAATCTGTCAGCATGTATTAAAAGTCACGAGAATATGCATATCCTTTGATAGAGCAAGTCCACAGCAAGAATTTTTCCTAAGTACATGCTGTGGTTTGAATGTTTGTGTCCCTCCAAGATTCATGCTGAAACTTAATCCCCAGTGCAACAGTATTATGAGGTGGAGCCTTTAGAAGGTGTTTTAGGCCATGGTCAGGTGCGGTGGCTCACACTTGTAATCCCAGCACTTTGGGAGGTCAAGGCGAGTGGATCACAAGGTCAAGAGATCAAGACCATCCTGACTAACGTGGTGAAACCCTGTCTCTACTAAAAATACAAAAGTTAGCCGGGCGTGGTGGCGGGTGCCTGTAGTCCCAGCTACTCGGGAGGCTGAGGCAGGAGAATGGCGTGAACCCAGGAGGTGGAGCTTGCATTGAGACGAGATCACACCACTGCACTCCAGCCTGGGCAACAGAGCGACACTGCATGTCCAAAAAAAAAAAAAATTAGCTGGGTATGGTGGCATGTGCCTGTAGTCCCAGCTACTAGGGAGGCTGAGGCAGGAGAATCGCTTGAACCTGGGAGGTGGAGGGTGCAGTGAGCGGAGACCAAGCCACTACACTCTAGCCTGGCGACATAGTGAGACTCTGTCTCAAAAAAAAAAAAAGAAGAAGGTGTTTAGGCCATGAGGGCTCTCATGAACGGGATTAGATCCTTCATAAAAGTGCTTGAAGGAACAAGTTCATCCCTTTCACCTTTTCTGCCATGTGAGGATGCTGTGATTCTCACCAACTACAGAATCTGCTGGCTGTGACCTTGGACTTCCCAGCTTCTAGAACTGTGAGAAATAAATTTCTATTGTTTATAAATTATCCACACTGAGGTATTTTGTTGTGGCAGCAGAAACAAACTAAAACATGAAGTAATTAAGTGGACAAATGCCCAGAAATATATGAATAAGAACCTAAAGGTAAACAATAGTGGAATGATCAAATTTCCAAGGTGCAGACATATGATGATGCACCTGTATATTTACTGCTCTGCTAAAATGTCCACAAACTATTCTATGTGTAAAAATCAGATTATAAAATATATGATCTTCTTTTTGCAGAAACTATATATGTACTTTTAAAAGTTTTGTGAGAAAAAAAATTTAAGGCTGCAAGAACATATATCGAAATATTAATAATGTTTATCTCTTAAGTGGTGGAATTATGTGTTTAACCAGAAAGGCAAAGAAAGCTTTTTTTCTACGATGCTTATTTTATTACTGGTAAAATAATAAAATAACACAATATTTTCAAATAAATAAAGCCCTTAAAAATGTCAAAGAGGGCCGGGCGCGCTGGCTCACGCCTGTAATCCCAGCACTTTGGGAGGCCGAGGTGGGCGGATCTCGATGTCAGAAGATCAAGACCATCCTGGCTAACACGGAGAAACCCTGTCTCTACTAAAAATACAAAAAATTAGCCGGGCATTGTGGCGGGTGCCTGTAGTCCCAGCTACTCGGGAGGCTGAGGTAGGAGAATAGTGTGAACCTGGGAGGTGGAGCTTGCAGTGAGCCGAGATAGTGCCACTGCACTCCAGCCTAGGTGACAAAGCGAGACTCCATCTCAAAAAACAAAAATGCCAAAGAGTTGCTGATCAAAATCAGTTAGGACAGATTTCTTTTTTCTGTAAAGAATCTCTTCTGATACCTTCAAGTTCTTTAAATTATTCATAGCTAAAAGCCTGAAGTAAACTCATAGGAGGATTAAGCTGCAAGAGATTTTCCCGTTTTATCTCCCGTTTTCAATTCTCCATGGAATGAAATATATTCTTGGACTTACAGGAAAATTGACATTGAAGGTTTAGTTTCTAGAACTTAAGGACAGGTCACAGATCCTGTAACAAGTAAAGAATGAGAGAAAGACGAGACTGCGCATAGAGCACCATGAACGGCGCACAGAAGAGCTCTTCACTTTAATACACAAAGTGTACAGGAAGAATCTTTGATGCCTGAGGCAATATTTTCTGCCAATCTCCACTAAAAAGGTGGATTTCAAAAGACAACATCCAAAGGCAAATAGTTCTTGAGACCCAAAAAACTGACTTCTAGATAAGGCAAGAAAATGTTTTCTAAGATTATAATGGTAACCTATATACCTTAGATCCTCAACAGATATTCCTTGATTTGAAAATAAACAGCAAGCAAACATTTTTCATTTTCCTACTGATGGATATAGGTAATTTAAATGTAGTAGGAATTAAAATAAACATCTAAAAAGAAACTATTTAAAATATACTACAAACCTGGGTTATAAAAAGTGTCTTTAGTGACCTAAATATGCAGCAAAATACAAATCCTGTGCATAGGGAACAGGTGGTACTCCAAAAAAATCTACTTGTAAACAGATATATGGAATTCAGAACGCATTTTCCCATGGAAACATTGTTATAATGGTGGTTAATTCCCAGTCTCCTCCACAAAGCCTATTTAGTTGAAATATTTATCCCACACCTGTGTTTTATGTGAACGGTCCTGGTGGTCTAAATGAAGACGTCCATAATGCTAGGGGAATAAGAATGGCTCTCCTTTCACTCAGGGCTGAAGCTTCTCAGCAGAGTCCCTCTCCATAAAGGGTTTCCAGGTAAAGAGATGCTACCCGCAAGGTCATACTCTCTTCCTCGGGGGAACCCAAGTCCAAATGACCAGTCAACTGGGAGTTGGCGGAGTGTGTAGAAGAAGGCCCTGCCCTTATTATTTAAGGTGAGATAACTCAGAAAGGCCATCCCACCTCCAGAGCTTCCCAAGAGAGGATCAACTGGGGTCTCTGTTACAGATGCATCACAGTTCAACTCCTGCTTCTGCCCAATCCTGCTTCCTTCCCTCCTCCACTAGGAATGATGCCAAGAGCACTCTCCAGTAACCTCCAGCACGTGTATCTCTGCTCAGGCTATTTCCAGGATCTAAGACAAAAAGCTAATACTTCATAAGCTGGTACTATAAGTCAGACACTGTTCTAATCTATCTGATGTATGTAATCTATTTATTTTAAATATATTTAATAGATAGATACAGATATTTTACTACATCTGTATGGGTAGGTACTACAATCCCATTTTACAAAGCAGAAACCAAGGCTCAGAGAAGTTAAATGACTTGCCCAAGGTCATCTGACAAGTAATTTGAGAAGCCAGGATTTGAATCTAGGTCCACCAAATGGAAAGCCAATCTCTATACAAACGAACTCCACCTGCTAGAAACAGTTCCATGAATTAAGGCAGACTCTGCTGCCCACGGGTTCTAGAGGCAGTAAGGAATGAGGGGAGTGATGAACCATGGTCATCCAATAACAGGAATTTATAAAAGTACTTAAGATCCAGGCCCAATGAAAACTAGATATACTATGATCAAGGTTTCAAATATTTTTAGGCCTGATGCAAAAATGTAGAGGCCTAATGGAACCAGAATGAAACTACGTATCTACCTTTTGATAACTAGATTCTAAATATAACCATTGGTAATCTTGTATACCTGCAATGAAAATGCAAATGGTATGTGCAGACAGATTACTATGTAGGAAAAAGATGGGGTGGTCTTTTACTCCAATCCCTGAAAAATAAGCCTCATAAACTAGTATCTTAAAATTAGTATCTAATAAATGTCTTATTAGCGGTATGATATCCTAAGAATTAATATTAAACTTACTCAAGATGCACAACTGCAGCCAGTTCAACTTCTCCAACCACAACTATACCGCAGCTTCCCCAAGCTCTCCCTAGCTAGTAATCTTCCTTTACAGAATAAGTATTTATTTATGCCCACTTGACAAACTGAACAACTAAAAGCTAATATTGCCCTGCTCTGGTGGCCACACTGCCCAAGAGCTACAAGACACAAAACCATTCTATAAACTCCGAACAACTACAAATAAACACTATTAATTTTAAGCGAAGTCATTAAGTTTGCATGTTTGCAGATGTAGATAGCTGACTTGAACAGTGAAAAACTATTTACAAGTTTCAAAGAATATCAAGTACCTCCTTTCTTGTAATAATTACTTGATTTGTAATTTCTGTAATTACAAAATCTAATATCACAGTTAAGTAAAAAATTGAAATACACTTAAAACTACTACCAATAATTTTAACATTAAAAATCCAAATATTGGTCCTTAGTTGATTTTGAGAATTTACACATCTCTTGCCCCTTCCTCTTTAAAAATTCACCAGTAACGCCTCTCCCAAACCCCTACCTTATAAACTATAGTTTTAAATAGCAAAGAAAAAAAGAAAGAAAGAAACAAAAGAAAAGAAAAAGGCATTTGATTTTGCACCCAGGAGTCCTCAGCATCCAAGTTCAGTTATCATCAACTGCAGAACTGAGGGGGGGGGGTCCTCACATTAAGGTGAATCATTCACGAAGACTTCACATCACGTCAGAAACAAGAATCAGGCATCATAAAATCTGGCTCACTCCTCTAATATAAGTTACATCCTCTGACCCTGACTATGGGAATGTTGGCCCATTCCTTTTTCTCCCCGCCTTTCACTTAATAAAATAAGCTCCTAATCAGAAACAGCTCTTCACATACACTGTGCTGCTAAATATACTTGAGTTTGCCACTTCAGAGAATAATAATAGGGGCCCCTTAACCAGTTTGTTATGTACAAACTAGAAGGTACAAGTAGCCTAAGAAAAAAATTTCCTCATGCCACCTTAAAGTGGACTAATCTTTTGGAGCAAGAAAAAAAAGGAAACTGCGAACTTGAAGCTTCCACATAGGCCAAAAAAAAAGGAGCTGGTAGAGGGGTGGGCAGAGCCACCACCAGAACAGGAATGCAAGCTCCCTGAGGACCGGGATGTCTCGTCTTGATTACCGCTGGATCCCTTAGTATTGAACACGGTACTTGCAACACTGCAGGTTATCTTTTTTAAATGAATAAACGAAAGCTGTCATCATTGTTCATGCACTCTTTGTGAGAAACTTTAAGCTCATTATATATGTAACCTTTAAAATAACAAGAACTGGGAGCATAATAGGGAAGGGGCACTCTGAGCCTCTCAATAACACTAGGAGGGAGCCAGGGTAATTTTTTTTTCAAGTTTACACATGAGGAAATCGAGGCTCTGGAAGACTGACCTTTCCAAGATGATGAAGCTCTAAATGGCTGAGCTAGGAGTCTGTCCTACCCAGAGTGTGAGCACCTTTCTCTCTGCCACATCAATACCAAAATGAAGGTTAAAGCCAGGAGAAAAACAAAAGAACATGAAGAACACAGGCTACCTAAAACTAGTATTCTGAAACATTCACAAACGGGGTAAGTTTGTTTCTGAAAATAAATAAATAAATCTTCCTATTTCAATATTGCAGAGACACAGCCAACTGGGCCTACAGTTCTAACAGGCGACATTCAGCCGCCTATGTTCAGAGCACTGTACGCTGCTTGTAAGAGCAGGTGCCCTGTTTAAAAAGTGCCTGATCTGGCTGGGCGTGGTGACTCACGCCTATAATCTCAGCACTTTGGGAGGCCGAGACGGGCGGATCACGAGGTCAGGAGTTCGAGACCAGCCTGACCAATATGGTGAAACCCTGTCTCTACTAAAAATAACAAAAATTAGCCGGGCGTGGTGGCGGGCGCCTGTAATCCCAGCTACTCGGGAGGCTGAGGCAGGAGAATCGCTTCAGACCGGAAGACGGTGGTTGCAGTGAGCCGTGATTGCGCCACTGCACTCCAGCCTGGGCGAAATTGCAAACTCCGTCTAAAAAAAAAAACAAAACAAAAAAGTGCCTGATCTACATAAAGAATGGCTTCAACAGCTGACGCTGTAAATTAAAAGCCAGATATAACAATTCAAATCTCCCTTCATTAAAATACCTACGTTGTCTTCCTGGAAAAAGTGCCTGACTAGAGGAATTCAAAGAACTGTCCAAATAAGTAAAAGTGTTTGCCCAGCACCTTATAACGAAAACCATGGCTCTGTAATGAGAACAGAAATCCTGTCACATCTGGGCCAGTTCCTAAGTGTCCCCTCAAAAGGAGCATTCAGGCACTACCTAAGATTATGAGGCTTCCTTCTGAAAATGTTAAGCAGAATGACATAGAGAATGATTTTTCTTTTCTTTTCTTTTTTTTTTTTTTTTTAACTCCGGGCTGAGAACGGAAGTCAAGTTCAGATTCTCTTCCTTCCTCAAGCAAGCCAAAAAATTAAAGAGCAAACACAGAGGCCCTAAATGTCTCGAGGCCTCTTCACCTGTGGCGATCGACGCAGCAAGCCTGGGTGTGCTAAGAATTGAGGCTCTCTCTCCTTCACTCCGGGGGTTACGGGTGGCCTTGGAGCACCGGGAAGAATTAACCGGTGCCTAAGTTTTCAATCGGATCATTCTTCTCAACTTGGGCGGCTCTTTCCTCCCTTCCTTCCTCCCTTCGGCCCAGCACACACGGCGGGGCAGTGCCAGCGCGGGCAGCAGGCTGGGCCCGAGGGCAGCGCTGCCGCAGCCGGGAGCCCCTCAGAGTGTGGGGCGCGGGCTGCCCCCCGCGCGGACACCGGGCAGGGGCCGCAGATCCGTCCCAGCCGCCAGGCGTGGGGACCGCGAAGGGGCAGCCGCGGCGGGGCGGAGGGGCGGGGTGAGCACTTCCTGACTCTCGCATTGTCCACGCACCGCCCGCGCCACCCAGGGCCCCGCCACCGCGCCGTCCCCGTCGGGGAGGAAGTTGGCGCTCGCCCCGCCAGCCCCGTCTTACCGTTTTTGGCATCGCCCGCGGCCGCAGCCCCCGCGGCGGCCGCGGCGTTCGCGGCGCCAGTCCCCGCGCCTCCGGCGCCCGCCGCGCCTCCGGCGCCCGGCGCGCCCGCCGCCGCCGCCCCGCAGCCGGCCGCCGCCGCCAGGGCCCCCCCGGCCGCCGCTCCCGCCGCGCCCGCCGCTGCCAGGGCCCCGGCTCCATTTTCCTGCTCGTCGCCGCTGCTGTTGGCGCGCTTGTTTTTGCGGCCGCCTTTGCTGTTTTTGGGATTGGGCATCTCGCTCGCTCGCGTCCAGGTAGGTGCCCGGCGTCAGCGAAGGCGGATCCCAGAGGCACGGCCGTTCCCGGCCCTGCGTGAAGCCGGCTCCGGGAAAGAACGGAGGGCGCGAGCCGGCGGTTCCCTCGGCTCCCGTCTAGCCGCACGGCCCGTGCCGCGCCATCCTGGCCGCCGCGCCCTCTCCGGCTTCCTGGAGCCGGCACGCGGCCACCCGAGGCTCGCAGCCGCGCGGGCGCCGCGGGCCCGGGGCGCAAGCGAGACGCTCCCGAGCCGGAGGGAAAAGGCGGGTCTCCGTCTTGTTTTGATTCGGCTGCACTGACACGCTCTGGGCCCGCCCCCTCCCGTGACGACACTGGGGATTCGGCCTGGCCGCGCCCACCAGGTGACCTCACGGCTGACGGGACCGCCCGCGTGACGTCACGCCCCGCGCGGGGCCTGCCCACCTCGAGTGACGTCATCCAGGCGTCCCCACCCAGGCCTCCTGGACTCCCGGGCGTTCATGAGCTGCCCTGCTTGACTTGCTCCACCCGCCAGTGCAGTGGCATGTGGAGTTCTTCGGTGGCCTCCTGGCCTTAATGTAATTGAGGCTTAGAACAGTATGGTCTGGAAAAATAAGCTGTGACTAGAGCAAGAATGGAAAACAAAGGATTTTGGATTAATAACTCATTCAAAGGCTATGCCTTTCAGTAACAGTAATTAAAGAAACAGGGGACCGGGCGCGGTGGCTTATGCCTGTAATCCCAGCACTTTGGGAGGCCGAGGCGGGTGTATCACGAGGTCAAGAGATCGAGACCATCCTGGCCAACGTGGTGAAACCCTGTCTCTACTAAAAATAAAAAAAAAAATTAGCTGGGCGTGGTGGCGTGCGCCTGTAGTCCCAGAAACTCGGGAAGCTGAGGCAGGAGAATCACTTGAACCTGGGATCCGAGATCGCGCCACTGCACTCCAGCTTGAGCAACAGAGCGAGACTCTGTCTCAAAAAAAGAAAGAAAGAAAGAAAGAAACAGGGTAGAGTTCCCAGACAATGGGGATGAACACCAGGGTCCTGAATGGGAAGCCTTCACAGTCTGGTGGTGAAAACAATTCACTCAAACAAGACCCATCATCCAGGGATGTAACTAGATGTTGCCTGGACTCTGAAGCAGTCCCTGCTTGGGGGGAACCCATCCCTATGCATAGGGCTGAGTTGTCCTGAAAGATAGGGAAAGATAGGTAGCCAGGTTATGAGCAGTAGGAGATTAGGTGACACCTGTGAAGACAGGCAATATGAGGGCAGGGGACCCCTGGGAAGAGCTCCCCTTGATCTCTCTGCAATTCTATTCTACCTTTTCGGCCAACTCCTTCCCTTCCTTCAGGTCTCAGCTCAAATACATCACTTCCACAGAGACCTTCCCAGGAGAGCTGTCAGAAGTTCCACCCTGTTATTTTCCTCCTCCATCTCTAATTATGTTGGCAATGTACGTGTTTACTTATTTCTTGTATATCTCCCTCTCACTGAAATGAAACCTCCATGGATAGATTTTATCTGCCTTGGGCACATCAGAGAACAGCTGGCATAAATTTGTTGAATGTATAAATTAGGTTCCTTCCTCACGACTGTGGAGGAAAGACTAGTTTAGCTGACAGCTTTACAGTGTTCCCCTTTTATAGTGTAATCTTTAATTCAGCCCTTTAGTAAAAGCTCTGTCACGGTGTTGTTGTTACCATTAGAGGGTCTTGACTGCAAGTCGTCCATGTTCTTGGCATTTCGAACAAACAATTGGACCAAACGCCCAGCAAAGCAAGGAAAGAAGAAAGCAGGGATTTATTGAGAATGAAAGTACACTCCACAGTATGGAAGCGGCCCCAGCGGTGGCTCAAGGTTCCGGATGCAGAATCTTCTGAGGTCCAAATACCCCCTTGGAGGTTTCCCACTGGCCACTTCATCCTCATCTCATGTAAATGAAGTGGTGACGCACAATTAGTCTGATTGGTTGCTTTCGTCAACCAATCAGAGGCTGAAGTGGAGTTAACAAAGGTCACACTTCTGTGCAATCACACTTTTTTGCACACTTCTGTTTAAAAAGCAACCAGAGACTAAGGTGAAGTTACAAAGTTGCACTTCTATGCAAAGACTCCACCCGCAATCAGTCTCATTGGTTGCTGACAGCCAGTTTCCCATCTGCCACGCAGAAAAGGTGAGGGTTTGCAAAGGGAGCAGCTTCTGGTCCTTTTGTTACTCAGGTGTGGAAAGTTAGGGTTTTCCTTTCAATTTAGTTTAGGAAGTGGGGTGAAAGGCCCTTAGGTTCCCTGCCTCCAGACTCTGTTCTCTGCCTCATTGTGAACTATACAGATAGACAGGAAAGTACAAGAAACAATACTCTCCCCCACATTCAGGTAATGGAGAGGAGATTCTGATAGCGAGCTCTGGGCAACCATAGCAGAATGCATAACAGAGCCTGGAACGGCAAGGAGGAGCAAGCACTGGATACTCAGGGGAAATTGCTGGTTGGACTCTTTAGTAGAAAAAAAAAGATGAAATTTTTAATTCCCTAATATGTATTAGAGGATAGTGACCCTTTAGAAGGCCCTATTGATAGATAGATATTTTGTGCTTATATTTTCATGTCTATTTCTCCCCAACCTTGAAATCCCCTAAGTGCTAAGAGAGCAGGGATTGTGCCTAGCTTTCTAACGCTACAGAGTCTAGCATAAACCTTGACCCACAGTAAGTATTCAATAAAAATTCGTTGCATGGAAGATACCTAAAGCACTCTTCTTCTGGCTACATTTTTCTGAACCTTAAAGTCTCAGCTAAATCATCAATTCTCTAGGAAATCTGTGACAACCCAAAACTAGACTTGTCCCCAGATACTCCCTGCACCTTCCTCACCATAGCAGCTTACACACTGGGATATTGCTTTGGTGGCCACTTGGACACCGAAAATGAGGGATGAAGGAGAGAGTGAAGTCAAGAAATTCTGAAAATCAGAAGAAATGATGATGGTAGTTAATTAAAGGGGGACTTCCCGGGGAGGGCAAGTGGGTCCGTGGAGGAAGATAATGAATTACTGTTGCCCATTCAGACTTAGCTTAATTTCATTATTGATACCACTAGAGGTCTCAAAATATGTGGGTGATGTTAGCTTTGGCGTTTCTTTTTTTTTTTTCTGGTTTTTTGTTTTGTTTTTTTAAGTCGTGAAGGTGAAGACATTTTAGGTTAGAGTACAAGAAAATTGAGATAATTATTTTCTTGAATAAGCACATTGCTGTCATGCCATATTGGATCAGAGTTAGTATGCATGTACCCTGCAGACAGACATTCACACCAGCTGCCTCCCACCTCTACATAACTGAGAATTAAGAATTGGAAACTTTCCACAAAAATATCCTAATTGGCTCAAAGCACCCAGACATCCAGCCAGTTGCTGTTCTGGTTAATTGTGTGAGCTACCTCCTTCTATTCAAACTGAAACAAAATGAAAAGGAGGAAGGAGAAGCTTGCCACTTCTTCCATGCTCAACCTCGCTAATCTATTTTTAGCCTTAGTCAAATTTGGTGCAGAGGCAATAGTTCCGATTTTATTGCTACAAAGACAATATACTAAAATCAAGATGTTAGGAACAAAATTTAGGTGAAGTTAAAGGACTCCATTTCCTATGTTCTATCCTGCTGTCCTAGCCGTTTTCCCACCATTTCTGAAGGTGAGAGAGAGAGACAGCATACCAAAAGACAAAAGGTGGCAGATGGTACAATGGAACATTCCCCTTAGAAACTTCCAGAAGTATAAAGAACTCCAAGGAACTGAGGAAGCCACTCTGTTCTGTACATCTACACTTGCCTTCTCATTCTTCAATTTCCCTGATCAACTCATGCTCTGATATAAACTTCAAAAAAATTATACCTCTATCCTAGGTTTCCTTCCCCCAAACCTCACCCACCCCATTGCTCACTTCTCTGTGAAAACAAAATAAAGCACAGCAACAAATCAAGGGCATCAAAAGCAAACAATTTACACCCTTAAGAAAGGGGTGGGCTAATCTTCAGGCTGAACTGGAATAAGCAGTCATTGTTTCAGTGCCCTAGTTTTGTTCATTTGATATTTTGTGCCTGTCTTCTGAGCTCTTGGGGTCAGCTAAGTTTGGTTAGGTTTAAAGTACAAAATATATGTGTTAAGGATAATCGAAAACTTAGAACATAGGTAAGAAGCCAAATATCCAAATACACCTTGATCCAAAAAATCATATTGGAACTCAGAAGGAATTCTGCAGATAACACAGTAATGCACACAAGAATATGTACACAGTTGAAACATAAGCTAAAAGGTACTAAAGCCTGATCTGCTAAAAAGTCACTTCAAATAAATACACCTGGAGCAATGCATTGTCTTTATGCATCAGTTTTTTCTTCTGCAAATAGCCTTTCCTATGGCCACAGGTTTTCTTTGAGGAATAATGACAATTGTGATTATAAAAACTTTGAAAAAATGGAATATTAAAGCAAATAATAATATTGATTAATAAATTCCATAGATCTACTCTCCCTTTAGGCTGTTCCCGATCACCAATATTAATATTTTTCTCAAATATTTGCCCTTAAAATCTCTTTTCCATCCTTTAGTTGTGACTTTTACATTATTTTCATAATCTATAAAAGCAGTCATAAAAAAGGGTCAGAATTTTGTTCAGTGATCCCTGAACTTGCTGCTTACTCGAACCTCTGTGCCTTCCTTGCTCATACTATTGTCCCAGTTCAGCATCAATACTATCTTAGGCCCCAGTAAACCCGAAAGAACGTTTCCTTCAAGAGATTTATTTACTTTTTTTTTTTTTTTTTTTGAGATGGAGTCTCGCTCTGTCGCCAAGGCTGGAGCGCAGTAGCACAATCTCGGCTCACTGCAACCTCCACCTCCCGGGTTCAAGTGATTCTCCTGCCGCAGCCTCCTGAATAGCTGGGATTACAGGTTTGCGAGACCACGCCCAGCTAATTTTTGTATTTTTAGTAGAGACGGGGTTTCACCATATTGGCCAGGCTGGTCTCGAACTCCTGATCTTATGATCCACCCGCCTCGGCCTTCCAAAGTGCTGAGATTACAGGTGTGAGCCACCTAAGAGGCCGCGCCCGGCCTAAGAGATTTATTTTTATGTTTATTAACTTTGTTTACTGTCTGTCCTCCCATGCTAGAATGCAAGTTTCAAGAGGGTGAGGATTTCTCTGTTAATCTTCTGTACCTAAAACAGGGCCTGGCATATAGTTAAGTGTTTAATACATATTCATTCAATAAAAGAGAATGGAGAGGAGCACCTAAAAGAATAATTTGAGCCAGATCTCATGAAGAAAAAAAAGAATTCTTCTAAAACCACATTTTTATGTTCAGCTAGCATAATATTTAAACCAAAAAGGGATGGTTCAGTTTGGTCTAGATTTGTATAACAAGAACCCATATAATAGCAATACCTTCATCAGCAATTGCAGTGGCCATGGAATGATCCATTTCTACACCTTGTATTTCTGATATCTCCTCTGGAGTGTCACTGAAATCTCAAAGATTTTTGTCATCTAGTTTTTATCCATATCCCCTATGTTTATGCCCGATTAAAATCAGCACTTTTCTATTCTGCCATTCTAAAGCTTGACTTAACCACAGTGCTTCTGAAGGCTGTCTGCAAGATTTGACTTAGATAATACAGCATTGGCCCTCTCTAAATGCCTCTTTTAATATGGCGCTAATTATCTATTGCTGCCTAACAAATGACCCCACAATTTAACAGCTTAAAACAACAAACATTTATTATCTCAGAGTTTCTGTGAATCAGTAATCTTGGGATGGCTTAGCTGAGTCCTCAGAAGGCTATAGTCAGCCAACTGGGGGAGGATCCATTTCCAAACTCAGTCCTAGGGTTGTGAGAAGGATTCAACATTCCTTGTGGGCTGCTGGCCCCAGACCTCCCCTCAGTTCTTTACCACAGAAACCTCAGCCTGGAGCAGCTCACAACAGGGCAGCTGGTTTCATCCAAGGGAGAAAGACAGGGAGCATGAGAGAGTAAACAAGACAGATGCCAATCTTTTTTGTAATCCAATCTCAGAAGTAACATCCATCATTTTGCTGTACTCTGTTTCTTGGAAGCAAGTCATCAGATTTAGCCAAAGCTTGGGTGGAGGAGATTACACAAGGGCATGAACACCAAGGGATGGGGATCATTAAAACCCATCTTAGGGCCGGGCACAGTGGCTCACGCCTGTAATCCCAGCACTTTGGGAAGCCAAGGTGGGTGGATCACGAGGTCAGGAGTTTGAGATGAGCCTGGCCAAGATGGTGAAACCCTGTCTCTACTAAAAATACAGAAATTAGCTGGGCGTGGTGGCACGCACCTGTAATCCCAGCTACTTGGGAGGCTGAGGCAGGAGAATCACTTGAACCCGGGAGGCGGAGGTTGCAGTGAGCCGAGATCATGCCACTGCGCTCCAGTCTGGGCAACAGAGCAAGACTCTGTTTCAACAACAACAACAACAAACCATCTTAGAAGCTACCTACCACAAATATCTTCATATACTGCTTGCACTCTAAGTTCTCATTTTCAAGGGCTTCAAGTTTAGTTTATAAGATAAAAAGCATGGAAAAATTAAGACCTTATTCCAGTTCTTCCTTTCCACACTGCTGTTTCAACTAATGAATCTTTGATGATCTTGGATGATAAAATTTCATGAATTTACAATAACTTTTGCAAAAGATCTTTGGCTTAAGTGTTTCAGGCCTCTGTAGTTAAAGAACTATTGACTTTTAGAACAAACACAATCAGTGTAGTTAGTTCATTGTTGGATCTGAGGATCTATTTCAAGGACACCTATTTTTTTTCTAAGTGCTAAGGCTACTGCTCTGCTTGTTTCTGGAGTTAATTTTGATTGATCTTGGCTAGAATTTTCTCTCAAGATTCAGCTTCCTCCTTTATTTCTACTTGGAATGATTTCTACCAAGAATATTCTGAGGAACACTAGTTATATAAGACGTGCCTCTATTTCTGTGGTAAAATAAGTCTAGGAAACACTGTATATTGTATGAGTCACAATATATATTAGCATAGTAAAGATCCTAAAAGTCCAGCAGTAAAGAAACCTGTTTACTCTCAACTTAGAATTTCCCAAATGTATATAACCTATAAATCCTTTTACATGTAATGCTTATTAACATTCTGCGGAAGTAGAGTCCTGCTGAATATTTTTAGGGGAAATAATGCCTTGGAACAACAACAACAAAAATCTACTTCTAGCTGGGCACAGTGGCTCACACCTGTAATCTCGGCACTTTGGGAGGCTGAGACAGGCAGATCACTTGAGGTCAGGAGTTTGAGACCAGCCTGGCCAACATGGTGAACCCCCCCGCCCAGCCACATCTCTACCAAAAATATAACAATTAGCTGGGTGTGGTGGTGCACTCCTATAATCCCAGCTACTCGGGAGGCTGAGGCAGGAGAATCTCTTGAACCTGAGAGGCGGAGGTTGTGGTGAGCCCAGATGGTGCCACTGCACTCCAGCCTGGGCGACAGAGTGAGACTCCATCTCAAAAAAAAAAAAAGGAAGAAGAAAAAGAAAAGAAAACAATCTACTTCTGGCACTAGCAATCAGGTGAGTATTGATACAATGGTGAAAAGACAGTTACTGGATCCCTCTTGTAAACAACCAGTTCTTTAGAAAACTTCTTGGGAAATATCTTCAAAACTGTAAAACTGAAACTGTCAGAAGATATAATACATTAAGTACTAATTCTAAATGATGTAAACAGTTGAACATTCATGGTATTGCTTCCATTTTAAGAAATTTCAAATATGCTGTAATTGTTATATGTAACAAAAATTTACCATCACATGAACAATCAGTTTCACACTTAGTCCAGTAATAAGTACTGCTATGTATGGTTCTGGAGTTAATTTCAATCAATCTTGAATAGAATTTTGTCTTAAGATTTCCTTTCCTCCTGCAGAATATTTGTTCTAAGTCCTTAAATGCAAACATGGCACTGCATGGATTAAAGATGAACACAAACGTGCTACTCCTCTCTTCAAAAGGTGGAGTCTGTTTGCCTTCCCCTTAAATCTAACCTGGCCTTGTGACTTGCTTTGACCAATTAGAAATGCAGCAAAAGTGCAATTGCTCTAGTCTGGACCCTAAATTTGCTTTTGCTCTCCCGAAAGCCAGCCACCATGCTGCAAAGAAACTTGAGCCAGACTATGGAATGATGAGAGGCCACATGGAGAGGGTGACAAAGACTCTGTCCTTGACCAAACTTGAGTCAGGCCACTCTGATTCCTCTTTTTGACTAGGCCTCAACCTTGCCTTGTCCTTGGCCTGCTTAGTTCTGTTTTAGCAAGAATCTTGCTGGGTCAATTTCATAAAAATCCCCAACTTTCCGTATGAGATCAGCCTGGCCTGCCTTCAGCAAGAATCCTCTCAAGTCAGTTTGGCCACAATCCCCCTAACCTTGATGTTTCCTCTTAGTAACTGTCTATCCACTGACTCCCACCCCTGCTCCTTGGCTACAAATCCCCACTTTTCCTTGTTGTATTTGGAGTTGAGCCCAATCTCTCTCTCCTAATACAAAACTCCATGGTAGTAGTTCCCCTGAAAAGTTTGCATTACCATCTGTAACAAATGTCATGAATAACATTTTTCTTTAATAAAAGATCATGGACATGTGGAAGATGAGAAAGGATACTTGTGTTCCAGCCCCAGCCAAGCTCTTAGCTTCGTGGTTCTCAATCCCTGGCAATTTTGCCTTCAGGGACATTTAGCAATGTCCAGGGATATTTTTGGTTGTCACCTCTAGCATCTAGTAGGTTGAGGCCAGAGATGCTGCTCAATAGCCTACAATGCACAGGACACAACAACAAACAATTATCCAGCCCCAAATCTAGTGCCAAGCTTGAGAAATCCTATCTTAGCTGAATATAGCTGTATGAGTCACCACAGCTTTACCACATGGAACAGATTGCCCGGATGAGCCTAGTCAACCCACAGAATTGTGAGCAATAATAAATAGTTGCTGTTTTAAGCAACTCTTGGGGTAGTTTTAGTGCTGTGCTGTTGCTAAACTGGCTGGGAAGGGAGGTGGGAGGGAACTCTGATTTGTAGCATTTCTAGTTGCCCATGGTATAAATAATCCTACTGTGGCCAGTTTTAGGTTATCAGCACAAGCCACTGAACTCAAGGTTGGGAGGAGATGTGCACAACCAGCTCTTATGATCCAATGGGAAATGATTAAATTGTTATATTATAGTAGGCAACGGAGGCAACATCCCATGTACAAGATCTTCTTATGCCTGAAATTCTAGGTATGGCCACTTCCTATATGCTGTTGATCACCTAGTCATAGTTCTCTACTTCTATATTGTGTTAACATTTCTACTAGAAAATTCTATTTTAAGTGCTGAGATATTGATTCTGCAGCCTTCCTGGTTTGGGCCATTTTTTTGCACCATTAAAGTTGCCAAGTTGGGTTTAGTCAACAGTCTCCCACAGAGGATCATAGCATGGACTCTACTCCAAACCAATCCTACCACACTCTCCAATTTGTCATATTGTGGCCCATGGTCTGGTTTGGGTTAAAACATTGCCCTTGGTAATCTGTGGGGTTTCTTTGTAAAAGGAAACACCTGATCAATACCTAAAGGAGCTGCTCAAAAGTGTAAGCAAGGGTGATAAGAGTACCACTGTGTATTGTTTGGACCCACACTACAGTGTGCTTTTGTTAAAAAAACAAAACAAAACAAAACAAAAAAACAAACCTTTCCCTTCAAGATAGAGGAAATTCCTTCTAGCATATAAGCAGAAAACATTTGTTATTTCCTAGAGCAGGCACTTCTCAGGTTTCAGGGTAGATGCCAGCTTTAGATCCAATGAAGAGTTATTACAGTTTTGTGGTTAGGGGCGTGTGTATGGAGCCTGACTTTCCGAGTTGCAGTTTTGGCTTGCTAGCTGTGTGATCTTGGACAAGATATTTGTGAAATGGGGATAATGGTATCTATTTCAGAGTTAAGACTGATAATGTATGTGTAGGGCCTAGCGCATAGTAAGCTCTCAATAAATAGTGGTTGTTATTACCAGGAGCATTTACATTTTATATTCTTTGTCTGTTGCTATTTGCCTTTTTTCTTTTTAACTGTAAGTGCTATTTAACTTTCTCCTTTTTAACTGTAAACAAGATTTTTTTTTTCTAAAAGCAGTACTAGTTCTAGGTCAAGGATAAACTCTTTTCAGCATACAACTGTAGTCTCATCCCAGAACAAACCACACCCCACTTCCTGTTGCATGCAGATACAGATACCTTAAAGGGACAGTTTGTACCAGGGACCCATGCAGGATGCTAAGATTGCAACAGAGCGCACTCTGGTGTACAAAGCTGGGAGCCGGGGGGGAGGAGATTATGAGAAGCAATGCTTTGCCCAAGTCTGAAGTTGATTTGTCCAGCTCTAAGAAGTTATTGTAAGTTACTAGATAAGAATGATGTGATGAAAACATCGTTTTGGAAGAATACTCTGATAGTAACATTCAGGATTCATTTGATAGGAAAAGCGGTGACAAGGAAGCCAGCTGAAAATCTATTGTATCATCGTTGGGATGAGACGATGAGAATTTGCAGTTAGGGAGTTAAAAGGAGAACTGAGGAAAAGGATGACTATAGGAGACATTTTAAAGGGAAAAAAATCATAGGACTTAAAGACAAAAATTTGATCTTAAAGAAAAGCCATCCCACCAACATCTTATTCTGTTTAGATCATACCATAAGTTTCAGTACCCACAAATAAATTGCTAGCATTTTCTATTCTAGTAAAGCCTGTAAGTGGAAAAAATAACCCAATATTTGCTATGTTGGTTTGTTCTCTTTTAAAGGACAAAATTAATCTACTATGAATCAAGACTTGAAAGTTCTAGGTGAACATAGCACTTATTCCAAAATTGACCACATAGTTGGAAGTAAAGCACTCCTTAGCAAATGTAAAAGAACAGAAATTATAACAAACTGTCTCTCAGACCACAGTGCAATCAAACTAGAACTCAGGATTAAGAAACTCACTCAAAACTGCTCAACTACATGGAAACTGAACAACCTGCTCCTGAAGGACTACTGGGTACATAACGAAATGAAGGCAGAAATAAAGATGTTCTTTGAAACCAATAAGAACAAAGACACAACATACCAGAATCTCTGGGACACATTTAAAGCAGTGTGTAGAGGGAAATCTGTAGCACTAAATGCCCACAAGAGAAAGCAGGAAGATCTAAAATGGACACCCTAACATCACAATTAAAAGAACTAGAGAAGCAAGAGCAAACACATTCAAAAGCTAGCAGAAGGCAAGAAATAACTAAGATCAGAACAGAATTGAAGGAGATAGAGACACAAAAAACCCTTCAAAAAATCAATGAATCCAGGAGCTGGTTTTTTGAAAAGATCAACAAAAGTGATAGACTGCTAAGAAGACTAATAAAGAAGAAAAGAGAGAAGAATCAAATAGACGCATTAAAAAATGATAAAGGGGATATCACCACCGATCCCACAGAAATACAAACTACCATCAGAGAATACTATAAACACCTCTATGCAAATAAACTAGAAAATCTAGGAGAAATGGATAAATTCCTGGACACATACACACTCCAAGAAATTGAATCCCTGAATAGACCAATAACAGGCTCTGAAATTGAGGCAATAATTAAGAGCCTACCAACCAAAAAAAACCCCAGGACCAGATGGACTCACAGCCGAATTCTACTAGAGGTACAAAGAGGAGCTGGTACCATTCCTTCTGAAACTATTCCAGTCAATAGAAAAAGAGGGAATCCTCCCTAACTCACTCATTTTATGAGGCCAGCATCATCCTGATACCAAAGCCTGGCAGAGACACAACAAAAAAAGAGAATTTTAGACCAATATCCCTGATGAACATCGATGCAAAAATCCTCAATAAAATACTGGCAAACTGAATCCAGCAGCACATCAAAAAGCTTATCCACTATGATCAAGTGGGCTTCATCCCTGGGATGCAAGGCTGGTTCAACATATGCAAATCAATTAACGTAGTACATGATATAACAGAACCAAAGACAAAAACCACATGATTATCTCAATAGATGCAGAAAAGGCCTTCGACAAAATTCAACAATGCTTCATGCTAAAAACTCTCAATAAATTAGGTATTGATGGGACGTATCTCAAAATAATAACAGCTATTTATGACAAATCCACAGCCAATATCATACTGAATGGGCAAAAACTGAAACCATTCCCTTTGAAAATGGCACAAGACAGGGATACCCTCTCTCACCACTCCTATTCAACATAGTGTTGGAAGTTCTGGCCAGGGCGATCAGACAGGAGAAAAAAATAAAGGGTACTCAATTATGAAAAGAGGAAGTCAAATTGTCCCTCTTTGCAAATGACATGATTGTGTATTTAGAAAACCCCATCGTCTCAGCCCAAAATCTCCTTAAGCTGATAAGCAACTTCAGCAAAGTCTCAGGATACAAAAACAATGTGCAAAAATCACAAGCATTCTTATACACCAATAACAGACAGAGAGCCAAATCATGAGTGAACTCCCATTCACAATTGCTTCAAAGAGAATAAAATAACTAGGAATCCAACTTACAAGGGATGTGAAGGACCTCTTCAAGGAGAATTACAAACCACTGCTCAATGAAATAAAAGAGGACACAAACAAATGGAAGAACATTCCGTGCTCATGGATAGGAAGAATCAATATCGTGAAAATGGCCATAATGCCCAAGGTAATTTATAGATTCAATGCCATCCCCATCAAGCTACCAATGACTTTCTTCACAGAATTGGAAAAAACTACTTTAAAGTTCATATGGAACCAAAAAAGAGCCCGCATTGCCAAGTCAATCCTAAGCCAAAAGAACAAAGCTGGAGGCATCATGCTACCTGACTTCAAACTATACTACAAGGCTACAGTAACCAAAACAGCATCGTACTGGTACCAAAACAGGGATATAGACCAATGGAACAGAACAGAGGCCTCAGAAGTAATACCACATATCTACAACCATCTGATCTTTGACAAACCTGACAAAAACAAGCAATGGGGAAAGGATTCCCTATTTAATAAATGATGCTGGGAAAACTGGCTAGCCATATGTAGAAAGCTGAAACTGGATCCCTTCCTTACACCTTATACAAAAATTAATTCAAGATAGATTAAAGACTTAAATGTCAGACCTAAAACCATAAAAACCCTAGAAGAAAACCTAGGCAATACCATTCAGGCCACAGGCATGGGCAAGGACTTCATGTCTAAAACACCAAAAGCAATGGCAACAAAAGCCAAAATTGAAAAATGGGATCTAATTAAACCAAAGAGCTTCTGCACAGCAAAAGAAACTACCACCAGAGTGAACAGGCAACCTGCAGAATGGGAGAAAAATTTTTCAATCTACCCATCTGACAAAGGGCTAATATTCAGAATCTACAAAGAACTTAAACAAATTTACAAGAAAAAATCAAACAACCCCATCAAAAAGTGGGCAAAGGATATGAACAGACACTTCTCAAAAGAAGACATTTATGCAGCCAACAGACACATGAAAAAATGCTCGTCATCACTGGACGCCAGAGAAATGCAAATCAAAACCACAATGAGATATCATCTCACACCAGTTAGAATGGAGATCATTAAAAAGTCAGGAAACAACAGGTGCTGAAGAGGATGTGGAGAAATAGGAACACTTTTACAGTGTTGGTGGGACTGTAAACTAGTTCAACCATTGTGGAAGTTAGTGTGGTGGTTCCTCAAGGATCTAGAAGTAGAAATACCATTTGACCCAGCCATCCCATTACTGGGTATATACCCAAAGGATTATAAATCATGCTGCTATAAAGACACATGCATACGTGTGTTTATTGCGACACTATTCACAATAGCAAAGACTTGGAACCAACACAAATGTCCATCAATGATAGACTGGATTAAGAAAATGTGGCACATATACACCATAGAACACTATGCAGCCATAAAAAATGATGAGTTCATGTCCTTTGTAGGAACATAGATGAAGCTGGAAACCATCATTCTGAGCAAACTATTGCAAGGACAGAAAACCAAACACCACATATTCTCACTCGTAGGTGGCAATTGAACGATGAGAACACTTGGACACGGTGGGGGAACATCACATACCGGGGCCTGTCGTAGGGTGGGGGGAGGGGGGAGGGATAGCATTAGGAGATATACCTAATATAAATGACGAGTTTATGGGTTCAGCACACCAACATGGCACATATATACATATGTAACAAACCTGCATGTTGTGCACATGTACCCTAGAACTTAAAGTATAATAAAAAAAAAAAAAAGAAAGTTCTAGGTGAAATAGGGCATTCTGTCATTAAAAAGCATTGCCCAGTGAGCTAGATGTCTTTTGTATGACTCTGGTTCAAGTTAACAATCCTGAGTTCAATGGTTTCCTGAGATGTTTTTAGATTTCAATCTGAGGAAAAATAAGTACCAGACATTTCCTGCCAAGCGTTCTAAATGACTCTATTTCTCAAACTAGTATTCAGAGAAACTGGGTTCAACATGTATTTATCCAGTATCAACTATGTGCAAAGCTCTGTGATAGATGGATTACAAGCATCTTTCATTTTTCTTGGTCTATAAGCCACAACATTGTCATGGTCACACCATCAACAGGTTAAAAAAACAAGGAACTTTTTTAAGGTCATCTATTTATCCTTGACTTAGATAAGGAATATCTTCTGCCTTCTTGTTTGTAGGTGACAATTGGATTCTCAGTCTTTTCCTTTTGTCTTACCATGAAATAGAAAACTGGCATTGCTCAAATTACCAGATGATTTCTTTTTATTTTTCAATGGCAACTTCATTTAGTTTACTTTCAAAAATATTTACTGAACATACGGTGAAGTCTGTGCCACATCCAAGTGCAAAATGATAGAGAAACAACCCCAGGACATTCTCAAGGAGCTCATAGCCTGGTGAGAGACAGATACAGATACATCTTTATTCTTGTGCCTTTCTTCAAAAGGATTTACAGAGGGGAACAAAAAGAGGTACAATATTAGAATAGAAACAAGTCCATTAGAAACAAGTGAGAAAGGCAAAGGGAAAGCAATGATGGGATCATAGACTAGAGGCAGGGTAATACACAAAATAAATGCAATGAAGACCTACATGTATTTGCTAAGGATCCACCAGGAATTTGGATCTAAGCTTTTTGGTAATCTCTGTCAAGGGAGAGACAATCCACAAGTTCTGTTACCAAAACACCGGGGTTTCAGTCTAGGTCTTGCTGCTCGTGACACAGAAACTGAATCACTGAGACAATGAGTACTGCCAGGGAAGAAGGCTTTAATTAGGTGCTATGGTCAAGAAGATGGGAGATCAGTCTCAAATCCATCTCTCTGACTGACTAAAATTAGGGGTTTATACAGCAGGAAAGAATTTTAACCATGTGTGGGAAAACAGGAATTAGGGAGGGATAAGAAAAAGGAGCTGGTTCACAGGAAGCAAGTGGTCAGTTAGGCCAATGATGATGGGTGAAGGGTCCTGTGTCTCATTGTCCAAACGTGGTGATCTGGTAAGTTTCAGTTCCTTGATACTATCTGGCAGTACTCATGGTTGGTTTCCCGAGAAAGGAACTCAGATAAGACAAATGTTAACTTTCTCAAGTTTTAAGGGAGATTAATTTTTATGTTTACTCAAAGAAACCATAAACATCTGTTCCATGGGACAACTGGGGTGGTTTCAGTTCCACCAGATAAAAACAGACCAAATGCTCAGGAAAAGCATACCTATTCCTGACATAAGGCCAAACAAACAAACAAAACCCTCAAGGATCATCCAAAGGCAAATACTCTCTCTCTTTTTTTTTTTTTTTTTTTTTTTTGAGACAGAGTCTTACTCTGTTGCCCAGGCTGGAGTGCAGTGGCACATTCTGGGCTCACTGCAACCTCTGCCTCCTGGGTTCAAGTGATTCTCCTGTCTCAACCTCCCGAGTAGCTGGGATTACAGGCATGCCACCACGCCCAGCTAATTTTTGTATTTTTAGTAGTGACGGGGTTTCACCAAGTTGGCCAGGATGGTCTTGATCTCTTGACCTCGTGATCTGCCCACCTCGGTCTCCCAAAATGCTGGGATTACAGGCGTAAGCCATAGCATCTGGCCCAAATGCAAATACTATGTGATATACTGAAGGACATTTTCAACACTATCCTTATGGTAAATGTTGTGGGGCTATTTTTTTTCTTTTGACCTCTTTTTTTGGTATAAATGTAAGGGATAGAAATGCAATTGTATTATATGAATATATTGAGTAATGGTGAAGTCTGGGTTTTTATTGTTTATTATTCCATCACCTAAATAATGTACATTTTACCCATTAAGTAATTTCTCATCACCTATGCCTTTCCCACCTTCCCACCCTTCTGAGTTTCCAATGTCTATCATTCCACACTCTGCCCACGTGGACACATTATTTAGTTATCGCTTATAAGTGATAATATGCAGTATTTGGTTTTCTGTTTCTGAGTTATTTCATTTAAGATAATGTCCTCTAGTTCCAGGCATGTGGCTGCAAAGGCATGTTTCATTCTTTGTTATGGCTGAGTAGATTATATATATATAATTTTTTCTTTATCTATTCATCCATTGATGGACTTTGGGTTGATTCCATATCTTTGCTATTGTAAACAGTGTTGTGATAAACAAATGAGTGTGGTATCTTTATGATATGATGATTTCCTTTTCATTGGGTAGACACCCAGTGGGATTGCTGGATCTAATGGTAATTCTATTTTTAGCTCCTTGAGAAATCTTCATACTGTTTTCTATAGAGGTTGTACTAATTTACATTCCCACCAACAGTGTATAAGTATTCCTTTTTCTCCACATCCTTGCCAACATCTGTTTTTTTTTTTACTTTTTTTTAAAGACAGAGTCTCACTTTATCTCCCAGACTGGAGTGCAGTGGTACTGGGTCAGCTCACTGCCACCTCTGCCTCCTGGGTTCAAGCAATTCTCATGCTTCAGCCTCCTGAGTAGCTAGGATTACAGACATGTGCCAACACACCCAACTAATTTTTTGTATTTTTGGTAGAGGTGGGGTTTCCCCATGTTGGCCAGGCTGGTCTTGAACTCCTGGCACTAAGTGATCCATCTGCCTTGGCCTCCCAAAATGCTGGGATTACAGGCATGAGCCACCACACCCTGCCTTGACGTTTTAATAATAGCTATTCTGACTAATGTACGATAGATTCTCATTGTGGTTTTAATTTGCATTTCTCTGATGATTAGTGACGTTGAGCATTTTTTCATATGTTTGTTGGCCATTTGTATGTGTTCTTTTGAAAAATGTCTATTCATGTCCTTTGCCCACTTTTTAATGAGGTTATTTGTTTTGCTGTTGTTGAGTTATTTGAGTTCCTTGTATATTCTGGATATTTGCCCCCTGCTGGATACATTGTTCACAAATATTTTCTCCCGTTCTGGAGGCTGTTCACTGTGTTGATTATTTCTTTTGCTGTGCAGAAGCTTTTGTTTAATTAAGCCCCATTTGCCTGCTTTGTTTTTGTTGCTTGTGCTTTTGTCTTACTCATGAATTCTTTGCCTAGAGCAATATCCAGAAGAGTTTTCACTAAGTTTTCCTCTAGTATTTTTATAGTTTCAGCTCTTACATTTTATTATATTATATCTCAGTATGGGCTGATGGCTTGAAAACCAAACCCCAGTTCAGCAAAAGCAAGTCTACAGAGTTTACTTAAGCAGACAATTTCATTTTGAAGTGGTAAGTACAATGACAAAAATATGCTTAAGGTGCTATGAGATAACAGAGGGGACACTACTCTGGTTTTATTTTTCAGGGTTGGAGCAGAAATATCATTGAGAAGAGATTCTGGAAAATTCTATCCAATTTCTAAAGGAAATATACACATTTTGTTGCAAACACCTAACTTGCTGCAAATATTTATTATGGATGGAATATTGTGTTTAAAAGGCTATCCCATCACAACAAACAAGCTTCATATGAAAAAATCAAAGCAGGTTTTAACTGAAAGATTCTCACTTTCTTTTTACTTTGTATATCTTGTCTTTTCCTTAATATTAAGTATAAGAAATAATAAATTAAGAAAGTAGAGTCTACCTGTCTGAGATGTGAGTGTCTAAAGAATCAATAAGGTTTTAGAGTTATATCAAGTGAAAGCAGATTTTCTCAGAAATCCAAGACCACAAAACAATAGGTGTTCTTTGGAGAATGGTTCTGGTTCCATGTTGAATTGCACTTTTAAAAAATGATTTGGTCAAGAGTTATATCTCTACCTAATAATAGAAAGAGAAGAGTAAAACAGAAGAGGGAATTTTAAACATAAAATAACCTGCACATCTGGTGTCAAAGAAAAAGTCTTAGGTTTCTAACCCATTCAATAAAAAAGAGTAACAAGATTTGCCTTGAAGCAAAAGAAAAATAGAGGGAAGGTAATATGCTTCTATGATTGGTTTTATGAAGGTAGTGTTTTTCTTCAGGATTCAGCCAGGTATGAAAGAAAAGTAGCACGTTCCAACCTTTTCATAGCGTGACTAGCTTCCTCATCAACAGATACAGAGGAGCCTCTGTGCTCAGTCCAGGTTTGTGGCAGACGGGACCTCCACAGCAATGTGATTGGCACTAACACCAGATAACTAAGGATAGTGTTAGGTTCCCACAGATAAAAATACACAAAATGAGAATGAGTGGCACAGTTGAGAAATCTGAGACCTCCCTTGCTGACCACCTGAGGACCTGTGGAAACATTTGGATAGACTCCTCTGTCTCGAAGTACTTGTAATTATTTGCTGAGATGACAAAACTGTTATTTAATATCTTTACCCAGCAGTGCTTTAGATGCCAAGGTTGACAACATTTGGGGGTGTCCCAGAAATAAAAACTGAGTGTTTAAAATTCATCTGTCACTCTGTAAAGGGGGTGGATCATTTAGCGAAAGGATCTTTTGTTTGCTGAGCACACATGAAGTCATCCTCAGGACTGCAGACACTTGAAGACAATATTAAGAGATGGGTGAGGAGGAGATGGGGTGAGATACATTTCTATGCATATGAGAATGGAAAGGTAGGTGGGGAGAAAACCAGGAAAAGAAAGAAGCTGGAGATCGTATGAGGGGGAGGGAGGATGAAAGAGAATAAGAGTCCCATCAACTGCAGGTGGGGACAGAGAGATCTGGGGGAGGAAATGGATTTGGAGGAGGAGACCTGTCTCAGTAGTGAAACATCTTGCCCTGCAACTACTTTCTACCCACCCAGTCTCCACCTACTCCCATGTACATATATAAAATCACAAGTCAGATACCAACTTCTCAACACTGGGTTATGAAGTAGATTTTCTTTTGGGAATCAATAGTCATGTTCAATCCTACACTACATGTGAGGAGAGACACATTCTTCCTTTATGTTTTCTTAACTCTGGCAAACTAGTAAAAATAATTGAAAAATGGCTGGCCTCTTTGCTTTCACCTCACTCTTGCCAACTTTAGCCATCGAATGCCCAGGCCCTGTGGATTCTGCGTCCACAGTCCCTCACAAGTAGACTGCCCTCTGTTCCGTTTCCACTGCCAGTTCCCTGATGCGACCTTCCCTGGCTTCTGGCAGAATGCTGTCTCTACCTCTCATTACCCATGACACTATTCTCTACTTCACTTACCCTGTTGTGCCCATTCCAGCTTATATTTGAATAATTTATGAAGATGCCATATCCCTTAGTGCAGCAACTGCTGTGTAAGAGCTGCCTTTTTTTCACCTTTATAGATTTGAGATGACCTTATACAAAGATTTTAAGTGTTTTAGGAAATCTTTGTGAAAGCAAAGGAGAAAAAAAGGATAAAGGGAAGGAAAAGGGAACCAGAAGGACACAGAAAGGAACAGAATGGAAGGGAAGGGAAGGGAACGGAGTGGAAGAAATTCGGTAGTGTCTTTTTATGTGGGGTATATAATAGACCTTCAGAACAAGTCTAATTTTATTCCTTTTCAAAATAAACTTTTTTATACCCTTTATTTTTCCAAAAACAGATCCTTATTTTCTTTGGAATGAGTGCCTCAGTTGTACCTTCTAAGAACTTAAGTCACACAATGTTTACACATATCCAAATACCAATGTTTAGTGCCATATTTTTCTCTTACTCAGATACCTCTTCTATTTTGTTTTCCTTTAGAATCAATGTTCTTTATTCTTAAGATAATAGAAAAGTGCACTAAATAGTTTGGAGACTGTTCAAAATAATCATATTTTACTCTTTACTTCATTTATCCTTCTTTAATATCTGAGGTATTTCATGAAGGCTAGTATGTCATAGATCTAAAATGATTGTTTCCTCATTTCTGTGGCTCAGAAAAATCTGACAAGAACCTCTGCAGCTGCACTGGTTATAGTCTCAGACTGTCATCCCCAGCCAGGTGCAAAAACAATGGCTGCCTATTAATATCCCCGTGCCAGCTGTTATCCCTACATGTGCAACATCCGGGTGCTGAGGGGGAGAACACCATTTTATCTGCAGCCTCCCCTTTTTTGGTAAGGAATAAACTTTGCTGTCAACTTTTAAATGGCTCCTAATGAGTTAAAAGAAATAAATTATGTTTTATGCAATGTATTTTTCATTCAAAGGACTAATGACAGACCCTTTTAGGACCATCCTTATGTTTGAGGCATATACAGAGCACAGGACTTCCAGCCGCAAAGGTTATGGGTGGAAATGATATATGTGATTTCACTCAGGTCTGCAATGGAAATCAATCTTCCATGAAAGTACCCTGTAATCAGGTATAATTGACATAATGAATAGGTAAAACATGAAACAGAAGAACACATTGGCAGGTAAGAGGTAAGGGGGGGCCAGGGAGACATATGTAAATGGAATCCAAAACCATAAACTAGTTAATATTTCAGTTTTTGAAAGTTACTAACAGTCTGTTTAAGGGACCCCCAATAAAATGTGATGGGCTCCAGTGTAAAAATAAGCCATACTCTTTATTCTTGATGAGCTGAATTATCTAAAGTCAGAAATGGGCACCAACCAAAGTATTCAGTGTCAGATTTATTTTATTCAAAGTCATATAATTTTATATTGGGAAGAGACCTTGCAATTCAACCTTTCATCAGGCACTGGAATTCCTTCCACAATATCCCAAGCAGATGGACATTTAGTCTTAGCTTGACTCCTGACTTAACCTGATCATTTAGACATAGCTTGAGCTCCTCCTACAACAGTGAGCTAAGCACTCTGTAAGGCAGCCTACTATATTATTGGACGTTTTTGGTTCCCAGAAAGTTCCTTTTTAGGTTAAGATGAATCTTGCATTTCTATAATTTCTGTCCATTGATCATGGCTTTGCTATTTGGAAGATGCTGTATTCTAATTTTTGGGGCAGGCTTAGGTTGCCTAGGTTAGGTAGGGTGATGGTTTAAGATATCCTAGGTCCAAAGAGTAGGGAATTAAGAGAGGTGAAATAAGTACATACTTTTAAATCCAACAATTCTTTTTGGGTCTAAGTAAATAGCATAGGTCATTATTATAACTTATATTTAAGGTATATTCAGAGTTAAGCGTATATAGTTAAGATTTAAAGACCTGTAACACTTAAGTACAATGCAATACTTTCTCATCATTTAATTTTGTATGTTCATCTAATTTCTGGGATCTCCCCAGCCTAAGCTCAAGCAGGTTAAAAGTTTTGGGAGTAGGAGACGTAGGAGACTTTTTGGGGAATAATTTTTCCCCAAAATATATTATTGGTTAGAATTTACTTTCCAGTCCAAAAAACTTGATGTTGAAATTGTCACTTATAATCAGAGGTCTCAGTAGACATCTGCATTGTTCCAGCCTTGGTAGAGCTTTGGATTCTGCAAGTAACACTCAAACTCTACCACTTCCCCTGCTTCTGAGGTTAAAAGCAAGTGCCTGTCCTCATTATGATAGTTTAGATCTTATCTTCTCTTGTTTTTCTACCTCTGATAGGCTGTTCTGGTATTTATCCTGGGGGCAAAACAGAAAAGTGGTTGATTTCTTCGTGGCTCAAACAGAAAGATCATCAGGAACATGCACAACACACACACACATACACACACACACACACACACACACACACACACACACACACACACACACACACACACACACACACACACACAAGCATTAAGCTCCCTGGGGCCTTGAGGCCTCTACTGTCACTGCACTTTTTTTTTTTTTTTTTTTTTTTTTTGAGATGGAGTTTCACTCTTGTTGCCCAGGCTGGAGTTGCAGTGGCACGATCTCGGCTCACCACAGACTCTGCCTCCCAGGTTCAAGCAATTCTCCTGCCTCAGCCTCCCACGTAGCTGGGATTATAGGTATGCACCACCACACCTGGCTAATTATATATTCTTAGTAGAAATGGAGTTTCACCATGTTGGTCAGGCTCATCTCGAACTCCTGACCTCAGGTGATCCACTCACCTCGGCCTCCCAAAGTGCTGAGATTATAGGCATGAGCCACCGTGCCCGGTCTCTCACCGCGTTTCTAACTCTCCTTCTTCATTGGTGATGGATAAATCACCATGTCTTCTATCTGCTTTGGGGTTTTTCTTCTTCCTCTAAACAAATTTTTGAAAGGGTTATATTGTAAACATTATAGATTCGTACTTTTATAGGTGACTAATATGCTAAATTCCTTCTGGACAACAATGGAGCTTATATTTCTTTCAGATGCTTCAAAGAATATAGAATGTAAGCTCTAGGAAGCATGCCAGAAACACTTTTGAATCCAAATGGCCGGGTCGAGCCGGGTTATACTGAGAAATTTTGAGATACTTAAAAATCATTGGAGCTGACAGAATAATAAACACCTATTCAAATGCAAAATAGTTCTTTTTCTCTTTACCTTTTAAAGTCAGTGAAAGAAGGTTCTCACCATTTTATAGCTGTTAAAGAATTTAACTATATGTCATCCACTTTCATAAATATTTACCCAATTTAACCTTAAAACAAGCCTCGAGGCATTACTCTCTGAATTTTTGAAAATAAGGAAACTGGCTTAAAGAGGAAGAGTTGAGACATGCCTGACAATCCCAGGAGTTGAAGTTGAGGGAGCCTCATGACTTCAGAGCCCAGGCATGTTCACTCTATCATGACTGTTCCAGTGATCTGCAGGCTCACTTTGGTCTGCTATTACAAATAAAAGAGACCCTTGAATTTGCTTTCTAAATAATTATCTTCATGCCAGTCACCGTGGCTCACGCCTGTAATTCCATCACTTTGGGAGGCCGAGGTGGGAGATTGCTTGAGCGCAGGAGTTCAAGACCAGCCTGGGTAACATAGTAAGACTCTGACTCTACAAAAAATACAAAATTGGCCAGGTATGATGGCACACACCAGTAGTCCCAGCTACTCGAGAGGCTGAGGTGGGAAGATCTCTTGAGCCTGGGAGGTCGAGGCTGCAGTGAACTGTGATCTTACCACTGCACTCCAGCCTGGGCAACAGAGCAAGACCCTGTCTAAAGTAATAATCCTCATGATAATAACAATATTCCAAACATCTTTTGCCCAGTAAATTTTGATGTTTTGGTTCTCAATCTATGGGCTGGGTAAGACATGTCCTTTGCTGGAGATTTCCACAGGTAAATTGGAAGAAATGACATCTAAGACATGTTTCAACTCTTATGATGGTTAGTTTTATGTCAACTTTACTGGGCTAAGGAGTGCCCGGATAGATGGTAAAACACTATTTCTGGTGTGTTTATGAGGGTACCTCCTGAAGAGATTAGCATTTGAATCTGTACACCAAGCAAGGAAGATCATCCTCACCAATGTGGGCAGGTATCACCTAACCCATGGAGGGCTCAAATAGAACAAAAAGGTAGAGGAAAAGTGAATTTGTTCTTTCTGCTTGAGCTAGGACTTCTATTTCTCTCTTACCCTTGGACATCCACATTCCTGGTTCTTGGGCTTCCAGGCTTAGACCAGGACTTACACCATCCACCTGATTCTCAGGCTTTCAGACTCTGACTGAATCACAGCGCTAGCTTGCCTGGTTCTCTAGCCTGTAGACAGCAGATTGTGGGGCATAAGCCAACTCCCATAATAAATCTTTATGTATATGTGTGTGTATGTGTGTGTGTGTATCACCTGTTGTTCTGTTTATTTGGAGAACCCAAATACAACTTTAAAACATGTGATTTTGTGAGATTACATGTAACAAAAAAGAAAAGACAAATAAAGAAACATATACTTAAGTATAGACATATTAAGGTAAGTGAGAGTCCTGCTTTGTTTAAGACAAGTCTCACCTGTGAACAAACCTTTAAGTGACCTAAAAACTTTAAAAAGCACATTGTGGGAGGCTTGCCTTCAGAGATTATGATTCCCAATTTTGTTCTTTTATTTCATTTTGTTTGTTTGTTTGTTTTTGTTTTACAGCTACCAGGGATACCAAATTAAAAATTCTTCTTTGGCTTCTTAAAAGCAACCTTTTTAAAGCTCCCCAGGGAATTTTACTGTGCAGCCAAAATTGAGAGCCACTGATTTGGGGTGTATAGGGAGGGCCTGTGGTGGGAGGTATTGGGGAACGGGACCTGGACAGAGGATGGCCCTCTTAAGAGTCTACATTTCTGCTCGTGATAAAGAGATTGTGGGAATAAATACCACAGCAGGCATTCATCTGCATTGTCTGCGAAGGCTAATTAAAGGAGATGAAGCTTGAGCAGAGTTTTGAAAGAGAACAGAGTATAATTTTATTACAAGAAAAAAGGAGGCAAGATTAGGTCAGAAACTTAGATGTGTAAGAGTGAATTATGTTCAGAGTTGGAACAAAGCTTTAAGCTGAGAACAGTTAAAGAATACCAAGAAACCCATGATCCAAACTTTGTTTCCTTTAGGCACTCAGTAAGTAGTAATTAAATTTCACTGTAGTTGAACTGAAATAATCTTAGTGGAAAACCATCAAGTGGCTCAGATTAAATTTTTGTATTTACCACTGTATCCATTTAATCCTGGATCTGCTCTCTCAGATTTAGAAATTCTAAAACCCAGGAATTACTCTGTTCATTGTCTCCTCCCATTGCATGTCATCTTTGCAGCGGCACAATGAATGGAAATAGATACTATTAGCAACTTCCACTTCCTATCTTGAGCAGATCAAATATCTCTCTAACCCCATTCAATGAAAGATAATGAGATCTTTAAAATGTCCCAATATCCACAAACATAGTGCATCACTGCTCTTAAGGGTCCTTATGATGATGGTCCCATGACTACAGGACAGAAAGATCACATTTTTACAAAACATTTCCACTGAATTTTATAATCTAACAGTACCTTAAGAATTACATCTAGTTCCTTGAAAAAAATTATAAAACATTTCCCATCCTGTTTTAAATATTACTTTTTTTGTTCAATAGAGAGGTAAGTCAAATATGGATAGTTTATTAAATACATAAAGGACCTATTCACTAGCTAATGAATTTAGAGTGAAATTTTAATACTTACCTGAAAATCAAACATGACCTTCCTGTCATGTTTGTCCTGCGTATTAATCCGTTCTCACGCTGCTATAAAGAACTGCCAGAGACTGGGTAATTTATAAAGGAAAGAGGTTTAACTGACTCACAGTTCAGCATGACCGGGGAGGCCTCAGGAAACTTACAGTCGTGGTGGAAGGGGAAGCAAACACGTCCGTCTCCACATGGTGGCACAAGAGAGAGGTGCTGAGCAAAGGGGGAAAAGCCTCTTATAAAAGCATCAGATCTCCTGAGAACTCACTCACTATCACAAGAACTGCATGGAGGTAACTGCCCCCATGATTCAATTACCTCCCACCGGTTCCCTCTCCCAACACATAGGGATTATGGGAACTGCAATTCCCAATTTGGGTGGGGACACAGCCAAACCATATCATCCTGTCTTCCCTTGGGGACTGTGCCATCAACACTTAAAGATCAGCAAACTGTAGCCCCAGCATCCAATCAACGCAACAAGCTTTTACCAGCAGTCACTATTCACAAGTAGCAAGGCATGGCAGAACAAAAGATCCTAATTGTCTTTACGTGGACATGTCATAAGGTATGCTGGACTCCTTAATATGATTTGTGAAAATACTGTAATATCTGACCTTGAAAAACACAGAAACAGTCACAGTTTGTCTTTAGTGCCACCATCTCTCAATCATAAATTCATTCATTCACAAAATCATTCATTCAACAAACACTTCCTGAGGCTGCACTATGTGCCAGACACATGTTTGTCCTGTGTATTAATCCGTTCTCACGCTGCTATAAAGAACTGCCTGAGACTGGGTAATTTATAAAGGAAAGAGGTTTAATTGACTCACAGTTCAGCAAGGCTAGGGAGGCCTCAGGAAACTTATGATCATGGTGGAAGGGGAAGCAAACACATCCCTCTTCACATGGTGGCACAAGATGTTTTTTTCACAGAGACCGAGTCTCGCTATGTTGCCCAGGCTGGTCTTGAACTCCTGGGCTCAGGAGGCGGTTATCTCCATGCTGTTCTTGTGATAGTGAGTGAGTTCTCAGGAGACTAAAAGCAAGACAGGCTATTCTCTGCTTTCATAGACTTTAGTGAGGAAAACTAGCAATTAACAGTTAAATAAAAATTACAGTTAAAAATTGAAACATAAATGGTATAAAGGTAACAGTGGGTTATGTGAGACATGTGTAAGAAGGAACCAACCCCTCACGTGGAGAGAAGAAGGCTCTAGATGAGGCTGAAGAGTAAGGTGGTCACAGCCAGGTTTTACAGACCTCTTTTCTATTCAGCTTGGATCCTATCTGCTGCCCAGAGCCAGGAGCTGAGACTAGCCAAGGACACCTTCTGCAGAGCCCAGACTGAGCTGGAGCCTTCCTGTCTCCTTGGTGAAAACTCTCCCACAGCAGACTCAGCGTTGCATTATGTACGCATGCACGCTCCCATCAGGGGTGTCGGTGGAGCAGGGGTGGGGTGGTGGGCTTGTTTCTCCATGTGTCTCTGTGTGTTGGTGGGGGTGCATATTGCTAGCATAATTCACAGGTTTTAATTTATTTTATTTATTTATTTATTTATTTTTTGAGACAGAGTTTCACTCTGTCTCCCAGGCTAGAATGCAGCGTTGCGATCATGGCTCACTGCAGCCTCGACCTGCCAGGTTCAAGTGATTCTCCTGCCTCAGCCTCCCAAGTGGCTGGGACCACAGGTGTGTGCCACCACACCCAGCTAATTAAAAAACATTTTTTTTCATAGAGACAGGATCTCGCTATGTTGCCCAGGCTGGTCTTGAACTGCTGGACTCAAGTGATCCTCCCACCTGGGCTTCCCAGAGTGCTGACTGCGATTACAGACATGAGCCACTGCACCCAGCACCAGCGTTTTTAAAAACACATGGACACAGGAAGGTGAACATCACACACCGGGGACTGTTGTGGGGTGGGGGGAGGGGGGAGGGATAGCATTAGGAGACATACCTAATGCTAAATGACAAGTTAATGGGTGCAGCATACTAATATGGAACATGTATACAAATGTAACAAACCTGCACGTTGTGCCCATGTACCCTAAAATTTAAAGTATAATAATAATAATAATAAAACAGTTGTATTACTTATTTCTATGATGCCATGTGAATATCTTGTAATTTTAATTATTTAACCAAAATTTGCTTTAAAATGAGGCCATTGAGAAAAATAAATAAATAAAATAAATAAAAATAAAAATAAAGTTAATTATTTTTTTCTCCTGTAGCTACAAACTTAATTTTTTTAAGAAAACTAAATGGATGATTATTCTTCACATTCATTGCTTGCCAGAAAGCCCAAACATACTGACAGGGTGGAAGCCACTTCAGAGAGGCCTATGGACCCTCTGACCCACTAACTTTTTGAGGTAAGTAGGGGATAGGGAATAGGAATTCTACAACAAGAGCTTTGAAGTCTGTGATTCATGTCAGCAAGTTAGGGAACATCTCAGGGGGACCTATGTGACAAGCCATCAGCTGTGGCTGCACTATTTAGCTTTGAAGTCCTTAACTTTTTAAAACCAGCACCCCTTTTGATACACATAAGAAACTCATACACTCTGTTATCGGTTGAATTGTGTCCTACCGAAAACATGTTGAAGCTCTAGCCCCCAGTATTTGTGAATGTGACCTCATTTGGAAATAGAATCTTTCAGATGATCAAGCTAAGATGAGGTCATTCGGACGGGCCCTAATTCAGTATGACTGCATCCTTATCAAAAGGGGAAATCGGACACACAGGGAGAATGCCATGTAAAGTTGAAGGCAAGGTGATGCATCGACAAGTCAAGGAAAGCCAAAGGCTGCCAGCAAACCAAAGAAGCTCAGCAAGAGGCATGGAACAGATTCTCCCTCAGGCAGAACGAACGCTGCTAATACCTTGATCTTGGACTTCTAGCCTCCAGAATTATAAGACAATACACTTCTGTTGTTTTAAGCCATCCAAAGTAGTATCGCGTTCATGCTAGTTTGTTATGCAGCCAGCGCAAACTAATACATACCCCAACCATCCTATTTGAAATTTCAAAACAAATGGAAAAGAAACTTCTTGTTTCTACCTTTTTTTTTTTTTTTAGACGGAGTCTCGCTCATCACCCAGACTGGAGTGCAGTGGCATGATCTTGGCTCATTGCAACCCCTGCCTCTCGGGTTCAAGCGATTCCACTGCCTCAGCCTCCTGAGTAGCTGGGATTACAGGTACGCGCCACCACGCCCAGCTAATTTTTGTATTTTTAGTAGACACAGGGTTTCGCCATGTTGGCCAGGCTGGTCTCAAACTCCTGACCTCAGGTGATCCACCTGCACGGCTTCCCAAAGTGCTGGGATTACAGGTGTGAGCTACCACGCCCGACCTGCTTCTACATTTAAAAATAAAAAGCTACAAAATGCAGAAACATGACTAAATTTATTAAAATATTGAATATGCTTTTAAGAAATATATATTGCAGCCCACCCATTTCTGGAGATGCTGACATTCCCTGTGAAAAGATATCCCTTCTTCACGCTGTACAGTTGAGAGTCACTGCTTTAGCTTCTCTGGTTTATACTGCAGTAGGGAGGGAAGTCTTGGGCACCAGCCAAATCTTCTTTCAGCCTCAGAGGAAACCTCCACCAAGGTATGATATGGGGGAGAGGTAGTGAAATCCTATGCAATGCCCTACCAAAGACACCACCTGATTATGCCCATCAAACAATACAACAGCAGGCTGGACAATTATGTCCATCCTTAGGCATAGGCATCTAGAAAACCATCCAACTTAACAGAGAAGTGGAAAAAAGGAAGGCCTCATCTTTATACTATCTTGACCCCAGTTCTAGCTTGTCATGGATAGGGGAATGTTGTCTTGCTTTGGAACTAAGGTTATGAGTACTGTATTAGTTTCATAGGGCCACTATAATGAAGTACCAAAAACTAGGTAGCTAAACCAACAAAAACGTATTGTCTCAGAATTCTGGAGGCTAGAATTTCAAAATCAACGTGTTGGGAAAGTTGGTTCCTTCTGAGGTCTCTGAGGGAAAATCGGCTCCATGCCTTTCATCCAGTTCCTGGCAGCTGAGATACCCCTTGGCTTTATAATGACTGAATGGCTTTATAATGACAGCTTTATAAATGACTGAATATCAGGACAGTTTGTCCAACAGCTCCCGACTCCACTGGACAGTGGATGGCCCCACAATGAGTTGACTTCTTTGTACTTTTAAGTTGCACCATCATAAATGGGCACCACACAGATCCTGAAATTTCTCAATGCTTTAGAATCAAAGGGGAAGCCCCAGAAAGGAGGTGACCTGTGGAAGGGGAGAGGCAACCGGTGTTGGCAGCAGGGCCCTGTCTGATTGTGCATATGAGAAATCAGAGCCCACCTAGAGCTACTTACTTGTTGGTCGCAACAAGAATTAGCCAAAGATTCTCAAAACAGGCAGAGGGGAAAGGATCTGAAGTGCATTTTATTTACTTATTTATTTTGTTTGGTTTGGGGGTTTTTTGAGATGGAATCTCACTCTGTCGCTCAGGCTGGAGTGCAATGGCACAATCTCAGCTCACTGCAACCTCCACCTCCCGGGTTCAAGAGATTCTCCTGCCTCAGCCTCCCAAGTAGCTAAGATTACAGGTGCCCTCCACCATGCCCAGCTAATTTTTTGTGTTTAGTAGAGACGGGGTTTCACCATGTTGGCCAGGCTGGTCTCAAACTCTTGACCTCAGGTAATCCACCTGCCTCAGCCTCCCAAAGTGCTGGAATTACGGGCGTGAGCCACTGCCCCAGGCCTGAAGTGTGCTTTAGAGGTATCTGAATCAGAGTCCAGGATGGAGTCAGGCCTCTGCAATAGAGTAAATCCAGTGACTGAGACCCAGGAAGAGCACAGCCACCCTTGTTTTTCATTTCTCTTTTTGCTCCTCTCTCAATGTCAGGTCTCCTCAATCAAGGTCAACTTGATTCTCTATAGCTACAGATGGAATTCCTCAGACATGAAAAGTGATTTAAAATAAATAAAATAAGAGAATAGCTTTGTACAAACCAAAGATGATGAGGAGAACGCTTAACTCTCTGAATCTAAGTTTCAAAAAAAAAAAAAAAGAAATAACTGAAATAACACATCATATGACTAGATGAAAGCCCAGCTATTATGAAGACGTAAATATTTTCAAATTAATTTATGGATTTAGTGTGATCCCAATCACTGTTGCAATGGAATTTGGAAGAGGATCTAAAAAGATTTTATTTTTAGCCAGAGAAATGAGTGAGATTAACTTTTAAAATGAAAATCAAGGGTAGTATGAATAAATTAGATATTCCAGCTGTTAAAGTCAGTCCTCACTTAAGGACTTGGATAGGTTCTTGGAAGCTGCGACTTTAAGTGAAACAATGTATAACAAAACCAATTTTGGCTGAGCACGGTGGCTCATGCCTGTAATCCCAGCACTTTGGGAGGCCAAAGTGGGTGGATCACTTGAGGTCGGGAGTTCAAGACCAGCCTGGCCAACATGGCGAAACCCTGTTTCTACTAAAAATACAAAAATTAGCCAGGTGTGGTGGAGCATGCCTGTAATCCTAGCTACTCGGGAGGCTGAGGCAGGAGAATTTTAAGTGTAAACCTGGGAGGCAGAGGCAGAGGTTGCAGTGAACCGAAATCATGCCATTGCACTCCAGTCTGGGCGACACAGTGAGACTGTCTCAAAAAAAAAAAAAAATTCTCATCAACTTTATTGCTAATGACATAGAAAGAAATGATATTATTCAAGGATCTGTTCTGCATTGTTGGGCTTAAAATTAGTTTCCAAGAACCTATTTATGACATTGAGGACCTATTATATATCCCATTATATTTAGGCTGACATAAGAATAAACAGATCATGAGACAGCAATGTACAAAAAGATAGACAAGAATAGCCAGATAGCCCAGAATGTCTCTGGGCTATTAAAATTAAAATTACATTAACATTAAAATTCAAGTTATTAAGCCAATACTGAATCTGATAATACTTCAACTTGGGACTGTCATAGTTTTAGCTTGTGCATTTACTGCTGTCAATCTCTGCCATTTAGGAATTTCCTCTTCTTCCTCATGAACTCCAGATGGCATTAAAGTTGTTATTTTTATAGCCACAGTGCCATAAAAAGACAGAGGCAGTGGCTACCCTTTCCAGTTGCTTCTACTCAATGACGTTGGCTTGTCAGGCCAAGATAACATTTATGCCATGTGCATAAATGATAACTGGTACAAATCAAAGTAGAGATGTATAAGTTAGATGCGTTTGGTACCACTAGAGCCTACTGACCTTTCTCAACTGGGGTTCCGTGAGAAGTTAAGAGAAAATTATTTTTATTATGTCTCAATTGCACACCCCCCCACACCCAGATGATACATTGCTAGTGCCATTACAGACACATAAGAAAGAAGTTAATTTGGCCAGGCACAGCGGCTCACGCCTATAATCCCAACACTTTGGGAGGCCAAGGCAGGTGGATCACCTGAGGTCAGGAGTTCAAGACCAGCCTGGCCAACATGGTGAAACTCCGTCTCTACTAAAAATACAAAAATTAGCCAGCTGTGGTGGCAGGTGCCTGTAATCCTAGCTACTCGGGAGGCTGAGGCAGGAGAATTGCTTGAACCTGGGAGGTGGAGGTTACAGTGAGCTGAGATTGCACCACTGCACTCCAGCCTGGGCAACACAGCAAGACTGTCAAAAAAGAAAGAAAGAAAGAAAGAAAGAAAGAGAGAGAGAGAGAGAAAGAAAGGAGGAAAGGAGGAAAGGAGTTAATTCTCCTTGTGTACTTTGAATACTTCCAAGCTTAATCCTCTCATGAAATCTTACTTGAGAAGAGTTAACATAGATTATACTTGCACAGAGCAAAATGGGCCACTTTTTTTGAGTAATTTGATGTTTCAATCTGTTACCGGACCCCACCACTTACCCAAAGTTAGCCTTTAGCTTGGGGGTTTCCTCAGTATTGTCCCTTCCGTGGTTGCCAGAAAGATGTTAGCAGAAAGGGGTCCGGATCCGGACCCCAACAGAGGCTTCTTGGATTTCACACAAGAAAGAATTCAAGGCGAATCCATACAGTACAGCAAAAGCAAGTTTATTAAGAAAGTAAAGGAATAAAAGAATGGCTACTCCATAGACAGAGCAACCCCGAGGGCTGATGGCTGCCCATTTTTATGGTTATTTCTTGATGATATGCTAAACAAGGAGTGGCTTATTTATGCCTCCCCTTTTTAGACCATATAGGGTAACTTCCTGACGTTGCCACGGCATTTGTAAACTGTCATGGCACTGGTGGGAGTGTAGCAGTGAGGACAACCGGCGGTCACTCTTGTTGTCATCTTGGTTTTGGTGGGTTTGGACTGGCTTCTTTACAGCAAGCTGTTTTATCAGCAAGGTCTTTGTGACCTGTGTCTTGTGCCAACCTTCTATCTCATCCTGTAACTTAGAATGCCCAATAAGTCTCAGCCTTATTTTACCCAGCCCCTATTCAAGATGGAGTTGCTTTGGTTCAAACGCCTCTAACAAATCCACTAAGTACTAGACAGGCAAAATTATAAGACAAATAACCTATTTTAGCATCTGTGTTATGGCCTCAGGAAATCTTGTGGCCTAAAAAGTTTAATCTCCATCAGGTTTTTATTAGTTCACTGGGATTGCTGTAACAAAGTACCACAAAGAGGGTGTCTGAAACAAATGTATTGTGTCGCAGTTCTGCAGACTAGGAAGTCTGAAATCAAGGTTTTGGCAGGGTTGGTTCCTTCTGAGGGCTGTGAAGAGAAGAGCTATTTCAGGCTTCTCTCCCTGCCTTGTAGACAGCCATCTTCATGTTCCCATGGCATTCTCCCTGTATGGCTGGCTGTGCCCAAATTTCACCTTCCTATGAGGAGTTGGATTAGAGCTCACCTCAATGACCTCATTTTAACTTGACTAACTCTATAAAGACCCTGTTTCCAAATATGATCACATTCTATGGGAGCGGGGGTGGGACTTCAAGAGATGAATTTGTCAGGTGGCATTCTGGCTATTTAACCCATAACATAGGCTGTATAGGCAACTGTTAGTTTTGAACTGAAATCCTCTTTTCAGTAATCTTTTTCAAAAATCACCACTGCTTCCAGGAGTAGACATACAATCCAGACTTGAACAATCAGAGAAGCCTATTGCCCTGGCATTATGATTGATTTAGGGATGGCCACATGACTCAAATCAAGCCAATCAAAACCCTTGCTGGGACTTTCACTATTACTATCAGGAAAGATTGCAGGGGCCGAGGACCACCATGTAAGCCTAACTGCAGGTCGCCATCTTGGGTGGCACATGGATAGATGCTGCCTGAAAATAAAGTCAACTGTACTGGATGCATGGCACACTGCCCAAATCACTCCCTCTGGACTGGGGCATTGATGTTTCCAGCTTCTTGGAATATTGGCAGCTGATGGCTCTCAGCTAAGTTGTTCTCCATGAATTGCCCTCAGCAAGAAAAGCCACCTTGCCCAAGGACTGATGGATGTGGGGCTGAGAACTTATAAAGGCCCAGTCCCCTTTCCTCAAGACCAAACAACTCTAGATAGGTTTATTCAGTACCAGAGCTCATCACAGAATCAGCTGCCTCCCATGCCCAATCTTGCTTTCTTTACTCCCCTTAGCCGTGTTTCTATTGAGAGCACTTCCCAGCAAACTGCCTGCATTCAACAAATCTTCATCTCAAACCTATGACACCAGCACAGAGGAAAGTGGCATTGTGAGATCCTGATTACTTGTATCGGACTATGGATTCAACCCTTCCACCTGTTGGCTATATGAGCCAATAAATTTCCTTTTTTGTTTTTTATTTTACTTATTATATTTTATTTATTTATTTATTTTGAGGCAGGATCTTGTTCTGTCACCCAGGCTAGAGTGCAGTAACACTATCTTGGCTCACTGCAACCTCTGCCTCCAGGCTTAAGCCATCCTCCCACCTCAGCCTCCAGAGTAACTGGGACTATGGTCATGTACCACCATGCCCAGCTAATTTTTGCATTTTTTGTAGAGATGGGGTTTCTCCTTGTTGCTCAGGCTAGTCTTGAACTCCTGTGTTCAAGAGATCTACCTACCATCCCCTCTCAAAGTGCTGGGATTACAAGCATGAGCAACTGCCACCAGCTAGGCTACATTTTAATGACAGAAAAGGAAAATAAGCAAGTAAGAAATTAAAAAGTAGGTCTTCATTTCCAAGATGGCTGAATAGGAACAGCTCCAGTCTGCAGTTTCCAGTGTGATCGACGCAGAAGATGGTGATTTCTACGTTTCCAACTGAGGTACCTGGTTCATCTCATTGGGACTGGTTGGACAGTGGGTGCAGCCCACGGAGGGTGAACTGAAGCAGGATGGGGCGTTGCCTCACCCAGGAAGTGCAAGGGGTGAGGGGATTTCCCTTTCCTAGCCAAGGGAAGCTGTGACGACAAACTGTACCTGGAAAAATGGGACACTCTTGCCTAAATGCTGTGCTTTTCCCACAGTCTTAGGAACCGGAAGACCAGGAAATTTTCTCCTGTGCCTGGTTCAGTGGGTCCCACACCCACGGAGCCTTGCTCACTGCTAGTGCAGCAGTCTGAGATCAACCTGCGAGGCTGCAGCATGGCTGGGGGAGGGGCATCCACCATTGCTGAGGCTTGAGTAGGTAAACAAAGTGGCTGGGAAGCTCAAACTGAGCAAAGCCCACTGCAGCTCAGCAAGGCCTGCTACCTCTATAGACTCCACCTCTGTAGGAAGGGCAAAGCTGAACCAAAGGCAGCAGAAACTTCTGCAGACTTAAACGCCTCTGTCAGACAGCTCTGAAGAGAGCAGTGGTTCTCCCAGCATGACGTCTGAGCTCTGAGAACGGACAGACTGACTCCTCAAGTGGGTCCCCAACCCCCATGTAGCCTAACTGGGAGACTCCTCCCAGTAGGGGCCGAGAGACACCTCCACAGGCGGGTGCCCCTCTGGGACAAAGCTTCCAGAGGAAGGATCAGGTAGCAATATTTGCTGTTCTGCAGCCTCTGCTGATGATACCCAGGCAAACAGGGTCTGGAGTAGACCTCCAGCAATCTCCAACAGACCTGCAGCTGAGGGACCTGACTGCTAGAAGGAAGACTAACAAACAGAAAGGAATACCATTAACACCCACAAAAAGGACATCTACACCAAAACTCCATCTGTAAGTCACCGACATCAAAGGCCAAAGGTAGATAAAACCACAAAGATGGGGAGAAACCAGAGCAGAAAAGCTGAAAATTCTAAAAACCAGAGTGCCTCTTCTCCTCCAAAGGATTGCAGCTCCTCACCAGTAAAGGAACAAAGCTGGACAGAGAATGACTTTGACAAGTTGACATAAGTAGGCTTCAGAAGGTCGGTAATAACAAACTTCTCCGAGCTAAAGGAGCATGTTCAAACTCATAAAAAGGAAGCTAAAAACCTTAAAAAAGATTAGATGAATGGCTAACTAGAATAAACAGTGTAGAGAAGACATTAAATGACCTCATGGAGCTGAAAACCATGGCATGAGAACTTCGTGATGCATGCACAAGCTTCAATAGCCAATTCGATCAAGTGAAAGAAAGGGGATCAGTGATTGAAGATCAAATGAATGAAATAAAGTAAGAAGACAAGTTTAGAGAAAAAAAGACTAAAAAGAAACAAAGCCTCCAAGAAATATGGGACTATGTGAAAAGACCAAATCTACATTTGATTGGTGTATCTGAAAGTGATGGGGAGAATGGAACCAAGTTGGAAAACACTCTTCAGGATATTATCCAGGAGAACTTCCCCAACCTAGCAAGGCAGGCCAACATTCAAATTCAGGAAATACAGAGAACGCCACAAAGATACTCCTCAAGAAAATCAACCCCAAAACACATAATTGTCAGATTCACCAAGGTTGAAATGAAGGAAAAAATGTTAAGGGCAGCCAGAGAGAAAGGTCGGGTTACCCACAAAAGGAAGCCCATCAGACTAACAGCAGATTTTCTGCAGAAACCCTACAAGCCAGAAGAGAATGGGGGCCAATATTCAACATTCTTAAAGAAAGGAATTTTCAACCCAGAATTTCATATCCAGCCAAACTAAGCTTCATACGTGAAGGAGAAATCAAACCTTTACAGACAAGCAAATGCTGATAGATTTTGTCACCACCAGGCCTGCCTTATAAGAGCTCCTGAAGGAAGCACTAAACATGGAAAGGAACAATGGGTACCAGCCACTGCAAAAACATGCCAAATTGTAAAGACCATCAATGCTATGAAGAAACTGCATCAACTAACGAGCAAAATAACCAGCTAATATCATAATGACAGGATCAAATTCACACATAACAATATTAACCTTAAATGTAAATAGGCTAAATGCCCCAATTAAAAGGCACAGACTGGCAAATTGGATAAAGAGTCAAGACCCATCAGTGTGCTGTATTCAGGAGACCCATCTCACGTGCAGAGAGACACATAGGCTCAAAATAAAGGGATAGAGGAAGATCTAACAAGCAAATGGAAAGCAAAAAAAAAAGCAGGGGTTGCAATCCTAGTCTCTGATAAAGCAGACTTTAAATCAACAAAGATCAAAAGAGACAAAGAAAGCCATTACATAATGGTAAAGGGATCAATGCAACAAGAAGAGCTAACTATCCTAAATATATATGCACCCAATACAGGAGCACAAAGATTCATAAAGCAAGTCCTTGGAGACCTAGAAAGAGACTTAGACTCCCACACAAGAAAAATGGGAGACTTTAACATCCTACTGTCAATATTAGACAGATCAATGAGGCAGAAGGTTAACAAGGATATCCAGGACTTAAACTCAGCTCTGCACCAAGAGGACCTAATAGACATCTACAGAACTCTCCACCCCAAATCAATAGAATATACATTCTTCTCAGCACCATGTCGCACTTATTCTAAAATTGACCACATAATTGGAAGTAAAGCACTCCTCAGCAAATAAAGAATGGAAATCACAACAAACTGTCGCTCAGACCACAGTGCAATCAAATTAGAACTCAGGATTAAGAAACTCACTCAAAACAGCACAACTACATGGAAACTGAACAACCTGCTCCTGAAGGACTACTGGGTACATAACGAAATGAAGGCAGAAATAAAGATGTTCTTTGAAACCAACGAGAACAAAGACACAACATACCAGAATCTCTGGGACACATTCAAAGCAGTGTGTACAGGGAAATTTATAGCACTAAATGCCCACAAAAGAAAGCAGGAAAGATCTAAAATCAACACCCTAACATCACAATGAAAAGAACTAGAGAAGCAAGAGCAAACACATTCAAAAGCTAGCAGAAGGCAAGAAATAACTAAGATCAGAGCAGAACTGAAGGAGATAGAGACACAAAAAACCCTTCAAAAAATCAATGAATCCAGGAGCTGGTTTTTTGAAAAGATCAACAAAAGTGATATACCACAAGCAAGACTAATAAAGAAGAAAAGAGAGAAGAATCAAATAGACACAATAAAAAATGATAAAGGGGATATCACCACTGATCCCACAGAAATACAAACTACCATCAGAGAATACTATAAACACCACTACACAAATAAACTAGAAAATCTAGAAGAAATGGATAAATTCCTGGACACATACACCCTTCCAAGACTAAACCAGGAAGAAGTTGAATCCCTGGATAGACCAATAACACGCTCTGAAATTGAGGCAATAGTTAAGAGCCTACCAACCAAAAAAAGTCCAGGACCAGATGGATTCACAGCCGAATTCTACCAGCGGTACAAAGAGGAGCTGGTACCATTCCTTCTGAAACTATTCCAATCAATGGAAAAAGAGGGAATCCTCTCTAATTCATTTTATGAGGCCAGCATCATCCTGATACCAAAGCCTGGCAGAGACACAACAAAAAAAGAGAATTTTAGACCAATATCCCTGATAAACATCGATGCAAAAATCCTCAATAAAATACTGGCAAACCGAATCCAGCAGCACATCAAAAAGCTTATCCACCATGATCAAGTGGGCTTCATCCCTGGGACGCAAGCCTGGTTCAACATAAGCAAATCAATAAATATAATCCATCATATAACAGAACCAAAGACAAAAACCACATGATTATCTCAATAGATGCAGAAAAGGCCTTTGACAAAATTCAACTGCTCTTCATGCTAAAAACTCTCAATAAACTAGGTATTGATGGAACATATCTCAAAATGATAAGAGCTATTTAAGACAAACCCACAACCAGTATCATACTGAATGGGCAAAAACTGGAACCATTCCTTTTGAAAAATGGCACAAGACAGGGATGCCCTCTCTCACCACTCCTATTCAACCTAGTGTTGGAAGTTCTGGCCAGGGCAATCAGGCAAGAGAAAGAAATAAAGGGTATTCAATTAAGAAAAGAGGAAGTCAAATTGTCCCAGTTTGCAGATGACATGGTTGTATATTTAGCAAACTGCATCATCTCAGCCCCAAATCTCCTTAAGCTGATAAGCAACTTCAGCAAAATCTCAGGATACAAAAACAATGTGCAAAAATCACAAGCATTCCTATACACCATTAACAGACAAACAGAGAGCCAAATCATGAGTGAACGCCCATTCACAATTGCTACAAAGAGAATAAAATAACTAGGAATCCAACTTACAAGGGATGTGAAGGACCTCTTCAAGGAGAACTACAAACCACTGCTCAACAAAATAAAAGAGGATACAAACAAATGGAAGAACATTCCATGCTCATGGATAGGAAGAATCAATATCGTGAAAATGGCTATACTGCCCAAGGTAATTTATAGATTCAATGCCATCCCCATCAAGCTACCAATGACTTTCTTCACAGAATTGGAAAAAACTACTTTAAAGTTCATATGGAACCAAAAAAGAGCCCGCATAGCCAAGACAATCCTAAGCCAAAAGAACAAAGCTGGAGGCATCACGCTACCTGACTTCAAACCATACGACAAGGATAGAGTAACCAAAACAGCATGGTACTGTTACCAAAATAGATATAGAGGCCAATGGAACAGAACAGAGCCCTCAGAAATAACACCACACATCTACAACCATCTGATCTTTGACAAACCTGACAAAAACGAGAAATGGGGAAAGGAGTCCCTATTTAATAAATAAATGGTGCTGGGAAAACTGGCTAGTCATATGTAGAAAGCTGAAACTGGATCCCTTCCTTACACCTTACACAAAAATTAATTCAAGATGGATTAAAGACTTAAATGTTAGACCGAAAACCATAAAAACCCTAGAATAAAACCTAGGCAATACCTTTCAGGACATAGGCATGGGCAAAGACTTCATGACTAAAACACCAAAAGCAATGGCAACAAAAGCCAAAATAGACAAATGGGATCTAATTAAACTAAAGAGCTTCTGCATGGCAAAGGAATCTACCATCAGAATGAACAGGCAACCTACAGAATGGGAGAAAATTTTTGCAATCTACTCATCTGACTAAGGGCTAATATCCAGAAGCTACAAAGAACTTAAACAAATTTACAAGAAAACAACAACCCCATCGAAAAGTGGGCAAAGGATATGGACAGACACTTCTCAAAAGAAGACATTTATGCAGCCAACAGACACATGAAAAAATGCTCATCATCACTGGCCATCAGAGAAATGCAAATCAAAACCACAATGAGATATCATCTCACACCAGTTAGAATGGAGATCATTAAAAAGTCAGGAAACAACAGATGCTGGAGAGGATGTGGAGAAATAGGAACACTTTTACACTGTTGGTGGGAGTGTAAATTAGTTCAGCCATTGTGGAAGGCAGTGTGGCAATTCCTCAAGGATCTAGAACTAGAAATACCATTTGACCCAGCCATCCCATTACTGGGTATATATCCAAAGGACTATAAATCATGCTACTATAAAGAGACATGCACACGTATGTTTATTGCAACACTATTCACAATAGCAAAGACTTGGAACCAACCCAAATGTCCAGCAGTGATGGACTGGATTAGGAAAATGTGGCACATATACACCATGGAATACTATGCAGCCATAAAAAGGATGAGTTCATGTCCTTTGCAGGAACATGGATGAAGCTGGAAACCATCATTCTGAGCAAACTATTGCAAGGACAGAAAACCAAACACCACATGTTCTCACGTATAGGTGGGAATTGAACAATGAGAACACTTGGACACAGGGTGGGGAACATCACACACTAGGGTGTGTTGGGGGCTAGGGGGCTGGGGGAGGTATAGCGTTAGGAGAAATACCTAATGTAAATGATGAGTTGATGGGTGCGGCAAACCAGCATGGCACATATATACAGATGTAACAAACCTGCACGTTGTGCACATGTACCCTAGAACTTAAAGTATAATAATAATATTTTTAAAAAGCAGACAGAAAAAAAAATTAAAAAGTACAATTTTAAGTAAAGGCTACCCATCCAAAGCTAGCCTTAGGGGAGTGGGCTGCCACAGAGGCTGGCTCTACAAAGTTGGATGGCATTATTATATTTGAGCAGAACGGGCCATTCCCAGGTTCTGTACTTATGTCAGAAAGGCTCTTTGGAAGGCTACTATGACTAATTTAAAATCACCCACAGAGTCTGGGAGGTGCCTTGCAATCACCATGCTGCCCTCTGGTACTACCTTTGACCAACACCTAGCTAGGCAACTCCAGAGATGACTATCTCAACATCCCTGGAACTTTATCTCCATGGACTTCACCTCAGTCCTGCCTGTCTCAGATCATCCCAAATGCCTTATGTGGATTATTTCACTTAGCACTCAAAAACCCCTGTGAGTGGACATTGCTATCTTCTTTGATAGGTAAGAAATCCGAGCCACAGAGAGAGTAAGTAACTCCTCCCAGGTCAGAAAATGATGGAGTGGTTCTGAGCCCAGGCAGTTTGACTCCAGAGACCTTCTCAGTCCCTTTGGAAGCCTGCACAACTTAGCGATACTTGGCCCATGGTCACACCTGTCGGGGTGCCCACCATACCTGAGTCTGTGTTTCTGGCAATGTTAAAATCAAGAGAAAAGAGACTAACACGTATTGGCCACCTACCTCGTTCCAAATGATTTTTTTGTGTAAGTTCATTTAATCTTAATTTTTTTTTTTTTGAGACAGAGTCTCACTCTATTGGCCAGACTGCAGTGCAGTGGTGCCATCTCGTTCACTGCAACCTCCATCTCCTGAACTCAAGCAGTTCTCCTGCCTCAGCCTCCCGAGTAGCTGGGATTACAGGTATATGCCACCATGCCCGGCTAATTTGTATGTATGTATGCATGTATGTATGTATGTATGTATGTATGTATTTTTGAGATGGAGTCTTGTTCTGTCGCCAGGCTGGAGTGCAGTGGCACCATCTCAGCTCGCTGCAACCTCCGCCTCCCGGGTTCAAATGGTTCTTCTGCCTCAGCCTCCCAAGTAGCTGTGACTACAGGTGCACTCCACCAAACCCAGCTAATTTTTTTCTTTTGGTATTTTTTAGTAGAGACGGGGTTTCACCATGTTGGCCAGGATGGTCTCCATCTCTTGACCTCGTGATCCACCTGCCTCGGCCTCTCAAAGTGCTGGGATTACAGGCATGAGCCACCGTGTCCAGACTAATTTTTGTATTTTTAGTAGAGACGAGGTTTCTCCATATTAGCCAGGCTGGTCTCGAACTCCTAACCTCAGGTAATTTGCCCGCCTTGGCCTCCCAAAAGTGCTGGGATTACAGGTGTGAGCCACTGCACCTGGCCTAATCTTAAAATGTTTTAAACCTGCAAGGTTGACATCATTGTTCCCAATTTTCACAGGAGGAATTCATGCCAGTAGAGTTTAATTAATGAGCTCACGGTCCTCCACTTAGTGCTAGAGATAGGTCTCCGACCTGAATCTGGCTGACTCCAAAACATGCACTCTTATTAAAACTGCAATTTAACCAGGCTATTTTTTCAAGCAAATGGTCCTGTTGGTCTATTGAGATTCAGTTATTTATTTTCATTCAATTTCCTCTTTAATAACAACTGAATAGAATTCTTTATGTTGGAGATTGAGAGTATAAAGAGATTAATTGGGAAGAATCCAGGCTACGCTATGGATTTGCTCTGCTCTTAGCCTGGATAAATATTCGTGTCCTGCTATTTATAAGGAGTAACACGCAGGGGTGGTTTCCATGCAGTCCGTACATGCTTTCTCATTAAAGAACTGGTAAATGTTTCTAGCCCCGTGAGCAGGGCCAGAGCCTTGTCTTTGTCACAGTCCGTAGCCTCACCCTTTCCCCACTTCTAGGCCTGACCTTGCCAGATTACTCTTTTGAAGTAGTTCTGACTTTGCAAGATTCTCCCTGCAATTTCCTTAGGCTTTTTGCCTTCCATCAGGTGACCATAGTAACTGCAGGGCTATTATATCCCATTTCCTATCACTGTTGGCATTTGTGTTCATTCATATACAGTATTAAACCCGTCACTGAGTGCAGGATCCTTCGCTGTCAGGTCCTGAAGATTTTTGGACTCCTGATTTGTTCTGTAATTTTTTTGTTCTTTGCTCTGCCTTCTCAAACCAGTGATTTCTCTGTGCACACCAACACCTGAAGACGATCTTCCAAGGAAACGCACCTTGGCTCCAGTACCACAAGGTCAGTAACCCCTTTCTGGCTCTCTGCACCCTCTAGTCCATCCTTACTACCAGGCTCAGTAGACACCTGGTCTCTTCCTGGGTGTCTGTTGTTCACTCTAATTGTCAGCTCTCATGCTCCTACTGTCTTCCTGAATCTTGGATCTGTGCTCACATCATGCTTAGAAGAGCCATTTCTGCCACCCCTGTGGTTTTTGGTGGAGAGGATTAAGTTCCTTAGGAATAGATGGCTCTTTTCTCTATAGTTGCTTCCTGGATCCCCTTTGAAAAGATCTCTTCCACAGCTTCAGGGTAAGGGACAAAAAGATCTGCATTTAATATGCAGGCTTTGCAACCAGGCTTGCAACTGCTTTTCCTGCAGAAAACCCTTATAGTACCTAAAAATTATTTTACTATTTCATGTTCTGCCCCCTTGCATATAGGTTACACATTTTTATCGCCATGTTATAAATTATGTGATGTACTTTTTAATATAGTTAATATAAGTACAATATACTAAAAGAGCTGATGCTGCTCTTTTAAGCATCGAAGTTAAGCTATAAAATACAGACTTGAACTTTGGTGCTGATAGTAAATACCATTTTTCTGTTATTTTGTCATGATATAGTTACGAGTGCTCTGATAAATAACATATGCTTATTACTCATGCCATTCCCTCCAAAATGAACTCTTTAAAAATTTAAACACAAGTCTAGTACAATAACATTTCACAACATGGCTAAAAATAAAAGGAATCACATTTGATGAGCATTTACTATATGCCATGCTCTGAGCTAAGCACTTTGCAGACATTATCTCATGTAGTTCCTCAACAACAAGAGGCTGGTCCTATAACAATAATTGTCAGTGAGCCAGCTGAAGCTCAGAGGAGTTAAATAACTTTCGAGTCTCAGAACGAGGCCACAATGGAGCTTAACTCCAAAGTCCAAACCTTAACTATCAAGTGACGTTGGCCTCCTAAAACTAGATAAAGATAAAAGGTGTGTTTGTGCATCTGTGTGTGTGTGTGTGTGTGTGTGTGTTAGAGAGAGTGAGAGAATCAGATACTCAGAGCATAACAAACTGCAGGGTCTCACCAAATAGTTTACTGGGAAGAAATCCTCATTCTAGATTCAAAACACTTACATATAGTAAGCCAAAAAATATGACGGTATTTTTATTATACATAACCTATCATTTATACAGTTTTACGGTGTTGCAGAAAATTTCTGAAGGCATAGTACTAACAATCAGATTTGTTTTCATTGTTTAAATGTGGCTCATGAGAAACAAACAGCAAATGAGTCCAATAATTCCTTAAGTCCAAACCATGGTTAATGATAAGGTGCACAGGAAGTTGAATTAAGTTTTTCCCCCTTTCAGCCTACAAAATTACCATTTGGTATATTACCACTTTACAGTGACAAATAGGCAACCTCTTTACCCAGATTTCATTGTAAAGGGTTGTGGTGTTAATAATAGCATTCACAGTGAGTCATTGTGTCAATAGCACCAGCCACCACAGTCATGATACTATATTTATTACAGGGAGATGGTGTTATTAAGGCTACAAAACCAGACATGCCATTTGTCATCTTGCCATTAATCTGGAAAAAGGCAAATGACTCCAGTTCAGCCCCAGAGTAGGTCCAAGAAGTTCTCATTTGTCCCTAGATTGATGAGAAAGTGCCAGGGTCTCTTTAATCCCTTCCCTATTTTGCCATTTCAGTCAATGCTGGCCCTTGAGAGTTGTGTTGGCACAATCTATATTGCCTGCCCTTGCTGGAGGCCTTGGGGGCATCAACTATTGTATGCTGACATTCACAAAGGGGCTCTGGGATATTCCAAAAAACAAAACAAAACAAAACCACTTTTCCCCCAAGTTATAGGACATAAGTCCTTCTAACTGGACACCCAGATCTCCTAAATCAACATCACTGAAACTCACAGTGAAATTACTTATCAAAATAGACAATCCTTTATAAACCTTGTGATGGAGACTGTGAGTTGGCTACCTCAACATGCAACCCCTCCTCCTTCTGATTAGAAAGACTGGACATCTAAAAATGATCTTTCCAAACCCCCTTACAGCTCGGGTTCTGGATATGCATTGTACTCTGCCCAGTACATGAATCTTGGGAGAAGTAGAAGGGAGAAATGAGATGGAGGCCATATTGCTGCCAATGTTTTGGTCATTTTTTTCTGCAGCAATGTCCCAGTTCCTGTTCTCAGCTTCCTAGGTGTGGAGGGCAGTTGAGCAGCAATGGCCATGCCTTGATTCCAGCTTCCTGACCGCTGGAACACAGCTGCAAAGCTGCACTCTTGAACTCACGGCTCTAGTAGCAGTCTCAGGAAGAGTACCTCCCCAGGGTGTCAGATCCTTACGTTCTTGGACCTTTAAAGCAACCCAAGCCTTTAATGTTGCACTAACAGGATTGTCTGCCACAGGAAGGGCACACTCTCCAGCACCCCCTCAGTGAGGCTAGTGGACCAAGAGAGCAAAGACATGAGCTGTGGAGGAAAGTGGACAGGAATGCTCCTTCCAGGAAGCAGATCTAGGGCCTAATCAAGGACCTCACTTCATTGCCAGGACTCAAGTTTTCCCTATTCCCACCTAGCAGGAATTCATAATTCCCATTAACTAATGACTGCCATGTGCTTCCCATTCTTTGCTTTTCTAAATGAGATACTTATGGAAATTACCCCATTCCTACTTCTCCATGTATTTTGGGTGTGGGGTGGAGGACAGAACACTTTTCTATTCATTTATGGGCCAGCAAACCAAATGATCCACTTCCAGCCCTGCTGGAGAGGATGGCACACCACCCAGAGATCTTGGACTCTGAGTTGGTTTTAGTCACTGGAAGGGTGTTTGGATTGTCTCTTTCAGGGAAGGAGTGAATGTGTTCAATATGTGAGGAGTATGCACATTTGGAAAGCAAGAGGGAGGGACTGTGGTAGAGACTAATTGTCCACTAAAATCCATTAAGGGACAATGACTGCCACAGTATCAAATCTATCTCTCAGCATCCCTTACAGTTTAGTATTGTCATGTTAGCAAATTCTGGCTGATGGAATGTGAATAGAAGTGACTTCTGTCTCTTTGTAGTGCCCCACAAAAGGAAGGGGTGTGTGCTCCCCACCCTTTCCCCTTTCCTGCTGCCTGGGAAATGAGCTTTGGGAAAGAGAAGATACTTATTGAGAATGGCAGAGCACCCCACTGGTACTGGCCTGATTAATTCTGGACTGTTAGGTGACAGATTTATATTGCTGTCTTATTCACGCCATTGTATACTTGGATTGCTTCACTATAAAAGCTTATTTTGTACCTTAATATTTGTATTTTATACTAATGCAGAAACAAATAGAAAAGCTGATGACTAGCTGAACCTAGGACAAAATCTGGCAAACTAGAAATAGAAATTAGAAACACATATAATATTACCAGTTCTTACCATTACAACTCCTGGGACTTTGTATTTCTGTGGTGTCTGTTGTAATCTGTTTTTTTTTTTTTTTTTTGGAGACATAGTCTTACTCTCTTGCCCAGGCTGGAGTGCAATGGTGTGATCTCAGCTCACTGCAACCTCCACTTCCTGGGTTCCAGCGATTCTCCTGCCTTAGCCTCCCAAGTAGATGGGATTACAGGAGTGTGCTACCACGCCCGGCTAATTTTTGTATTTTTAGTAGAGATGAGGTTTCACTATGTTGGCCAGGCTGGTCTCAAACTCCTGACCTCAGGTGATCCACCCGCCCTGGCCTCCCAAAGTCCTGGGATTACAGGCATGAGCCACCACTCCTGGCCGGTCTGTTGTGATCTCCAAGGCATCTTCATTTCCATCTCCTCCTTTCTCTTTTCAGAAGCTGGTATCCTCATGATCTTTCCATTGTCCCTTTCTCTGAACCCATCAGTATATATGGAGAATAGAAGACAACTCCTAAGCATTGGGTACTTTCTCCATGCCTGGCATTTTGCTAAGCACTTTATATGATGCGAGGTATACAGTATTATTATCACTATTTCTCACATGAGAAAAGCGCAGCTCAGAGATACTTATTAATTTCACCGAAAGTCATTTGTCTAAGTGACTAGTGGCACCTAGCTAAAAGTCAGTTTTTCTGACTTTAAAACTTAGAGATACACAGTTATTATACACAGCTCTATTAATGCAATTTCAGGTGTCACTGAGTTGAATAGAAAGCGGGTTTCCTATCTGCGTTATCTGTAGAGTCCCTGTATCATGACACATAAATATTCACATATTTTTGGAAAGTACATTAACACTTCAGCTCTTTGGGGACTTTTTTTTTTTTAGACGGAATCTCGCTCTGTCGCCCAGGCTGGAGTGCAGTGGCATGATCTTGGCTCACTGCAAGCTCTGCCTCCTGGGTTCACGCCATTCTCCTGACTCAGCCTCCCAAGTAGCTGGGACTACAGGCACCCGCCACCATACCTGGCTAATTTTTTGTATTTTGAGTGGAGACAGGGTTTCACTGTGTTGGCCAGGATGGTCTCGATCTCCTGACCTCATGATCCACCCAGCTCGGCCTTCCAAAGTGCTGGTATTACAGGCGTGAGCCACCGCACCCGGCCTGGGGGACTTTTATTTAATGTAGTAATGATGCCAATATAAGACACGTGACATTGATGCCTTTTTTGCATTAATTATTAAACTCTTCAGGTATTTTTCAATATATAATGTACTCTCTTTCCTTTAGGAGCATCTAGTGTTTTCCATGCTGCAGATTTATTGAAAAGAACATAGCATCCTAATGAAATTGATTTTTTCATAGCCCAATCTTTAAAAAATTGAACAAAAGAGAATGGACTCTACCCAGAAATAAAATATCAAAATGTATTGTGAACAATATACATAAGTGTTATTTTGGGGAAACATTCTAATGTATACACACACAAGAAAGACAGATGGATAGAAAAAAATATATATATAATATATATATATATATATATATATATACACACACACACACACACACACACACACATATATAGTGTCCTAGGGCTGCCATAACAAAATACTACAAACTGGATGATGCTGGCAGGGACATGTTCTCCCTGAAGCCTCTAGGGGAGAACCCTTCCTTGCCTCTTCCTGGCCTCTGGTGGTTGCTGGCAATCCTTGGTCTTCTTTGGCTTGCAGCTGCATAACTGCAATCTCTGTCCTTTTCTCCACATGGCCTTCTTCCCTGTGTGTGTCTGTCTCTGTGTCTCTTCTCCCCTTCTTATAAGGACAACAGTCATATTAGATTCAGGGCCCACTCCACTTCAGTATGGCCTCATCTTAACTAATTATATCTGCAATAACCCTATTTCCAAATAAGGCCACATTCTGAGATTCCAGGTGAATATGCATTTTGGGGGGACACTATTTAACCAGGTGAAACCAAAAGAAAAATGTATATATATATATATATGCTTTTTAAATATAATATGTATGTATATCTACTGAGCCAATAAAAAATGTAATTCTTCCTGTTGGTCCTGATCACAAGTATGAAATCCTTTGACGCTTGTTGAAAGGGACATGGCATCTGCTTATCACAATATCAGCCAACTACAACCACACATACTGAACACATAAGTTCTAAGAGGATGCCAAGTAGACAAATGAACTGAGCCATGTGTAGGCTCAACTTAACACCCACTTTCACATTTATTTGATAATAGATGTGTGGTTGTCTGGATCAGTGAGTGGAACTCATGATAAAATTTTGGAAACAGATGATGTCTAAATTACTCTAATGATAGTCTTTATGATGTCAGTGAACATGAGGAATTGTAATTATTTTTCAGCCACTCCAGTGATTTCAAGCCAAATTTGAACTGGTAGCCTAGAAAGGAGTTTCTTGAGTATACTGATGATATTTCAAGGATTTCAAACTTCAAGGTAGTCATAATGTAAACATAGGAAGTCTCAACTGTATATTATTATGAAACCCACACGACCAAGGAGCAGAAACTGGTAAATTTCAAGGATACGATGAGCAGTGCCTGTGTTTATTTTTAAAAATTTCTTTCACACCATAATATCATGTTTTCCTAAACTAAAACATTCCTGATATATTGCTGATACAGTTAGAAGTTCATTCGGAAGAGCTGAAGCAAATTTAGCAAAATGATGACATCCAATTATGGTGAGTAGAACATGGATACTTCCCATAATATTCTCCATATTTTTCTGTATGCTAAAAACATTTTTGTCTTTCTTTTTTAAAGAAATGAGTTGAGACAAACAGTATCATTTTGCTTATTCAGACCTCAAAGCCTCAACTCAGTGGCTGCTGGGTTCCGTTTTCAAAGCCCCTGAATCCTCCCAACCTCTTCTCTGGCCTTTGATGTCACATAGTCTTCAATTTCACCAGAAGACTTAAGCCTTAAGTCCCCATCGTGGAGTGTCATCCAGGGTTCTCTCCAGCTATCTGGTTAGTCCTCATAGTCTCAGAATGCCTTCAGTATCAGCTCTTGGGGAGCCCCAAAAGGGCTTGCCGTAATAACATCCCCTCCTAGGGAAAGCATGGAGTCTGGGCACTGACCCCAGCTCTGGAAGAGGAACCAGGCACACAAGGGTGATGTGTGTATTGAGCATGGCAAACTGACGTGGGGACTCATGTCCAGGGGCATCTAAAGGTCCAGCTTCAACAGGGCCCCATGGCTCACGCCTATAATCCCAGCAATTTGTGTGGCTAAGGCAAGATCACTAAGGCCAGTCCCTACAAAAAAATATTTTTTTTTTTTTTTGAGACGCAGTCTCGCTCTGTCACCATGCTGAAGTGCAGTGGTGTGATCTTGGCTCACTGCAACTTCTGCCTCCTGGGTTCAAGCAATTCTTCTGCCTCAGCCTCCCAAGTAGCTGGGACTACAGGCACGTGCCACCATGCCCAGCTAATTTTTGTATTTTTAGTAGAGACAGGGTTTCACCATGTTGGCCAGGATTGTCTTGACCTCTTGACCTCATGATCCGCCTGCCTCGGCCTCCCAAAGTGCTGGGATTACAGGCATGAGCCACGGTGCCTGGCCAAAAAAAAATTTTTTTTTAATTAGCCTGGCACACACCTGTAGTCCCAGCCCAGGGTGGTGATTGCAGGTGAGCTGGAGCAGGAGGATCAGTTGAGTCCAGGAGTTCAGGGTTTCAGTGCTATGATCATGCCACTGCACTTCAGCCTGGGTGACAGAACTAGACCCCGTCTTAAAAAAAATAAAAAAATAAAAAACGAAGGGCCAGCTTCCATGAACGACAATGGGATATGGTAGTGGTATTCAAACTACATTTTGCTCTTCTGCCTTAAAAGAGTTTGTAAAATTGGCTGAGGGTGGTGGCTCCCTCCTGTAATCCTAGCACTTTGGGAGGCCGAGGAGGGCAGATTGCCTGAGCTCAGGAGTTCGATACCAGCCTGAGCAGCACCGTGAAACCCCATCTCTACTAAAATACAAAAGAAGTTGGGAGGCCGAGGCGGGCAGATCACGAGGTCAGGAGATCGAGACCATCCTGGCCAACGTGGTGAAACCCCGTCTCTACTGAAAAAAAAATACGAAAAATTAGCTAGGTGTGGTGGCAGGCACCTGTAGTCCCAGCTACTAGGGAGTCTGAGGCAGGAGAATGGCGTGAACCTGGGAGGCGGAGCTCGCAGGGAGCCAAGGTCATGCCACTGCACTCCAGCCTGGGTGACAGAGCAAGACTCTGTCTCAAAAAAAAAAAAAGAAGTTAGCTAGGCGTGGTGGCGTGCACCTGTAGTCCCAGCCACTCAGAAGGCTGAGGCAGGAGAGTGGCTTGAACTGGGGAGGCAGAGGTTGCAGTGAGCTGAGATCGCACAACTACACTCCAGCCTGGGCGACAGAGCAAGACTCTGTCACAAAAAAAAAAAAAAAAAGATTTTGTAAAATTATGTACTGCTTCACACATTTTATTCCTGATTCCAGAAGTACAGAATCAGGCATTAGATTCTCACAGGAGTGCTACCCCTATTGTGAACTGTGCATGCGAGGGATGTAGGTTGCAAGTTCCTTATGAGAATCTAATGCCTGATGATCTGTCACTGTCTCCCATCACCCCAGATGGAACTGTCTAGTTGCAGGAAAACAAGCTCAGGGCTCCCACTGATTCTACATTATGGTGAGTTGTATAATTATTTCATTATATATTACAATGTAATAATAATAGAAATAAAGTGCACAATAAATGCAATGTACTTGAATCATCCAGAAACTATCCCCTCCCCCCATTCACAGAAAAATTGTCTTCCACCAAACTGGTCCCTGGTGTCAAAAAGGTTGAGGACTGCTGCCCTAGAAGTGTGATACTCATAAGTATATGGTTTTAAAAGATCTGAACAAGAGGTTGCTTTTAGCAGTCAAAAATTTCACTTTGTCCCCTGCTAATTCTATTCTACCTACTCCACATAAATTTATCCAAATGTAGTATCATTCTATGCTTAAAAATCTTTTATAGATCACCACATCATATGATCTGCACAATTGTGTATATACATTGAACACTTTTTACTTTATGTGCGCATAATGCTCTAATTAACATTTTCTGCCATTACAATTGCTAATACACAGTTGATCAAAACAGATCAACATGCTGACACTTTTGATAGAAAATTATTAAACATAAAAGAAAATTTTTGTTGGGAGTGCATCTCTTTATGAGATGAATGTGCTTTGTTTTTAAAATTAGTTCATATGTCTATCCATGAATAGTATTTATTAATAATATGAAAATGATTTGACATCATTTTTGTTTCCATTTTATAAATGTAAGGGCTAAGAAATCTTGCTTATGTGAATAAATGGGGACAGAAAAGGTTTGCTGAAACAAAAATCAGTCAATCCTTTCAACTCGTTCTAAATTTTATGTCAAAAATCACCTAGTGATCTATCATAACATTATTTTTCATGTTCTAGCAAATGACAACTTGATTAAGCTTGTCTTCAATTTTGTTAGATGAAAAGAGTTGGAAACCACCTGGCTTGCAAAGAGGTTTTTATCCAGGTATCAGGGTTTTCTCCAAGAAAGGCTTGCCAAGACTTATCAAATGGTTATTAAATATGTATGTTATTTTTGGCTCAAAGGCATTTTCTAAAGTAAGATATATTCAAAGGGGTTGGGAAAATAAAATTTCTTTCTTTTAATGTACCTTAGCCAATTCAGAATTTTTAATAAAATTATTTTTATCTTCTCACATGTTTTCAATATATTTTATGTCAAAACTTTGATGACCTAAGACAACAGATTTAGCTCACTGAATCTGTGGAAAATGTTTGCCATCCAACCTGATTGGCAAAGGCAACGTTAGGCTTACATTCTTCAAAAGGACTTCAGTTTCCAATTCAAATAAATATGTTGATATGGATTTTAAGGAACATTACAAAAACCATTAAATTTAAATTTAATAAATTAAATTTATTAAATTATGAAGAACATTTTATCAAGTAGATTGCTAAAAGTCATAAAGTCATTATGTAGAGGTAATAGGATTTTTTCATTTTTATAATAAATTATAAAACAAGAAAATAATGGGATTTCTTACAACAAATCTATAGTTAAGTGATGTAATATAAAATTCTGGCTTGGTAAAGGTCCCTAAAGTGGGAGAAGGAGTTCTGTGGAAGTGGGTGACAACGAAGACCCTTCCTAAATATGGCAGCCGGTTCTCAGGCAGATCAGTTTCAAGTAAGAGTATGTATGGAATTTGAGAACCTAGAAATTGATTCCCTTAGAACTGTGTGTGCTCACATGACCCTTGGAAAGTCTTCAGGTACTCCCAGGCATATTCTAGTTTGAAGGCCACTGCTATTAAGAACCAAATAACCAACCCGCTTTGATACCTAAAAATAATCAAACACATAATCAGTAACAATTATTATTGAGAAGGGCCAACCGTCATCTACAGGTCAAGAACCCCCCCCAGATTATCATTAGTCGTGCTTGTTCAACTGAATATCTCAGCTGGATAACTCATAGTAACCTCAAACACAACACATCCATAACTGAATTTACTGTCTTTCCACTGAGGCCTGCTACTCATCCTATATTTCCTGTCTCAGAGCATGAAACTAGCATCTCCACAGTGATCTGTGGGAAATGCTGTTGTTGGCCACTCAGTATCCATTCTTCACTAACAGAATCACTTTTAGTTCAGAGAAGCAATCTATTCAGCTTAAAAACTTTCTTGGAAATATATGCAATTTTTTATTTTAAAAAATAATGAGGTAAACAAAGACATATATAAAAAATAAAATAATTCAACAACCAAAAAATAAAGAACCTCCCTTGCAACTAGGGGTAGCTATACAAACTGCTCAGGCTACTGCATATCATAATGACATGGGTGGGACATCCAGGAAGGCTCTATTTTTTTTTTTTTTTGAGATGGAGTCTCACTCTGTTGCCCACGCTGAAGTGTAGTGGTGTGATCTCAGCTCACTGAAACCTCCGCCTCCTGGGTTCAAGCAACTTTTCTGCCTCAGCCTCCCAAGTAGCTGGAATCACAGGCATGCACCACTATCCCCAGTTAATTTTTGTATTTTTAGTAGAGATGGGGGTTTCACCACCTCTACTAGGCTGGTCTCGAACTCCTGACCTCAGATGACCCACCCACCTCAGTCTCCCAAAATGCTGGGATTACAGGCATGAGCCACCGTGCCTGGCCCAGGAAGGCTCTTTTTAAAAGGGCTGTCTCTGCCTTTTGCCCTTCAACCCTTCCCTTCATCCAGCTTGGACCAATGTGATGCTGAAAGTAGCACATGCTTCTTACATTAACAAGATGACAAGCACGAGGATGAAAAGCCATTCTAAAGAAGGTTGCGCAGAAAGCTAGGAGAGGCATCACAAATCTGCAGAATAGCAGTAGATTGTGTTGCCAACTGTGATAGTCAAGCACAATCCTGACATCATAACCAACCCAGAAACCTGGACCATTCCCCATGGCTCCTTCTCTCTCACTCCCCACATCCACCTAGTAGCTAAACCTTGATTCTTTTATATCCCTAACATCCCTACTGTCATTCCTGCTTTCTCTAACCCTGTAGCTAACTGCCTCAGTTTGAGACCTTGCTTTTTGGTTTTCCCGTTTTTCTGATGGCAAGGTTTTCTTATTAGAGTCTCAGCTTGTGCCAAAGCTTTAAATGGCTTTTGTTGCCTGTGTCATGAAGCACCAACTTCTTCAAGAGAAACACTAGATCTTAGCATATGCTCTGACTCTTCCTTGCCTTGCTAGACTGGTTTTTGACCATATTTCTCCCATCCTTCACTTCAGACAAACTGAGCTACGCTAAGTTGTCCTTTGTCTTTGGACCCTTTCTCTCTCTCCTCTGTGCCCCGAAATAACCTTAATCCCTCACTTCATCATGGCAAACATCTACTCTTCTCTTTTTTTTAGAGACAGGGTCTCACTCTGTTGCCCAGGCTATAGTGAAGTGGCATGATCAGAGCTCACTGCAGCCTTGACCTGCCAGGCTCAAGTGATCCTTCCACCTCAGCCTCCCAAGTAGCTGGGATTGCAGGCACATGCAACCATGCTCCAATAATTTTTTTAAAAAAATTTCTGTAGAGACATCGTCTCCCTATTTTGCCCAGGCTGGTCTCAAACAGTCCTCCCACCTTGGCCTCCCAAAGTATTGGGATTACAGGTGTGTGCCACTCAAGTTATATCACTCTTGAAGCCTTTCCCAGACCCACTCCCTCCTTGTTGAAAAACATAAAGATAATTATGGGATTAGTAAAATGATTTAATTATTGCATTCTTTCTGAGACATGGGAATTTAAAGTGCCACAATCTACTATATGGGTGTAGAAAAATTATTGTTAACTATTTCTATATCTCTATATATTCTATATCTATCTCTGCCTATAAATGACAGTTGGCCTTTCTCAGCATAATAATAATTGTTACTGAGCATGTGCCTGGTGTTTTTAGATGTCAAGGAAGCTTGGTTGTTCGGTTCTTTTTTTTTTTTTTGAGACAGAGTCTCGCTCAGTCGCCCAGGCTGGAGTGCAGTGGCGCGATCTCGGCTCACTGCAAGCTCCGCCTCCCGGGTTCACGCCATTCTCCTGCCTCAGCCTCCTGAGTAGCTGGGACTACAGGCGACCGCCACCACACCCGGCTAATTTTTTGTATTTTTAGTAGAGACAGGGTTTCACCGTGTTAGCCAGGATGGTCTCAATCTCCTGATCCGCCCGCCTCGGTCTTCCAAAGTGCTGGGATTACAGGCATGAGCCACCGCGCCCAGCCGTTTATTTGGTTCTTAATAGCAGTGGTCTCCAAACTCTGAGTACTCCTGGGGATACCAGAAGACTTTCCAAGGGTCATGTGAGCAAAGATAGTTTTACTTGAAATTGATCTGCCTGAGAACGAGCTGCCATGTTTAGGAAGGTTCTTCACTGTCATCCACCTTCCCAAAAGTCATTCTCCTATTTTAAGGAGAAAAATGGACCTCCACCCAGCCAGAATTTTATATTACATTACTTATTAATATATATCACTTAAAATATATGAAATTTTATCAATTTATGAATTTATGAATATATCACTTAATGTATACCAATTTAAATTCAAACTATGCCCTTTGAATTCATCCCATTATAGCTGACATAATTGGTTATGGATTTAATTGTTTTGCTGTGTTAAAAATAAAATCAGATCAAATTTTAAAATTGTTCCTAGGGAAAATATCTATTCAACTATCCCCCATATCAACAATAGTTTATTGTCAGAACATTTTCTGTCACTGGCACAATTTCACTGGAAATCATGTGTAGTGTGCACATTCACTTTGGATGTTTGTTTTTTTGGAATTTCTTGTATAAGGCAACTTGCACAAATAATATTGTCCTGTTTACTTCAAATATTTTCCCCCTTAAGCCATGACTTTATTTGCTTTGTTGAATAATAAACGTAACAGATGAAAAAAAAAAAAAAGAAACTAACTGTAGAAATTCATCGTGCACAAAGAAACAGTTAGAGAACAAGGAGACCTCAAATAAAATATGGTAAAACGTCCTGTTCACGGCAGTTATGGAACAGTTTATAGAGCATTAAAGGAGCAAGTATTTTGACTTTTTTCATGACTGGCCTTTAGACATTAACATTCTTTTTAAGGCAAGCAGAGCTGTTTAAGCTTATTTGTCTACTGCTAATTGGTTTAATTTCACTGAATCATGTTGACAAGGATGTAAAGCTTATATTTTGTGTTTCATTTATAAATAGAGCTAGCATTTGGGAATATCAGGATGACTTAAGTGTTGGCTACATGAGTATGGATAGATGGCCTTGAGGTATATCTAAACTGTGGCCTCCATTTTTTATCCCTTTTAATGTCAGAATTATCATTTTCATAGATGCTAATGGTATGACAGAACCAGCCAAGCAATTTCTAAAAATTGCCTCTTAGACTAACATCATTATTTTGTATATCTTATTAACATTGATGTTAATGTTGAGTAGTGAATGATGCCTGGGTGGTTACCTGCTTATTAATTTGCTTTATGTAGGCTCTGATCACAGCTCCACCAATATATCAGCATTTAATAAACATTTGGGGATGATAATTGTATACTAACAATGTCATTTATTTAGCCATCACAATACAGATACCATCACGCTTTATGTGTTGATTATGTACTCAGAGTTGAGAAGGGATAATGATACCCAGATTTTTGTTTGATTGTGTTAAAATAAACACTGAGTTTGAAACATCTGGCCAGTCTTTGTTTTTCTATAATATCCATTGATTATTAACTATTTTTAAAAGCCCTTTCTGTAATGTCCAAAAACCCTGGTGTAATGTACCAATTAAAAAAAAAAAAAGGCCAGGCGCAGTGGCTCACACCTGTATTCTCAGCACTTTGGGAGGCCAAGGCGTATGGATCATCTAAGGTCAGGAGTTTGAGACCAGCCTGACCAATATAGTGAAACCCCATCTCTGCTAAAATTACAAAAATTAGCTGGGTGTGGTGGTGCACACCTGTAGTCCCAGGTACTTGGGAGGCTGAGACGGGAGAATTGCTTGAACCTGGGAGGCGGAGGTTGCACTGAGCCGAGATCGTGCCACTATACTCCAGCCCGGATGACAGGTGAGAGTCCATCTCAAAAAAAAAAAAAAAAAAAAAATGGGGTCAGGCACAGTGGCTCATGCCAGTAATTCCAGCACTTTTGGAGGCCAAGGCAGGCAGATTACTCGAGCCCAGGAGTTGGAGACCAACCTAGACAACATGGTGAGACCCCCATCTCTAGAAAAAATACAAAAATTAGCCAGACGTGGTGGTGCACACCTGTGCTCCCAGCTACTCGGGAGGCAGAGGTGGGAGGATTGCTTGAGTCTAGGAGTTTTCAATGAGGTGAGATTGTACCACTACACTCCCCAGGTGACAGAGCAAGACCCTGTCTGAAGAAGAAGAAGAAGGAGGAGGAAGAGGAGGAGGAGGAGAAGGAGGAGGAGAGGGGGAGGGGAAGGGGAGGGGGAGAGGGAAGAGGAGACTTGAGAACCTATTTTCTTGGCTTGTTGGGCATTTATTTTTAATTATCATATAATTCACTTAATTGAAACACACTTGCAAAAACAGGGTACAATCCTCCAGGCATAGGGTGGCAAACATATAAAGAGAATAGAGGCATCTGCCCTTGCTCCTCAGCACGCATAGTATAAAACTGAGCCCAGTCAAGTTGCTTCAGAAAGAGCTTTTTCTTCCAATCCAATACAGAACTTTCTTCCACTCCTTCTTCCTTCCCATGAGGGCCACCGCTCAGTGTCCCCTTTGCCACTTCTCATTCTGCCCACTAAGCACAGTCTCCAGCTTTTATTCCCATCAAGTGCCTGTCTGGGAACAAGATCAGCAAGACTGTTTGAAAGAGGGAGGAAATGGGAGAAAGGAGTAGAATAAAATGGACCAGAAAATTAGAGGGACCAAGAAGACAGAAAAAGAGAGAGTTCTTCTCCCCATGCACCTTCATTATGGAGACTCTTAAAGAGAGAGAAGGGGCTGGAAAGATGAGGGGAAACTGCTCCTGGCTCCTCCCTCACCCCATCTTTCAGGGCTGCGTCCCAGGGCCACTACTCTAAACACTGTCCCAGAGCCCTAGCCCCAGCCTCTTGCCACCTAAGTGTAAGTGTAAACTCTCACCAGGAGATGGAGGCAGGGAAGACCTGCTCTCACTGCCTTGCTGCTGAAAAAAACTTGCAGCCAGGATGGCAGGAAGGAGAGAGCAACAGAGATAAAGAGAGGGAAATGTAGAGGGGAGGAGAAGAAAAGGAAAAGGAAAAGAAAAAGGAAAAAGGAGGAAAGGAAAATGGAGAGAAGGAGGAAGGGAGAAAGGAAGACAGGTAGGCAGGTGGGCAAGGAAAGGAAGGAAAGACAGGGATCCCAGGAGGTTCAAGGAACGAGGCCTTCTGCCGGGCGCGGTGACTCATGCCTGTAATCCCAGCACTTTGGGAGGCCGTGGCGGGCGGATCACGAGGTCAGGAGTTCAAGAACGGCCTGACCAACATGGTGAAACCCTATCTCTACTAAAAATACAAAAATTAGTCGGGCCTGGTGGCACACCCCTGTAATCTCAGCTACTCAGGAGGCTGAGACAGGAGAATCGCTTGAACCCAGGAGGCGGAGGTTGCAGGAGCTGAGATCGAGCCATTGCACTCCAACCTGGACAACAAAGTGAGACTCCATTTCAAAAAAAAAAAAAAAAAAAAGGAATGAGGCCTTCTTCCTCCATGGGGAAGGGGGTTTAAGGAATAAGGCCTTCTTCCTCCAGACCTTGTGGAAAGGGATTTGGCAACTCATGTGCTGGGCATGTGTCCCTTAGGGCAGTAGCTACAACACTATGTAGACTGTTTCATCTTGGCTGGCAGGAGGAGGGAAATAAAGACCTTAAAGCCCAATAGCAGACACTGGATCTGTGACAGTAGCCCTAGCAAGGTGACAGCTACAGGCTGTCTACGACAGAGGTCACAATTCAAATGCCTACAGTGCCAGACTGATAACATGACAGTAAAGCCAGCCAAGGGGTGGCTCTGGGGACCCGGCGAGCCCAAGCCACAGCTGTCTTTACTTTCCTCCTGCCAGATCTGTTTTATTTTTCTAAGAGAATCCAGGAATCCATGTTTTTTGAGAAATCTCCTGATTTTTACATGTCAACAACTAATTCTTATTGTTTTTAAACATATGCATCAAAAGGAAATACTTCTATGGGCCATATGTAATCAATAGGTTCAAGGTCAACTAAACATTTTTTTCTGTTCATGTAACTTTGTGGCAAAAGACCTGATCACCCATTTTTGATATTTTCAAGAGGTCTAGGAAAGGGAAATAGGCAATCAGGAAATTAATTGTGAAAACAATTACCTAAGGAAATGGTTAAAATTACATAAATAGGGATACCATCTAGGTCTTTCTGTGCACCTGGGAACATAATGTTATTCTGAAGGGGAAAAAAAAACATTTTTCAACTTCCAATAACAACAACAAAAAGAAACAAACTTTTGGAATTCGACCCCTTCATTGATTGAAGGATACTTTTATATACAGTAGTTTGATCTAGGAGGGTTTGCTATGCATTATGATCTAAAGACAATTTGGAGAATTTCTGAAGACTTAGCTTGCTATCTGATGTTCTTGATATAACATAAATATCTATTCTCAGCTATAACTAAGCTACTTCAGCCAAGATTAGTATCATTGCCTGTGGCCCATGCAACACTAAACCATAAGATCATATATCATTTGGAACAGGATATAAATATCTTCCAGAAGATTGATGTGTTCTGCCTAAATATATAGCGAGGGCCATTTAAGCTGAGTACAAAGCTATTTTAACTCTAAGCAGGATTTATAGATGCTGTGATGGTTGATTTTATGTGTCAACATGGCTGGGCTATAGTACCCAAATAGATGTTGCTATGAAGGTTTTTTTTTGATGTGATTAATTTTTATAATCATTTGGATTAAGTAAAGAAGATTACCCTCTGTAATGTGTATGGGCCTCATCCAATCAGTTGAAGGCCTTAAGGGCAAAAAATGAGGTTTCCCAGAGAAGAAGGAATTCTGCCTCAAGATTGTTAGAATTCCTGCCAGAATTTCCAGCCTGCATGCCCGTCCTAGAAATTTCAGACTCACCAGCCTTGACAATCACATGAGCCAATTCATTAAAATCTCTCTTTCTCTCTTCGTCTCTCTCCATACATATATGTGGTCTCTCTCTGTCTCTCTCTCTCTCTATATATATATACACATACATATATATATATACTCACACACATACATATATATATCATATCTTAGGTATATATATAACGTATCTTAGCTATAAAGCAGACTAGATATTTATGTTATATCAAGAACATCAGATAGCTAGCTACATTTCAAGAATTCTCCAAAATCTTGTTAGATCATATCTCATATATATGTATGTGTGTGTGTATATATATATGTGTGTGTATATGTATGTGTGTACATACTTGTGTCTATATGTGTGTTTATATGTATGTGTGTGTCTACACATATATATACACACATATAGACACACATACATATAAACACACACGCACATACATATAAACACACACACATATACACACACACAAAAAAACTTATTGGCTCTGTTTCTCTCAAGCATCTTTACGGCAAAATGCCCATCAGTGAGATCTGGAAACTACCCTTCCTCCAGTTAATCTCTCCCACCTATTCATCAGTTCTACTCTAAAGCATTATTTTTCTAATGTAAGGTTTATATCTTGGACAAAATGTGAACATGATGAAGTTAATACTTTATAATGTGGCTTTTTTCATGCTGCATTAGAAGTTCTAATTCTACCTGCATTATAAGTTCTAATTGTATCTCTTACTCTATGGTGAAATAAGAGCAATCTTTATTGTTAATCTTTATTCAGCAGATACTTTTTTTTTTTTTGAGATGGAGTCTCATTCCATTGCCCAGGCTGGAGTGCAGTGGCGTGATCTTGGCTCACTGCAACCTCCGCCTCCTGAGTTCAACTGATTCTTCTGCCTCAGCCTCCTAAATAGCTGAAACTACAGGCACACACCACCACGTCTGGCTAATTTTTGTATTTCTAGTAGAGATGGAGTTTCACCATATTGGCCAGGCTGGTCTCGAACTCCTGACTTCGTGATCCACCCACCTCAGCCTCCCAAAGTGCTGGGATTACAGGCATGAGCCACTGCGCCCAGCCCAGCAGATGCTTTTTATACTTTAGTCAACCAAACTTCTGAAGTAGACATTATTTTTATTATTATCTCCATTTTTACAGAGAAGAAATCCATTTCTAGTGCACATATCTATTTACAGCTTGATGAATTTTCAGTCTGAGCACATGTGTAGCAAGCAGCTAGATCAAGGAACAGAACAAGACCAGTACCCCAAAAGCATCCTCAAGTACTACATTGTGTATGTGTATGTGTGCATATAAAAATGTATGTGTGTATGTATATGAATGTATATATATGCATGTACACGTACAGATATCCACATAAAACCTGCATTTTAACAAGATCCTCAGGTGATGTAACTGCTACCCAGATCAAGACAGAAAATCTTTCCAGGCTGAGCACGATGGCTTACACTTGTCATCCCAAAACTTTGGGAGGCTGAGGTGGGAGGATTGTTTCAGCTCAGGAGTTCGGGACCAGCCCGGGCAATAGAGTGAGACTCCAACTCCAAAAAAAAATTTTAAAAATAGCCAGTCATGGTGGTATGCACCTGTAATTCCAGTTACTTAGAAGGCTGAGGTGGGAGGATTGCTTGAGCCAGGGAGATTGAAGCTACAGCGAGCCCTGATTGCACCAATGCACTCAATCCTGAGTGATGGAGTAATGCTCTGTCTCAAAATAATAATAATTATTATTATTATTTCCAGCCCTCCAAATAGGCTCCACTTGAATCTCTCCTAGTCACTACCTCCTCTCAAAGGTAATCATGGTCCTCACTTCCAGTAGCAAAGATTAGTTTTGCTTGTTTTTATACTATTTATAAACAGAATCATACAGTGGGTGTACCCTTTTTGGCTCCAGCTTCTTTCCCTCAGGCTTATTGTAGGATTCATTTACGTTGTTAACATAAAATTGCAGTTCTTTAAGCTCAGACTCAGAGATTGCAAACCATCACTTAAATCATATAAGAAAGTTATTTGACCAAGATCACATAGCTGTAGTAAGCAACAGAGCCAAGATTCCAACCCAAGAGTGTCTTAAGCCAAAGTCCATGGCTTTCTTCTGCTCTACCAGTGTTTCCCAAAATAGCATACGGGAAATAATTTTAGGAGGTGCATGGGTGAAGATTAATAGTTATGCTTTTCTTTTTTTCTCTCTTTTTCTTTTCTTTTTCTTTTTCTTTTTTTTTTTCTTTTTGAGACAGAGTCTTACTTTGTTGCCCAGGCTGGAGTGCAGTGGAGCAATCTCAGCTCACTGCAGCCTCTACCTCCCATGTTCAAACAATTCTCCTGCCTTAGCCTCCTGAGTAGCTGGGATTACAGGTGCCTGCTACCATACCCAGCTAATTTTTGTATTTTTAGTAGAGATGCGGTTTCACCACGTTGGCCAGGCTGGTCTCAAACTCCTGTTCTCAAGTGATCCACCCACCTCATCCTCCCACAATGCTGGGATTACAGGTGTGAGCCACCGGGCCCAGCCTTACAATTCCATTTTCATGAAGTTCAAGAAGAGGCAAAACTAATGTGCGTAACAGATGGTGGAACAATGATCACGTGAGAGAGTGATATTCACTGGGAAGAGGCATGAGGGAGCATTCTGGGGCTAAGAAATGTTTTTTGTCTTGATGGGGTGGTAGTTATCTCTCTCTACGTGTGGAGGGGGTATAAAAATTCATGGGGCTATATACATAAGACTTGTGCACTTTATCACATATTCTAGAAAAATCAATACAATTCAAAACAAATAAATGCATTTCCACTTTTCTTTTAAATTTGTTTTAATTTATTTTTTGACTTTTATTTTAGGTTCAGGGGTACATGTGCATGTTTGTTATATAGGTAAACTATGGGAGTGACATGGGGGTTTGGTGTACAGATTGTTTTATCACCCAGGTACTAAGCATAGCAACAGATAGTTTCCTTCCTTCGTTCCTTCCTTCCTTCCTTCCTTCCTTCCTTCCTTCCTTTCTCCCTTCCTCCCGCTCTCTCTCTTTCTTTCTTTTTTCTTTCTTTATTTCTTTTTTGAGAGGGAGTCTCCCTCTTGTCGCCCAGGCTGGAGTGCAATAGCGCAATCTCAGTTCACCGCAACCTCCGCCTCCCGGGCTCAAGCGATTCTCCTGCTTCAGCCTCCCAGGTAGCTGGGATTACAGGTCTGGGATTAGCCACTACACCGGGCTAATTTTTGTATTTTTAGTAGAGATGGGGTTTCACCACGTTGGCCAGGCTTGTCTCGACCTCCTGACCTCGGGTGATCCACCCGCCTCGGCCTCCCAAAGCACTGGGATTACAGGCGTGAGCCACCGAGCCCAGCCCAGATAGTTATTTTTTCTGATCCTCTCCCTCAACCTACCCTCCACCCTCAAATAGGCCACAGTGTCTGTTGTTCCCCTCTTTGTGTCCATGTGTTCTCAATATTTAGCTCCCTCTTATAGGTGAGAACATGCGGTATTTGGTTTTCTGTTCCTGAGTTAGTTTGCTAAGGATGATGGCTTCCAGTTCCATCCTGCAAAGGACATAATCTTGTTCTTTTTATGGCTGCATAATATCTCATCGTGTATATGTACCACATTTTCTTTATCCAGTCTACCAGTGATGGGCATTTTAGGTTGATTCCATGACTTTGCTACTGTGAATAGTGCTTCTAGGAACGTTCATGTGCATTTCTCTCTCTAGTAAAATGATTTCTATTCCTTCGGATATATACCCAGGATATATAATAGGACTGCTGGGTCGAATGATAGTTCTGTTTTTAGTTCTTTGAGGAATCACCACACTGCTTTCCACGATGGTTGAACTGATGTACACTCCTACCAGCAGTGTGTGTTTTCCTTTCTCCTCAACCTCGCCAGCGTCTGGGTTTTTTTTTTACTTTTTAGTAATAGCCATTCTGACTGGTGTGAGATGGTTATCTCATTGTGATTTTGATTTACTTTCTTTAACGATTAGTAATATTGAGCATTTTTTCATATGCTTGTTGGCTGCATGTATGTCTTCTTTTGAAAAGCGTCTGTTCATGTCCTTTGCCCACTTATTAATGGGGTTGTTTTTTGCTTGTAAATTTGTTTAAGTCCCTTATCGATTCTGGATATTAGACCTGTATCAGATGCATACTTTGCAAATATTTTCTCCCATTCTGTAGCTTATCTGTTTACTCTGTTGATTGTTTCTTTTGCTGTGGAGAAGCTCTTTCATTTAATTAGATCCCATTTGTCAATTTTTGCTTTTGTTGCTATTGCTTTTGGTGTCTTTGTCATGAAATCTTTGCCAATTCCTATGTCCAGAATGGTATTTCCTAGGTTTTCTTCCAGGGTTTTTAGAGTTTTATTTTTATACATTTAAGTCTTTAATGCATCTTGAGTTGATTTGCATACTTAAAAAGTGAATCTACTTAATCAAAAACCCTAAATGAAGAACATTTCCAGTGTTCTATAAGTATTGTGGGAACTAGGAAGATGTGAGTCACTTTGTAAGAGGTATTTGGGGCACATTGCCCTAGACCACAGCAGCCTCTAGCAACAGCAATGCCTGAGAAAGGGAAAGGGGATGTAAACTTGTTTCTCAATGCATAGTCTGGGGGCCAGCAGTGTTGGCATCACCTGGGAGCTTTTTAGACTTGCAGTATTTTGTGGCTCACTTCACACATATTGGAACAGAACTTGCACTTTAACAAGATCCTCGGATGATTCATCTGCCCTGAATGGAAAACAAAAGCCCTGATAGAGAAAGTAGGAAGACTAATTGTTTCACTAGCATCAATTTCATCCTCCTAACTGGATTGTAACCTTCTTGAGGACAGCACTGAATAGGATCGGAGCACTCAGATTCCCACTTACGCTTCTTCCTAGCAGAATAACTTTGGCGTTTACTAGATTCCCTTAGTCTCAGAATATAAAGTGGGAATAATAAAAACAGTATCATTACTAATACATACTTCATTGGATGATGTAAAGATTAAATAAGATAATGTTTGTGCATTGAAAGTACATGTTTTAAAAGAGCTATAGGCTTCCATGGCTAGATGGTCTGTTAGAGTCAGAAATCTGAACACTGTCCTTTTATTCACACAGCATGCTTGGAGAGGTTTTAAGAATTCCAGCCCCACAACAGATGCTTGCAATACCTTTTGGTGGATAAGATTCCTAAGAGAGAAAAAATTAGGTCCCCTCATTTTTACCCTCTGGAACAGTGTTTCTAAAACTTTCACATTCAGAACAATCAGCCGGATAGCCTGTTATGACAGATTCTTGAGTTCCATCTGCAACGTCATGCTGATCCTGGCAGTCAGTGGATCAGAGTTGGAGTAGCAGTTATCCACTGTATTAATATACTTTGTACTTGGTGTTTGTTCAACACATTACTTTTCTTAGTTTTTTTGTTTTTTGAAGACAAGGGCTTGCCCTGGAGTGCAGTGGCATGATCTTGGCTCACTGCAGCCTCGAGCTCCTGGGCTCAACTCAGTCCTCCCACCTCATCCTCTTAAATAGCTGGGACTTCAGGCACGTGCCCCTACACCCTGCTAATTTTTTTTTTTGTAGCCAAAATGTCTCACTCTGTTTCCCAGGCTGCTCTCAAAACTCCTGGGCTCAAGCAGTACCCCTGCCTCGGTCTCCCAGCGTGCTGGGATTATAGGCATGAGCCACCACACCTGTCCGCTATTTCTTTATAGTGACAATTAAACATATATAGGCAATGTGTAATTGGTAGAACATAGTCTACGAAACAGTGTGTTAATTGTGGGCAGTGAAGAATCATTGAAGTTGTGAAATTTGTATTTTAAGTAGATCATTGTAGTATGGCAAAATGGTTAGGAAAGAGAAAGCTATTTTGACTAACTGTTCATGATATGAGATATTGACTGTGATATACTTGTACGTTCAATGTTTCTTTAGGTATACTTGACTTATTCATTGAACTCCTATCCACTCATCTCAAAAGTATTCCTCGGGATAGTCTCCACTCCTATCATTTGTCCTCCTATTCATGAGATGGAAAAATTATGACCATGGTACGGAGTTGTATCTAGGAAATGAAGAACTAGAACATTGAATTGAAAGGTTTTGAAAGGGTTCATAATTTCTTTTCATTTTCTATTAATGTCTTCCTTTAAATCCTCTTAATAATAAAACTCTTTTTTCTAAAAATAAAAAAAATAATAATAATAACATTTGTGGCCAGGCGTGGTGGCTCATGCCTATAATCCCAGTACTTCAGGAGGCCGAGGCGGGCAGATCACGAGGTCGAGAGATTGAGACCATCTTGGTCAACATGGTGAAACCCCGTCTCTACTAAAAATGCAAAAATTAGCTGGGCATGGTGGCACACACCAGTAGTACCATCTACTTGGGAGGCTGAGGCAGGAGAATCGCTTGAACCTGGGAGGCAGAGGTTGCAGTGAGCCGAGATCATGCCACTGCACTCCAGCCTGGAGAGAGAGATGGTCTCAAAAAAAAAAAAGTTTGTAAAGTAGCTAGTACATTGCCAAGTACGTAGTAAAATATTAATAAACGTTAGCTATTATTATCACCTCCATTCATGATGAATGAGGTGAAGGACATTTGTTCATTTGTTCAACAATTTTTATTTAGCACCTATTATGTGCCTGGTATTGTTTTAGTCGCTGAAGACACAACTCTGAACGAAACGCACCAAAAAAATCCCTGCATTGTTGGGGCTCCTGTTCTGGTGTGAAGGATGGTGGTGTGCAGCAGATGAGACCCTCCAAAGAGAAATATAGGAGGCTCTCAGGAAAATCTCCTAATTGAGCCTTGAGATATCTGGCATCACTGTGTACTGATTTTTCCTCCCAGATGGGCTGTGACCACCTTTAGTAAAAGAAGTGTGCCAAGATCTTTTCACACCTTCCCTAGAGACAGGCTGCAATGAAAGAAAATGTAGCACCTGCAAATCTCTGGCTTAAAAATTATTTTTAAAGACATCTTTCTTGTTCTTTTGATGTTTGTGTCTCTATAAATAAATTCGGAAGAAATGTCTCCATTTTGTATCTCAAATAAAGAAAAATAATGACGGAACATCATATGGGCCCATGATTTCTGCCCCAAGGAGGTGATAACAAGGTCATAATCCTCCCCACACAACTGGAACAGTTGCCCAGGTGGGCAGAACTACCTTGTGTTCACCCCCTGTCTAAATGAACCACACCTGCTCTGGGATGCAGGCCTATCACAGCTATCCACGTCTGGAAGAGGGCTGAAAGCAATGCAGATAATACTTGACTATTTAGCATTTGATTTGAGGGGGAACAAAAGGAGAAGGAACTCTTTCACACTTCTCGGTCTCTTGGTGTTCTTCCATTTTTGTCCTATTGTATTTGAAAGAAACCTGTAGTCTAGCCCAAAATGAAGAGTCATCTTGGATTCTGGCAGATCCTAAAAGAGAGGCTAGTAAGTTGTTTGGAGGGCCTTTTTCTAGTCTTCTCTCCCTGCTCCTCACCCCCATCTCCCATTACATGGGCCACTGCATAAAAAGCCTCTGAGAACACCTAAACCTGTCCAGAAAATCATTCCTGGGCTCAGACCTTCATTCCCAGCATTCTTGTCCCTCTCTTCTCATGTTGTCACGTTTCAATTTGGGTTGGGTTGAGCCCTGTAGAAATGCTAACAGCAGGGAGTAATTAGACCTAGAATATAAATAGTCTAGGGCCATCTATGTTTTTGCTCAGTTAACAATCTAGGAATCTGGACTCAAATTCTGGATTCAAGTAACCTCCAATGTCAGACTATCTGGATTGCAGGAATTGATATCCTAATTCACTCAATTTGGAATTTCCCACCTCCCCAGATACCACGTTCTTAGAAACCCAAGCTATAGGGTTGTTTGCTTCCTTAGCCCCAGAATTACCAGATCCTTGCTTTCTCCTTTTTCCTCCTGCTTCACACTGGTCTATCTGCATGCTTTGCAGTCAAGTCTTCCTGAATCACGACACCTACACTTCCAAGTATTTGATAATAAAAGTGAAGTTAAGACTTTTACAGTAACCTAATAATTTTCAATGGAATTTTGGCTCTTTAGGACATTTCCCTAAATATTGCCAACATACAAGTAGACACCCTTTGTTAAAAGTTTTACCAAGCTATTTGCTTGAACATTGTTTTTATTTATTTATTTATTTATTTTTAGTGACAGAGTCTCACTCTGTTGCCCACACTAGAGTGCAATGGCACTGCCCTGGGTCACTACAGGCTTGAACTCTTGGGCTTAAGTGATCCTCCTGCCTCAGCCTCCTGAGTAGCTGGGACTACTGGTGGGTGCCACCACACCTGGCCTTTTTTTTTTTTTGAGATGGAGTCTCACTCTGTTGCCCAGGCTGGAGTGCAGTGGTGCAATCTCAGCTCACTGCAATCTCTGCCTCCCTGGTTCAAGAGATTCTCCTGGCTCAGCCTCCCCAGTAGCTGGGACTACAGGCACGTGCCACCATGCCCGGATAATTTTTTTGTATTTTTAGTAGAGATGGGCTTTCACCGTGTTAGCCAGGATGGTCTCGATCTCCTGACCTCGTGATCCACCCACCTCGGCCTCCCAAAGTGCTGGGATTACAGGCCTGAGCCACTGCACACGGCTATTTATTTATTTATTTATTTATTTATTTTGTAGTGACGAGGTCTCACTATGTTGTATATGCTGGTCTCGAACTCCTGGTCTCAAGAAATCCTGCCACCTCGGCCTCCCAAAGTGCTGGGATTACAGGCATCAGCCACCACACCCAGCCTAAACATTGTATCTCAAACTATTTGGACTATAGTTCATCCAAGTAAGGAAAATGACCCCATGCTCTACCAAGTCTGATTTTCAGTAAGAGAAAGAACTGAGTGATGAAAATAAGCCATCACTCTATAAGCAAACACAGTGGGTTTTCTCTGTACATCTACTCTAGCAACAGAGTATGAATTATCTACATCTCGAGTTCTAGTTTTGGGAAAAATTAAGCCCCAAACAGCACTGCTACAAATATATGTCACTACTTGCAAATGTCTAATCAACCAGCCAACAAATTTAAGTAACAAAGCAAAATTCAGTTAGTCACTAAATAGCCAGAATGGTAGCAGCTGAAAATCATGACCAATTCAAGAAAACGATGATGATACACCGTTAACAAAGAATCCTTTCAAAAAACTGTAAGAATTCCAACCATCATCATGTGCATATGCAATACAAGCTCCACAACGTATACACATGTGGTATTGGGAGTCAACCAGACTTGTCAGTAGACTACTGAATTCAATTTTTCATCAACTCTAATAGTACATTACTTTTAGTTTATAAATAGCTATGTTTAGCAACCCTTAGCTTTCTTACTAGGTTACTAGTGAGCGCCTCTTACCCCTAAGTAAAATGAAAGTCACTTGTCCCTAAGCACCAAAACAATACCTGGCATGTTTTGATCAGTTTTGAGCTCCTCAAGAGGACCCTACAGTGGACCCCATTTTGAAAACCATGGCACTAACCTAGAATATGCAAACTAACGCTTCCTTGAGGCCACTTGCTGCCGCATTCCTCCTTTATTGATATCTCTGCTCCAAACCTACTGCATAAACTCCCCTTTCTTAATTCACTGTCTAATTTTCTCTTTGTTATCTAGTCTCTCTCAACCCACAGTTTGAGGCCTCTCTAAACTTCCACCTTTATCAAAATCTTCCATTTCTTACTCTTATTCTTTAATTACCTGGGGAATGTTCTATTCAACAACAGCTTCATCAGCCAGACCTGTCCGTGGTGGAACCCCTATCAGCTACAGCTCTCTGGGAGAACAGCTACCACCCTTTCTCCCCCTGCAGCAAACTCCTGTGTGTGTATGGCTCTTGTTCCCTGATTCGCACATACCTAAGACTAGATTGTTCTTTATTCATCCCCAAACTTTTCACTTTTGGCAAAGGTTTATTTTTATTTTTCTAATTATAAAACATTGCTCTAAAAATTCAGCAATGAGATGAAAGGTTTGTTATTTCATAAAATATGGGAGACATGTGTTACCTTTCTGCAACAAAGTAGTCATTTATTATCCAAACATTGTATGATAAAAGCTGCCAAAACACTAACAATTTTTAAAAAACTACAGAACACCCCCAATCAAAGAAAAATAATTGCCAACCCATATTCTCTCTTGTTATTTCAAGCTGTAAGTAACCATGGCACATGAACTTCTGATGAGCAAAACAGCAACCACAGCAAACAAACTCTTCTGCCTCATTCATTCATCCATCCATCCATCCGTTCACTCATCCATTCATTCAACAACTATTTATTAAGCACCTAGTATTTCTAGTGCTGCTGTAGTCATTGCAGGGTCATCAGTAAACAGTCTTTGTAGGATAGACAAAAGTACAGTGAGTTATGAGAGACAGAGATTTGGCCTTCAAACAAAAATCCACCAGAGGAGAAGCTAACAATTGTAAATGTGTCTCTGAATTTAGTCCCATAACTTTCAGTAACCTTCGTTTCCTCTCCTTGAAGGCAGATGTAGTTACACCTTGGCCAGTTGACTACCTCTTCCATTTATTGTAAGTCGCTCTCAAGGCCCAGGTTATCTTCAGAACTTCGTGAAACAAATAATGGTAACAATTACAACTCCAGCAACAATTTTCCTACCAAAAGAAATAATAATAACAACTAACATTTATTGAGCAATTACGATATTTCAGACGTTTAATCCCCACAATAATCCTAAGAGTTAGGAGTAATTATTTTCTCCACATTACAGATAAGAAGAGACCAAGACTTAGAGGTTATTAGATTTATCCACCATTCCAAGCAAAAGATCTGTTTTCTTGATCTGCTCAATTCTTCCTGGCTGGTATGGAGAGTCCTAAACTCTGTAGTTGACTCCAGCTCCAAAAATATTTCATCGTTATCAGGGCCCTTTGTAATAATACTCCTTGCTTCTCTCTGCAGCCAGCTGTCAATAAGCTCCTTTTCTGCAGATTACAACATCAACAGACAATAAATATTGAATATACGTGTAGACTGTTTACTATTCTAATCAAATAGTGCATTCCTCAAAGTTAATTTGGTACCTATTTTAGGAGACACATAATTGGTATTGAATTGTATGGCAATTAGATAAAGCTGTTCCAATAAATTCTGTGATCCTCCCCCAAATAATTGTCTTGCGTTTTTATTCCCATTTTTAAAAAACTTTCCAAGATCTATCATTTTCTGCTATGATGTGCAGTTTCTTCACCTTTTCTTCCTACATGTCCTCTTCTGTTTCTTCAGAACACACTCATGTGAAATAAAACATAAGGAGCCTAGGTTATATTTTCCAGTGGCCTAAATCCCACATTTCCCAGTGACGAGATCTTCCTGGGTTTCTCCTGGCACACTATACTTTCTTTCTTGATCCTCATCTCTGCCAGGATGCCCTAGAGGCTGAAGGATTGAGAGACAGCAGAAGTCAGGCAGAGCTTGCCTTGAGAGGGCTACAGATGTTTAGTATGCTGGAGAGTCACATGACAGTGATCTCCACCACCAATGATGACAAAGTGAGCTAAAAATGAACTCTGGAATGCCTGCATTTGCGATCTGGGAATCTAAGAGCAAAAAAATTAGAGAAAACATTTTGGACTGCAAAAAGGAGAGAGGTTTTCCAGATAAGTATGGCAAATCAATTAGCACTTTAATATTCTGTTTCTCCTGAACCATTTTTAAATGCAGCAAATACATGAAGAAAGTCACAAATTCACAAGGACAAAGAAAATATGAGAGGCGACAATAGCTGATGAGCAACATCAATAATCTTTTGAAGTTAGGAAAGCAGACAGTAGAGTAGGAATAGACTTAAGAAAGCTGCCACCTAAGCACCTATGGATAGGGATACCAGTAGGAATAGAGCCAATCTACCCTCACAGACGCCTAGCGAGGCTCAGAACCCTTGTATACCTGGCATTTTCAGGGAACTCTTAAGGCAGGAAAAAGATATGTGATTGGAATTAGGGGGTTGGTTGCTCATCTATACACTACACTGTTAGACCTGCCCCCCGTCCCATTACCCTTCCCTTGAATTCAAGTAACTCCTTCTCCTCCTGACTACACATGGAGATCAAGGTCTCCAAAAAAATGGAGAGAAAGTATTTCCATACCAGAGGATCCCAGGCATAGTAGACAGCAAGGGTGGGAAGCAAAGCTGAAAAGAGAGAAGTGAATACATTTTGTTGATTGAACAGTAGGGCTCCAGTTTCTTCCCCTGCTTCCAGAATGCCTGCACCCACGAGATACACCCAAGCAGAAATTAGCAGAGCTCTTCGGAAACAACCCCAAAACCCTGCAATTTTGATGTTTGGAATTTTCACAATGAAAAGCTTGCTTACCAAGTGACTACCATATAACAAAGCTCACTAGTATCTGTTGGCAAAATCTGGCCACCAATACAGAGCCTCTGATCAGTTTCCTAGTGACTCACTGTTAAATATGAAGAGATAGCCAAAGATCTCTAGATATTTGAGGAAATATTCAGCATAAACACACAAAAATAGAGATACAAACAAATAAATTGACAAAAAAGGACTTCATTTGAACAGACAGGAGGCAGTAGAAAACATCAATGAAGTCATGATTAACATCCTCAGGGAGATGAAACAAAGTGTCATATTCATGAAACAGGAACAGAATGCTGTCCTTTAATAAAAGTGATGGAAATTAAAATCCAAAAATGGAATTAACTCTTAATTTTTAACAAGGAAGCAAAGTAAATTTCTCAGAAAAAAAGAACAAAGAAACCCATAAAAGACAAGAGGGAAAACTTAGAATATTAAAGTACCAATTCAGAAGTGCCAACATCCAACTATTAAGAGTTCCAGGGAGAAGAAAAAAGAAGAAGAAAATGGAGAGAAATAAATTATCAAGGAAATAACATAAGAAAACATCCCTAAACTAAAGAACATAAGTTTCCGTATAAATAAAAGACAAAAAACGATGAATGCCCAGGTTTAATATGGCAGAACATTAGAACCTAGGGATTAAAAGATTCCAAAAATTCCCACAATTTTAAAAAGTCACATAAAAATGATTAGGGATCAGAATGCTACCTGACTTATCAGCATCAGCACTGGAAGGTAGTTGACAATGGATTAATCTATGATGGCTACTTTTTCCTCCTAGAGCTTTCCTTTCTCTCTCAAATCTCTTTCCCTCTTTCCCTCTTTTTCCAAGGAGTCATGCTACCCCAGAAGTTGTTGGCAGCTATTTTTTGACCAGGAAGGAAGCCAGACTTAGGAAGAAAGCCAGACTTAGAAAGAAATAAATAAAACATATTACAGATGGCAGAATGGAGAAAGAAGGAAATCAGGATTTAGGGGCAACATCATTGACTTGCTTGATCAAATCATCCCCAAGGTCCTCCCTCTCTCTCAACATTGTGGTACATGTGCCAGATAGTTATTCTATAGCGATTTATGGCTCAGCCTCAGAAATCATCAGGATCATTCCACTGTATTCTATTTGTTGAATCAGTCATAAGTCTGCCCAGATTCAAGGGGAGGAAATGTAGAACAACCACGGGTTCTGAGAACTGAAATGAGTAGTAGACCCTTAGGCTCAAATGCAGGCGTTCATGATCTAGGCAGGGTGTTTATTGTACCACAAAAGCATTCATAACCCGCGGACAAAGCACCCTAAGGAACCAGAGTTATTTCAAGGAATCCAGGAAACCCTATGTGTACCAAGCATTGTTAACTTAAAAAAAAATCACAAGATCTATAAATTTGGAAAAGGAGACTTTATTTCTTATAAAGGGTTACAACCTGCAAGGTGGCCATCTGGCAAGCTGGGAGGGCTACACCAAAGACAGGCACTTTGAAGGAGAAGGGATTGGGGTAGAAGATATATGATGAATGAGTTAGCTAAACATACATATTCAACAGGAGCTATGGATATTCATGAAGGTGGTCCTGATGCAGGCTAGGGAACAAACATGCATGCTACACACGACCCAGGTTCACCTGTGGGTGGAGACAAAACATTTAAATGCATTACAATTAGGCCGAATTGTGTCTTTTCAGGACATAATTTTGCTCTCTTCAAGACACAGAGACACAAGTGTGCAGCCTCTGTAAACTGGCCAGAATCAGTCCACGGTCAGTGGTCTTATCAGGAGAAAGTTACTGAAATCGGTCTCTTGTCCTATCAAAGATGTAGTTATGGCTTGTGGGAAAAGGGTTGGGGGTCAGTTAGTCAGCATCTGGTGGAGCTGCAAATTGTTATAATATTGTTTCTCTCAAGGCCAGTGCTTGTTTAGCTGCCAGAGAAGAAGAAAAGCCTCCTGGATGTTAGAACATAGTTATTCTTTAAATGCAAGAGTGCATGACTTAACCCTTGCCTAGCATGGCCTCTTGTTTATAATTTGGTATCTTATTGCCACAAAGAGTGTTCTGTCAGACTTATGATCTCTACTATAACATTAATGCTGGCAAATTGTTGTGTCCGAACTCTTTAGGAGTTTAGACACAACATAATAGGGAGGCATAATAGGGTGTGTCTGACCTCCTGTCCTGACATGCTGGGAACTCACTTTTTAAGTTTTTTCTGAGGTCTTCCCAAAAGGGAATTCATTAGGTCAGTAGGGGGTTTAGGATTTTATTTTTGGTTTATACATTTTCTGTAGATTGAATAAATAATGTACCTTTTATACATAAATAAATGTATTATTATCTTTAAAGTATAAGTATTAACTTTATGATTAGTAACTCATGTAAAACCTTTGCTAGGCCAGGTGCGGTGGCTCATGCCTGTAATCCCTGCACTTTGGGAGCCCGAGACGGGTGAATTGCCTGAGGTCAGGAGTTCAAGACCAGCCTGGCCAACATGATGAAACCCCATCTCTACTAAAAACACAAAAAATTAGCTGGGCACGGTGGTGTGCGCCTGTAATCCCAGCTACTCAGGAGGCTGAGGCAGGAGAATCACTTGAACCCAGGAGGTGGAGGTTGCAGTGAGCCGAGATCGTGTCACTGAACTCCAGCCTGGGCAACAAGAGCAAAACTCTGTCTCACAAAAAGAAAAGAACAAAAAAACAACAGACAAACAAACAAAACCTTTGCTAAAGGTAAAACAGCTTTTTGTATTTTTGTACTATGTATTATTATATTATGTATTTTATTCATCATAGATACTGCAAGTACAACAAACAGGTGGGGGTGACATTTTTTATGTTTAAAAAGGGTGATCATATCTTCCAAGTTGAAAGTTACTGTCTTCATATTCTACCATAAATCCCGGAGAACCTCTGAGAAGAGGCTTGTTAGAATGTAATCACAATGCCTGCCAGATCCACAGGCACTGCGGAGGCAGCTCAGCTCCCTGATCCTGTTGCAGGAACTCTAGACAGCCATTTGCCCAGCTCTTCTCTCCCCTAACCACAGCCATAACTGATTGGACCAGGGGTAGGCAGCCGACCCAGCCAATCCCAGGCTGATCAATGACCTATGAGGTGGCTTGGAGCATAAAGTTATCAACTAGGGACAAACTGAGCTACTCAGGATTTTTCTATCTATTTGAATTCAGACCTTGTACAGTATAAGACCACTAGCAGCAAGAACCAGCATCAATAAATCAAAATAATGAGGGAACAAGCCAAAGATTAAATAGAAGCTATGAATTAGAGAAAAGATAGAGGTTGAGGAAGCTAATTAGAAGCATAAAGAGAAGCAAACAGAAAGAACTGTGTTTTAGTCCATTTTTACACTGCTGATAAAGACATACCTGAGACTGGGTAATTTATAAAGAAAAAGAGGTTTAATGGAGTCACAGTTCCACGTGGCAGGGGAGGCTTCACAGTCATGGTAGAAGGTGAAAGGCACGTCTTACATGGCAGCAGGCAAAAAAGAGAATGAGAACCAAGCAAAAGGAGTTTCCCCTTATAAAACCACCAGATCTCATGAATCTTACTCACTATCACAAGAACAGTATGGGGGAAAACCACCCCCATGATTCAATTATCTCCCACCGGGTCCCTCCCACAACACGTGGGAATCATGGGAGCAACAATTCAGGATGAGATTTGGGTGGGAACACAGCCAAACCATATCATACTTGATCTGTGAAAACAACAGAGTGGTGTTAACCAGGAGGCCCCAGTGCAGTAAAGGCTGGTTCTTCACCAGAGCTGCCCATCAGAATCAGCCTGGGAAACTCTTCATGGAAATGCTTGGGCCCCATCCAGATCTACTAAATTAGAATCTCCAGAGTATTCATTCATGCATTCATTCATTCATTCATTTATATTTATTTATTTATTTTTTTTATTTTTTTGAGATGGAGTCTGGCTCTGTCACCCAGGCTGGAGTGCAGTGGCGTGATCTCAGCTCACTGCGACTTCCACCTCCCAAGATGAAGTGATTCTCCTGCCTCAGCCTCCTGAGTAGCTGGGATTACAGGCATGTGCCACTATGCCCAGCTAATTTTTGTATTTTTAGTAGAGATGGGGTTTCACCATGTTAGCCAGACTGGTCTGGACTCCTGACCTCAGGCAATCCTCCCACCTCGGCCTCCCAAAGTGCTGGGATTACAGGCGTAAGTGAACACACCCAGCCGCCAGAGTATTTAGATGTTGAAATAGCTACAAAAGCCATTCGGACACGTTCTGGTTAAGAGCCCTCAGTCTGTAGAGGTCCCATCATGGTAAAGGGCCCTCTGTTGGCTTTCAATGGAGTCCCATATCTTCCTAGTTGCCCCGTATACATCCTGACAGTTAAACCCTTTTACCTGGCTAAGTGAATCTCCATTCCTTCTAGCCCAAATTGTCTAACTAAAATGTTCAATAAAAGGAGGACTACAAAAAAAAAATTATTCTTTAAGGAACCTTTTGTTGAGGCTGCTAGAGATAAAAACAACAGTAGAGGAATTTTCAGATAGATCAGCCTTCCAGAAAAGTGTGGTTGTTTCAGATTTCTCATCATAAAAGGTTTCTGAAGAGCTGGTTTTCTCTGAAGAGTTATTTATAACCTTTTTTAAGAAAGTGGAAACCCAGAGATTATTTGCCTATAAATAAATTAAAGGTACACGCATTTCTCTTGACTTTTTCTAGATTTATGAGGCTATAATGAGTCCAATGCCTCATGCCACAGAGAAGCCAGCTTGTTCCTTTGCCATGACATGTTTGTATTTTGTCTGTCAGTTCATTGAACTGTTCCTCCTTATTGTCTGGAATTGTAGGAATTGTGCTCAGACACTAGGGAACTCTGGGATGTCAGTGTTTCCTTACGACAAATTCCTCAAATCCACATTTCTGTAACTTTTTTTTTTGCTGACTCGTAAATGTTATAACTGCTGTTGATGGTAGAATCCTAGATTCTGAAATAATTTCTTTTCAAAAGTTAATTTTACATTTTGCCATGGTAGCTTCAGTGACTCAGCCATTGTACTGAAAATGAGATAACAACGTCAGACATCTTTAAATTATGTTAAATAGGCATTTGTTGGAGCCTCAGTTTATCCAGTTTGGAAATTATCTAATCTATTCCACCTTTTCAACCCTGCTCAATCACTTGCCCCACTCCTCTTTTCTAATTTTGGCTATTGTAATGGTATATGGACAACTATTAGCTGATGGAATGAAAAGACAATTGCATCAATATATTAAGTTACCTGGTCTGTAATTTAATTAATTAATTAATTTTTTTTTTTTTTTTTTTTGAGACGGAGTCTCCCTCTGTCACCAGGCTAGAGTGCAGCCGCACGATTGTGGCTCACTGCAACCTCCGCCTCCCGAGTTCAAGTGATTCTCCTGCCTCAGCCTCCCCAGTAGCTGGGACTACAGGTGTGTGCCACCACGCCCAGCTAATTTTTGTATTTTTAGCATCAGGGTTTCACCATGTTGCCAGGACGGTCTCCATCTCTTACATCGTGATCCACCCACCTCGGCTTCCCAAAGTGCTGGGATTACAGGCATTAGCCACCGCACCTGGCCATTAATTATTTATTTCTTTAGAGGCAGAATTTCACTCTGACACCCAGGCTGGCGTGTAGTGGCACCGTCATGGCTCACAGCAGCCTTGAATTCCTAGGTATCCATGAAAGCCTCCCAAGTAGTGGAGACTGTAGTGGGTCATGCCACCATGACCAGTTAATTTTTTAAACTTTTTTGCAGAGATGGGGTCTTGTTATGGTCTGGAAATCCAGCACTCAAATGATCCTCCTGCCTTGGCCTCCCAAAGTGCTGGGATAAGTGTGAACCACTGTACTCAGCCAGTAACTTATTTTTAAATTGTAACTCCAGGACACTAGGGTATGCTTGGACTTTCTATGACAGAAACTTAAGAAAATTCAAGACTGCAAACGTGGTAACTTCAATCAGTTTTCAATGAACAGTCATTCACTATGAAGATGATAAGCTATAATTATAGATTGTCTTATTTAATCTCAATACACAAAATAGCAATGTTACAGAACTTAAAAATTAAAGTTTCTTTATAATTAGTGGTACTTATCAAATTATTTTATGTAAGTTTTTTTACAGTTCTTTGTAATTCACCATTATTAAGACATACACTTAGAATTGTTTCTTCTGTCCTAAAGGTTCAAAATAATGTCCCAACCTTCCTTTCTAGCCTCAACTGTTGTTACACTACTTTCCTTCTGTACCTCAAATTACTTGCCTTTCTCTGACTTTGTATGCAGTAGCGACTCTACCCCTAAAGTCCTACCCTATTATTCTATTGCTTTAAAGCCCCAGGAAATGTCACTTTATCCATGAAAGCCCCCCAGGTCCCCTCAGGAATGATTCTTTATCTTTGCACCCATATCACTATATCATTTACCCAAAGCTTCTTTTATACTGTTTATTAATAATATATAGTACTAATTGGGGTTTTTTGAGGACTAGAATAGAATTTTGTTTATTCTTATTTTGCTTTGCTTTAGTCCTTCCTAACGCCTAGAACAGTGACTTGAACAAAGTAGATGTTCCATATTTTCATTGCGTGAATAAAGGAATGTTGGTGTGCAACTGTTGATAATCTCTAATTCCCAGCCAACTGTAGCCAATGGCACTTATTACTGAGATAATTAACTGCAATGCAGCTTATGGCCAAGAAAGAGTATTTTCACTGTGAATATAGCTCAAAAAAATCAAATCTATGATTTAAAATTTTAAGACCATGATCCAAATAAAACAACTATGTATATGTGAAGTTGGTACAAAGAACTGACCATCTTGAATCTAAAGGAAAATACATAAAACTGTATCGTGGATATCAATGGTAGATAGAAATGATATTCTGTCAGTTTTCTTACAATAACTGAACAATCACATGAATATACCTTTTCTGGAAGATGTTCATTAAATGTTAAATCATCAAGGGTTAAAACTAAACTTCATTTGATGCTCGCCAAGAAGACATTAAACAAATCATGACAGATTAACAATTTCAACTTCTATAGATTTTTTAAGATTCTTTTTGATTACACAAGGTCAGCTGCCTCATAAAATTCTGTTAGATGTCTTTGGGCTTCCTACATTGCTTCCATCTAAAGGTTGCTTCAATTTCTCAGCCTAGACTTTTACAAAGCCTATAGATTGTTTGTCTTTTGTATTTTCTAAGTGCCTGATAATTAAAATTTCAATTTAATGCTAATGAGAGTCAGAAGTAGAATTATCTATACAAATCAAAATTAAGGTGAAAATCAACCATGAACCGTAATTCCCAAGTCTCTGTCTACACTCCTATGCCTTTACTTAGCCTGGGTTCTAGAAGAAAATCCTCACCTACTTACTACACATTTCTACTTTAACTACCTCAAGTTTACCAAGCCCAGATCAAACTCTGTGAAACTAGCCCTCCTTCTCCATCCAATTTTCCCACCTCTGTTAATTAGTTCATCATTCTCTCAGTCACTGAGGGCATATATGATGGCAGCTTTTGACCATCGCTTCTCATTTACCTTTTCATTTTTTGCCACATAATTGTAAAGATTCATTCTTCAAAAGGTCTCTTATTTCTACAGTGAACCCATGTCGTTCCCATGTAGCCAACATCGTTTCCTTTGGAAAACTACCCTTTTCTTTTTTGAAATGAGGTTGTGAAGCACAATAACTCACCCCATCCCCACTGAGAAACCAGCATGTTACCTGTGGCCTGTCAGTTCATGGTGTCTCATCTCCTTGGTAAATGCCATTGGTCAAAGGGGTAGGTTTATACTGCAGTGGAAACAATCAGAATGTCCTTCTTGGAATTCATAATTAGATATTATAATAAATGCTCCCTCTACTAGAATTGCTAATCTAGAAATAAGTGAATTTGCAACTACTAGCAGCATCTTCCCAGCTGTCTGCAGGGAGTCTATTTACAGTAGAAAGAGATCAAACCAGAGAATGCATGAGAGCCAATATGGAAAGGCAGAGAGTTTTGACATTGTTTAGTCCCTGGAGCCAACCACGCTCAAAGTCTACGCCATCCCTGGAATTGCCAGTTAGATGAGTCCAATTTCAAAATTCAGACTCTACAACTTTCTACCTAGGTGAACTTGGACAAGCTACTTAACCTTTCTGTGCCTCACTTACCTCATCTATAAAATGGAAGGTACTATTAGTACCTACCTCACAGGGTTATATGAGAATTGGCATTGTAAATGCTCAATAAATGTTAGCAATAACTGTCAAGTGCCAGTGAATTCTAATGTTTGATCTTTGAATTGGGGTCCTGTCACAGCAGAAAGAGTACAGATGAGAGGGCTTTGATTTTAAAAACATGCTTGGAGTTCATTCTTCCCCCGCCTTTGCGTTATGGTCACCCCCATGAGATTCCTGAGCAACATTTCAGCTGGCTTGTCTGACCACTTCTTCACTCTCTACAATCCACCTGAATCACTAGTGTGAGGGCCATCTGCACTAAACATCACTGTCATCATGGAATGTCCTGGCTCCAGTTTCTGTTCATATTCCTCTTCCTGGTTTCCCAGGTCCCACTTTCATTGTCCAATGAACGATCTCTCTCCCCAGCATTCTGGTCGGCCTCATATCCTGCCTTTCACGAGATCATGCCTTGCCAGTTTGTGTCCTTCTGCCTTTCCTTCAGTCATCACCCTCATCATCCCATCTTTTTTTCCCTCGAGATCCTCAGCTGCAATCATTCCTCCATGCAAGTTCTGCCCCCTCCAGGATATCTCCCCTGGCCATTGTGGCTTTCACTGCTTTTATTCTCCTTGGTATTCCAAGTCATGTTAAATTCTGTAACATGCAATCAGAGATTACCCCATATTGTTTCAGATGGGTGTAACCCAACTAGAATGTGAAGTTTTTAGGTTAGATTTTTTGGCATGTCCCCAAACTCAGCAGTAAGCACACAATCAGCCTCAAAATAAATATTTTGTATAGGGTCTAACCATAACACTAACCATTCCTCTTTTTTTTTTTTTTTTTTTTGTGAGATCAAGTCTCACTCTGTCGCCCAGGCTGGAGTGCCGTGGGGCGATCTCAGCTCACTGCAACCTCCACCTCCTGGGTTCAGGTGATCCTTGTGCCTCAGCCTCCGGAGTAGTGGGTATTACAGATGTGTGCCATCACGCCCAGCTAATTTTTGTATTTTTAGTAGAGATGGGGTTTCACCATGTTGGCCAGGCTGTCTCGAACTCCCAACCTCAGGTGATCTGCCCGCCTCAGCCTCCCAAGTGCTGGAATTACAGGTGTGAGCCACCATGCCCAGCCCTTCCTATTACTTAAATTTGGTAGTTTTGAGAGAATTTGTTTCAGAGTAACACAACTTTTACTGCAGTTACCTAATCTTGATGCAAAAACTCAATTCTGAGAAGCACACAAATACTTAAATGACAAAATAAGGCAAATTTAAGACAGTTACATGTCTTTATTACATAAACATCATAATATTTCTCATAGGAGTTGGTCTTCAGTTTGCTTGTTGCTTTCGCAGAATGTCAAATATCTATAGAAAATGTCTAATTATTTATGAACAAACATTCCCATCCCTGCCCCGCAAAAAATCTCATTGCCTACAATTCCTAACCAGATTCCTGAGAAAAATAATAGGATTTATTTTATAGCATCATACATAAATTTTCTTTCAAGATATAAAAAAGGACAGACTTCTAAAACATGAATCTCCTTTCGTTTACAAAGTTCTATAAAAATACATTAAGTATGTTCAAATGTTTGTTCTTTCACTTTATATTCCAGTTTACCAGAAACAAAAAATGGCAGTACATAAAGATATGTAAACCACATTAATCTTGCAGTAATATAATGTCAACATCATCATGAACACCTTGCAGAAGCAGCTCTCCTGGATATGTTACAATCTTCCTTCGTTTTGCAGCTTTGAGAGTTCCTACCAATGCTTCAAAGAGGTTGGCACATTTATCATCACGGAAGAGGACCCCAAATTTCACGCTTAACTTTCCATCAGCATCTAGTTTGAGAAAATACATTGTTAGCAAATGCAAAGTCTGTTTCATACCCTCAAGTATGGAAGACTTACAAAATCTTTAATAAATTTATAACTATGGGCTATCCAAGGTTGCAATTTAACACTTAACAGTCATAAATTCAACATATTCTCTTCCCTGATCCAAAAAGTAATGGAATAAATACATGCTATATGCCTCTTAGCCTTAGGATTATCCAGACAAAGACTGAGAACCAACATTTACAAAAGTTGAATGTGCTACAGTGCTAATACTGCAGATGAATTTCTCTCTATTTTTATTTGTTAATTGTTACATGAGTTTTTGAATCAATAAACACTACAAATAAAAGAGAAAACCAGGATCAGGAGCAGTGTTTCTCTAAGTGTGTTCTGAACACTCGGAATCCCCAGGGTGGGAGTGGGGGGCTCCTTAAAAATGTATAATCATCAGCCATTCATCAGGACCACTGAATCTGAATTCCCAGTAGTAGACTCAGAAATCTGTATTTCATATGAGCCCTAGATTATCTTATTTGGAGGCCAGTTTTTAACATACACATTGAAAGTTAAGATAGACCAAAAGTAGATCTGTTGTTAAACATCAATAACCTGAAAACCTGGAGGCAAGGGTAATCTGGGAGACTCCTCCCTATCCTTGGGCGATTCCTTTGACCACTTGACTGAATCCCTGACCTCTTCCTACCCTCTACTGCAGGTTCTTCCCTTCCAAGGTTACACCCACTGTCAAGACGATGGCCATCACAGTGAGGGGAGGACCATTCCTTGACCAAAGGTTCTTGAGTTCCCATGCTCCCTGGCTAGAACTTCCGACTGGATGCTTGGCAAACTCCTACTGTGAGCGCAGCACTGTGTTAGACACTAGAGGCAGACATAAGGAAGTAGAGAATCACTTTCTAGAGAGAATAACTTTCTAGCTTTCAAAGCAATGACTTCAATTCCCATGAGGAAATAAGAACTATACACATAACAAGTAAAGCAACAGTACAATGCAGTATGTGATTGGATGCCAAATGAGAAGCAAAGAAAATACATCCCGGCCGAGTGCAATGGCTCATGCCTGTAATCCCAGCACTTTGGGAGGCCAAGGTAGGAGGATACCTTGAGCCCAGAAGTTTGACACCAACCTTAGCAACATAGTCAGACCATGTCTCTCCTAAAAAAAAAAATATACATACATATATATATATATATATATATATATAGAGAGAGAGAGAGAGAGAGAGAGAGAGAGAGAGAGTGAGAGAGAGAGGGAGCTGGGTCTGGTGGAGTGCACCTGTGATCCCAGCTACTCAGGAAGCTGAAGCAGAGGGCTGTTTGAGCCCAGGAGTTTGAGGCTGCAGTGAGCCATGATCGCGCTAGTGCACTCTAGCCTGGGCAACAGAGTGAGACCATGTCTCATAAAAAAAAAGAAGAAAAAAAGAAAATATATTTTACAGTTTAGAGGAGGGCAAGATGTCTTTGGGCAAGAATGGTAAGGAAGACTTCATGGAGGAGACAGTACCTATTCTGGACTTTAAAGGAGACAATAACTTGGAGCTTTTTTCTTTTTCCTCGTCTTCATTGTGATGATATACATGGAGCTTTTTAAAAACCTAATAGTCCTCAGTTGAAATCTCTGCCATCTACTAGTCATTTGGCCTTGGGCAACTTGTTTAAAGCTCCCTAAGCCTTGGCTTCCTCCTGTGTAAAATGGGGACCTGAACATCTTTTTCTCAGTGCTGCCAGGAGACACAGTTCGAAAGCACCCAGCACAGTGCCTAGCACACACTGAGTATCAGCAACCAGGGGCTCTGTTGTGACTGAGACAAATGGGGAGAGTGTGCCAAGCCACAGGCAAGGCTGAAAACGAGTAAGGTGGCTGGGGGAACAGTGACCAGCGTGAAGTTTACTCACCTGAAGTAGATAATCTAAGATGAGGAGAACAAAAGATGTTCTAAAGGGAAAACAGGGAATCTGACCATGTTTGGCCTGGAAAGCAAAGATGCACCTCTTTGATTTTTCAATTTCTACCTACATGACACTCTGTGTGCAACAGGAACCTGTCACTGATTACAGGTAGAAGTGGAGCTGCTGGTAACCTCAGGCAAGTCCTCCAAGCTCTCTGAACTTCAGGTATCCATCAAATGAGGGTAAAAATACCTCTCACAGGGCTGTTGCAAGGATTAACAGACATAATAAAGATAAAGCCTCTTATAGAGTGCCCAGCATACAGTAAATTCTCAACTTTGGTTAAAATTTTTAAAGGCACCAAAGACAGAAACCTGAGTGTAATCTTGGAGTTCTCATGCCCCCTCACCCCTCAATCTGACAAATGTTTGGGTGATTCCACCTTCTTTGTGCCTTCTGTGGCTACTGCCTCTCCTCTCCAATCACAGTTAATTCCTTGGTTCAGGCCCTGAGTGTTTCTCACCTGCATCACTGCAAGCTGCTGACTGAGAACTCTGTACCAGCCTCCTTTTCTGCATTTTTGCCGCTCAATACATCCTCCACATGGGTGTGGAAGAAAAAATGTGGAAGAAACTTTATGAGATGCAAAGCTCATTGTTACTCTTCTACTTTAATCCCTCTTTTGTTCTTTTTTCTTTTTTTGAGACAGGGTGTCAATCTGTTGCTCAGGCTGGAGTGCAGTGGTGTGATCATAGCTCACTGCAACCTCGAACTCCTGGACTCAAGAGATCCTCTTGAGCCTTCCAAGCCTCCCACGTAGCTGGGACTACAGGCGTGCACCACCAAACCTAATTTATTTTTATTTTTAATAAAGATGAGGTCTCAAACTCCTGGGCTCAAACAATCCTCCCGCCTTGGCCTCCCAAAGTGCTGGGATTACAGGTGTGAGCCACCTCATCAAGCCTACTTTAATATTTCAATGGCTCCCTATGACCTTCTAAATAAAGGGAAGTCCATGGCCTCACAGAAGAGACTCTTCATCCTCTGGCCTTGCATCTATCACTTGCCTGGTCTTCTGCCACATCACTGCATGTACCTCCTGATCCAGTCACAATGAACTGCTTGCTGTGCCTAAGATGATACGACAGATTCTGCTTTTGTAACAGTGCCCGTGTTCAGCCGTCTGCCCAGAAACCCAGAAACTTCTTCCTAGCTAAATTCTTTTTCTTCAGGAATGAATTCAAATGCCACCTTTTCTAGAAGTCCTTCATGATCCACTCAGTTGAGTGAATAGCTCTTCTTATAAAACTGAGTATATATCTATCAAAGCACTCACCATCATTTATAATATTAATAGCTAACATTTATTGAGTACTTGCTATGATCCAGAACTGTTCGATGCATTTTACAGTCATTAAAATTCACTTAATCTGTATTTCATGGAAGATAAGATACAATTGATTACAAGAAGCATCATTATTTTATATTATAATTAAACTGCCGATTTAACCATAGCATGCCATGTACTATAAGATGTATTTTTATTTTAGAGATTTTTTTTTTTTCTTTTGAGATGGAGTTTCCTTCTTGTTGCCCAGGCTGGAGTGTTATGGTGTGGTCTCGGCTCACTGCAACCTCCGCTTCCCAGGTTCAAGTGATTCTCCTGTTTCAGCTCCCCAAGTAGCTGGGATTACAGGCACCCGCCACCAGGCCCAGCTAATTTTTGTATTTTTAGTAGAGACAGGGTTTCACCATGTTGGCCAAGCTGGTCTCGAACTCCTGACCTCAGGCAATCTGCCTGCCTTGGCCTCCCAAAGTGCTGGGATTATAGGCGTGAGCCACCACACCTGGCCTATTTTAGAGATTTTTTAATGTGAAGAAATGTGTCCTTGAAATAGAGTATTATTGTTTTACAAATAAGGAAAACAAGGCACAGAAAAGTTTAGTAAAGTAGCCAAGGTCACACAGCAAGTATGTAGAGGAGCTGGGATTCATTTCCAGAGAGTCCGACTTTACAGCCCATGTTAATCACTTCCCTCTAGGTACTTCCAGTTGGTCTGTGTTTCAGCTACCTAAAGAGGACCTCAAAGATGGAGATGGAATTTTGTTCATTTTTACATCTCCAGCACTTGAGCACAAAGGGGACACTAAAAAAATTTTGTTGAATGAAAGAATTTAAATTTCCAAGTGCTCTCTCCCCATTTAATCTTTTTTCTCTATATGAAAAATGAGACTTTAAGGAATTTGACTTTCAATGAAAAGATAAAACTAAATTCATCAGTTTTCATCTTGAGCTCATATATCATATGTAGACTAAAGCAAAATTACTCCAGATACAACTTAAATAATTAACCATAACACGTTCAAAGATAACACATATCTATATATGCTTTCAAACTCAATAAGTCATCTTTTGCCAGGAATGAGAAAGTCAAGGTATCCTGATGAAGCTGCAAAATTAAAAGTATTTCCATGCTTATAGAAGTTACGATAATTATCTTAAGTCTTCTAATGTGAAAGCTGCTAATTTTGAAGTGGAATTTCAGTTTGCCTTACCAGAATAATGACACTCTTCTAGTAATGTAAAGGTTAGAATTTAAAAACTAATTGAATATGACCAATAAACACTAGGCTGGTATGGATAAAGAAAAGAAAATCCTACAAATCTTTGGAAATATGCCTGTAACACCTATAACTATCCAAACAATAGTAATGCACGGCTGGGCCCAGCAGCTCACGTCTACAATCCCAGCACTTTGGAAGGCTGAGGAGGGTGGATCACATGAGGCCAGGAGTTTGAGACCAGCCTGGCCAACATGGCGAAAAACTGTCTCTAGTAAAAATACAAAAATTAGCTGGGGGTGGTGGCAGATGCCTGTAATCCCAGCTACTCAGGAGGCTGAGGCAGGAGAATTGTTTGAACCCAGGAGGCAGAGGTTGCAGTGAGCCAAGATCGCACCACTGTACTCCAGCCTGGGTGACAGAGCAAGACTCTATCCCAGAAAAAAAAAAAAAGAAAAGAAAAAGAAAAAAACAATAATAATGCTGCCAAGAGTAAGATGACCTCACTGAGCTCAGGAAAAATCAGGAGTGTGGGAGGAGGAACAGGAGGGACATCACTATGGAAAATAAGACTCATCAGGCCTCCATCAAGTGGGTGTGGTGAAATGCGTGGGAGAAAAATTGAGTTAGGGAAGACTGTTGATTTCTTTGATTAGGAAACTAAATACATTATGGCCGGACGAAGTGGCTCACGCCTGTAATCCCAACACTTTGGGAGGCTGAGGCAGGCGGATGACTTGAGGCCAGAAGTTCGAGACCAGCCTGGCCAACATGGCAAAACCCCATCTCTACTAAAAATATAAAACTTAACCAGGCGTGGTGGTGGACACCTGTAATACCAGCTACCAGGGAGGCTGAGGCACAAGAATTGCCTGCACTCAGAAGACAAGAGGTTGCAGTGAGCCAAGATGGTGCCACTGCACTCCAGCCCAGGAAACAGAGTGAGACTCCATCTCAAAAAAGAAACTAAATAAATTATATTTTCCAATGTCTTCTCAGTGTTCTCTTCAAACAATACATTCATTCCCATTCCAAAAACCAACTCATGGATTTCCTCCTAAACTGACCTGCCCTAAACTTCAAAGTCCTACCTGAGATGCAAGACTTCACTGAGTGCCCCCAACTACTACAACTTCCAATAATGTATTTTGAAGGGACCATACTGCATGTCAGCACTTCATAGTTCAGCATACCATTTTTTTTTTCGGATAATTGCCTCATGAGTTTTTTATTGTTTTTGTTTTTGTTTTGAGACAGGATCTCACTGTCCCCCAGGGTGGAGTGCAATGGCTTGAACACGGCTCACTGCAGCCTCGACGTCCTGAGCTCATGCAATCCTCCTGCCTCAGCCTCCAGTACAGCTGGGACCACAGTTGCATGCCACCATGTCTGGCTAATTTTTTTATTTTTTTGTAGAGATGGGATCCCACTTTGTTGCCCAGGCTGGTCTTGAATTCCTGGGCTTACGCGATCCTCCCACCTTGGCCTCCTGATGTGCTAGGATTACAGGCCTGAGCCATGGCACCTGGACTATGAGATTTTATCTGTTTTCATCAACTAAGTAGTAAAATCCCTGAGGAAAAGGAACACACTTTATACCACTTGTACTACACAGTTATTAGCATATATAGATACTCAATAAGTATTAACCGATCATATGATTCAACTCAGTTGTTGACTAACTTAGGACTTAGAGTCCATACCAGCTTTACTATGCCTCATTTATCTTTTCTTGGTACATTTCAGTAATGACGACTCGGGTTTGATATAGAAATAGAGTGACTAAGACAAAAAAGAGGGAATAGTAGGAAGAATAAAGGCCCCCTAAGATATCCATGTCCCAATCCCTAGAATCTGTATGTTACATGGCAAAAGGGACTTTTCAGATGCAATTCAATTAAGGACCCTATGACAGGAAGGTATCCTAGATTATCTGGGTGAGCCCAGTGTAATCCAAAAAGTCCTTAAAACAGAAGAGGGAGGCAGGCCAGGCACGGTGGCTCACACCTGTAATCCCAGCACTTTGGGAGGCCGAGGCAGGTGGATCACTTGAGGCCAGGAGTTCATGACCAGCCTGGCCAACATGGTGAAACCCTGTCTCTTTTATGTTTGTTTGTTTGTTGAGACGAAGTCTTGCCCCATTGCCCAGGCTGGAGTGCAGTGGCACAATCTTGGTTCACTGCAACCTCCGCCTCCCGAGTTCAAGTGATTCTCCTGCCTCAGCCTCCCTAGTAGCTGGGATTACAGGCACATGCCAGCACGCCTGGCTAATTTTTTTCTGTATCTTTAGTAGAGACAGGGTTTCACCATGTTGGCCAGGCTGGTCTCGAACTCCTCACCTCATGATCCAACCGCCTCAGCCTCCCAAAGTGCTGGGATTACAGGTGTGAGCCACTGCGCCTGGCTGGTAAAACCCCATCTCTAATAAAAATACAAGAAACTAGGCCGGGTGTGGTGGCTCACACCTGTAAACCTAGCATTTTGGGAGGCCGAGGCAGGTGGATCACCTAAGGTCAGGAGTTCGAGACCAGCCTGGCTAACATGGTGAAACCTCATCTCTACTAAAAATACAAAAATTAGCGTGGTGGCAGGTGCCTATAATCCCAGCTACTTGGGAGGCTGAGGCAGGAGAATCGCTTGAACCCGGGAGGCAGAGGTTGCAGTGAGCTGAGATTGCACCACTGCACTCTAGCCTGAGTGACAGTGTAAGATTCTCTCCCGAAAAAAAAAAAGAATTAAAAGTGGAGGATGTCAGTATGATGCAATGTGTGGACTCAATCAGCTCTTGCTTGCTTTGAAGACAGAGAAAGGGAGTCATGAGCCAAGGCAACTTCTAGAAGCTGGAAAAGGCAAGGAAACTGATTCCCTCCTGGAACCTATAGAAAGGAGTCCCCTGCCAACACCTTAATCTTACTCCAGCAGGACCGTTGTCAAACTCCTGACCTACAGAACTCTTAAGATATTAAATGTGTTGTTTTACATCGCTAAATTTGTGGCAATCTGTTACAGCAGGAACAGAAAACCACTGCAGGGGACATTTGATATTAATGGCTTAATGGAATTTTCCAAGTGTGTCCTGTTACTTCAAAGGATTTGTGATTCAGGAACAGATAGTGCTTTAAGAAGAATCAAACTATAATGACACAAATCTTGAGAGCTTGTGAGGTACTTTCTAGAACTGTTTTTCATTTACATGATGTAATTTTACAACTTCGAGTTCTATTATCCTAGTTGTTGCTGAATATGTCTATTATTCTTATTATTTTCAAAATGCCCCCCAAATACTTGCATATCTCATCTGAGATGTACCAAATACCTAAAGCCGCAAGTATAATAGTAATTTTCATTACGACTTAGGAAGAAGACACTAACACTACCAATTCTGCATGTCACTATCTTCAAGGAAGCTGCCTAGTTATTGCTGAAGAAAAAGATAATTTTTCTTAAACACTACCTAAAGGATGATTTATTTTAGTTACATTACTTAATATCTGATTATACAAAACTCAAGATTTGGAGAAAATAAAGACAATTTAGTATAATTTAGTATAATTTCAGTGTAAATCCCTAGTCATTTAGAAGTTTGTAAAATGATGATATTTTAGATAAGATGATTTGAAAAAAAGACGTTTGTAAAATGATGGCAGAACAAGGCAGAAAACATAAATTTTAATAGTATGACAAGTAAAAATTTGAACACGATTCAATTACCAAATTTCAATGCAGTCAAATAAAAGAAGCTTGGTAATTTGCTTTCTATTGAAAAATAATGAAATATCTCAACTATTCCCTGCATCAGAATCACAATACCCCAAAAGCCCCGTGTCTCCAGATGTCAATTCCCGGCTAAGGGCAGTTATAACCTGGGGCTGTGGGCAGAGCTGCCACACCTGTGTCCTGAAGCCCTGGGTGACCCCTTCATAGGCTTCTCCAGCATGCCAGTCTCACCTGTCCCAAGGTAAAGCCAGGAGAAATACTCTATCTCTGTTAGATACTTACTTTTTGAACCCAAACGATGAATTTCCTCCACTAAGAGGTTAACCTCATGATCCACATTCATTGCTGCCTGGGAGAGAAAAAGGAAGTCTAAATTATCACCATTACATTCCATTAAGCACATCCAAATCCAAGAGCCCTTTGTCTTGTTCAGGTCGCATTTGTCACTATTAATTTACCATGTTCCTTTTCCTAAAAATATTTGTGTGATGCATGTGGCACTGAAGTGTCCCCATTTTCCCTCTACCTTTGTAACCGCCCCCTCAGCTCCCTGCACTCCTATTCTCCACATCTGTGGGGAAGAATACAGCCATTCTCCTTGCACCCACGATTCACTACAGCCATTCTCCTTGCACCTGCGAATCACTCTGAGTAGGTCCTCTTCATGGTACCCTGCCAGGCACCAAAAATACAAAAGGTGTGTAGCACAGGATCTGCCCTCGGGGATCTCACATTCTAAAGGCAGATGAGGGCCTGCAATGAAGAGCAATGAGACGAATACTCTTTGAGTGGTGGGTCCAAGGCATATGGAAGCACAAAGGAGGAAGCAGCAGGAGGCTTCCTGGAGGTCACTGGGGAGGAGTGGTCCAGCCAGACTGGTGGGGTAGGGCACTCTATACAGGAGGAAGTGCATACACAAAGCAAGGCAACAAAGGAGAAAACACATAGCACACTTGAGGCAGGCCTAAGCTGGGGGCTGGGCACCCCAGAATAAACTGACAAACACTCCCTGCCCTTCAGGAGCCTGTAGTCTAGTGGGGGAGGCAGATCAATACAACAGCAATTTTAATACCATCCGGTCAATCCAGTGACGTACAGGGATGTCATGGCCTTCTCTGGGCAGTGCCCAGTAAATCCGATTGCAATAAATAGCTCATGGTGAAGATCATTCATCTGCAGATAAAGAGGAGCTCAGAATAAAACAAAAGCTGAGCCTTACCTTGGCTCACTAAGTCCTCCACGAGCTGGGTCCCGCACACTGTTCCAGCCTCTTTCACCCCCTTGAACTCTAGGCTGTAGCCATGTGGGACTTTTTAATCTCTCAAATGCCCCCTTGCTCTCTCACCTCCAGCCTTCACACATACTGTGGCTTCAACCCAGACTATAGCTATTCCTCCTTCCAGGAGCTAATTCACACACATCCTGCTCCAGCTTAAATAAAAGCCTTCCCTGAAACCGTGGAGGAGGAGCACCTCCCTCACTGCGTGTTCCCATAGCACCGGGTGCCCCTCTTCATTTCACTTAATTGGAATTACATTTCTGGACTTTCACTTCTACAGGGTAAGCTCCCCTCTGCAGGGATCTGACTATAATGCTCACTGCTCTATCATGTCTGGCACTAAGAGCAGAGGGTAAAGAAATATTGACCTCATGAACTGAAAAGAACACGCAAAGGCATGAGAGGGACTGAAGTACACCTGCAGGATGTCAGGAAGTATGAGCAACTGGGTAGAAGATGCATCAGTTCAGTCTGTTTTCAAATCATAATTTTTTCAAATCATGTAAGAGACCAAAAAGGTGGAGTTGTGTGTATGGTTTCCTTTGGGGTGGTAATTTGGAAGAAACAACTTTATCCAGATGGATTGTAACTAATTCTTGCTAGCTGTTAAAAACAAGAGTGACACCTATGACTGTATACCACCTGCTTACATGATATTGATTGGGACACTAGATTTTCTATCTGCTAATTATTAAAAGTGCCACTACCATCTGCTCTGTTGCTTGTGCGAATATTATAATTTAAGAAGCTTAGATTGCAATAAAACGCAAAATATTCAATTAAATGCATCTTCATAAAACTTAATATGAAAATTTATAGTGTTCAAATATTGAGGACTTTGTGTTGGTGAAGTCATATCTGTAACATTATATGCAATTCAAGACATAGTTTAAGAGAGATACTAAAAAGCGAAAATATACACAGAGTACACAGCCACTAGGCCTGAACACTATGCCATGAGAATAAAAGTAGGAAAGCCCGGGCGCGGTGGCTCACGCCTGTAATCCCAGCACTTTGGGAGGCCGAGGCGGGTGGATCACGAGGTCAGGAGATCGAGACCATCCTGGCTAACACGGTGAAACCCCGTCTCTACTAAAAATACAAAAAAAAATTAGCCGGGCATGGTGGCGGGCGCCTGTAGTCCCAGCTACTCAGGAGGCTGAGGCAGGAGTATGGCGTGAACCCGGGAGGCGGAGCTTGCAGTGAGCCGAGATCACGCACTCCAACCTGGGCGACAGAGCGAGACTCCGTCTCAAAAAAAAAAAAAAAAAAAAAAAAAAAGTGGGAAAAAAACTATTAATAGCAGTGTGGTGGGCAACTGTTGTTTTGTCTGCCCAACACCCATTTCCCATTCTGGCACCAGCAGTCTATGTTTTGTTTGGATAAAGCCTTTCCCTCCTTATGCTAAACCCATGTATCCTGGGTAGAGTCTTACCCTGGGCTCCAGAAGCAGTTCAGGGCCAGAATGATTGGTTTGAGGCATGAGGTAGCTGAGCCCATCCAGAACAATGAGGTTCAGCCCTATGATATTGCTAGAACTATTAGTAAAATGACACTCTCCTTTCACTGGGTTCTATGATATTAGTTTATAGTCCCTGATGTCAATGGCCACCACGTGAGAACAGCTTGCCAGGAGTAAAGCTAACACAAAGAAATGTCCAGCCATATAACAATGACTGAGCCTATATATGACCCTGGACTTTCCAACTACATGAACCGGTATCTTTCCTTTTTGCTTGTGTTGGTTTGATTGAGTTTCTATTACTTGCACTCTAAAGAATCTTGACCCATAAAGTTAGCTTAGAGAAGAACTGCTGCTTTAAAAACAAAACAAAAAAAAACTAAAGCTCTTTTTTATGTACCTATATGAATAGTCTTTGTGTTCCTCTACTGGGTAGGATGGGTAAGTGTAATAGAAAGGCAGATTTGAGAGCCATATAAAAAAGTTATCTAGCAATTAAAATTGCCCAACAATGAATAAAGTTTGCACCCTGTTCCTAGAAATATTAATGCAGACATAGTAAGGATCTGTGAGGGATGATGAGGAAATTAGCCTGTACTGGACAGAGGGAGAATGAAAATGTCCAAAGAAACTAAGGAACTTTCCAATTCTCTGATTCTCTGATTCCCGACCCCGGAAAGATGTTATCTCTTTAACACCCTTCTTCACTCCTTCCTCCCACCTCCAGCAACATACTTCAGACTTAGCTCTCATTGAATAATGAGCATCAAAGGGGAAATTCATCTATTACATATAGTACGCATACCTGCATTATAGTAAGCAGATGTACGTTCATCCAATTTTAAGCATGAAAGGCAACCAGCGTTTCTTTATAATTAATTACACATCAGGCTCCTTATCTACGTTAATTCATGTAGTTCTAAGAACCTTGCAAGGCATTTATTTAACTCTATTTTAAGGATAACGAAACAGGGGTGAATGCCCCACAATTAAATGCTGTTTCTACCACATCGTGGTGGCTGTTTCCTCGCTTCCTCTTCCTCTTTTGCCATTATGCAAATACACTAAATATAATAGTGAGTGGTATTTGTATGAAACGTGACATGCTGAGCTCTTACCAAGGCAGAACACTTACAAAGCAAGAAAGGCTCCCTGCCCAGACCACCATAAATAGGAAAATAACAGGTTTAAAAACAATTGCTAGCATGCATAATTTGACGTTTTATTCATTTATTATTTAGGAAGGAGAGGGACAAAGGGGGAAAAATACCTATTGTGACACAATCCTTGCAAGACCCATGGCCTTTTATAATAAGGACAGAATCCCAGGACTGCAGAGAGCAAGATGAAGAACAATGAAGGGGGCGGAGGGTGAAGAGAGGTTGATGGGTATAAACACAGTTAGAAGAAATAAGACCTGGTGTTGCATTGATCAGTGGGGTGACTATAGTTCACATTAATGGATTGTACACTTCCAAATGGCTAAAAGCAAGTAAGTTGAATGTTCCTAGCATAAAGAAGAGATAAATATTTAGGGTGATGGATATATCAATTACCCTGATTTGGTTATACGAATGTAACACATTCTCACGAGTACCGTGAAACTATGTCTAAGAAAAAAAAAAGAAAAGAACAATGAAGAGAGGTGAGAAGCAGAGCAAGTCTAAAGGGAAGAGCTTAATGGTGAGCGGCTGGACCAGAAGACAGGAAAAGGCTCCAGGGAAGGCGAGGCAGATGACGGCCAGGCACTCTAAGTGTCGCAGAATCGATTTCGGCTTTGTGCGTGGGAAACACAAAGGAAGCGGAAAGTCGGAGGACTGGGCAGAACCCGAAACTCACCACCAATACACACTTTAGAATGTATTTAAGGACCCTCAGGGCATTGTTATTTTTCAAAAGTTTGGAGGCAATGCATGGAGATTTTCTAATATCCAAGGAAATAAAGCCTACTGGAATAGGTATGTCCGGAATCAGGAACCAACTTTACACACTCGGGCTGGGCACGTTTTCCCAGCCCTCCTTCGCAATCGCGGACAAGCAGCTGGTGCGGGTCAAAGGATGACTGGACTCCTTACTCCCTCCGGTCTGGGGCGCGCTCACTCCATATTTGGCCATCCTGCTACCAGTTTGGGGTTCTGCCTGGTAGAGGTCCCCTAACCCCGTGCCCTGCAGCCCATCATCACACGGTCACCGCCGGCACCAGTGCAGGGCTGGGAAGCGCAGGGCTGGGCCCCCAGTGGCGGGGCGGCACCGCTGGCGCCCGGGAAGGGCCGCGTCCCGGAAGCCTTTGTCTCCGCAGCTCCCGGCCCGGCGCCGCGGGTCTGCCTCCCCCATGGCCCGGGCGCCCCGAAGCGCCGCGAGAGCGAGCACCCAAACCCGGCGACGAAAACGGACCCTGCCCCGGGCTCCACGAGCCCCTGGTGTCCCCTCACGACTCTGCACCCCCTGACCTGGAGCGCACAGAGCCGCACCCACCTCCGGCGCTGCAGAGTCCACTGCCCTGAGGCCACCACGTTCCTCGGGGCAGCCTCTCCCCTCGCCCCCAGCCCTTCCCCACCCAGCTCTGCAGAACTGGCTCCTGAACCACCGCCAAGTGCAAAGCCGACACGTCGCACCGCGGTAAAAATCGTTCCATTTCTGCCGGCTTCCCAGTCCGCCCCCGGCCGGCGAAACGTCACGTGAGCCGAGTGCGGAAGTCGACCCGAGAGGTGGGGGCGTGGGCGGCGCGCGCCCCACGGGACCCCAACCCGCGAGGTCTCAGCCCAGCCCGTCGCAGCTTCCGCGCGCCCTGAGCCCCCTCCCGGCCCCCTCCTGACCCGACTCTCACCGCAGCCCGCGGTGCCCGGCGGCGCACCACGGACACCCAGTCCATCCCTGCTACCTAAGCCACATCTGCCCAGGCGCTCACGCACCTCTCTGCGCGGTTTTCCTTCCCGCCGGAGAACTGGCGCCGCGTGGGTCTGGACCCGGTTACCTTCTTCAGTGCACTGGGGAGGGTGAGGCCAAGGAAGGAAGTGGCTGAGGCAAAGAGAAAGACGGCTGTGGAGGAGGAGGAGCAGGGTAGGGGGAAAAGTAAGTGTTTCTGCGCTCAAGAAAGGGGCCGCCCACACTCCCAGGGACAAGCCTATGAGGAGGAAACTCAGGGGAGGAGACGTCCAAGAAAGGGGCTGACTGCAGACAGGTGAAGCGCCCTGGGCTCCTAGGAAAACGGGCCCAGAGCCTGGATTACCTCACTTTTCCACCGTGCTACTCAGAGCCAAGGATCCCAGGATCTGCATCTGATGCTGGGCGTCGATTTCCTGATGGATTTCTCTCCCAACGTAAGAAACAAAGCGCCCTCAAATTGCTGAAGGCTGCCAGAAAGAACGTGGCATTCATGGGTTGCGGATGCCGAGGGCCTCCAGAAAACTACGACTCATGACTTAACAATGGCTTAATTCGCAAAACAAAATGCAATCTTGAAAGCCAATTTGTCAGACGGCAAAGAAATTTTACTTGGACATAGGTAGTTGTTGACCCTGGGTCAGTATCGGTTTCTTCCCTTGTTCATTCATTATTTCATACATTTAACTTCATAATTCAATTTATTCATGCTCCCTTTGTTTTAGTCACTGTTATTTTAATATATGCGTGTGTGAGAGAGAATTGCTTACCGTACCCAGAGAGTCCTTTTGGAAAGGAAACAGTTACCCAAACTATTTCTAGAGCAGGGGTTGCACAAATAACTACAAAAAACGTTCTTTACCCCCCTCCCCACCCCCAGCCCAGCTAATTGAAATTAAGAGTGATCGCGTGACCCAGGAGCGCACAATCCGTGATGTAGTCATCATCCTGTGAGGTGACCTGGAGCAAACAGTTCTCATCAAACACGGACTCTGATAATTAGTAAGCCAATCAGACACTCCCTTGGAAATGGAAAGTGGAGAATGCAGAGACGGAGCTGTCTGATGTAAGAGAAAGGTTGGAGCTAAGAGAGGGTAAGGCAGAAGGGGCCAAAATGGGCTTCGAATGCAAAACATTTGAGAAAGCAGAAACCAGGAGAATGTAGCAGCAGGTTGGGTGGAGGCACAAGTGGTAGAAGCCAGTCAAAGACAAGCTGAGACCAAGTGATGGAAGGAGAGCAACAAAGACCTGCTTCCCAGGGGCATGTGAGTGTCCAGTTCCCTGGGGCTGCACTGGATCCATCCACTTCCCACGCTTCATTCTAGTCTTTACAGTGAATACCTGTCTCTTGGGTGTGACTGAATGAGTCTCTGTTCTGTAATCTTCAACAAAGGTCTGATTCTTCTAAGTGTCTCATGGCAGATAAAGTTTAAGGTGACTCCAAGATCTTTTCAGACCTATTTTTTTCTTTTACTTGTTTTATATTGTTACCAAAATGATTGAGGCCTATTTTTTTCTCACCAAAAGAAAGGTGAGAAGTTATAGTTTATATCTTTCACAGTCGACATAAGGCAAAAAAATATATAATTCAAGAAAAATATATTTAGCAGTTATCGAAGCAGGACCTCGCTATTTTGGCCTGTGACAGGGATCACAATTCATCAGTCAGATAATATCCAATGATAGGAATAATGAGTCTGGAGTGCACCGCTTCTGTTATGATTAGGCAATTAGTATTGCCCTAATTGCCAACCAAAGAAAAAGAAATAGGTTACTTTACCTAAAGAAGTAAACATCCTTGTTAATATAAAAATAAACTCACCCAAAAGATACTTTGTTTACACATGTGCTAAACTAAGTATAACACAAGCTTTATGTTAATCTATAAGGAATTACAATTTAAGAAAATTGTTTTGTCGGCTGGGCGCAGTGGCTCATGCCTGTAATCCCAACACTTTGGGAGGCCAAGGTAGATGGATCACCTGAGGTCAGGAGTTCGAGACCAGCCTGCCCAACATGGCAAAACCCCGTCTCTACTAAAAATACAAAAATTAGCCAGGCGTGGTGGCACATGCTTGTAATCCCAGCTACTCTGGAGGCTGAGGCAGAAGAATCACTAGAACCCAGGAGGCGAAGGTTGCGGTGACCCGAGAGCGTGCCACTGCACTCCAGCCTGGGCAACAGAGTGAGGCTGCATCTCAAAAAAAAAAAAAAAAAAAGAAAAAAGAAAAAAGAAAAGAAAAGAAAAAAGAAAGCTGTTTTGATAAAAGAAATATTAAAAAATCTTAACTAATATTTTTCATATCCAATCCTACTCCTTCAATTTCCAAATAGACTTTTGTTATCTTTTCTTATTCCCTCAGGAATATCATCATGTACAATGTAAGCAATGTGGAAGTTTAACCTAAAAAGAAAATAATACAGTTTATCAAATTAAAGAGTATTTAATATCTTTTAAATAAATGTGCCACCCACAAAGTGCCAATACTAAATGGTCCAAAGTAGCCCATGACCTGTCCTTTGTCAAACAGAACTGAAAGTAATGTACATTTGAAGTATTAAAACAATCCTTATCCATGTATTTAATTGCATAGTATGGACCAGCGCTGTCCGAAGGAAATAAAATTGTGAACAACACGTCCAACTTAAAATTTCTAGTAGCCACATTTTTTTTAAAAAAGGTGAGATTTTAATAATATGTTTTATTTCACCCAGTATATCCAAAGTACTATCATTTCAACCTGTAATGGATATTTTGAAATTATTAATAAAATATTGTACATTCTTTATTTCGTACTAAATCTTGTAAGTCTATCTTGTATTTTACATTTACCCAACATTTCAGGTGCTCAATAGCCTTCTAGGGTTGTGGCTACTGTATTAGACAGTGTAGCTATAGACAATTCCAGAATAAAGCGTTATAGTATATACTAATATTTTACTTAGAAACTTATTACATGTTCCTGGAATGAGAAAAATAACACTATGATATTTAAACACTCATGGAAAATCGAAGTCATTATTTTAAAAATGCAGTTGTCTGCACTGTAATGAATAGAAAAAACTTTTCTATTTTCTCCTCTATCTTAAAGGATCTCTAGGATGGCAATTCCATCCTGGGTACATACCCAACAGAAAAGGGAGATACATTCACCAAGAGACATGTACAAAATATTCACAGGAGCACTGACTGCATATTTCTTTCTTCTTCTTCCTTTTTTTTTTTTTTTTTTTTGAGATGAAGTTTCGCTCTTGTCACCCAGGCTGAAGTGCAGTGGCGCAATCTTCACTCACTGCAACCTCGACCTCCCAGGTTCAAGTGATTCTCCTGCCTCAGCCTCCTGAGCAGCTGGGATTACAGACATGCACCACCATGTCCAGCTAATCTTCTATTTTTAATAGAGATGGGTTTTGCCGTGTTGGTCAAGCTGGTCTGGAACTCCTGACCTCAGGTGATCCACCCACCTCGACCTCCCAAAGTGCTGGGATTACAGGCATGAGCCACCGTGTCCGGCTGTATTTCTAAAATACATAATATTTCTAAAATACAGCGACTCAATCCCCCAATAACATCAGAATAAATTGATAAATGTGGTACATTCATATAATGGCCTATTATCCACCAAGGAGAAAAACAACCAACAGCTGCATGCAACATGATGAATCTCACAAATACAGTATTGAGTGAAATGAGGGTGACTATTATTCTTTTACACAAAGTTTTAAAAGCAGGTTAAACTAATCAGCAGTGTTGGGAGTTAGGATAGTGGTTATTCCTGTTGGATAGTGAAGGGTAGTGACTGACAGGGGGCACGATAGTGGCCTTACGAGGGGCTGATAATGTTCTGCTTCTTGACCTGTGTACTGGTTACATTAGTGTTTTATTTTTAAGAATTCATTAAGCCAAATACTTTAGATAAATATATATGTATACATATATATGTATGTATATATATGTATGTGTGTGTATATATATGTATATTTTTTTCCTGTTTTAAAAAATAAAACATCTTTTAAAATAAAGTGTAGTTGTCAGGCTATGCTTAAGAAATATAGAAAATAAAAATGAAGAATAGAGTATCATGATCAAGCAAGGCATATTCCAGGAATGTAGGGATTATTCAACAACATTGAGAAATGTATAATCCCATATGGCCTTATCTCCAACTTTTATCTCATTCCTTAAAATGAGGTTTCTCATTTGGGCTTGTCATTCTAGTTCAGAATGTCATCACCTTGTGCTCTCATTTATGAGGATAGCAATAATAATGATGGTTACATGTCTTGGGCACTAGTTCTTGATCCAATTGCAGTATGGCTTGAGTGCCTTAGATGATACGCAGAAGTAAAAGTAAACTCTGTGCCCTTAAGAAATAATGTAAAAAGAATTATACACCATAAGCAAGTGGGATTTCTCCCAGGAATACACAGTTGCTTCAACTTATAAAAATTAATGTTAAATAATTAATTATATTAATATATATAAATTAAATAAATAGAAAAATCCACATAATCATTTTATTAGATGCAGAAAGAGCATTTGACAAAATTCGTTATCCTTTCATGATTAACTGGGAATACAAGGGAACTAGAAATGGAAGGGAATTTCCTCAACCTGATGAAATTAGGCTGCTACAAAAAAAACACAGTAACATCATACTTAATGGTAAAAGACTGAAAGCTTTTCCCTTAAGATGAAGAACAAGACATGGATGTCTGCAAAAGAATCCACTAATAAGCTAATAGAACAAATAAACTAATTCAAAAAGATTACAGGATATAATATCAATATACAAAAATCAGATGTATTTCTATATACTAGCAATGAAAAATCTGAAATGAAAATTTTTTAAAAATTCTACTCCAATAACATCAAAAAGAATTTTTGCACAGGCAACAAAAGCAAAAATAGACAAAAGAAATGACATCAAACTAAAAAGCTTCTGCACAGCAAAGGAAACAACCTACAGTGAAGAGACAACCTGTGGAATGGGAGAAAATATTTGCAGACCATACATCTGATCAGGCGTTAAGATCCAAAATGCGTAAGGAATTCAAACAACTCAATAGCGAGAAAACAACCTGATTTTAAAATGGGCAAAGGCACTGGGCGCACCTTTAATCGCATGTCTGTAATCCCAGCACTTTGGGAGGCCGAGGAGGACAGATAGCTTGAGCCCAGGAATTCAGGAGCAGCCTGGGCAACACTGTGAAACCTCTTCTCCACAAAAAAAGGCAAAAATTAGCTGGGGGGGATGGTGCATACCTGTAGTCCCGGTTACTCAGGAGGCTGAGGTGGGAGAATTGATTGAGCTTGGGAGGCAGAGGTTGCAGTGAGCCAAGATCATGCCAGCACACTCCAGCCTGGGTGAAAAAGGGAGATCCTGTCTCAAAAAAAAAAAAAAAAAGGCAAAGAACCTGAGTAGACATTTCTCAAAAGAAGCCATACAAATGACCAACAGGCATATGAAAAAAATGCTCAACATCACTCATCATCAAGGAAAAGCAAATTAAAATCACAATGAGATATCACCTCACACCTGTTAGAATGGTAATTTTCAGAAAGGCAAAAGATAACAACGTGTTCCAAGGATGTGGAGAAAAGGGAACCCTCATACATGGTTGGTAGGAATGTAAATTGGTACAGGCATTATGAACAAGAGTATGGAGGATCCTCAAAAAATTAAAAATAGAGCTATCGTGTGATCCAGCAATGTCACTTCTGGGTATATATCCAAAGGAAATCAGTATCTTGAAGAAATATCAGGCCAGGCACAGTGGCTCACGCCTGTAATCCTAGCACTTTGGAAGGCCGAAGCGGGTGAAAGATTAGAACGCTTTTTTTTTGAGACGGAGTTACGCTCTTGTTGCCCAGGCTGGAGTGCAATGGTGCAATCTTGGCTCACTGCAACTTCCACCTCCTGGGTTCAAGTGATTCTCCCGCCTCAGCCTCCTGAGTAGCTGGGATTACAGGCATGCGCCACCATGCCCGACTAATTTTTGTATTTTTAGTAGAGACGGGGTTTCTCCATGTTGGTCAGGCTGGTCTTGAACTCCTGACCTCAAGTGATCCGCCCACCTCAGCCTCCCAAAGTGCTGGGATTACAGGCGTGAACCACCGCACCTGGCCTAAAAGATTAGATCTTAAAGTTTCTTACAACAAAGAAATGATAAGTATGTAAGGTGATGATATGTTAATGAGCTTGATATAATCATTTTACAATGTAAACATATTCAAAACATCACATTGTTCACCTAAATAAATATATTTTTTGTCAATTATACCTTAATACGAATTTTAATACTCAGAAAAGAGAATAAAATGCTTAGTAATAAGCTTAATTAAAGGAATGCAAAATTTGTACACTGAAGACTACAAAATATTGTTGAAAGAAAACTTTATTTAGAAAATCTAATCAAATAGAATGACATCCCATGTTCATAGATTGAAACACTTAATATTGTGGTGATGACAACACTCCCTCAAATGATCTACAGGTTTGATGTTATCCCTATCAAAATTCTAACTTACTTTTCACAGAAATTGACAAGCTGGTCCTAAAATTTATATAGAGATGAAAGCAACCCAAAAAGCCAAAACAATCTTGAAAAAAAAAAAAAACTAAGTTAAAGGACTCACACTCCCTGATTTCAATTTGCTACAAAGCTACAATCAGTGGTACTGGCATAAGGATAAACATATAGATCATGGGATAGAATTGAGAGTCCAGTAATAAACCCATTCATTGATGGTGAACTGATTTTTCACAAGAGTGCCAAGACCATTTAATGGGGAAAGATGGTATTTTCTTTTTATTTTTCTTTTCTTTTCTTTTTTTTTTTTTTTTTAGGGAGACGGAGTCTCGCTCTGTCACCCAGGCTGGAGTGCAGTAACGCGATCTCGGCTCACTACAACCTCCGCCTCCCGGATTCAAGCAATTCTCCTGCCTCAGCCTCCCGAGTAGCTGGGATTACAGGCATGTGCCACCATGCCCGGCTAATTTTTTTGTATTTTTAGTGGAGACAGGGTTTCACCATATTGGCCAGGCTGGTCTCGAACTCCTGACCTTGTGATCCACCCGCCTCGACCTCCCAAAGTGCTGGGATTACAGGCCTGAGCCACCGTGCCTGGCCAAGATGGTATTTTCAACAAATGGTGCTGGGTCACTGGATATTCACATGGAAAAGAATACATTTGACCCCTATCTCATACCATTATATTAAAACTCAAACTAGATTAAAACCTAAATGTAAGAGCAAAAATGATAAAACTGTTAGGAGACACAGGTGTAAGCTTCATGACTGTAGTTTAGGCAATATTTTCTCAGCTATGACACCAAAAGCACAAGCAACCAAAGAAAAAACAGATAAATTAGATTTCATCAAAATTAAAACATCTGTGCCTCAAAGGACAATAAAGTGAAAAGACAACTTACAGAATGAAAGAAAATATTTGCAAATTATACAACTGATAAAGATCACATATCCAGAATGTGTGAAAAACTCTTAAAACTCAACAATTTTTAAAAATCCAATTTTAAAATGGGCGAAGAATTTAAATAGACATTTTTCCAAAGGAGATACACAAATGGCCAATAAGCACATGAAAAGATGCTTGACCTCATTAGTGATCAGAGAAAGGCAAATCAAAACCACAATAAGATACTACTTCACACCCGCTAGGATGGGTATAATCAAAAAAATGAACAATAATGAGTCTTGATGAGGATGTGGAAAAACTTAAGCCCTCATACATTACTGGCGAGCATTAAAATGGTACAGCTTCTGTGGAAAACAGTTTGGCAGTTCCTCAACAAGTTAAATATATATTTTACATTCTTTTTTAAGTGTTACATACATATATTATATATAGGATACATTATATATATATTAGAGACAGGATCTCACTCTGTGGCCCAGGCTGGAGTGCAGTGGTATGATCATAGCTCACTACAGACTCCAACCCTTGGACTCAAGCGATCCTCCTGCCTTAGCGCCACCCCCCAACCCTTAAGCAACTAGGACTACAGGCACACTCCACCACACCCAGCTAATTGTTTACATTTTTTTGTAGAAACAGGGTCTCATTTTCTTGTCCAGGCTGGTCTTGAACTCCTGGCCTCAAGCAACCCTCTCACCTTGGCCTCCCAAAGCCCTGAGATTACACGCATGAGCCACTGTGCCCAGCCTAGATTTTTCATTCTTTGATCCAGCATTTCCATTTTTGGTTATATACCCAAGAGTACTAAAGGCATATGGGCTGTGCACAGTGGCTCATGCCTGTAATCCCAGCACTTTGGGAGGCCAAGGCCGGTGGATCACTTGAGCCTAGGCACTCAAGACAAGCCTGGGCAACATGGTGAAACCCTGTCTCTACAAAAAATACAAAAATTAGCCAGGCATGGTGGCACGTGTCTCTAGTCTCAGCTTCTCGGGAGGCTGAGGTGGGAGGATCACCTGAGCCTGGAGAGGCTGAGACTACATTGAGCCGTGATCACACTGCTGTGCTCCAGCCAAGGCAACAGAGTGAGACCCTGTCTCTAAATAAATAAATAAATAGAATGAAAGCATATGCACACACAAAAACTTGTACATAAATGTTCATAACAGCATTATTCATAATGGTCAAAATGTAGAAACAACCTAGCTTGTGAAGAAATAAAATGTGGTACATCTACACAATAGTTTATTACTCAGCCATAAAAAGGAATAAATGCTGATACATGTTATAACACAAATAAATCCTGAAAACATCATTCTAAATGAAAAAAGCCAGAACAAAAAGGCCACATATTGTGTACCTTTATTTATATGATAGCAGATAAATTCAGATCAAGCAAATCCACAGGAAAAGCAGGTGGATTTATGGTTTTCAGAGGCTAACAGGAGGTAAGCAGTTACTGGGTGCAGAGTTGGTGTGTGTGTTGGGGGGAGGTGATTTAAAATGTTCTGGAATTAGATAGTGGTGAAGATTGCACAATCTTGTGAATACACTAAAAACCGCTGAATTGCACAGTTTAAAATGGTGAATTTTATGATATGTGAATTATATCTCAATTTCATTTTTTTAAAAAAAGAAACAATGGGAAGACAAGACTAATAGATGATTAATAATTAAAAGCTAAATCAGAGAGCAAATAAAGATAATTTAGCTGAATTTTTTTTTTTTTTTTTTTTGAGATGGAGTCTCTGTCGTCCAGGCTGGAGTGCAGTGGCATGATCTCAGCTCACTGCAAACTCTGCCTCCCAGGTTCACGCCATTCTTCTGCCTCAGCCTCCCAAGTAGCTGGGACTAGAGGCACCTGCCACCATGTCTGGCTGATTTTTTGTATTTTTAGTAGAGTAGGGTTTTCACCGTGTTAGCCAGGATGGTCTCAATCTCCTGACCTCGTGATCCACCTGCCTTGGCCTCCCAAAGTGCTGGGATTACAGGCGTGAGCCACCACGCCTGGCCTGGAAAAAATCTTGAAAAAAAGGATTGATTAGACTGTTCTAGGAAGGTGTTGCCTGTCCCCACTGCTGCTTTATTCATTCATTCATTTATTTACTCATTCATCAAATATTTATTGAAAACCATCATGTGGCAAGTCTCATGTGTCTCCCTCTCAAAACTTGGTCAAAGACAACAAACTTCTCATACGAAGGAGGATCATTCTTTGTCAAATGAAGATGAGGACTCTTCTAAACTGGCTTATCATACTATATATCACCATTATTTCTAGAATTTTCATGGAATTTTCCGATTTTTCTTTTATCCTTCCTCCATATCTTGCTTTATTGTTTTTTTCTCTTCTCTAACTCCCAGATTGGAAACAATGTCTTCAACAAAGCTCTTTAATTGTAAGACATGGAAACATATTAAACTAGCTCCAGTAATTGAGTTATTGAAAGGTTACAACAGAAATTCTCATGGACATCCAAGAATAAGAAACAAAAACATTCAAGTGACCCTGGCCTTAGAATGGAAACGTTAGGACCAAAGCATTATTGTCTCCCATGAGACAACTCTCTCTCCCTCCCTCCCTCCTGTCCTTCTTTTACTACATGATTTCTAATCCCTACCAGCTCCCCCATAACTGATGTTGCAAATGGCCTTGGTCTCCTATGGCACAGCCTGTACTGACAACCCTACTGGTAATGGTTCAACTCACCATTACCAAATGAATACAGTCTTTTAGTATCTTAATTCGAGACTTTTTTTTTTTTTTTTTTTGGGACAGGGTCTCACCCTGTCACCCAGGTTGGAGTGCAATGGCACAATCATAGTTCACTGCAGCCTTGAACACCTGGGCTCAACCAGTCCTCCTACCTCAGCCTCCCGAGTAGCTAAGACTACAGGCGCACCACCATGCCCGGCTAATTTTTTATTTTTTGTAGAAATGAGGACTTACTACGCTGTCCAGGCTGGTCTTGAACTCCTGGGCTCAAGCGATGCTCTCACCATGGCCTCCCAAAATGCTGAGATTACAGCATGAGCCACTATGCTTGGCCTCCAGATTCTTTAAAGAGAGAACCTAACTGACCTAGTTTGGATGGATTGTTAGTCACGCTCCCCCCACGCCCTGTCAAATCTGCTGTGCCCACTACTAGGGCTGCTCCTTCCAAAAGAGATGCATGAGATCGTTTCTCTGTGAAGGACCTGTGGGAGAGGAGTCACCCCTACATATGTCTAACACAGAAAACAGCAACTCTTATTGTTCAGTAAGTAGCTACTAGACCCACATGGATATTTTCTTTTTTATTCCTTTTTTAAAACATTTTTTAGAGACAGGGTCTTGTTATGTTGCCAAGGTTGGTCTCAAACTCTAGCCTCAAGCGAGCCTCCCGACTTAGCCTCCTGAGAAGCTGGGACTACAGGTGAGATACATGGCACCTGGCTCTAATTTTCATTTACACTTAAATTAGTTAAAATGAAATAATATTAAAAATTCAGATCCTCAGTCATAGTAGCTACATTTCAACTGCTCAGTTGCCACAGGGGATTAATGACAACTGTATTGGATAGCACAGAAATTTTCTACTGTCTGAGAAAGTTCTACTGGACAGAGTTGTTACAGATGGTAAAAACAACAACAACAAAAAAAAACAAAACAACAAAAAAACCCCACAGGAACATTGCTAAGAATTCTAAGATGATAACCACTATTTATTTTCCAATTCACCCCCCACTTTCAACCCACCAACTAACACATTTACAAATAACCTTTTTTTCTAAGCCTCCTAATCTTCTGATAAGAAATCTAAACTATTACCCCAAAATAATCCACCGAAAAGGCAAAATCTAGGACAGCCCTAGTCAGTTTGGGACAACTAGTCGCCCCACCCATGTTTCACTTCTTTTTTGTAAATTTCTTTCATTCAGTATACAGTCCTTCTACTTCATTTTTTCTGAGTCTTTGTTGTAGCTCCAGTAAGAGAGAGGCTACATTATCCTTTTTTGAGCCTAGGCCAAATGGTCAGTGCTGCCAACAGAGAATAAAATTTCCAGATCATTAAATTCAGTCATGAGGGCTTAAGTGCTAGGTGCAAAGAGCAGCCAGGCAGGCAGCTGTGGTGATCACAGTGGAGTCAGGGGTCAAGGAGGGCACCAAGAAGCACAATTTCTAACCAAATATCTAAGGTGCTGTCTCGGGAGTCTACAAAGCCTAGAGTGGAAGGGGTTAATGCCACAAAGCATTGCAGTGGCAATTAATCTGACTACATATTAGGATCACCTGCCAAGCTTAAAAAGCAGTACCTAGGACTCACTGAAACCAATTAATTCAGAATCTCTGGGACACCCATGTTTTAAGGTTCCCAAGTAATTCTAATGCGCAGTTAAGATCGAGAACTACTTGGTCTAGACAAGCTTGTGAAGCCAGCAGCCAGTGAAAGCTCACAGCAGCAGCTGCTCCAAGGAATTCAGAAAAACTGCTGCTGCTTTTCAGCTAGAAGGGCTCACTGATGTCTTTCTAATGTATCCCACAGAATGTAAAGTGTCTCTGCTGCTCTCTTCCTGGGCTCCATCATTCGTGGTATCCCTAGGAGGGGCACTCTCTCAGGATGAACAGAGGATAGACTTATACCTCGGCAACGCAGAGGCCCAGCCACATTGCAAAATTTAACGGGTGCTCAGGAGTGTCTCTTTCACCATAAAATATCTCTACACCATGAATTTTCACCTGGAATTCCAGTATTTACACATACAGATTGCTGTCTGTATATGTATATACACACACAAACACGTCAAATAAGCATGCAATTTGCAAAATCAAGTGTCTGTAGAGACAGGCAAATAACAGTGATTGAAATAAGCCTGGCTGACTTCCTCTTTTGAAGGGGGAGCTCCTATTCAGCTGCATGTGGGAGTGTATACCCAGTGTTACTAGACTGTACCATTTTTCAAGAAAAGATAGAAATCTAGATTTTTTGAAAAACCAAAACTTTCCCTTTAGAAACAGATGCGGCAACTCATTAAAATGTTTTAAAAACAATGTCCAGGCCCAGTGAAATCTTACTGCAGGCTGGAAAAAGTCCCTTCAAAAATAGAAATGTCTTTGTGAGTAGCAATGGAAGATTTCCTTTCTCTTATCTCTCTGTTGGGAAATTTTTCTTTTTCTACAAAGCAAATATTTCCTTCAGTTTATTCATGAATCCCTCCCTCAATCCTGCTGAGGGCTCAAGATTCCGTTTTCTCTTTGTCTTGAGATTTTCAGAAAGTACTTGAAGTTTGCTGCTTCTATCCCTCACCACCTACCATTTATTTCACTACTTGTAATCTGGCTTCTACCTTCACCTTCTTTCTTCCTTCTTTTTTTTTTTTTTTTTAAGACGGAGTCTTGCTCTTGTTACCCAGGCTGGAGTGCAATGGCGTGATCTTGGTTCACTGCAACCTCCCTCTCCATTTCAAGTGATTATCCGGCCTCAGCTTCCCGAGTAGCTGGGACAGGCGCCTGCCACCACGACCAGCTAATTTTTTACTTTTTTATTTTTAGTAGAGACGGGGTTTCCCATGTTGGCCAGACTGGTTTCGAACTCCTGACCTCAGGTGATCCGCCCACCTCAGCCTCCCAAACTGTTGGGATTACAGGTGTGAGTCACCGCACCTGGCCTACCTTCACCTTCTTACTAAAGCTGTTCTCCCTAGCCTAAGGTCACTAATGACTCCCAACTGGCAAACACAACAGCTTGTTCCCATTTCTCAATATTCTGCAGCTCTCCATAGCACTGGACATTGTCACCAGTCCCCTCAGTCACGGTCATCCCTCAACATGGAGACTAAGTGGTTCAGGCATACTGCTGGCTTGGAATCTGGGCTGCTGGAGATCGGGAAGAGCCCACTCCAGCTTTCTTGTGTCAGAATCTCTACAGAGCTTCTTAGAAATGCAGAATGTTAGACTTAGAAATACAGAAGTCTGCATTACATGAAGTTTAAGATGCTCTGTTCTGGGCTACCCTTCAGTCTAATGTCAGGTTAATTTTCTGAAAGTACAGCTTCAAAATTTCCACATGGTCTATTAAATCAAATATAAGCTTTTCACCATCTTTTAAAGCCTTCCACAACTTGACCACTATTACCTTCCAGAGTCCTGACCCTCCATTGCCATCTGTGATACACCACGGATCTATCAAACTGCACTATATCCTATTCCTGCATCTGGTCCAGACTATAGTGAGGGCATGGGGTGGAGATCAGTTTTGTTCTGTAAATGTTTATTTAGTATGTTCTTGCCTTCCTGCCTTTGCTCTGATTGTTCCCTCTGCCTGCTGAGTCCTCCCCTCCCACCTTACCTTTGCCTACTGAAATCCAAGGCCAAACTTCAGTGCCAGCTCTGGCACTGAAGCTCCATGTGCATGTACAAAGCAGAGGTGACCCAGTCACGCGGGCTGGCTGTAGTTCTGTTTGCATGTGTTCTTGGAAAAATTACAAACCTCTATGAGCCTCAGTTTTCTATTCTAAAACTTAGTGATAATGAAATCTGCTTGCAGAGTTGTTGTAATGGAGAAATAAAATTGTGTGTGTGTGTGGTTTTTGTTTGTTTGTTTGTTTGACACGAAGTCTCACTCTGTTGCCCAAGCTGGAGTGCAGTGGCGAGATCTTGGCTCACTGCAACCTCCACCTCCTGGGTTCAAGCGATTCTCCTGCCTCAGCCTCCCAAGTAGCTAAGACTACAGGCACATGCCACCATGCCCAGCTAATTTTTGTATTTTTAGTAGAGATGGGGTTTCACTGTTTTGGCCAGGCTGGTCTTGAACTCCTGACCTCGTGATCCTCCTGCCTCGGCCTCCCAAAGTGCTGGGATTACAGGTGTGAGCCACCATGCCTGGTCAAAATTGTGTTTCTTATTTAAAGTATTCTTCCTCATTGCAAAAGGATTTGAGGAGAAATGAACTAATATATAAAGCATACCCAGCCCTGCTCCTCTTCCTCCTGTCCACTCCACTTGGTGTCATATCCCCCTCTTGGGAGTCTTACAGCACTTTGAACTTCTTCTGGAACAGTTATCTCATGTCACTTTTTTTTTTTTTTTTTTTGAGATGGAGTCTCCCTGTCTTACCCAAGCTGGAGTGCAGTCGCACAATCTTGGATCACTGCAACCTCCACCTCCTGGGCTCAAGTTATTCTTCTGCCTCAGCCTCCCATCTCATACCACTTTTATGTAATGCAAATATCACCCTCACCTTGACTGTACTCAAGTTCATGATTCCATATCCTCTAGGAAGTTCAATGCTCTTCTTTATATTTTTGGAAATTCTTGGGATGTATGTTCTCATGCTTTCTGCTGGTTCTGAGTTCTCTAATTCCAGTTACTTCTCACATTTCATGGATGTTCAACCATTTCCCCCAAAAAACAGGCATGGAAGAGCTCCATTTCTTAAATTATTCCCCATATCAACCTCCCCCCACCCACCCAAGAAAAAAACTAGCATTTGGGGCTGGGCATGGTGGCTCAACCCTGTAATCCTAGCACTTTGGGAGGCCGAGGCGGGCAGGTCACCTAAGGTCAGGAGTTTGAGACCAGCCCGACCAACGTGGTGAAACCCCGTCTCTACTAAAAATACAAAAATTAGCCAGGCATGGTGGCGTGTGCCTGTAATCCCAGTTGCTGAGGCAGGAGAATCGCTTGAACCCGGGAGGCGGAGGTTGCAGTGAGCTGAGATCGCACCACTGCACTCCAGCCTGGGCCACAGAGTGAGACCCTGTCAAGAAGGAAGGAAGGAAGGAAGGAAGGAAGGAAGGAAGGAAGGAAGGAAGGAAGGAAGGAGAAGGGGAAGGGGAGGGAAGGGAAGGAAAGGAAGGAAGGGAAAGAAAGGAAAGGAAGGAAAGAAAAAAGAAAAGAAAGAAAAGAAGAGATGTCCTACCTATTTCAAAATCCCTTCAGGTGCCCCCCACCCCACCTGTGGACTTGCTTAGGGCCCCTGCTCCTCCCAGCTCCAGCCTCCTACCTGCTGCCAAGCCCTGTCCTCACCAATCCCTGTCTGTTTCCAAGCTCCTACTCCTCAGGCACCAGAACTTCCAGTTCTCTCCTTTGTTACACAGAGCAGTTTAGTTTTCTAGTCCAAAATCCAAAGCCTCATTAATGTGCTCTGCTGGGAACACAAAAACAAACAAAAACAAAGCACCTTTGCCTCTGACCCTTGGGCAGCTTGGAAGACCTAGCAGAGGCTTCACAATTTATCTTTTTCCCCTTTATTTCATTTTTCTTCTTTTTTCTTGCCCATCTCCAGCACTAAATCTCTGTCAATGAAAGTAAGCTTTATAGCAACTTGTTTTCTCAGTGATGTGAATTATGGCAACCCTCTTAGAAGACAAAGGTGCTAAATGTGATGTTTTAAATAACATATTTATTTAAGCTTGTATTGGAACTTGTACCATAGTCGTTTCCCCTCAGCAGACTACAGTTATTGAGGGTGGACAATGTCTTATTCATTTTGTGTCTTTGCAATGCTTGGCCCCATGCCTGACAGGGAGTGGGCGCTCAATAACTGTTTAGTTGAATGGACTTGAGGGTGGACTATCTAACCTCTTGACCCTCCTCAGGGCTATTTGAAATGAAAGATTAGATGTATGAATCAATTATCTTAGCCATTATAGACTAAATATCTTTTTAAATTTTCACCAAAATGTAAACAAATTTCTAGGGAAGAAGTAATGTTTTAAAATTTACTATGTATTAAATACATATAATTATCTGCATTTGTATTCCATTTCCACTGTCTTTTTAGTGAGATCAATGTCTAGTATCTCTACCCTTGCTGTCTCTGGATCATATTCAATTGAAAGAAGCCACTAAAATTTGTAAAAACTAGTTGCATACATTTTTGATGGGCTAAAGTGGCAAGTAATCACCACAATAAAAGTTTCATTGATATTCTAATTTCCAATACGATGTGAATTTTAAATATCATTAATTGCATGTAAAATTCTTCATAACAGCTGCCTTTTAGCTATCAGTTATTAGTAAGTGGTCATAATACACATTTATTAACTCTTCCTGAGAGAAATTACAGAGACAACAGAATTATGGGTTGATATTTTGTGAACATAAATTTAAAAGATCTACAACAGTAAATTTCTTAAGTCTTTTGGCAGTCTTTTCTATATATTTAATTGAGGGATAAAACAGCAAAAACATGTGAGGGAGGAACATAGACCACATTCTTTTCTTCTTGGTCTTAGCAGTGTTGATTAAAGCTGTTTAGGGTGTTCTAAATATAAGCCCTTGGAATTCTTCGATAGAGATTTTTTTTTCTAGAATGAATTCCAATCTCTTCACTGATTTCTTAAATGCTCACAACGTGGTTTTCATTGCCACAAACTTCCTTAAAATAGCTAATTGCCTTCCTTGGGCTTATGAAGTCCAATTGAGTTTGACAGGTTATCACTCAAATATTTAGATTTCAATTTAAAAATTCAAACATCTAGATGTTTCTAGATGGGTTTCTTTTCTAAGTATTTAGGTGGCTTTGGGGTGCTCCTTCACGTATGACACATATCAAGAAGACTGATTAATGTTAACCAAGTGTATAGAAGATTTTGTTTGTTTGTTTGTTTGTTTTTTGAGACAAGATCTCGCTCCGTTGCCCAGGCTAGAGTGCAGTGGTGCCATTTCAGCTCACTGCAACCTCTGCTTCCTGGGCTCAAGTAATCCTCCCACTTCAGCCTCCTGAGTAGCTGGGACTACAGGTGCATGCCACCACGCCCAGCTAATTTTTGTTTTTTTGTTTTGTTTTTTGTTTTTTGGTAGAGACAGGGTTTCGCCATGTTGGCCAGGCTGATCTCAAACTCCCGGGCTCAAGTGATTCGCCTACCTTGGCCTCCCAAAGTGCTGGGATTCCAGGTGTGAGCCACCGCGCCCAGCCAGAAGATTGTCTTTGAAACATCAATATTAGTATACAGTAAGAACTTCAACTGTAAGAAAAATTATGTTATCCATCTAGGGTCATCTATGATCTACAAACAGTATTGCTGTACATTCAAAATCAGATTGTTTTCAAAAAAGTGGTTTTAATATTCATAGAATTAAAAACAGAATAACTTGGATTTCCTAGTGGTTAATCTAATTCCCAAGATATTAATAAGATTTAAAGCTTATGAGAGAAAAGAAGGACAATGAGTAGGTATGAATAGTAATGCAAAAATGTAATACTAGTATTTTGGCAGTTCAGTTATAGTTGCCAATGGTAATTATAACCATTAAACAAACATTTATTAAACAAATATTTATTGAGTACCTGCTGTGAACTTAATAAGTCACTTTTTCTCCCTAGTAAGGGGTTTTTGGTCTGCTATCTAGGACCATTCACTCTCTGGTATCTACTAGATAATCCTTGACCTAAAATTCTCTAAGTCCCTTATTAAACTCTCTCTTCGCAATACTTCACAATGATCTTCAGAAGCTTTTGTCAGGTTGTTAAACTATTGTTCTGTCCCCCTCAAGGGCAGAGAACCTCTGATAGCTAGCTAAATCCAAGCTGATTTGCAAACCAATTAAGGCTAAAGATGCCTTGAATATACATGGGGTGAGGCAGCCATTTGTGTGGAAAGATTTGAGATAAGAAAGATCTTCTACTAAGAATACCAGTTGCTGGCTGCAGTGGCTTATGCTTACAATCCTAGCCCTCTAGGAGGCCAAGGCAGCAGGATTGCTTGAGCCCAGGAGTTTGAGACCAGCCTACACATCATAACAAGATTTCATCTCTACAAAAAATTAAGAAAAAGGCCGGGCACGGTGGCTCATGCCTGTAATCCCGGCACTTTGGGAGACCGAGGCAGGCAGATCACGAGGTCAGAAGATCAAGACTACCCTGGCTAACACGATGAAACCCCTCTCTACTAAAAGTACAAAAAATTAGCCAGGCATGGTGGCATGCGCCTGTAGTCCCAGCTACTCGGGAGGCTGAGGCAGGAGAATCACTTGAATCTGGGAGGCAGAGGTTGCAGTGAGCCAAGATTGGGCCACTGCACTCCAGCCTGGGTGACAGAATGAGACTCTGTCTCAAAAAAAAAAAAAAAAAAAATTAAGAAAAAAAATTAGCCTGGAGTGTTGGAGTGCACCTGAAGTCCTAGCTACTTGGGAGGCTGAGGTTTGGAAGATTCTACTTTTTAATGATCAAATGTCTATTTAACCATGTTTATAATGAATTATAAGTGACTTTAAGCACATCATTATTAATTGACTGTATATCATTGTATATTTGCATCAGTTTTATTTGTGGCCCATAATTTTCCAATAAGCCACTGCCAAATGACATGTATTGAAAAACATCTCAAATTTGCTGTATGGTAACATTCAATTCATTATATGCTCCCAATGGGTCTATACTGTGGAATTAGCTTTCATCATACCTACATACTTACTCACTTATCATACTTAAGTGAAGTATAATAACTTATTGTGCTGTTTTGCCATTTATAGATATTGTTTTAAGATATATAAAATGTGTAGAGGCCCTTATTCCTGTAAGTAAGCTAAATGTTTCAAGCTAGAAGTTTACTGTAGCTTTTTTATTCTCTTTAGGTTTTTATTATCAAAAAGTTTTTTGTTTTTTGTTTTCCCCAACAAGAAAAAGTAGGTCCAGAGACGCTGGTGCCTTCATCCAACACTTGTGAAATGTTAAAGCACACATTTTGGTGCCCAACAGGCCCTTAATAAAATTCCAGCTCTGCCACTTAATGTGTGTCCTTGGGCTCAACGTCTCATATCCCTCATATATAAAATGGGAATAATAACACCTTCTATGTAGAGTACTCGTGAGGCTTAAGCGTACCTAGACCTTCAAAGCAATTATTCAATGAATGGTAGCCATTATTATTGTGTACTTTGTGATTAAATGATGAATTTAACCTCACACCTGTAACCCCAGCACTTTGGGAGGCCAAGGTGGGTGGATTGCTTGAGACTAAGAGTTTGAGATCAACCTGGACAACATAGTGAGTGAGACCCCTGTCCCTAAAAAAAAAAGTAAAATTAGCCAGGTGTAGTGGCATGTGACTGTAGTCCCAGCTACTTGGGAGGCTGAGGTAGGAGGATTGCTTGAGCCTGGGAGGTTGAGGCTGCAGTGAGTCATGATTGTGCCACTATACTCCAGCCTAGATGACAGAGCAAGACCCTGTCTCAAAAATAAAAATTAAAAAGATGAACCTTGCCTGCCCAGGCCTTGGAAGACACCTAGTCTAGGGTGAGGCCAGGCAGACTGTTATGGAATTGGTAGGTGGGATTTTTGTGTTGTAGCCTAGGTCCAACACAAGAAAGTTGGTGCCATGCTCCTTGTACTGACTTGCATGTTTTAGGGATCCAGGAAGCTGAAGTAAATTGCCATGCTGTCACAGCAGGAACTTCTGATCTTGCACAGACATGGTAACCCAATTTTCTATTTAGCTATAGAGGGGTTAATATGGATTATATAGAAACCCCTTTGGCCTTCTTCTCATCAACTGAATGAGACATTCCAGGACTTGCAAAGAGGCCCTTTCAAATAATATCAGGTGCTCAAGGGGATAATTAAGAGTGTGTCTTAAGCCCACGAGTTTGAGCTCTCTTTGTGTGCCAGAGCAGCTTACTCAACAGCCTGGTTTTCTACCTGTACAGCAGAATACAGGAAGCTGTTCCTCAGAAATTGCTAGAAAGCTAGTATGGTTCAGGATACTAATGAGCATAATTACTCAAAGGAACTTGACAGGTGGACCCTACAGGTAAGCTAAACTAGAAACAGGGTAGTGGTACAGATAATCTTGACTTTGTCCTAAAGCTCAGGGATAGAGCCTGAATCTCTCCCTTCCCTTTGGGCAGAGGAGAGGAGAACTTAGCCTGATTAGGACACTGGCCAAGGAGCACAAGGTAAGCTGGGGCTTCACTGGACGGGAAACACAGAAGCTATAGGAGCAGAAAAAGTCAAAATTATGCAGGACAGCTGATATGGTATGGGAGTGTCCCCATCTAAATGTCAACTTGAATTGTATGTCCCAGAATTCCCACGTGTTGTGGGAGGGACCCAGTGGGAGGTAGTTGAATCATGGGGGCCAGTCTTTCCCGTCCTATTCTCATAATAGTGAATAAGTCTCACGAGATCTGAAGGTTTTATCAGGCATTTCTGCTTTTGCTTCTTCCTCATTTTTCTCTTGCTGCCGCCAAGTAAGACGTGCCTTTCACCTCCCACCATGATTCTGAGGCCTCCCCAGCCATGTGAAACTGTAAGTTCAATTAAACCTCTTTTTGTTCCCAGTTTCGCATATGTCTTTATCAGCAGCATGAAAACGGACTAATACAATGGCCAAGATCCAAAGGGCCAGAAGTGTAAAGAGCACCAAATCTAGGGGTTTAGTTAAGAAAAAAGGCAGCTAGTGTAAGAAAAGGCAGAATATAAGCAAGGCAGAATGAAATGTGGTAGAGGGGTACAAAAAGGGAGAGAAAGGAATGGAGTTTCTGAAACATTTTCCAGAATATCATTTAATGACTTGTTGCAGGGACTGAAGAGGTGTTGATGGCAAATGCTGTGTGTGGGTGAGCACAGATTAAAGGGTCTGGGATAAAGGAGGCAGGTAAGAGGGAGGTCAGTTATTATCTCAGCCGAGGCTGGTTTTAAACTTCTGTGGTTCAGCTCTTAATCCAGAAAGGGGAACTTCCCACCTCTTCCCCTTCCCCACCAAAAGCAAAGCCCTTGTGTGGATATTCTGGTCATGGCAATTTTGGTGAGGAGTCAACCATGGTAATCATATGGGGAGTAAGCCTGAAGGAACTTCACTCTGCTGAGCAGACCATGGGTGGAGTCAAGTCTGCATTGGGGTGGACAGGAAGGATGACTGATTTGGTCCCTGTGTGTAGACAAAGGGGTTCTTCAGTAAGTCTGTGTCTCTGAGATTTAGCCTTTTATTCATGGGCCCTTAAACAGTGCCCCCTTTTTATGTTTTTTTGTTTGTTTGTTTTCTTTCTTTCTTTTTTTTTTTTTTGAGACAGGGTCTCACTCTACCACCCAGGCTGGAGTGCAGTGGCACAATCTCAGCTTACTGCAGCCTTGGCCACCTCCAGGCTCAAGCAATCTTCCCACTTCAGCTTCCCAAGTAGGTGGGACTACAGGCGTGCACCACTACACTCAGCAGATTTTGTTTATTTTTGTAGAGGTGATGTCTCACGATATTGCCCAGGCTGGTCTCCCACTCCTGGGCTCAAGCAATTACCCACTTTGGCCTGCCAAAATACAGGGATTACTAGGGTAAGCAACCATGCCCGCCTTGGTGGTCCTTTCTGAGATCTGCTCACCTTGCTCCTCTTGAGCAATGATGCAAAGCCTTCTTAGGCCTCTTCTCCAGGATCAACTCCTGATTCCCAAAGGGTCCTCTGGTAAGCCCCTCCCGTGGGAAACCCCTCTCATGGGACAAGCCTTCCTCCCCTACTTCTTTTTTCTCTCTGAGGCATTGCTTGTCTTCCTTTACATTGCCTTTTCTTCCTGTGACACTTTCACAATATATTTTGAGAATTTAGAAATTAGTTTACTAATTAAAAACTGAAAACCTCACATTCCTTGAGGGAAGGGAGAGCTTAACTCCACATCCTCCCTGGCAGTGAGGTGGAACATTCGTATTCCATCTTTCTACTGCAGAGAAGCAAGGGAAGACAGGTTTCCACAGTGAGCAGTCTGAAAGTTTGTAAGCTACCGCAAAATGTTCACATGAAAGGGGATCAAAAGCCTTTAGAGGAGAACCAGACATCCTCAAACCAGGAACAAAACCAAGTTTGGACTTAGAGCTAGAAGCAGGGGTGGGGAGCTGCATAGATAGGAAGCACAACAGAGGGGAGAAAAGTTAAATAGCATATATTTGTCTTCTCCACTGAATTATAAATTCCTCAATGGCAGGGATCATGTTATTTGACTTTCTGTTCTCAGCATCTAGTAGTTATTAACACACAGTATTGTGAGCATTGGTATTAGGCAAAAACAATCAGACAAACAAAAAAAAAACACATAATAAATGCTCAATAAATATTTATGAAATGAATTAAACTGACCAAATTGTTTTCATGGTAGGAATTTATACATATGTTCAAAGCCCCAGGCTGCCTTAAAATTCCTAGCATCTCAGATAACTTTTGAGGATTCAAGAGTTCATTGATATACATTCTTTTTTTTATTTTTTATTTTGTTATTTTTATTTATTTATTTTTGGAGATGGAGTCTTGTTCTGTCACCCAGACTGAAGTGCAGCAGTGTGATCTCATCTCACTGCAACCTCCGCCTTCTGGGTTCAGGCGATTCTCATGCCTCAGCTTCCTGAGTAGCTGGGATTACAGGCACGAGCCACCGTGCCTGGCTAATTTTTGTATTTTTAGTAGAGATGGGGTTTCACCATATTGGCCAGTCTGGTCTTGAACTCCTGACCTCAAGTGATCCACCTGCCTCGGCCTCCCAAAGTGCTGGGATTACAGGCGTGAGCCACCTAACATACATTCATTTAATGTTTCAATACATCTTGAAACATTAATTGAGATTCCACAACCTTTTGGGGATTCAAAATATATTGAAACATTAAATGAATGTATATCAGTGAAGGTCCTGAGAACTAGGAGAAAGACAAAAGGAAATAGGCAGATAAGTACCTTGGTGTAGAAAAATAAAGTAAGTGATGACTCTTTTGTTCCAAAGGCTGTTGCCTTTTAATTCCATTCTACTCGATCTAACTAGAGCACAGCTAGAAATATGGAATAAATAATGCTTATCTCCAAAAAGCATTTTTTATCAAAATGATGCAGGCAATAGGGCAGGAACTACAAAAAGGAAAATGTCACACAGATTCTGGGGTCTGACTGGTGTGGAGAATCAATCACTTTGCTAAGGCTCAGTCTGGTCAGCATAAGGATTTGTGTTGTGGGAATATTGTTTTGCTTTTCTCTTTATTTCATCCTTCTGTCCATTTTTCTCACGCTCTTCCATTTCCCTTTGCTTCCAAGGCCACCTCTAGTTCTATTCTCCACTTCCCCATCTTCAATGACCCAATATGAAATGTCATCACATTAATCTTGTTAACTCTCACATGTCCTGTTCAATCTGTCAAAGTATAGATAGTCATCCTGCAGTTCCTTCCGGAAGGAGGGGTCAAAAGATGAAACTGACCTACTTCTGGCCATTCCAGGCCTGTGCAGGACAACTTTGCTGTATATTTAAAAGTACTCTTTCTCTCTATTAGACCACACACCATGCCGTATCGTAATTACTTGTTTACTCATAGTGAATGTCACTATCATTTGCTTCTTTGCTATTTAAAGCAAGAAATGATTTCTTTAAATCTTCAAATTTAGCACAGCGTCTGACATACAGTAAGTATTTAATAAATGAGTGAAAGGGATGAAGGGAAGAGAGAAGGAGGGAGCAAAGGAAAAAAGGAAGGAACAAAGGAGGAGGAAAAAAGTTAGTTAATTAGTTGGGAAATTCTATTCAAAAAAGAGAGTAAAATTTGACACTCGATGATTTGTGGAAAGCAATTATTCATAGGCAAACAAAATCACTGTAACTGCTCCTCAGCCTGGTCACTGGAAGTGAACTGGCTAATTAGGGAGCATATCTTGAGTTAGGTCAGAGAGACTAACATCATAAGATCACAATATGTTGCAGCCTGCAGAGTAAGGTAGGAAATTTAAGCAATTATTTATTTTTGTTTTTTTAAGGGTCCTTAATTCTACAAATACAACCATCAACAACAAACACTAAGCCGAACTAACCAAATAACAAACTTCATTTTGTTTTTCAGGCAACTTAAGGGAAGTTTTATTTTTGACTTTGTAGCTGCACTTCTCTAGTTCTCTTATTTCTCTTTGTACATATAATGATTATCTTAATGACTGCCTTCCTCACAAATGCCTTTGAAAGTGATCCACTTTAGGCCGGGCACGGTGGCTCACACCTGTAATCCCAGCACTTTGGGAGGCTGAGGCAAGTGGATCACCTGAGATCAGGAGTTTGAGACCACCCTGGCCAACATGGCAAAACCCCGTCTCTACTAAAAATACAATAAGCTGGGTGTGGTGGCACGCACCTGTAGTCCCAGCTACTCAGGAGGCTGAGGGAGGAGAATCGCTTGAGCCCGGGAGGCGGCGGTTGCAATGAGCAGAGATGGCACATTGCACTCTAGCCTGGGTGACAGAGTGAGACTCAGTTTCAAAAAAAGAAAGAAAGAAAGAAAATGATTCATTTTAAATAAATTAGTTCATTGAATTAGAAGAGGAGATTTTCCCAAAAAAACTACTTTGGTAAAATAAATAACTTTCTGTCTTTAAATCAAAATATTGTTCCAGGAAACATGGGTTTTGTGAATCCTGGGGCCACTGAGACTAAGTATTCTTATTGGCTTCTTATTGGATTGACACCTTGACTGTCTTTACTATATGTCCCCTTCTCTCTTCCAACCAAGAAATCATGTAAGCTGATCTCAACCCCTAACCTCCATTGACCCCCATGACATCTGGGAGAAGAGCAAGGAAAAGAGGAAGTGCTGGAGGCTGAGCTATAAGTGAAAGATACTGTATTACTTAAATTATTACAATTTAACAGAAAGATCCTGAGATATGATTAGTGACAAAATTAAGTCCAATCCGGTTGCTGCTACTGAGGAAGATTATATTCCCTGGAGAAGATTTTTAAAGCTACATATAGTGTTTAGAATGTTTGGTCCCAACACACTTATGTACCTGCATCAAAATAATTTTTAAAAAAAGACAAGTAGATTTTAGGCACTAAATGCTTACAGGCTATAATGCTTGTTGATAGTACCCAAATTACTAGACATGGTCAGGCTTTCTTTCTGCAGTGGATTTACAGAACAGTAACAACTTGAAGACTAGGAGGAAATGGATATTATAGATGATAATGACATGTTGTAAATAATTGTTTATGTCTTAATAAAGGATCTCCTCCTGGTTGTTTAAATTATTTGAACAATAAGCAAGAACAAATATAAATAATCCAGATTTTAATTAATTATGTTTGTCTTTGATAATGTTGCCAGTTGTTAAACACCACTTAGATAACAATTTTGACATACATTATCTCTTATGGTTACTCTGACCAAATAAGGCATCCCTTTTTACAGAAGAAGAAAATGAGGCTAAGAGACATTAAACTTGCCCCAGATTATTCAGCTAATAATTTCCAGAATTTGGCTTCAAACCCAGGTGTATTTTACCTCAAACTAGGACCATTCTGTTTCTCTTTCAACTTGTTGCCTTCTTATTGTTACAGCCAATCAAGATTTATATTCGTTTTTACTTTCCACAGTTTTAAAGATTGCTCAGAGACAACTACCAAGAGTCCTTGGAAATTGAAACATGGACAACAGCAAAGCATGCCATAGTTTAAAACGGAAATAGGCGCGGTGGCTCACACCTGTAATCCCAGCACTTTGGGAGACCAAGCCGGGTGGATCACCTGTCAGGAGTTCGAGACCAGCCTGACCAACATGGAGAAACCCCATCTCTACTAAAAATACAAAATCAGCCTGGTGTGGTGGCACACGCCTGCAATCTCAGCACTTTGGGAGACCAAGCCGGGTGGATCACCTGACGTCAGGAGTTCGAGACCAGCCTGACCAACATGGAGAAACCCCATCTCTACTAAAAATACAAAATCAGCCTGGTGTGGTGGCACATGCCTGTAATCTCAGCTACTCAGGAGGCTGAGGCAGGAGAATTGCTTGAATCCGGGAGGCAGAGGTTGCGTGCGGTGAGCCGAGATCGCGCCATTGCACTCCGGCCTGGGGAAACTCTGTCTCAAAAAAAAAAAAAGGAAATAGACTTTACAAAGCAAATAACCTATAGCTCTAAGCACCACAAAGGGTTATGAAACATATAACCATATAAAATATTTTCATGGCAGGACCATGGGGAATTAAAGAAAATAGTGAAGGTTATAGAAGTAGCACAAAGGTCAGGTTACTTTTTGTTGTTGTGTTAATAGTTTGAAAAGATCAAGCTTTTGGAGATGATCCTATCCAAGTGCAAAGGTTTTGCTTTTGAAAAACTACTAATGGTAAGCAACATGCATTTAGCTTTTCCTACAACTACTTCTCCATATTTCAGTCCTAATATTATAAAGACAAAGAGGAAACCACTTTGACTTTTTTTCAGGTTAAAAATTCAAAATCCTGAAAGCACATGCAATTGAGAATATTTACAAAGGAAACTTATAGGAAAATTGCCTTGCATAGGGTAGATAAGTCATAACCGTTTGTTAGTTTGACTTTTATTGGAAGGAAAATGCTTTTTTAATTTTTGGTTAATCTCTCCTGATAATTTTATTTATACAAAAAGTTGATTTATTTTTCCTCTACCAACAGTTTCATAAACGTTTCCATGCCTTTGCTCCTGATGAATCTAATGCTAATATGAGATCTTAAATTTATCTGGCATTTCTATTTCATGATTAAACTACTGATTTATAAGTGCAACATCCAAAAAATAATAAGTTTATGATTCTCTCCTAGTTAGGTAATGGAAATATATCCCATTAGTAACATTGCCTCATGTGGTTTCTAGAGAATAACAGTTGTTTTTCTTAAGTTAATCTTATTGTATCATTTATATTAATGACTTCAGAAGAAGAAAATAAATAAGATTCATAGTTGAGCACACAAGACTTGTTACAAAAGATATAACAAAGAAATAAGCGAGGCCGGGCACGGTGGCTCACACCTGTAATCCCAGCACTTTGGGAGGCCGAGATGGGCGGATCACGAGGTCAGGAGATTGAGACCATCCTGGCTAACATGGTGAAATCCCGTCTCTACTAAAAATACAAAAAAAATTAGCCGGGCGAGGTGGCGGGCGCCTGTAGTCCCAGCTATTCGGGAGGCTGAGGCAGGAGAATGGCGTGAACCCGGGAGGCGGAGCTGGCAGTGAGCCGAGATCGCGCCACTGCAGTCCAGCCTGGGCGACAGAGCGAGACTCTGTTTCAAAAAAAAAAAAACAAAAACCACAAAAAACAAAGAAATAAGCATACAATGTCAAATAAATGGATGCATTTTATATATAAATGTATTTATATAACATATATATACTATATATAGTAATTATACAATGCATTTATTTGATATATTTGATTATATGACATATAGTAATACATACACATATATAGGATGTAATGTGTATCTATTTATATGTGTAACACATCCATTTATTTGACATTGTACATGCCTTTTTTGTGTATTTTAAACAAATGATGTTAAGAAGGATATTCACTGAAATGAGGTTGCCTGTAGTTGGTGGGATTACAGGTAATTTTTATTTTTTATTTTCTAAGTTATTTTCAGTTTTTACAATAAACATGTTTATTTTTACAAAAATAATAGATTTCTCAAAAATAAAAAAACAGAAATTATAATTACAGGGAATAAATTACACTCCATCCTAAATTCTACATCAAACAAGAAGCATACATTAAACACCTGGATACCATGTTGTTCTGAGACAGAGTCTTGCTTTGTCACCCGGGCTGGAGTGCAGTGGTGTGATCTCGGCTCACTGCCTCCTGGGTTCAAGTGATTCTTATGCCTCAGCCTCAAGTAGCTGGGATTGCAGACATGTGCCACCATGCCTGGCCAATTTTTGTATTTTTAATAGAGACTGGGTCTCACCATGTTGGCCAGGCTGGTCTTGAACTTCTGACCTCAAGTGATCCACTCACCTTGACCTCCCAAAGTGTTGGGATTACAGGTGTGAGCCACCGTGCCTGGCCCCAACTCCAAGTCTTTCTTTATGAGAAAATGCCACAGATAATTCAACAACTATTCTTAGCAATTTACCATCACGGTGTCTTCCCAAAGCATCATTCTTGATTTTTACAGAAACAAAAATCATCTTTTTGTTTGCATACTTGTGTTTATGTAACATTTAATCCAATTATAATAATTACAATAATAAGTATAAGAGGATGGTAAGCACCAGCTAACTCAACTAATGGGAGCAGAAGTGTGTAGGTGGCTGGCTTAGATCGGGTTTCCCAGGAAACCTGATGGAGATTTGGAGATAAGAGGTTCACTGGTAATTGTCAGGAACAACACTCATAAGGAAGAGAAGAAATCCCAAAATTGGGCAGAGGGAAAACTGTAATGTGGTAGCAATGGAGGCCCCCACCAATCCCTGGAAGATCTCTGAAGCAGAAATGACTTTTCAAAGTTGTCCCAAAACAACAAGGACCTTTAGGCTCCTAAATCCACTGACTAGTCATTGGATGTGGACTGCCCCTGTGGCAGAGGTATAACTTGAGTAAGACAACTTCCTTCTCCCAAGGGCATTTCCTGGAGAGGGATTCAGCTGTGGGTCCTTGACATCTCAATACTTTCAGTAGCTAAAAATATGAGCGCCTCAGTCCTGGTGGGTGTGGTAATCTGGGTTGCATACCGTAGCCTGCAGCCACCACAGCCCATGCTTGCACCACACAGATCCACATGCTTTATATATTTACTCCATATGGGAATAACTCTTCTAGCATTCTGATTGGTCTCATTTCCTGGAAACTGTTAGAAGAGGGAGGTTAGTGGAATGAGCTACATTTGCCACCCCTGCAGCTCATGGCCAGGCCACATCTGATCCTCACTGTCTCCTTTCTGCTTCTCATTCTACACCCCCCCCACCCTTAGCCAACACCTCTGCTGCTCTAGGTGGCTCTTCTTGCAGGGTGACCCAGACTCTTATCCCCCTGGTGGTCTGAGTCCCTTGTCACCACACCCTTCTCTGACTATGGCAGCTACACTTATCCATTTACCATCAACACTGAACAGGGCAGTGTTAAAAAATTATTCAATAACATTTGTTAAACCATGGTAAAGCAGACTTTATTCAGGACCATTCAGAGAGGCATAGAAACCACTGCAATCAGATTTTGCAGTAAGGCAAAGAGATTGGGCTCAACTCCAAATGCAGCTTCGGCAAAGTGGGAATTTATAGCCAAGGAGCAGAGTGGGGCTCAGTGGATGGAAATTACATAAAGGAAACATCAAATGTAAGGGGGATTCTCTGGCTAAATCGACTGAACAGGATTCTTGCTAAAGACAGAGCAGGATGATCGGACATCACGTGGGGAGAAAGTGGAAGATGAGGAACAGGATCAGCTTTCCAGGTTGATCAGATTGATCAGAATCAGCTTTCCAGGTTGGTCAGATTTTCCAGGTTGATCACATATTGAGGGTGGGGGGTTCTTGCTAAACTGACTTAGCATGTTCTTTGCTAAAACTGGATTTTACAAGGAAGTGCACAGATGGGCCTAGGAGAAGTTTTAGGAGCCCGACTAAAGTTTGGCCAAGCCAAAAATTTTTATCGGGGGTAACAAGAGATACCAATCCCAATAGATCTCTTAGGTGTTTAACTTATTCTTTCCTGCCTTAATTGTATAAATTAAGTGTTATTTCCTTCTGATGAGTAAATTCAATTACCCTCAGGTGTGTTAATTATTTTGTTCCCTGTTAAGGAGCCCTTAGTAACCGGACTGCATTTGTGGCTGAAATTTTAATGGGACTAGTAATAAGCCTCATAGTGGAAGCACTCCTCTTTGACAACTAGGACCTCCAGACACCCAAAGCCTAGGACTGAGGGGACAGGAAGAGGTCTCCAAGTGGGTCACTCCTAACAAAGGCAAGTGGGGTCAATCTAACTTTCACCAGTTGGTTCTCTGTCTCATAGAGAGCCCACTGATCGGAGACACTGTAGCATATACAGTCATTAATTTAGGGTCCTCTCTTGGCAGAGTATCATCTCCAAGCTGACGCACAGCTACACCTTCAAAAGACCATTCTATCACTCTCCTGGTCAGCAGCTTCCATGGGGTATAGTATGTGAGAGGTCCCATGGACATGTGTCCAGTGATGTACATGTAAGCCACCTAGAGCAGCAGAGGTGTTGGCTGAGGGCGAGGGGATCTAGAATGAGGAGTAGAAAGGAGACAACGTGGATCAGTTGTGGCCTTGCCATGATCTTCCAAACTGTCTCCTTCCAAGCCCCTGACCAACCAGCCAACTCTTTGTTACTGTCCCTGGGTTTAAAGTATATTCTCATCTTGGTCCACCTCTCATTGATGTGAATGGGGTCTCTTGTTCTGAAGCAATATTACACAGATTCCAGGTTGGTGATATAAATATTCTGCTAAAACACCCTCCAACAGTGGTGCTGGCTGAGGCCCTGAGGGCAGAAAAGCAAACACATGCCTAGAATATATTTGATTATGGTAAAGATAAATCAACTTGTCACCAAGTATCCGATTGGTCTCCTTGAGGAATGATCCTGTGTCGGGAACCGAACTTGGGTCTCGTTGCTGGCAGGTTGGACATATGGTCTTGGTAAGTGGGAATCTATGGTGTAGGGCCCATGCGTAGCTTCCACTGCTGCTGCAGAAGCCATTCAGTTCCCAAACCCAGTGTACCAGCATGGGGGTGGCTGATGGCAGGGGCTGCCTGTCAGCAACTGGCCAGGTCATTTTGTCCAGTTGGTTGTCTTGTGCCTGCTCTCTACTTGGTTGTCTTGGGTGTGAACATGTAGTACAAAGACATTCCCACTTCATGTCCCTTCCATAGGCTCAACCACATGCTTTTCCCCCAGATATCCTCCACTCTCATCTTCCAAACTGTCTCCTTCCAAGCCCCTGACCAACCAGCCAAACCCTTTGTTACTGTCCCTGGGTTTAATGCATATGCTTATCCTGGGCCGCTTCTCATACACAAAGTGAATGACTAAGTGCCTTAACTGAAACCCTCTCCAGTAAATTTCCCCTCACTAATGTTCTTTAGGCCCCCACAAAAGTTGGGCTAACCCAACTTTTAACTATTCTGTTCTGTAGAAGACACTCCTAAGTGAATAAAAAGGCAAGCCACAGACTTTAGAAAATACTTGCAAATCACGTCTAACCAAAAAAACTTGTATAAACAATGTATAAAGGATATTCAAAACTCAACAATAAGAAAACAAAGAACTCATTACAAGCCAGGCACAGTGGCTCATGCCTGTAATCCCAGCACTTTGGGAGACTGAGGCCGGTGGATCACTTGAGGTCAGGAGTTCAAGACCAGCTAGGCCAACATGGTGAAACCAGTCTCTACTAAAAATAAAACAAATTAGCCAGGCTTGCTAGTACATGCCTGTAATCCAGCTACTTGGGAGGTTGAGGTAAGAGAATCGCTTGAACCCAGGAGTGGGGGGTTGCAGTGAGCTGAGATTGCACCACTGCACTCTGGCCTGGGCAACAGAGCGAAACACTGTCTCAAAACAAACAAACAAAAACAAAACCAAAAAAACCCACAATATAAAATGGGAAAAAATTTTGAATAGACACTTCACCAAAGAAGATATTCAGATGGCAAGTAAGTACATGAAATGGTGATCATTTGTTTTAGGGAAATGCAAATTTAAATCACAGTGAGATGCCACTACACCCCTATTAGAATGACATTAGAGTGATTTATGAGGTTGTAGAACAAAACTAAAATTCGGATGCATTTCTGGTGGGAATGCAAAATAGTTCAGCCATTTTGAAAAAATGACTTTTTTAAAAAATAAAGTTAAACACGTTAAGCATTCACCAAACAATCCCACTCCTAGGTATTTTATTAATAATCACCCTAAATTGGGAGTAACCCCAATGTCCTTCAACTAGTGAATGGATAAACTGTAATCATCTATACAACAGAATACTGTTTAAACCACTGATGCAAGCAAGAACATGGAAGAATCTCAAATGCATTATCTATGTGAAAAAAATCCAGACTTAAGAGGCTACATACTACATGATTCCATGTAGATGACATTTTTGGCAGAAGAATAGGAACAACAAACAAATCAGTGGTTGCAGGGGGCTGAGGGTAGAAGGTGGAGCTGAGTACAAAAGGGCAGCACAGAGGAATTTTTTTGGATTGTGGAATTCTATATCTTGATTTTGGTGGTGGCTACATGACTGTTTGCATTTGTCAAATTTCACTGTACATAATTTATTTATTTTAAAAACAATATTAGAGATTTTCAGTTAAAAAACAGCTGATGCATTTGCTGGCAGTAACCAACTAGTTGGTTTTACCTGAAAATCAGCATTTTAAAATCTGTAGCTATATAATATAGACCACCTGTATTAAAATAGCTTTCTCATGATGTCATTTTTAAAACTGATATTACTAAAAATGTATAGGAAAGATTAGACTTGAACCCAAAGGGCCAATGTGTTACATCATATTTCTTTTCCTTTATAATTGGAAATATGAATGTAAGTGACAGATCTAGAGAAAAATTTAATTCATTGTGAAACTGTTAGCCTTCTACCACTCAGCCCACCCAGTATCCCTCTGGGAACCAAGGAGGCAGGCTCCTCCTCTTGCAGGCTTCCCTGTCTTTTTGAGCTCCTGCTTCCATGGAGGAGTATGTGTTTGTTTGGAGGGGCTCTCACACAGACACACTGCTTTTCATAGACTGATGACATCTAGGACTCTGCCTCCATCCGGGGATGTGTGCCTGCAGGTTGAGGCAGTGGTTGCTGGCAGTAAGGTCCAGTCAGTTGCCTACTAGTAAGCCCATAAGGAAAGGGGTCTGACTTTATTATTTTCCTTTTTCTTTTATTTTGAGATGGAGTCTCACTCTGTCGCCCAGGCTGGAGTGCAGTGGCGCAATCTCGGCTCACTGCAAACTCCACCTCCCAGGTTCAAGCGATTCTCCTGCCTCAGCCTCCCGAGTAGCTGGGACTACAGGCGCCCCCCACCATGCCCGGCTAATTTTTTTTGTATTTTTAGTAGAGACGGGGTTTCACCATGTTAGCCAGGATGGTCTCAATCTCCTGACCTGGTGATCCACCTGCCTCGGCCTCCCAAAGTGCTGGGATTACAGGCGTGAGCCACCGTGACTGGCCTATTATTTTTCTTTAGAATGTGTGGTACTCGTGACTTTTGGTCTTCAGCTTGGCCTTGGTTGTCAATGAGAAAACTACTCCATGTCTTGTTACACTAGGAAAGCCTCATAGAGTAATAGAACCAGTGGAAGAGTCCCTCTCAAAATCTGATAACACACATGTTGTGGCCAATTCAGTTATTTGGCCAGGGGTAGAGGGAAGGAGTGCATGAAGGAATCAAGGGTGCTAGCAGAGTACCCTGGACATAATGACAACAAGGTCCCTGAACTGTATGATCCCTGAGGAAAAGACCATGAAGTTTGTTTTACAATGGCACAAGATGCTCAAAGTATATTTTTGAATACATTAACTACGTGCTGGTATTGAGGAGAACCTGAAGGTTATAAGGAGCATATTAGTCCATTCTCATGCTGCTAATAAAGACATGCCTGAGACTGGGTAATTTATAAAGGAAAGAGGTTTAATTGACTCACAGTTTAGCATGGCCAAGGACACCTCAGGAAACTTACAATCATGGCGGAAGGGGAAGCAAACATATCCTTCTTCACGTGGTGGCAAGGAGAAGTGCCAAGCAAAAGGGGAAAAGCCCCTCATAAAATCATTAGATCTTGTGAGCACTCACTCACTATCACGAGAACAGCATGGAGGTAAATGCCCACATGATTCAATTACCTCCCACCTGGTCCCTCCAGCAACATGTGGGGATTATGGAAACTACAATTCCAGATGGAATTTGGGTGGGGACACAGCCAAATCATATCATTCTGCTGCTGGTCCTTCCCAGATCTCATGTCTTCACATTTCAAAACACAATCATGCCTATTCAACAGTCTCCCAGTCTTAACTCATTCCAACATTAACCCAAAAGTCCATAGTCCAAAGTCTCACCGGAGACAAGGGAAGTCCCTTCTGCCTATGAGCCTGTAAAATCAAAAGCAAGTTAGTTACTTGCTAGATACAATGGTGGTACAGGTAAACACACCAGTTCCAAATGGGAGAAATTGGCCAGAACAAAGGGGCTACAAGCCCCATGCAAATCTGAAATCCAGCAGAACAGTCAAATCTTAAAGCTCCAAAATGATCTCCTTTGACTCCATGTCTCACATCCAGGTCACACTGATGCAAGAGGTGGGTTCCCATGGTCTTGGGCAGCTCCACCCCTGTGGCTTTGCAAGGTACAGCCCCCCTCCTGGCTGCTTTCACGCGTTGGCATTGAGAGTCTGTGGCTTTTCCAGGCACATGGTGCAAGCTGTCAGTGGATCTACCATTCTGCGCTCTGGAGGATGGTGGCACTGTTCTCACAGTTCCACTAGGCAGTGCCCCAGTGGGGTCTCTGTGTGGGGGCTCCCACCACACATTTCCCTTCTGCACTGCCCTAGCAGAGATTCTCCATCAGAGCATCGCCCCTGCAGCAAAATTTTGCTGGGCATCCAGGCATTTCCATACATCCTCTGAAATCTAGGCGGAGGTTTCCAAACCTCAGTTCTTGACTACTGTGCACTCACAGGCTCAACACCATGTGGAAGATGCAAAGGCTTGGTTCTTATGCCCTCTGAAGCCACCGCCTGAGCTGTACCTTGGCCCCTTTTAGCCACAGCTGGTGTGGCTGGGACGCAAGTCACCAAGTCCTTACGCTGCACACAGCAGGGGGGCCGTGGGCCCAGCCCATGAAACCATTTTTCCCTCCTAGGTTTCTGGGCCTGTGGTGGCAGGGGCTGCTGCAAAGGTCTCTGACATGCCCTGGAAACATTTTCCCCATTGTCTTGGTGATTAACATTCAGCTCCTTGTAACATATGCAAATTTCTGCAGTGGGCTTGAATTTCTCCCCAGAAGATGGGGTTTTCTTTTCTACTGCAACATCAGGCTGCCAATTTTCCAAACTTTTATGCTCTGGTTCTTCTTGAACACTTTGCCACTTGTAAATTTCTTCTGCCAGGTGCCCTAAATCATCTCTCTCAAGTTCAAAGTTCCACAGATCTCTAGGGCAGGGGCAAAATGCCACCAGTCTCTTTGCATAGGAAGAGTGACTTTTACTCCAGTTCCCAAACATTTCTTCATCTCCATCTGACACCACCTCAGCCTGGAATTTATTGTCCAGATTATTATCAGCATTTTGGTCAAAGCCATTCAACAAGTCTCTAGGAAGTTCTAAACTTTCCCACATCTTCCTGTCTCCTGAGCCCTCCAAATCTCTAGGAGGTTCTAAACTTTCCCACATTTTTCTATTTTCTTCTGAACCCTCCATACTTTTCCAACCTCTGCCTGTTACCCAGTTCCACAGTCACTTCCACATTTTCAGGTAACTTTACAGCAGCACCGCACTCTTTGCAGTACCAATTTATCGCATTAGTCTGTTCTCATGCTGCTAATAAAGACATACCCAAGACTGGGTAGTTTATAAAGGAAAGAGGTTTAATTGACTCAGTTCAGCATGGCTGGGAGGCCCCAGAAAATTTTGCGGAAGGGGAAGCAAACACATCCTTCTTCACATGGTGGCAGTAAGGAGAAGTGCTGAGCAAAAGGGGAAAATCCCCTTATAAAACCAACAGATCTGCTGAGAACTCATTCATTAACAGAAGGACAGCATGGGGGTAACAGCCCCCATGATTCTGTTACTCCCAATGGGTTCCTCCCACGACACATGGGAATTATGGAAACTACAATTCAAGATGAGATTTTGGGTGGGAACACAGCCAAACCATATCAAGGAGCAAGTATTTTTTGTTTGTTTGTTCTTTTTTTTTTTTTTGAGACGGAGTCTCCCCTTGTCACCCAGGCTGGAGCACAATGGTGTGATCTTAGCTTGCTGCAACCTCTGCCTCCCGGGTTCAAGCGAATCTCCTGCCTCAGCCTCCTGAATAGTGGGGATTACAGGCGCACATCACCATGCCCAGCTAATTTTTTTTTTGTAATTTTAGTAGAGGTAGGGTTTCGCCATGTTGGCCAGGCTGGTCTCGAACTTTTGACCTCAGGTGACCCACCTGCCTCAGCCTCCTGAAACGTTGAGACTACAGGTGTGAGCCATCGCGCCCAGCCTAGGGTGCATGCTTATTTGAGGACTGGAACGTGAGAGTGAAAGGACAGCATGTTATGGACTGAGAAAGAAGTTTCAGAGTTCCAGAACTTGGAAGTGAAGCAATCCTATAATTACTTTGGGTTGCTAAAGAGGAGTGGTGCTGGAGGTTTCTAAGGTTAAGGGTGCAAAACTAGGAGGAGATTAGAAGGTAACAGGCCCTTCAATAGCAACATTGTTTCATTATAACATTGATGAGAAAAAATAAATGCATTCCCCGTAGGGACCACTGTCTGTGTGAAGTCTGCATGCTCTCCCTATGTCTGTGTGGGTTTTCTCTGAATCCTCAGGTGTCCCTCCACATCCCAAAGATGTGCACATTAGATAAGTCAGGGTGTCTAAATGGTCTCAGTCTGAGTGAGCGTGGATGTGTGTGTGTGTGTGTGTGTGTGTGTGTGTGTGTGTGTGTGTGTGTGTATACCCTGTGATGCAATCACATCCTAGACAGGGGCTGGGGTCTACCTGCCCCATGAGCCACTGGGATAGGCTCTTGCTACCCACAACCCCAAACTGGAATAAGTAGGTAGGAAAATGAATGAATATAAGTGACTGAAAAATGAAAATGTGTAAAGCATATGATGATCATACAGATGCAAAACAGTAAACAAGGTGGTGCCAGAGAGCTAAGCAAGCCACCATGTTTGTGATGATTTTGAACTTCACTTTGCAGACATTTATTCCTTGATTTAACCCACCACCAGGACAACCGTGGTAACTCACCAATACACCAAAAATAGGGTAAATAGTTATTTTTTTTTAGTTAATCATTTTAGTTGCATGTGTAGCTTACCTTTACTTAAATGTTTAATATTAGAAGTGTTTTGGTCTTGATTTAGAAATTTGGTGATTCTGTGACCAGAAATATGTCACAGCAACTTAACTCTTGTTTGTAGCAAATTATCAATTAGCCTATGATAAAATTGGTTTCGTGATACCGTAACCAAGTGCAGCCTTGGCTGTTTGCCCTTTGCAAACCCAATAACAAGGGGTGAAAGGAAAGTGACTTTATTTTTCAAAGCTAGCAGTGGGGAAACAGCCAGCTTACACCTCTGGAAACTGCTTCAAAAGTCTGGGCTGAAGGTAGAGGTTTCAAAAAGGGAAGCTTGATATGGGAAACATGCAAGAGTTGTGCCAGGAGCCCAGGCTGTATGTCTTGCTTCAACGCCTATCTTGAGTTATGGTCCATCTAAAATGCAGGTTGGCGTCATCTCGCCTGTGGCCAGGCTGCAGATTATCTATCTTGAGGCAATCTTTAAGTGGGGGACAATTCTGCAGCTGGGCCTTTGTGCCCAGTTCATTTCAAATTAGCCCCTGGAATTTTTAAGAAGCATACAGTTAGATAAATGTGCATTGGGTAAGGGAGTACATTGTGGGAAATAGAAGGGAGTGGAGTTTCAAAGTATGTTTCAAGGCTATGTTTTAAGACTAAAGAGAAAAGGTTTCTACAGTTTGTTTCAAGGTTACAGCTTGAGACTGGCAAGAAAGGAGAAAAGAAAAAAGTTTTGTTTTGAAGCTAAACTACTTGGTTAGAATACCTTGTTTTGCTTAAAATTAGTTTCCACGGACCTATCCACAATAACATTAATGGAGGACTTACTGTATTGAATGGCTTATCACATCAATGTCGAAACTGATGCTTTCATTCATTCAACAAATTATTATTGATACACATTATGTGTCACATACTGGGCTTTGGCACTGTGGCAATGAAGAAATATTTTCTTCTTTTCTTGCTTGCTTGCTTTCTTTCTCTCTCTCTTTCTTCTTCTTCTTTTTTTTTTGATACAGAGTCTCGTCCTGTCTCCCAGGTTGGAGTGCAGTGGAACAATCACTGCTCGCTGCAGCCTCTATCTCCTGGGCTCCAGTGATCCTCCCACCTCAGCCTCCCGAGTAGTTGGGACCACAGGTGCACACCATCATGCCTGGCTATTTTTGTATTTTTGGTGGAGATGGTGTTTCACCGTGTTACCCAGCCTGGTCTTGAACTCCTTAGCTCAAGCAATCCACCCACCTCAGCCTCCCAAAGTGCTGGGATTACAGGCATAAGCCACCATGCCTGGTGAAGAAATATTTTCTTAATAACAAACTTAACAAAGAAATCAGACAGGCAAGATAGGGTAGTGATTTTTAGAGTTGAGACAGCCTGGAGTTTGAATCCCAGATCCGGGTATTTAATAGCAACATGACTTACACAATACTTAACCCATTTTTGCCTCAGTTTCCTAATCTGTCAAAAAAAAAAAACCTAGTAGTACCACTTAATAGGGTTGTTGTGAATAATGTGGTTATTAGTGTAAAGCTTTAGAACAATGCCTGAAACTTAGTAATTATTCAATAATTAGCCATTAAAAATGTAACAGCTATATATGTAATGTCAGATAGTGAAAAGTGTTATAAAGAAAAAGAATTCAGGTTGGGTGCAGTGGCTCATGCCTGTAATCCCAGCACTTTGGGAGGCTGAGGTGGGTGAGCCCAAGAGTTTGAGACCAGCCTGGGTAACATGGCAAAACTCTGTCTCTACAAAAGCCACATACACAAAATTTAGGTGGGCATGGTGGCCTGGGCCTGTGGTCCCAGCTACCTGGGAGGCTGAGGTGGGAGAATCACCTGAGCCTGGGAGGTCGAAGCTACAGTGAGCCAAGATTATGCCACTGCACTCCAGCCTGGGCGACAGTGGGAGACTCTGTCTCAAAAGAGAAAAAAAAAGAATTCAGATAAGGGGATAGTGCATGGTGGGATTATTTTACAGCAGCTGTTGCAGGAAGGCTGCTCTGAGGAGGTGACATATGAGCAGGGACCTGAAACCATATGAGAGAATACGCCATGCCATGGTTTGTGGAAGGACTATTCTAGATGGCAGGAACAAAGGCCCTGGGGCCGACAAGAGCTGCAAGGCCTAGGAGAGGTGGCAGAGAAAAAGATGCAAAGACAATTGTGAGCCAATCCCTACCCCATTGTGCTCTTTCCGTTTACACCTTTGGAAGGCAGCTGTCTGGGGGGGCTCTGATCACTTGCTGCAGGTGCCCTGAAAGGACACATGAGGGGCTGCTGTAGCAAACTGAAAGTCTTAGAGATGGGAAATAAGCTTAATGGATAGTATATATTTACCTTTATCAAATACTACTAGTCAAGTCAGAAGATATTGACAGGTCTACAATCCCTTATCTTTCTTAAAAAATAGATAATAGAATGCCTGTGACTGTGTACATATTAACATTCTACAAAGACCTGGAGTGAAATGAGTAAATATTGACACTAAGTGGCATCCGTAAAGGCTAGAAATAGCTTCATGCAAGCTTAGTTTAGATTTTGCCTCCAAATGAGGCAGGGCAGGTTTTACTTCCAAAGGGTTACAAAAAAAGTCTTTGGGTTTTCAGTGCACTTTGAATTTTGCAATTACAGATAAATGACTGGGAACCTGTAATAATTTCCTCATATGTGTCATTTATAGGATCCGCACTCTGGGAAACAACTTGTAGAAGACAAAATAAAAACCAAAACTCTGGGTAATTCTGCCTTAGCTCCCGTCTTTGAAGTATTTTATATTTGCTAAGTATAAATTCTTAAGATATTCTACTTGAAATAGCTGAAGAATCCCCTCTCTGGGACAGGTGCAGATTAAAAGAGCGCCACTGCATGATTTTCATAAAGGAGAAAATACGGAAGGCAGTCCCTGTGGGCAGCCCCGGGCCTACATGAGTTGATAGAGTTGAAGGTATAAATGTAGAGTATTAAGTTCCCATTGACCGGAATGACCTGGTGAACAAAGAGGACAACTTTGCCAGTTTTCCCCTCTATTCAGCACATTTTGTTTCTCAGGTAAACATGGCTTGAAGCACGAGTGAGATGAAGCCTCAATGTTGGTGTCTACGTGGAGGCTTCCCGGATAGCCAGGATGTTCATAGCCCGGATGTTCATAGCCCTTCAGAACAGATGGAAATACTGCATTTATCTTCATCTGTACCGAAAAGGTACAGATAGAATGATAATAACCTGAACAAGGCTCCCCTTTCAATCCAATTATTCAGACGCTTAGGACCAGAAACTGCGAAACATAAAAACTGCAACCCGGATCTTAGTTATCTCGGTCTTAATGAGCTGCCGGCTGTTTCCAGCTGCACCCCCCTTTCCGGGGGTCTTGCTGCTGAGATCTCCGCGCAGAGGACGGCTCGGTCATCCCGCCGCCGGGCGCCGGCCACCAGGGGGCGCTGCGGCCTCCTCCCTCTCCCGGGAGCGGCCAAGCCAGCCCGGTGGGTGTTTCTCTCTCCCTCTCGCGCTCTCTCCTCCTGGCCTCACATCCGGGTCTGGAGCGCGGCCGCCGCTGTCACTGTTGGTGCGGGCGCGTCGGGGCCGTGCCGGGGCACTGTAAATGGCGGCGGAGGGAGGCGGAGCGGCGGCCACGCTCAGCCCAGATCCCCCGAAACTTTAGGTTCGAAGCCCCACAACTTTCCGGGAAGCGCTGCCGCTCGGGAGGCGTGGACGGAAGGGGAAGCCGAGGCGGGAAGTCTGGGGGAATCGGCAGGGAGCCGGGGAGACTCGAACCCGCGGCGGGGGCGGAGTCCGCCAGTGCCTCGCGCCTCCGCGGCCCCCGCCTCTTTCTCTGCACCCTCCCCGCGGCCGCGGCCGGGGCCGGGGCCGGAGCCGGAGCCGCAGTCGCAGCCGCAGCCGCGCGCTGCGCCGAGCCCGGGACTGCGCCGGGCCTCGCAGGCAGCGGCGCGCCGAGCGCAGCCGGGCCCCCTCCTCGCGACCTCCGGGCCCTGTTGCTCGGGCGCACCTGGCGCGTGTGAGGCCGGGGCCGGCGTCTTCGGGAAGCTAGCAGGAGGCCGGGCCACGCGCAGCCCCTGCCGGCCCAGGTTCTTGGGGCCGGGCCCCGAGTAGTGCATGCGGGGCGGGGCGGCCGTGAGCCGGAGGCGAAGATGGAAGGCTTAACGCTGAGCGATGCGGAGCAGAAATACTATTCAGATCTCTTCTCCTACTGCGACATTGAGAGCACCAAGAAGGTGGTGGTCAACGGGCGGGTGCTGGAGCTGTTCCGGGCCGCGCAGCTGCCGAACGACGTGGTCCTACAGGTAACGTCGCGTCCCGGGGCCGGCGGGCGGCTCAGGCCTGCAGTCACTGGCCTCCAGGAGTGGGAGTGGGCGCCGATTCCTTGGGGCCCGGCGGGGGGCTGGTTCCTCGGCGGGGTCCCCGCAGCGGGCAGGGGCCGCAGGTGCCCGGGAGGCCTGGACTCGCGCCGCGGCCAAGGGGAAGGGGGTTGCCCTTAGAGGACGGAACTCCTGTGGTGGGGGTCTGAAGAGCCTCAGCCGGTATCCCCCACGACCCTGAGAATCTGTGCTCTATACTGCAAGAGCTACCTCACTTGAAGGATCTTAGGTTGTTAATGTGTGTGAATCCTAGAACCTGGCATATACAGAGCTTTTCGGGTCCTGCAGAGTAGTAAAGTTATCAGTATGGGCAAAATGATTTTTTTTAATTCTTGAATTAACCGAGAAGACGTGATAAAGTGAGTTTTATAGATTTAGGAATCGAAGAAGCAGTTTTTTTAAAGGAAGCAAAATTCTTAGGGAAATTTTTAAAAATGTGAACTAGTTAGTAGTTTTACAAGTAGGCATACAAGAAGTTGTAATTATCTGTAGAACGTGTGTATGTGATGAGACTGAACAATGTTTTTCAACAGGCATTCGAAAGCATTTGTGGAACTTGTGGATTTGGGTTGGGAGATGAGTATTGAACAGCTGGTAGGCAGAAGTGCGTATTTGCCCTAATCTGAAGCCCTGGAGGAGCAAGCCCTGTAGGTTTAAAGCCTTTTTTTATCATATCTGCTTTTGAAACAGAGGACTTCCTAGAAGTTCTTATCTAATGTATGTGGTGAGCATTAATGCTACTCTGTTTAATGATTCATAGCTGCTAGTAGGAGTCTGCCTAAACAGCATATTAGGAACAGGTTTTAAGCTTTCATCTTTTATATTGATCCAAGCTAGTTATCCACATCTCCAAAATTTAAAGCCACATGTATAGGTGTATGTAGTGGACTGCAAAGCATTGGACCAGGGTTTTGAAGGCTGGGTCCTTGACCCTACTCTGCTGTTAACCAGCAGTGTGACTTTGGGTCAGGCACTTTCCCTTTTCAAGCATAAGTATGTTCATCCACAGAATGAAGGCAAGTTTCTTCCAACAAAAATTCTGTGAAGAATAAAAATGTCCACACACAGGCCTCTGTTTTAGAAGTTAAGTCTGCATTAACTATGACTAAGTTGAACGAGTTCGATCTTTTTAAATGGTCTTGTGTTCTACATTGCTTTTTTAAAGGTGGGATGTCTTACATGCCGGTGAAGGGCAACGAGGAGTCCCAAATTCATCCTGTTGAAAAGGGACAAATAGTAAATATTTGGGGCTTTGCTGGCCACGTATGCTCTCTGTTGCATATTCTTTTTGTGTTTACAAAACACAAAAATGTAAAACCATTCTTAGCTCGGGGAGATACAAAACAAAGCCTGTGGTCTGCTAACGGAGGGTGCTGGTAGTGTGGTCTATGGTACTCTCCTGTTACAGCTTTGGAGTAGGACTTAAAGATCTGGTCAGAACGTGCTCATTAATCATACTCTTTTTGCTCCTTTTGAAGAAATAACAAAGTATACCTTCAAATTAGGATCTAAATAAAATTAAGGAAAAGCCTTCTCTGGTCAATTTTGGTTTGTCTTTGAGGTGAGAAAGAGTTGAAATAAAACTTTCAATCTTTTTAATGGGTACACAAAGACTTTAGAACTTGAAATGTAATTTTTAGGACAGACACATTAGCATTAATGAATCTTTACTTGAAACATGTTTAATCCAATGCAAGTTATTTTTATGTTTTGCTCAATTTTGTTAACATTCAAAAAATAAATTTCCATTGTCTTTTGGCATAAAGAGAGAGCTTAAATATTCAGGGTTCAGTTACAAGTTGGAACTCCCTGAAGCAGAACTCTTACAGTTATGTATACTAAATAGCAATCTAGATATCTTGAAGGCAATTTACTTAAAAATTGGTCTAAGACATAGAAATATAAGACAAAAGGAGAATATGTGCTTAATTCCCTTAAGGAAGTTTGGGATTGTCTGAAAACACAGTCCTCCATTGCTTTCTAAGTGGGAAACATTTGGGGCAGCTCATATCTCATGCTTAGTTCTCTACTTAACACTGGGCTAGGCATTGCAGGCATCAGAAGAGGAGTAAGAAGCTCTTAAGGATCTTGTCAATTATAGGAGTACTCATGTATAACATAAGGTAGAATGTATGCCATAGGGGAGGTGCCAAGTGTTATGAAATGCTAAGGAGGTATGACCAAGAAAGGCTTTTTGACTTAATTCAGATGGACTTTAAATTAGGGTGGAGTGAGGGGAGTGGAATTATGAGGGCTTCCAGGCAGAGAAAAAATGTGATCAAAAGTGGAAAGTGTAGGAGCCTTTTCAAGGACTAGTGTTTTCGGGATAACAGAACATAAAATTAGAAAGAGGCCATATTAGGAAAGACTCTGAAGAAGGGCAGCAGATAATGATATTTCAGCAAGCAATGGAGACCCATTGAAAAGTTTTTGATTTTGAGTGGCAGAAAGGGTAAGGAATGACACTCTTTCAGTGGTCTGGATTGGGTGCTAGGTCATGGACATCCAACCAGGGTGACAGCAGTAGAATAGAAAGGGAGAGACTGGATATGTTATTGAAGGACTGCTGGGTAGCCACTATATGAGGTGCTTTGTGGAATAATGTTTAATTGAGGCCAGATTATCAAGGTTGGATGGAGAGCTTTGAACTAATTGTGTAGGTAACAGGGAGTGGTAGATTTAAGAGAAATGACTCATAAAGCAGTGCTTTAGGAGTCGTTTGTCAGGGCCACAGGAATTAGAGGAATAAAACTGTAGACTTAACTTGGGGGCTGATTTTATATGGCAGATACGAAGTGAGAAACTGGCCCAGTGGTACTCAAACATGGGAATGAAGGTGACAATGGGGAAGAGGCATTTGGCAGTGTCTAGAGACATTTTTGACTGTCATAACTAGAGGGGAGAGAGCAGTTCTACTGGCATCTAGTGAGTAGAGGCCAGAAATGTTGCTAAACATCCTGCAGTGCACAGGACAGCCTCCACAAGCGTTATGTGCCCAAGATGTCAATAGCGCTGAGACTGAGAAACCCTAACCTGGACTATAGTGGTGGGAGTGGGACAAAAAATCAGATATGGGCCGGGCACAGTGGCTCATGCCTGTAATCCCAGCACTTTGGGAGGCTGAGGCAGGTGGATCACCTGAGGTCAGGAGTTGGAGACCAACCTGGCCAACATGGTGAAACCCTTTCTGTACTAAAAATACAAAATTAGCCGCCTGTGGTGGCGCATGCCTGTAATCCCAGCTACTCCAGAGGCTGAGGCAGGAGAATCACTTAGAACCTGGGAGGAGGAGGAGGTTGCAGTGAGCCAAGATCGTGCCACTGCACTCCAGCCTAGATGACAGAGCAAGACGCTGTCTCAAAAAAAAAAAAAAGAGAGAGAGAGATGGTAGAGATTATGAAGGTAAACGTGATAGGCCTGGGTTATTTGGCAGTGTTTTGGTGAGAATACAGTGGGGCAAGGATTATTCTTTGGACACCACTCACAGTTAGAAAAGGGGCAGGAAGAGGGCTTACTTTTTAAGAGACAATGATGAGTTTGGTTTCAGACATTCTTAGATGGCAATTCAGATCTCTTGGAGACAGTGGGAAGTGGGTGGAGATTTGTCCACCCCAACTGCTGGTTCTTACAGCACTTCAGGTTCAGAGGTTCGGGATTTCTTCCTCTGTTTTGCTCACCTAAGTGTTTAGGGACGGGAGACAGTGTCACATAGACTGGGCATGCACATACATATCAGGACCTTGGTTGGTACAGTAGTTTTCGGTGTTAGTAAAAGTTAGGAGGAGACTGAGTCATCTGGGGGCATGAGTGTAGAGAACAAATAACACCAAGTCCAGAACCAAACGAGGAAGGAGCTGGCATTTATCGAGTGCCTATTATGTTCCTTTAACCAGGCAAATCATTTTCATGGAAGAACTCATTTGATTCTTGCAACAACCTTGTGAAGTGGGTGTTATTCTTGTTTATTTTTATTTTTATTTTTTGAGACAGTCTCGCTCTGTTGCCCAGGCTGGAGTGCAGTGGTGCAATCTCGGCTCACTGCAACCTCCACCTCCCAGGCTCAAGCGATTCTCCTGCCTCAGCCTCCTGGGTAGCTGGGACTACAGGCATGCGCCACCACCACACTCGGCTAATTTTTGTATTTTTAGTAGAGTCGGGGTTTCACCATATTGGCCAGGCTGGTCTTGAACTCCTGACCTTGTGATCTGCCCACCTCAACCTCCCAGAGTGCTGGGATTACAGGCTTATTCTTGTTCACTAAGAACTTGATAGCAGATAAGTTAAATAATTTATTTGTGAATATTCGTATCTCTCACTATTATTTACGTCCCAGCTCTTACCTTCTCTGGTCATGTGGTTTGGGAGCAGGGTGAGGAATAAAATTCAGTTGGTCTGATTTTGACTTCCCCATAGTTCTTATGAACAGTAGGGATTTTAGGATATCTGATTTTGTGTTACGTATCAACTTCCTCCTTTGTGTAGTAAGTAGTTTAATGTATGATGATGTCTTGAAACACAGCCACTTCAGAGAAAGAGGGAGATTCTTGTAGTTGGTATTCGGGACACACACAGATACAATTTTTCTTTATTACCACTGTCAGATGTTTTAAGGTGTGTTCATTACAGTTGCTTTGGAATAGCAGAGGAAAATCTATTCTGAGTTTAAGAGTTTGTTTTTGAAGACAGAATGTCAATAGACAAAGTGAAGGAGTGGATGCTTTGTAAAATTATTATGCTCCATGCCACATAATAGCAAGATGAGGGGGAGAAAAATCTGGCTCATAGGATTTAATCATGAGGAATTTTGCTGTCTGCCGAGCAGGAAAATATTCAGTGTTGTGGCTTAAAAGTCAGCTTTTCCCAAAGTAGTTTATTTTGTTTTTTAAAGATTTGGAAAGATATACTATTTACCACACTAATCAGAATGTTTTCTTAGCTTTTACCAAAAGCTTCTGTTTTGGGAAATGTCTTAAAACTTCATACAGATTTTGAATGCATAATAGATTGATAAAGGGTTCTAGTACTAACTGTTCTTTCATTGAGGTTTGTAAGCAATGTACCCTGTTAATGAAGCTGAAAATCTTTAGATCATTTGTGTTGAGCAATATCTTGTTAGAATATTTGCATAACACATTAATTTAATGGGGAAAAGCAATAACAGTGAAACAAACCATTTTGTTTTTGTCTTGAAACTTGTTTAAATCAATTACAAGATCTGGCATTAGTGATAAGTTTAAAATAGGAAAGCAGAGCTCATTTCTGTGTTGAAAGTTATAAACTTAATAAGTTTCAGGTTTGTTATTCTGGAGTAGTGGTGTTTAGTTCTGAATCACTAAAATAATTGTAATAAACTACAGAAATAATCTTGCCATAATCACTTACCTATACACAGTTGAAAAAGATACTGTTTGTGAAAGAAGTCACAGTCAATGTGTTTCTGTAGTGTCCTATTTATTTACTTTTAAAATTTCTGTCTTCTTGAGTTTCTTGTGCTAGTTTCAGTCATTGTGTTTGTTTGTTTGTTTTAATCAATAGCCCAGAGTTAGAGTTTTAGTATATTGGGAATTCGTGCCAAACATTTGATGGAGCGACACAAGAGCATGAGAAGCTGGTATAAAGAGCACTAACTGTGGGAGGCAAGTTCCAGTTCTGGCATCAGCTAACTTTGTAACGCTGAACAAATCACAGAATGTCTGATATAGCTATGGGATTGGGTTTTCATGATTTCTGACTCAAATGAGAGTATCTTTGTGTAGGAGCGGCTAATCTATTCCAGCCACACCCCTTTAAAAGTAGCACAAAGTCTTGTGGTTAATTACTCCACTATCTTGACACTGGAACAGGATTATTTGACATTCTTTGAGGAATACGAAGAGGAGATATATACAAGAGGAAACTGATGAAAGGGTCATAAATCCATGGGTGCTTAGTTCTTCAAGGTCGTGAGAATTTGAAATGGGCGATAAGACTTGTCATTTCTGATGTTTTCCCTTATATAGGTTTTATTTTCTGTAGCCTTTCCTATTATAGATGCATCTTCACTCATCTTTTCCCTCTGTGTAAGAAATTTGTCTAATGGAAGTTAAACTGTATACCAGATTTCATTGAGATTTGATAAATTCTAAGACTTAGGCTTTTTAAAATTAAGAATACTACATCTCTTCTGCATTTTGTTTCAAGAATTAGCCAGGTGTTGAATTTGGGGTCTGTCTCATTAAATATTGAAGCCAGAATTTATTAGTCTGTCTCTTTTGGGTTGTTGATTCCGTTGAGATTCTGCTGCACACACTGGACATCTGCTTAGAAAACATAGTTCCACAGAATTTTGCACTTAATTTGTGATTTCCAGCCTTCCCCTAATTGAGTCAAGCTCATCTTATGGACTTCTACATTAATTCAGTTTTAAGGAAGAGCAGGCTGACCTGTGAAATGCTAAACACTTCTCTGTCTGAAATCAGTTTTAAATACTTTCAACAAAGACTTCTTTGTGGCTGTTCTTTGTATTGGGGGTATACATGTATGGTGAAGGATCAAGACATCTTCTCTGACTTGTGCCAATGTCAAAAAGAAAAAGAACTGGCCAGGCGTGGTGGCCTGCACCTGTAGTCCCAGCTACTTGAGAGGTGGAGGCAGGAGGATCACTTGAGCCTGGGAAGTTGAGGCTGCAGTGAGACATAGTAGACATAGTAGTGTCATTGCACTCCAGCCTGGGTGACAGAGCAAGTCTCCATTCCCCCCCCCCACTGCCCCCCCCCCACAAAAAAAAAGGAAAAAAAGAACTGTGTACAATAATAGAGAATCATTGGGTGGTAGAATCAGAGGAGGTGGTGGGGGCCTACTTAGGTGTAAGGGAAGACCCGTTAGAGGATGCCTGGATGGGGAGTCAGGGGAGGGAGAATAAGGTGTTTCATATAGAGAGAACTGGGAAGGGCCTGAGGCTGTGAAGAACGCAGTGTGAAGAGCACAGTGTGTTTAAGGAACTGAAACTATGGACAAGAGGGGAGAATGGTGGGGACTGCATAAGGCAGGCCCTTGTACTCAGTGATAAGGAATTTGGATTTTAGTGGAAATATACTAAAAGTTTTTATTCGGGGGTGTAGCATCATCTGAATTATATTTTAAAAGATCATGCTGACTGCTGTATGGGCAAAAAGAATACTGGGGGCAAGTTGAAGCAGATATGCTAGTGGATATGCAACAGTCCAGGCAGCAGACAGCAATGGCTTAGATTAGCGAGGTGGCAGTAGGATAGAGAGCAGTGGACATATCTGAGAATTTTTTAGGTGGTAGAAATACGAAGGCATAAATAGGGTTGGATATGGCACATAAGGGAGGGGAAAGAACTCAAGGATGTTGCTGGAAGTTGCCACTATTGGATGGTTGGAAGAGGAGTGGATTTTGGGGGGGTTGTTTCGTGGGAGAGGTAAGGGTGAATTCAGCAGTTCCCGTTTTGTCTATCTTAGTTCTCAGAAGCCTGTAAGATTGTCAAGTAGGCCTGTTAGAGAGATCTGTACATCTTGAGGAATTCAGAGATACTTGGCTTAGAGATGTCAGTTTGAAGATTGTCACTATGTTAGTGATACTTAAGGTAATGAAATAATTGAAGAAAAGATTATAACGAAGAAAGAAAGATTGACTAGAACTGGAATCCTGAGGAATGCTGAACATTTCTAAGTTGGGTAAACTGGAAGGCTTCTTGGAAGGAGGCTAGGAAGCACACAATCAGAGTGGTACAAATTGAGAATGTGTAATATATAGTATTATCATGTCGTGGATGCCAAATAATGCAAGTATTTCAAGGGGGGTGGGTAGTCAGCTGTACTGAATTTCACTGAGAGGCTGAGAACATGTGGGCAGGAATGTGGCCATTGGATTTGGCAACCTGGAAGTTATTAGTAACTCCAGTGAGCCAGTTTCATGGACTAGTGTAGATGGATGCTAGATTTGAGTGATTTGAGGGATAAATGATGGCTGAGGAACTAGAGACAGGGTGTATAGATAGCTTTTAAAGAAGTTTGCCTATGAAAGGGAATAGATACAGGGTAGAAGCTAGAGATGTATGAGGATATAAAGGAAATATTTTTGTTTGTTTCTTTTTGAGTGTGAGAAATTCTGCAGAATGATTTTAGTTGTTAGGATTGCTAAGATAAGGGAGATGAGAAGTCCTTGACAAAGCAAGAGTGGTCAGGATCCTGACTGCACAGAGTCCTTTGATAGGAAGGGGATACTTCCTCAGTTTTTTTGTTTGTTTGTTTGTTTGTTTTTTGTGACGGATTCTCGCTCTGTCGCCCAGGCTGGAGTGCAATGGCCTGGTCTTGGCTCACTGCAACCTCCGCCTCCCGGGTTGAAGCGATTCTCCTGCCTCAGCCTTCAGAGTTGCTGGGATTACAGGTGCCTACCACCACGCCTGGCTGATTTTTGTCTTCTTAGTAGAGACAGGGTTTCACCATGTTGGCCAGGCTGGTCTCGAACTGCTGATCTCGTGATCTGCCTGCCTTGGCCTCCCAAAGTGCTGGGATTACAGACATGAGCCACCGTGCCCGGCCACTTCCTCAGTTTTAACAGTGGGGAAGAAAGAACAACATGGTTACAGACGCAAGTAGGAATATAGATTTAGTGGGTGGAATATAGATTTAGTGGGAGGATGTTCTGGCCTAATGGCTTTTATTTGTTTTCTACAAACTGAGGCAGGATTAACAGTGTAGTAGTAACATAAAATCTTAATATGAAAGTAAGAAAAAAATACATTCACATTAGCTTCAAAGAGGCCTAACATACTTGGGAATAAACTTAAGAAAATAGTCACCAAGATTTTTGTATTTAAAACTACAAAACAGGGCTGGGCACAGTGACTTATACCTGTAATCCTAGCACTTTGTGAGGTCCAGGCGGGCAGATCACTTGAGCCCAGGAGTTTGAGACCAGTCTGGGCAACATAGGGAGACCCCTGTCTGTAAAAAAAAGATAAAATAAATTAGCTGGGTATGGTGGTGTGCACCTGTGGTCCCAGCTACTTGGGAGGCTGAGGCAGGAGGATGGTTTAAGCCTGGGAGGCAGAGGTCAGGGAGGCAGAGGTCAGAGAGACCCGAGATTGCGCCAGCGGACTCCAGCCTGGGCAACAGAGCCAGACCCTGTCTCAAAAAAAAAAAAAAAAAAAGAAGAAAAGGAAAAGAAACAAATAATTGGGCTTTATTAAATATTTTTAAAACTTTTACACTTGAGAGGATACTTAAGAAAGTATAAAAAGATAAGCCACAGATTGGGGAGAAATAATTTGCATATTATAAACATGGTAAAGGTCTTTAATCTAGAATATATTTGAAAAATCTTACAAGTCACTTATAAAGAAAAAAAAAAAAAACTGGGCGAAAGCCCATTCTTAGGCTTAAGCCCATTGAATAGGTATTTCACCAAAGACAACAATAATAATGGCCAATAAGCGTATGAAAAGATGTTAACACCATTAGTCATTAGGGAAATGCAAATTAAATCACAGTGATATACTATCACACACTGACCAGAGTGGCTGTAATTAAAAAGACTGACAATACCTAGTATTTGTATTGTTGAGAAACTGGAACCCTTAGGTACTTCTTGGGACTGTAAATGACACAGCCACATTGGGAAACAGTTCGGCTTTTTCTTAAAAAGTTAAGCATAAATTTGCCATAGCAACCAGCAGTTCCACTCTTAGGAATCTGCCCAGGAGAAATGAAAATACATGTACAAATAAAGAAAGGTATGTACATATCTGTTAGCATTATTCACAGTAGTCAAAAACTGGAAAGCAATTCAAATATCCATCACATGGTGTTTGAATACATAAAATGTGGAAAAACTATTCTGCAATAAAAAAGAAACAAATTAGTGATATATGTTATAACAAACATGAATGTCAAAAACATGTCTCTGGGCAATATAGCAAGACCCTGTCCCAAAAAATTAATAAATAAAATTAGCTAAATGTGATGGCACCCGCATATCATTGAAGCTATTCTTGGAAGGCTGAGGAAAGAGGATAGCTTAAGCCCAGGTGTTTGAGGCTGCAGTGAGCTGTGTTCACGCCAATACACTCCAGCCTGGGTGACAGAGCAAGACCTCATCTGTAATAACAACATGCTAACTGTCAAACCAAATACAAAAGAGTACATATTGTGTGGTTACATTTATATGGACTGTCTACAAAAAGCAAATCTGTAGAGATATAGCAGATTAGTGGTTGCCTGAGGCCAGAGCAAGAGAAATGGTATGGAGGAAAACACTTGGGTGATAGAAAAATTCTAAAATTAGATTGTAGTGATAGTGCTCTATACACTGTATAATTTTCTTAAAACTCAATGAATTGTACACGTATGATGGTTGAATTTTATGGTGTATAAATTATACCTCAAAGCTATGAATTAAAAATTACAAAATAGTCATCTTGGGGAATGTAAAGGTTGACTGTGGTGGAGAATCAAGGACTGTGTACTGCTTACATAGTTTAATTACAAAACTTCAGCATAATGTAATCTGGCATTTGATCAAGGATTTAAATTTTGAAAGATGATGTACTGATAGATTTTTATGTGTAGAGGAGATTGCCATATCTCATCTTCCAAGATTCATTAGAACTGAGTATATTTACATTACATTACATTAGCATCAAGCTAACATTTATTCACTGTTCTGTGTGACAGGGACCGCTCTGCGTGCTTTATATGTGTATTTTACAAGTACATTATTTATTGACCTTAGAAGGGGCTAAAAATAATATGATTTAGAATGAAGACCAGTTTCCATCTGTTGATCTTTGGTGGTATGATGAATTTTTGTACACTTAACTCAGATATCTTAATATTATGGGAAATTATAGAAATATAATACCTCAAAGAATAATGCGAGTTTGAAGTAGTCATGACTGACAAGTAATAATTTTAATGAAATAGTAGTTTCAGTCTACAGGACTATTTTGGGTTGCTTTGTCCACTGGAATAATCAATGTCACTATCATGAATCTTTTTGTGGGCCATTCTAATGTTACTTAAAGGGACTGATTTGGTGTCTTTGTATTTTGAAATAGCTATATTCAATCTGAGTTTGCATAAGGAGCTAGATCTTGTTCCCAATCCTCACAATTATAATAGCATGTTCCTTTGGAGAAAAAAAAATTGCATGAAGTGATTATTGCTTCTTTTTGTCCATGGGTTATGCAAAATGTTGTACGTGGAAATAGAAATATCTATATCCTTGAAACAAGAAATCATTGTCTGGAAACTGAGAGTATACTAGTTTTTTTTGGTGTCTCATTTGTGACTGGAAGGATCATAGGTTTGACTTCAAAGTGTTTATTGATACTGTATATTAATAGCTGATTTAGAAGAATGCATATTTTTTCTGAAGCACTTCATTATATTCCATAGAAAAGTAATTACAACACGGTAGTAATTTTCTGTGTCAGCAAGTATTGAGTGTAGTCAAAATAGCATAGACTTTGGAATATGACAGTTCTAGATTTTGAATCTCCAGTTAGTGCTTATTAACTTCTCATCTTTTGTAAGTGCTTAACCTCTCTTGAGATTTCATTTCCTCGTCTGTAAACTGAAGCTAATACCATTTCTGAAGGTTTTTTTATTTTTTTTGAGACGGAGTCTGGCTCTGTCTCCCAGGCTGGAGCGCAATGGCACAATCTCGACTCACTGCACCCTCTGCCTCCCAGGTTCAAGTGATTCTCCTGCCTCAGCCTCTCGAGTAGCTGGGATTACAGGCGCCTGCCACCGCGCCCAGCTAATTTTTGTATTTTTTAGTAGAGATGGGGTTTCATCATGTTGGCCAGGCTGGTCTCGAACTCCTAACTTCAGGTGATCCTCCGCCTTGGCCATTTCTGAAGTTTTAATACTACCAAACTGATAGTGCCTGGTTCTTAGAAGGTTATCAAGTAAGTTTCACTCACTCAAGCTCTGCTCTATAGAAGAAAACACAGAATTTGTAGAATCTTGGCTTTAATACTACAGAAAATTGTCTGTTGTTCTTCAAACCTAGCTTTATACCTTTCGTTGATTTTGTTGTGTGAACTTAATAATGCTTTCCCAACCCTTCTATTCTGTCAGTAAGCCTTTTGTTTTGCCCTTTCACTGGATAATTAATTTGAGGGTTTGCTCTCTTGAAGTGAAGTTTACCACTAGAGGACTCAATGATTCTGAGGTTTTGAGCCTACAGAATGGTGATGCCATTAATATGGAAATAAAGAAGCAGAGGGCAAAGTAGGGGGTTTGGGGAGAAGATAACGTGGTGAATTTTGTATGTGCTGAGTGTGATGCCATGTTCATTCCTTCTGGGCAGCAGAATTAGGAGGGCATTTGAAAGCTTGAGAGTAGTAGCTAGGTGGCTTTAGAAGCGCGTGCAGACTTGGTGGTGGTTCCTGAATGAGGCCATTCACTAAAAATGAGGAATGCAAGCCTAACTTTTTTTTTTTTTTTGAGACAGGGTCTCACTCTGTCACCCAGGCTGGAGTGTGGTGGCATGGCATGATCACGGCTCACTGCAGCCTCAACCTCCCAGGCTCAAGGGATCCTCCCATCGCAGCTTCCCAAGTAGCTAGGACTACAGGCACATGCCACCATGCCCAGCTAATTTTTGTATTTTTTAGCTGTTGTTAAACTCCTGGACTCAGGCGAGGATTACAGGCGTGAACCACCATGTCCGGCCTTAAAGTCTTTATATTTGAAATACCCTTTCAGAGTTAATTAACTCTGATATTGTCCCAGAGATTTCGGTTTCTGTTTTCACTTAAGACCTCAGGAGTTTTCTGAAACTTTCTTGAAACTGTTAGGAAGGCCATGTGGGTGTGGAAGTATAATGTCTCTTCATCTGAAATTAGGTCAGCCTCCAAAGACTTGAATCTTGGATGTTAAACCCAAAGGCACCTTACATTTTAAACCCAAAACACATTTGGACATTTAATATAAGAGGTTTTAGCTATTTGTATAAACAACCCCTAAACACCTGGACACATAGTCATTGTATTTAGCTGAGGAGTGAGGCTTGGAGCTGAAGAATCTAGCCTACCTCTTCACATCAGCATCTCATTGCAGCTTTGTGATTCTCATGTAACACAGGATCTCATTTAATCCTTGTAATAAGCGTGCCATTTCATTATTTTTTATTAATAGGAAAGTGTATGCTCTTACGATATTCAAGAATTGATAGATTCTTGAAGGTTTGTAGACAGATTTCTTGAGGTTTAGTTATCCTGTGGCATTGCTGTACCATTTGTTCAGGGGATGGATCTATTGAATTCCTATTCTCCATATATTCAGAATTTTTTTTCAATTTAATACCCTATAATTACACCTTTCATTAATTCAGCAAACACCATTCAACACCTGCTGTGCTCCAGGGTGTGTACCTAGGGCACTGGGTTTGCAGAGGTGAGTGAAGGAGACATGGTTCCTGTCCTGGAAAACTGAATCTTCTAAGCACCAAGGGGTCACTGTGCCTGTCTGCTTCCTGACTGTATTCCTGGCACATTGTCAGTAGTGAATATTTGTTGAATGAGTGAACATGATTTATCTTTTTTCCCCAAAAATATGTTTGCTTATCTCTAACCTTAATATACATTGCCAGCCAATTCAAATGATAGTAATAATTAATGCTGATGTAGTGCCTACTGTATCAGCATTGTTTGTGGCTCTTTATATACGATAATTCATTTTACTTTCAATGATCTGAAGTGGATACAGTTTATTATCTCTATTTTTAAAATGACACAGAGGATAAGTAACTTCTCTATGATTACACAGCTAGTAAGTCGTTGAGCTGGGATTTAAGTAGTTCTGCTTTAAACTACTACACTCTATGTGTGTTTCATGGAGGCTTAAGAGTGAAAGTCAGATTACTTTCTGACAAGCTTGTGTATTACTCCTTCAAAAATGTTTTCTTATTCAGACTTTGACTGATTCCCAGTAGAATTTTTTACAGTCTTTATATATTGCTGAGGTTTTATTAAACTTACTGTATTTTTTCTTGGGATCCAGAGCAAATTCTTCCTATGATGAATTCTTTTCTACATTGAGATATTTACAGGCTAACTCATTATTTGGTTTCCTTCATAATTTTTATCACAGGCTTACTTACCTAAATCTGAATCATCAAGTTATATCTCTAGAATGTTGTATCATCTTTCATGAATTAGAAAGGTCTTTGAAATAATTTTTGAACTTTCACTTAAAATACCATGTGTTTTTTGTTTTTTAGTTTGACATCCTACTTGAACTTTTTCCTAATCATCCCAACCAGATAACCCCTCCTTCTGTAGTCTCCCAACTCTATTCTGTATGTTTGCACTTGTATACAATTTGTACTTTAGGTTATTCTTCCTGTGTATCTGTTTCCCTTGATAGGTGGCAAACAATTTGAGGGTAAGTTTTAGCCTTGTTTGTTTCCTTTATTATCACTTTGTTCCTGTTAGGCACTCACTCAAAACCTATTAGACTGCTTAGTTGGTGCTTTAGAACTTCATTCCTCATCAGTACATTGATGGGTGCTAGCCTAGCCTCTTCATTTTATCATACCACTTAAAAAATTCCAAATTATAATTAATGAGTTTTTTTCAGCAGTATGGAACTCTGAGACCAGACTGCATAGTGCTTTCAATTAGACTGTGAATATTCTCGTTAATACTTTTAAAGTTGGTCAGGTGATGCTAGTCAAACACTGAGCATGCTTGCTAATAACTTTAAGGAATAGTTACGTCAAGGCTGTTCTCTTAAATTTTTTTTTTTTTTTTTTTTTTTAGTGGTATCGTGGCTCACTTTAGTAGTAAACTCACATGTGTTTCTCTGCCCTGCAGAGGCATAATTTTCAGTTGTTGAACTTGACAGTGAGTAAGCAGTGGTAGACAAGCATGTAGTCTAAATAAGAAAACAGGTCAGTGGAGTTTCTCATTTAATTTAGTTAACTCTTTTGGAGGGAAGGTATAGCATTCCCATAAAATGAATGGTGATAACAGAGAGCATTTCAAATCTGATTAGTCATGCGTAATCAGCCTTAAAAGCTTCTACCAACTCACTGCTACATCTCACAGGCTTGTTTCTGATTATTCTCCTAATAGGGACTGTGTGTTCCTTCCCAGCAGATCTGTTTTTCTGTTTCTCACACAGCTTGTACTTGTTCTTTATCTATTCTTTTTTATCATGTAACTTCCCTCAGCTACAGGACTCTCTCCTCACTTTCGTGCTTATTCTGCCCCCCTTTTCAAAACATGGCTTAATTGACTTTTGTAGGTTTTGGAAATTAATTTGAACAACTTCACTCTCACTGAGACCAGTTTCCCTCCTGCCTATCCTTTTGTATATGTTTTGTACTGTATTGATTTTTGTTCATTTATGCTGTTGCTTGGTGTGTATATGCCATTGCTTGGCAGCTTCTCCAGTATCTCTATATCCCAGCAATATTGTGAGCAAGTTGTGAATAAAACTCAGATTTCTTTTCTTTCTTGATGTGCAGAACAGCAAAAACACATAATAGATGTTTAGAAAACATAGGCAGCTTTTTAGGGCAAGCCATTTGCTTAGCCCTGCTTGGCTATGCATTCATAGACGTGATTGGGATGATGACTTAAGGCAATTCTGGGCTTCTCACCCAGGGAAGTGAAAAGTGGGGGTGGTGAAGCTTGAAGCCTTGGATGTTCCACTGCCTAGCACTATGGGTACTCTCTCCCCACCCCAATCAACATTCTGGGCATGAGAAGAGAAGGAGGCAGTAAGAACAGAACAATAGCACAGAATTCTCTGAGCTCTGACTTCGCTGCTTTGCTGACAAGACATTGCTGCTTTCCCCTCCCTCCCTTTCAGGATCTTTTTCCCTTACCTACCCCCATTTTTTTTTATCTATAGCAGAGTAATTGTAAGACATTTTTTAAAAACTGGTAATTTATTGGCAACTAAAGAAATAAATTATGGTAGAATCTGGATACCTTGGCACTATAGCGTATACTTTTTTTTTCATAAAATATAATGAGGCAAAACTTCTACAGAGTTCCAGTGTGCCTGGCTGCAAGTGGAGGCCCACAAGTCAATTTAGAGATGAGGGTGCTGGGTTGAGTCGTGGTACACTCACAGGATTTCACACGTTCCCTAGCACAGGCCACTGAGACATGTGCCACGTCAGAATTACAGATTGTACTACTTGTCATTATCTCATAGGAATAGTAGAAACTGCAGATCTTAAAACTTTGAAATCTAATGACCCACTGTATTCTGTGCTTTCATTCAGAACACTAAAGAATTAATGGCTGGTGGAAGGGAGCTTATGGTTAGATTTTTTTCTGTTTACCACCCACAGTTTTGAACCCTGAGAGAGTAGAAATCTTTTACTTCCCTAAGTACATTTCCCTCTAAGATTTGATTCTGGAGTGAATCCAAACTTAGTGTTTCTCACTAGCACTTAACAAATGGCTAAAAGGGAATTGTCATAGTTACTAATTGTATTGTTTCATGGTTATTTTCTACATAATGTTCCTTTTTGCTTCTGGTGTTACTCATTTGACCCTGCACACCCATCTAGCTGCCTTCCTATTTTTCTTCTTCCTTTTACTGCCAAATAACAAATGACCTGATTTCTTCTCTACTGCCTGTACCCTGGCCTGTTCTTAAGCACTAGTAATCTAACTTTTATTTTTATTTGCTGATTTATCTTTTGAGACAGGGTCTTGCTCTGTCACCCAAGCTGGAGTGCAATGGCACGATCTTGGTTCACTACACCTCTGTTACCTGAGCTTAAGCGATCCTCCCACCTCAGCCTCCCGAGTAGCTGGGACTACAGGTGTGCACCACCATGCCCGGCCTTTTTTTGGGTATTTTTATTAGAGATAGGGTTTCGCCATGTTGGCCAGGCTGGTCTCGGACTCCTCAGCTTAAAAGCAATCTGCCTGCCTTGGCCTCCCAAAGTGCTGGGATTTTAGGTGTGAGCCACTGTGCTTGGTGTAATTTAACTTTTATATTCCCCCTCCTTTTTTTTTTTTTTTTTTTATTGATCATTCTTGGGGCAGAGGGGGGTTTGGCAGGGTCATAGGACAGCAGTGGAGGGAAGGTCAGCAGACAAACAAGTGAACAAAGGTCTCTGGTTTTCCTAGGCAGAGTGTTTGTGTCCCTGGGTTTTTTTTTTTTTTTTTTAAAGATATTCTTAAAGTTCATTGTTATCCTAATCACCAAATGCAGTGACCTTTCACTTCCCTTGCAATTGGCAGTGAATCACTTCTTGGTGGATATTGTCTCTTCTTGTTCATCATGGAGCTGAAATACTCTGTCTTTAACATCCTGATTGTCTTCCTACTGTCTTCTTTGGAGTCAGCTTTGACTCCTCTTTTCCATTTATCCAACTTACAAAGTCCTTCAGATTCTCTTTGAAAGGACTTAGCCAATCGTTTTTTTCTGTTCTTAGTGTTACTCTAATCCAAGCTCTGAACGCCTCATTGATAAACTACTATAGTGGCCTCCTAAATCTTAAGCTTTTCTGTGATTGCTGAAGAATAGATTAGTGAATTATAAATTATATGCTACTCTTCAGAAATGTTCAGTGAAAATTAGTGTGGCATTTAGAGCCTTCATCATCTAGCTTCAGTGTACCACCTAGCCACCACTACAGTCCTTGCATTGACCTACTGGCACCCCGAATTGGATTGCCTCTCTTGTTTTGACTGACCAAAAAACTGCCCATTCTTTAAGGTCTAGAGATGAGGTACTTACTAAAAAAAAAAAAAAAAAAAAAAAAAAAAAAAAATCCCAATTCACAGTAACTTCTTTCTTTATTTAATTCTTACAGGGGCCAAGTACTAATTATATAGCACCTATAATGGACCAGACATCAAGCTATTTGACATATATTTAACTTTACATTTAGAGATATGTATTATTTCAGTTTTTCAACTGAGAAACCTTGAGCTACAGAGAGGCTGCATGTGCAACATGAGCTGGGATTCAAATTCAGTTTCATGTGATGGCAAAGCTTGTGCTCAGGTTGCCAACCATTTTGATGCTTAAAATTACAGCCTTGCTGGGTACGGTGGCTCATGGCTGTAATCCCAGCACTTTGGGAGGCCGAGGCAGATGGATCACTTGAGCCCAGGAGTTTGAGACCAGCCTTGGCAACATAGTGAGACCCCGTCTCTACCAAAAAAAAAAAAAAAATTGGCCAGGTGCAGTGGTGCGTGCCTGTTAGCTGCTCAGGAGGCTAAGGCAGAAGGGGTTTGAACTAAGGAGGTTGAGGATGCAGTGAGCCGAGATTGCGCCACTGCACTCCAGCCTGGAAGACAGACCTGGGAGACAGAGCGAGACCTATCTTAAAAAAAAAAAAAAAAAAAAAAATTACAGCTTTATATCATAGATTGTGTGTTGTTTGCAACTAGGGCAGAAAGTTTTTAAGAAAAAGGGTTCTGTGTTAAAATTTTCTTTTCCTCCCAGGACCAAGTATATATTTTCAACATTGTATGTAAGTACTTAAAAGAAGATTTTGATGAGATGTTTCTATAATGCTGCTAGGTATAATAACCAGTCTGCAATTCAGTGTTAGCACATTCTATACAATATTGAGAATACATGAAAGACTGGAGATATGGGTGTGTACTTGAATCAAGGAGAGGCAGTAGAGCAGCCTTATGTTTTGTTCCCCAAAGAGTGAGATGTGTACCCAATTCTTGCACATAGTGAAGAAGCTGTCCTCTTTTTTGTTGTTTTTCACATCTGATTATTCATGGAGAAAGTTGCAGCTTGGGGCTAGTAAATTTTTTTTTTAAACACCGTTCTCATATTATCTGCTCTCTTCTTTTAATAAAGGACAGATAGGCCTTGATGTGGCTGTAAGCACATTTAGCAGACAGTGGTATTTGGCTGAAATTACAGTTTTGTTTTCATTGAATATATATTTTTTATCTCTATTTCAAGTGAAGTAGAATTTTCCATTTATACATGATACAAAGTTTCTTTTAAAATAAGTTTAACTTTAAAAAAGTGTCTCATTTAAAGAAAAAATACTAAGTACATAATAGTGCAAGTGGTCCATGAACATGGCAGAATTTGTGAAGGTGGTATGCAAGGGTCTGAAATTTGGGAGATACTGGCATAGTGAAAAAAACCAGGCTTTGGAGTTCTACAAAACTGCGTTCATATCTTGGCTCTGCTAATTTCTAGTCAATATCCTTGGGCAAAACTTTCTCTTTGCCCATTACTTTGATTTGTAAAATGAAAATAACAATGCGTAATTTTTAGGGTCATTTTTGAGGATTGTATTAAAGAAGTACTGATATACCATTCAATAAATGATAGCTTTTTCATCATTGTCACTTTTATTTTGTTTATTTTCATTTAGTCAGCTTAAAATCCTTGATGGAGTTTTTAAGTTGAAGTTTAATTCTTAGGAGTTACCACCATCAAGCAAGTACAGGTGGTCCCTGACTTACAATGATTTGATTTAGGATTTTTCACATTTGCAGTGGTGTGAAAGCGATACACATTCAGTATACTCCTCAACTTGTGATGGAATCACATTCCAGTAAACCCACCATAAGGTGAAAATATTGTTAAGTCGAAAACATACTTTTGACTTGGGATATTTTCATCTTAGGTTGGGTTTATCGGGATGTGACTCCATCGTAAGTTAAGGAGCATCTGTACTTAACTGCTCTGAGCCTTAGTTTCTCTGGGCATTAATTAGTTTTTTTCTTCCTGTGTTTGGGGAATAAAGGTAACCCCTGCCTCATAGGATTGTTTTGAGGACTAAATGAATTCGTTCATAAAGTACCAGGAACAGCGCCTGGTACTTGGAATAGTACTTTATATAGCTGTTAGCTACTACTGTTGTTATTCTTGTAGGAAGCAGCTTTTTGGAGATCCTGAGGCTCTTTTTCTTTGTTCTTATCATGTGTTGGGGATGGAGTGTGTTTAGTGATGTTTGTATATGTTCATTAAGCACCTACTGAGTGTAAAGTGTTGCTGCACTGGGATTATGGTAAATAGGCAAGGGAGTATAATAAAGTCTTCTGGAAAGCTACTCTGAACTACCTTTACCCTAAAATTATTGCTGCATACAGCTATAGAAACTCAAAAGGAAGACACTAATAAATCCCAGCAGATGGAGGGGCCTAAGGTTGAGTCAACCTCAGCTTTTGTGTGTGATACTGTACTTTTTAATTGAGTAAAATGTGAATATAACTTCTTGTATATTTGACCTCATAATCATATTTAAATAACCACCTGTGTTATTTTTCAAAGGAGTCACATATCTAATCTATGTCTGGCACTTTGGCAGAAATAGATTTTTAAAGATTAGATGTTGTCTTATCCATTTTATGTTGCTATTTTAAACAGAATACCATAGACTGGGTAATTGATAATGAAAAAAAAGTTTATTTCTTACAGTTCTGGGGGCTGGGAAGTCCATGGTCGAGGAGCTCATATCTGGCTAGGGCCTTCTTGTTGTATTATCCCATGATGGAAAGCAGAAGGGCAAGAGAGCACAATTGCATGCGCAGGAGCGGGCCCAATTGCCTTTCATAATGAATCAACTTCTGTGATAAATTACATTAATCTATTCACGAAGGCAGGGCCCTTGTGACCTAATCACCTCTTAAAGGTCCTGCCTCTCAACACTGTTGTTGTATTGGAGATTAAATTTCCAAAGCATGAACTTCAAACCATAGCCTGTGGTTTAAAGCATATCTTCAAACCATAGCAGATGTTTTCAGCAGGTAGTTTGTATTGTAGTTATATGAAATGTTAGGAAATTTGCATTCACAGAAATGATATTTGTATTAGAAGGGACCTTAGAGATAAAATTCAACGTTTTCATTTTTTTAGGCAGAAGCTTGAGAAATATGACATCTATCAAAACTTGGTTCTGTGGCCTTCCAACCAAAAACTTAACAACTCTTGTTTTATGATGTAACATACTAAAACTGTTATAATGCAGCTTATTAGATGAATGTGCTACTGGGCAAATATGATCCCTTATAAAATAATGAAGTGACAAAGAGCATGGGTTTCAATCTAAGTTCTGTCACTTGCTGTGTGTCCTTGAGCAAGTATGGTCAGTTCTCTCAGCTATAAAACAGTACCTACCTCATAGGGTTGTTAGGATGATTAGGTTAGTTAACACGTTACGAGTTTGGGACAGTACCTGACACATTGTGTGTGCACAGTTAATGCTTGTCATTATTATAATAATCATCTTTTTTGTCATTCTCACCCTGTGATAACCCATAGCACGGGTGTAGTACATTATCCTAACAGTGGAATGGGTTTCTCTTTATCATATTATAAGTAAAGAAATTTCCCTGTCCCATTTGCTCCTGCTTGACCAGTGGTAACAAATATATACCAGAAATTATATCATGCTTAACTCTGTTTAACCACGATTCTACTCACTTGAGATACTTGAGAGCTCCACTGTATTCTGTGCACTTAGGAATAATTGTGGGCTCCTGCTTCTCCCACTAGAGGAGCAATAGTGGCAACATAGTACAGTTGGTAAGAACACACTCTGGAATCTTCAACTTCATCACTTACTGTGACCAGGGCAAATTACTGAGCCTCTCTGTACTTCAGTTTTCTCATCTGTAAAATAGGATAGAAATCTCTGTCCTTCTGGGCTAAGATGATTAAATGAGCTATAAAGTGCTTAAAATGATGCCTGGCCCACTGTGTTTAAATGTTTTATTGTAAACTTTTATTATTTTTTAAAATTTCTGATTAGGAGTCATTGTGGTTCTGGAATAATCAAGTTTCCATGTAAGAAAAGAGAGGTTTGATTATTAGTAACTGGTTCTTGAAAAATACTACTCCTTAATCAAAACATTAATATTTTATGTGGCATGTTGTAAGGCAACAGGTTGCAGGTGTTGTCTTTCCATGTCACCTTACACACTTTATTGGTTGAATGGTATTATTTATCTTCAATGAGTTTTACAAGCAATTATGTCTGGGTTTGCTTAAGACAGTCCTGGTTTATGCCTCTTGTTTAGGCATAATTATAAACAGGGCCTCTTTCACTCTACACATGTCTCAGTTTGGATGTAAATTTTATAATCACCCTAAGTATAAGATAGTGATCAAATTAATTTTATTGGACTATCTCCATACCCCATCGTATTTTCTAAAGGCAACTAGTACTATTTCAAGCTTCAGTTTTAGGTGGTTGTAGTATTTTTCAAACTACTTTTGCGTATTTGTGGTTTTTCTCCTTTCTTACCTTTAATCTTTTTTGTTTTTTTTTTAAAGCCTTTTTGTCGTTGTTGTTGTTGTCATTGTTAATGTAGATAATACAAATAATTATTTTAATTGGGAATTTGAGACCTGGATCAAACTATCAAACTTTAAAAGTAGTCATACTATTTTTCACATTGGAGTTCTTATGTTTGAGGCTATCAGAAGTGTTTTATTTGTTCAGATAACAATGACAGTGAGACTGATTATGAGCAGTAAAATATTTATTGGCCTGTATGTACTACTTTTATCAGAGTAGACTGACAGTGGGAGTTTATATTTCCTAAAGCAAGAATTTATAGCTAAAGAACCAGGAATCACATATTGCTAAGGAGAATCTCTTTAACCACATATACTATGCAGAAATTGAAGTCAAGAACTATAAACTTCTTAAGCTGCTTCAGTCCTCTTACATTGGTTGTTTGACTGAACCCATTCTTTATGATTCCCTTCTATAGCAGATAGAGTGAATTCTGCCCTCCAAATATTAAGAAGCTTCTAGGTCGTATAGCAGTAATCTGTATTGTGATGGTGAGTTCTCTTGATGAATGTCTATGAAAATATTAGTAGAGGAAGAAGAATATGTATATATATTTGAACTTTCTGTGCTGAAAAGTTACAGAAGACATTTCTAGGGTTTTTTTTTGTATTGAGAAATATACCTTTTTTATATTTATATACTAATACTTGTATAGAAAGGAAATTCTTATCTCGTACTTATGTGATTTTTCTTGTCTATTTTTAAAATTTTTCCTTAACTGACAAATAAAAATTGTGTATATTATACAACATATTTTGAAATATGTATACATTGTGGAATGGCTAAATTGAGTTAATTAACATACTTATTTTGTGTGTGCATGTGGTTCTAATATTTCTGTGTTTAAGTACCTAATATACAGTAAGGGCTCCAGAAAAGTCTAATGTTACTATTTAGCTGTAGTAATTCTTCTATGATGAATTTTATACATTTCTTATTTTTCAAGTTCTATAAAATAATGGACATCATTACGTCAACATCATAACATATAGACAGTTAATTTTACCTAAGGACATAGTGTTGGGGGAAAGACCTGGAGAATTTTCCCTCACTGAGGTAGGAAAGTGGTTGAAATGTAAAATGGAAGTTATAGATAAGTAAAATGGAGTTTGGGTGAAAGGTAGAAAAAAAAAAGAATGTCTGTTTACGTAAGTGTTAAGATAAAATCGTGGCAGGAGAAAGGAAAGAAGCAATGTGGTCTTGGTGTGCAGGCTTGAAATCAAAGAGCATTTGAGTTGTGTAAGCAAAGCAATGAGCAGTTAAAAGTTTTAGATGAGAAATGTAGTGAAAGTGAGATGAGCTATTTGCTCTAATATAACTGATAAGTATCTCAAAAGGGTTGAGATGATTGCATTTCACTTTAGAAAGGAGTTTAGGAGGGAACTGGTAGTGGGGTTGGTCAGTAAGGCATAGCAAGAGTCATTGAGGAATATATACATGGCTTATGAATACAGTAATAGATATGAATTACCCTCTTGTTTGTTGGATTGTGCTAAGTATTGAAATGAAGTTGTTTTTGTAAGGAAAGAAAATATTAGAGATTAGTACGTACCCGAAGCTAAACATATTCTGTTTTGATAGCAGAAAGGAAACAGCCATTTTGGAATGACTGGGCTTTGGTGTGTGTCCGTCCTCTTTGCCACTGATTGTTTTTCCTTGAACTTTTCTAACAGTGTACTTCAGTGCTGAAGATGATGTAAAGGTGTGCATGGATTGTGTGTAATCAAAACCACTTGGACAAAGCAAACATTGTTTATTATTAGAAAATGTTTAATTTTTAAAGAAATGGTGAACATGATCTTTCCAAGAAAGAAGGGGTTGATTCAAATGAAGGCTAACAGTGAAGTCGGTAAATCAGGAGGGTATGGGCATGACAGGGAGCAATTCCCTTCAATAGGTATTAAGTGCCTACCATGTGCAAAGAACATTGCCAGACCTTGCAGTGGATTTCAGTGTACCTAAGCCATAGTCCTGCCCCCAAGGAGCTTAGTGGAAGGGAATGTGGGTACGGAATGTGTGGTATGGTTAACATAATACATGGATAATACTAGTAACTCAAATGGTAAAAGTTGGGGTACTAGCACAGAGAAAGAAAAGATCATTTGGTTATGGAGTGGGATGGATAGAAAATGTTACAGGAAGGAAGTAGGTCTTAAGATGTATCATGAATGAAGGAAGGGTGTAATTTTATTATTTATTTATTTAGTTAGTTAGTTATTTAGTTATTTCGAGTCTTGCTGTGTCACCCAGAGGTAGGATAGCCCAATCTAGGTTGGCCAAAGTAAGTTTGGGGAGGAAGGTTGGGGTTATATATTATGGAGAATCTTGAATGCTGAACTTAGAAGTTTGTTCTTTAAAATACAATAAAGTTATATGGAGCTATACTTTAGGACTGTTAATCTTGTAGCCTGTGTGTGTAGGAGTGGAGAGGGACCGCAGAAAAATTAATCATAAATAACATTTCATTCATCCAACCAACAAATATATATTGACACTGTGCGTCAGGAGTTGGTCTAGGTGCTGGGAATATAAGAGACCTTCCTTATTCTCTGGACTCTCATTCTTTTGGGAGACATACAATAAATAACAGTAGAGTGCTCAAGGAAGGCCTCTGAAAGCATGACATTTAAGGTGAAACCTGAATGACAGAAGAGGTCTGAGGGGAAAACATACTGAAGATACAGCAAGTGTGAAGCAGTCTTGACTTACTGAAGAAAGTAGGGAAGAGGTATTTTAGAATTCTTGTATTATTTATTCTATTGGAATATGTATTTAAGGGCTGTACTGACATACTGGTGAAGGATGAGATAATGTATTTTTTAGTAATTAATTTCCCTTCGTTACTACTCAGTTGTCTTAATACCTTGAGTCATTTTGCCAGATAACAAGATCTTATATAAAGCTATTATATTTTATATATATAAAAAATATGTACTAATTCATTGATGGCCTTAGAATAATTTTTTTTTCTGGGCATCCAGTGTCTTAGGTAGCTGAAACTCTCTAGGACCATTGTATAATTGGGAAGGCAGGTTAATATATAATAATGCCTGTATGTAAGATTATCTTTCATGAAACTTGGTCTTACCCTTCTTTCCCACCCTGCCCTTAACCTACTTGCTAAAGGACACAAAGGGACATTATTGCAGTCTTGCCATTTATTTTATTGCCATTTTTCCAGTATTGTGAATACCTTTGGGACAGAAGATGTAAGTAGGTGGTCCAAATATTGTGTTTGGTCTGCATATTTTAGAAAATTATTTTGACTCCACACTAGCACTTGAAAATGGGAATATATTATAGAAAATTCCGTGTATCCAACTTTAGAAAAATCTCTTCATGGTGTCAGTATTCTTCAATAGCAGCAGTCAGCTAGAGTTGAATAGCAGCTGCTTCCTTTACACCTGCACTCCTTAGTTCACTACTTTCCTCACCTTGCCAGTTTTGCTAATTCATATTAATTGCTTGCTCCCATAAGGCATGGTTTTCAGTGGCTGCTTTAAGGGAGGTGTAGTACACAGTGATGGGATCAAAACCAAGAATTCCTTTTATCACTGTCCTCTATTTTTACTCTGTAATAACATTTCTCAAAGTATGGTCTCCAGACCCTGGTCTGTGGGGTCAAAGTTATTTTCATAACAATACTATTATTAATTACCTTTTTTACTGCGCTGACACTTGCATTGATGGTGTAGAAGTCATGGCAGATAAAACTTTTGGTTTCTTAGCACAAATAAGGCAGTAGCACCAGACTGTGCTAATATTGTATGCTGGACTGCCAAGCAGTTTCACTTAAGAATGCCCTTGGAGCCGGGCATGGTGGCTCATGCCTAGTACTTTGGGAGGCCGAGGCAGGTGGATCACGAGGTCAAGAGATCGAGACCATCCTGGATCCCCGTCTCTACTAAAAATACAAAAAAATTAGCCGGGCGTGGTGGCGGGCGTCTGTAATCCCAGCTACTAGGGAGGCTGAGGCGGGAGAATGACGTGAACCTGGGAGGTGGAGCTTGCAGTGAGCCGAGATCGTGCCACTGCACTCCAGCCTGGGCGACAAAAAAATAATGCCCTTTGAGTAGCAATAAAAAATACTAATTTTATTAAAATTTGACCCTAAGCATACATCTTTTTAATATTTTATGTGATAAAATGCTAAATGTGAATAAAACACTTTGGTTCCATAATGCCTATCTTGAGAAGTACTTAAATTATTGTGTGTGTTGAGAGCTAAAGTAACTACTTTTTTCATGAACGTCATTTTTCTTGAAAGAATAGCTGACTTAGGTATTGGGCAGACAGTTTCTTGAAAATGAAGGAAGTGGGCCTGCCATTTAAGGGAAACAGGTGATGTTCTTTGTTGCTAATGATAAAATTCACGCTTTCCAATGAAAATTATAATTTTAAAGAACTTTTATCTGCTACCATGTGCGATACTTCCCAATACTTAATGACTTTTCTGGTGAGATCAGTAGTGATATTAAGAAATGTGATTTGTAAAATATTTTACAAGCAAAATATGTCACATTTAGAAAAGTTTCTTGATGTGGTTTCGGATTTATATTGAAATTAACCTTTAAGCAACTACCACTTGTTGAATTTTGATGTAGTATCGAAGAATAATCATCAAAATTACCTAAAAAGCTATCTAAATACTCCTTTTCCAGCATGTATCTGTGCAAAGTGTGAATTTCCTCTACACTTTAAACGAAGCAGCATATCACAATAAATTGAATACAAAGGCAGATAAGAGAACCTTTTCCTAAGCTAGACATTAAGGAAATTTGCACATTTGTAAAATAATACACTCTTCTCACTTGATTTTTTTTTTTTTTTTTTAGTTTTGGAAAATAGTTATTTGTATGAAACTGTGTTATATGTGATAGGATTATTGTTTTACATGAATTTATTGATACTTTTTTATTTCCCGTTTTAAATTCTAATATCAATAAATATAACCCACAAAAACAAAAACTTAGGGAAAGGGGTCCTCAATAGTTTTTTAAAGCATGTATAAGGGATCCTAAGACCAAAATTACTAAGAATCACTGCTCTAGAGTCTACAACATTGAACCCCAAAGTGTTTTATATAGAGCCTCTGATACATAGACCATTGGCTCTAAAGCATTTTTGTAGGTATTAAACCAAAAGGGGGTTTGTTTCTAGATGGTAGGATTTTTAAAAATTACTTCTTGTGGGCTAAAAATGCATTCTGAAGTCTCCAAAGAGGCTGTTATATACCTCAAGTTACTCGACTACAGAACCTTTAACTGGACTGGTGTTTGGAATACATTTTGAAACTACTATTCCATAAGCAAGCACGGTTGAAGTTCTGTCTAGCTATGTCTTGGAGGCATGTGGGAACAGGGAGTCTTCAGACTACCTTGGCGTTGAATCCTTACTCTGCCACTTACTAGCCTCAGTTTTCTTTCCTATGAACTGGGGATAATGGTAGCCAACATTAGAGGATTGTTCTGAACATTAAGTAGAATAACAAGTAAACATTCCTAATAATAGGTATTTGCTATAATTGTTCCCTCCTTTATTGTAGATGTGAATCTTCATTACAAGGATTCCCATGTTACTTAAGTTAGTGAGTCAGAATTGTGGGGCCTAGTCTAACAAGTTGGTAGAACAATAGAAGTTATAGTGACTGGCTAGCCAGTGTTGTACATTTATAAGTCGATCAGACTAGGCTTTTAAGGCACCAAAAAACATAGCATGCCCACTGACCCAGTTCCATTTAAACTGAATAATTTTTACAAAAATGAAAGCGGTAGAATAAACTTCTCATTTTTAACCTATTAATGACTGAAAAGGGAAGATCCTAATTTTGATTCCATTTTATTATATTAAACTCATTCATAAAATTTCTTTTTGGAGAGGATATTGGCTGCTTATCTCAGTATTGTGTATAGTTCCAATGCATTCGTCATTGTGTCTTTTGAGTTTTTTTGTTTTGTGATTCAGCTCATGGATTCAGGCTCTTACATGTAATTGAGCATCTACTTGACTTCAGTTTTTTCTCACCAGGAATAAGAAGTAGCTTCCGTGTACCTTTATTGTTCTTAGCGTTCCCTGCAGTCTCATTCTGGGCATAGGAACAGAGAACCTCACTATGCACTTAACCACTCTTTGCTGTCGCTATGTGCTAAGCACTGTGGAAAATCAAAACATGCTTCAGGACTTCTTGGGGGTACTTGCCCTGAGGAAGCTGACATTATCCTGGCAAAAAGACCAGGTATAGCATGTCGTGGTGGAAGAAGAAAGGCATATATTTTTATTATAACTCTGCCGTTTATTGGGCCCTCTGGCCTTAGGCAAGTTGCTTTTCTCTTTTTTCCTCTGTAAAATGATAGTACCAATTCTACTCCATTATATCTGGAAGTAAAAATAGATGCTCATGTAATTTTCTCCTTGGAGAGTTCTTTGGGTCCTTATTAAAGAACTATTCTTGTTTTATAGTTTTAAAAACTCATTTCTGTTTTTAAGCCTATGGCATACAAGGCAAAAGGGCAACAACTAGAGACTGCTGATAGAGCAAAAAACGATAGTTTGGCAACAAGAAAAAAGTCACAGATTATTACAAAGAACAAAACAAAAACTGTTAATAGTGTTATTCCATTATGTGAAAGAAAAACATTCTACTTTTTTTAAGGCCCTGAATACATAATTGCAGTATACTACAATGTACTAATATGTTTACAAAATTTGCATTGTCAGAAATCTATATGCTTTTGTTCTCACTCATAAGTGGGAGTTGAACCGTGAGAACACATGAACACAGGGAGGGGAGCAACACACACCAGGGCCTGTTGGGGAGTGGGGGCGAGGGAGGTAACTTAGAGGACAGGTCAATAGGTGCAGCAAACCACCATGGCACACATATACCTATGTGACAAACCTGCACGTTCTGCCATGTATCCTGGAACTTAAAGTAAAAATGGTTTCCATAAAAATAATTTCCGCTCATGGTTTTAAAAAGTCAGATAGTTCACAAGAACTTACAATAAAAAGCAACCATTTCCTCTACTTTCCCCTTACCTGTACTACTTAGTGTTGTTTCCTGCAAAAACCACTTCGAACTTATTAAACTCTTTCTTCAGTGATTACTTCCATATCTCTTAAAACTCCACTTTATCTAGGTTTATCAGTTATAGACATTATCCAAATATAGAAAGTAAATGAAGATTTCATTCAAGTTACTTCTCTGTATTCACTCAAATTTTATGTCAGGTTGTCTGTTACCTTTGAAACTTTTCTTTCTTCTTGTCCTGTTAACACTTTTCTAAGTTGAAAATGTGAGCCAATGCCTTTTCCTTTGACCTTTCTTATACTTCTCCCACTCGGTTTCTTAGTGGTACTTTCACATATGTAATATTGGTGACATTTATATTGTTCTGTAACCATAATTAATTGTTTAATATGTTTTGACTTTAGGTTGAATCTAAAAGTTGAAAATGAACCAAAAATATTCATGTGATGACTATATAAATATTTTCATGGCAGAGCCAAGTATTCAGTATTGTACTATGATTACAGCTTTTCCCCTGGGGTTTCTTAACTGTCTTTCCTTTTTTCTCACAGTTTGCCTTCATAGCCGTTGAGTTCTTCTTCCTCTTTATTTTTCCTGAAAGCTTCCTCCTGGAGACTTCTGTCATTGTACTTTGATCTGGAGTGGTTGCTCTGTAGGCCGGTTGCATAGCTGACATCCTGCAACTTTTTTTCTCTGTTTTCTTGGCATGTATCTACTTTTTCCTGGAAGCTGTGTCTTCACACTTTGCTGAATGACATCCTTCAATATTTTTCCAAGAATGGGTTCATAGGAGATAAACATTTAAAAGTTTCTGCCTGGTTGAAAGTGTCCATTCTTTCAATGATCTTGATAGTTTGGATAGAATTCTAGGTTGAAAATTTTTTTTCTTAGAACTCTCTGGTTATTGCTTTATTGTTTTCTGATATTCAGTGTTACTGCTAAGTCTCATTCTAGTCTACTCGATATTTCTTACATGATTAACACTTCTCCGCCATCTCTAATGTTCTCCCCCATCTCTAAATGTTTTAGGATCTTTGTTTTCTCCTTGCTGTTCTGAAGTTCACAGTAATGTGTTTAGGAATTTTTTTCGTTCATTTTGAGCACTCTGGATCTTCACAATCTTTAAAACTTGTGTCCTTTAGCTTTGGGCAAAAAATCTCTTACTTTAATGATTTACTCTTCTATTTTCTCTGTATTTGTAGACCTTATTTTAATAAAAATTTGGTCCTTCTAGATGAATTCTTTTTTTTTTTGTATTTTTCTAATTTATCTTTAATATTCCTACTTCTGGAGACATTTTTCTCTATTTTATCTTCTAGTGTTTCTATTGAGCTTTGTAAATTTCAAGATATCTTGTTCTCTGATGGTTCTTTTAACATAGTATCTTGTTCTTGTTTTACAAATGGAGTATTTTCTAAAATCTATCAGAGAATAGGCACTAGAGTATTTTTAAGATTCTTTCCCTCTGTGTGGTTTTTTTTTTTTCTGTTTGTAAATTTGGCAGTCCTCTTCAACTTTATAGGCTTTCCCCAGGTGCTTACTGATCTTTGGTAAGCTGTTCATATTTAAGGATGAGGCAATGGAAAAACTGACTGAGTTCTGTGTACGTGGGTATAGCTTATCTTTTTTTGAGGGGGCGGGGAATAGGTTCTTAAAAGGCTGTCTTTCTTTTAGGTGGGGTGGGTCAGGTGCTGATTCTTAATTGGGATTGGTAAGTTCTAGAAAGACTTACCAGGGGCAACAGCAAATTCTATACCAGCTGTCCTAGTTTTTCTCTAACGTTTCATTCTTTTAGGTATGCCATCCAGTGCTTGTTTGTTTGCTTTTGTTTGGAGGGTGGGGTCTGGTTGCTAGTATCTGTGAGCAGCAGTGGAGATGGGGATCTTCATTCTCTGTCCCAGTCCCATCCCTAGTCATACCTAGCATTTCTGGGTGAGTCTCTGGGTTTTGTTGGGCAAATTGTTTCTTCTCCATGGGTATTCTTGGCACTGATTTCTTCTACCTTATTTCATTAGTCACTATTCTGTTTTCTAATTGCAAAAATTTATTGAAATTTTCTGTCAGCTAACTTCCTCTTTATTATTGTGGGTTTATTCCCTTACTGTCATTATAATGAGAGTCCTGAAGGCAGAGCAGGTAAAATCCTGGGTTCAGAAGTTGCAAATACTTAGGAAGACATGAGAGCGTCCTATATTTTAGAAGGCTTTCCATCAGAAATTATAACACTCATATTAATGCATAAAGGCATTAACTCTTGGCTCTCAAGAAAATGTGGTTTTCAAAAATAACTTAGTCTCTGAAGTCTCTAACTATATAAAGTCCACTATGTTCAGGGTAGTAAATGGAAAGTAATAATGATATTTCTGGGCCAGATACTTTTTGAAGGGCTTTATTGAATACAGTCTCATTGAATGCTCACAGCAACTGAAGGAGGTAGTGTATTATTTTCCTCAGTTAATATATGAAGAAACTGAGGCACAGTAAAGTTAGGTTCTTGCTCAAATACTGTATGAATGACGTAAACGATGATTTCCTAGCCGTGTTGATCTGTACAGGTGTTAAGTGAACTACAGTCTAGTTTATCTTTTTTCCTAGAAGTTAGTGGCTTTTTGGTAAATATTATGGAATGAAACATTTAGAAAAGAAGTCAGTACTGACTTCTCTGGGCTGATATTCCTTGGTAAAGCCAGTAAAGTTAAGGAAAACATTAACTTGCCTCTCTTGTCTCAGACCACAGAGCCAGGATCTTGTGCTGGTCAGTTAGATGTAATAGTCACTCATAGTTTTTAGTACTTGACTGTTGTTTACACACACACACACCCCCCTTTTTTTTTTTTTTTTTAGAGAGACAGGGTTTAATTCTGTTGCCCAAGCTGCACAATTCCTAGCTCACTGCAGTCTGGAGCTCCTGGACTCAAATGATCTTCCTACCTCAGCTTCCCTAGTAGCTAGCACTACAGGTGTGCCATCACACCCAGCTTATATATATATTTCTTGTAGAGACAAGGTCTCACCATGTTGCCCAGGCTGATCTTGAAATGCTGGCCTCAAGCAATCCTCCTGCCTCAGCCTCCCAAAATATTGGGATTACAGGTGTGAGCCATCATACCTGATGGACTATGTTATATATTTAAAGCATATTCCATTTCTAAAGATTTGTTCTATAGTTGTACAAGTGCACAAAGACATGCACAAAAATGTTTACGATATTACTTGTAGTAGAACACTGGGAAAACCTCTAAATATCCATCAGTAGAGGATTGGTTAATTTGTGATAGGCGCATCCATCCACACAATGAAATGCTTTATAAAAAAATGAGATGTATGCGGATAGAGAAAAATCTTTGAGTAATATATGAAAAAATAATGTACGGTGACCCTACCTGTGTAAGATGTATGTATTATGTGTGCTTGTGTGTTTGTGTGCATGTAGAAAAAAATTAGAGTATATGAAAGGAAGTGTTACTTTAAGTTTACCAATGTGGTAGCTTTATTGCAAGTTGCTTTCAGATTTATATTGCATAGCTAATAGGATACCTTGGGATTAAAAAGTTACCCGTCTTATGTAATCACCTTTTATTTTCATTTTATTTAAAAGAATTAATAATTGTACATATTCCTGGGATACAGAGTGATGTTTCAAATATATAATGCGAGCTTGTCCAGCCTGCAGCCCATGGGCTGCATGTGGCCCAGGATAGCTTTGAATTCAGCCCAACACAAATTTGTAAACTTACTTAAAACATCATGAGATTTTTTGGGGGTTCTTTTTTTTTTTTCTTTTAAGCTCATCAGCTATTGTTAGTTTTAGTGTATTTTATATGTGGCCCAAAACAGTTCTTCCAGTGTGGCCCAGGGAAGCCAAAAGATTGGATACCCCTAATACAATGTATAGAGATGAAATCAGGGTAAGTAGCATATCCATCATCTCAAACATTTTATCATTTCTTTGTGTTAGGAGCATTCAGTATCCTTCCCCTAGCTATGTGAAACTATATATTATTGTTAACTATAGCCATCCTAGAGTGGTGGAACTTATTCCTCCTATCTAGTTGTCATTTTGTGTCCCTTAACAAATCTCTCCTTATTCCTCCCTTTGTCTACCCTTCGTAGCCTGTGGTATACTCTGTTCTCCTTTTTACTTCTATGAGATCAACTTTTTTTTTTTCCACATATGAGTTTTAATTTTCTGTTCCTGGATTTTATTTCACCTAACATAATGTCCTCCAGTTCCATCCGTGTTGCCATGAATGACAGGATTTCATTTTTTATGGCTGAATAGTATTCCATGGTATATATTATATAGCACATTTTCTTCATCCACCCATCTGTTGTTGGATACCTGGGTTAATTTCATATCTTGGCTATTGTGAATAGTACCACAGGAAACATGGGGGTGCAGTGTCTCTCTGATATAATGATTTCCTTTCCTTGGATAAATTCTCAGTAGTAGGATTGCTGGATCATATGGTAGTTCTATTTGTAGCTTTTTGAGGGACCTCATACTGTTCTCCATAGTGGTTATAACTAGTTTGCATTCCCACCAAAAGTATATGAGTTCCCTTTTTTCTGCATCCTCGCCAGCATTTTTTTTTTTTTTTGATAATAGCCAGCCTCCCTGGGGTGAGATGATACCTCATTGTGGTTTTGATTTGCATTTCCTTGATGATTAGTAGTGATGAGCAGTTTTTCGTGTATTTGTTGACCATGCATATGACTTCCTTTGAGAAATGTGTTTTGGGATCATTTGCCCATTTAAAAATCAGTTTTGTTTTGTTTTGTTTTGTTTTGTTTTGTTTTTTTGCTGTTGAGATATTTCAGCTCCTTGTATATTTTAGATATTAATCTTCTGTTGGATGGTTAGTTTCCAGATATTTTCTCCCATTCTGTAAGTTGTCTTTTACTCTGTTGATTGCTTTCTTCGCTGTGCAGAAGTTTTTAGTTTGATACAATCCCATTTGTTTATTTTTGCTTTTGTTGCTTATGCTTTTGAGAACTTATTTATAAAATATTCGCCCACACTGATGTACCGAAGCATTTCCTGTCTGTTTTCTTCTAGTAGTTTTATTATTTTGGGTGCTATATTTAGGTATTAGATGCATTTTGAGTTGATTTTTATATAGGGTGAGAGGTAGGCATCTAATTTCATTCATAAAATATATAATTTGGCACAATGGCTCACACCTGTAATCCCAGCACTTTGGGAGGCTGAGGCGGGCAGATAACTTGAGGTCAGGAGTTCGAGACCAGCCTGACCAACATGGAGAAACCCCATTTCTACTAAAAATACATAATTAGCCGTGTGTGGTGGCACGTGCCTGTAATCCCAGCTACTTGGGATGCTGAGACAGGAGAATCGCTTGAACGCAGGAGGTGGAGGTTGTGGTGAGCCGAGATTGTGCCATTGCACTCCAGCCTGGGTGACAAGAGTTTTTTGAGAAACTCTGTCTCAAAAAAAAAAAACCAAAAAACTATCTATCTGTATCTCTGTATTTCATATGGATATCCAGTTTTCCCAGCACTGTTTATTGAAGAGACTGTCCTTTCCCCAATGAGTGTTCTTGGCACCTTTGTCAAAAATCATTTGGCTGTAGGCTGGGTGTGGTGGCTCATCCTGTAATCCTAGCACTTTGAGAGACTGAGGCAGGCAGATCACTTGAGGTCAGGAGGTCAAGACCAGCCTGGCCAACGTGGTGAAACTCCATCTCTACTAAAAATACAAAAATTAGCCAGGGGTATTGGTGGACACCTGTAATCCCAGCTACTCAGGAGGCTGAGGCAGGAGAATCGCTTGTACCCAGGAGGTGGAGGTTGCAGTCAGCTGAGATCGCGCCATTGCTCTCCAGCTCTGGGTGACAGAGCAGGACTCCGTCTCAGAGGAAAAAAAAAAAAGAAAAAAAAATGCGACTGATTTTTGTATATTGGTTTTGTTATTTTGCAGCTTTACTGAGTTTATCAGATCTGAGAGTTTTTTGGTAGAGTCTTTAGATTTTTCCATTTATATAAGATCATATTACCTGCAAACAGGGACAGTTTGACTTCTTCCTTTCCAGTTCAGATGCCGTTTCTTTCTTTCTCTTATCTAATTGCCCTGGCTAGGAGGAATTGTTACGTCTGATGGGGATGTAGGAACTTTAAATTCTATATCCTTAACTACTATTTTATTTTACCATGAGCATGTACATTTTATAACATTAAAAAAACAAAGCATGGTAGTTTTCAGTATTATAGCAACAATCACTAACTGGCCCTTGGTGATTTAGATTTCCTTGGTGAGTTAGAAATCTAATGGGAGCAGTTCGGGAATCTATATCCTAACGGGTATTTCAAGTGGTTCCATGGTCAGATAACTGTGCTAGAGAAAAAGTGAACTGCATACAAATATGCATAATTAAGATTAAGAGGAAATCACTATAGAAAGAAGATTAAAAGAATGAGGCTGCTTTGAATGATGCTCAACTAAGAAATTAAAAAATATGGAGATGATAAATGATTTTCTAGGAAATTATCAAATCTTAGAGATGGTAAACCTAGCTTATTTCAGACAGAATGGAAGAAACTGAAAAACATATGAGAGCTATTGCCTCACCTGTATCACAGGTGAATTATTTCAAATCTTCATGAAACACCTAATTCCTAATCTATTTAAAGTATTTCAGAGCAGAGAGAAAAAAGTAGTTTGCGAGCTCTGCTGAAAAAGCCAATATAACACCAACTCCAAAGCACGGCAAAGATTATGTATGCTTTAAAACTTAATTGTTCTAAGATTGTGGTTAAACTATTTTATGAGTATTATTTGAAAAAGTAATACACCACGTCTAAATGAAATTCATTCCAGGAATCAAAGGAAGGTTCTATGTTAGGAAATCTGTTAATATACTTACTTATATCTTAATATACTTAATCTCTTATATCTTATTGATATACTTATTAATGGACCAAAGAGAACAATTATGATCTTTTAGTTTTCTGCGCAAAATCTGCATATGATAAAATTAACATCTTTATGTGGTTTTTGAAAATATGAAACCCAAACAAGATTCTTAGAGGAACAACAGAACTAGAACTAGCTTTTTTTTTTTTTTCTCCTTTTTTTTTTTTTTTTTTTTGAGATGGAGTTTCCCTCTTGTTGCCCAGGCTGGAGTGCTATGGCGTGATCTCGGCTCACTGCAACCTCTGCCCCCTGGGTTCAAGTGATTCTTCTGCCTCAGCCTCCTGAGTAGCTGGGATTACAGGCATGTGTCACCACGCCCGGGTAATTTTGTATTTTTAGTAGAGACGGGGTTTCTTCATGTTGGTCAGGCTGGCCTCAAACTCCTGACTTCGTGATTCGCCCACCTTGGCTCCCAAAGTGCTGCGATTACAGGCATGAGCCGCCGCGCCCGGCCTTAAGAGTTTCTTTAATCAGAGATATTGGCAGAGTGTTAGCCAGTATCATGCTTAATGATAAAACACTAGAAATGATCTTGTTAAAGTTTGGAACAAGACCATAAATCAGTTGCTGCCCCCAGTAAAATCTCAGTTTATTCTGACAAATGATTCTAAGGATTACTTAGAAAAATAAGTATATGAGGATAATTCAGAAATGTCTAAACAGCAAAAAAATTGAGGGGTGGACTAATCCTATCAGATGTTTAAATATTATAAAGCTAAAGTAATTAAAACACGGGGTTACAGCTCCAGGACTAGCATACAAAACTGTAACATAAGGAGCCCAGAAATAAGCACATATAAATATAGGAGTTGCTTTTCGAGTTAATGGAGAAAAGATGAGTTTTTAAATAAATGGTTAACTTTTTCTTTTTTTTTGCGGGGGGAGACAGAGTCTTGCTCTGTTGCCCAGGCTTAAGTGAAGTAAAACCATCATAGCTTACTGCAGCCTTGAACTCCTAGGCAAGTGATCCTCCCACTTCAGCCTCCTGAGTAGTTGGGACTATAGGCATGTGCCACCACATCCAGTTAATTTTTAACTAAATTTTTTTTCATATAGATGAGATCTCACCATGTTGCCAGGGCTGGTCTTGAACTCCTGGCCTCAAGCAGTCCTCCTACCTTGGCCTCCCAGAGTGTTGCAATTACAGGCATGAACCACTGCTCCTGGCCTCAATAGTTAACTATTGAGGAGGATCAAAAGGATATCTGATTTGTTTCTCATTCCAAAATAAATTCCAGTTTGGTCAGACTTGTATATTTTCAATATTAATCATAAACATTCTAGAAGAAAACATGTATAAAGACCTTTTTTCTGAGTCTAGCAAACCCAAAAGTCCTAAAGGGGAAATGACAAGCTTGTATAAAAATTGGAAAATTCTGTATCACCAAAACAGCTTTTCTGGAAAAAACAGATAAACTAGAAAACAACATGTGCAATATGATCTGGTTTCTGCCTAAGTCATCAGCTCCATCTGCTGCATTCCCTCCTCCCCATCAATTCTACACACACTTAAGCTACACTCTGGTCTTTCCTTCCTGAGGGTGCTCAGCAAATAGTCATTGAATAAATGAATTAATTCCATGACAGTTTGCAGGTCAATATGTATAATATAATAAAACCTTTTTTTTTATGAGATGGAGTTTTAGTCTGTCACCCAGTCTGGAGGGCAGTGGCATGATCTCGGCTCACTGCAACCTCCATCTCCCGAGTTCAAATGATCCTCTCACCTCAGCCCCCCAAGTACTTAGAATTACCGGTGCGCACCACCACACCTGGCTAACTTTTGTATTTTTAGTAGAGATGGGTTTCACCGTGTTGGCCAGACTGGTCTTGAACTCTTGATCCCAACTAATCTGCCCTCCTTGGCCTCCCAAAGTGCTGTGATTACAGGCATGAGCCACCACCCCTGGCCATAATAAAACTTCTTAAAATGAATAAAGAAGATTAACAGTCCATTTAAAGTTGCCAGAGAACAAGTTGGGCAAGTCAGGAAAAGAAATGCAAATGGCTAACAAATATAAAACTTTTAATAAATACCAATTAAAACAGCATTGAGATTCTGTTTCCCTTCTTGAACACTACCTCCTCATTATTAACCATTTCCCTGGTATCTTCCCAAAATGTCAACAAACCATACTGTGATCTCCTTTTAGGTCTTCCCTCTGTCTAGCATATACCTGGCATATATTAGATGCATTGTTATATAAACAAAAGTATTTAAGGTATGTAATGATCCTCTAAGAGGCGTCAAGTGGGCAGAAGAGTAGAGGATTGGGGCTGCGTGACCTTGCCTTTTTAAACTCCCCTTTTCCTCATAGTTCCCTTGATGGTGTTAACCTGCCTGTTTATTCTCTTTGCACTTCTACATTTCTTCAGAAGGACATGCTCCTTAGTGGCAGGAACAGGAACTTCTTCCAGTGCTGGTCAGCCAGCAAAAATGACTCTTTTTTGTGTATGTAAATAAATGGCTGTTATTGTTGTGATACAATTGCTTAATCGTTAGTAGGTGCTTTTTTTGAAGTCCTGTGATTACTTTTATTCAGACTTAATACCACAGCATCTCAGATACCTTATCTTCCTTTGAGTGTTATGGAAAAATAGACTAAAACTGCTCTCTCTGTACAAAAGTTTGTGTTATTTGAAAAGATACAACAGGCATGCCTAGTGTTTATTTTAAGATAAGATTATAATATCTGCATAGTAGAAACCTCCAGCTTTTAGAGTTACGATTTTGTAATCTGAAATCCTATTTTTTGAGTCTAATATTTACTTGTGCTAGCAAGTCTAGAAATACTTGTTGAAAGACTGGAATGATTAATGTAGATCCTTGAACACTTTCATGCTCTAAAAAAAAAGAGACAAAATTTTGTTTGTTTTAAAGAAGAGTAGTGTAGCCATATTAAACACATTTGGAAAATAAGAGGGAAAACCCGACTCTTAATCTCATCTAAAAAAATCGTGATAGACTTTTTAAAAATAGTTTCCAAATTTGTATTTATGTGGTTAAAATTAGGTATCTTGCCTTTCTTCCCCACTTGATAAATCCTTAGTATTTTTCCATGTTGTTACATCATTTAAAGACCGTCACTTTAAATGGCTGCATAATAGTCTCTTAGTCACATGGTCCTATTGTATGTGCAGTGCTTATGAGTAAGAGTGGGTGGTACGTTGTTTCTTTAAAAATGTGACTCATAACAAAAAATTTATTCTAAGAAAATTGCTAATCATATGGATTTTGATAAATAGGAGAATGATGACCTTATTGCAAAGCAGTGACTTTTTGTTTGTAAACATATGAACCTGAAACTTGAAGAAGTTGGTTGTCAGTTGTGAGTATTATACCATCTATTAGATAGATATTTTGAGACGTTACAAACAAGTTGGGTAGCTGCTTATTTTTGAAGGGAGATTTTTGTTGTGAATCTTAATGTTAACATTATGTTATTTTATAGATCATGGAGCTTTGTGGTGCAACAAGACTTGGTTATTTTGGAAGAAGTCAGTTCTACATTGCTTTGAAACTTGTAGCTGTTGCCCAGTCTGGTTTCCCTTTAAGAGTGGAAAGTATAAATACAGGTAAATATAGAGTACACTAGTAACTGAAAGAAAATAGGCTTCTATTACAAATGAAGTCAAGTCAATAGAACTCTTGTGTCTTTCTGATCTTATAGTGGCATTTGTGACCTTGAGTGAAGTGTCGTGACTTTATTCCCACTACCTTGCATTTCTCACTTGAAAATACTAGAAAAATATGTCTGATCTGTATTACGGAATAGTATATGTACTTCATCTGTATTTGACTATATGTACTGTTCAAATGGCAATTTTTTAAGAATTAATTTACCAAAAGTTGTTTAGAAATATTTTAGGCGAATAGTTTTATTAAGGTAAATGATAAATTACAGCGACCATCTTCATATATAGCGTCCCTGTGTTCTTCATTTCCAATAAAACAACATTATACTTTGTATTTTTGTTTGTTTGTTTGTTTGGGAAGGCTGTGGAGGCTCCAGTTGAAATTAAGAAGTAACAGTTAACCTAAACTTTTTATCGATAAGAGACAATATTAAAATATTGGCAGACTAAAATCTAGTTATAGACATCTGACCACATTACAAGTTTGTATTAGTCCATTTTCACACTGCTATAAAGAAATCCCTGAGACTGGGTAATGTATAAACAAGAGAGGTTTAATTGACTCACTTCTGCATAGCTCGGGAGGCCACAGGAAACCTACAATCGTGGCAGAAGGTAAATGGAAAGCAAGGCACATCTTACGTGGCCACAGGAGAGAGAGAGAGAGAGCAAGGGGGAATAGCCACAGGCATTTAAACCATCAGATCTCATGAGAACTTGCTCACTATCACAAGAGCAGCATGGGGGAACCGCCCCCATGATCTAATCACCTCCCATGTGGGAATTACAATTCAAGATGAGATTTGGGTGGGAACACAGAGTCAAACCATATCAAAGTGTTACATCAGATAATTTGTTTTTCAAGTATTTAGAGGCTTGTTGATGTGAAAGAAGATAGAAATTCTATAAAGAAAGGCACTTAAATGCAGAGGGTTCTTTCATTTTCATAGAGTAAAGGGGAAAGAGAAAAATTAAGATTTTAAAAATAATCTGTACAGAAAAATTTCTGTAAAATTCTGTAAATATCAGAATTTGTAGAAATAGTTTTAAGTACCAGTTTAGTTTATTGGTCAGCGGAGGTTTTCATTGTGAACCTCTAGTTTGCCACACATCATTCTTCTAGTGTTGGGAGTTTACATTCTTTTCAGGTAATTTTGAATTCTTTTACATGTATATTGAATAAGCTTAATAGTTTCCTTCCTTCATGTGGAGGTTCTAAAGAGAGACGAAGGTAATCATATAATGGAGGTAAGTACGCTTTCCTCTGAAATGATTTTGTAGCTGTATTTTTTCTGGTCTAAAAGTATCACTTATTTACCTGCAAACAGTTTCTCAGTCCTTCATCTTTCTCCTCTATTTAAAATTGAATGTAGAATATCTGGCTGTAGGAGAGCCATAAGCCAGACTACAGTGGATAGATAGAATACTCTGTACCATGTTTTTGGTGGGTGAACAATAAGGTATTTTTAGGAATTTCTGCCATGAAAATTTCTAAATCTAGTCTCAGACTTAGTGACATATTCTGTGTTTTACTTAGAGGTCTAAAATCTTACTTTAAAGACCCGGTGTGAGTAGAAGCAGCCTAGGCTTTGGGGTCTGACTGATCTAGGTTTAGATCCTAACTGTCAGTTACTACAAGCATGACCTTGGCATCATGGATCCTCAGTTTTCTTATCTGTAAATAGGAGCTTTGCAGGGGTACTGTGGTTACGAGGTGAAATAAATATTCAGTGGCAAGTATAGGGCCAAACATACGTAGACATTTGATGTAGCCATTGTTATCACTCATTAGAAGGACAATTTGGTTTTATTACTTCTTTCTAGATAAGAGTCTCCCTAAATAATGTAAGGGAGATAATGATCCAAATTTTGTGGTGATAGACATTTTGTGCCTCTTGTTTCTGTATCCATTTTTACAAAAATTCTAATATCTAATTCATGTCTTATTTTCGTTTTCAATATATATGTCCTTTTTTATTTTGAAGTAATGATTATTTTGTGGTTAACAGTAAAGGACCTTCCTCTGCCAAGATTTGTTGCTTCAAAGAATGAACAGGAATCTCGCCATGCAGCCTCATATTCTTCAGATTCTGAAAATCAAGGGTCGTATTCTGGTGTAATTCCCCCACCACCTGGCAGGGGGCAAGTGAAAAAGGGATCCGTAAGCCATGATACGGTTCAGCCTCGTACATCTGCAGATGCACAGGTAATCACATGCATGTAAATATTAGCAGTTGATGCCCTGTGCAAATGCTTCACTAAAGCTCTTATTGGTAGCTTAATAATTAAAATGTCTCCTTAAAGTTAAACTTTTAAAATAATATTCTTTTCTAGGAACCTGCATCCCCAGTAGTTTCACCACAACAATCCCCACCAACTTCTCCACACACATGGAGGAAGCACAGCCGTCATCCCAGCGGTGGGAATAGTGAGAGGCCTCTTGCGGGACCTGGGCCATTTTGGTCTCCCTTTGGTGAAGCACAATCAGGTATTTAGAGATTGATTGATTAGAGTGTCATTGTGTTGCCCAGGCTGGTCTTGCACTCCTGGGTTCAAATGATCCTCCTGCCTCAGCCTCCTGAGTAGGTGGGGATTATAGGCTTGTGCCACAGAACCTGGTTTAGAGATTTTTTGAAAGTAACAATTATTTAGGGTTGTAAATTGAAGGAAACTTGATAATATTCCTTCAGGAGTTGCCTCCCAGATAGTTTTTAATTGTAAGTTTAAGTTAAATAGAAGCAAAAACCAACTATGGAAATTTGTAAGTGGATACATTGCTTTGAAAAGTGGTAATTGCATTTATGTGTATCTATGATGTTTAGACAAGTTTATGGGTACCAGATTCTCTAAAGGTAAAATGAATAATTATTTCCCAGAATATTATGTATATATTACATAAATTTTATTGATAAGGAGAGCACAAAATAATTGAAGATATTTAAATGAGGTATAATTTCTAATTGAACAGAAAAGATTCCATTTTGGAAATTGTTAGATTTCTTCAGAGTAAGAGTTGGAAAGAAAACTTCCTGGTAACTTAAGTTTTTTCCTCAAACATGAGTCAGCATGTTTACCCATTCTCCTTATAGGTTCTTCTGCTGGTGATGCAGTGTGGTCAGGGCATTCCCCACCTCCACCTCAAGAAAACTGGGTCAGTTTTGCAGATACTCCACCAACCAGTACTCTTTTAACCATGCATCCTGCTTCTGTCCAGGTGTGACATTTTATTGGTATTGCAATTTTATTTGCTTCATTCAGAGTATTGCTCCAGTCATTGTTTTTATATTTTGCTGTTGCAGATTTTATAAATGCAAATCCACTCATTTATTTAAAAGCAAAATTCTGCTCTGTGCATTTCAAATCTGTTATCATTGGAATGTTTCAGCTGATTTTATTTCTGTTTCTGATTTCCTAGTGAAGTTTTGAAAGGTTTCTGCATCTGGAAATATATTTGCTTGGCTTTCTTAGCACATTTTCATAACTTTCTGTTGCTTACATAATTGCTGTCATTCTACTCGTTTCTATAATCATTGTGCAAAAACATATCCAATAATCTGACTGTAACAGATACGTGGTTTTACATTTTAAATATACACAAAAAGCAAGTTTTACTTTCAAAGATAAATAACCTAGCAATCTTGGTCCATATAATCATGTAGGTAGATATTGTACTGAGGAAAAAATGTTTCATTACAGGACCAGACAACAGTACGAACTGTAGCATCAGCTACAACTGCCATTGAAATTCGTAGGCAATCCAGTAGTTATGATGATCCCTGGAAAATAACAGATGAACAAAGACAGTATTATGTAAATCAGTTTAAAACCATTCAGCCTGATCTAAACGGATTTATTCCAGGTGAGTTGTTGAAAACAGAAGTTCTTCTAGATGGGACAGGAGAATCTCAATTTCATAATCTCCAAGACATTGTTTTATTGGTCATAGATTTTAATTATAAAATAATTATCAGATTATTTGTCTAAAAAGAATTTATAATCACTGGGGGCCAAAAACATGACATATTCACATATTAAAAATATCTTTTCCCAGTTAAAAAAGTCTAAGACTCTTACATTCTGTTCATGGATCCGTAAGTTCAGAATAACATTAAACAACACTGTTTTAATATTTCAGGATCTGCAGCTAAAGAGTTTTTTACAAAATCAAAACTTCCTATTCTTGAACTTTCTCATATTTGGTAAGTGTGGTATATCATTAGTTGGGTAACTGGGTTGCTTCCAAGGAGTTTCTAGCAGATAGATTTTAGAGCCTTAAAAAATAAACAACTAACCCCTTCAAGAATGCTGTCAAAGAACTCAGTATTGCCTTACAATAGCCAGCTTCTCTCTTATTCTGCAGAAAAGAAATAAGTGATACTGATACAGTAGTTCTTTGTAAAGAGCTAAAATTCTTTAAGCTATATCAGCTGTTTTTTTGTTGCTAGCATAATGCATGAGATAAAAGTTAGTTTGCACATTCATGGTTATATTTATCCCATTGGTTTTTTATCAAGTTTAGTAAGTCCTATACCATGCCATAAGTTTAGGAATGGTGTTAGCTTCCATTTAACCAGAGACTTAAGAACAGCTGTGTTGGAATATGGTTCGAATTGGCTATTAGAACACAAAGTGTAATCACAAATTACTTTATAAAAACAGGCCAGGGCCGGGTGCGGTGGCTCATACCTGTAATCTTAGCACTTTGGGAGGCCGAGGCAGGCGGATTACCTGAGCTCAGGAGTTTGAGACCAGCCTGGGCAACATGGTGAAACCCTGTCTCTACAGAAAAATTAGCCGGGCATGGTGGCACACGCCTGTAATCCCAACTACTGGGGCGGCTGAGGCACGAGATTCACTTGAACCTGGGAGGTGGAGGTTGCAGTGAGCCAAGATTGTGCCATTTCACTCCAGCCAGAGTAACAGAACGAGATTCTGTCTCAAAAAAACAAAACAAGCAAAAAGAAAACACAAGCTGGGTGTGGTGGTTCACGCCTGTAATTCCAGCACTTTGGGAAGCCAAGGCAGGCAGATTGCTTGAGCCCAGGAGTTCAAGACCAGCCTGAGCAACATGGTGAAACCCCATCTCTATAAAAAATAAAAAAATTAGCAAGGTGTGGTGGTGCAAGCCTGTAGTCCTGGCCACTTGGGAGGCTTACATGGGAGGATTGCTTGAGTCCAAGAAGCAGAGTTTGCAGTGAGCTGAGGTCATACCACAGCACTGTAGCCTGGGCAACAGAGTGAGACTCTGTCTCAAAAATAAATAAAAAACGATTATCACATAAACATAAATGTTAATTCCAGTGTGTATCAATGTTATTTCTCTATATTCTAAATCATTTTTAATAGGTTTTTGGTAGCATAGAGTGCTGTAGTACAAGGTAGGTAGATAACACCTAAAACTGAAAACTCAAAAACTGGTAATATATGCATGCTATTTATAGTTTAAGGCAATAAAGACAAAAGTGGTTGTCTGTATCTAGGAAAGGGCATAGACAGCAAGGTGGAGTGGCTGTATTTCTGTTTTAAGCCTTGCAGTTCTACTTAGTGATTTAAAGTACGTACATGTCAGCCGGGTGCGGTGGCTCACGCTTGTAATCCCAGCACTTTGGGAGCCCGAGGCAGGTGGATCACATGAGGTCAGGAGTTCGAGACCAGCCTGGCCAAAAATAGCCAGGCATCGTAGCGCGTACCTGTAATCCCAGCTACTCAGGAAGCTGAGGCAAGGGAATCGCTTGAACCCAGGAGGTGGAGGTTGCAGTGGGCCGAGATCGCGCCACTGCACTCCAGCCTGGGTGACAGAGCGAGATTCCATCTCAAAAAAAATAAAAACAAAAAATAAAGTACATACATGGTGAATTTTGATAACATAAAAACAGACTTTTAAAAAATGTCACTAACTTATTACGTATGCCTTCTAAAAATGCATGTGAATTATAGGTCATTCTTTTTGGTGACCTTAATTATTGGGGCCGCTTTTTAGAGAATTTCAAACACACAGGAAAGCTTAAAGAAGAGTACCATAAACATTCATATACTACCACCTAGATTCTGGAGGTAACATTTTGCTACATTTGCTATATTACACATCTTTCTGTGTATGAGATTTTTATAATTACTGAGTTCTTGCACTTTCTCATGGAAAATATTTCTCTTGCTTCTTTTTGAGAAATAAAAGGATCCAAAGCGGAATGTGATTATATTCACAATAAACTTATCTTCTAGGGAACTCTCAGACTTTGATAAAGATGGTGCATTGACACTGGATGAGTTTTGTGCTGCTTTTCATCTGGTGGTTGCTAGGAAGAATGGCTATGATTTACCAGAAAAACTTCCTGAAAGCTTAATGCCCAAACTGATTGATTTGGAAGATTCAGCAGGTAAGATTGGGAGCTGAAGAGAGCTGTTTGCATGCCTTGATAAACATAATGCTTGATTCTGAAAGAAAAATCAAGATAGAGGTTAACCTTAGCTTAATAGCTTAGATATTTCATCAAGTGTACATAGATTTGTCATCAGAATAGGATTTATGGGCCAAGCTTGGATTTGTCTTATTCAGTCTATTTTTAAAAATAAAGATGAGTAATATATACCACTATTTTACCTTTGTATTTGTGACTTGCCGAGATTTGAAGAGCATTTCAGTGTCTTGTTATTTTGCTATCCTTTAATTGTGATATATATTGTCTCGAGTGGGTAAAGTAACCCATCTTCATTATAAACATTTTTCTCTTTAATACATCTTAATTTGTTGAAGGGAAATTACCTGGTTCATCATTAGACCTTTACAGTTGTAAGTATTTTTCTTTAAAATACCAAGGTCTCTCCTGCAGACTCTAAAGAAATCTGGACTTTTTGTGTATGATTTTAGAGAATGCTGTGTTGTTAACAAGAATGCTAAATGTTCATATTTATTGGGACCTTTCTTTCTTCCTTTTCTTTTTTCTTTTTTTTGAGATGGAGTCTCGTTCTGTCACCAGGCTGGAGTGCAGTGGCACGATCTCGGCTCACTGCAGTCTCCACCTCCCGGCTTCAAGCGATTCTCCTGCCTCAGCCTCCTGAGTAGATGGGACTACAGGCACGCACCACCATGCCCCGCTAATTTTTGTATTTCTAGTAGAGACGGGGTGTCACCATGTTGGCCAGGATGGTCTCTATCTCTTGACCTCATGATCTGCCCGCCTCGGCCTCCCAAAGTGCTGGGATTACAGGTGTGAGCCACCATGCCCGGCCTGGACCTTTCTTTAAAAAGAAAAAGAATATCAAGGGCTAAAAATTAGTAAATTTTTCTTTAATTCTGAATGAATAAAAGGAAACCTAATGTTTAATTCTTAATGAGCCTAAATAAAATAAATTATTGTCTTCAGTGTTTCTATCTATATTCTCATTTGGATATGATGATGGAAAGAATTTTATACTTTTAAAAGGGAAGTTCAAATAGAATTTGGCTCTCAAATGGGCATTTATCTATCAGGCAGCATCTCTTTAACCTAAAAATATACATGGTCTGACTTAGTTGTCTAAATTACGCAGAAGGAATCAGATGCATGAAATTACTGTCACAAAGAGAACAGTCTCCTTGGAGTCAGTAATCTGAATGTGCTTCTAGTTTTGCTAATTTCATCTGTGACCCTGGGCAAGTTCTAATCATTTACTGTATTTTTCCCTTCTGTTTCTCCACCTGAAATGTGGATTTGATGCCATTCACATTTCAGGACCTGAATTGTACACTGACCTTTTATCAACGAATAGGTTGATTCTAAAAATATGGCATTGATTTTAATTTCTTAAGCACATTTTTCTATGATAATCCTAGGATTTTGGGATGATTTCAGTTAGTTGTGAAGCGTCAGCCTCTGACTTGAGCTGAAAGCTTAGTATCTTTATTAGGTAATTTTGATTCAAAGTACTTTAATTTACCTACTTAAGAAATAAAAACAACTTCTTTGTTAAACACCTATGATAGTAACCAAAAGAGAAGAACATGTGGTAACTTCACACTTTCAGTGTCATTGATTTAGAAATTGGACTTGGACCTAATGCTTTTATATGACTTCAAGCCTTTGAAAACCGACAGCACAATAATACAAGAAACTAATTTAAATGAAGTTTAATCTCTTGTAGGTGATTTTGTAGAGGCTTGTCTGATTCTGTCGTCTGTTGTATTTGTCAGTGAATCTGGCTTTTGCATATATTTAATTTTTCCTTTATTTAATTTAAATAAAAAACAAGTTCTTTGTAAATTGGATCTATAAGGTTGATGGTTCAGGAAGAAATTTTTTTCTGGGCATTTATCTTTTTGTCTAATTTTACACCTGTTAGATCTGTTTAACAAAGACAGACTGATTTTATTGCCTGTGTATATCTGTGCACTGTTGCTCTAAATATAATTTTAAAAGTATCTCAGACCCAGATAGTTTTTTCCCCCCTCACAGCATATGGTTGTCTGACCAAATTTGTTGTAAACATTTGGATCGCACAGTATTATATTACATTCAAATCTGCTTTTCATATTTACAAATGATATATTTTGGTATTCTGTTGATTCTGGGGTGATGTAATATAACTTATCATTTTTCTTCCACCTATCATAAACCTGAGATTCACATGACAAAAGGTCCTTTGAGTATAGAAATTGTCTTGTGACACTGTGGGTCCGTCAGTATCCATAAAAATCATTATAAAAAAAATTAGCAGGGTGTGGTGGTGTGCACTTGTTGTCCCAGCTACTCGGGAAGCTGAGGCGGGAGAATTGCTTGAACCCAGGAGGCGGAGGTTGCAGTGAGCCGAGATCACGCCACTGCATTCCAGCCTGGGTGACAGAGTGAGGCTCCGTCTAAAAAAAAAAAAATTATAAAAATAGCTGTGTTTTTAAAAGGTCACGGTTAAGAGGGTAATACTCAAATAGTTTCTTTTGGCTGACATTAGAATGTATTGTAAATATTCCTCTGTGGAGCCTTTCTGACTATAGGCAGAGGTGGTTTCTCTCATTTCTGATCTCTCATAGCATTTTCTACATGCTAATTACTGAAACATACCACACTAAATCCTGTTTTGTTTTTTTCCCCCATCACTGTACTCTGAATTCCTTGAAACAAGGGAAGTGTATCCTATTTATTGTAGTATGCTCAAAACATACAACTTTGCCAGGCACTGCACTAATATTGGATGAATTAATGCTACATGTGTGCCATTTTCAAAGGAAGATATTTTTCTTGACGTTTTTCTACCTTTGAAAATACAGCGATTTGTTACCCTAGGTTTATGATGTTGGGACATACTGAAACATTAGTTCCACAAATATTCTATACTTAAAATTTAATTCTTAGAAGCAAATAGATGGTGAGCAGTGGTCATTTGAGTTACAGCTCCTTGGAGTAACATGCTAGGCTTTCTATAGGCATGCAAACATGGTTGGGGTAAATATGCATTTTTTCCAAAATTGCTTGAACAGGTATGCATACATAAAATAGAACTACTAAGGTTTATAGGCAGAAGTACTTCTGTCGACCTGAATTAGAATATTTAATAACATCAGCACTGAATTTAACAGCTAAAATAGAAAGGGAGACTTGATTTTTGTTGTCTTACAAAAGAAAGCATACAGAAATTCATCTGCAGAAAGAGCTTTCTGAAGCTGAATTAAAGAATATTTAGCTTTTTAAGAATGTTTGTCTTCTTTAAAAAAAAAAAGATTAAGATGACCTGCTACAAACACGTTGAGGTACTCTACATTTTAATGTCTAAAGAATCTTCTTCTTTGCAAAGCACAGTTGCAATTTTACATGTACTTCTGTGATTGTTTGATACATATCTTTCTCTCAAACTAGACTAGAGCCTTCTAGGAAGGTAGGAACTGGATCACTTTTGTTCATTATATCTCAATGCCTAGCAAGGTGCAAATTGAGGACAGGAATAGACAGACATTCACATTGTTGAAATGATTAAATGACTGAGCCAATGATTTTTAACTATTTTCTACCTTTACACCACACTGCTCACATGTGCAACTCAGCAGTCTCTGAGATGCTGAAAGAAGGAAAGGGATGTGTGCTTCCCTGTCTCCATCTCCTTCTGCATGATCCCTACTTTACACAGTAGATTTGGGCACATGTTTCATTGTTAGGGTGCGTTGCATGGATCTACAAACTCTGAGAAGTACTTCCAACACGAATTTTTTTTTTTAAGCCAGAGAAGAGAAGGCACATGAAGACTTCCCGTGAAGAGTTTACTAGAAATCCACATAAATTCAGATTTGAGACTACCTTGGTGCAAGTAAATCACTGTGAAGAGTTTCTCTTATATTCATCCAGAAATTTTTAACATATATATAAAAACCTACACACAGGTATTGGTGTTTATACAGACACAATCATACTATACATCCTTCATTGTATCCTTATACTTTATAATTGATATGGTTTGGCTGTGTCCCCACCCAAATCTCATCTTGAATTCTCACGTTTGTGGGAGGGACCCGGTGGGAGGTAATTGAATCATGGGGCAGGTCTTTCCCATGCTTTCTCATGATAGTAAATAGTCTCACGAGATTTGATGGTATTATAAGGGGAGTTTCCCTGCACAAGCTCTCTCTTTGCCTCCTGCCATCCATGTAAGATGTGACTTGCTCCTCCTTGCCTTCCACCATGATTGTGAAGCCTCCCCAGCCATGTGGAACTGTAAGTCCATTAAACCTCTTTCTTTTGTAAATTGCCCAGTCTTGGTATGTCTTTGTCAGCAATGTGAAAATGGACTAATAGAGTAATATATAGAGCTATCACATTTATGATTCAAGGTATTCCATAATATGATGTACCTTAATTTAACCAGTTTCTTATTGATGGATTTTGGGGTTGTTTTCTGGCTTTATCTTTAAAACACTGCTGCAGTGAACATGCTTATATGTATATCTTTGTTTTGTACAAATAACCTAGAATCTTTGTTTTTGAAAATTCATTATTCAGGTACCCTTAGTTGCAGAGGAAAAAATAATGAAAATATGCACTAATGCTTGTCATTAGCTTTCTAATTAAGAAATTACCTCCCACCCCTACCCCCCCCCAAACATACTCTGTCCCTGTCTGTCTCCCTCCCACCCTGCCGTCTCTCTCTGTCGTGTGTCATTTCTTTCCAGATATTTGGTTATTATAGCTGATAAATCAGTACAGTTGAATTACAGATATTAGTAAAGATACACCATTTAATGAAATTGGTCAAAGTAAATAGAACTCAAATCCTGACAAAGACATTGACAAGCAAGGGCAGATAATACTTGAAGGGCAAAAACTCTATGAGGGTGATAGCAATAGCAGGGGCTTTAAAAGATTATGGTTTTGGCCAGGCACAGTGGCTCCCAGAAGCGCTTTGGTAGGCCAAGGTGGGAGGATCACTTGAGGCTAGGAGTTCGAGGTTACAGTAAGCTATGATCTCACCACTGCACTTTAGCCTGGGTGACAAAGCGAGACCCTGTCTCTAAAAAAAAAGATTATGATTTCAAATTCAGCGGATTAGTAACTGTCCTTGGGAGTAATTAATGATCCTCATAATTATTTTTTGTAGAAGTGACCTTTTTCCTTTGCAATTGTGCTATGAAAGTCAAAAGTGAATGAAAGATGAACATCTCTGTCTTCCTCTGTTAGAGAACTCCATGGGAATGGGACCCTTGTCTTGTTCAGTACTGGATCTTGAGAGCCTGGAACCCTATAGGCCCTCAGTAAATGTTCACTGACTCAATTAGTGCTTTTTAATTTTGCCACCAAATTATACCCCCAAAAAAAGTAACATTATCTTTCTCCCTGGCCACCACCACCCCACCCCCCACTCCCCCCCACCCCCTCACCCCCCGCCAAGATGGAGTCTTGCTCTGTTGCCCAGGCTGGAGTGCTGTGGTGTGATCTTGGCTCACTGCAACCTCCCCCTCCCAGGTTCAAGCAATTCTCCTGCCTCAGCCTCCCGAGTAGCTGGGATTACAGGCATGCGCCACCATGTCTGGCTAATTTTTGTATTTTTAGTAGAGACGGGGTTTCACCATGTTGGCCAGGCTGGTCTCGAACTTCTGACCTCGTGAAGCGCCCGCCTCGGTCTTCCATTCCCAAAGTGTTGGGATTACAGGCATGAGCCACCACTTTTTCTTTCATTCTTTGTTCTTTATACTCCATTTCCACTATTTCCTCTGTAGATTTTTAAGACAAAGCTCCAATTAACTGTTTTCCTCTTTATGGAATTTTAGTATTTATTTTGAATGGATTAACTTTAAATGGATTTTTTCCCATGTTTAGCTATCTTTGGATAATAGGAACCTCCTATATATTGTAGGTAATATTCTTTGAACTATAATAATTGAGTCAGATGTTGATCAGTACTGTAAAAACTCGGCAAGTTCAGTTTAATAAGAATTTTGGGTGAATATTTTGTTTATTTTCAAATCTTGTTGGACACATTTTTACTTTGATTTTTTTAAACCTTTGGTTTTAATTGAAAACAATTAGTTTTCTATGTAGACCCTCTTTTAAGGTAGTCTTACCGAATAAGTTTCATAGACCCTTATAAGGTCTGCTTACTAAGTTTCCATTTTGTGAAGTGTTGGGGAAAAGTGGAGTTCATTTTGGAAATAGAACTTACTAGTTTTTTGATGCATATAATATCATTCAAGAAAAAACAAAGCACATCTTAAATTTTATCTTTCTACATATGCATTGCTTATGCCTGTCTTTTAAATCTGAATGAAAAAGTTACCATTTGCAGTTTTCCTTGAAGACGTAAAAGTCATGAACACTTGTTTTTCATTTTCCGTATTTTTTTCTTACAAGAATAATACTCTTCAAATAAAAGTTATTTTTGCCTTGATAAAGTTATTAATGAGGTTGGAACATTGAACCTTCGTTATTGAATAACTTTCTAGATTTGTTTGCTGCTTGAAAGCAAAATAAGTTTTAAACTGTAAGACTTTAAGGGAGTGTATATATTTCTGTAAGATTAATAACAGCCAGCAGTCACTTTTGAGACAATTTTTTAGTATATCAAGTATAATACTAAGAAAATAAGAGAAATTTAGGATGTGTAGGTTACAAAGCTAGAATAAAACCAAAGCTCTGAGAAAGAGGTTGTTCAGCAGGTACACTGTACTGAATTGAATTGGGGAACTTTCCAGATTCTTTGAAAGGATAGATAGGTGAAACTTCTTCCAGTGTTTGCAAACTTAAAATAAATGTGGAATAAGCCGTAGGTCAGTGTGATCATACTGGGTTGTCTCTTTCAGACACACTTTTGTACGTGGAAATACTTTTTGCATAACAGCCCTTTTGGGGTTAACTTTAACGAATAATTTAGGCTCATGCTCTTCTTTTTCAGCCCTGATGCTCTGATGATGTCAGGGGCAGAGCAGAACCCACAGGAGGGAGGCAGGGTTGACACAGTGTTCCAGCAGGAGGCTAGGTTGGAACACTGCATCAGGTAAGAGTAAAACTACACCCCTGCCTCCGGAAAAATAGTCTTAAAGACTAACATTTGTGGGTGGGCAGGAAGCTCTTTGTTGGAGTACTTATTTGGAGCAAAGTTGAAGGAGGTACAGTTTATTTCTAGACTGAATGGTTGTCCATAGACTCTTGGTTTCTAGAACATAGGAAAGAAGCAATGCGTAATTTGCTAATTTATCCCAGAAACAATTTTTGGATTTTCTAGGACAGCAATTTTTCAAACTTTTAAATCTTTTTTTCTTTGGTTGGTTTTTGTTGTTGTTGTCGTCGTTGTTTATTTCAATGTGGAACAAACTTTTAAATCTTAAGACCCCTTTAGGCATTCTTAAAATTTGTGGACCCCAAGAGTCTTTGCTTACATGGGTTAAATCTATCAATACTTACATTATTAGAAATTAAAACTGATTAATTTTTGTTTTTACTTTAAAAAAGCAATAACAAATCCATTACCTATTGGCATAAATATTTTTAGGAAAATAACCGTATTCTCCAAAATTAAAGAAAAAATTGTAAAAGGGGTGGCATTATTTTACATTTTTGCAAATTTCTTTTACATCTGTCCTAATAGAAGACAACGAAATTGTCATATTTGCTTCCACATTGTCTGTTGGATATGTTGTTTTGTTTGAGGTATACCAGAGGTCTAAAAACTAAGCCCTGTGAGATAGATCCAGCCTACTGCTCGTTTTTGACTAGCCCACAAGCTGAGAATATTTTTTCTTTTTAACTGTTGAAATCAAAAGAATATTTTATTACACATTAAAAATTGTATTAAATTCAAATTTCAGTGTCCATAAAAATTGTATTAGAACACAGCAGTGCTCATCACTTATTTATGAATTGTGTAGGACTGCCTTTGCACCATAATGGTGGAGTTGAATTGCTGCAACAGATACCTTATAGCCACAAAACCTAAAATAGTTACTATCTGGCCTAATATAGAAAAAGTTTCCAAATTAAATCTAGCCTCACACAATAAAAGGAAGGACTATTTCATGGCTTTTTCAGATAACGTAATTATTCTTTGGTACTACATCAAAGCACAAATGGTAATTTCTTAAAGGTTACTTGCAGTGTGGAAGCTGAAGCCACTTTAATGCATTTTTTTGTACTTTAATTTGATTTTATACCATAACGCATTGGATATTTGTAAAATATCAGTTCATTGAGTTACACACATCTTTCAGATGTTGACATCTTTCATTATAAAATATTTAAAAAGTGCGTTTGCTGATTTCACAACATATCAAGCCTTTAAGTGCTGGAAGCTCTTAAGATTATGGACGTGGATATACATTTTCCAAAATTTGAGTTTTCCCTTGAAACCTTCAGCATTGTCATTAGTAACCATTGGAAACAAATACTGAAAAACATTGCTTTCCTTGAAATGACAAGCTCACTTTGTTCATTTTTGAGAAAATGCCTGTGCAATACCCAAGTCCGAATTATTATAGATTATAAGCTGTTCTTTCAGGAAAAATGGTGTTCCATGAAAAAAATGGCTTGTTCAGCTTACAACTGAATCACACAAGTACTTTTCTCTGAGACAACCATTGTACTTTCATATGCGGCAGAAATGCTGTGTGTATGTATTTCCCATTTTGACACATAGAGGAAGATGTGTTTTTAGGGCTGAGATTTAATAAAATTAATTTGTACTGCTTCATGAACATTCATAAGTGAGATCAGCATGCATATTTATTTATATTTAATGCTTATGTATGTGGGGGGGGTAAGGAATACAATAACTGTAAGTGAAGAGTACAATAACTATATTTTGTCGCCACTGCCTTGATTCAGTGCAAATGTCAACATGGGAAAAGCATTATTACAAGAATAGTTTTCACCTTTCAGGTCTCTAAAAGAGTCTTGGGGACTCTTAGAAAGGGGTCTGTGGTCCACAGTTTGAGGTCTACAACTCTAGGAAAATAACTCTATTGAAATAGCGGTAAAGTATAATTATTTGGGTGACTAGCATTTCACTTTGCAGCCTCAAGCAGCTAGACCCACTGCAGCTTTGTACCAGTGAACCAGAAATATTCCCAGAATCTGTCCCAAATCATAAGTGCCCTGAGGTGGAGGTGTGGTACAGCTTGGCCCTAAATTTGTCAGTAGAAGAAATCGTGAGAACTGTGGTCTTGAAAGCCCAACCAGGACTTACAGATTGCCCTAAGATTGATGTTTAAAAATAAAGTAATAGAGTCTTGCTTTAAATAAATTCTTTCGAAAATTAGTCATCTTGTAGTTAATACTGTTTTAATTCTGTTTATTTTCTTCAATACTCACCTGCTTTGGGGAATCCCTTGAAGATACTTCTTTATTATTCTCCTGGTAGACTTTCACTTTCAGTATATTGTCAAATTTATAGCTACTGTTTCCCTTTCCCTTTGTTATCACTGGGGATAAAGTTTCATAATTTTTTTTTTCCCAATGAAAACTATCCAATGAGGAATTTGCTGCTATTGTTTATCCTAAATAATTTTTTCATAAGTTCTTCTCTAAGAACTTTGAGTTGAGGTCTTCATAGAATAATATGTGAAGTCTTCCTACTTCTGTACTACCCAGACACTTCTATTGAGAAGATATAGGACTTAAGAAAGAAATAATTTCTGATCTTAGAAAACAAAAATCAATCAGAATACAATTCTGGACTGCAGATTAGAACTTGCAATGTGGTATAATTATAAAGGTATAACGTCTGGGTAAGTAAAAAGGAAATATTTTGAGGGAGGCATGTAACAATAGCAGAAAGGACATTTTGAGAACTTTTTCAACTGTCAGTACTTAATTGTGGTCCTAGGAAAATGACAGTAAAGGTGAATGAAGTTAAATAAAAAAGAATACACAAGGCAACTGATTCAGTAAATACCTGAATGCCCGTATGTATTAGGCCCTATGTTAGGCACTAAAACTTAAAGGATTTACTAATGAATGGATTGAAAAGTTAAAAGCTATACATTGCTAGGTTATATTATATGGATGTCTATTTAGAAATCTGAAGTATAGTGCTAACATTTAATGGCAGCTGTCTTTCTGATGGAGAAACTCAGGTGCTGTTTCATTCAACTTGCCCATGGTCAGACACAATGATATTGTAATGATATTTTTGATATGAGTTCTAAACCGATTATGTACTCCCTGTTGACTGGGGTTATATTCAAAGCCAGCTTGGAAGAATCGGAATGAGAGTTTAGTGACCTTTGAAATTTCCTTCTGTTTTTAAATATAATTTAGAGTTATTTTAAATTAAGCTTAACTATGCTTAAAAGTAGAATATGATACCTCAAAATACTTTAAAAACCATTTTGAAATAGTATAATGGATTTGTAACTATCTCAGTTAAGTCTGTAAGTGCCAGTGAGCTTAATAATAAAAGTTAAGTTTCAGACAGGGCTTACTGACTTTGCTTTTTTCCCGTGGCTGGGGACGCTCTCCTTCTGCTGTGTGCCTTGCAAGTATGTTCTGTTTTTTTGTTAACGAGGGAGATTTGTAGAGGATATATGAGTGAATTAGTATAAATTGGCAGTTCCCAAAGTATATTCCAAGGGAATACTGAAGGATTTTATTTGATGAAAAGGATGTGTGTCTGGAAAAAAAAAAGTGATTTAAACAAAGCTTATTTTAAACTTTGAGACATCACAAGTCTTGATATACAAATGTGCATACGGATGCACCAACAGAGAATTATTGTTTCCCCAAACTTACTTGAGCAGAAAACCTAATTTTTCAAAGCCACCTTACTGATGAGTATTCCATGGAATAGAATACACTTTGGGAAACTGGTATAAATCTATTTCTGTTATCAGAAAATGATTTTAAAGCATGTGACCTATTGCAATATTATTATGTATAACCTTCTTTTTATTCCTAACTAGATTTTATTTTCATGAAAAGCTGTGGTTTTGAGTAGACCATAAGTAGCAGGAATAAGTAATGTCTGTTAAAATGCTTACTCTGAGAACATGAGGAAAGGAGATTTAGATTATATATTACTACTTATGAAAATCATCAGTTAGCTTTTTTTTAAATAAGTAAATATGCCTAAAATAAACTACAATGTAGTCTTTATAAAGAATTTCTCTATTTTTAAATTGCAGATGTTGGGGATCAGCCAGGTGAGGTAGGTTATTCAGGCTCTCCTGCTGAAGCTCCTCCAAGCAAGTCACCATCGATGCCATCACTAAACCAGACATGGCCTGAGCTGAATCAGAGCAGTGAGGTTAGCAAAGCTTTCCTTTTCTTTCATTAAAAGTTAACTCTTTTAAGGTAAGATGTTCCAAAGAGGGTAATTTCAGTCTGTCTCTTCCAGCATGCATGCATAATTGAGAGAACATATCAGATATACTATGATAAATGTTTGTAATTATGTGACTTTTTCGAGGTTTTCAAAGTATATATTCTGTCATTTAATTTCCACCACTTATCCCCATTAAAACCTTGTGAGTTTAGAGAGGCAGATTCAGAAAGTTTAACCATCAAAAGGTAAATGACTTGGCCAAGATCTCATATCCAGTGAGGGACGAGAGCTAGGATTTGAACGTAAGTCCTTTGATATCTAGTCAACTGCCACATCCACTGTGTCACACTGCCTTCTCAGTCCTGTAAACAAGGTATGTAATAGTACATTTGGGATCTTAGCATTGGAAGTGATAAAATAAGTGACTGATTCAGTTTCCATATGAAGAAAGTATGTTTTACAACCTGAAAACTCTGTATAATTGGTTTTCTTCAATATAGAATGTTTAGCCATATTAACTGCATTAAGATGTGTCATATATGACCAAGCACAGTATGCAAAATGGAATTTGGGACAAATGCACTGTTCCCCAATTTCTTTGAAACTCCATTATGTAAAGCATCAAAAGGGCCACTGATCAGAATAAGGGAAGAGGACCTGAGGCCCTGCCTCCCCTAAAACACCTGCTTAGGCCCCTCTATTAAATTTTAGTGCCCTGGAGAGCTCCATTTGGAAACCACTGCTGTAGCCTATTAGAGCAGTTTTCTTTGTGAACAAGTTACGTTTTTTTCTTATTTTTTTTCTTTTTGTAGCATGTAGGAAATGCTAAAAATACAAAAGTTTGTTCACTTTCAGGAAGAAGTTTTAAGCTTCTGTCCTTTCCATGCCTTTTAAAGCCAGAAAAATGCTGGGTTAAAGAGCATGCTAGATATTAATAATTTTGGACAGTTGGAAAACAGAACTAACTGGTGGTTTTATACTATTTCCTGCTTTATGACATAATTGCAGCCAAGATACTTGTGTCTGAGACATTATAACATCACACCATCCATCCTACTATTGGATGCAAAACCATTAATACAAGTGTTTTTCTAGATGAAGGGATTACACCTTGAAAGAATTTGCTAATAGAGAGGGTTTATGGAAAGTAAGGTAGTTGTTGTTGAGACACTACTATTTTTGCTGCATCTATTCATTTTGTGTCTTTTTAAAAAACCAGTATTACATTAAAAGAATATTTGTATTCCATTGATATCAGTTTGTAAATAAAAACATTCTTTCTAAAGCATCTCAAATCTAAAGCCCATGTTCATTCTAAATAAAATCGTATGTGATCATTAGAGACAGAAATGGAAGTCCCTTCTAAATTCAGGTAGTAGTACTTGCATTTTCCCTACTTAAATATTCCCATCAAGTTTTATTTATAGTATTTGGTAATGAGGTCATGAATGTCATAATTTTTTTTCGATATGTGAAAAATCAAAATGTTAATAAATCATTGATTTTGAGACATCTAATGATATTTCTAAAAATATCTAGTTAGGATGTGGAATTTAGATTACATTTTAATTGTCTTCCACAAAGCACTAGTAATCTTTCAACATAGATTTATTTAGCACCTGTGGTTACGGATAAGACAGTATAGGAGATGACCCTAATAATCTCTAACCTTTATGGAGCACTTTTGATATGTCAGTTCTGTTTAAAAAACAATACAAAAACAAACTCTTTATATATATTAACTCCTTTAGTCCTCTGAACAATCTTATGAGGTAGATAATATGTTACAGGTGGAGAAACTGAAGCACAGAGAAGTTATATAACTTGCCCAAGTTTGCACAGCATAACTGGGATTCCAGTAGTCTGGTTCCACAGCTGTGAGCCCTTAAAAATTAAGTATGAAGATGATAAGAGAGTCCCTTTGTCCTCCAGGTAACTTACATGCAGTCTTGTGAAACTAAGTTAAACTTCATGCCACCCAAATGAGGTACACAAGTAAATACCTTCTTTTTGGCAAAAATCTTCTGTAAACTTTTCTCCACAGTTAGATAATTAGGATTTTAAAACTTCCTTCTGTGTCCCTGTAACAATAATTATTGAGGAAAAAACTAATTATATTAACAGATATTGATAAGTAACTTTCCTGAAGTGATGCCGCATGATAAAAGTAATTATTGTGGGATTCTTAATTCATGAAATACTTTGGATCAGTATTTCTCAGAATATCTTGATTTTCATATGAAAACTAATCTGTAGGAAAAGTCGTTGAATTATTGTATTAGCCGTTTTTGTAGGTAATTTTCACCAGTGTGCTCATTTGCTAATATTTAATTTTTACATGTCTTCTCAACTTAAATGTCACTATTTTAAATAGTAAGTTGAACTTTGAAGCATAAAAATGTATACTTTCCCAAAGAGGATTTTGGTTTATGGGGTAGTTTTGTCTTTGTGTAAATATTCGTGTGTATACATTGTATGTGTGTAGATGTTTTTTCCTCTTTAGAGGATAACTGATAATTCTTAAGAATCAGATTTAAATGATAATTTTAATGCAATTTTAATGTAAAAATTCTATACCATTTTATTACTAAGATCTCCAAAACAAATGGAATTTACTGTAATTAATATTGACTTATCACTCCACCTGTTTTAAGAGGTATGATTTTTTTTGTGTACCTCTTTTAGAAGAGTAGTATTTCATATCAAAATACATCTGTATATAACTCATGCTCAGATGCTTGATTTGCTCTCATTGTGGCCGCATTCTGATTTTTCTAGCATGGGGTAGGGAGTGGGGAAGCGGGGGTGTCTGATTGGCAGTTCTGTCTTGTGGTCTGGCATGGCCCTGTTTGTAGTGCTGATTGCAGGGGTTGACTTGCTACAGATTGACATAAGCTCTACATATATTAATTCCAGAATTCTTTGCATTTTATCTCAATTATATTTTATTAAATATCTATACATATGTGTAAAATATGTGCACGTACATAATAGAATCATCTTTCAGGGGTCGCACTGGCAAGTCGCACTGACTTGCTTTGTTTTGAACAAAACTTTGATTCATTAGGATCACTAAATCAGTACATTAACATTTGAATGTTCAAAGAAGGATTTGATGTTATTCTTTCTTTCTTTAGTCAAGGCATGCCTCTTTAGCATTTTTACTTGGTGGACATTTATATCACTTAGACTTTGTTCCTGTATTGTGTTTTATTTTAACTCTGTAAGGCTTTAAATCTCTTCCATAGAGATTGCAATAAATCATTACTATACTTTTGATTGTGAAGCTCCTCACCTTACATTACAAGGTGACCCAGAATAAATATAAAATGTTGATGGAAAAATAGAAATTACTGAATTTTGTTAAACCTATGAAACACAACTTGCAGTGCAACCTCTGAATTACTTTGCTAAATCTTCTCCAGTGATCTTTTACTCCATCTTTCTCATCATGCTGACTTGTCTCTCCTCTGTCTGTTCAGCAGTGGGAGACATTTAGTGAACGCTCTTCAAGCTCACAAACTCTGACCCAATTTGATTCTAACATTGCACCAGCTGATCCTGTAAGTCAATCACTTAGCTTGCTTGTTTGAGATTAATTTTATTAACCCAAATTTCCATTCATTATCGTTTTTAGCTGATATGCATGATTCAGTGGAGTGCTTAGAGGGAAGTGGCGGCAGGCTTTTTGGTTTTTGTGTGCTTAATGGTGGGAAAGACATTTTTTTGCCATTCCTTTTTTCTAGTTATTTTGTTGAGAGAAAACTACGTTTTTAAAATCTGGTACATGTGTCTAGAGAAGCATTTTTTGTGACAATCTATTTGGTTAACCTTATCATTTGCTAATTAAGTGTATATTTTATATACATACTGTATATTTCAGTGTAGTGACACTTTATGTATTATCTGTATGCTTACACATCATGTAATATGTCCTACATATGTAACTATTTATGCAATGTCATCTTTTATTTTGACATGCCAAATGACATGGCTTTTATTTAATTAGTATGTTGAGTCCTGTTAGAGAGAATCAAGTTCAGCAATACAAGATGTTGGTCAAATATTCCGCTTATGCAAAGGAGCCTCTGTCTTGTCTTCTTGTGGCTTACTGTGTTGCTTTGAAAATGCTACAAAGTTCACATCCTGATTTAAAAAATAAATTCTGTCCCCATAGGGTTAATTTAATATATGCTACACCTGTCCCTTGGGTTTTTTGAAAACCTTAGCTGTTAATCGTTTTTCTCCCTGTTCACTTCTCTGCTTTTTCTTTTTCTTTCTCTCTTTTTTTTTTGTTAAAGACAAGGATGTGCTAATAAGCACTTTCCAAAAAGAAAAGAGGGAGTAAGCATAAAGTGAAGAAATGTGTAAAGGCAGAATTTTAAAAATGAGCTGAGTAGAAAGATATGGAGAAAATGACATAAGTCGTTCTTTCTAGATGATCTGATCAAAGACAGCCAGCATTTATTAATTAAATGTAAAAATGGTCTTGTCATCTAAAGAGATTTTGAAGAAGTGGCATTTAAAGATAAAGTATACCTTTAGCAGTTAATGGGCCTTTGATGTGGTTTGTTTTTTGTTTTTGTTTTTTGAGATGGAGCCTCGCTCTTTCGCCCAGGCTGGAGTGCAGTGGTGCGATCTCAGCTCACTGCAACCTCTGCCTCCTGGGTTCAACCGATTCTCCTACCTTAGCCTCCCGAGTAGCTGGGACTACAGGTGTCCGCCACCACACCTGGCTAATTTGTGTGTGTGTGTGTGTGTGTGTATTTTAGTAGAGGCGGGGTTTCACCATGTTGGCCAGGCTGATCTTGAACTCCTGACCTCCAGTGATCCACCCACCTCGGCCTCCCAAAGTGCTGGGATTACAGGCATGAGCCACCACGCCTGGCCTGATGTGTTGTATCATTTTAAAGAATTTATATGAAATCTAGAGGCTGCTGTTATATTTATTGAATTCAAACAGATAATGTACATTTTTAAAATGTTTATTTTATTGTCTATTAAGTATTCAAGGACCAGTTGATATGTAGATTATCTCTGCCTTTTGCTTCTCATTTCTTGCTACATTTAAGGCATTTATTTTTTATTTTAGTCTCTGAAAAATGTAGGAGAAATACAAGGCAATGATTGAAAACTTTGCTGCTTATTGGCAGCTGTAATTAAGATCTCTTAGGAATTGACAAGTTCTGTAAATTAGAAGTTTTATCTTTCTTTTCTTTTTAAGTTTAAAGTTTTGCCTTTAAGCTTTAAGTTTTGCTTCTCTATATTATTCCTGTCTCATTATTGTACAGTTAAGCTAATATGAAAGTACTTAATGAAAGTACTCTATATGGGAAGGAAGGTTAGATGTAGCAATAAAGAAACTATTATATTCTGTAACCCTTAAAAAATAGTGACAATAATCACTCATAGTATTATGATTCTTTGTCAGGCCAGGCAAGAACATTATGTATAAAAATCTAGAACTCAGAAACAAAATAAATTGACCTACGACTGACAGGAAATGTAGAGAAATAGTTGGTTGAATAGCAGTGATATTATTGACATTTCTTGGAAATAATATTCAGATTTGCAGCTCTAGTGTCTAAAATTATGTGGCTCATTACTTTCCTTTGTTATCTCTAGTGTGTCAGGAGGCTCTAGGAAAATACAGTGATTAATTTGCATTTTAAACTTGAATTTAGACCTCTGAATTGGATTTTAAAAAATTGTCATTCTTAAATATTTATGTTTATAATCTAATGCCTAGAAATATTTATTTTATGTTGGCAAACTTAAATCTGAACTTTTTTTCCCAACCAGTATTCTTACTTTAAATTTTCAGTTAGAAGAGTAGCCTGCTTTCTCTTAGTTGTGTCCTACAGTGTCTGTTTCTTAACCTTCATTTGATACTTACCTGACGTGTTACCCATCTACAGACCCACTACAGCCTGTAGCCACAATCCCACATGATCCTTTGCAAGGCTTTATATAAATAAGGATTATAAGTAAGTAAATAAGGCACATTCAGATTACAAGGGAATCACCTAGGGGGGGGAAACTCTACTCTTCTATTATGAATTTAACATTTTTTACAGTATTGGAAATATTTAACAGACTATTAAAAAGAAACTAAATTGTAATAATTAGCCATTTGCTCAGTAAAAGTCTGTGCAAAGTTCCAAACTGGTCTGTAGCATTTAGAGACAACCACTACACAGTGCAGTGACCCCATTTGCAAACCAGATGGTTAGTTATTAAGCTTTCATAGTTCTGATGAAATTGAGATTCTGATGGTCTTGTTTCCAGAAACTTGATCTCTTTTCTTGAACTGCTTGTCAGTTAGTAGCCTTTGGTAGAATCTGCTTCTGCTAGGATATACATGAATGAAAACACAGGAAAATTGTAGGTGGATGAGAAGTGTAATGCGTTAATTAGTCTTTGCTGTGATTGATTGCACTGCAAATATATGAAAATGCTAGTTAACATTCCCAGCTGTTCCAAGCTTTATAAATCTGATTTTATATACACATACACATACATCGAATATAGATTAGATGAATGTTATGAATTAAAGCATCTAAGAAGTTTTTCTTTTTAAAATTCCTACTTTGCTTTGTATTTGGAATAAGAACTTATTTTCTCATGAACTATCATTTTTTTCTCCTTTGATCTTGCCTTATAAAGGTAAATTCTGATTTTCTTAACAGTTATTTCTGGTATTAAATGTAAACTAAGAAAATAGTAGAGTTGCTCCTAAAGCCATGTTTTTATAACCAACATATAACTTAATATCTTAAAGGTATTCTTATAAATACTTTCCTGAGAATGACTTCTTATTATAAGACAAATCTAAACTTTCATCCATCTATAATGTTAATATTATTTGTAACTATAATTTTTGAGTTGTAGGGCAAATGTTAGGTTGATTGGTTAAGTACATGAACCCTGTCCAGATTCTTCCTGGTGTAGGGGCAAGAAATTACTTTGAATGAATTTGTTAGTATAATAGATGTAAAGAATTTGTTACAAGTTGTTTGAATTCAGAGATAAACATAAGGCAAGGAGATATGTCAGATAAGAGAGGGTGTGCCTGAACTTCGCTTTCTCTAGCAAGGGCTTGGTGTTAGCACAGTACTGTCTCACCAAAACGGTTTCCAACTTAAACTGAAAGGCCATTATCCTCCACACTAAATTATAAACTTAATTCATTACTAGATATTCAAAATTTAGGATCTCAAATTCAGTCTTTAGCAGCTGCATATACAGAGTGTGAACTGACCCCTCATAGAAGGAGCTGGGCCCCCTTGGTGATGTTTCTCAGCTGGTCTATTGCTGTTAAGCCAGGTGCTTGATCTGGTTCTGGTTTCTGCCCTGGGAGTCTCAGTCCCTAAGATCAGACCTACTGTGTCCCAGGTACACCTCTCTTTTTCTTCTTTTTCTGAGAGGCTACCATTGTCTTCATTCTCTCATCCTTTCTTTTGTGCTTTCATTCTAGTCAGAAGTCTTTATTATCAATTCCTTTAGTACTCTAACTAGACTAGACTCTCATGAAGTTTAGAAATATCAACTGTATTACAGTAATGAAAAAGGTTTAAGAAAAGTATTAGCTTTTTAGAATGGGAGTCTTGTTCCTCTTAAAAAAAATGGATTCCTTTGTGGCAGTTTCATGCTAAATTTTGAGACAATCAAATTTAAACACTTTGAATTAATCCGTAGGAACTTTGTATTCTGCCTACTATTGCAATGTCATAGGCATCTCATTAACTTTGTTTTATAGGTTAAAGAAAGTGTCAAATTTTCTTGAGCAGTTTACTGAAAATGAGTTTTCAGTCTGTTACTTAGTTTTTGGATTCTCATGAAATAGTTTATTTTAACCTCAAGGCTCACATTTGCATAATTTTATCAGATCATTCCTCACTTTTTAATATTGTCTTGAACTGTGTTTTTATAAGAGCATTTTTTAAATGTAAATCTCACACACACACACACACACACACACACACACTTTTTGAGATGTGGTCTAGCTCTGTCACCTAAGCTGAAATGATGTGGCATGATCACAGCTCACTGCAGGTTCCACTCCCCAGGCTCAAGGATCCTCCTACCTGGCCAGGCGCGGTAGCTCACGCCTGTAATCCCAGCACTTTTGTAGGCCGAGGCGGGCGGATCACAAGGTCAGGAGTTCGAGACCAGCCTGGCCAGCATGGTGAAACCCTGTCTCTACTAAAAATATAAAAATTAGCCGGGCATGGTGGCAGGTGCCTATAATCCCAGCTACTTGGGAGGCTGAGGCAGGAGAATCACTTGTACCTGGGAGGTGGAAGGTTGCAGTGAGCCAAGATCGCGCCACTGTACTCCAGCCTGGGCAACAGAGCGAGACTCCATCTCAAAAAAAAAAAAAAAAAAAAAAAAAAAAAAAAAAAGGATCCTCCTACCTAAGCATTCCGAGTAGCTGGGACTATAAGTCATGGGCTATGCCCAGATAGTTTTTATATTTTTTGAAGAGACAGGGTTTCACTATGTTGCTTAGGCTATTCTCTGGGCTCAAGTGATTCTCCTGCCTTGGCCTCCCAAAGTGCTGGCATTACCGGTGTGAGCCTCAGTGCCCAGCCTTCATGTAAATCTTTAATCACTCCACTTAAAATGTTTTTTTTTTAAATTAAGCAGATATTAGGCTTATATAGTGAGCTTGATTTTTAAATAGAATTCTAGAGCTTTTAACTTACAAAGCTTATTTTCATGCCTGCCTTAGTGTAAATGGGAAAGCCTGTCCACTGGTTTTTAGTCTTGTTTGTTTTGATTGTTGCATGGCATTAGCTTGACATTTTAATACAAATTCTTTATTTCCTCCCATTTGTCTCTAGGATACTGCTATTGTTCATCCAGTTCCCATTCGTATGACTCCAAGCAAAATCCACATGCAGGAAATGGAACTTAAAAGAACTGGCAGTGGTAAGGAAGCTGTTGCTGGTTTGTATTTTAGTTTTACATCAAACTGAAATATGTAATTATTCTGTCAAGGTTCAAATTTCTTTCATCGCTTATTTTTTAAGCTAGTACTTTCTACAATTATGTATATGTTCATGCATATTTATTTATGTTGCTGTTTTTAAAAGGAATTTATTTTAAATTACGGAGTTTTAAAATAAGGACATTTGAAAGTGTGACATTTCTAATACCCTGTGGGTTTTTATGTTCACCCTTGTAAATTTATGTTTAAAATATGTTAAAACTTTAACTGAAGAGATATATGTTAAAATAAATTTTGACTTTGAAATTATATATTTTGCTTGAACTCTTGGAATGTCTCATTTTAGACTAAATCAGGGTTTCTCAAAGGTAGATTTTTTTTGTGTAAGTCAGCGTTATAAATTAACTTACTTTACAGTTTACATATGTAGTGTTTAAGTGTGCTACAGGAATAAAATTAAGTGTGAACATGCAAATAAACTTTTTCATTATAAACTATCTTCTATTATGTCAGAAAATAAAATTATAAATAAACAGTTTTACATTTGTTTTTATTAAAAATATTATTTTGTCTTACATTTTATGGATTTACTTGCCACTTCTTTGGATATTTAAATGAAGTCTTATACTCTGAGCTTTATGAGTTTATCAGTTCAAATACCTATGTCTTGTATTTTTACCTATTAATTCTCTATTAGATCATACAAATCCCACTAGCCCATTACTTGTGAAACCATCTGACCTTTCAGAAGAAAATAAGATAAATTCATCGGTGAAATTCGCTTCTGGTAATACTGTAGGTAAGTGAAGTATTACGTCTTCCATTTGAAGTTTACTAAGTCTGGATTTAGAGTCTGACTATTTCAGATGTGTATGCATTTAATGCCGTCTTCACTAGATAAAGTAGAGGAGAGTGAACCCTTTCGAACACTTTGCCCTATCAGTGAATAAATGGTTGCCCATTGACTCCTGCTTCAATGCAGGCTTCCTGTTTGCCATCCCTCTCTGTGTAGCCAGGTTTGATCTTATGGCTCTTCCTCAGTGGTTCCTTCCTTTTCTATCACACAAGAAATTGTGTATACTTTCATTCAGCCAGTGTTAATTGGATACAGTATGCCAGGATCTGTTCTAGGCACTGGAGATTGAACAGTAAAAAAGTCTTTGCTGCTATAGAATTTACATTCTGTAAGGGAGATAAAAGGGAGATAAAAAATAAAAAATAACTCTTATATTAGAAAGTAACTAATACTGTGAATAAAAATAAAGCTGGGAAAGGGTGGAGAGAGTGCCATTTTAAATAGGATGGTCAAGGAAGGCCTTACCAAAAAAATGTCATTTGAGTGAAAACTTGAAGGAGATGAATTCAGCTGTACAAATCCAGAAGGAAAATTAAGGCACAGCGAACAGCAAATGTAGAGCCCTAAGGCAGGACCTGCTTCTACTAGAATAGCAGGCAAATACCTGGAATAGAATTAGTTAGCAAATTTGGCAGGGAAAGGTAGCAGTGGTAGGATAGTAGCAGGAGGCAGTGTCAGACTTTCTTTGACTTAGATGAAAAGCCAATCGAAGGTTTGAATGGAGGAGTGACATGATTTGAGCCTGCTTTTTAACTGGGTCACTCTGGCTCTCCTAATGATAATAGGCCAAAAGAAGGCGAGACAAAACAGGACACAATTTAGGAGATAGAGGTAATCAGGCAAGGGAAGATGGTGACAGCTTGGTGTCTAGGGTGCAAGCAGTGGAAGCGATGAGAAGTGGCTGGACTCTGGCTATATTGTGTACATTGTGGAGGAAAAGACCTCAGGAGTTGCTTTTACCTGTGTGCTATAGGATGTAAGAGAGAAAGGAGTCAAGGGTGGTTCCATGGTTTTTGGCCTGGAGAACAGGAAAATGAGGAAAACTGATAGCTGTAGGTTTGTAGAGAAAGAATCAAGTTCAGTTTCATATGCTTTAAACTTGAGGTGCCTGTTAAAATATCCAGATGGAAATATGTTCATTTTAATGTCATTCTTGTACCAACTAGATGATTCTGTGATTTGCAAGAAAAAGGAAAGAGATACATTTTGAAATACAACTAAAATAACCAGTCCCTTCAGCTTATGACTCTTGAACATATGTAGTAATATTCCTTCAGATTGTCTCTAGAGTTTCTATCTTAAAATTTCTTTTTTCTGTCACAATTCTTAGTCTATTTCTGGGATTCTCTTCTGCTTCATGAGACTTTGAGGAAATTGAAAATAAATGTTTCCTCTGCAGAAAAAGCTGGGATCCTTGGCTAATTTCATAATTGTTATTATTGTATAAGCTCATTTTATTCCCATGTCAAATTTTTAATTTTCACATTAACAATTTTAAAATTACTTTTATTTAAAATATTTCTAATTTGTCCTTTAAAAGTGACCTTTTTGTCCATTACAGAAGTAACGTATTTATTGTAGAAATATAATAGATAAAAATGAAATAATTATTCATATTCTCACTATTCCACAAATGTCTGTGATTAACAGATTCATTGTCAACTTTAGTTCTCATTCTGCACATATGTAAGTTATGTTTGTATCTAATGTGAAATTGTAATACAGTCATCCCTCAGTATGTTTAAGGAATTGGTTCCAGGACCCCCATGGGTACCAAAATCTGTGAATGCTCAGCTCTTTGATATGTAGAGTGGTTTAGTATTTGCATGTAACCTGTGCACATCCTCCTGTATACTTTAAATAATCTCTAGATTTCTTATAATACTTAATACAATGTAAATAGTTGTTTTATTGGGCCAGGCACGGTGGCTCACACGTGTAATCCCAGCACTTTGGGAAATCAAGGCAGGAGGATTGCTTAAACCCAGAAGTTAGAGACCAGACTGGACAATATAGCGAGACCTCATTTCTACCCCCAAAAAAATATACACACGCACACACACAAACACACACACACACACACACACACACACATATGCAAACTATATTAAAAAAACAGTGGTCATGCTGCATGGTTTTTTATTTGTGTTATTTTTATTGTTGTAGAGTTACTTTATTTTCTAATATTTTCTGTTTGCGGTTGGTTGAATCCTCAGCTGTGGAACCTACAGATACAGAACCACAGATTTGGAGGGCCACATTGTATATGTACTATTTTGTGACTTATTTTGAATATTTCTGCATCATTAAGTATTCATTATTTTTTCTAGACTATAACTTGCTTTGTCTACTGTGTAAATATGCCATGATTTATTTGTAGTTAATTTTTTACAGTTAATAACACTAGGATGAACTGTTAGCCTGTTAGCCAATCTTTGACTATCTCTGGCTTGAAACAGCATATCACTTATATTTGTTTGGAGTAGATAGAGCAAAAAGTAAAGAAATGATTATTATTAAATAGGACATATCCCATTTATCAGCAGATGGTTACAGTAGTTCAGACTCTTTTACTTCTGACCCAGAACAGATCGGGAGCAATGTAACTCGTCAAAGGTCAGTATTTCTGTCAATGAAAAGCATGTTAAACTATCTTGCTGCGTTTTAATGTTTAAAACTATTTAGAACCAAGCACAAATGATTTTGTTCTCTGAAAGCTGTTAGGTTACTTTTTGATTTATGTAAAAGACAAGTAATTTTGATCGTTTCCAACTTGAATAGAAAAACAAAAAGAACCCTGACTTTCTAAATGGTATTTTGTGGAAGCTCCAAAAAGAGGTGATAACTTCTTGACGATAGAAGTTTTATAAGTCCTTTTTGTACCTAAACAACGAGAATCTGTTAAGTAACACATGTATAGCCTTATGGTAAGTACCAAAAGAATTCTGTGTTTTAAAACACCATCCAAAAGCACAGCCCAGTGGTGGGCCACCTCCCCACCCTGAAGTTCTGCGTTACATATAACCTTTCAGGCACAAACAAGAAAGGTGTGGGATAGGGTGGAGGAGGCTAGAGATTTGTCTGCAAGGGCTTTACCATCCACTAAAAGCTGTGTGCAGGACAGAAGCATCTTTCTCTCCTCACTTTTTGCACGTGTTGAGTATCATTTTGCTGTGTGCCCAGTGGATGTAGCGAGGATGCAGAATCTCCAAACAGCTTAGAGTCAGAAGGCTGCTTGTCTTCCTTTCTGATTCTTCATGTAGTTCTTCCTGTGTTTCTTAGCATTCTCAGTCATCTTGGATTTTACTCTGCTGTTTATTCTCATATATGCAGATCAGATTACCAGAGTCCTTGGAGACTCTTTTCAGAATATGAAAGACTTTGGTAGCAAAGAAGTGAATCTCTAGGGCGAGTTGAGTTTGAGCATAGTCACCTCTAAAATGAGATGGCCTCTGCGGACACATGAAAGGGTACTTCAGCTTACCAAAATCCAGAACTTAATAGGTTGAAAGCTAACCATATCTGAAAGTAGACTTTCCTTTATACAATTTTTTTTTCAGACTATTATTACTTTTAATTGAATGGGAAAGCGTAACACTAAGTATGCAGTCTATTATGAAATCATGTTGACAACTAAGTTTCTTTTCAAAATTTTTGAGGCCGAGCACTTCTGTAATCCTAGCACTTTGGGAGGCTAAGGTGGGCGGATCACCTGAAGTCAGGAGTTCGAGACCAGCCTGGCCAACATGGTGAAACTCCGTCTCTACTAAAAATACAAAAATTAGCCGGGAGTGGTAGCATGCACCTGTAATCCCAGTTACTTGGGAGGCTGAAGCAGGAGAATTGCTTGAACCCAGGAGGCAGAGGTTGCAGTGAGCCAAAATGGTGTCACTGCACTCCAGCCTGGGCAACAGAGTGAGACTGTCTCAAAAAAAAAAAAAGGAAATTTTGCTTAATAACTTTATTAAAAAAATTGTTAGCCACATAAAATAATCAGTTGTTCAGGGTACATCATAAACAGTGCTATCTTAATTTATTGTAACACTCACATACTTGAGTGTTGAGAAAATGTCATGCTAATAAGATCCTTTGCTGCTTAGCCAAGTGTAAATGTTTAAAAAGAAAAAAGATCTGATATCAGTAGTATGACCAATTATGATGGGGTGAATTTTGCAGGTCTCATTCAGGAACGTCGCCTGATAACACTGCACCACCACCTCCCCCTCCAAGGCCACAGCCCTCTCATTCTAGATCATCATCTTTAGATATGAATCGGACCTTTACAGTCACCACAGGTAGGGGCTAGAGAACCATAATATACATTATCATTTAATTTTAAAGTTAATCCAACACACATACACATTTTATTTTTGTTTCTATTATATGTCTTTTAAAAATATTTATCTGGTGGAGTGTGGTTGCTCACGCCTGTAATCCCAGCACTTTGAGGGGCAGGCAGATCACTTGAGGTTACGAGTTTGAGACCAGCCTGGCCAACATGGTGAAACCCCATCTCTACTAAAAATACAAAAATTAGCCGGATGTGGTGATGCATGTCTGTGGTCCCAGCTACTCAGGAGGCTGAGGTGGGAGAGTCCCTTGAACCTGGGAAGCAGAGGTTGCAGTGAGCCAAGATTGCATCACTGCACTCCAGCCTGGGTGACAGAGTGAGACCCTGTCTCCAAAAAAAAAAAAAATTATCTGAAGGAAAATTTTGGATTAAAAGACAGCAGATGAGAGGCAATTTTTTTTCTTAATGACTACTTAAAGTGTGTTTGAGTGCAAATAATGAAGATGGGAACCTGAGAGATGTCACAGGAAATTTTAAAAGAACGGTGTTGTGATATTAAGGGGTTGGGGTGGGGGTGGGAACTGATAGGTCTCAATTTGGCTGATGAAGAAGAAGAGTCATAACTTACCCAGGTTTTTAATTTTTGAAGAACTGGCAGTATTGTTGTTACCTTGGTTAAAATAGAAAAGTTAAGGCAGAGGATGATGAAGTTATATTTTAGTCACTATGAGTTTAGAATGGTGAGGAAAAGTGAAGTGTTAAGTGAAAGGGAAAATTTGGAAGTTTTCCTTTGATACTTAAACAGCAGTCAGAGATACACGAAGAAAATCAAGATTGTTTGCTATTATGGGAACAGGCAGGAGTATGCCAGGAGGGCTTCATGTAATAGAGGTAAGAAGCAAAGTGAGATCTGATGAAAGGCTGTGAGATTTGGTCTTTCGGTTACATACAGACCATGTAACAAGTTAGTACTTGCCTTCTAATACTTAACAAACATTCTTAGAAATCTTTATCATGTAGTCACATTCATTCAGCCTATTTCTTCTATTAACAAAGTGATTATACAGTTACTAAAAACAAGAACTTTTGTATTCATGCAGGACAACAACAGGCTGGAGTTGTTGCCCATCCTCCTGCAGTGCCTCCAAGACCACAGCCCTCACAGGTAATTCTCCAAGGTATTTATTACTAAATGTCCCATGATCACTTTGCCTGCTAGGTATTTAATTCTATTCTCAATTATTTGGAAGGTCAGGAATGATCTGTTGGTAATCTTTAATGAGCATTTAATTCAGTGAGGCTAAATCTCATTTTGAAAGATGCACATTTCAAGAATGACCTGAGTTATTTTTTGAAAGAGCCTTAAAAGTGAAACAAATGATAATGTCTTGACAGAGAAGAGTTTAGTGGAAACAACAATGGATTGGGAGATAGGAAATATCCATTAATGTCCTGGGTCTAGCAGTGACTCACAAAATCACTTCACCAGGCTGGGTGCAGTGGTTCACACCTGTAATTGCAGCACTTTGGGAGGCTAAGGCAGTAGGATTTCTCAAGCCCAGGAGTTCCAGACCAGCCTGGACAACATAGTGAGACCCCCATCTCTAAAAACAAAACAAAACAAAAAAATTAGCTGGACATGGTGGTGTGCACCTGTAGTCCCAGCTACTTGGGAGGCTGAGGTGGGAGGATCTCTTGAGCCTGGGAGATCAAGGCTGCAGTGAGCTGTGATTGCACCACTGCACTCCAGCCTGGATGACAGAGTGAGACCCTGTCTCAAAACAAAACAAAATACCCCAAAATAACCTCACTGCATCTCTCTGGATGTGTTTACCACATGAGTTAAGGAAGTATAATGACCTCTGCATCCCTTCCACATCAAAATTAGAGTGCTGTAGTAGACATTTATAAAATGCTTTGGGACAGCCTTAGTGGCTAAAGTTAAGGATCACATTATACATGAAACGAAGGAATGAGACTTAGCAGGGACTTGAAAGATAAAGTGGAATTTATTGGGGAAAAGGTATTCCAAACCGAAGGTATGACATCCACAAAGCCATGGAGGTTTGTGTTAAGCCTGGCACATTCCTCAGGGGAAAACAAGTTAGTTCAGCACAACAGGAGTAGATGTGTGGAGTGATGAGAAATGAAGCTGTCCATATCGTAGTAAGAAGGATAGACTTTTTCTTAGAGGAGACGAAGAATTTTTAAAGGGAAGAGACTTCAGATTTCTTTCTTTAGTATCCTTTACTTCCTTTGTCATAAAACATCTCACACTCTATTTTAATTTCTTATTTACTTATTCTCTTCTCCTGCTCCGGACTGTCAGCTTTATTAGGGTATAAGTGGGCCTCATTTGTTTTGTTCACAAGTAGATATTCAGTAAACATATTTTTAGACTGAAGATGGAGCAGCATTGGTCTGGCTGGCAAAGGAGTGGCAGATGAATTGAAGGGAAGTGTTCCTGACATGTTGGGAGGATAGAGCAGTGGTTTTCACACTTTAAAAAGAGCAACCTTTTTAAGAAACAGTGAAACATTTAAAAAAAATAACTTACTTAAGGAAGAAACTATTGTGCATTAGTCCAATTAAGAAAAAAACACATGCAAGTGGAGAATGGGGGTAGGGCCAGACCTACCCTCTCCTTCAGTGTACTTTCTTTGCAATACGGTTTTTGAAAAAAAATATCTTTTTATTGGAGGTTTATCATCTTAATTTTTTAGTGTCTTAGCTTTTCACTTATGGTTTAATCATTTCTTTAGAGCTAAATGTTACTATAATACACCTCTCTGAACTTACAGATAATAAAACAGGTCATCTTTATATACTAAGTTTTCAAAGAAGAAGATGATGACTCTGTGACACTGATAGACTGATAAAATGTGTGTTCCTCTGTTCTGAACCATTGCACAGGCTCCTGGTCCTGCTGTGCATCGCCCAGTGGATGCCGATGGCCTCATAACTCACACTAGTACCTCACCTCAGCAGATACCAGAGCAACCAAATTTTGCAGATTTCAGCCAGTTTGAAGTATTTGCTGCATCAAATGTAAACGACGAACAAGATGATGAAGCCGAGAAACATCCAGAAGTCCTGCCGGTCAGTTTTCGAGGGCTTGGCTAATTTTCTGCAGGCAGTCACTTCCCATACCATGTTGTGTCAACAGAGCAGATATTAGAGGGGACATCAGTGAGTAAAATATTCCCTGGGTCAGTGCTTCTCAACTTTTTTATTGGCCTCCAATATCTGCTGGTTGCAGTGTAATGCTTACTAAGTATCAGAGTCTGGTGGGGGTGGGGGATTGATATCACATGCAAAGACACCACCACCTGGCCGTGGCTAAAACGCTGCTTTGGGGGTTTCCATCTTAATGCTAAGCATCTGTCTGTGTGATTTGGTGAAGATTTCCCTGTCATAAGAGGCCATGGTTACCATAGCTCCACTCATTGCAACTTTTCCCCAAGGGGAATTTCACTAGATGTAACTTTTAGATCTAATTACAACTTTAACTAAAAACAAATTTCAGCCAAACTTCTAATTAAAGCATTTAAAATTTGTATGAGAGTAAGTTGCCTTAGTTAAGCAAAGACTATAGGATACCAAAATTTAATATTCACAGTGTTCTAGGACATTCTATTGTAGTTCCAATGGCAAGAACCTCTCTAGGAATCTCTGACCTAAATTGCTGAGCATAAATGTGGAGTTGGAGAGACCAGAGGAATTCTGCAATCTCTTTCATATAGGTCATAGCCATGGAAAATTTCCTACTAGCTCCCTTTTAAAACCTACAACTTTCTGCCGTGCCCATTAGGGGACTGGGCTGGATCTAGGAGGGTCAGAGTGGGCATGTAGAGGTGTGCACAGGGTACTGTACTCACTCCCCTGGGTGGATGCCTCCCTTCTCCCAACCACAAAGACTTCCCAGACTAACCACTTAGAGGTTCGGCGCAGTGGCTGCATCCTCACCCCGTCCTCCTCTCCCTCACACATTTATGGCCTGCATCCTCGCCTGTCCTCCTCCCCCTCACACATCTATTACATAGCTGCATCCTCGTCCCCTCCTCCTCTCCCTCACACATCTACTACCTGCATCCTCACCCCATCCTCCTCTCCCTCACACATCTACTACCTGCATCCTTGCCCTGTCCTCCTCTCCCTCACACATCTATTACCTGCATCCTCGCCCCATCCTCTTCTCCCTCACACATCTATTACCTGCATCCTTGCCCCATCCTCCTCTCCCTCACACATCTACTACCTGCATCCTCACCCCATCCTCCTCTCCCTCACACATCTACTACCTGCATCCTTGCCCCATCCTCTTCTCCCTCACACATCTATTACCTGCATCCTTGCCCCATCCTCCTCTCCCTCACACATCTGTTACCTGCATCCTCGCTCTGTCCTCCTCTCCCTCACACATCTGTTACCTGCATCCTCGCTCTGTCCTCCTCTCCCTCACACATCTATTACGTAGCTGCATCCTTGCCCTGTCCTCCTCTCCCTCACACATCTATTACCTGCTCTCCCATCTGCCTTTCAGTAGCAGAGAAGGCTCATTTAATAAAGTTCCTTCAAGTTTCTTATCATCATCTCAGTTTTCTTGTCAGAATATTTAACATTTTACTCTGATTTGTTACATATTCTATATTTATGCATAATTACATGTTATGTATAATTAATAGTGATAAACATATTCATTTTTAGGCTGAAAAAGCTTCTGATCCTGCAAGTTCTCTTCGAGTTGCCAAAACAGATAGTAAAACTGAAGAAAAGACAGCTGCTAGTGCTCCTGCCAATGTGGTATGCAAAATGTCTTTTATAATAATAATTTTGTACATCATAAGTTATGTGAAATAATTTTTAGAAATAAGGTCAGCCAGAAATCATCTAACCCATTTCTCTGCCTTTAACTGTAGTATAGTCAGTCTAGCTCAGAACAAAGTCTGCCTATTTAATGGAGATGATATTCTGTAATCTATGTTAAGTATGTGTCACAGGTTCTCAAAATTTAAGTGGTTATTACATTCTTCCCACTATATAAGGTAGAACTTCTTTATAGGTGAAATTCAGTTTCTTTTATTGTAGTCTTCAATATAATAAAGAAAAATTATCAGCCCTCTAAGGTTGTTATTATTCCCTGTTCTCTTAACTTGTTCTTTAACTGTTTTAGGTATAATTTTTCCCCCAACATTGTATTATGAAAACGTTTAAGCATACAGAAAAATTGAAACAATTTTTCATTGTACATCAGTAAATTCACTACTTTATACCATTATTATTTTAGGATACTTGCTTTACTACATATCTCTCCATGCCGTCTGTTCATCTGTCAATCCTTATATGTTTTATGTATGTGTTAGTCCGTCTGCATTGCTATAAAGGAATATGTGAGACTGGGTAATCTGTAAAGAAAAGAGGTTATGCCGGACACAGTGGCTCGCACCAATAATCCCAGCACTTTGAGAGTCCAAGGCAGACGGATCACTTGAGCTCAGGAGTTTGAGACCAGCCTGGGCAATGTGGCGAAACCCCGTCTCTACAAAAAGTACAAAAATTAGCCGTGTGTGGTGGTATGCGCCTATAGTCCCAGCTACTTGGCAGGCTGAAGTGGGGGGATCGCTTGAGCCTGGGAGGTGGAGGTTGCTGTGAGCTGAGATAGTGCCCTACACTCCACCTTGGGTGACAGAGTGAGACCCTGTCTCAAAAAAAGAAAAGAGGTTTATTTTGCCTCATGGTTCTGCATGCTGTACAGAAAGCATGGTACCAGCATCTGCTTCTTGTGAAGCCTCAGGAAACTTAGAATCATGGCAGAAGGCAGAGTGGGAGCAGGTGTGTCACATGGCGAGTGAGGGAGCAAGGAGAGATGCCAGGCTCTTTAAGCAGCCAGCTCTCACGTGAACTCAGAGTAAGAACTCATTATCGTGAGAAGGGCACCAAACCATTCACAAGGGATCTATCTCCATGACTCAAACACCTCCCACTAGGCCCACCTCCAACATGAGAGGTCACATTTCAACATGAGATTTGGAGGGGACAAATATCTAAACTATATCAGTGTACTTTAGATTGCAAGTATCAGCACACTTTCCCTTTGAGGGAATAATTTTGATAACTTTTTTTTTCTGTTATCTAGACATTCCCAATAGTTATAAAAACAGCGTGTGTTTCTGAAGTGCTTAAATTCTACTTTCTGGACGCTGTGTGTGTATTAGTCTGTTTTCACACTGCTATAAAGATACCACCTGAGATGGTAATTTATAAACAAAAGAGATTTAATTGACTCACAGCTCCGCATGGCTGGGGAGGCCTCAGGAAATTTACATTTATGGCGGAAGGCAAAGGGGAAGCAGGTGGCAAGATAGAAAAAGAGCAAGGAAGTGCCTCACTTTAAAACCATTAGCTCTTGTGAGAACTCCCTCACTTCCATAAGAACAGTATGGGGGACCACCCCCATGACCCAGTCACCTCCCACCAGGCCCCTCGCTTGACACATGGGGATTACAATTTGAAGTGAGATCTGGGGACACCGAGCCAAACCATATCACTATGTTTTATTACATTAGTAGTCCTGTGAGTTTTTAAGTAATGAACTTTATTTTTGTCAACTCACAGTAACAAATTAAAAATATCACTTAACTAAAGAGATAGCAGTTGACTATTGTTTTTATTTATTTACAGGTAAATCAAGTTATGGTAAATGCCAAAATGCTGTTTTTTATTCTGCCAAGGGCAGATTCATAATCACCGACAAACTGTCAACTCATTTTCAGAAGTTATAATTACTGTGCATATTAATAATGATGTTTTTGGTTTTTTAAAGAGTTGCCTAGCTTTCCATTACTTTATAATGTTACTTTATTCATTAAGATGAATGTTAGTATTTTTGAGTAAGAAATCCTATGGTGATAATGCACAGATATTTCTGGAGACTGCCTTTGTTTATTGTTGAACAGGTATATATTGATTCTGTATCATATTTATGTTAAAATTCTGAATATTACAGTCTTGCATCAGTATGTTGCTCTAAAAATACTTATATTGCAGGTACATTCATGATTGTGGTGTCAACTAGAAACATCTTTTCTCACTGTAATTTAAGTTAGCTCTTGCCACAAATATATAGATTTAAAGTAGGACAAGTAACTTTCAATTTTCCAAGAGCAAATGGCTTAAAGAAAGTAAATGGTGTTGCAAAGTGCTAACTATGAATGTCTTCAAAAATGCTTATTATTAATGGAATTCTTGTCTTAAAGAGCAAAGGCACAACACCACTTGCTCCACCACCTAAACCTATTCGAAGAAGATTAAAATCAGAAGATGAATTAAGGCCAGAAGTTGATGAACATACACAAAAGACAGGTGTCTTAGCTGCTGTTCTTGCATCACAACCTTCTATTCCCAGGTAATCAAAACTATTCCTAGACACATTTAATTACTAGGAAGAAAAAGCACGACAATTAAAAATAATCAAACTGGCCCAGGTGTGGTGGCTCACACCTGTAATCCCAGCACTTTGGGAGGCTGAGCTGGGCAGGTCATTTGTGGTCAGGAGTTAGACCAGCCTGACCAACATGGTGAAACCCCATCTCTGCTAAAAATACAAAAAAATTAGCCGGGTGTGGTGGTACACACCTGTAGTCCCAGCTACTTGGGAGGCTGAGGTAGGAGAATTGCTTGAACCCAGGAGGCGGAAGTTGCAGTGAGCCGAGATGGCACCACTGCACTCCAGCCTGGGCAACAGAGCAAGACTCCATCTCACAAATAATAATAATAACAATAATCAGACTGAAGTAAATTATGGTCAGACTAGTTCTTTAATTGAGCAGAGCCTCCTCATGTATGGGTAGGTATTCTTCCCATGTTTCCCCCTTTATTATTAAGTTGAATTCAATGCCATTTTAACACCCTGTTTTCAAACCCCGTAGCAGTACATTTTTTAAACTTGATAGTTTATAGTAAAACTGGTATTTTAATTATGGTGTTCTAGACCAGGAATCAGCAGATTAAGTCTTAATGGGCCAAATTTAGCCTATGGCCTGTTTTTGTGTAGCCCATGAGTTAAGAATGACTTTTTCTTTTTTGTAGAAGAGAGAAGAAAAAATAGAAGAGAAAAGAAAACAAAAAACTAGAATATGAGACAGAAACTCTTTGGCCCACAAAGCCTGAAGTTATTTACTATCTGGTTTTTTACAGAAAAGGTTTGCCAGTACCTACTTTAGACTCTTTTACTTAAATTCAGGTGATTCTACAGAAGAAGAATTTTTTTAATAATTTCTTTTTTTTTTTTTTTTAACCTTTCCTATAGTGCTGAAGCTTATATACTACTGCAACTGAGCAAGTGAGGTTGAGCTGTGCTAGTAAGGAAAAAGATGCTCTTTTTGCTTCTCATGTTTAGAAATAGATCAGGAAGGAATAGAGAGGATTTAAGATAAGAAATGAAGGTTATGGGTTTTTTTGCCTTCTTTATCTTCTCAGATCTGTTGGGAAAGATAAGAAAGCTATTCAGGCATCAATTAGACGTAATAAGGAAACCAACACCGTTTTGGCCAGATTGAATAGCGAATTGCAGCAACAATTAAAGGTAATATAGTTTCTGAATCTTTATAATGTTCCTTATCTTAGTAAAGAAACCTAAAGAGAAGGAATGTGACCTCAGATACCTCCAAGATCACATATATGGTTCTCTTCTCTAATTTTCTAGATGCTTTGACTGTGGTTAGTTAACCCCTCCCCGCCACACACACGCGCACACACACACACACTTTTTTTTTTTTTTTTTAAAGAGACACGATCTCGCTCTATCACCCTGGCAACCCTGGGCTCAAGCTATCCTCCCACTTCAGCCTCCTGAGTAGCTGGGATTACAGGCGTGAGCCACTGCACCCAGGTCCTAGTTTGTTCTTTTATCAAAGACAACTCAGATTCCATTAAAGGGACTTAAACAGGTCTAAAGAAGAAGAGAAGTGGCAGCAATTTCAGTCATCTTGCATGTGGAAAGAGAAAAGGCAAGCCTTAAATAGAAATGCTGCTTATGCAGTGTGTATACTGTCATCTAATACCTGAGAGGAATGTGTTTGTTTTCTAGTAACTATAATTTCTTTGCATCCCTAGAAATAAAAATTACTCTTACTTACTCCTTCTTTACTGAGTCAAAAAAAAAAAAATTACTCCCAGAATCGCTTATGGTTCCCCAACATTATTAGGTACTCATGTCTTACAAACCAGTGGTTCTCAAACCTTAAGGCATATACAGGTAATCTTGGGTCATGTTAAAATGAAGATTCTGGTGTTTGTAGAGCTAAGGTGGGACCTGGGAATTCTGCATTTCTCCTAAGCTTCCAGGCAGTGGAGATGCTGGAGCACTGTTGTCCCCACTTGGAATAGAACAAAGATGAGATGAGAGTCCATGGAAATGAAAAATGAATGCAGTTAGTTCATTCTCCTAACATTCTGTTCATGCTTCTCATTTAGCATTTATTACACTGTCCTGGAATTATTATCTGTGACACATTTGTCTCTCTGTCCTACTACAGTGAACTCATTGAGGGTAAATCATAATCATTTCTGTTTAGGAAGACCACGTAATATACCATCCAAATCAAGACACTTTTGAGAGGAAAAAAGAGGGTTGTATTACTATTATTTAGGCCAAGACACAGGGTATAAACTGGGATTGTCCTAGATAAACTTATGACCGTCTTGTCCCTCTCCTCGAAACCTAGTATGTTAGGCATTTGTTAATGTCTGTTGAATGAATGATATAAACTTATGGCCACTTTGTGTCTATCCCCAAAACCTAGATCATATGTTAGGCATTTGATAAACATCTATTGAATGAATGATATTGTTGTATAACTCTGTGATCAAAGGAGAAGACATTTGTAGTTATATGATTATTAATTTAGTCCATCGTACAGGAAGAATGAACTTAAAGACAAGCTTAGTAGTATAATACCATGAAGATGAAAATTTTGTTAATGCATGTTTTTCTGAACCAGGGAAGACCATTGAAACAAGTATATAGAAGCTATTTTGAAAAATTACTTTTTTCCTTACTTCTCAGAACAGAAAATGGGAAGTAAGGTACAAAATAGAGGTAGTTCTGGTTAAAACACAATACTGCCAATTTGAAAGAGAAAAAAAGGAAAGTAAGTAAGTTAGAATATGGTGGCTAACTGAAAAGACTGCCTAAAATCAACATTGATTAAAAATTCTGAATGCAAAGTTATTCTTTGGGAAAGTAAAGCTCAAAATGAGATCTAGGAGTTGATATAGCCAGATGTCATCACTAGGGAAAAGAAGCTACATTAACAAATTCATCTGCCGGGGGCGGGTTTATTGCAAAATTCAGGTGTTAATACCCATTGTTGCAAACAGTGACTTTTCTAAAAACTAGACATTCTATTACCCTGATTTGTGTAATAAGAAAATGTTTGAAATTACTAGGATCTTATTTTAATATTAAACATATAAAGAAACTACATTTCTAAAGTGAAGTATACTTTTAAAATATGAATAAGCTCTCCCTTAGTTGTCTTGACAAATTTAAATTGTTTTCTTGAAGCAGAGCTGTTGTTAGATATTTCTTCATTTTTATATACTTTGAAACATAACTTGGCCTTTGCATCTTTTTCAGGATGTTCTTGAGGAGAGAATTTCCCTGGAAGTTCAACTGGAACAACTTCGACCATTCTCTCACCTATAAGCCAATTGCCGTTAACTGTGAACATACTTGTTTTTAAGTGGTTTTGGGTTCAAAGCCAATTTGGAGACCCAGACATTCAGCTCACTGCTTAACTCAACATTAAATTTTATGATTCTGTTTTGCCCTATATGTTCACCGTTGTATTTAAGTATCTTTTTTTTTTTAATTTCGACAATAAAAAGGTCAGGATGACGTTTTCTGGAGGGTAGATTGTGTTTGTTGGCACACCCACCTTTTCTGTTCCCTAGCATCTGGGATATGCAATCCTTCTATGGCTAATACCACACACCAATTTAATTTATAGAATGGGCTCCTCATTTACATCTCAGTCACAGACTCAGAAATAAATTATCAGTTTGTCCTTTTATGTTTAATATTTTACATAAAGCATCTTTTCTATAAAAATCTTTAGAAAGAGTTTCCCATTTAATTTTGATTTTGAAGAATTATATTGGATAAGGTGGTTTTCACCATAAGCTAATTTACTCTCTGCAGCCATCTACATTCTTCACAAATCATGTGGTACATTCAAGCCTCTTTTACATGTCAACTTGTGACAGATACAAACATGTCAGATTTTATATTTTCCTTGTGGAAATGTGATCAACTTCATCAGCGACTTCGAACTATTTTATGAGATTCAATAATTCAGCAGTCATGTAAACTTATGAAATAGGTATGAGTAATGGCCTTTCTTAATTTTTTTAAGTATTGTTTTAAAACTTCTGAGGATATCAGTTATTCCCAGAATAAAGGGAAATTCCTTAGGATTTCTAGTTTACCTTTAGCCATCTTGTCACTCATTCTTTTGCTATACAGGCAAGTTTTTCCTATTAATGAGTTTCTGGAGTATGCCTTATTCAGGACAATATGCTGTTTTAGATTTTGTTTAATATTATATGATATATACATTTCGATCCATTGCTAACAGCAGATATTCCCTTTAAGATTTATTCTGTCTATAGGATCATAGATGTTAAACTGCATGGATATATCTTGGCAGAATCAGAAGTGTGGTTTTACACCAATAAAACAGCATAATATTTTAACTTTTGTTCATCTTTTTAACAAGATTTAAAGTTTTAAGAAATAGAAGATTTTGTATTTTCATTTCTGAAAGAAAAAATGTTTAAATACTATAGATTCACAGTCTGAAACTGCACCGATAGACTTTGTTACTATAAACAAGAATTTGAAGAACAAGGGAAACTGACAACCTCAAGCTTCCAAGATTAATACAATTTTTACCTGACAATATCTAGGTAAAAATATACATCAGCTGAAGTTTCCAAGTGGCTTTCAGTATGGCTTTAGTTGTTAAATAATAAATTTAAAGCATTAAAGGCCCAGGAAACTACTCAACACCTATTTTTTTGAGTGTCTTTGTTTTAAAAGAAACATTTTTACTCAGCTGCATTTCATTACAAGCAAGTTTTGCTGTTTCCATTTATTTTTGTTTTTTAAAATTTGCTTTTTAAAAATAGCCTTCTAATTTAACAATGTCAAAAATATTTTTTAAAGCTTCTTAGAATTTAGCCTTCCAATAAATAACACTTAAAAATTATAGAAAACTTTTTAGTACTTTGTAGTGGTATATCTTTAATGCTCTCTAGAGGAGTACATTCATACTAAGGATAAGTGTGACAAGTTTTTGAGTAAATTGCCATTTGTATTTCTTGTCCTTTTTTTTTCTTTTTTTTTTTTTGAGACAGAGGTTCGCTCTTGTCACCCAGGCTGGAGTGCAATGGAGCCATCTCAGCTTACTACAACCTCCGACTCCCGGGTACAAGTGATTCTTCTCCTGCCTCAGCCTCGCAAGTAGCAGGGACTACAGGCGTGTGCCACCATGCCTGGCTAATTTTGTATTTTTAGTAGAGACGGGGTTTCTCCATGTTGGTGAGGCTGGTCTCAAACTCCTGACCTCAGGTAATCTGCCACCTCAGCCTCCCAAAGTGCTGGGATTACAGGCGTGAGTCACCATGCCCAGCCCTCTTATCCATATTTTAAATCAATAATTGTTTCATGAAAATGTTAAAAATGGTAAATCACCAACAAATTAAAATATCTTTCTAGACTGATCACTTAAGAAACACTTTCATTCTGCTTTTTTCATTAGATCATAAAACAAAGCTTTACACAATGTGCTTGCTCTGTCTTAGGTTTCATCACATCAAATTACTCTAAATAATATTATCCATGAAATACAGCTACCAAAAGAAGTAGTTCAAAATTTTGGACTCAAAATGTACTTATACATTCTACCTAAGTGAGCACAAGTGATAAAGTTTAAAAGTTGGAAAGATCCTATGGGTCATCTTAGTTTATCTCATCATCCATGACAGTTATTCTGTTTCTTACTGGATATTTTGGAACAGAAAATACATGTTGTCTGTCTTTGCTGGGGAGAATTGGCACCCCTGAAGTTTTCAAGTTCGGTCTCACTTCTCCATACTGCTTTTGATTGCATTTCGAAGTACTGACAGCCATAGGAACTTATCCTCCTCTATTTCTGTAGCACAAATCCATTTATATTTTGGACCTTGAAGAATAAATGCATTCTTGACATCTGTAAAAGCATTTGAGGTATACTAATTAATCTTTGCAGATAACAATCAAAATGAGAAAAAATGTTAATACTCAAAAATCATCATCTTTAAGAATTTTTTAAAACCTAAAAAGAAATACATATTCAGTGTAGAATATAACTTCCTAAAATTACTGAATAATTCAAATGCAGTGTAAAATGATGTCTTTATATTACAGTTATTGTAATTAGCAATTATTTTAAAGACTAACGGATAGATGATGTGATGTTTTTTAATTCCTTGTCTCAATCACTCCAGAAGGAACTGGAATCAGTAACAGTCTCTACTGATAGTTATTATAAATAAAGATGCTAAGAGCTAGACCTAGACGACCTCAGTATGAGAGCCAATGACAGAATCAAGCCAGCTACTTAGCTGAATGCCCACTGTCTATTAGGTTACTTAACAATGTTTTGACATAGGTCACAGCTGATTGTCATGGTGGGAGGGGAACTGAAGGAGACATGTTTCATACACTAACCATACCCAGTGATGATAGTTAATTAAGCCTTTTTAACCTGAGTTTGTATTCTAGGTGGAAATACTCATTTTTTTCTCAGGCTCAGATTTAGAATGGGGCTGAAGCCACTGGGAAATAGCCCTTTTATTTAGTTTGGTACTTCTGTAAGGTCTTGGGTTCCAACTTTAACCAAAGTCCTGTCTTTACATGCAGTGAAAAACATTGGAATGAGAGATGTTACATTCAGATTGCCTGGCCTGACAGATATAGGAATAAGATACAGATCCTTTTAAGCTTGGGAAGTAAAGTATAGGATAATAACAAAATATGTATAGTGGGTTTAAGTAGGATTTCGTTTTCGTGACAAAATGATATTTCTATTGGAATTACTGTTTGTGAATAATTTACCAAGCATCCTTTGCGTATCTGTTGATTCCTTTATTTAACAACTCCTAGCTTAGATGCAAACTTAAGGAAGAAAAGGTAGTGTCAAATATGTAATAATCACTTAGTCCTAGTAGAATGGGAAAGTAATAGATAAAAATTTAAAATATGCTTTAAGACTGTGGCATCTTCAGACAGTATAGAATAGTGGTTGAGAGCTCCAGCTCTCATGTCACTGCTTCAAAGAACGGAAATATGGGGCCTTGCCTCCCTTTGTGATTTTTGAAAGCTGTTTTCCTAATGTCTAAGGTTCATGTCTGAATGCCAGAAGCCCTGTCTTTAACTATTTCAAAAGTAGATGAAAGTTTACATTGTTTAATGAAATTCCAATATTGGGGGAATTGTTTGCAACTTGGTAAATTATAATTCCAGTCCTTTTTCTACTGTTCAGTTAAAGAGCTTTACATTATATAGCTTTTTGAAGATATGTCTCTTGGAAGGAAAAGAATACATACACTTGGAATCTGGAATATTTTCTATGAGTAACTGATGAAGGGCCACTGATGCAATGAACTGGTAGGTTGTTTTTGAAGTCCTCTCAAATGGAGTATGAGATGTGCCCCGACTAGAAATGAGCAGGGCATCATTGAAGAGGAAAAGGCTGAGATCATGGATGTGTTCATAGAGCCTGTGTTAAAATGGAGAAGGTACAGTTTTAATACATAACATACATGCTTTGTTACATAGTTAACCATCTTGAAATTGATAAGTCACTAGTCAAGGCTTTTACCCCACTACTGACATTTTGAATGGCTGGTTGAAGTTCTCAGTATAATATTCCTCCTGATGTGATTCGCCCCTCCTGTGTCTCTGAGGTCAGGTCAGTACTGTGGGCCATCAGGGCTCCTGGTGGAGTGCTTTGAGTTTGTCCATGGGACAAGTATTTGATAATCCTTGTGGGAAAAATGAACACTGACTTTCCCTTCTTTATGAAATGAATTACTTTGTATCTGTGTTGTTAGGTATTTTGATGTATTTGGGCAATCTGAAGAAAATAAGTCTTTGTTTTGTTTCACCTTTAAGGATAACAAGGCTGGGCACGGTGGCTCACGCCTGTAATCCTAGCACTTTGGAGGCCAAGGCAGGCTGATTATGAGGTCAGGAGTTCCAAAACCAGCCTGGCCAACATAGTGAAACCCCGTCTCTACTAAAAATACAAAAATTAGCCATGCATGGTGGCACATGCCTGTAGTCCCACCTACTTGGGAGGCGGAGGCAGGAGAATCACTTGAACCTGGGAGTCAGAGATTGGAGTAAGTTGAGATTGCGCCACCGCACTCCAGCCTGGGTGACAGGGTGAGACTCCGTCTCAAAAAAAAAAAGATAATAAGTTGGGGTAGAGAGAAACACAAGAACAAGAACTGATGTGGCATGAGGTGTATTAATAGGAGAAAAAAGCATTTATGTAGAAGTAAATATAAACATTTTTACTTTTGATTGGAAAGCAGTAGATAATCTAATATAGTTCATCAGTTTGAAAGGTAAAAATTAAATAGTTCTTTGTTTTTGCTGAGGTTGCTACCATGGTCAACTGTAGGCATATTTATCAAGGGGCAAAATTTGGTGTCCTCAACCTCCCATCTGTTATCCTCTTTGCTTTTCTGTCATTGGAGCGAGATTTCTGTGTTGGGCAGGCCTCACTGTGCTCTAGTGTGGGTTATCTGTCCTGTGGGAGTGTTCTAGCCCAGCAGTGAGTGGTGATAGCCTGGGAGGAGCTTGGGGAACCCCACCCCACCCTCCCACTCCCCAATTCCCCCTCCCCACCAGGGGTGGCTAAGTGAAGCTAACAGTGTTTTAATAGAGCATAATTGTTTCCCTTCCAGAAGCATCAAGCAACCCTCAGGAAGTTACTCCAATGAAGAGTCCATATATTTATGCTTGTTCAGGTCTCTTATTTTTCTTCACCATTTTTGTTTAATTTTTAAATTGTCGGAACATAAAGTGTTACAAAACGCTTAAGTGACATCAATCCCTGCTATTGGCTTTTATTTAGTGTACCTCTTTCCCCTCTACTTTTCCACATAGCACAGCCTCACCCCTGTCTTCACTCAGGTCACCCAGGTTATCAACCTAGTACGTATCCTTCCACTGTTTTGTACTTGCTCAGGTAAACACACACACACACACACACACACACACACACACACACACACACATATCTATGTACAGGAAAGGTTATTGCCATTATCTTACAAAAATGCTAAGATTTTCCCTACTCTTTTCTTGCTTTTCTCAATCAGCAATGGAAATCACTTCAAGTTAATGGATAGGACTTTTATTCCTTCTTTTTAATGACTAGTACTTCATGGTGTGGGTGCACCATCATTTATTCAACTCTTCCGCTATTGATGGGTGTTCTCCTTTGATGGACATTTGCTTTGTTTAGAGGCTTGGGTCCCCTTCTTTTTTTCCCTCCCTCTCTCTCTTACTTCATTTTTTTTTTCTGTATTGCCACTGTGAATGTTGCAACGAACAGATTACTTACGTAGAAACAAAGTCCTAATATTTGTTCTTCTGTCAGATACAATTCCTGAGAGTAGGACGGATTGGTCAAAGGCTACACAATAGTCCCCCCTTATTTATGGTTTCCCTTTCCACAGATAAACCTTTACATAACTGTTACCACTTTATGTCATTATAATTGTTCTATTTTATTAAATATTGTTAATCTCTTATGGTACCTAATTTTTAAACTAAACTTTATCATAAGTATGTATGTATGTCAAAAAACGTGATGTTATAGGGCTCAGTACTCTGAGGTTTCAGCCATCTACTGAGGGTCTTGAAAGGTATTTTCATGGATAAGGGGGGACTGCTGTGTATATTTTTATCAAAGACCTCCAGGTTGTTCTTCATAAAAGCTGCTATAATTCATATTTATAACTCACTTTAGTAACAGCTTTAATTTGCTTCTGATTTACCTGGTGATTTTGTTAAAATGCAAATTCTGATTGAGTAGAGCTAGGGTGGCCTGAGAATTCTGCATTTCTGGCAAGCTCCGTGGTGATGCTGAGTCCACAGATCTGCAGGCCACACTTTAAGGAGCAAGGCACTTCGGTCATTTGTTAGTTACAGCTATGCCTAAGAACTGGGCAAAGGACTGGACCAGGTAGTTTAAAAATTTCCAAGAGTACCATGTTTCAGGTTCAGCTACTTGGACAGCGTTAGGAAGTAGGAGTTGTTTTAGGTGTGTGGGTCAATGGAAACATAGTGGTCACCCAGCCACTAGAGCTAGCTCTTTCTTTCAAACATTTTCTTCTTGTCTTTGGTTATGATTTAGGCTGGAAGGAGTGGGGTGCTTCACATTTACTGATACCTTGCAAAAAATATTTCTAGATCAAGTCAATAGGTTATTCTGAGAATAAAGGAATGAATAGAACTAAGGATGAGGGAGAGAGGAAGCAAGAAAGGCAGGAGGTGCATTTTAAGTCTGTGATGGGCAGTCTGTGGTGAGTAGCCATTTTGAATAGGCAAAAGAATTCTACCATGGTCTTGCTTTTTTGCGGGAGAAGGGGAGCAATATTTTTTTTTACCATATCCATGATAAGAACAATTATTTCTCCTATCATAGAAGTTTAGAAACTGTTTAAATCTGTAATAAAACTGCTGTATTCGAATTATCAGGAAATATGCCAACAGAGTGCTTTGAAGAAGCAGCATTCAAAGAGGTACTTGCTTTGGTAAATTGATGTTCAGTTTTTTCCTTTGGAAGGGACAATGCCGATATTAGAGGTGAATGAAAGAGAATTCCAGTTTTGTGACCCACTTGGACCAGGTGGATGGTTGGCCCAGGGAAGGGATGGAGCAGCCACACTAACTTGAGCTTAGAATTGAGCCTTTTGTAATCCAAGGACATGAGTGAGGGAAAGAAACACACAATGAGGTTATTATTTCAATCTGATTCTGAGAGGGCTATTTTATATATAATTTTTATCTAGAAAAACTTTTCAAAAGCCATTTACTAAATTAAGCCCCTCAAGATCTCCAACAATGTTTATCCACAGACCAAACACCAAAAACTCTAAAAGTTTAACCGTTCCTCTAAATACGCAAAAGCAGATACAGTCATCCCTTGATATCCATGGGGAATGTGTTCCAGGATCTCCTGCGAAAACCAAAATCTGAGGATGCTTGGTATTTGCATATAATCTGCATATTATCTCTAGGTTACTTATGATATCTAATACAATGTAAACACTAGTGAATACTTATACTGTATGAGGTTTTTGTTTGTTTTTTAATTGTATTTATTTATTTTTTAATGTTTTCCATTGTCAGTTGAACCCATGGGTGCGGGGCCTGCAGATATGGCTGTAATTTCACCTTTAGTATTGACATAATGGAGCAGCTGCAGTGGCTCCTAGTGTTTCAGAAATCTGCCTCTGCTCACACTCAGAACCAACTCCAATGGTGGGTTTTGTTCTGAACTTGAATAGAGTTTCTTTGCTTATTTACAGATAGATTCAGTGATTCAGCAAAGTGGAACACAGCTACTATAATGTACATTCTTAACTCCATTCTAGAAGTGTTTTGTTATTGTTGTTAAACTACTGTATTAGCCAGCACAAGAGACACAGAGAAAGGCAGGAAGTACCCAACTTATATAAATACATAAAACTTTAAAAGAAAGTTTTAGGCCGGGTGTGGTGGCTCACACCTGTAATCCCAGCACTTTGGGAGGCCGAGGTGGGCAGATCACAAAGTCAGGAGTTTGAGACTAGCCTGGCCAACATGGTGAAACCCCGTCTCTACTAAAAATACAAAAATGAGCCAGGTGTGGTGGTGCACACCTATAGTCCCAGCTACTTGGGAGGCTGAGGCAGGAGAATCGCTTGAACCCAGGAGGCGGAGGTTGCAGTGAGCCGAGATCACGCCATTGCACTCCAGCCTGGGTAACAAGAATGAAACTCTCTCAAAAAGAGAGTTTGAGTACATGGACAACAGCAGGTCATCAGCACCACTGTGAGCTGACCTGAGTCAAAACTGATTATCACCTAGCCCGGTGGATCACAGTGGCGTTTGGGGTCCCCAAAATGAGTCAATTCTGGACCAAAGTCTAGTATCCTTGAGAAGCCTGGGTACATTTTCTCCGATGCATAGTTACCCTGCTAAGTGACTGTAGATCCCTTTGGGGAAAGCTAAGAGGAAAGTTTACAGTATATCTTTTTGGCAGTATAGTAGGATATTTCCCCAAGGAAAATTGGCCTGGGAAGTGGATGGCTCTATTTGATGAACAAGGCCAGGCCTCTATTCACCAGTCCTGCACTGGTGAATAGACCTTTGGCAAGACTCCGTTGGAAGAAAAAAAGCATGCTTAAAAATCAGCGAGCTTTGGCCATGTGCAGTGGCTCAGCCTGTAATCCCAGTACTTTGGGAGGCCGAGTTGGGAGGATCATCTGAGCCAAGGAATTCAAGACCAGCCTGGCCAGCATGGGAAGACCCCATCTCATTAAGGAAAAAAAAAAAAAAAAAAAAAAAAAAAATTCAGCAAGTTTAAAGTCACAGACATGAAAATCAGTGTTTATGAAAAAAACGATAATACAGAAGTTCCAAGGTACAAAATATATTCTAAAAGCTTAACATACCCAAAATAATGGTCCATGTCCTCAGAGGAACAAATTGCCCTCTGAATTTCCCAGCTCTTAAAATAACTGTGTGACTTCATCTCTATTTTAAATTTCATTTAGAATGCAAACACTTACTCGTTCTTTTTGTGTCATCGTTACTGTTATTTGTGGCCAGGTGCAGTGGCTCACACATGGCCAAGATGGGTGGATCACTTGAGGCCAGGAGTTCAAGATGAGCTTGGACAACATGGTGAAACCCATCTCTACTAAAAATACAAAAAAATTAGCTGGGAGTGGTGGCACGCCCCTGTACTTCAAGCTGTTTTGGGAGGCTGAGGCACGAGAATCGCTTGAACCCGGGAGGCAGAGGTTGCAGTGAGCTGAGATCACACCACTGCACTCCAGCCTGGGCAACAGAACGAGACTCTGTCTCAGAAAAAGAAAAAAATATATATATGTTTAGTAATTGTTACTATGTTAGTGAGATTATTATGAGGAAGGCTTGGTTCACCTTTCTACCTTCTGGTCCAATCACTGGAAACAGCACTGCCTGTGCACCGGGAGACCTGGTTCTAAATTCCAGACCAGCACTTATTCTATGACTTTAGGCAACTTAAGCCAGATTGCCCACCCATAACGTGGTTCCTGTCCTACGTGCCTCATCAGGTAATTGTAATTAAATCTATCAAATGAGAGAAGCTAACATATATGGTAAAGAGTAAAGCCTTATATGAGTTGGTACTGTATGTATAAATACAAGCAGAGTATGTTTCCTCTAAGTAAAAATTCCTGGTAGAAATCATGGGGATGGCATTCCTTGGGTTTTATGTGATTTTCTAAAATGACAGAAAACAAGGTTGCAGGCTAAGTATTGTGTGATATCTTTTGGAATATGAGCCTGTTTGCATTTACCTAATTTCAAAACGTTTTTTTTCCCCCTGTAGAGACAGGGTCTAACTATGTTGCCTAGGCTGGTCTAGAACTCCTGGCCTCAAGTGATCCTCCCACCTCAGCCTCCCAAAGTGCTGGGATTACGGGAATGAGCCACCACACCCAGTCAATTTCAAATATTAACTTGAAATTACATTTAAATTTATTAGCAAATAATATAAATGTAATCACTGAGACAGTGTCGTTGACCTAAAAGGAAGAAGCTGAGGCAAAATCAATATAAGTAGAGTTTATTTGGGCTAAGCTTGGGGACTGCAACCCTGGAGCATAGATTCAGTTACCAGGAATATACACCCCAATTAGTAGCATTTACAAGTGGATTTTTAAAGAAAAAGAAGAGGCAGTTCCAGAGTTACCAAGATTTTATACTAAAATAGCACAAGCTATTGATGGACCATAATTGTTCTTTGTCTACAATTTCCAGTAATGTGAAGATAATGGGTGAGGCAGCCCAGGAACAATTGCCCTAGGCAAGCATGGATGGGGAGGTGTGACTGAAGTCCCATACTCATGTCTCTGGGCCTGGTAAATTTTTCATATCTCATACCTCATAGCTCAGAGTAGTGCCTATTTAAATATAAATGTACCTCACAATTAGAGCATAAAATGATTTTGGATTATCCTAAATCTTCAAAGTATTCTCATTTGTCCAAGTACTGTAGACCAAAGTCTAATTTCTGATAATTAGACCTCCAGCTTCCAGTCCACATGTAAAGAGCTTGGAAGTTGTAGGCCGGGTGTGGTGGCTCACTCCTGTAATCCCAGCACTTTGGGAGGCTGAGGCGGGTGGGTCACAAGGTCAAGAGATTGAGACCATCCTGGCCAACATGGTGAAACCCCATCTCTACTAAAAATACAAAACTTAGCTGGGTGTGGTGGCGTGTGCTTATAATCCCAGCTACTTGGGAGGCTGAGGCAGGAGAATCGCTTGAACCTGGGAGGCGAAGGTTGCAGTGAGCTGAGATTGCGCCACTGCACTCCAGCCTGGCAACAGAGTGAGACTCCGTCTCAAAAAAATAATAATTAAAAAGAAAGAGCTTGGAAGTTGGTAATTCTGTCCTCACAACAACAACAAAAAGCTGAAGAACTCAGAATCAACCGCTTTTTTCCGATCCTTTATAGAATTGAAGTTATCACCCCAAAAGCTGGAATGATAGGCTGCTACAGAGAATCAAAGCTTATCAGAAACAGAAATTGCCTGCATGGAGTAGGGATGCTTGAAGGGTATTGGCTTAATTACTAGAGATAAAGTATGGACTAGCTTTAGCATTTAATAACTCTGGGCTTGCACAATGGTGTGAGTTTTGCCTCTAGGAGCCTGCCAGATTCTTGCAGTGAAGAGCTAATAAAAATTTCCTTATTCTGGCTGGTTGCGGTGGCTCACGCCTGTAATCACAGCACTTTGGGAGGCCAAGGCAGATGGATCATTGGAGGTCAGGAGTTCGAGACCAGCCTGGCCAACATGGTAAAACCCCGTCTCTACTAAAAATACAAAAATTAGCCGAGCAGTAATGGCATGCACCTGTAATCCCAGCTACTCAGGAGGCTGAGGCGGGAGAATCCCTTCAGCCTGAGAGGCAGAGGTTGTGGTGAGCCGAGCTCAGGCCACTGCATTCCAGTCTGGGTGAAAGAGTGAGACCCTGTCTCACAAAAAAATAAAAATTAAAAAAATATATATATATATTCTTACATGATGGAGAGGAGAAAAGTACCATTTTGAAATATGCCCAGAATATTTTGTTCTTAACAAAGGCCTGACCTCAAGGGAAACTTGTCCTAGAACCTAACCAACTGGGACTTTAGCAGTGCCTAATCAACCTGGGAGAAGGGAAATGCCCAACTCCAGCCACCTCTAACCTTACGTCTCATGTTAGAGGTGGGGGGAAAAAAACAAAAAACAAACCAAAAACTGAGAAGCACTTGTGAAGGTCACAGTTCAGAAGTAACAGACTCATTGACAGACTGAAAATTGATCATAGAACTATAGAATGTTTCTCCTCCTCTGACATCTTAACTACCACAGCAGTAGGGCTCTGGTATAATAATGGGATTACAGCTAAAATAACTGCAAGGCTCAGACCCTATTTAAGAAGGGGTCTCTAAGGAAACCCCTTAGGGAGAGAAAAGGACACTGGAGAAAACTGTAGCCTCTGATGCCAAGCTGCAACAAACAGTAAATATGACCTAACTCCCAGCCAGATAAACATAAAACTTCACACTGAAGGCCTGTTTAGTTCCTTTTACCTGACACATCATGTCTGCTATTCAACAAAAAATTATAAGGGGTGCTGGCTGGGCATGGTGGCTCACTCCTTTAATCCTAGCACTTTGAGAAGCCAAGGTGGGCAGATCACCTAAGGTCAGGAGTTCGAGACCAGCCTAGCCAATGTGGTGAATCCCGTCTCTACTAAAAATACAAAAATTAGCCAGACGTGGTGGCACGTGCCTGCAATCCCAGCTACCCAGAAGCCTGAGGCAGGAGAATTGCTGGAACCCAGGAGGCAGAGGCTGCAGTGAGCCTAGATTGCACCACTGCACTCCAGCCTGGGTGACAGAGTGACACTCTGTTTCAAAAAAAAAAAATTATAAGGGGTACTAAGAGGCAAAATACACAGACTGAAGAGACAGGGCAAGCATCAAAACTAGGCTCAGATATAGTAGAGATTTTGGAATTATCAGAGCAGAAACTTAAATATGATTAGTATGTTAAGGGCTTTAATGGAAAAAGTAGACAACATGCAAGAACAGACAGGTAATGTAAGAAGAGAAACCAAAACTCTAAGAAAGAAAAGATAATACCAGAAATAAATATAACAGAAATGAATGCCTTTGGTGGGGTCATTAATACACTGGACACAGCTGAGGAAAGAATCAGTGAGCTTGAAGATATGTCAACAGAAGCTTACCAAGCTGAAAAGCAGAAAAAAGACCAGGGACAAAGTAGGGGTATCGGGTAGGGACCACCAGGGGAAAGAACAGAATATCCAAGTAATAGGGACAGTTACAAAAGGCAAATCATATGCATAATGGGAATACCAGATGAAGAGAGACAGAAGAAATATCTGGAGTAATAATGACTGGAGATTTTACAAAATTATTGACAGGAAACCATAGGTCCAGGAAGCTCAGAGAACACAAAACAGGATTAAAAAAAAAGTCTACATCTAGGCATAATACATTCAGATGTAGAAAATAAAATAGAAAGTCTTCGTCATTTCAGAGAATACAAAAACAAAAACCCACCTTACTGTCAACAAAGAGTCAAACTGTGTAAAATAAAGAGATTTATTCTGAGCCAAATATGGGTGACCAGGGCCTGAGTCACAGTCTCAAGAAGTCCTGAGAAAATGTGCCCAAGATGGTTGGTTACAGCTTGATTTTATACATTTTAGGGGGATAGAAGTTACAGGCAAACATCAATCAATATATGTAAGGTATACATTCGTTTGATCCAGAAAGATGGGACAGCTTGAATTAGGGGCTTCCAGGTCATGGGGGGATTCAAAAGATTTTTTGATTGGCAATTGGTTGAAAGAGTTAAGTTTATCTAAAGATCTGGAATCAGTAGAAAGGAGTATCTGGCTTTAGATAAGAGACTGTGGAGACCAGTGTTCTTATGTAGATGAAGCCTCCAGGTAGCAGGCTTCAGGGAGAATAGATGGTAAATGTCTCTTATCAGACCTTAAAAGATAACATACTCTCAGCTGAATCTCTCCTGGATCAGGAAAAGACCTGGAAAGAGGAGATTCTCTACAAAACGGAGATTTTCCCCAAAAGAGATGACTTTGCAGGGCCATTTCAAAATATGTCAAATAAATATATTTTGAGGTAAACTATGATTTATTGCAGGGTGTGCTATCTGCCATGTGATACTATACTAGAGTTTGGTTAGAATTTGGTATCTTATTTCTACAAGGAGTTCATTTTATCGGTCTTAAGATCTCTGTTTCAATGTTAATTTTGGTTAGTTGTGCCTGAATTCTTAAGGGAGGAGAGTATAATGAGGCATATCCAATCCCCCCTTCCTATCATGGCCTGAACTCATTTTTCAGGTTTACTTTGGAATCCCCTTGGCTGAGAGGAGGAGCCCATTCAGTCGGTTGGGAGGCCTAGAATTTTATTGTTGGTTTCTATTACCTATAGAGGAACAAGGATAAAAATTACACTGGACTTCTCTTCAGAAACCATGTAAGTAAGAAGAGTGTGGAATGAAATAAGGAAAGTGTTAAAAGAAAAAACCACCAACCTAGAATTCCATATCCAGCAAAATTGCCTTCAAACAATAAATTTTTTACACACAAAAAAATTTGAGAGAATTCATTGACCCTAGTAGAACATTAAGAAATGTTAAAAGAAGTTCTGCAGAGAGAAGAAAAATGATATAGAAAATCAAACTTATGTAAAGAAACGAAGAGTGTTTGAGAAGGAATACATGAATGTAGAATAATCTAATAATCAAAAACTGGAATCATCATAGAATGTCTTCTGCCAAACCAGTGTGTTTAGAATTGCTGGTTTGGTAGCTAGTTTCTTTCCATCATTGTAACTGTTTTCTGTTGCTACTGACCAAAAAAAAAAAAGATCAAAGAAAACAAAAATGTCATGACAATGAGAAAAGTGACATTGTGTGATTTGATTTTCATTTAAGATCTAGTCTAGGTAAGGATGGAGGTGAGGGGACTGATTTCTTCCACCTACCCTGCTACCCTGTGCCTTTGAGGAACATTTGTTGAAATATTCATTGAAATAACAAATCAATTTTTATTACATTTATTGGAGTTGAACAAATTAAAGGAGTTAATTTCCCTCCCTTTGGTTGCTGTTTGCTGAATCACTCTTTGTCATTAATACTGAAAATCAAACTTATGTAAAGAAAGGAAGAATGTTTGAGAATAGAATTTTATTTGATTCTATTAATTATTTTGTTATTTATTTTATTTCTATTTTATTCATAGTTTGATGAACAGTTTTCTAAAGCAGATATCACCACACTATGGCCCACACCTGTTCTTGTAAATGAAGTTTAATTGGAACATAGTCATGTTTGTTCATTTATATCTTGTACTGTTTATGAATAGTGTATTACTTGTTATGTGTTGTGTCATTGATAGAGCTGCTTTTGTTTTACAATAGCAAAGTTGGGTAGTTGCCACAGATATCATTTGGCCAGCAAAATCTGAAATATTTACTATGTGAACCTTTACAGAAAAGTTTGCCCATCCTTGTTCTAAAGGAGTAAAGGGGATACTAATTTATAAAAATTAGCATCCTTCCATCTTTTTTTTCTTACACTACTCTGAGCATCGTGCAAACTAAATACTGTAAGGTCTTTTTAAAAACTGACCTCAATAACTGTCTGAGGATAATAAATTGGTCCTCTCTTTCTTACATTTGAGCAGATCATTGGTGTGAAAATCCCACAACACTTGGAGCTTAGCTAAGTAGAAAAGTGGCCGGGTGCAGTGGCTCATGCCTGTAATCCCAGCACTTTGGGAGGCCAAGGCAGGTGGACCACTGGAGATCAAGAGTTTGAGACCAACCTGGCCAACATGGTGAAACCCCATCTCTACTAAAAATACAAAAATTAGCTGGGCATGGTGGCAGGTGCCTGTAATCTCAGCTACTTGGAAGGCTGACGCAGGAGAATAGCTTGGAGGCGGAGGTTGCAGTGAGCCAAGATTGCACCACTGCACTCCAGCCTGGGCAGCAGTGAGTGAGACTCCATCTCAAAAAAAAAAAAAAAAAAAAGAAAAAGAAAAGAAAAGTGACCAACCTTTAGAATGCCTGCTTATGTGGAGTTTGTGGTCCTGGCAGGGACAGTTTATTTCTCCCATTCTATCCAGTAGCTGGCTGGAATGCGAACATGGTGATAAAATACCCTACACTATCTCAGAGGGAGTCCTCTGTAACTTTTCAGTCCAATGCATAGATTCATTTCAAACCTACTGTGTCAGACATTGTACTGAATGCTGGAGCTACAGGATGAGTAAGACAGTCACCTGCTTGGAAGGTGTCCACAGCCTTAGGATAGTTAACTATCGTTTACCTTAAAGAGAAACTTATTTCTTCATCACAGCAATGAAGTTGGGCTACATCTTGTACCCTAATCAGATATCTGCTTACTTCTGATAGAGTCTATAAAATCAAAAACAAAATTAGAAGTACATATAAATTTTTTAAAATAAAATTACTACTGCAAACCATTTTATATCTCAGAATATGCAAATGTTAACTAAAACACAGTTCAAGTATGAAAAAGTGAATGTTTTCACTGTTTATGAAACAGGTTTTCTTAGAAAGACCACAGTATTGACAAAGAAAACTATATTTAAGGGGAAAAAAGTAATCTTTGTCAAAGTTTTAAAACTACTGACATGATAGTTTTATTTGTAACTGCTTTCCTAATATCAAAAACAAAGTTGGGGGTTGGGGGATAAGAAGGTAGCTATTAAGAAAAAGAAGTAGGCTGGGCGCGGTGGCTCATGCCTGTAATCCCAGCACTTTGGAAGGCCGAGGTGGGTGGATCACCTGAGGTCAGGAGTTGGAGACCAGCCTGGCCACCATGGTGAAACCCTGTCTCTATTAAAAATACAAAAAAATTAGCCAGGTGTGGTGGTGCATGCCGGTAGTCCTAGCTACTTGGGAGGCAGGAGAATTGCTTGAACCCTGGAGGCAGAGGTTGCAGTGAGACGAGATCGCGCCACTGCACTCCAGCCTGGGCAACAGAGTGAGACTCCATCTCAAAAAAAAAAAAAAAAAAAAAAAAGAAAAGAAAAAGAAGTGAATGAATTGGTACAGAATAAGAAGTCAAGCCTTTATATTGATCTAGTCATGGGGATGAGCTCTTGGTGTGAACAGTGATCCAGAGAGAGTTTTGTAGACTCTGTGAGTTTCAAGAATTTGGATCTTTGCAAACCAATCAACCTCAATTATCTTTCCCTACAAAATGTCCAGACCAAAATTGTGACAAAACAACTTCATCTTGCTTCCCCAATTTGACTAAATAAAAATAACATTTCTAATCAATTGATACTTTAATTCAACGTAACTCACATCCTGAGCTCCTCTTATGTGCCACACATGAGAAGGCAAGTAAATCATAGCTCACACATGATGGAGCTCCCAGTTTCATGAAAAAAGGATTGCAGTAAAATGTAACATGAATGTTCAGGATGCAAAATCCCTACAAAGAAGCCGCTGACAGCTGGAAATGCTGGGGGAAACTTTGCAAAGGATATGATGATTGAACTAGATTTTTATAGAATGAATAGGGGTTTATCCAGTGAAATAGGAAAGAAAAGCAATTTCAGAGAAGAAAGAGTATGCACAAAGCACAAATGTGTGAAAAGAGGTTAACATTAGAGAATCGTGAGTGGATCTGTGTGTTATGATTATAAGGAAGTCAGGAAAACTGTAAGAGATAAGGGAGGGTGGGGCCAGATGAAATTCTATAGGTCAACAGGTCGCTAACAGAGGCCTTCTAAAGCTTTTTCAGATACCATCAGGGTGCAGAATCCTGCACCAGGTATCGTATGCAGGGAGATAGAAAACAAGTAGAACATGGCTGGGCGTGGTGGCTCACGCCTGTAATCCCAGCACTGGGAGGCCGAGGCGGGCGGATCACAAGGTCAGGAGATCGAGACTATCCTGGCTAACACGGTGAAACCCCATCTCTACTAAAAATACAAAAAATTAGCTGGGCGTGGTGGTGGACACCTGTAGTCCCAGCTACTCGGGAGGCTGGGGAAGGAGAATGGTGTGAACCCGGGAGGTGGAGCTTGCAGTGAGCTGAGATTGTGCCACTGCACTCCAGCCTGGGCGACAGTGTGAGACTTGGTCTCAAAAAAAAAAAAAAAAATTAAAAAAAAGAAAAGAAAACAAGTAGAACACATGGCCCCTTTCCTCACAGGGCATCGTGATCACAGTAATACCAATAAAGGAGTAAGACTGCCAAAAAGTTATGGGATAGGGGCAAGCTCACTTGTGCCCCTTCTTATAGAGCAACCTTGCAGGTAACAAGGATGTGAAATGGGAGAGCATGGCAGTGCCTGGCACGTAGCAGGCATTCCACAAATACTAGCTGCCTTGGGATCTGTAGGTCTCCTTTTGCCAAAGACTGGAGGTTGTATTCATGAGCATGAGATACAGCAAGTTCCTAAGAATACATACAGGGCATCCCCAGATGATTCTCTGTATATCTGACAGATGATCCTTCATATTGATGTTTTGCTTCATCTAGGGGAAAAAAAGTACTTTTAAGCAAACTAAAATTGTGACATTTTTATTCATAAAAGAAATAGATTAAAATATCTTATGGCACTTTATACAGGGCTTGGTATTTTCATATGTTATAATAGAAAGTTTCAAATTTCTGGGCCGGGTGTAGTGACTTTCGTCTGTAATCCCAGCAATTTGGGAGGCTGAGATGGGCTGACGGCTTGAGCTCAGGAGTTCAAGACCAGCCTGGGCAAAGTGGTGAAACCTCATCTCTACACACATTTAAAAAAAAGCCAAAAAAAGAGCCAAGCATGGTGGCGCCTGCCTGTGGTCCCAGCTACTCAAGAGGCTGAGGTGGGAAGATTGCTTGAATCAGGGAGGCAGAGGTTGCAGTAAGCTGAGATCACACCACTACACTCAAGCCTTGGTGACAGAGCCAGACCCTGTCTCAAAAAAAGGAAAAAAAAATTTCAATTTTCTGTACCCAATGTTTTAAAACAAAGGCAAGTGACAAAACTGAATGCAAAAAAGTATCTGCATGGAAAAATGTGTTAGCAGTTTACATTCAGCCCAGATGCCTGTTTACAGTATGCACAATATAATGACAATATTTTCAGAATGATAGTACTGTACTCCAAGGTGCTTAATTACTTCTTCAGAGAATAATTATGATGACCATTGTACTCGCTGAGGCAGGAAAGCTAATTAATGCATTGAAAGTACTTTCAGAAACAAAGGATTTTACTTTTTTTTTTTTTGCCTTTTAGTTGTGTAAAAAATCAGTCCAAATACTTCATTCTTCAAACTTTCATAAAAATTTCATTTGTACAAATATCTGAAAACATTGTCTCATGTTGCTTGGCTTAGAATAGATGCCCTTAGTGTTGGAAATCACGGAACACACTATTGATTTAGCATTAAAAGGATGAAAGACTTTAAAGCGAAGAGCCCCACAAGAAGATAAGGTGTCTCAGGATCTTTGAGTGGGAGTACCACAAAGGCATTGTAACATGTTTAAAGGACACAGATTCTCATCAGCAACCAACCTGATCTATATAACCTTTATATTTTTTTATTTGGTCAATTGCAGTGGTCAAGTCCCCACGGTCAACATGCTCTGCAGGGGTATGAAGCCTGACAGCGTAGAGAAGATTAAGGTATTCTTCAAATCTTCGGGATGGGTACAGCAGCAGCTCTGGCAGGCTGTATGAGGCATAGAGAAGGGAGCTCTGGTCTCTGAAGGCCCAGGAATGCCCTCTCTGGGGGGACCCCTGCTGTGCTCTCCCTCAGAACGTACCTCAGCATTTTGGTAACAATGGTCTTATCATGCCTCTTCAGGAAAGTTCGGAATGCTGGTATCATTTCTCTGCACTAAAAGGTGAGGATTATATTGTCAAAACTTTATGAGATAGTTGTAAATTCCACTGTTCCACTGAGCAAGCATGATCTATGGAATGCCTGAAGCAAAAGGGCAACATCTATGTCTAACCAACTAGTAGACTGTTAGTGGTGCCATTGGTGTCTTCCTAATATGTTAAGAATGTGTGTTGGCTGGGCGCTATGGCTCATGCCTGTAATTCCAGCACTTTGGGAGGCGGAGGCAGGCGGATCACGAGGTCAGGAGATAGAAACCATCCTGGCTAACATGGTGAAACCCTGTCTGTACTAAAAATACAAAAAATTAGCTGGGTGTGGTGGCGGGTGCCTGTAGTCCTAACTACTCAGGAGGCTGAGGCAGAAGAATGGCGTGAACCTGTGAGGCGGAGCTTGCAGTGATCCAAGATAGTGCCACTGCACTCCAGCCTGGGCGACAGAGCGAGACTCCATCTCAAAAAAAAAAAAAAAAGAATGTGTGTTAATTATACATAGACCTGACCCTATTCATTGAACTTAATCAGTATAGACAAATAAGAATGTACTTTGCAACCAGGTGGGCCTGGATTTGAATTAGAATAAATTGAATATATAACCTTGTCAAATTACTTAACTTTTCTGAGCCTCAGTTTTCTCATCTGTAACATGGATATCATCTCTAATGTTGTGGTGTGGAAAAAAAACAATCCTATCCATAAAGTGGCTGCCACACAGTAAATGTTATTTCAGTATAGTAAGATCTTGACTATTAATGGTATTCACCTTTAATACTTCTGTTAATTACGTTTTCCATAGTAATATTTATTATACAGGTATTCTACTGTAGTTAATATATATTTTTTTGTTTTTTGTTTTTTTGAGACAGGAGTCTTGCTCTGTCATCCAGGCTGGAGTAGAGTGGCATAATCTTGGCTCACTGCAACCTCTGCCTCCCAGGTTCAAGCGATTCTCCTGCCTCAGCCTCCCAAGTAGCTAGGATTACAGGTGCCCGCCACCATGCCTGGCTAATTTTTGTATTTTTAGTAGAGACGGGGTTTCACCATGTTGGCCAGGCTGGTCTCGAACTCCTGACCTCAGATGATCCACCTGCCTAGGCCTCTCAAAGTGCTGGGATTACAGGTGTGAGCCACTGCCCTGAGCCTTAATATCTGTTTTAAAATGTATTCATTTATCACTATTAGAGCACCCGTAAAGTTACCTCCCTTTCCATGCCTGAAAGATGTCAGCAATGCTAACTTACAGAAATCAAATATTCACTGATTTCATTACTGGACTTTCGGCTAAGACCAAGTGAAATATTCATGGATTTCAATCATATTAATAGCTAACATTGGCTGGCATGGTGGCCCACACCTGTAATCCCAGCACTTTGGGAGACAGAGTTGGGCAGACTGCTTGAGCCCAGGAGTTTAAGACCAGCCTGGACAACATGGTGAAACTCCGTCTCTACAAAAAATACAAAAAAATTAGTCAGGTGTGGTGGCACATGCCTGTAGTCCTAGACACTTGGTAGGCTGAGGTGGGAGGATCACCTGAGCCTGGGGAAGTCGAGGCTGCAGTGAGCTGTAATCATGCCACTGCACTCCAGCCTAGGTGACAGAGGGAGGCCCTGTCTCAAAACAAACCCCACAACCAAATAACTAACATTTAAGCTAAGTACTTACTTGTGTGCACACACTGGGCTAGTGAACTAGGCATCATTATTTATAGCTAAAAAAATTTAGGCACCAGTGTGTTCCTAATACCATGTGATACTTTGCTCCAATTCTTGTCTCCAAGGTCAGTTCTATGAAACTACCTTATTTATGTAACTTTTGAATCATCAAGCTGTCCAGCAGGGACTAGACTCCCTGGGTGGGGTAGAAGGAATACTACAAAGGAAGCTGTCCAAGGGCCGGAGCCCTCCAGAGGCCTCCCAGCCCACAGGCCTTTCCTGCAGGGCCTCAGTGAAGACGAGTGGTCACAGTGGACTCTGGCAGAAGTGTGCTGCCATGTGACAAGGTAGCCTTTTCTAGGCTTTCGATACCAATTGAGGAGGGAAGAAAGAGGGATGTTATTCCCATAAGAAAGTATCCCCACAAGAGCAGCAAGTGGTACATGAGGGAATTGGATATTCCTGCTCAGATTAAATAATGGCAGAAATTGCAACAGGGAAAACTGTTAATAATTTACTCTCTAGGAAATGTAAGACCAAGACATTCCTTACTTGATAGTGACATTTCATAGATTGATTGTTCTTCCAAGAAAGATGTGGATGATTAATTTATTTTCTACATGAGAGAGTGAACTTGTCAAGGATACACAGGATTATGGTAGCAGAGTGGATTCCAAGCTCAATTGTGGAGCATTTTCCTGTAAGCTGAGGGTATCTGGGGCAGGTGAAAGCCTGGCCATTTGCATGAGGATGAGTTCAGTTTAAGAACCAGTTCCTGGCAATGCTGGGTGTCAATGCTAGCATTAGGGATGTGCTAGCCCGTAAGTCAGGGTTCCTGTCCTCAGAGGTCACACAGTATGGGAAGACAGCTGGGAGCTAAGAGCAGAGAAGCCTTTCTTATTAACGCTGGTCTTTCGGGTTCCACACCTAACTTCCTTTCTAGCTCAGGTCTCATAGAATGATGGAATTGAAACTCATTTACCTTTTCAATAGTTTTCAGAATGACAGGGTAATTGTTGAAGAAATTGGTATATGTGTTTAACTGGCTTCCAAACTTCATGACTATTTCTCCCACACAGAGAGCTGGGCCCCATTCCTGCAGTCTGTCTCTCAGGTTATCTAGAAACTGCCTGTGGTATGAGAAGAGCATAAGGATGAAATATTCACTTGTGATAACTTACAAACCCAAATATCCATTGTCATCAGCATGGGCATTTTCACCCTAGTCCTTTACGGTAGGGTTTTGGTCAAGTCATTTCTTCTTAACACAGAGAAGTGGAGATTTGACAGGAAAGGGAACTGGGACGTGAAGGAGTAGGTTGGCCGGGGTGGAATCCCACCTCTTCACCTCAGTTCCTTGAGTCAGAACCACACAATGGCCACAACACAGCTGCTGCCTAACGTCCTAGTCTCTTGCCTCCAGATAGGCAGATGGGTGAAAGTTCTTACAGTTTTTACAGGAGAGTGCTCCACTGTCTTCAACAGCTGAATGCCATAGCCTCTGCTTAGCCCAGTTCCCCAGAGCTCTAAGAAAATCCCTCATTCATCCATCAGAGGCTTTGAACAGTGGAAGAGGCCCAGTTCAACCTCTTCACTGTAGGAGCTGGGGCCCGCTGACAGGAAAGAACTTGTTCCAAGTTACCTAGAGAGTTACCGTCAGGGAAGGACATACTCAGGTTGCCTCCTTTTACCACAGGCAGAAATGATCACTTTTCTCTCTCATGTTATGCACTTGAAAATATGTTGTTATTAAACTGACCCTCAGCCTTGGGCTTTCTAAGCTAAGTGTCCTGGTGGCTTAATCCCATTAAATCCTTCTGGTTTTTTCCCATTGCTTAACTGAACATTGCTGATTAGGAAGGAGCATATGACTCTCCTCCTTCCTGCTAGCTTTTGCATGGACAGTCTATTGGTTACAGCAAAGGTTCCCAACCCCCAGGCCATGGATAGGTACCAGTCTGTGGCCTGTTAGGAACCAGGCTGCATAGCAGGAGGTGAGTGGGGGTTGAGTGAGCGAAGCTTCACTGATATTTACAACCGCTCCCCGTTGCTTGCATTACTACCTGAGCTCCAGATCAGCAGTGGCATTAGATTCTCATAGGAGTGCAAACACTATGGTGAACTGCACATTCGAAGGATCTAGGTTGCATGCTCCTTATGAGAATCTAATGCCTGATGATCTGTCCCTGTCTCCCATCATCCCAAGATGGGACCATCTAGTTGCAGGAAAACAAGCTCAGGGCTCCCACTGGTTTACATTATGGTGAGTTGTATAATTATTTTATTATATATTATAATATAATAATAGAAATAAAGTGCACAATAACTGTAATGCACTTGAATCATCCTGAAACCATTCCCCCCACCCCTGGTCTGTGTAAATATTATCTTCCATGAAACTGGTTCCTGGTGCCAAAAAGGTTGGGGACCACTGGGTTACAAAATGCCTAGGTCCTGAACACCACTCCTTGCACCATGGCTATGAACGGGGGAAGGGGTGTCCTTGGGAATCACTACTGGTTGCAGCCCGGTAGGTAATGTGATGAGGATCTCGCTGCTATAATCAGGGTCCCTAAGAGGGTCAGAGCATCATCGCACCTCCATACTGCTTTTGAAACAATAAAGCATGGGCTCTTCTCAGTGCACAATGAATATTTAAAAAAAATACATATTCAGGGTTTACCTGTTGAGATTTAAAATCTGTAGAATGTCAGAGAAAATGATCTGGATATCGGCAGCACTCAGAATCGCTCTGTTTGATGACAATGCTGCCTTCAGTGGTGCGACATAAACATCTCTCACAATTTCCAGTATCTGCACGTATTTCCTCTCACTCTGTAAGAGTTCCCTGACAACTCTAGCTCGCTTTTCTGCTGAGTCCTTCTGGAGTATTCTCTCCTGTAGAGAAGTGTTAAGAACTCAAGTCACTGATGGAGAAGTAGAAGTGCTGAGCAGTCAGGCAGCTACACGGAGACCCCCCTTGCTGGTTTGTGCTGTTCAGGTTGAAGGGGACTTCACGGGGGCTACGGAGGACCCCACTGTCCATCACTTGTCCCCAGTATCACCAAAGAGCCCCTCATATCAGGCCAGCCTGATGGCCAAGTAGAGAAGGGACTTTTAATCTTGGATCTAAAGGAAGGCAGTTTGAAACTTATTTTTATCCATCTGTCCATCCAAATCCATATTAGGTGTCTTATGCTGGTGCTGGCCATGTAATGATGAGAACAAGACAGAGTCCTGTCTTCATGGAGGTTACAGTCTAGTGAGGAAGACTTTGGCTTGTCTACTCTTGTTTGTTTTCCTATTTCTTTTTCCAAGTAGTGTTTTATTGATTATCTTGCAAACAGAAGAACTGAAATGAGCTAGCCCTCTGCTACAGTTTGAATGTGTCCCTTCCAAAATTCAGGTGTAGCCAATGTGACAGTATTAAGAAGTGGAGCCATGAAAACATGGCTGGGTCATGAGGACTCCTCCTTCATGAATGGGATCAGGTGCTCTTAGAAAGGGGCTTGGCAGAGGGAGTTGGTCCTCTCTTGCCTTCCACCATGTGAGCACTCCAAGAGAAGGCCCTTGACAGATGTTAGCATCTTGATCTTAGACTTCCCAGCCTCCATAAAGAATTTCTGTTCTTTGTAAATTACCCAGTCTCAGGTATTCTATTGCAGCAGCATGAACAGGTGAAGACACCTTTTCATTATTAGCTAATTTGCTTCCCCAGCTGACATATGAAAAATCTGAAGCATATGCTCTTCTTTCAGTATTAAGGATCTAACTTCAGTATGAAGGATAGACTTGGAGCTATGAGCCCATCTCTCCTGGCTAGCCAGGTTGCCAGATGTGCTATGTTATGTTTCCAACTGTTGTTTTATGTATTTATTTATTTTATTTTATTTTTTTCTTTTGATACGGAGTCTTACTCTCTTGTCCAGGCTGGAGTGCAGTGGTGTGATCTCAGCTCACTGCAACCTCCGCCTCCCGGGTTCAAGCGATTCTCCTGCCTCAGCCTCCCGAGTAGCTGGGACTACAGGTGCATGCCACCATGCCCAGCTAATTTTTGTGTTTTTAGTAGAGACAGGGTTTCACCACGTTGGCCAGAATGTTCTCGATCTCTTGACCTTGTGATCCACCCACCTCAGCCTCCCAAAGTGCTGGGATTGCAGGCATGAGCCACCTTGCCCAGCCTCTTGTTTTATTTTTTTAACGCAGAGGTGAAAATCATACACTGGCCTAAAGAAATTCCATACCCTGATGTTGTGTGTGCTATGTTTATATGGAGAGAGAAATTAATTTTTATTGCTGGTACTAGATAATTTTTTTCTTTTATTTGCATATTTCAAAAGCTATAAAATGAGCATCTTTATAACAGAAAATTTATAATATCTAAATTTCAAAAACATAATGTCCTTCAATTTGAGCCTAGAATTATTATTTTCCCTCCAGCCCTAAGTATACCCCACACTGCCCCCAATAAAATATGACAATACTGCTTCTGCCACTTGTGCTGCTTGCGGACCTGAGGTGACTCCAGCACTCAGCATGGTGAACAGAAAGCTCAAGGAAGGGTCAGAACTGCTCATATTAATTTTAGGGTGGTGGGCAGGATGGTTTCTTGGTGCAATTTAAGATTAACAGGCATACACCACTTAGTAAACTAATGAAAGCCTATTGTGAATAGCAACGCTTGTCAATGAGGCGGATCAGATTCCAATTTGTCAGATGGCCAATGAATGAAACAGACACACCTGCAGAGTTGGAAATGGAGGTGAAAGATACAATTGATGTGTTTCAGCAGCAGGCAGGAGGGGTCCAGTAAAAAGAGAACTTGCTATTTTACGCCAGAGGCTATTCTTACAGACCAAGACTGCATTCTCAACTAAAAAACTGCAATCTGGTTCCACTACATCCTAACTATTACAGTATAGTTTGCTCTGTTCTTTCATTTCCTTCCCCATTCCTTTATTGTACATAAGGTAACTGATGAATATGCACAAGCATTTTTTAAAAAATTAGTGGCTAATGGTATGGCTAATGTATTAGTGGCTAATGGTATACCATCAACATCAAATGGAGATGAGAAGGGGAAAAATGCTTCTGTGAAAAGATCTCCTTGGCCACGTGCAGTGGCTCATGCCTGTAATCCCAGCACTTTGGGAAACTGAGGCGGGTGGATCCCTTGAGCTCAGGAGTTCGAGACCAGCCTGACCAACATGGCAAAACTCTGTCTCTACTAAAAATACAAAAATTAGCTGGGGGTGGTAGCACATGCCTGTAATCCCAGCTACTCAGGAGGCTGAGGCAGTAGAATCACTGGAACCTGGGAGGCAGAGGTTGCAGTGAGCCGAGGTCATGCCACCGCACTCCAGCCTGGGCAACAGAGCGAGACTCCATCTCAAAAACAAAAACAAAAACAAAAACAAAAGGACCTCCTTTCTCCCTTCGTGGCATGCTCATTCAGCAGTTATCTTTATATTCCAATCTGTTATTTTGCTCTCATTGTTTTAACAACAGCAATATATGTATATATGTATGTGTGTGTGTGTGTGTATATATATATATATCTAAATCCTTGCATACCTTGTTCAATTGGAGAATTCTAATGTTTTTCATTTATCATTGTAACACAAAGGGCACATTTTATAACGTTTCCGTACATACCTCTTATATGTAGGGCAATCTGGCTTTAAGTGAGGATCCATTAGTTGATAAAAATGATTACCAGATAGTTTTTCCTTCAAGTCAAACACCTTGTTGTTTAAATAAGTGCCTTGTTTAAAATGAAAAAATGTGTAATGCTATGTGATCTTCACCAAGATGAGTTAACCATAATTTCATTAACTGGAATTATAATGTAAAAAAACTTAAGAGAAAAATGAGAGAACTCACTGTATTTGAAATATTATAAACACACTCTTCTTTTTTTAAATTTTTTATTTTGAGACAGGGTCTCCCTCTGTCACCCAGGCTGAAGTGCAGTAGTGCAATCATGGCTCACTGCAGCCTCAACCTCCCGGGCTCAAGCAATCCTCCTGCCTCAGCCACCAGAGTAGCCACCACAACAGGCTAATTTTTGTAATTTTTTTGTAGAGACAGGGTTTTTCTATGTTGCCCAGGCTGGTCTCAAACTCCCCTGCTTAAGCGATGCACCTGCCTTGGCCTCCCAAAGTGCTGGGATTACAAACATGAGCTGCCAAACTCTTCTTGTTTATTTTCCAAACACATGGTCTGTCTAGAATACCTATTTAGACATATCTAATAAGGTAAAAAATACATCTGCATCCTACTTGGCAGTTGGCTTACAGTCCATATTATTTTTTTAATATTATATGTGTATTTCTGTATGTATATATTTTTACATATTGGAGTTATCCAACATTTATAATCATTTTGAACTAAGGTTTTCATTGTCAAACCTTGTGTTGTTATCTTGAAACCACTATGAGGTATTATTACCAATAGTCAGATGAGATACCCTCATATCCACTGCTCTATGGAACATGCACCTCCTGGGTGTTCCTAGGGATGGGTTTGGGGCAAGTGGGCATCCATGTCCTGGGGCTCCACGGCCTGCACTGTCTGCAGCCAGGGTGTCTGGGGCTGGGAAAGAGCCCCAGGTCTGAGCTCAGGGCTGCAGGACTTAAGATTTTTCTTGCCCAATTGTCTGGCCTTAGGGAAGTCATTTGACTGTTTTCCCCCATGTAACTTTTCTTAACTCTAGTTCTTTATCTATGAAATGTGGCTAGGGATGTGTCCTTTATAGGATTCTGAGAATGAAAGGTGATAATAAGTGTGTTTGTGTGTGAAGAAAACAAAACAGTGTGCCCATGCTGTGGGTTACACAGGACGAGACCGGCCCCTGCTGAGGCTGCAGCTTCCTCCACACTTTACCCTTGACACCGAAAGACGGAGCCCTAGACATTGTGTTCATTAGACTCAACTTTTGAAGTCAGACTGTAAGTTGGTAGATTAATTAGAAACTGTGAGCCTTTGTCCATGTGCCATTTCTTTAAAAGACATCCTAGTACCATAAAGGAAAGTCAGGGAGTAACATACAGATTGGTTTTGCTCCAAGATGTTACACTGCTATCCTTCTGGCTCAACTTCTTTTCAGTCTGGGGCTTATTTGAAAAAAAAGTCTGCCAGCTGAATTCTCTCTAATAATTTTTGAGGTTTTTTTTTTTTTTAATCCCCCAAAGGGAAATTTTCAAGGAAAATGAAGAACTAACCAGAATAAAGGCTGATATTTCACTATCAGAAGCAAAACCAATGGTAAAGTTACATTATATAATAGCTTACCAGATTAATCAGTGCTTCAAAATTTAAATCATTTTTGCTGAGCCTGGACTTTGTGTCCCAAGAATTGTCTTCTACAACACTTCTTTCCTGAAGATTGAATGGAAACTTGGTTATTGGAGGCAGGTCTTGACATCTCTGAAAACTCAGTACTGTGCCCGCAGGAGGCCCTCAGAAGCCTCTGCCTCCAGCCCCAACCACAGTGTTCCCTACACACAATGAGTTAAGTGCTTGCAAATGGGATGCCACTCTTACATTCAATTTTATGTTTTTTAAAAATAGCCTTTGCTTCTTTTGAACTACATGATACTTGAGAACTAAATCCAGCGTAGCTCCCTCTTCCTTGGGAGCCAGGGGAGTGATGCTGGGCTGGGGCTCCTCCCAGGCTTAAAGACTCACACACATTCCTGGGTAACAGGCTTCTTTTTTTTTTCTTGAGATGGAGTCTCACTCTCGCCCAGGCTGGAGTGCAATGGCACAATCTCGGCTCACTGCAACCTCCGCCTCCCAGGTTCAAGCGATTCTCCTGCCTCAGCCTCCTGAGTAGCAGGCTTACAGGGCCCACTACCATGCCCCACTAATTTTTGTATTTTTAGTAGAGATGGGGTTTCACCATGTTGGCCAGGCTGGTCTGGAACTCCTGACCTCAGGTAATCTGCCCGCCTCAGCCTCCCAAAGTGCTGGGATTACAGGCATGAGCCACCAAGCCTGGCCAGGTAACAGGTTTTTGCCTCAGCTCTGCTCTGTTCCTTCTCAGTTGAGGGCAAATAGGTTATTTTTATTTTTAAGATCCAGAAGGAAAAGCTCACAAAACTCACTCCTTTTTTCGCCACCAAGTGAAAATGTGTCATAAACAGTTCACATACCCTTTCTAGACCTGCACATTTAAATAAGGCTTATTCTTTCTTCACTTTACCTTGTTAACTATTCTTGCTGTGGCCTCTCTAAAACTTAGCACATTTTTTTAAAGCCCTCCACCCCCACCCCTGCTGCCTGCAGCACCCCAGGGTCTACCCTAGCAACAGAGCAGTGGTCCTGTGTTTATGTTGAGGGATGATGATGGTCAATGGTCGTTATTGCTGCCTTCCTCATCAAAGACAAAACTACCAATGGCAACCCTTGGATGTCCAGGGATGAGGCTGGAAGAATAACTTCAATTTGTAACTAAGGCTCCTTTTACCTTACTCTACTGAGGCAAAAGCGAATTTTTATTTTGGAGATGCCACATTGCTCTGGCAGCCTGAGCCTCTGCAGAAGAACCCTGGTCTGCAAACCTGCAGCCAGCTAGCTCAGTCCCAGATGGCAGGAGGTCCCACCTGAGCCTGAGTGCTTCCTGTCTGCTCCAGGGAGTCTTCTAATGATTTCTTTTGTCCTCTGCACTTGTGGCTGTCTCATACCAGCCTGGCATGTATCCATACTTATGGCTTGGGGCCGGGGAGGAGATCTACTTGTTTTTGTTTTGTTTTGAGACAGGGTGTCACTCTTTCACCCATGCTGGAGTGCAGTGGTGCAATATTTGCTCACTGCAGCCTCGACCTCCCAAGCTCAATTGATCTCCCACCTCAACCTCCCAAGTAGCTGGGACTACAGGCATGTGCCACCATGCCTGGCTAATTTTGTTCATTTTTTTTTTTAGAGACAAGGTCTCACTATGTTGCCCAGGCTGGTCTCAAATTCAAGTGATCCTCCTGCCTTGGGATCCCAAAGTGATGGGATTACAGGTGTGAGCCACTGTGCCCAGCCAGTATCTTGCACTCCAGCGTGGGTGATGGAGTGAGGCTGTCTCAAAAAACAAAAACAAAACTCTCAGGTTGGGCCAAGATTAAGATAACCCAAACAGCACACAATTGTATTGTGGATCTCACAGATAAGGGAGCCATCTTTCTCTGGGAGATCACCTGACTCTACAGGCTCACATGAAAATTTATGCATTAAAATTCAGGTGTCATCATGGACCCCCCCAGACCACCTTGGCTATTTTAGAACCTGCTCGCTTACAGTTGGGCTTTGTTTCACATTCTGGCTCAGCAGCAACTTACTTTTTTAAATATAGTTTTTTCTTTGTGGATAGGACATTGATTTGGCATAGTAATTTTGTTTGAACCTAAAATTGGCAAGTTCACTCATTTTATATTATATGTTTAATTGCCAGAATTTTTACAGCTTAATTTTAGATTCCGATGCTATCTTTTACTTTGCTTTTATGGATGAATTCAGAGGAAGTAACATGGCAGAAACTTTGCACATTTATAAGACAACTATCATTCTGGGTTGGTGGGTCTTTGCCTTGGCTCTGCAGGACATACAAGGAAGACCATTAAAAAAAAGCTCACGAAGAACATGTTAGGAATTTTTCTCTAGGATGGAGCATAGGCAGACACTATTTTCCAGAGACATTCTAGTCATTGCTGATGCTTCTGCCAGCAAACACTCAGCTGCCTGGATAAGGGGCCAGAAATAGTTGTGAAAATGACAGGTAGAGTTCAGGAACAACTATAATTCTGGCGGGCAGCCATCACCATGGTTGCATGGTATCAGTGTAAACATTATAGGCAGACAAAAACCAGGAGCAAATAATGATTGGGCAGCAGGATGATAGGTAGGTAGGTGGGTGGATGGATGGATAGATACATGGATGGACACACACACACACACACACACACACACACACAGTCCTGGATTTGACAGATAATCCGTATTACACAAGCCTCTCTGGGAGGGTTTGTTTTTTTTGTTTTGTTTATTTTTTTGAGACAAAGTCTTGCTCTTGTCGCCCAGGCTGGAGTGCAGTGCTGCAATCTTGGCTCACTGCAACCTCTGCCTCCCAAGTTCAAGGGATTCTCCTGTCTCAGCCTCCCGAGTAGCTGGGATTACAGGCACCCGCCACCACGCCCAGCTAATTTTTGTATTTTTAGTAGAGACGGGGTTTCACCTTGTTGGCCAGACTGGTCTCAAACTCCTGACCTCAGGTGATCCACCCACCTCGGCCTCCCAAAGTGCCGGGATTACAGGCGTGAGCCGCTGCTCCCGGCTGGAAGGGTCTTTAAAGCAATTATCTCAGAGAAGCTTTCATTTTCCCCTCCTTTGTCTCCTGAGGCTTCTGAATGAATATCCAGTTTTAAAAATAAACCCTAATGTAAGGAAAATCAGCTTTTCTATTTTTATCCTAATGCAACACTGACGTTTAGCTGTGGTTCTTCCTCCTAGAGGTCTCCGCATTTGTTCTGTGGGCTTTGTGCCCAAGCTCTTTAGTGTTAAATAGTAGAGAATCAAATGAGAATCTAATATGTATTTTTTTCTAATTTGATTTTTTTTAAATCAAATTTCCAGGCATTAAGGAGTTTTGCATTTTTCCAGTTTTATTACAGGCAGACAATGTAGCAATAGAGGGCCTGATTTCCAGCAATGAGGAACTTTCAGCCCAAATTTCATGCATTATTTTATGAACATGATGAGCTGTTCGGATCAATAGCCAGTTGAAAAGACTTCATTCATTTTGAATTTTATTTGGCAGAGGAACTAGAGGAGAAAGTGCCTCAGAGGAACTGCTCCAAGTGATCATTCCCTTAGGTGTCAATGAGCCCAGAAACGGTTCTCACCAAGAGTTAGGTCTTTCACATGTGAGAGTGGCACTTCAGAGGACGAAGCACCTTAGTTTGGTCCTTATTGCTTTCTTGCTCCAAAGAGGGGCTTTTCTGGGATCTGTATGCCTGGGTTTTGAGGTAATAGCTTCACCCTTAGGAATAAAGGTGGGTGAAAGAATCCAATAAAGATTCCAGGGAGTCAGGAATCAGCAGATGTTGAAAGGACTTTGGAAGAATTTGGAACCTGTGTAATGTGGTTATATGTTGATCATTCCCTTTAGTGAACCAAGGGAAAATGAGTGGTATTAGAGGCCTGGGTGCTGTTTTTCAGGTTTTCATAGGCTAAAGGATGGATGGAGACTATGTCCACCCTTTTGGGAGAATAATCTCCAAGAATTTCAAAGAGATGGTGGCTGGCATAATGAGATGAAAGCAGCAGCCTCTGAGAAGCAGAAAGAGGAGTCTGGACTAAATGCCCATCTGGCGTTCCCACCCCGGGGTTCCCATCCCAGCCCGTGCGTTCTGTTAACAGGCACTAATCATGCTGCACCACCTATTTGTGTATCAGCCTCATCCTCCACAAAGGCAGGAACTGTCTTACTTTGCTGTGTAGTCCCAGGATTTAGCAGAAGGTCTAGCATGTGGTTAGCTCCCGCAAATATTTAGAGAATGGAACTAAAAAGATGAGGAATTGCCCTCTGCCTAAGAAGTTTCCTGAAAATACCGATTTGGGGACAGGACAGCCAGCAAGCAGGGCTTCAACCTGTAAAGGGCTTAGATATCCCTGGAAAGGCATTTAGACTCCTCTTGGGATGGCCAGGCGTGGTGGCTCAGGCCTGTAATCCCAGCACAATGGGAGGCTGAGACAGGAGGATGGCTTCAGCACAGGAGTTCAAGGCTATGGTGAGCTATAATTGTGCCACTGTACCCCAGCATGGGTGATAGAGCGAGGCCCCATCTCAAAAAAAAAAAAAATTAAAAAATAAAATAAAGACTCCTGTCTCAGGGAGTGGCTTGTGTTTGGGAAGAATAAGCCACTTGGGCACTTTGTGGGGGAGGGGAGGATTAAAGTAAGGGTTGTGCTATGGTAACAGCAGAAGGGTAGGTTTTTTTTTTTTTTTTGGAGATAGGGTCTCACTCTATGGCCCAGGCTGGAGTGCAATGGTGCAATCTTGGCTCACTACAACCTCTACCTCCCTGGTTCAGCGATTCTCCTGCCTCAGCCTCCCAAGTAGCTGGAACTACAGGTGTGCCCCACCATGCCTGGCTAATTTTAGTATTTTTAGTAGAGACGGGGTCTCACCATGTTGGCCAGGCTGGTCTCAAATTCCTGGCCTCAAGTGATCCACCTGCCTCTGCCTCCCAAAGGGCTGGAATTACAGACGTGAGCCACTGCGCCTGGCCAGGGATGGGTCTTAATGACGGCAGGCCGTGTGCTGCTGAGTTCATTTGGGGCAGCAGGCAGAGGGAATGCTGCCTCCAGCAGTTCTCTATGTCTGCTCCTGCCCTGCCCTGCACTGTCCTTTAAAGAAGCATTAACAAATACTTCCAGAATATCAGGTTAATAGGGCAACAAATGATTTGCCTGCTAGAGGTGCTCACAAGTCTCTTACTCCTAGCAGCCCTCCATGGTGAGATTGTGTTAGGGACTGCCATCCTACGCCTTCAAACATCAAAGACAGGTGACTTTTCTATGGACATAAAATGGTTCTAAAATGGTATTTTCCTCTACATAGAAATCAGTTATGTGAATGACAATGTAATTCTCAGCATTTCTTGAATCCTGGTTATTTCATGTAACCAAGAATGCTTGGATTCCTAATATAGTACTGGCAAAATTATTCTTTTTGGCCTGATGAACTAGCTTTATTTATTTACGACAGAGTCTCACTCTGTCATCCAGGGTGGAGTAAAGTGGTGCGATCTTGGCTCACTGCAACCTCTGCTCACTGAACCTCCCCGGGTTCAAGCGAACCTTGGCTCACTGAACCCACCTGGGTTCAAGTGATTCTCCTGCCTCAGCCTCCTGAGTAGCTGGGATTATAGGCGTGCCACCATGCCCAGCTAATTTTTGTATTTTTAGTAGAGACGGGGTTTCACCATGTTGGCCAGGCTGGTCTCAAACTCCTGACCTCAAATGATCTGCCCGCCTGGGCCTCCCAAAGTGCTGGGATTGCAAGCGTGAGCCACCGCGCCCGGCCAGAACTCGCTTTAAACCCATTTTTTTCTTTAATGAATTTGAATCTCGACTAAGAAAAAAAGAACTATTCTTAGTTTCACCCCCCTCAAAAAAAAATTCCCCTTAAGTTCTCTCAGGGCTCAATTGCATAAATGGCAAAGCAAAATGCAAATTTCTACCTTTCTCCCCACAACCAAATAGTGTTACTCAAGTTAACATGTTACAGTTTATGCTTTTAAGCGGCTTAAATGTTACTCATATTATGAAACTACAAAACACCCTATTTTAATAATACTTCATGAAAATAAAATTCTTTGGAGAAATGACAAGTTAAAGCTTCCCAGTAGAGCTCATATAATGATTTATGAATCACATGTGCCTAACTCTACAGAAAAGCAATGGCATAAAAATTCAGCAGCAACTTTACCTTCATGAATAAACTGAATGTTGTCTTTGGGTCACATTTTGTTGGAATAACATTTCCTTCAAAATCTTTGATCTTTTTGCCACATTTCTTCAGCAGAAAATACGACAAAAATTCCAGAGGTTTGTCCTAAAGAATGCCCAACCCCCCGCAAGAAAAATGCCCATTTAAAACATTCTTCTGAAATACAGATGTCAATACTGCAGCAGAAGAGAGAACACACTTTTTAGCAGGGATTTCAGCTTTCTACCTAATTAACTGACATGTCCAGAAAACAGAGTGACTAGTGCTCAATTCGAGTCAGTACATGAGACTTTCTAGTTCATCTCATATTCCAGTTACCATATGTACTCTTGGTTCTCAACAATTTGTCACAATCCAGTTAAGACACCAAAATTTTATGGGAGGGTCTCTCAAGATCTTTGGAACCAAAGTGGCCCACACCAACCCCTTGCCAAATGAGGAAAGGGGACAGGAAGGATCTTGTTGTCCTTCAGGGGGAAGAAGAAGGCCTGGGAGAGAGGCTGCAGTAGCAGAATTGCTGGGAAAACATGCTGGGGTTCTCAAATTTGGTTCCCCTCAAGCTATAGGTTTGAGCACCATCCAAATTATATCATACATGGTTATTTTTAAATAATTAGGTGGAAATAAGTACACTGAACTGACACCAAGCATGCTGAGTAATCCTTCAGTGTTTTGGCAGACAGTGAGGGGGCACCTCTGTGAATATCCCTGCTCATTTTATCAGCAAGGCTCGCCAAAGGCCTTTCGTCATTGGGCTGCCTGAGCCTCACTGCAGAGCTGAGACTTCACAGGAGACAAACTACAGCTAACGCAGCTTTGCAGCCCCCACCCAGTGCAGGACAGCTACGCCCAGAAATGCCTGGTGCAGACCCAGGAAGCCACACCGAAACAGGAGCAGATACTCAATAATAAGGAGAGAGAGAATGTGTGCAGAGACAATGTTAAATTCACCCACAAAGTAGAATTATGATGGTGGAAGAGAAAGATTTGAGACTCTCCTTGAGAATTCCTTGGAAACTAGAGAATTTAGATTATTGAATATGTTAACAGCAGCCCTATCTCCATTCCATTCCCGACTCCCCTCAGATGGAGAGCTGCACGTGGCATTTTCTTTTTTTTTTCTTTTTTTGAGACAGAGTCTTGCTTTGTCACCCAGGCTGGAGTGCAATGGCATGATCCCAGCTCACTGCAACCTTCACCTCCTAGGTTCAAACAATTCTCTGGCCTCAGCCCCCTGAGTAGCTGGGATTACAGGTGCCCACCACCATGCCCGGCTAGTTTTTGTATTTTTAGTAGAGACGGGGTTTCACCATGTTGGCCAGGCTGGTCTCCAACTCCTGATCTCAAATGATCCGCCTGCCTCGGCCTCCCAAAGTGCTGGGATTACAGGCATAAGCCACCACGACTGGCCACATTGCATTTTCCTATAGCCATGCTGTCCTCTTTGGGGCTGGGAGAGCTGTCTGGAGACTGGCCTCTCCTCACTATTTTCTGAAATGTGGACTGGCTTCTTCTCACTGTTTTCTGAAGTGTAGACTGACCTTAATGAGAGAGAACCTTGGATCTGTGTCTGATGAAATTGTTTCTTTGGGCTTCTCCTACACCCATCCCCAGCCAAATTACTGATTTGCTTCTTTCCGTTCCGTTGTGTTCTCTTTCCCTTCCTCTCTCATCTAGCCCCTTTTCCCTTCATCTTTTCACATCTGGGTCACACTTCCTCAGATTTCTCCTGAAACTAGGAATTGGTTTCTCTGTTGAGTAAAGTTTATGTGAAATATAAAGCCACTAACATGGTTTATTAAAAAAAAAAAGTCACTTCTGACTGAAATTAAGCACAAGACAGAAAACAGGGCACAATGTAATAAACTTTAAATAACCTAGAAGATTTTCCTACTTGTCTGTTTTATGTACTTAACACATCTTGGGCCCAGAATCTCTTAGTGGCTATTTTTATAAACTGATGTAATTTCTCTGAGGAACTGTGCTCTGAAAGGGATAAACTGGTCAAAAAAATTAATAATAACTGCAAACAGAATTTATTTAAGTGTTGGTTTTCATAGTTTACTTTCTTCAAAGAAACACTTACAGAATCTTCTTTTGACAACTCCATCAATCCATCTGCCAGAGCTTGTGCAGTATCTTGGTTGTTTAGAATGTTGGTCATACCCATGGTGTCAAACATAAACTGCCCTGTAAATACAAGGCCACATGCCCTGTAATTGATTTATGTAAGAAATGTGATTTAAAAACAACAACTCAGTCCTCACAGTTTCTTTCTTTTTTTTTTTTTTTTGAGACAGAATCTTACTCTGTTGCCCAGGCTGGGGTGCTGTGGCAAAATCATAGCTCACTGCAGCCTTGATTCCCTGAGCTCAAGTGATCCTCCCACCTCAGCTTCTCAAGTAACTGGGACTATAGGCATGCACCACCATGCCTGCTTAATTTTTTAACTTTATTTATTTATTTATTTATTTATTTTGAGATGGAGTCTTGCTCTTGTCACCCAGGCTGGAATGCAGTGGCGCAATCTGGGCTCACTGCAACCTCCGCCTCCTGGGTTCAAGCAATTCTCCTTCCTCAGCCTCCTGAGTAGCTAGGATTACAGGTGCCTGCCACCACGCCCATCTAATTTTTTTTTTTTTTTTTTTTTTTTGTAGTTTTAGGAGATACTGGGTTTCACCATGTTGGCCAGGCTGGTCTTGAACTCCTGACCTCAAGTGATCCTCCTGCCTTGGCCTCCCAAAGTGCTGGGATTACAGGCGTGAGCCACTGCAGCCAGCCAATTTTTTAACTTTTTGTAGATATGGGGTCTTGCTATGTTTCCCAGGCTGGTCTCAAACTCCTGGCCTCAAGCAATCTGCCCACCTCAGCCTCCCAAAGCATTGGGACTACAGACATGAGCCACCGTACTGGACCCACAGTTGTTTTTTTAGTGGATAAAAATGCAAAGAATAGCAGTAAAAATTCTATTATGCAATGAGGATTTCTACTATGATAAAATATAAAATGAACCAAAGTAATTTAAATGTCTAGTCTATAAAAAGTGCCCACTCTGGCAAAGCTGATATTGAATGAAATGTATAAATTGGACAATAAGGAGAGAGCATGTGAAAAGGAGCTCAACAAATTTAAATGTAAGACTCTTGATCCTACCAGAAGTTCCTCTATATTCTCCTTTATCTCTGCGCTCAAGTAGGCATTTTTTTTTTGTTTTTTTGTTTTTTTTTTTTTTGAGACAGGGTCTCATTCTGTTGCCCAGACTGGAGTGCAGTGACGCGATCTCAGCTCACTGAAACCTCTGCCTCCCTGGCTCAAGCAGTTCTCATGCCTCAGCCTCCTAAGTAGCTGGGATTACAGGCACACGTCACCAGGCACAGCTAACTTTTGTATTTTTCTGTGGAGACAGTGTTTTGCCATGTTGCCCAGGCTGGTCTCAAACTCCTGAGCTCAAGCAATCCACCTGCCTCGGCTTCCCAAACTGCTGGGATTACAGGCATGAGCCACTACACCAGGCTTCAAATACATAAATATTTTAAAGTCCAAAGTAAATAACATGCAAACATACATACACAGACATCTTTTAATTTTTAAAATATTTTAAACACCATGCAGTTATTTAAAAAATTGTTTTTCCATTTTCTTCTCATTGCCTACATATATTATTTAATAAATACTCTTATCACTTGAGGTCAGGAGTTCGAGACCAACCTGGCCAACATGGTGAAACCCCGTCTCTACTAAAAATACAAAAAATAGGCTGGGCACGGTGGCTCACACCTGTAATCCCAGCACTTTGGGAGGCCAAGATGAGCAGATCACTTGAGGTCAGGAGTTTGAGACCAGCCTGGCCAACATGGTGAAATCCCATCTCTGCTAAAAATGCAAAAATTAGCTGGGCGTGGTGAGGCACACCTGTAATCCCAGCTACTTGGGAGGCCCAGCCTGGGTGACAGAGTAAGACTCCATCTAAAAAATAAAAATAAAATAAAAATTGGCCAGGCATGGCGGTGCATGCCTATAATCCCAGCTACTCAGGAGGCTGAGGGAGGAGAATCCCTTGAACTGGGAGGCAGAGGTTGCAGTGAGCCGAGATCACACCATTGCACTCCAGCCTGGGGACAAGAGCAAAACTCTGTCTCAAAAAAAAAAAAAAAAAAAAAAAAAAAAAACAAAAAAAACTAGGAAAAATACTTTCTCCCTGTTTACAACTTCATAACCATTTTTAAATAATGGTTGAACACCTCCTAAATGTGATAGAGTAGGTAGTACAAATAAGCAGGAAGGCAAATCCCTGTTTTGGAAGCATTTATGTAAAGAGATATAGGACATACATTGACAGATGCCTACTTGCACGCTTGTGTGTTACAGCTCTTGTGTAGATGGTAACTATGTAAACAGACCTTAAATATGGAGCTGGGCAGAGGAAAAGAAGAAAGGCATAGATAGAGGGTGATTTGATTCATATGGTGTTTTAGTCAGGCGGAAAGTAGTAGGGGAAAAATTGAATAGATATTAATAGTTGCAGATGAGAAAAAGAAAAACTCTTTACCTAGATGGTGAAATATACTTAAAGAATGGACTAATTTAGGTAAAGATGCAAAGTTGAGGAAGTAAATTGTTTTCAAAGGGCTCTGCTGTGATCATTCATTCCGTCATGGGGCTGGGGTGTGAATGGAAAAATTCATTCAACCATGTCTAATAGGCTCAGCAAAGGCCCATGGAGCCCATCACTGAATTATATATTTTAGACAGAAAATAAATAGAGCTTAAATTGTAGAACAATTTATGTAATAGGTGCTGGGGTATAAGAGGTGCTTAACTCTCAGAGCAAATTCTAGTGGGAAAAGTGCACAGCTCTCTGGCTTAGCAAACAGCAAATTGTGTCTAGGTAAATAAGTGACAAACAAGAATTAATAAGGTGGTAAAATGTTAAAATAAGAATGAGCTTCAACATTTTGAACCTGAATATATTTGTTCTTATATATACATTATATATATATAATTATATATATATAATTATAATGAATAATTATATATATTCATTATATATAATGAATACATTATATTTGAAAGGCAGTGTGAGCAACCTAGGAGATAAAATTTTACTGGAGATGTTCAGGAGTAAAATTTTACTTGCGTCATAACTAAACTTGTATTTACTCGGGATATGAAAGCAACTTCATAATTAACCTGCAACAGAAGTAGCAAGACTGCTTACCTATCATCCTGCCACTGATGCTCTTCTGCAGTTCCTTGAAGAAAGGATACAGCTGCTTCCTTACTGTTTTCAAGGTTTCTTCTAGGAAGTCTGTGAAGCTGGACCACGTCTGTAGCTTCGATTCGCAGAAGTAGATGGAAGAGGGGGCCTTTCCCCATTGGGATCCCAGCCAATCACTAAGAACTGACATGATTTTCTTCTGTTATTATTGCAGGCTTGAGCTCAGATGAAAGAATTCTACGTCTTGTTTAAAGTACAACAAAATCTTAGTTGCATTTGTGTTGAGTTTATTATCGTTTCTCATTAGAAGACTAAGACAAACACCCATCCTCTGTTTTCAAAGGTAAAATTAGAAACTTGAAAAGGATTCAATGAATCATTTCAAATGCATGTCTACTCTTTGATAGCTGAGGCTGACATATTCCATTCAAAGTTTAAAAAAAAAAAAACAGCTGCTGGATTGTGCATTGGGAAGCTGAGCTGTCATCTGAGGAAGAATGCGCTGCTTTATCTTTCCAGTCTAAAAGTGAAAACACAAGAAATCCGACGCTACACGGCTTCCCCATCAGGCCATTGGAAGTCAACCCTGTCATCGCCAAATCCTTATCTTTCTTAAATTATGTCAAACTGCTACCTCGCTCTACAAATCTGTCTACAGGACTGTAGCAGGTGCTTAAAGAAAGTTTCTCTTCTTAAAAAACAATTACTGAATGATGCAGTGGTGTGTTAAATTTGATTTTCTGTCCTGAATGGATACATAGTGTATTTGCTTTGTTTCCTCTACTGTTACTGATAGACATGTGAAAAGGTTCACAACATGTTTTTGTTTTTGTTTGAGACAGAGTCTTGCTCTGTCACCCAGTCTGGAGTATGGTGGTACGACCTCGGCTCACTGCAACCTTCGCCTCCCGGGTTCAGGCAATTCTCGTGCCTCAGCCTCCTGAGTAGCTGGGATTACAGATGTGTGCCACTACTGCCCAGCTAATTTTTGTATTTTTAGTAGAGACGGGGTTTCACCATGTTGGGCAGGCTGGTCTCGAACTCCTGACCTCAGGTGATCTGCCTGCTTCAGCCTCCCAAAGTGCTGGGATTACAGGTGTGAGCCACTGCGCCCGGCCACAACATGCTTTTTTTTTTTTTTTTTTAAATAAGGAGAATGAGAACAAGAGAGGGAAAAGGAGGATGAACAGGAGGAAAGGAAGGCAGAGAAGGAGAAAAGGAAGAAAACCTGTTCCCGGCCAAATGCGGTGGCTCACGCCTGTAATCCCAACACTGGGAGGCTGAGGCGGGCGGATCACAAGGTCAAGAGATCAAGACCATCCAGGCCAACATGGTGAAACCCCGTCTCCACTAAAAATACAAAAATGAGTTGGGCGTAGTGGCACATGCCTGTAGTCCCAGCTACTCAGGAGGCTGAGGCAGGAGAATCGCCTGAACCCAGGAGGCGGAGGTTGCAGTGAGCCTAGATTGAGAACGTGCCACTGCACTCCAGCCTGGCAACAGTGTGAGACTGTGTCTCAAAATAAAAAGAAAGAAAACCTGTTCCCTATTACCAGCAACAGTGTTCATATCCTGCTGTGCTCTGCTAGGCCAGTTCCTCTCTCCACAGAACCAAATATGCTATCATTTGGTGATGTTGCTATATTAACTAAAATTAGCAAGTGACCTCTGCTTCAAAACTATGTTAGGTCAATGCACTTTTGTTATAGCTACAAAGAATCTTTTCCCTTACCAGTTTCACAGTTGTGCCAGCTTTCCAAAGTTCTAAAAGGCCCTTGGCATTTAGGAGCAGAGAAGCAATGATTTATATAGTTTCTGCATCACTCTCAGCCCTACTTGATAGGAATCAAGGGTGTTTTAAAGAGGAAAATGAGTGGTGTCAGTGTAACAAAGCAATTTGGTTCTGTTGTTGGTCAGCCCGTGTTACATTTTAATCTAAATTTGCAGCTTTAGTATCTAAATGAAAGTTTGCTTTCAGGTATATTTTCTCTGATTGTTTTTCCTCTCAGGTAATGCTACTGTAATGGAAACTAAGCCAGCCTCTTTGCCATCTCTTTGTAGCTACAATTTATTTTTCCAAATAAAACCATATTGACTATATATATGTTACTAAGAAAAGTTTTTCTTTGTACTTCTTATTTTTCTAGATCAGCAACTTTGCTTAATTGTTAAGATTATGTTTTCAACAGTTTTTGTAAATGATGGTTTGGGGCAAATATGTACAATAAATAATCCTCTTCTAAGCAAATGACTGAATGATATGAGATTACCTAGTTTGGGAAGTAATAGCTTTCCTTCAGGGGAGGAATGAAAGCGAGTAATGGATATCAGCCATACCAGTACTATTAACTGGATTTTGTCTTTTGGTGATTCTGGAGTTGGCTTGTGTTATTGGACGTGGCGCTCAGCTCCCATAATACTTACTGTGCTGGTAAGAGCCAGTTGCAATCCCAGTGGGGGCCGTAAAGAACGTGCCAGTTAGTTGAGACAGCTGGGAAAGAACTTCAATTCCTGCCTCTGCATAGTCAAAAACACTTTTGTTAGTTTCCTCATATATTTTGCCATGGAAGATCATATAACTTGGATATTTGTTCCCTCCAAATCTCATGTTGAAATCTAATCCCCAACGTTGGAGGTGGGGCCTGGCAGGAGGGATCATGAGGGCGCATCCCTCATGAATGACTAGTGCCATCCCCTTAGTGATGAATGAGTTCTCACTCTGAGTTCACACAAGATCTGGTTGTTTAAAAGTGTGTGGCACCTCCTCCCTCTCTCTTGTTCCTGCTCTTGGCATGTGACACACCACCTGCCCCTTCACCTTCTGCCGTGATTATAAGCTCCCTGAGGCCCTCACCAGATGCCAAGCAGATGCCAGTGGCATGCTTCCTATACAGCCTGGAGAACCATGAAGTAATTAAACCTCTTTTCTTTATAAATTACCCATCCTCAGGTATTTCTTTATAGCAATGCAAGAACAGACTAATCCAGAGCAGTTAAATATTATGTAGGGGCACTAAAGAGATGGCTAAGAAAGGCCGCTAGCAGTTCTCATCTTCCATTCAAACCTCTCCATTGAATGGTCCATGAACACTTCATCATTCACCCCTAAATACTGAAGCTGAAACAGTCTGAGGACTAAACTACAGGATGGGGAAAGAGGGCGTGGAGTTTGATCTGAGGCTTATTTTCAGATTTGGAATACCCAGCCCAAAGAAAGAGAAAAATCTATATATTTTTTTCTAAAATAGTCTGACTCAAAGGAGAAGTCTCATTGTAAGAGGACAGATTTTAAAAAGTTAAACACAGGATGGAATATGATGGTTAAAATTTAGCCCCTTCCCTGGGCAAAGACTTCATGACTAAAACACCAAAAGCAATTGCAACAAAAGCCAGAATTGACAAGTGGGATCTAATTAAACTAAAAAGCTTCTGCACAGCAAAAGAAACTATCATCAGGGTGAACAGGCAACCTACAGAATGGGAGAAAATTTTTGCAATCTATCCATCTGACAAAGGGCTAATATCCAGAATCTACAAGGAACTTAAACAAATTTACAAGAAAAAAAATACCCATCAAAATGTGGGCAAAGGATGTGAACAGACACTTCTCAAAAGAAGACATTTATGTGGCCGTCAAACACATGAAAAAAAGCTCATCATCACTGGTCATTAGAGAAATGCAAATCAAAACCACAATGAGATACCATCTCACGCCAGTTAGAATGGTGATTATTAAAAAGTCAGGAAACAACAGATGCTGGCGAGGCTGTGGAGAAATAGGAATACTTTTCCACTGTTGGTGGGAGTGTAAATTAGTTCAACCATTGTGGAAGACAGTGTGGCGATTCCTCAAGGATCTAGAACCAGAAATACCATTTGACCCAGGAATCCCATTACTGGGTATATTCCCAAAGGATTATAAATCATTCTAGTATAAAGACACATGAACATGCATGTTTATTGCAGCACTATTTACAATAGCAAAGACTTGGAACCAACCCAAATGTCCATCAATGGTAGACTGGATAAAGAAAATGTGGCACATATACATCATGGAATACTAGGCAGCCATAAAAAAGAATGAGTTCATGTCCTTTGCAGGGACATGGATGAAACTGGAAGCCATCATCCCCAGCAAACTAACACAGGAACAGAAAACCAAACACTGCATGTTCTCACTTGTAAGTGGAAGTTGAACAATGAGAACACATGGATGTAGGGAGGGGAACATCACACACTGGGGCCTGTCGGGGTTGGCGGGAAAGAGGAGGGAGAGCATTAGGACAAATACCTAATGCATGCAGGGCTTAAAACCTAGACGATGAGTTGATAAGTGCAGCAAACCACCATGGCACATGTATACCCATGTAACAAAGCTACACACACTGCACTTGTATCCCAGAACTTAAAGTAAAAAAAAAAAAATAGCCCCTTCAGTGGCACAACATATAGATTGAATTATTTAATTCAGCATACAGGTTGAATTACTTGGAATGAAATGGGTAATTTATTTTAACTCTTTGTGGTCCAAGAATAAATAAATACTCCAAAATGCTTCAATTACTGCATGAAACAGGATGACAGCAGCTGAAAGTGTGGGATGTCTCTCACTTACTGATGTCTATAGCACTTTTATTGACAAATTCATCAATGAAATCAAATAGAGAGTCCAATGTACACATACATAGTCAATAGATTTCAACAAAGGTGCAAATGAAATTCACTGGAAAAAGGATAGTAGTTATAAGGAATGGTGATGAAACAACTAGCCATATGTAAAAAAAAAAATTAACCTCTATCCATATCTCATATATTACATTAAAAAAATAGTCAAGTGGATCACAGACCTAAAAGTCAAGCTTAAAACTATAAATCATTTAGAAAAAACATAGGAGAAAATCTTAGTGGCCTTTGGTTAGGTAAATCGTTTTTAGATATGATGCCAAAGCATGATCTATACAAGAACATTTGATATATTTGATGTCATCGAAATTAAGAACTGTGCTTCAGGCTGGGCGCGGTGGCTCATGCCTGTAATCCCAGCACTTTGGGAGGCCAAGGTGGGCAGATCACCTGAGGTCAGGAGTTCAAGACCAGCCTGGCCAACATGGTGAAACCCTGTCTCTACTAAAAATATTTAAAAATTAGTCGGGCATCTGTAATCTTGTAATCCCAGCTACTCAGGAGGCTGAGGCAGGAGAATTGCTTGAACCTGGGAGGCAGAAGTTGCAGTGAGCCGAGATCGCACCATTGCACTCGTCTGGGCAACAAGAGTGAAACTCTGTCTCAAAAAAAAGAAGAAAAAAAAAAGAACTGTGCTTCAAAAGAAACTGTTCAGAGAAGGAAAAAATATTTTCTACAGACTGTAGAAAATATTTTTATCCAGTATGTATAAAGAGCTCTTAAAGCTGAATAGAAAACAAACAACCTAGTTTTTAAGATGGTCAAAAGAATGGCAAATAAGCACATGAAAAGATCTTGAGCATCATTAGTCATTAGGAAAATGCAAATTAAAACCGCAATGAGATACCACCACATACCCACCCAAATCCAAGAGAAATGAAAGCATAAGTTCATAGCAGCTTTATTTGTAAAAGCAGAAACCAGGAAGAACTCAAATTTATCAACAAATTAATGGATAAACAAATTGTGGTATACGTGTACAATGTAATAATTCCCAGTAGTAAAAAGGAGATATTGATACATGCATCGGATGGGTAAATCTAAAATAATGATTGAATAAAGAAAGTCAAACAGAGAATACATACTGTATGATGCCATTTATAGAAGATTCTAGGCCAGTGCTTGCTTTGGCAGCACATATACTAAAATTGGAACAATACAGAGAAGATTAGTGTGGCCTCTGCACAAGGATGACCTGCAAATTTTTGAGCTGTTCCATATTAAAAAAGAGAAAAGGAGAAGGAAAATTCTAGGCCAGGCGGGATGGTGCACACCTGTGATCCCAGCAGGCTGAGGAAGGAGAATTGCTTGAGCCTAGGAGCTCAAGACGAGCCTGGGAAACATAGGGAGACCCTGTCTCTACTAAAAATAAAAAAAAATTAGCCAAGCATGGTGTTGTGTGCCTGTAGTCCCAGCTACTCAGGAGGCTGAGGTGGGAGGATCGCTTGACCCCAGGAAGTTGAGGCTGCACTGAGCCGTGATTTCACCACTGCACTCCAGCCTAGGCAACAAAGCAGACCCTGTCTCAATAAAAAAAAAAAAAAAGGAAAATTCTAGAAGACGAAAACTAATATATGTGAAAGAAAGACCAGTGGTTGCCTCAGGTTGGGGGTGGGGAGAAGCAGGAGAGAGAAATTATGGAATGGCATGAGGAAACTTTTGGGGGTAATGAATATGTTCATTTTCTTGATTTTTCTTATGGTTTCATGGGGCAGGCCTACACATGTCAGAATTTAGTCAATTGCACACTTTTATCATGTACAGTTTATTGTATATTAATTATATTTCAATAATGCTGTTTAAAAATGTTTTTAATGCCAAAAAGAATGAGTCTCAGATTCTTAGATTTTTGGCTTATGCAGTAACTGTTGAATGATATTTTTACTGAGGAATCTGGGGAAGGGGTAGGTTTGGTGCTGGGGAGGCAATCAAGGGTTTGATTTAACTTTGAGATGTCTATTAGATGTGAAAATTAAACATCCAGTATGAAGATTCCAAGTGGGAATTAGATATGAGTCTGCAGCTCAGAGATTTCAGAGCTGGAGACATAAATTTGGGGGTCCTCAGCATATAAATTACATTTAGAGTCATAGTGATATGGTTTGGCTGTGTCCCCACCCAAAATCTCATCTTGAATTGTAATAATCCTCACGTGTCAAGGGTGGGACCAGGTGGAGATAATTGAATTAAGGGGGCAATCTCCCCCATCCTCTTCTCGTGAGAGCGAGTGAGTTCTCACGAGATCTGATGGTTTTATAAGGGGCTTCCTCTTTTCCTCAGTTCTCATTCTTCCTCAGCCTGCCGCCACGTGGAGAAGGACGTGTTTGCTTCCCCGGCCCTGCGGAACTGTGAGTCAAGTAAACCTCTTTCCTTTATAAATTACCCAGTCTCGGGCAGTTATTCATAGCAGCATGAGAATGGAATAATACACATAGGAATAGTGAGACTGCCTAGGGAGGAGAGTGCGTATGTGGAAAAGGAGAGAGGCTAGGATCAAGCCCTAGGGAATATTTAAGGATCTTGCAGAGAAAGAAGAGCCTGCAAAGGAGATTGAGAAGAGGGCACTGAGGTGGGAGGAAACAGGGAGAGTGTGGTATTAGGGACACCAAGAGAAGGAGTATTTCAAGAAGGGGCGTTCCTCTGCATCAGATGCTTGCATAAAGTCAAAGTGAGGTGGGAATGGAGCAGGGACCACTGGATTTGAGCACATGGAAGTCACTTATAGTCCTCCAAAAGTAGTGCCAGTACAGACAGAGACCCACTGGAGGAGCTTGAGGAGAGTGTGGGAGGTGAGGATGGAGGGCCTAGAGGCAGCAGCATCACCATCACCTGGAAACTTGATAGAAAGGAAAATTCTCCAGCCCCACCCCAGACTTAACTGAGTCTGAAACTCTAGGTGGGACCCAGCAATGTGTAGTTTAACCAGCCCTCCAGGTGATATGGATGCCCGCTGAAGTCTGAGAAACTCTGGTCTTGTCAATTTAAAAAGTGGTGAGGGAAAGCTTATTGTCCTTTTATTTTTTTAAGGCAGGAGATACTACAGGTGTTTCTGATTTGATAGAAATCCAATAAAGAGAAATGAGGGCACAGGAGAGGATTGGATGTGGAAGTCTGGAGAAGATGAAAGGCAACGGGCTAGATTCCAAGTGCAGTATGTGATCTTGTTTGAGAGGGATGCTTCTTCCATCAGGGCGAAGGGAAGACAGAGAATAAAAAGTAAGAGGTGGAGCTGGTGGTGGATTCGACGGTGGGAGGAAAATTAGGGAGTTCCCATATGATTCAGTTTTCTTGGGGAAGTAAAAGGTGAGGTCAAAGCTGAGAGACAGGGTTATTGAAAGATTGTCTAAAGAGAAGAGAGAAAATTGTCATCGCAAAGAGTGAGAAAATGAATTTACCAAGGAAATTGCTCATCAGTGTTGCAATCCCATTTGACAGTTATGTCACCAAAGTAAAGTTAGACCAATCAGAACGGTTATATCACTTATTCCAACAGTCTTTAAAGCTGCTTTAGTACCCACAGGTATAGCGTGTGCAGAGAGTTGTGTTTTAACCAAATGAATTGGGATTTAGCCAAAAAAGAGAGACAAGTTCAGATTCTTTGCAAGGGAGTGATGATAAAATTGGGCCATTAAATTCAAGTTTAACAAGGAAGGAAGCACAAATGAAGACGTGGTGGTAGTGAAAAAGTTGGAGTGTGTAGGCTGGAGGTCTTAGACAAAGAATTGCTGGGTCAGGTGTGGTGGCTCATGCCTGTAATCCCAGCACTTTGGGAGGCTGAGGTGGGCGGATCATGAGGTCAGAAGTTCTAGACCAGCCTGGCCAATATGGTGAAACCCCGTCTCTACTAAAATTACAAAAATTAGCCGGGTGTGGTGGCGCATGCCTGTAGTCCCAGCTACTTGGAGGCTGAGGCAGAAGAATCGCTTGAGCCCGGGAGGCGGAAGGTTGCAGTGAGCCGAGATCACGCCACTGCACTCCAGTCTGGGCGACAGAGCGAGACATCTCGGGCGGTGGGGGGGGGGGGGGGGGAGACAAAAAGAATTGCTGTGGTGGGGGTATTTGAGTACATGATTTGAAAATGGTTCTCAAATACTTGAAATCGAGATTTTAGGAGTGATACAGCCACTGGGCTGACAAGCCTAAGAGGGATGCCTGAAGTGGTGAAAAAGAGACATTTGGACTGAGAAGTCAATGATCTTTGATGCATCCAGGTGGATATTACATTTGATGAGAATTTCGGGGCCCAGAATGGTGATAGAAAGCCTATTTTTTGAGTGTCATTAAGTTTCACTTGAGACAATTTTTATGTCACCGAATCCACTTTTCCCGTTTTATTCTTACTCTGCCTTTCAATACTTTCCCAAGTCCTTTCTTTTTCTTCTTCACTTAAAATATTTGCTTTGTTCTTATTATAAAAGTAATATTAGTTCATTACAGGAAATTGAGACAAAATACATTTTTTAAAAGGGAGAAAAAAAGGAAAACTCACTTATATCCAACCAGTGTGAATACCTTGGTATACATCCTTCCGAATCTTTCTATACATACACCACCTCACACATATGCATGTTTTAAACAATGAGATCACACCATCCAACTCTTTGTAACCTAGTCTTTTAAAACTAATTTCAAAAGTAGAAAAGTAGAAAAATTATAAAACACATCTAGAAATAGGTGCTGTTACTATTTTGGTATATTTCCTTTTAGATTTTTCTATGCATATTTTCTTTCTTTTTTTTTTTTATTTTTTCTGAGGTGGAGTCTCACTCTGTCGCCCAGGCTGGAGTGTAGTGGTGCGATCTTGTCTCACTGCAACCTCTGCCTCCCAGGTTCAAGTGATTCTCCTGCCTCAGCCTCCTGAGTAGCTGGGATTACAGGTGTCTGCCACCACGCCCAGCTATTTTTTTCTATTTTTAGTAGAGATGGGGTTTTGCCATGTTGGCCAGGCTAGTCTCGAACTCCTGACCTCAGTTGATCTGCCCACCTTGGCCTCCCAAAGTACTGGGATTACAGGCGTGAGCCACCACACCTGACCAGCATATTTTCTACATAAATGAGATTTAATAAATATATATATGTATATAAATATAATTGGAATAACTTTGTAAATTTACATGTTTAAAACAATTCTTTCCCATTCTTTTTATTTTTTCCTGTCCTCTGATTGAAGCCTGCCAGGGGGCTTGCTTTGCATATGTTGAACAGTCCTGTGAAATTTGAGGAGTAGAAAGAATTTCAAAACTCACAGTTACCCAAGGAATGGCTAACAACAACAACAACAAAACAGTATGAGAAAATTTAATTTCACATTCCCTCTCCCCTGCTCTGCTTGTAAACATTGTGCATGAATGCAGAGCTTTTATTGAATAGATCTCCAAAGAATGAATTTGACTTAATGCTTCTGAAGTTTCTCTTCAAGCATAGAAGTCAACTTTGAATCACAGTTGCTGATTCTAGACAGGCAGCCACTTAAAATGATATCAGCAACCTCAGTCATCATTAGCCATACTCATCTTTACAAAGCACCTCACTGTTTTTAATATTATCTAAGAATTTACACTGTGTTTATTATTTAAATATGTCATCTTGAGATTCATAAGTCCTTAAGATACACTAAGGTACCATTGTTCTAAATTTCATATGAGGAAATGGAGGTCCACAAGTTTGCCTAATGCCACAAAGCTAAACAATGACATTGGCGGGACTCAAGGTCAGGTTCTTGGTCACCAAAGTTCATGCCTACTCCAGGTTCAGAAGGCGGCAGGGGGTGTTTTCTCGGATTGAGTGATTATGGCTCCTATGATGGTCAGGCACTTTCCCTTATATCCTGGATACTGGTGTTATTGTGTTTTCCAGAATAAATATAAATAATGCTCCTGGGTCTTGCCATTTAGGGACCGTATTTCTGTAGAGACAGGTTACTTTCATCACTATCCCTCACTGCTACTTTCTTGAAATACCTGGATATGTGAGGTATAAAGAAAAAAGAAATTGAAGCGTGAAATGTGACTGAATCATTTGACCCAGGGGCACTTCAATAATTCACAACATATCCCCATGAAGTGGCATGGCCACTGTCTCTCTATAAGGTGTTCTGAGCTAACCTGATGCTCCAAGGGGCACGAAGAAGTCCACGTGACCCCCTTCTTCTTCAGTGGCCACATAGCTTCCTAATTTCTCCCAGAAATCTCTCACTTCAGGCCTCAGTAAATTTTTAACACCAATTTTATAGCCTGAGGAAAAAAAATCAAAATGTCATATTAGCTTTTAACATAATACTGAACAGAAATTATTAGCAGCTTGTGAAAATGTAAGCACAAAATCCAAATGCCATCTGCCTGTAAGACCAAGACACCTGAGGCATCTCTGCTTCCTCCCGCACCATGTTGGGGCCATCTCCATGGTCCTGGGCTCCTTCACATCCTGGGTAAATTGGACACTATGCACTCAGGTTTACGACATCGCATTTCTGCCTCCACTGTACAGCAGGGTAAGATATCAGGCACATGCAGGGTTTAGGGGGATGGTCAGCAAGTCCTGGGATTTTGCAACCAAGTTCCAAAGTAGAAATGTTTCCCAGGATTGTCAATCAAAAAATAAGTAGTGCAGAGCAGAAGTTAAGGCTCCCAGAGATGGTAAACAGCAACTGAAACTCTCCTTTTCTCTCACTTCCCGACAATTCTGTGTGATGATTCCACTAAGCTGCATGGGTCTGGACCCATTTCTAAAGGAGTCCTGGAAACTCCGCATCCCCAGGCTCCGGTGATGAAATGAAAACAGGCAAAGAATTCTGGTGTTTCACTCCCTCCCACTGGGAGGTCTAGATATTTTATAAATATCTAGAAAGGACTTCTTCATGTGACAGGGTAGCAGACTTTGTTTTGATGTTGTTTTTAAAGCAAAAGCTTTTGGGAAAACACCACAATTATATAGAAGTAAACTAGTTCTTTGAGGTATTTTGTTGCTGTTACTGTTGCTTAAGAAAAACAAAATAAGGGCCAGGCGCGGTGGCTCACGCCTGTAATCCCCACACTTTGGGAGGCCGAGGCAGGTGGATCACAAGGTCAGGAGTTTGAGATCAGCCTGGCCAATATGGTGAAACACCATCTCTGCTAAAAATACAAAAGTCAGCTGGGCGTGGTGGTGCACGCCTGTAGTCCCAGGTACTCAGGAGGCTGAGGCAGAAGAATCGCTTGAACCCAGGAGGCGGAGGTTGCAGTGAGCCAAGATCGTGCCACTGTACTCCAGCCTGGGCGACAGAGCGAGACTCCATCTCAAACAAAAACAAAAAACAAACAAACAAAAAACACACAAACAAAAAACACCCAGAATGAGGAAAAGGCAGAGTTTGAAAACTTTTCTTACCTGGAGAACAAAAAGGCTGAGATCAAGAAACTCTAATAGGACATTCCACACGAGATAAACTTACTCCCATCGTATAAACTTGCCAATATCTCTGCACCATTTAGAGAAGAGTTACCATGTCATTTAAATTTAAACCCCAAACAAATAGTATCTGTGCTTTACTTTGGGAGGACATAGAAAACTGATGTGGAACACAACTTGCCCCAGGCACAGGTAAGCTAAACAAGGAAAACCAGAAGTAAGGTAAAGTGAAACAAACGTCAATTCGTTTCTGCCAATGATAAATTTCACTGAAACTTTCCAAGTACACGAAGTCCCAACCACAGAGATGGCAATTTGACGGGTGTCTCAGGGACTCACTTTGCCATTTTGCTGGTTTACTCCAGCCATATCTGGGATCATCTTATTCCTTCTCTCCCCTCATCCCACAATAATGGAAGATTTCATTTGAGTAAGTTTTAAAACAATTTTACTTTAAGTATAAGCAAGAAAGAATGCAAGCTATAAGAAAAAAATAGAAACTAGACATCTACTTCTAAAACATTCATCATCTCTTTCTCCTGGAAAAAAAAAAAAAAAGTAACCGTTGAGGTTTGTTTTGAGGGGCAGAGGGCTGGGGGGTTTTTGGTTTGTTTTTGTTTTTCTTTAAGACAGAGTCTTGCTCTGTAGCCCAGGCTGGAGTGCAGTGGCTCAATGACTGACTTCAACCTCTGCCCCGCCGGGATCCTCCCAAGGAGTAGCTGCGACTACAGAGGTGTATGCCACCACATCCAGCTAATTTTTTTGTATTTTTTGTATAGATGGGGTGTTGCCATGTTGCCCAGGCTGCTGTGGGCTCCTGGGCTCAAGAGAGCCGCCTACCTCAGCCTCCCAAAGTGCCAGGATTACAGGTATGAGCCACCATGCTCCACCCCACTGAGATTTTTGACGGCTGCCCTGTAACAAGTTGATGATATCAGCCATTCCTTTCCTTTGTAGGAAACTAGGAATATAATAATCTGTAGCCAACTAGGAATACAATAAATGTTGTTAGTGTACACCAATTTATAGATCTTGGTATTTACTATTAAAATTGCTGCATTTTCATCAAATTTAAAACTTTTGTGCATCAAAGTGTACAATCAACACAGTGAAAATGAAATCTATGCAATGGGAGAAAATATTTGCAAATCATATATTTGATCAGGGAATAGTATTTGGAATATATGAACTATAACTCAACAGTGAAAAAAATCAAATAACCCAATTTTTAAAAATGTGCAAAGGACTTGAATAGACATTTCTCTGAAGAAGATAACCAAATGGCCAACAAGCCTATTAAAAGATGCTTGACATCACTAATCAGAGAAATGCAAATCAAAACCACGATGAGATATTACATCCATTAGGATGGCTACTATTTAAAAAAAAAAAAAAAAGAAAAGGCTAGGCACAGTGGCCCACACCTGTAATTCTAGCACATTAGGGGCTGAGGTGGAAGGATTGCTTGAGGCTAGTTGTTCCAGACCAGCCTGGACAATGTAGTGGGACCCCATCTCTAAAAAATAAAAACAGAAATTAGCTGGATATGATGATGTGCATCAGCTACTTAGGACACACTGAGGAAAAAGGATCACTTGAGCCTAGGAGTTCAAGGCTACAATAAGCTATGATCACGCCACTGCATTTCACCTTAGGAAACAGAGCGAGGCTCTGTCTCCAAGAAAAAAACCAACAAAACAAAAAAAAAGCACAGATACACACAGAAAATAAATGTTGGCAAGGATGTGGGATGTGTAGAGATTGTAAACGTCGTGCACTGTTGGTGGGATTATGAAATGATGCAACTGCTATGGAAAACAGCATCGAGAATTCAAGATTTCTTTTTCTTTCTCTGTTTCTCTTTTTTTTTTTTTTTTTTTTTTGAGATGGAGTTTCGCTCTTATTGCCCAGGCTGGAGGTGCAATCTCGGCTCACCGTGACGTCCGCCTCCCGGGTTCAAGCGATTCTCCTGCCTCAGCCTCCCGAGTAGCTGGGATCTCAGGCATGTACTACCACGCCCAGCTAATTTTGTGTTTTTAGTAGAGACGGGGTTTCTCTATGTTGGTCAGGCTGGTCTCGAACTCCTGACCTCGGATGATCCACCTGCCTCAGCCTCCCAAAGCGTTGGGATTATAGGCATGAGCCACTGCACCAGGCTGGAGATTTCTTTAAAAGTTAAAAATAGAACTATCATATAATCCATCAATCCCATTTCTGGGTATATATTCAAAATTGAAAGCAGGATCTCAAAGAGATGGTTGCATACCCATATTCAACAATAGCAGCACTATTCACAATATAAGTGGAAGCAACCCAATTTCCATCAGTGGATGAACAGATAAACAAAACATACCATATACATACATGCCCTTAAAAGGAACACATACAACACGGATGACCTTTCAGGACATTATACCAAGTGACATAAGCCAGTCACAGCCGGGCAAAGTGGCTCATGCCTGTAATCCCAGCACTTTGGGAGGCCGAGGCAGGTGGATCACTGGAGGTCATGAGTGCAAGACCATCCTGGCCAACATAGTGGAACCCTATCTCTACTAAAAATACAAAAATTAGCCAGGCATGGTGGTGGACGCCTGTAATCACAACTACTTGGGAGGCTGAGGCAGGAGAATCGCTTGAACCCCGGAGGCAGAGAGAGGTTGCAGTGAGCTGAGATTGTGCCGCTGCACTCCAGCCTGGGCGACAAGAGCAAGACTCTGTCTCAAAAAAAAAAAAAGTCACAAAACGACAAATACTGTGTGAGTCTCCTATAAGAGTATCTAAAATACTCCAATTCATAGAAATGAAGTAGAATGGTGGTTGCCAGGGCCTGTGGAGAGGAGAAAAGAGAAGTTTTTTTTCAGTGGGCACAGAGTTTCAGTTTTGCAAGATGGAAAATTTTTGGAGAGCTGTTTCACAACAATGTGAACAAACAATACTGAATGCACACTTCAAAATGGTTAAGACAGTAACCTGTTTCTTTAATCAAAATTTGAAAAAACGGTCATCAAAAAAATTGCTTCACAGTTGGGGTGTGGTGGCTCACCCCTGTAATCCCAGCCCTTTGAGAGGCTAAGGCAGGAGAGAGTTTGGGACCAGCATGGGCAACATGGAGAAACCCCATCTCTACAAAAAATACAAAAATTAGCTGGGCGTGGCGGCACACACCTGTGGTCCCAGCTGCTCAGGAGGCTGAGGTGGGTAGATCACTTGAGCCTGGGAAGTCCAGGCTGCAGTGAGCCATGATCACACCAGTGCACTCCAGCCTGGGTGACAGAGACCCTGAATTAAAAAAGAAAAAAGCCTCGCTTTTTTCATAAAGCCAAAAAATCAACACGTTTTAGCAACTTGGAACTGAAATAGTCCTCCGAAAGTCACACTGTGGACAAACTGCACAGCACGAAGTTCCATGGTTGTTCATCCGCCAATCCCCAGGCCTACCTTGGAGTAAATTGATTTCTCTGCTGTCTCCATCGCTAAATATTCCGATGCTCTGTGCCTTCTGCCCATCCAGAGCTTTTTCTATAAGATACAGAAGGCTTTCCAAGGTTACGCTGTGTTCATATACCACAGAAACAACACCAGCCTTCACACTCTCCACCACCATCTGGAGAATGAAACCAAAGCTGTAAGAGCCAAGACCCACTATTTTAGAATATTTATTAATGAAAGAAATAGAACGGATACAAAATACGCCGTGATTTCTAAAGAATTTTCTTTTCAGAGATTATGGAAGAAGATAAGCTTCCTCCTTGGTTTCTATTAAAATTAGTTTATTTCTAATTATAGGAGGAGAAAATTAAGTACACATGTAATTCCACTCAGAGATAAATACTATTAACAATTTAGATTATTTTCTTCCAGCCTTTTTATCTTTGTGCACGCCATGCACAAAGACATATAAATAACTTTTAAAAAGTAATAGTGGCCAAGCACAGTGGCTTACACTTGTAATCCCAGCACTCTGGGAGACCAAGGCTGACGGATAACTTGAGCTCAAGAGTTCGAGACCAGCCTGGGCAACATGATGAAACCCCTGTCTCTACAAAAAATACAAAAATTAGGTGGGTGTGGTGGCGTGTAGCTGTAGTCCCAGCAATTATCCTGCCTTTGCCTCCTAAAGTGTTGGGATTATAGGTGTGAGCCACCATGCCCGGCCAGCATGATGCATTATTAAACACTGTGGAAACTATGGCCCACATGGAGATCAAGGATCTGATCTCGCTTTCATGTGGATCCACTGAGCTCACCGGTTATCAGTGATTAGAGCTGACTCTTAGATGCCCGGAAGAAGTGAGTTCATATCTTAAAAGGAGCCATTTTGTTACAAATAGAAACTTTTCTAAGTATATATCCCTATGTGTGCATATCAATACATACAGGTACACATATATATATACATATACACTCACATATATAGATACAAAGGTCGTCTTTGTGCTTCCTTTATTTTTATATTATTCATATTAAAATTAAAATCTATAACTTCATTATAGAAAAACCAAACAGGATTTCTGACATTCTTCTTTTTTGAGATGGTGGTTACATAATACTATCTGGGAATTTCAGAGAAGTTTTAAAGTAATTCTTAATCAGCATGCTCCTTTTTTGGATTAAATGCAACAAATTCAATTCAACAAAAATTTATTGGACATGCACACTGATATGGTTTGGCTTTGTGTCCCTACCCAAATCTCATCTTGAATTGTAATCCCCATAATCCCTGTGTGTCGAGGGAGGGACCTGGTGGGAGGTGACTGGATCATGGGGGCAGTTTCCCGCATGCCGTTCTCATGACACTGAGTGAGTTTTCATGAGATCTGATGGCTTCATAAGTGTCTGGCATTTCCTCTGCTCATTCTTCTCTCTCCTGCTGTCATGTGAAGAAGGTCCTTGCTTCCCCTTAGCCTTCTGCCATGACTGTAAGTTTCCTGAGGCCTCCTTGCCACGTGAAACTGAGTTAATTAAACCTCTTTCCTTTATAAATTACCCAATCTTGGGTATTTTTTATAGCAGTGTGAGAACAGACTAATACACACGCTCACAAATGTTCAGACACAGAGGTCTACATGTAGCATCAATGGGTGAAGCTAAAAGAGTGTTGGAATTTTAGGATTTTAGGTTCTATCGTTTGCAACTTTGAGACTTGAGTGAGTTATCACCTCTCAGTTAAAAGGCCTCAGTTAAAAGTTTGGGCCTTTAGGCTGGGTGCGGTGGCTCACGCCTGTAATCCCAGCACTTTGGGAGGCCAAGGCAGGCGGATCACGAGGTCAGGAGATTGAGACCATCCTGGCTAACATGGCTAAACCCCGTCTTTACAAAAAAAAAAAAAAAGCCGGGCGTGGTGGCGGGTGCCTGTAGTCCCAGCTACTCAGGAGGCTGAGGCAGGAGAACAGCGTGAACCCAGGAGGTAGAGCTGGCAGTGAGCTGAGATCGCGCCACTGCACTCCAGCCTGGGCAACAGTGCGAGACTCCATCTCAAAAAAAAAAAAAAAAAAAAGTTTGGGCCTTTAATGCTTTTTCAAAATAATTTTGATTTATGATTACCTTTATTGCTTCTGGGGTTTTTGTTTCTTTTGTTTTGTTTTGTTTTGTTTTTTGAGACAGTGTCTTACTCTGTCACCCAGGTGGGAGTGCAGTGTCCAGATCACTACAACGTCCATCTCCTGGGTTCAAGCAATTCTCATGCCTCACTCTCCCGAGTAGCTGGGACTACTCGGCACACACCACCACACCCGGCTATTTTTTTTCTACTTTTAGTAGAGATGGGGTTTCGCCACGTTTGCCAGGCTGGTCTTGAACTCCTGACCTCAGGTGATCCACCTACCTTGACCTCCCAAAGTGCTGGGATTATAGGTGTGAGTCACTGCACCCGGCCTTTTATTTTTTTTATAGAAACAGAGTCTCACTCTGTTGCCCAGGCTGGAGTGCAGTGGTGAGATCACAGCTCACTGCAGCCTCCATCTCCTGGGCTCCAGTGATCTTCCCACCTCAGCCTTCTGAGTAGCTGGGACTACAGTTATGTGCCACCACACCTGGCTTGATTTTCCTTTTAGAAGTTGAATCATTTTTCATACACATGGTGGCCAAAAGCTTGTCACACACCCTCTAGTCTGGATGAAAAAAAACAAAAAACAAAAAAAAATCAGGATAGGACTGGCCTCATAACATACTGTACCTCATACGCAGGAATCCGGGATGATATTAACATGAAGTGTGGCCGGAGAGCATATGAAGAGCTGTCATCATTTTTATGAACTCCATGCCAATTTTTCTTTGATAATAAAGGGTAGGAATGGCTTCCAGAAATATTGCTTCTGTGGAGAAAAAGGAAATATGAGAAGTTTTCATTTTCTCTTACCTTGAGTTTTGGTAAGTACGCAGCATGTGTCTCTGGGCATCAGCTCTACTCTACAAGGCACGTGGCCTCCATGCCTTAGCCTCACCCTGTGTTTTGTGAGGACAGTAGCAAATGGAGCTCCTGGGTGGGGTGAGGCCAAATCTGTTCTCTGAGCCTCTCCTCCGCCACATGTGGGATGCCGGAACAGTCTCTTGGAACTTACTTAGCTCTTATGGGGCACTTAAATGAATGTAATGACATATTTGGGAGTTCAAAAAGATATTTAAAAAGAAGTAGCTGAGAGATTTTGAATTTCCTTCTAGGCCTCAGTTGTTCCTAAATAATGTCTTCATTCTCTCCACAGCCACCCTCACCCCCAACAATACCAGGAGCAGGGGCTGCCCTGTGCTTCTTAAAATTCTTTTTATAAAAAAAAAAAAATTTAAGTGACAGGGTCTTGTTCTCTCACTCAGGCTGGAGTGCAGTTGTGTCATCACAGTTCACTGCAGCCTCAACTTCCCAGGCTCAAGCAATCCTCCCACCTCAGCCTCCTGAGTAGCTGAGACCACAGGTGTGTGCCATCACACCCAGATTTCTTTTTTTTTGGGGGGGGGAAAGATGGGGTCTTGCTATGTTGCCGAGGCTGGTCTCCAACTCCTGAATTCAAGTGATCCTCCCACCTCAGCCTCCCAAAGTGCTGGGATTATAAGCATGAGCCATCATGCCTGGCCTCTTAAAATTCTTTGTGCCTTGAACAAGTAAATGTACATGCACACATTCACAAATGTTCAGATACACAGAGATCCATATGTAGCATCAGTGGGTGAAGTTGAAAGAGTGCTGGAATTTTAGAGTTTTAGGTTCTAGTGTTTGACACTTTGACATGTGGGTAAGTCATGTCACCTTCCTAGGCCTCAGTTTCCTCATTTGAAACTTAGGTGAGTGAGATTACATGATCTCAAGAATCCAAAGTTGGCTGGGCATGGTGGCTCATGTCTGTAATCCCAGCATTCTGGGAGGCCAAGGCCGGTGGATCACCTGAGGTCAGGAGTTTGAGACCAGCCTGGCCAGTATGGTGAAACCCCGTCTCTACTACAAAATACAAAAATTAGCCGGGCATGGTAGTGCGCACCTATAGTCCCAGCTGCTCTGGAGGCTGAGGCAGAAGAATCGCTTGAACCCAGGAGGTGGAGGTTGCAGTAAGCTGAGATTGTGCCGCTGCACTCTAGCCTGGGTGACAGAGTGAGACTCCGTCTCAAAAAAAAAAAAAAAAAAAAAAAAAAAAAAAAAAATCCAAAGTTAAAAGTTAAAAAGAAATTCTAAGCAGATGCACAATGGTGATGGTTATGAATGTCAGATAGAATTGAATTTCTGGTAATTTCACTCTATAGTATGATTTGGTATCTGAATGCAGCCGATGTTTCTCTATTATAAAAGAATTATATTTGTACATACAAATATAAGTGGAAGTTATATTTGGATACCATTTGGATACTCTTACTTCGTAGAAAACACTTGTGGAAAAATGTTATTTTTGTTCAATAACTTAATACAGAAAATATACTATATCCACAATATAGCTTCAATGCAGAGTTGAGAATATATAAAGCTGGGCTCAGTGGCACATGCCTGTAATCGCAGCTATTTGGGAGGATGGCAGGAGGATCGCTTGAGTCCACAAGTTTGACACCAGCCTGCGCAATGTGGCAAGACTTCATCTCAAAAAAAAAAAAAAGAACATTTGAAATGTAAGTTTTGTATGTTATATGTTTACCTCTTCAGAAGGCATGTTTGACTACTGTTCTAGAAAATTAATTATCTTTACTGATATTTCATAGGATATGAGCCACAGAATTACACAAGATTTCTGCGTGATAGCTAAATTTATTCTAGAGTGAATTATTGGTATTGGGATGGTGTTGAGCCTTCAGTAGATGGAATTTTGCTTACCGCTTGGGCAGGGTTTCTGACGATGTCAAAACAAGCTGTTTCTCCAAAGCTTCATGTAATCCCACTCGCTCCCTTACAGTCTGGGAGAGGCGTGGTTGGCATCTGGGCTTTAGCACGCTAGAGCAGCAAGTTCCACTCACCCAAGGGGGTCGAACTTTGAATAACTCCTCTGAAAAACAAAGAACAGCAGGCGGGGCTGATTACTTCATACTTCTCCCAGCCAAGTCCACACAGATAAAGGCATCAAAAATAAAGCTGTACCAGGGCAAGGTTCCAAATGACAATAATTACAGCCATTTTCATGCACTCGGTTTGGATTTCTCATCCTCTCGGCACTGTGGCTGTGAGCTACCAGTCATTTCAGGTCAAGAAACAAAGCTCAGAGAACAAGCAAACAAGCAACCCTTTTCTCGTGGAGACCAGTTAATCAATTGATAGGTGTCACATTCATTTGTGCCCTTCTTCTTGCCTTCAAGCAATTTCTTATTTGTCACGATCTCACCAGAGGGTTAGTGGGAAGAAAACATGGGAGAACTCTAATCAGTTTTGCTGTTTTCTTTTACACACTGCATAAAGCATAAGGCCTAGCTGAGGCTGGGCGCCGTGGCTCTGCCTGTGATCCCAGCACCTTGGGAGGCCAGGGTGGGTGGGTCACTTGAGCCCAGGAATTCGGGACCAGCCTGGCCAACATGGAGAAACCCCATCGCTACAAAAATACAAAAAATTAGCAAGGCATGGTGGTGTGCACCTGTGGCCCCAGCTACTCGGGAGGCTGAGGTGGGAGGATCACTTGAGCCTCAGAAATCGAGGCTGCAGTGAGCCAGAGATCATACCACTGCACAGCCTGGGTGACAGTGAGACCCTGTCTCAAAAGTAAAATAAATAAATAAATAAATAGGGGGCTTAACTGAAAGAGGCTTTAAAAAGAGCGGAAAGAGCTGTCCTCTTTCTCCTTTTTTAAATGCCATTTTCCCTGCTTCCATTTTCACTTGCATTTCTCCTCCTTTTTTCACCACTCCCAATTCCTCTGTTTTGAACCTATTTATTTGCTTTTTTCCCATGTTCAAGCATCTTTTTCCTCTTTGTTTTTGGTCTTTTAAGCCTGAGAGGAGCCAGAGTAGCAATGGAAGCACTGATATTTAACCTTATGTATTTTGTCTGAAATCTTTGTTTTTCTCATCAATTAACTTGAAATATACAGTAAAGAAAAAAGCTCATCTGGAAAATACTTAAGACTGCCACTCAGAGTATTCCGAAAGACAGGGCTGTCCTCTGTGGGAATTTGTATGTGAATCCATTTGTGTCTACAATATTTACCTAAGATATAAAGGTTTAAAATGCTACTTACTCTTACGTAGTGCAATTTTCTCCCAAATTCTTTTCCTCAGGCACTTTTCTCTTTGTCTCTCCAGTAGTTCCTCATCTTCTGTTTTGGGTTCATTCAGCGTCCCATAAGTAGCAGCAGCCTCCCTAGGTGTCAGCCAGTCTAAGTGGGACACACAAGCAACGTAATGGCGCTTCCAAGCACCATACTCATTATCTGTTGGAGTATAGGGCAGAAACCATCCGAACTTAACGCATTTGGGCATCCATAAGCAATCCTTCAGAAACAAGAGGAAGATGAGTCACAAATTGTTTTCAGACAGTTTTCTAGCAATAATATTTTCAGGTACACAGATACTTTTTCATTACACTGAGATTTCTGGTACAAAAATCTCTGAGAATTTGTATGCAAATCCATTTGTTTCTACAATGTTTATATAAAATTGAAGGTTTTAATTTTTTTATATTTTATTTTACTTATTTTGAGACAGAGTCTCACTCTGTCGCCCAGGCTGGAGTGCAGTGGCACGAGCTTGGCTCATTGCAAGCTCTGCCTCCCAGGTTCATGCCGTTCTCCTGCCTCAGCCTCCAGAGTAGCTGGGACTACAGGCGCCCGCCACCACGCCTGGCTGATTTTTTTGTTTTTTTAGTAGAGACGAGGTTTCACCATGTTAGCCAGGATGGTCTCCATCTCCTGACCTCGTGATCCGCCCACCTTGGCCTCCCAAAGTGCTGGGATTACAGGTGTGAACCACCGCACCCGGACTTTTATTTTTATTTCTATGTTTTTTTTTTGAGATGGAGTCCTGCTCTGTTGCCCAGGCTGGAGTGCAGTGGCGCGATCTCAGCTCACTACAACCTCTGCCTTCTGGGTTCAAGCAATTCTCTTGCCTCAGCCTCCTGAGTAGCTGGGATTACAGGCGCATGCCACCATGCCCACCTAGTTTTTTGTGTATTTTTACTAGAGATGGGGTTTTGCCCTGTTGGCCAGGCTGGTCTGGAACGCCTGACTTCAGGTGATCCTCCCGCTTCAGCCTCCCAAAGTGCTGGGATTACAGGTGTAAGCCACTGCACCTGGCCAGATATAACGTTTTTAAATGCTACTACTGACTTACTATCTGAACTTGACTTGGAAATAAGAAGCATATCTTGTTCCACAGGAAAAATATTATTTGATGAATATATATGTTATATGTGAATGTATGTATTAGACATCTTTGTGACACTTATCCAATGTTCCAATAGCATTTGGTTACGTTGACCCTAGATTCTAAGAATTCAGCTTCTAGCAATAGTGGAATAGTTTCTTTCAGATTAACCCTCTCATTGAGAATAATTTTGACTGAAGTGTACGATATTGCCAATATTCAGCCATTTTGACATATGAAAAGAGAAAATTTCATGTGGTTTGAACTGATGAAATACCTAGACCAAATATTATACAAACAATTATTTGAAGGCTATATTATAGAGCTATCAATGCAATAAGGACTTGTTCAACCAAGACCCCAGAAAGAAGGGAAACCCAGAGAGGTAAGCCTGATATTTGGCATCACTTTTTACTTCAAGGCATTTGTCAGTTCCAAAGCAAAGCTTGTTAGGCTGAGAAGCAGAACAGAAAGTTATGACTAAAAGACTTAGATGCTAAAAAAGAATCTTGGGCATTCTCACAGGGAAGAGAGGACACAAATGGAAATTTAGGGCCCACTAAGAGGGGAGAGCCTTGGTAATCACACCAGCTTTCAGTTAAGATTCTTTTCAGGAAGGATAATACTTAATTAGACAAACTCTCACAAAGACTGAAGCCAGCTTTGAAACATCTCATTCCTTGACTGGATTTGTAGGATTTGTTCCTAGCACTAGACGTGCCAGAAGCAAAAGTAAATTCTCTCCGGAGGAAGAAAACATCACCCAGAGACTCAAAGGATCACATTAATTTTGTATACTCAGTATCTGGTACTCAATGAAAATCAACTAGAACATACAATAGACAAGAATTCTTTTTTCTTTTTTATTTTTAATAACTATAGAGAGATCCTCAGGTGATCCAAATATTGTAATCATCAAACATGAACTTTGCAGAAATAAATACTCTATAATTAATATATCTAAAATAAATGACTAGGTAGAAAATTTTGGCAAAAGAATTAATATTCTAGAACTGAAAATATATAATAACTGAAATTTAGAACTCAATGGATGGGTTTAAGATCAGATTAGAATCTAGCTAAAGAAACAATTAGTAAACTGAAAGATAGGTCCAAAGAAAATCCAGACTGAAATACTGAAGGTCACAGAAATGGAAAATGTGTATAAAAGAATATGAAAGTTATGAGACATGGTGAATCTTTCCAACCTATAAGTATTGGAATACTAGGAGAAAAAGGGAGAGAATGGGGCAGAATCAATATGAAGAAATAACATCTGAGAACATTTCAAAACTGATAAAAGATATTAAGTCTCAGACTCAAAAATCACTACAAAACAAGATACATACAAACACACACCTAGGTATATCACAATAACATTACTGAAAATGAAAGAAAAAAAGTCCAAAAAGCAGCTAGAGATGATAGAAATGTTACCTTTAAAGGATCAACAATAAAACTTCTGACTTCTCAAGAAAAAAAAATGAAATATTTTCAAAGTTCTATAAAAAAAATTAGCTGCCAACCTAGAATTTAAATTTCGTATTGAAATAATCCTCTAAGTATGAAGATGAAATAGATATTTTTAGACGCACAAAAACTAAGAAAATTTAGCAGCACACCTGTACTAGAGGTAATATTAAATAGAACGCAAAAGGAAAATTATTCCAAATGGAAACTCAGAGATGCAGGAACAGAAAAAAATGAACTACAGAAAAAAATATGGTCACATATAAATCAATATTGACTACATAAAACAATAGTAATAAAGATTTGTGAGAAAAGTGTTTATGTGTTATATATGTTTATTTTATACACTTGAACAATGGGTTTGAACTGCGTAGGTGCATTTATATGCACTTTCTTCCACCTCTGCCACCCCCAAGACAGCAAGACCAACCCCTCCTCTTCCTCAGCTTCCTCAGCCTACTCAACATGAAGATGATGAGGGTGAAGATCTTTACAATGATCCATTTCCACTTAATAGTAAATATATTTTCTCATGAATTTTTAAATAACAATCTCTTTTGCTTGCCATATTGAAGAATACAGTATATAGTACATATACAAAATGTGTGTTAATCGACTTAGCATTATCAGTAAGTCTTCTGGTCAACAGTAGGCTATTATTAGTATATATAAAATAAAAATCTTTAACAAAAAAAGCATGGAAACTGAGAGGAGGGTAAATGAATTTAAAGTGTTTTAAGCTCCCTGCATTGTCTTAGAAATGGTAAGATAATATTAATTTGAGGCTATATGTTGTAGTCTATGGTAACCATGAAAGAACTGTTAAAGAATCCATAATTAACAATTGAAAAAAAGTTTAATTCGCACAAAGGAAGACAGGGAGAGGGAAAAAAACATAAAACAAATGGGACAAACAAAAAATAAATAGTAAAATGATGGATTAAACACAAATGTATTAGTGTTTACAGAAATATAAACAGACTAGGCCAGGCACGGTGGCTCACGCCTGTAATCCCAGTACTATGGGAGGCCAAGGTGGGTGGATCTCTTGAGCCCAGGAGTTCAAGACCAGCCTGGCCAACATGGCGAAACCCCATCTCTGCTAAAAATACAAAAATTAGCTGGACGTGGTAGTGCATGTCTATAGTCCCAGGTACTTGGGAGGTTGAAGTGAGAGGATCGCTTGAGCCTGGGAGACAGAGGTTGCAATGAGCCAGATCGCACCACTGTATTCCAGCCTGGGTGACAGAATGAGATCCTGTCTCAGGAAAAAAAAAAAAAAAGTATGTGTATAGTTACATTTTATTAAATATTTTACAAGAAAATGAAGAGACAATGAGGCCAGAGGCAGAATTAATGGCAAAAGATGTTGATTTTAAACAGCTGCTGCTGTTAACTGCTTTCAACTGCTGTTAACAGATCTCAATGTATGTTCTTTAACAGATGTTAAGACAATAAGAGATTAGTTGAGGCTGTGGTTGTGTAGCAGTTTCTAGAGCTGCGTTATCAGAGATAATATACAAAATCTAAAGCATAAATCATTTTTCATGAAGAAAAGTGAACTTCTTGGCCGGGCGCGGTGGCTCATGCCTGTAATCCCAGCACTTTGGGAGGCCGAGGTGGGCGGATCACAAGGTCAGGAGTTCGAGACAAGCCTGACCAACATGGTAAAACCCCGTCTCTACTAAAAATACAAAAATTAGCTGGGCGTGGTGGTGCATGCCTGTAATCTCAGCTACTCAGGAGGCTGAGGTGGGAGAGTCACTTGAACCCAGGAGGCGGAGGAGGTTGTAGTGAGCTGAGATCGCGCCACTGCACTCCAGCCTGGGCGACAGAGCGAGACTCCATCTCAAAAAGGAACTTCTTTAACCAAGATAAAATGTTTTCTAAACAATTATACTGAGTATTTAAAGATTTTTTAAGTAACAGGAATTATTGGACTAGTCTATATTCCTTATTTATAGAAATACGTTATTGTATTTCACTTATCCCCATTTTTTCTCTCAAGGGTAAGTTAATGATGGATCAGGTACCCTCAGCTATTGTCTTCAGGGAAGGGAGCTACCCCGGTAGCCTCATTACAGATTACAGCTGTACTTGTGCCCTATTACTAGGAAGTGGCAAATAGTAAACCTGTTCAGTTAAAAACTTCCAGGGCCAGCTGACTTGGGCAGCGGCACACAAATCTTTCGGACTCAAAAAGGAAAAGATATATAGAGAAATGAAGCGTGGTAACACTGTAGAGAAGTCCACTTTGGCCACTTGCATCCTTTCTGAAAACCAGTCTTGGACAAACCTAAAAAGAAAGAGAAAGTTAGTTTAGAACACTAATGTCTAAAATTGACTAAAAAGTCAGCATAAATATTGGTCATTGATCTTCCTCCAATGTTCTACCTGTAAAAAATAAATCCTAACAACATAAATCTAGATTTAAAAATTTTCAGGCCAGGTGCCGTGGCTCATGCCTGTAATCCCGGCACTTTGGGAGGCCAAGGTGGGTGGATCACTTGAGGTTAGGGGTTCAAGACCAGCCTAGCCAACATGGCAAAACTCTGTCTCTACTAAAAATACAAAAAATTAGCTGAGTATGGTGGTGCGTGCCTGTAATCCCAGCTACTTGGAAGGCCGAGGCAGGAGAATCACTTGAACCCAGGAGACTGAGGTTGCAGTGAGCTGAGACCGTGCTACTGCACTCCAGCCTGGGCAACAGAGTGAGACTCTGTCTCAAAAAAAAAAAAAAAAAAAAAAAAGTATTCACTTTGAATTATCCATTCTAAAAAGGAAGATAAAGAACAAGAATATCTAAAATTCACAGGAATAAAACAATCTTGGAGTAAACCTAGTTTGGTGTGATTTTCAAGAGAAAAAGACTATAAAACCTTTTCACTATCAATTTAAAACAACTCAAGATTTTTAATGGAGTTGAAATTCAAAGCAAAGATATATTCACTGAGATTTTCTTGTGTATGGACGTTTTTGGTTTTTTTTAATTGTTGTTGTTTTTTTTTTTTTTTGAGACCAGTGCTTCTAGAAGAAACTTATTTTTCCTTTTAAGTGGCTGCCTGTATTATAAGATCAAATTCTCTTCCCCACTGGACCTAACAACACTATATTATGCGATTTATTTAATCCTTCTTTTGACACAAAGCTGGCCACATTCTGAAATGCCAATCATTTCTCCTGAATGGGTAGCAGGTATAGAAGAGACTAGTGTGCTGTTACCGGTCAGTAACAGGGTTTGCTCAGCCTGGCGTGGCCACAGGAAGAGTGCGGAGAGACTCAGTGGGGCAATAGCCATGTGCAGAAGCGGAGAAGGAGACGATGGCTTCTGAATGGCTGGAAGATTGGTTGTTTACAGGGGGTTGGGAAAAATATGAAGATTATGGGAGCTAGGTTTCTCACTTTTGGAAAAAGGATCTACAAATATGTAAAGGAGGAAAGCTAGACTAATCTATATGGAGTTGGAGAGAAATTGGAGATATCACTGTAAAATCTCATGTTTTAAAATATGTATATAAATGAATGATACACAGAGACAGATGGCTGTATATGTACACGTGTGTACATATATTTCATCTTAGAGCACCTAAAAGCAATAACATCACAGAAGCAATGAACACACCATAAACTCAGATCTTGGTTTCTCAATTCCGTTTCCTAATACAATAAACCAGAGCTTACTGGAGAAATGGTATACTGATACCAGGGCAGGGACAAGGAAAGTATAAGATGGGTCTGGAACATCTTGACACCAGAAAATAAGGAAGTACTTAAAGAATCATGGACATACCAAAAGAATACAGAAGCTAATTTATTAATAAAGTCACTCCCACTGGCAAAATATGGAATAATTTGAGTATCAAAGTAAATAATTAATGTAATATAGCCTATTGAATAAAACAGGCGTTCCTGAGTCCATACTGATATAAATATACCCATGAATGAATAAATAGGGGAGAAGGAAAACTACCTCACAACAGAACACCAATTAGTACAAGCAGAAGGAATTAAGAAATTAGGAAATCACCACTTGGAGGCCATCATAGTAATAATTTCTTCAGATAAGAATCATCAATGAGTGGCTCACGCCTGTAATCCCAGCACTTTGGGAGGCCGAGGTGGGTGGATCACCTGAGGTCAGGAGTTTGAAACCAGCCTGGCCAATGTGGTGCAACCTGTCTCTACTAAAAATACAAAAGTTAGCCGGGCATGGTGGTGTACGCTTGTAATCCCAGCTACTCAGGAGGCTGAGGCAGGAGAATCGCTTGAACATGGGAGGTGGTGGTTGCAGTGAGCCGAGATCGTGCCACTGCACTCCAGCCTGGGGATGACGAGCAAAACTCCATCTCAAAAAAAAAAAAAAAAAGATTAATGAATGCTAAAAGTAGTGGGTGAAAGCTTGATAAGAAACAGGATATTTACATAGAATAGTTTTTGATTACTTTAAAATTAATCAAATATTTTTAAATTGCTTATTAAATATAAATTAAGTACAAAATACTTAATTAGCTATCTTAACCAAGGGATATAATCGCCAGCTATGGGACAAATTGATATGCTATGCCCCCCGACGCGATCCACTGAGAACACAGCATCATTTCTGTGCTATTCCTGCCAAGAAGGCATAACCTGAGCGTAATCTTGAGGAACCATCACCCAACCAGAAATCGAGGGTCATTCGACAAAGCAGCAGGCCTGTGCTCTTCAGAAGTATCAAGTCATAAGAGACAAGCAAAACCTGAGCATTTGCTCCACATTGAAGGCAGATCTAGAGACATGGAAACTAAATACAGTAGATAACCCTGGGCTGGATTCTGGACCAAATGGAAAAGGGTGATTATAAAGGACATTGCTGGAGCAATCAGGAATATGGGAATGGAGTCTGCAGGGTGGATGTAGTATTGTATCAGTGCTGATTTCCTGGTAATGCTGGATGTACTTTGATTTTTCAGCAGTGTGTCCTTGTGTTTTAGGAAACACACATTGACACACTTAAGGTAATGGGCATCATGTTCGTAATTTACTCTCAAGTGATTCTAAATAATAAGGCAAAAATGGTAAAATGTTAGCTATTAAACTGTTAACTATTTTTTTTTTTTTTTTTGAGACAGGGCCTGGCTCTGTCACCCAGGCTGGAGGGCAGTGGCGCAATCTCAGTTCACTGCAACCTCTGCCTCCCGGCCTCAAGCAATCCTCCCACCTCAGCCTCCCAAATTGCTGGGGACTCCAGGCATGCACCACCATACCCAGCTAATTTTTTTGTATTTTTAATGGAGATGTGGTTTCACTATGTTGCCCAGGTTGGTCTTGAACTCTTAAGCTCAAGTGATCCGCCTGCCTTGGCCTCCCAAAGTGCTGGGATTACAGGCTTGAGCCACTGCGCCTGGCCATAACTATTAAAATGTTAACTAAATGAGGAAGTCCAGGTGAAAGGGATAAAGACATTATTTGTACTATTCTTGCAACTTTTCTGTAAGTTAAAAATTATTGCAAAATGAAAAGATTTTTTTTAAGTGGCTAAAATTTTTTTTTTAAGTTTGCTTCAGTTCCAAGTTTTAACGATTGCTGATTTATTTTCTGTGTTCTTCCTCCCCTGGCCTTAAGTCACTGCGGTTTTTTTGATCCCTGTCCATGTAGCCTTGTCACATCCTGAGACAAAACAGAGTGGCGTAAAATGAACCTGCTGGCATGCCGTTGTGAGGAAAGAGACAGAGACAGAGAATGAGAGAGAGAGAGAGAGAGTGTGTGTGTGTGTGTGTGTGTGTGTAAACGGGGGCAAAGAATGGAGCCGGGCCTGTACTGGTAGCATGTAGTATCCACAGACAGAAGTGTCACTTGAGGATCTTGTCAGTATCAACAATAAAGCACAGGTAATAACTGTCATTTCCTTAGAGATTAACATTCAAGCTGAACAAGACTGTGACAATGCCAAGAACAGTTAATCTCTAATGAATTACTGTCCTCATTGCTTGAGTTAGACTTCAGGATCATTTTGCTAGCCTTTGAGATAAGTTTTACTCTCATTTACTTGGAATTATAAAATAGAGTAATAAAATAAGAGGCAAAACAGAGATGTTTCCGGCCTCCTTTCCAAAGAAGGGTCTCAGTATCTTTAGATTTTCATGTCTACTACCTTCCCACCTCACAGCATCTATTGTTCCATCCCAGCAGAGCAAAGGAGAATTGAATATGAATTACTTCCAAAAGTAAACCTTGGTTATACATGTTTTATATTTGTTCCTATTCTATGCTGCTACAAGGACATGTTTGAGTATAATGAATCTTAAGAAGAAAGAAAAATGCTTCCATCACATTAAAAAAAAAATACATGATCAGCAGAACTAAGGTAGGGTAGTTTGTAGTAATGACATTGCGGGGCTCATCACATTTTAGTTAATGTTGCAAAGTAAGAAATCTGTGAAGAGAAATAACAACATGTAAGGAGACAGTGAAAAAATGTGTTTTGCTCATTTATTGTGACGAGGATGGTGTCATTTAAATAATTCATGATAATGCTTTGCAGTGTGCCACTGAATGTACAATGTGTACTTTGCAAAAATAACAAAGCTTAGTAATGTGGGACTTGAATTTAATTATCTGCTCTTAAATTTCTGATAAGAAGTAGAAGCTGCCAAAATTGTGATGAAAATGACTAGGAGAACAGCTTGGAGAGAGGCCTGTGGAGGGGAGAGTGGATTTGGCAGAGGTCCCTGTTTTCTGGTTGCCTAGGTAGCACCTCTAAGCCTTGTTGGGTGGCTTCTTTACAAACACTTGTATGGCTTGGTCAGGGTCTGGGTGCTGTTCATACCCCAGTTTCAGTCCCTGGTGCATTTTTTAAAAAAATTATTTATTTATTTATTTTTGAGATGGAGTCTTGCTCTGTCACCCAGGCTGGAGTACTGTGGCGTGATCTCTGCTCACTGCAACCTCCACCTTCTGGATTCAAGCGATTCTCCTGTCTTAGCCTCCTGAGCAGCTGGGATTACAGGTGCGTGCCACCAAGCCCGGCTAATTTTTGTATTTTAGTAGAGACAGGGTTTCGTCATGTTGGCCAGGCTGGTCTCAAACTCCTGACCTCAGGTGATCCTCTGGTGCATGTTTTAATGGGGCGAAAAGGAGATGACACAAGGGCAAGGGGAACCATAGGCATCTATGCAACTCCTGAGTTGCATGAAAAGGAAGACAAGTTGGCAAGTGACAAATACCGATGGCCGTACAAATGTGCTTTTGGATCCAACAATTCGTCTTCTAGGGGTTTTTCCTAAAACAATGATTAAAGATATGTCTAAGGATTTAGCTAAAGGATGTTCCTCTAAGTGTTGTTTTTAGTAGCAAAAGCTGGGGGAAACAAGTTGAATGTCTGAGATAAGTTATGGCATATCTATAAAATCTAATCTTCCTAGAAATCAGTAGACTGAGCTGAAAGGGGAATCTATGTGATATGGTTTGGCTTTATGTCCCCACCCATATCTCATCTCGAATTTTAATCTCCATAATCCCCACATGTCAAGGGAGGGACCTGGTGGTGGGTGAGTGGATCATGGAGGTGGTTTCCCCCATGCTGTTCTTGGGATAGTGAGTTCTCATGAGATCCAATGTTTTATTGGCGTTTGACAGTTCCTCCTTTTCTCTCTCTCTCTCACCTGCCGCCAGGTAAGATGTGCCTTCTTCCCCTTCCACCATGATTGTAAGTTTCCTGAGGCTCCCCCAACCCATGCAGAACTCTGAGCCAATTAATGCTTTTATCTTTATAAATTACCCAGTCTCAGGCAGTTCTTTATAGCAGTGTGAAATGGACTTACACGCTATGAACTAATTTCAAACAGCTAAAAGCACTGGGATTATAAAGCATAATCTCTTCAAACAGAAGAGTAATGAAAAAAGAAATCAGCAAGTTAAAAATAAAAAAGAAACAAAAAACAAAAAACACAAGGACACTAAATGGGAACTGAAATTGAGAAATTCACAGAAGAATTGGGCCCAGTCTTGATGAGTAGTGCTAGGCTTTCCTACTGACAGGAGTCCAGACCTTGCAGGGAAGAAGCAAGGAAGCACACCTTCTCCTGGGCTGCTAAAGGAAAGGGAGACCTGGGGGAAATCAGAACAGGCCTGTACCTTGCATGGGCTTAAGTCCATATTAAATCTCCTGGCACATTAGAGACCCTGAGCTACCATAGAAACATAAACGCTGGTGAGAAAATAAGAAACCCAAGGGGTTCCTGGAGAGGAAGATACACATGTGAACCATCCCATGTGCCTCCACAACCCAGGGCAGTTATCCTCCCTTTGGAAAATAACCTCAGACTAAAACACCATGAGGGAAGGCCAGCAAATGAAACAAACAAGGGATCCATCATCTCCAGAACTGAAGATAATGAAATAATCCAAGAGATTTTAACATAAACATGCTGAAAATATTCAAAGAGAAATCAAGGTAATAATAGGAGTGAATGTTTGAAATGTTCATTTGGAAAAAAAAAAACAGACATTTGAAGTAAAAAATATATAGTTTTTGAAATTAAGAGAAAACTGAGGAAGTTTGATAATAAACTTGAAACCAAAGGAGGGAAAACTAGAGAATCTTAAGCAAAATCTGGACCATTGAATATTATAAAGTCATTTAAAATGATAAAAAAAATTGAAGACATTTCACTTAGTTTCATGCACTATTATCCATATGAGAGTTTCATGCAGCATACAAAGTTCCTGAAATATCTGGTAAATTTTGTATCTATGCATATATGTGTCTTTCCTGGGGGGAAGATTTATAGTTTTTGGTGTAATTTGAATATCTCTTCTCAAAGGAATACATGATCTAAAATTGTTTAATTAAATTGGTATGTGCATGTTTACTGTGATTGTACAGTTCACTGATTCACTTATTAAATCAACATTATTTTGAATCCCTTCTTATATTCTGGGGTTTTAATGAGACAAAGAAAAATGACACAATTCCTGCCTTTATGGAGCCTACAGTATGGTTAGGGACAGCACCAATTTTTTAAAAAATCTAATAAATAAAGATGAAATTACAACTGTAGTTAATCTTCTGAAGAAAAAGTACATGTGTGGAAAGGCTTCCCTGCAGGAGCTAAGTGGGTTAAAGGCAACTGGGAGAAGAAGGCAGTGGAGGCAGAAGAGCCTCCTAGGTAGATGGCAATGTCAAGGGCAAAGGCAGCATCCCTGAGGAGCTGGATGAAGGTGAGTTGGGCTGAAGCACCAGGAACTATGGAGACAGAAAGAAGAGGGGGAAGCTGAAGGGGTGGTTACAGCCATATCCCTGCAGGGCCTTGGATGCCATGTTAAAGGTTACAATTTTTTAAACTAAAACTTTTAAACAGGGGCATGATGACATGGTCTCAGTGCCATTTGAGAAGCCAACACTGACTGCACAGGGAGGGGTGAGAGAGTCCAGAATGATGGGGAGACCAATTAGTAGGCCATAGCCGTAGCCCAGGCCAGAAATAATGGTAGGTTGGCCTAAGCTGGTGTTGATAGAGATGTAGAAAATTGAACACATGAGAGATATCGGGGGTAAATTGATAAGTGGTGATTAGATGAGTCTTGGGTTTCTAACTTTTGAAACTGGATGGCTGGTGGTACCATTAAAATAGAGAATATAGTCACATTGTGCCTACGACGATTGTATATACTTGGACATGTTGGTTTTGGGGTGTTTTCAAGACATTCAAAATTAAATATCAAGTAAGCAGCTGGGTATATAATTAGGAACTCAAAGGCAATGTCTGGGCCAAAGATAAAAATGGCCTAATCACTGTTAGAGAAATATTAAATAAAAGCCTGGGTATGGATCAAGTGCTCTACACAGACAGCACAGAGTGAAAAGAGAAGCAGAGTTCCCACAGGCTGGAGGAATGCCCACATTTAACGACATGTAGAGGATTTGTCATTAAACAACATGGAAAGGACAGGACCGAGAGGTAGGAGGAAGCCAGGTGAATCTTCTATCGTGGCATCCACAGGAAGATTGTCATTTCGAGGAGTGAGTACTTGTTCGTACTGAAAACTGCAGAGAGGACAAGCAAGATAACCGACAAAAATCCAAGAGTCCTTTGGAGGCAGCCATATGGACTTAAAAGGGCAAAAACCAGTTTAGGATGGGGTGAGTAGTGAGTTGAAACTGGGGATCTGGGGACAGTCCCTGCAGATGACTCTAGAGCAGGGGTATGGCCTGTGGACTATATCCATTCGTTTTTGACATCCCTTTTTGCAAAATGTTACTGGAACACAGCCACACCCATTGACTCACATATTGCCTGTGGTGGCCTTCATACTGCATCGGTAAAGCTAAGTCGTTGAAGCAGGGATCACAGGGCCCACAAGGCCTAAGATTGTTGCTATCTGGCCGTTTAGAAAAACTTGTCCACCCCTGTTGTGGAGAGATTTGGAGGGAGGGAACAGAGCACAGAACACAGTGGTAGAAGCTAGATTTTTCTGAATATACCTTGTTTTCTAGATGTGACTTCTGTAACCATATGTCTTTTAATATTAAATTATCAAACAAAATTGGATTTGATAAAAGCAATCCCTAAAATTCAAAAGCAAAACAAAACAAACTTAATTGTGTATTGAATTAGTTGAATAGCCATACAGATTGGGATTATTCCACTCTAAAACACGGAAATTTAGGCTGGGCGCAGTGGCTCACGCCTGTAATCCCAGCACTTTGGGAGGCCGAGGTGGGCAGATCGCTTCAGGACAGGAGTTTGAGACCAGCCTGGCTAACATGGTGAAACCCCATCTCTACTAAAAATACAAAAAATTAGCCGGGCATGGTGGCAAGCGCCTGTAATCCTAGCTACTCTGGTGGCTGAGGTGGGAGAGTCGCTGGAACCCGGGAGGCGGAGGTTGCAGTGAGCTGAGATCGTGCCACTGCACTCCAGCCTGGGAAACAGAGTGAGACTCTGTCTCAAAAAAAAAAAAAAAAAAAAAAAACACACACAGAAATTTGACTCTATGTCCCTAAATGTGGCATACCTGAAGGACAACAAGAACTGCAAAAATTATTTTTAACTGATTTCAGTAATGATACAGGGAATGGTAGTGATGGTTTTGTTGTTTTGGGAATGTTGTGCATGTATTATTATGGAACAAAGAAATGAGTAATAACGTCATTGGGAACCAAGATTTCCTATGTGAAATCCTATGTGAATTTCCTGTGTGAAAGAGATATGGATGCAATACAGAAGGGTTCAATACAAATCCTGTTGACTTGAATTTGAATTGAGAGTATGGATCCAAACTCTTGATGCATTGTAACTTTTCTTTAAAGTTATTTTTAGTTCTGTGTACTAAAAATTCCTAGAAACTATGAACAACCTTATAAGATACTTATAAGAGTGCCCTATTATGGCAATACCTAATACCAAATATTATTTCCCACCGAAAGGAAACAGGGCTCCTTGGAGAAATGGTATCCCAAGTCTGAGGCAGGAAAAGGACAAGATGAGCGCAGAAGATTTTCTCACACCAGAAAGAAAAGAAATTATTAGAAACTAACAGGTGTGGTGGCTCATGCCCTATAATCCCAGTACTTTGGTAGGCCAAGGTGGGAGGATAATTTGAGGCCAGGAGTTCGAGACCACGCTGGGCAACATAGTGAGACTCCCATCTCTACAAAAAAAAAAAAAAAATTTTAAACTTAGCCAGCACCTTAGCCTGAGTGACAGAGTGAGACCCTGTCTCAAAATAAAAAAAGAAGAGAAATTAACATGTCAAAAGAACTCAAGAGTTATCTTGAGGAGGCTCCCCTGGCCAGGAACAACACAATTTGAATACCAACAAGAAAATAACTGAAATGGATTGAAACATAAGATACTTAAGTTCATGAGTTTATAATACTACAAAGAACTCAGTGATCAATTTTGGAGGATGACATAAATCCAAGCTATTGGTTAGAAAATTGGTAAATAAAATCAACATGTGTCTTTCCTGTATGAACTCTACCTCAGGGGAAAGTGAGTCATTAAGGAGGGAAAGTTTCTCTTTATAGAAGTATGCTAACTAATAAACAGAAAAGGAATGACGAGCTAGTATGTCGACGTTTTGCAACCCCTAATGAAACAGTGGACCCACGGGAAGATTGTTAATGGCAGCTAACAGCACACACAAAAACCACTGGAACTCGCCAGCTTCTGAAGGAAGAATAAAACACCACCTTTGAAGTATTCTTATGAAAAAATCAAACCTGACTTTCATCAGGCCCCAAACTACCAGTTTTCAGGAAAAGGGGAGGCAGAAGGTTACAATCAGCAAAATGCAGACTGTGGGAAACTCTACAAGACAAGGGAGAGAAGAAAAAGAGTGAGGGGAGAAAACCTAGACATTGAAAGAAATCTAGAAGTCATATGAATCAATTGCAATGTATGAACCTTACTGGGTCCTGAGTTAAATAAATTATTTTAAAAGTAAGAAGTTATGAGGTCACTGAGGAAAATTGATTACTGACTAAACATTTGATAATAAGAAATTATTAATTTTTTCAGGCTGATAATGCAATTGTGATTATATTTTTAAAAATAGTCCTTTATAACACAGGAAGGGGAACATCACACACCGGGGCCTGTCATGCGGTGGGGGGAGGGAGAGCATTAGGAGATATACCTAATGTAAATGACGAGTTAATGGGTGCAGCACACCAACATGGCGCATGTATACATATGTAACCTGCACGTTGTGCACATGTACCCTAGAACTTAAAGTATAAAAAAAAATAGTCCTTTATAAAAAAAGTTATGTACTGGAATATTAAAGTAAGAAATGACATGATATCTAGAGTTTGCTTTAAAATAATCCAGGGGGCTGGGCGTGGTGGCTTATGCCTGTAATCCTAGCACTTTGGGAGGCCGAGGCTGGTGGATCACTGAGGTCAGGAGTTTGAAACCAGTCTGGCCAACATGGTGAAACCCCGTCTCTACTAAAAATATAAAAATTAGCTGGGTGTGGTGGCATGCACCTGTAATCCCAGCTACTTGGGAGGCTCAGAGGCAGGAGGACTGCTTGAACCTGGGAGGTGGAGGTTGCAGTGAGCCAAGATTGTGCGGCTGCACTCCAGCCTGGGGAACAAAGCGAGACTCCATCTCAAAAAACAACAAAACAAATAATAACCCAGGGTATAAAGGGTGCTTACAACTTTGGGAAAATAGATGAAATAATGTGAACCATGAGTTGATCATTGTTAAAAATGGGTGCTGAATATACCGGGGTCCCTTATATTGTTTGTATATGTGTTAGGCCCTTCTTGTGTTGCTATAAAGAAATACCTGAGACTGGGTAGTTTTTTTTTCTGTTTTGTTTTGTTTTGTTTGAGACAGAGTCTCACCCTGTTGCCCAGGTTGGAGTGCAGTGGCAAGATCTCAGCTCACTACAACCTCCACCTCCCAGATTCAAGCGATTCTCCTGCCTCAGCCTCCAGAGTAGCTGGGATTACAGGCATGTGCCACCACACCTGGCTAATTTTTTGTATCTTTAGTAGAGACAGGGTTTCACCATGTTGGCCAGGCTGGTCTTGAACTCCTGACCTCGTGATCCGCCCACGTCGACCTCCCAAAGTGCTGGGATTACAGGTATGAGCCACCGCACCTGGCTGAGACTTGGTAGTTTATAAAGAGGAGAAGTTTAATTGGCTTATGGTTCTGCAGGCTTTACAGGAAGCACGGTGCTGGCATCTGCTTGGTTTTCTCAGGAGGCCTCAGGAAACTTCCAATCATGGTGGAAGGTGAAGGGGAAGCAGGCACGTCACATGAAGAAAGCAGGAGCAAGAGAGTGAGACAGTGGGGGATGGGAGGAGGTGCCACACACTTTTAAATGACCAGATCTCTCAGGAACTCACTATCATGAAGACAGCACCAAACCATGAGGGATCTGCCCCCGTGACCCAAACACCTCCCGCCAGATCTCACCTTCAGTATTGGGGATTACAAGTCAACATGAGATTTGGGTGGGAACTAATATCCAAACTCAATCAGTGTAGTTTGGTTTTCTTTTTTTTGAGATAGAGTGTCTGTTGCCTAGGCTGGAATGCAATAATGCAATCTCGGCTCACTGCAATCTCTGCCTCCTGGGTTCAAGAGGTTCTCCTGCCTCAGCCTCCCAAATTACAGACAACTGCCACAACACCCAGCTGAGTTTTGTATTTTTAGTAGAGTCAAGGTTTCACCATGTTAGCCAGGCTGGTCTCAACTCTTGACCTCCCGCCTCAGCCTCCAAAAGCGCTGGAATTTCAGGTATGAGCCATCGTGTCTGGTCTATATCATTATAATTTTAATTAAACTTGAATTTTCCCAAAATAAAGAAAAAATAATTTCTAGTAAACAATCTACCTTGCTGTTGGCTTTCTCCAGTAATTCTTAGTGGCTGGTATGTATGTAGGGGAGAAATTTAAAAGTTTAGGTATTCAGACTAGGATTTTGGAAGTTGAATGTGATAAAAATCCAGAGCAAGGCAGCTAAGAGAATTGGAATATGAATTACTAACATGGCAGGCCATGGCCTCTAAGTGGGGTGATCAGGCAAGTTAAGTACCAAGGAAAGGGCTGATTGATAGAGAGCAGAGGGGCCTGTGGACTGGAAGGTCAGTGAGTGGAACAGCTATCAAGACGGGGATAGCTGAACAGGCGAACTGGGCGAAGAGGGAATGCTTCCATCAGTGACTCTGGATTGACTGTAATGCATTTATTGTGGGAGTCGTTGACTAAGGCAGGGGGAGAAAAAATTCATTTTGGGTGATAAGTTCAACTGGGTGTTCAGAGTGTGAAGTGGGTTTTCCTCATGAATGCCAGTGTCACACAGACTAATGACTGGGCTTGGGATATAAAGGAAATGAAGAAGCATGTGCTAAAGTCTTCAGAGGACTAGAGAGCAAAACTAGATATGGGTAAAGCAATAAGGAGAGTGACTGAAGTTTCTTTAAGAAAAAAAATTCTGGCTAATTGGTCTAATCGGATCCATATATAGTCATACGAATGCACAGAAGTGTAAAAAGGCTGTATATGGGTGGTGGATTATTGGTGATTGGTATTTCCCTCTTTTTGCTTATCTGTATTTTCTTTTCTTTTCTTTTCTTTCTTTCTTTTCTTTTTTTTTTTAGACGGAGTCCTGCTCTGTCGCCCAGGCTGGAGTGCAATTGCACGATCTCAGCTCACTGTGACCTCTGCCTCCTGTGTTCAAGTGAATCTCCTGCCTCGGCCTCCCCAGTAGCTGGGATTACAGGCGCCCTCCACCACACCTGGCTAATATTTTTGTATTTTTAGTAGAAGCAGGGTTTCACCATGTTGGCCAGGCTGGTCTCGAACTCCTGACCTCAAGTGATCCACCCGCCTCAGCCTCCCAAAGCGCTGGGATTACAGGCATGAGCCACCGCGCTCGGCATTATATGTATTTTCTAATGCTTCTACAAAAGCCTGGTATTGGTATTGAGCAGGCAAAGAAGAACCAAGGCTCTCACACATGCTGTCCCGTTCAGATAGAACAGTCATTCTCTAAGTCTTTGCTTGTCTGACTCCTACTCATCCTTCAGACTCCAGCGTAAATATCCCATCCTGAGGGCAGCTTTCCCTGACCGTCTGGCCTAGGTGAGGTCCCATTACTTTTCCTTTGTCACTTCTCACAGTCATAGCTACTTCTTTGTTATGTCAGGCTGGCCAGGCCGGCCTTGGATCATGGGAAATGATGCATAATGCATGCACACACACATACTGTTGTTGCCTAATTGCAGTTTGACTTCCTGTGTGTTCACAATAACTTAGGGCCAATGAGTTGATGTGGTTCCGGGGGGTGGAGCCAGAAGTAGCTGGAACCAGTATAGCGGGTTAGAGTCCTGTGGCTGGTGAAAGCTATTTTGGCAACAACACGGGCAACCAGATCAGGTGATGATAGTGGAGTTTTAGAGTGACATGTCTGGGGTACAGCGAGAATCTCCCCATCTCCTCAACAACCATTCCTGCTGCCCAAACACGTCCCTGTGGGAAGCTGACTGACACTGAGCACTCCTGCTTAATGCCATCTCATAACCTTTGCTGAAACCTGTGTCCTTTACACTTGATGTGCATTACAGTGTAATCTAAGCGCTGTTTTGTGTTTTTATTCTTGCTGACCCAGTCCTTTTTCAGACTCCACCATTTTTATGTGTTTGTTTGTTTATTTATTTATTTATTTATGACAGGGTCTCTGGCTCTGTTGCCCAGGCTGGACTGTAATGGTACAATCTCGGTTCACTGCAACCTCCACCTCCCAGGCTCAAGCAATTCCCCTGCGTCAGCCTCCTAAGTAGCTGGGACCACAGGCACACGTCACAGCACCCAGCTAATTTTTGTATTTTTTAGTAGACACAGGGTTTCACCATGTTGCCCAGGCTGGTCTTGAACTCCTAAGCTCAAGTGATCCGCCGACCTCAGCCTCCCAAAATGCTAAGCTTACAGGCGCGAGCCACTGTGCCCGGCCTCCTTCACCATGTAATGTCTGTCTCTATTACTGTTTTGTTCACTGCTCTGTCCCTGGCAACTGGCAGAGTGCTTGCAGCATGGCTGGGGCTAAATAAATGTGTATAAACTAAAATAATAAATGAAAAAAGAATAAACGTTGAAAAATAGAAAAAGCAAATCACTGCTTGTATTAGTTTCTTGTTGCTGCTCTAACAAATTTGTAACTAAAGCTACCACAAATGTAGTGGCTTAAAGCAGCACAGACTGATCTTCTTACGGTTCTGGAGGTCAGAAGTCTGAAGTCATTTTCTCCGGGCTACAGTCAGTCCCTGTGTCTTTTCCTGCTCCTGGCAGTTGCCTGCCTTCCTTGGCTCATGTCCTCTTCCTCCGTCTTCAAAACCAGCAGTGGAGCCTCTTCAGCCTCCCCATCAAGGGGCTAGAAGCTTTGATGTCTGGCTGCTTCCAGGGTTCACCCTTTTTCTATCTTAGTTTTATTCTACTAGAATATAAACTGCAGCGGGCAGGCCCTTTTCTGCTCTGCTCACTGTTGAGTCCCATGCACTCAGAACTGTGCTTGGTCCATGGTAGGCACTCAGTCAATATTTGTTCAATGCTAAATGAAGAAACTAGCTTTTGTCATGCTTCATTTACTTACCCTTATGTAGGTGAAATAACCCTAATTTCTATCTGGCAGTGCACACAATTCTAAAGAAGCTGACACCACAGCTCTGAAAAGCACATGATCAAGATGCAGGCCAATCCCCTGGCCACAGCAAGTGGCCAGAAGTGGGCATGGGCCTAAACGAGTCTAATCAGAGTAAAGCCCAAACAAATGTTTTTTTTTTTTTCTTCTGGACACATTTGAGGGAATGGAAGGAGAAAGCCATGGCTACAGAGGCAGAACAGAGGGGCAGGAAGAAAGAAGCCATTGGTTTCACTACGGAAGCATTGCAAGAAGCTTCAGCTGCAGGAAGACCCATATCTGGAGTTTTCAATGATGTGAGAATAAACTATTTCCTTCATTATTCACGTCAAGTTCGGGCTGCCTGGAGTGAAACACATTCTAAAGCCAGTAGGTAGCATCACAAGTGCAAAATGAAAAAGGCACCCACAGAACTGGGACAAATTTTGTTTCATTGCCCTGAGACTAGAAGGGACGAGACAGCTCATGTGATCTGTGTTCCTGCCTCTAAGGAGGAGTAGAATCAAGAAATGGAAGAAGCCTTGGGGCTTTCAGGTCACCCACGCCTGTGTCTGACCCTTGGCTGTACACCAGATCACCTGGGGAACTTTGTAAAAACAGCTTCCTCCACCCCATTCCATTGCGTTGAGCCAAAATCTCTAGGGGTGAGGCTCATTATCTGTTTCACAAACTCCACCTGATTCTGAGGGACCATCCCTTAACAACTGTGAACTTTCCTTTGGTAGAAGGAAGCAGCATAGCAGATCCTAATGCTAATGCCGACATCAAATTCAAAGCACTGAATGTGTGTATCGTGGTCTTAGAAGTATGTATAACTCATTTCTGAATCACTTTATTGAAGACCCAAATTAATTAAATACTTAGACTATGCATGAGAGTCTGAAGGTCTTTCTCCTGTGTGTAAAAGGAATCTGTTTCACTGCTAAATGCTTTTTGTTTTTTCCTTCCTGGTTCTCAGATAAAATTTGGAGAGTTGAGATGACCAGAGAAGTGACTACTAGATAAATGGACTGTTATGGACCATTTTCAACCTATTTTTCTCCCTTTCACTGTAAACAATTAACGGCAGCTTCAGATTTAGCAAATTCAAGGAATCAATGATGTTATCAAGGGCCAAGGATTTTTCATATTTTCACTTTGCCATCCTCAACCATTTACTTTGGTCCTCGGGCTTGTCCCAAAATAGTTCTCAAATGACTAACTGCAGTGAGCATTGGTCTTCACACAACAGTCACCACAGCTAGCAGGATGGAAGAAAAGATGTTCATCCTCAAATCTTGTTTAAGTTTCTTTCAGCAAGAAGAAGACTCTCCACCCTTATGTCTCCCTGGGCAGAATTAATATCTACACACCCTTTCCTAAAGCAGACACCATCCAGGGGAGGCAGTGATCATGATGAATTTAGTCCAACCCTGACCCACCCTTGGTAGGGTGGGGGTTACTTATCAGCCACCCCTGAAGCATAGAATGCCTTGTGGGGGGTGGAAATCAGGGTTTCTGTCAGGAAGAAGGAGAGGAATGTGGAATGGCTTGGCTGGGCCAGTAATCAACAGTGTCTAACCTGGTAAGCAGGAATTGAAGAAAGACAAGGGGAAAGATTTCTCCAGCCACCTTGAATTAAGTAATGAAAACTTGAATGATGCAAAGTATTAGTAATCTCCTATATTCTAACACTTGGTTTTTTGGGTTTTTTTGTTTTTTTGGTACATGAAGTCTTGCTCTGTAGCCCAGGCTGGAGTGCAATGGTGCGATCTCAGTTCACTGCAACCTCCACCTCCCGGGTTCAAGCGATTCTCCTGCCTCAGCCTCCCGAGTAGCTGGGATTAGAGGTGCCCACCACCACGCCCGGCTAATTTTTTTTTAATTAAAACTTGGAATATTTTGAAAAACTCCTTCCTCCTAGAGAACTACCAAATGAAAATTTTTTTCTGACTATCTTTTTGTCATTTTTGGAATTAGGAGTGCTTTAGATATCTGAATTCATTCAACAAGCATTTATTGAGTGGCTGCTATGTGCCTGGTATGGCTCTAAGTGCTAGAGATGAAAAGAGTCACCAAAGTCTTTGCTATCATGGAGCCATCATTCTAATGGGGTAGGCAGACAGCAAATAAACAAGTCCTGCATGTCACATAGTGTCAGGTGGTATCAAGCGGTAGACAGAGAAGCTCAACATGAGAAAGGAGGGGAGAGCAGCTCCACACACTCACAAAATGGGAGTGAGAACTTCAAGCCAGTGGATGTTGCCTAATATAGGCCAATAACCTTCCCTCCATCCACACAAAAAGAGTTTTGGCTTTCTGCTTTCTCCCTTCCTTTTAAAACTCAATGATTTTCTTTTCTTTTTTTTTTTTTTAAGCATCATCCACCTCTAAAAAACCATTCCAATTGCAAATGCTAATATTTCATACAGTTATCCTTAACCAGCCCATGCAGGTAGAAGGGCAGGAACATGTGCAGAATACTGGGCAAAGGGGAAGGAAGTGAAGATGACTCAAATTTCCAGACTTGCCTTGGATATTTAGAAAACAGTCGTTTTAGATACAAGTGTACACTTTCACTTTGAATACTCCCCTCTCCTCTCTGACGAAGATTCTCTGCTTGACCAAACTTTAGTCAAGCTTCTGAAACTTCCCCTTGGCCCACCTGTGCACTTCCTTATAAAATTCTGCTTTAGTAAAGAGCCCTGTTAAGTCAGTTTAGGAAGAACCCCCCACCCCCGGATATCTTATCAGGTTCCTCATCCTCCACCCTCCCCCAGGTGTTGTCTGAGCACCCTGGCCTGTCATCAGCGAGAGTCCTGTTGGGTCAGTGTATTCAGATCCCCGCTTACCCCTGATGTTTCCTCGAGTAATTTTCCATCCATTGAGCCCCATCCTGCTCCTTGGCTATCCGCCCATGCCGCATTTGAAGTTGAGCCCAATCTCTCTCCCCTGACCCCATGCAGCAGTCCCTATAGCTATCTCCAAGGTTCTCAGTAACGTCCGCCTTACTGTCTTCAGCAAGTTTCATTCGATGTTTCCTTCTTTAACCTCTTTACCATCTCCACACAGAAATACTCTCCTTTTAAATGGACATTCAGTAACTGAGAGTGACGTGGCTGCTCTATATTTAAAATTAACCTAGGAGTATGTTGTCTCTGAAAAACTGCATACCAGATTGCCTCACAGATCACAGCTGAGACAGACGTCCTCAAGTGAGCCCTCACAGGCTGCGTGGGAAGAATGGAAGAGGGGGTAATGAAGTGGGAGAGGGGGCTGTTCTCTCTTAATATACCTTGGTGGATATTTTTCTGCCCTCCAACCCCATTTCAAGTCTGCTCTGATGGAGACAAGTGATGAGAGCGAATCCTTCCTGGGCTGTTTATGATCTCACACGCACACGCACATACACACCTGGGTCAATGCATTCCCCCTCTAGGGAATGCAGTTGCATGAACGCTGCCCCACCCACCCAGGAAAGCTGCAAGTTTGAGCAGCTCTGGCTCTGGAACCAAAGGCCTTTGTTTGAGGAATTACCAGGCACTAAGCAGAGGCAATTCAAAACCGGTTCCACCAGTGTGGCAAGGAGACTGATTCAAACTCCTCACGGGTTTCTCTGAGTGTAACAGACACAAGCAGCCCAGTTTCCTTTAAGGAGTCACAGGAAAGGTCAACCTAGTCAAGTGGTAGGGGAAAGACATCACTGGAAACCATTAGTCATGTGGACGACACGGGGCCATAACATACCAAGAAAAGCCACAATTGAGGTATAAAGTTGCTAGGCATGAAAGACAAGCAGAGAAGTCTTCCCAAGAGAAGGGACATTTTAGTTTGCCAGAAGGATGGTTTAAGAAGCTAAACCTTTAAAAAATGTCTTAAATATCATAAAATTCCACTTAGGAAATCATCTTAAAACTTAATAGGGAATACTTATTAGGACAGGAAAGAAAACTCTAAGATATTTGAATATATCTCATAGAGATTAAGCATAATTTTTTAAAAGAAAATTGTGCTGACAGTTTCCACCAATATTGCAATACCCTGTTTATAACTGACTGAATTAAAACAAAATTATTTGGAAATTATAAAACCATCTAAAACAATCGCCTCTCTACCTTGAAAGAAAGGTATTGCACAAATATAGCCTAGCTTACATATAAACAGTTCCAGTATTCAAATAATACTAATTTCTTTATTAATTTATTTACAGTTATTGGGTAAGCAAGACTACAGGAATAAATGATCCAAAAGAAATGCTTAATAATTAAAAATTGATTGCACTACCATTGGACCCAGCAATTCCACTCTCATATGTATAGCTAAGAGAAATAAAACATCCCTATGCAAAACTTGGACACAGATGTTCATAGCAGCACTATTTATAATAATTATTTACAATAATCAACTGAGGAGTGGATAAATAAAATATGGCACATCCATACAATGGGATAATATTTTGCAATAAAGGAAAGAAGTACTGACATGTGTAACAAAATGGATGAACCTTGAGAACGCTATAATATGTGAAAGAAGCCAGTCACAAAAGACCACATACTGTCTAATTCCATTTATACAAAAAGTCCAGAATAGGCAAATTTATAGAGACAGAAAGCAGATTTGTGTTTGCCCAGCTCTAGAGGGATGGAGATGAGAAGTTACTGTTAATGGGTAGGGGGGTTCTTTGTGGGATGATGAAATGGCCTAAACTTAACATGTGATGATGATCACACAACTCTGTGAATGTACCGGAACCACTGAATTGTACCCGTAAATGGGTGATTTTTATTGTATGTGAATTATATCTCAATAAAGATGTTTAGGCTGGACGCAGCGGCTCATGCCTGTAATTCCAGCACTTTGGGAGGCCGAGGCGGGCAGATCATGAGGTCAGGAGATCGAGACCATCCTGGCTAACATGGTGAAACCCCGTCTCTACTAAAAATAAAAAAAATGTAACTGGGCGTGGTGGTGGGCGCCTGTAGTCCCAGCTACTCAAGAGGCTGAGGCAGGAGAATGGCATGAACCCCGGCGGCAGAGCCTGCAGTGAGCCGAGATCGCGCCACCGCACTCCAGCCTGGGCGACAGAGCAAGACTCCATCTCAAAAAAAAAAAAAAAAAATGTTTAAAGGAAATTTGTACTAACTTTCATGGAACTATGAAATACAGTCTGCTCTCTGAAGAAATGCTGCTGCTATCCAAAAACAAACAAACAAACAAACAAAAAACAAAGTACTTTCACTGAACAGGTTAGTTTTATATTTTTGTCTCACAGAAAAAAGAATTCAGTTACCGGACAAAGGATGCAATTTCCAGTGACAAAAAGTCAGGCCTAAGTTAAGCTGCTTCAAAATATACCATCAGATCTCTAATGACCTCCAGTGGTCACAACTAAAATTGCCTGGTTTATGATACATGAGCCTAGAACATGATGCACAAAGTGGTTATAAATGTGAGGTCTGGTCTGTTATTTTCTTATCTTGAAAGCTGCAAAGTTGGAGTAAAAGGAAACATAGCCAATGACTATCATAAAATGTCTCTTCCCCCTGATTTTTCAACATTGACTGAAGGGCCTGTTTATCTGTGCCCTGTCTTTGCAACCTCTTTCAACAGAGCCAGGAAGATGCCTGTCTCCTTCCAGTGACTCCATGGGGAGAGTCCGTTAACAATCTGCTTTGCACCCACAGATGCAGGAGTAGCTGACAGGTGAGGAGGAGAGAAAAAATGGCTGATCAAAAGAGACTGGCAGGAAAACGTGTAAGAAAGAACAGGAAGCAAGTACTCCACCTAAAATATGCCAATTTGATCATGCCCAACTCTCAGATATTTTTGCTGGGTATCTAAGACATCCGAAGGTTACCCTCTCCTGCAACCTCACCACCAAGTTCTAGTGAAAGTACCTAACATCAAATGATGCCATACCTAGAGTTTTTCTAAACAAACATTAGTAAATAAGCCCAAACAACTTCACACAGTCTCCTCTGTAGGACTGATGAAGTCCCAGCTCTTTCTCCTCTGGGTAAAAGATTCATTCAAAAGGACAATGTTTCAGAAATAGTATTCTATTATTTTTACCCTCATTGTTGGCCTCGGGCTACCAGAAATCCTCCAGACTAACATAAGGCTTTTTATTTGGCATTGAGGGCTGGAAAACCATCCTGCCACATACCTGCTACCAGCCTGGCTGGATTCTTCAACCACACCCAGGCAAGCTGGAGGGCTCTCTAGAATATTTCGGTCAGTCCACACATATCTTGAATTTCATGAAAGAGAATCCGTTTCTAACATTCATCTGGCTGGTTAACAAGCCACGGGTTGTTTTGAGAATAGTGTCTGATATTTGCTATGCTAATTAGTAAAGTATCTGATAACTCAGGTATTGTGACCTTCCAATCTAGAGCTGGCTAATGACCCCTAGGGTATTCATTCCTGACCAGAACAGGAGCTGACCCTGGGCATAACCTCAACTCACAGATGTCACACCGTCTGTGCTGAGTGTTTTAAAGTAAATTACAGACATAACATGAGGGAAGGGGAAGAAAGAGACAGAGAACCCTCTTCGTAATCCTTGACTAGGGCTGTATAAGTCTTGCCCATATTCCTAAATGTTTCAACCACTGTCACTTGTCATATATTTTGTAGATCCATCCATTCATTTAATGATTATGCCTACCTATGTCCCAGACATCCATTTGCAATATATTGTCTGTCTGATGGTTCCAAGGAAAATTTAATATGCTAAGAGAATGTTAAAAATTCACTGACTGAAGCCATTGTGTTTTTGCCAACATGAAACAGTCCCACCATAGTATGAAAGCATTACATCCTCCCCACGGCTTCACTTCAGCCTCAAGGCAAAAGCAGGCACTGGAAAAGTCTGTTTATAAACCTTAAAATATCAATTACCTTGTTTTTTTTTTTTCTCCCTAGGAACAAAAAATCTCTTAAAGGTTATATAAACATTTATATACGGTTTTCTTTAAGAATCAATGTTAATTATGTCATTAGGCTACATTTACCTTAATTGTGATTTAGTGCATCTTAAAAAAATTGCGAATAAGAATTCTTGACGTTGCTTGTTAGTCCAGAGGTCAAACCAATGACTTATAAGAGCCACTCTTTCCTGAAAGAGCTATAAGGGGGAGGGGAGGAAGTGACATTTGCTGTACAGTTCATTGTTTTTAATTGCTAAGCAATCTTTAGACAATCTACCAGCAACCTCACAGCTAATATTTGCAGAGTGCATTACAGTTCACAGAGCGCTTTCACATATAGAGAGAAAGGTCTCTCCTTTCAGGTTAAACTTTTTACCCAGGGATACTGACAGGCCCAGGCTTGTTGGGTGGGTTGATGGGAAAGACTGGCAGGGATGTAATTATAGAGGGGCCCAAGAAGGGCCTCTGGAAAACAAAGAGGTAATGATTCCTGGATCTTGTTTCTACCTAGGCTAATGTGGCCTAGGGAAACAGAGTCCGCACATTTCATTTTGAAAACATATACGGGCTACACTCATTTAATTGTGAAAACAGAACCATTTGAGGTAGGTATAACTTCACTAACTCACAACCCTGGATCTTTATAGCACCCACCAAGATGAAAGTAAGTATCGCTAAATAGCCAACAGAGACGTGTCTCTAGGGAAGACATACATTAAGGACCAGAGTCCCCCAAACCTGGGTTTCGGTCCAGCTTTGCTCAGATAGAGATAACAAACTCACTGTTATTATCATAGGTCAGGCTTTAGTCCCAGCCTGGTCTAGTCTCCTTCTCTGGTGAATGAGGCTGAACTCACAAGAGCACCCAGTTTGCCTTCTCTATTGCCAGAGCCACCATAGGCCATTAAATGATGACTTCCTGAATTACCTTAAAATAGGAGAGGCATCCCCAGGCCACATGGAACCATCCAGTTGGCACAGGAGGGAAGAGAGGATTACAAATACAGAGGAACACAAGCATGAATGCTCCCAGCCCCCACCACCAAAATCACCTTCTCATCTTCTTCCCTGTCTACAGCAACTGTGTGTCCTAGAGGTCTCTATTTTGTTCCTGGAGGTACTGAGTGGAAGGGGAGGCCATCTGGAGCCTCCCTTAAGGTAGGAGATGAGAACTGGGGTGAGAAGAGACTGTCTTTGGGACAAAGCTAAGTTTATTTTTGTTTAAACTGAAAAGCTAAATTCTTTAGAGAGTTTTTCTTTAAAAATATGGCAACATGAGACCCAATATATCACAGGAAAATTAACCTTACGAATTAAACTTGTTCTGTTTTAAAGTATGTAACTTACCTGTCTATTTAATGGCTTGTTGCTAAAAGGTGTCCAGGCACTGAATCTGGTGTGGAAGCTCTCCATTTCTGGAGTTCTCCAGGAAGAATCCCCAGCTGACGTCTCAGCAAATTTTCTTCCACTTCTAGAAACTACAGGTTCATTTCAATAGGTGTGCAATTAAGATCACCTAGAAATATCCAATATGTTAATGTCCTTATAGGAATTATATAATTATAGAAATTCACATATATAGATAGAATTATAATTCATGTGTGTACATGTGTATATATACAATTCATCTGTGTATAGGATAAGCCATACAAATATACACAAAAATCCCATTAACTTCAAATCATTGCAATTATTCTATTCTTACCTACTTTCACCCAAATCTGAATTTAAACAAAAGTTGTTTTTTACTTTGCTGGGAAAATGGGAAGCATTAAAAAGGTTTCAGGAAATGCTACTTAGAAACTGACATGATTCATCAGCCAAGGAGGTTGACTTTTTCTTTACCTGGAAAATAAGAATTTGTTATTTTGTTTTTTTAAGATGGAGTCTCGCTCTGTTGTCCAGGCTGGAGTGCAGTGGAGCGATCTTGGCTCACTACAACCTCCGCCTCCCGGGTTCAATCCATTCTCCTGCCTCAGTCTCTGGAGTAGCTGGGATTACAGGTGTACACCACCATGCCTGGCTAATTTTTGTATTTTTAATAGAGACAAGGTTTCACCATGTTGGCCAGGCTGGTCTCGAACTCACAGACCTCAAATGATCTGCCCGCCTCAGCCTCTCAAAGTGCTGGGATTACAGGCATGAGCCACTGCATCTGTCTGAAAGTAAGAATTTGAAGTACTAGAAGGTGACATTCCACCTGCCCATCTTTTCAGGACAGAGGTCAAAGAGAATATAAAGAAAAACAAAATAGGCTAATGTATTATTTATTGCTGCAAAGCAAATTACTCCAGCATTTTTCAGCTTAAAACAACAAACACTTATTTCAAAGCTTCTGTGGTTCAAGAATCCAGGCAGAGTTTAGGGGGGTACTGTCTTAGTCTAACTGGGCTGCCATAACAAACTACCACAGACTGGGTGACTTGCACAACAGAAATTTATTTTCTCACAGTTCTAGGGGCTATAATTCCAAGATTAAGATGTCAGTAGCATTGGTTTGAGGAGGCTTCTCTTCCTAGCTTGTAGGCAACTGTCTTCTCACTGTGTCCTCACGTGGACTTTCTTCCATGTGCATGCAGAAACAGAGATCTCTGGTGTTTCTTCTTCTTCTTTCTGCTTCTCCTTTTCCTTCTTTTGAGACAGTGTCTTGCTTCTGTTGTTCAGCCTGGAGTGCAGTGGTGCAATCATAGCTCACTGAGCCGGGTGCGGTGGTTCATGCCTGTAATCCCAGCACTTTGGGAGGCTGAGGTGGGTGGATCACTTGAGGCCAGGAGTTTGAGACCAGCCTGGCCAACATGATGAAACCCCGTCTCTACTAAAAATACAAAAATTGGCCGGGCATAGTGGCACACACCTGTAATCCCAGCTACTTCGGAGGCTGAGGCAGGAGAATCGCTTGAACCGGGAGGCAGCGGTTGTAGTGAGCCATGATCGCGCCACTGCACTCCATCACTGACATCCATCACTGACAGCGAGAGTCCATCTCAAAAAAATAAATAAATAAAATAAAAATCATAGCTTGCTGTAACTTTAAACTTTTGGGCTCCAGGGTTCTTCCCATCTCAGCTTCCCTAAACACTGGGATTACAGATGCGAGCTACACCTGGTCTCTTCTTATAAGGACACCAGTCCTCTCAGATTAAAGCCCCATGACCTTGTTTAACCTTTATTCCTTATAGGCACTATCTGCAAATACAATAATAATGGGGGTGAAGGCTTCAACATATAATTTGTGGGGAAAGGGGATACATCTCAGTTCATAACCAGTATCTCTGTGTCAAGGCTCTTATAAGGCTACAGTCAAGGTGTTTGCGGGGACTGCAGTCTCACTGAAGGCCCTGCAGCTCATTCATGTGGTTGTTGACAGGATTCCATTCCTCATGCTCTGTTGGACTGAAGACTGCAGTGCTCACCAGCTGTTGGCTGGAGGCCTCCCTTGCCTTCCTTGCTACATGGTTCTCTCCATAGGGCAGCTCCCATGGCAGCAGGCTTCCATCACAGTGAGCAAATGAGAAAGCAAGAGAGGGCACACCAGAGGGAAGCCACAGTCTCTTTGTAGCCTAACCTCAGAAGGGACATCCCATCACTTTTGCTATATACTGCTGGTTAAAAGCAAGTCACCAGGTCCATGCCACACTCAAGGGGAGAGGATTAGATGACAGCATGCATAGTAATACAACCTATCATAGTTTACCCTTTGGGACAGTTCCTTTCCTTTCCCATATGCAGAACACACTCACTCACACATTTTTAAGGAAAACTACCCCAAAGTTCCATCTCATCAATATTTTTAGCACAGAGCTCATGAGCTAAGAATGATTCACAAGGGTCTCTCTATAGATACAGGTACAGCTCCCTTTGATCCAAATACCTTTGAACTAAAAAGTTATCTGGTCCTTGCCTCTGTAAATAATATATATCATGGTAGAACAAGGAAAGGATAACTGCAATAGATAGTCCCATTCTTAAAGAAGGATGACATATAAAGGATTCATAGCGATCCTGAAATGCAGTTTCAGAAGGCTGGGGCGCAGTGATCATTTTGTCTCCAACAATCACATTCTCTTTTAGACCATGCCAGGGATTCCCTTGACAATGTCAACTTCTCAAAATATATCCCAAATTATATATTTGATTCTAAGCAGTGCTATGTGCCACAATTGTTTAGAGACATTTTTTTCTCTCGCTCTAAAGTTAACTGCAGTTATTTTGAGCGTATCAGGCTTCCTTAGAAAAAGCCAAACCCTACATCTTTCTTCCCTGAGATGTTTTTCCAACTCAAAGTATTTGCTGGGTACCACCTTGTTCCATTCGGAGATCCTAACAATGTTGTGACAACCATACTTTTGACTGGTCCTTGCCAGTAGGCATAGTTTTCAGCATCATTTATTGCTCAAAGTCTTTCTCAGTTTTTTCTTTACTAGTTGAAGATGTGAGTCAGTTATTCCTTCCAACTGTGCAAATCCCTGAGTTTTGAGACTCTCTCTGAATTCTTTTATATTCCTGCTTACAAACCAGCCAAATATTTTCTGAGCTCCTCTATTTCTTCTAGTACTTTGGCAAACATGGCCTGTAGTAATAAACTTATTCTAATAACATAACATTCATTTTCTACCTCTTTGCATAAAGTACGAGCTCATTAGGTATATAATATGCTCTTTAATCTATTCCAGGCTATAGTTTTACAACTTTTCCCACTGCATCACATGGATTGCCATCTTTTCAGGTCTTCCACAACAATTTCATGCTGTCAGACTGGATGGTAATGCCGTATAATATCGAATGTGTTGCTGTTGTTATGGCAACATCCTACTCCTGGAACCGATTTCTGTATCTACTAAACGTTCAAGGAAGAAATAACACTACACTTACACAAAATCTTCCAGAGAATAGAAAAAGTGAGAATGATTCCCAAGTTCTTTTATAAAGTTGGTATAACCTTTATATAATCTTAACACCAAAACCCAAGGACTTTACAAGAAAGAAATATTACAAGCATATTACCATAAATATAGATGCATAAATCCTACCAAATATGAGAACACCAAACTCAGTAATATATAAAAAAGATCATATATCACCAGCAAGTTGGATTTATGTAAATTTTGTTTGACATTACAAAATCAATGTACTTCTCATTATGAACAACAAAAAAAGAGAAAATTATATGATAATCTCAGTATATACATAAAGTTTTCTTTTTGTTTGTTTAGACAGGGTCTTGCTCTGTTGCCCAGGCTGGAGTGCAGTGGCTTAATCTTAGCTCATTGCAGCCTCAACCTCCCAGACTCATGCAAGCCTCCCACCTCAGCCTCAGCTGGGACCGCAGGCATGCACCACTGTGCCTCGGCCTCCCAAAGTGCTGGGATTACAGGTATGAGCCCCGCAGCTGGCCCAACAAGTGTTTTTGATAAACCTCAATACCCGTTCATGACAAAAAGATCTCAGCAAACCAGGACTAGAAGGAAATTTCCTAATCTGAATAAGGGCAAATACAATAACCTATAGCAGACATGACGCTAATGGTAAAATGATAAAACTTTCTCTCTGTTCACTACCACTATCTTTGTTTAACATTGTTCTGGAGGGTCTTTCCAATGTGATAAACCAATAAAATAAAATGTATAATAATTTAAAAGGAAAAAATAGGCCAGGCATGGTGGCTCACGCCTGTAATCCCAACACTTTGGGAGGCCAAGGCAGGTGGATCACTTGAGGCCAGGAGTTTGAGACTAGCCTGGCCAACACAGCAAAACTCCATCTGTACTAAAAATAGAAAAAGTAGCTGGGCATGGTGGTGCATGCCTGTAGTCCCAGCTACTCGGGAAGCTGAGGCAAGAGAATTGCTTGAATCGGAGAGGCGGAGGTTGCAGCGAGTCGAGATTGCGCCACTGAACTCCAGCCTGAGTGATGAGGTGAGACACTGTCTCAAAAAAAAAAAAAAGAGAAAGGAAAAAATTAAATTGTTATTATGTATTATTAACATAATTGTATGTAGAAAAATATTAAAGAATCTACAGATAAATTGACAGATTTAATACACAAGCTTGGCAAGGTTGCTGCACACTAGGCTTACGTACAGAAATCAATTGTTTTTGTGTATACTAATAACATGTAATAAGCAACAATATATCATTTATAACAGCATTTAAAAATCCAATATGGGCAGAGGCAGGAGGATTACTTGAGTCTGAGAGTTTGAGACTAGCCCGTGCAACATAGCAAGACCATGTGTCTACAAAATTTTTTAAAGAAAATTAGCCAGGAATGGTGGTGCATGCCTGTAGTCCCACCTACTCTGGAGGCTGAGGTAGGAGGATCACTTGAGTCCTGGAGGTTGAAGTTGCACTGAGCTGTTATCTTGTCCCTGCACTCCAGCCTGGGCAACCAAATGAGATCCTGTCTCCAAAACAAAAACAAAAACAAAAACAAAATCCAATATAAATCAAGGTGGGACAAGTATTCCACATAGAATACTAAAAATTTTATCCAGATAAAAATTTTAAAGACCTAAAGAAGAGTATACATCTGTGAAGATATTGATTCTTCTAATCTATTACTCAATACAGTCTCATGAAAACCCAGCAAGTATGGGGGGTGTGTGTGTGTGCATGGCTGTGTGTGTGTTTGACAAACTGATTATAAAATGTGTATTAAAATGCAAAGGGTCAAGACTAGCAAAGACAACTTTAAAAAGAACAAAGTGGTTGGACTTACTCTACTTGATATCAGGACTTACTTATTATAAAGCTAGTGTAAATAACAGCATGAGGTATTGGCACATGAATAAACAAATAAACCAGTGGAACACAGCAATTATTCGGAAATAGACCCACATACATATGGACACTCTACCTATGACAAGGGTGGCACTGCAGAGCAGTGGGATAGGATGGCTCCAGTCAGTAACACATGGGGTAGAACAACTGCCCAGCTGGACCCAGCTCACCCTCAGAACCATGAGAAATAATAAATGATTATTGTTTAAAGCCATTAAATTTTGGGATGGTTTGTTATCCAGCAATAACAAAAAAATTGGTATCTGGAAGTAGATTATTGCCATAATTTAACTGAAAACCTATGATACTGGCTTTGGGACTGGGAAGCAAGTGGAAATTAAAAGGGTGTGGAGGAGACAGTGTAGTGGAGTCTAGAGAAAGGCTAGTGAGAAGATGACCGGCATTATGTAGCAGCAGAAAGTTAGTAACACTGATACCTGCACTAATGTGGAGGATAGAAAATGTGTCAATGAATTTATAGACCTGACTAAAGAAATTCTGAGTAGGATGTAGAAAGTGCTGATTGGCTCCTTTAGCTGTACAAGGTGAGAGATATGAATTAACCTAAAAGATCTGTTTAGTTTTGGGGCAAATTTTAGTGATAAAGAATATCTAGGCTGGGTGCAGTGGCTCATGCCTGTAATCCTAGCACTTTGGGAAGCTCAGACAGGTGAATTGCTTGAGCTCAGGAGTTTGAGACAAGATTGGGCAACATGGCAAAACCCTGTCTCTACAAAAAAATACAACCATTAGTGGAGTTAAAAAAAAAATTACCCCTGGGACAGCAAAACCAACCCTTCCTCTTTCTCTTCCTCCTCAGCCTACTCAACATGAAGATGATGAGGATAAAGACCTTTGTCATGATCCACTTCCACTTAACGAACAGTGAATATATTTTCCCTTCCTTATGATTTTCTTAATAACACTTTTTTCTCTAGTTTACTTTCTTGAGAGAATACAGTATATAATACACATAACATACATTAAATGTTAATCGGCTATGTTATCATTAAGGCTTCCAGTCAATAATAGGCTATCAGTAGTTAAGTTTTGGGGAGGTCAAAAGCTATGCGTGGCCAGGTGCGCTGGCTCACGACTGTAATCCCAGCACTTTGGGAGGCCGAGGTGGGTGGATCACCTGAGGTCAGGAGTTTGAGACCAGCTTGGCCAACATGGCAAAACCCCGTCTCTACTAAAAATATAAAAATTAGCTGGGCGTGGTGGTGGGCACCTGTAATCCTAGCTACTCGAGAGACTGAGACAGGAGAATCGCTTGAACCTGGGAGGTGGAGGTGGCAGTGAGTTGAGATTTCACCACTGCACTCCAGCCTGGGGGACAGAGTGTGACTCCATCACAAAAAAAAAAAAAAAAAAAGCGTGAACTTTCAGCTGCACAGGGGATCTGTGCCCCTAACTCCCACATTGGTCAAGGGTCAACTGTAAAAGAGTTTCAAAGAATCTTAAAATCCTTGTCCCATAGCACCCCAATCCATAGCCCAAAGCAGAGAAGGACCTGTCTCAAAGAGACTTGTGGATATAGCTTTTGTCTAATAGAATAAATTACAATTACATACATGCAAAGCCCACAAAATTGTCAAGAGGCTTGTTCTCATGAAAGCATGGCCAGCTTGAAGTAAGAAGGACCAAGAAATTTTGAAAGAAAAAGCCTCTGAGCTACCATTTTAAGCTGGGTGTCTGGGGAAACAGATAACATGTCTTTTGAGCTCACAGGTCTCCAGATTGAGAGGAGTTATGACCAAGGAGCCTCATTTGCAACTGGACCTGACGGAGATCACAAGAGACTGGGCTTCAAGCCTCATACCATAATTGGAAGACCCTTTGGTGGTGTCTTGGTATGAAATAAAGGTATTCTGTGTGCTGCAACTATGAATTGTGGCCAGAGGGAGGGACACAGTATATTGTCTGTGCACATGGCCAGGAACAATTGCTCCCATCCCTGTACCCACATACCAGTTCTCCACAAGAGGTGGAGTCTATTCTTCTCCCTCTCCTTGAATCAATCTGCACTACCACTGTCTTGTTTTAACCAATGATGTTGTGGAAGTGATGATGTGTGACTTCTGGGCATGGACCTTAAGAAGACTTATACCTTCTGTTTTTGAACTCTTGGAATCCAGCTGCCATGTAAATAAGCCTGGGCTGGGATACTGGATGACAAGAGACCATATGGAGAGAGCTTGAGCCAGCCCCCAGATGTTTCAGCCACCGCCGTCAAAGCACCAGATGTGCAAATGAAGTCATCTTGGATATTTCAGTTGCAACTAAGCTCCCATGTGCAACCACATGAATCACCCCAGCCCCCCACACACAGAGAGAAGAACTGCCCAGCTGAGGCCAGCCAACCCATAGAATTGTGAAAAATAACACGTTTCCTATTTCAAGCTACTGAACTTTGGAATGGTTTGTTATCCAGAACAGACTGACAAAGCCATGTGTTGGTGAGCATCCAGAGCTCTCACACAGCTGGTGAAAGTGCAAATTGGTATATGTACTTTGAAAAACTATTTGGCATTATTCCTAGAATAATGCCAAACTTGACTCAACTGGAAAAAATATACATGTGGACTAAAATATATCACCAAGAAGATGCACAGCTGCACTGGATAGCTCCAAACTGGAGACAACCCAAGCATCCCCCAATAGTCCAGTGGATAAATCTACTGTCATGCATTCACGCAATAGAATACTATACGTCAATGAAATGAACAGCCTGCTGCTACACAAAACAGTAAGGATGAATCACACAATACATTACACAGAGGAAGCTGCGAATAAAATAATACATGTGGCACGGGTTCATTTACCAAAGTTCTACCCTGTAGTGTTAGACGTCAAGATAAGGTTTACCTTTGGGGAGGAAAGAGAGGGTAATGATTGGGAGGGGACACAAGAGGTTATTCTGCATGCTGGTGCTGACGTAGAGAGGGAGCCCTAGACTTCCCTGCATGCTGTGGGAAGTTACACTCATGATCTGCATGTTTTTCTATGTCCTGTATTTCAATCAAGAAGTTTATAAAATGATATTTACAATAACATCAAGTACTACTAAGTACCCGGAAAAAATTAAGAGTGCCAACTTTATGAAGAAAATTATAAAACTTTATTGAAAAATACTTTTAAAGTCCTAAATAAATGGAGAGATATGTCTTATTCATGGATTAGGGGACTCAGTAGAGTGAAGAGATTAACTCCCTCCACTTGATCTACAGATTCAATGCAATCTCAGTAACAAATTCCAAGAAATATTGTGTGTGTGTGTGTGTGTGTGTGTGTAAAACTTCAAAGCTGATTCTAAAATATTTATGGAATTTTAAGGGCCAAAACCAGTAGTCTTGATAAACAAGGAAGGGAGCTGTGTTTCTAGATACCAAGACTTACTATAAACCTGTAGTAATAAGATAATAAAGGTATTAGTTTGGGGACAGACAACAAAACCTGTGGAACAGAAGAGAAACTCCAAAATAGACCCAGGTATACAGGGGCACTTGTTAGATGACAAATCAGAAAGGGAAGGTTGGATTGTTTCATTTATAGAAAACGGATTATCTGTTTTATAAAAGAAAAGAAATTGGACCCCTTTCTCACACTATATACACACACATTAACTATCTAAAATTTTTTCATATGTATAAAATTAATTACGCACGGTCTGTGAATCCCCAGAAGACAAAATTAGGAACAGTGGATGATGTCAGAGAGGAAGATTTTGGCTCAATCTAAGTGGGAAAAAAAATCACTCCACAGCTCTCGCTGTCTCCAGAGATTATGTCCGTTACTGGAGTTGGTAAAACTCAAGGTGGACAACCACTTGTCAGTGATTTTCTAGCTGGGATTCAAGCATCACAAACATCTAAGTTTCTAAGCAACCCTCTGTTGCTATAAATTCCAAGAAGAGAGAGTACAATGTGGCTTGGTGTAGCTGAAGAAACTTTATTAAAGAGTCAGAATAATTCTAGAATAAGACAGACATTTGCAGTGCCTCTGCTCTTATTACACTTCAAGAGAAGAAGCACATTTTTTCAATGAATATATTAGAAAGGCATGTATCATATTAGCAACAATTTTAGAAATGTTACAGACGAGCAGCATGGCATAGTGAGCACCAGATTTGGATCTCTGCTTTGACTCCCCAAAATTGAGGCTTTACAAGTGATTTAGTATTTGGGCCTCAGTTTCCTCATGTGTAAAGCCAGACAGTAATGTGTCTTGGCAAACTATATTATAATAATGTGTTGTTCAGATAAAAACCTCTTGGCAATGTGAGAAATTAAATACCTCCTTCTGAATCAACACTAAATGAAAGCAAATTCTTAGTTTCTTAAGATGCCCAGCTGTTGTTATGTGAAATCCAAGAGCCAACATATGGGATTTTTATTTAGCAAGTTCTCAAAATTGTTATTACACTCTGTGTTAAGGGATTACTGAGTTATATAATGAGCTGAACATTACAGAAAGAGTAGTCGCTGTCTCTGCTGGTGGGCTTAAATATGTGAGCATAGTATAGTATATTGTGTGTGTGTGTGTGTGTGTGTGTGTGTGTACATGCATATATGTACAAATTTGAACAGGATTATTTTCTTTTTCTCTTTCCTTTTGTTTTTTTAGAGTTGGGATTTCACTGTGTTGTTCAGACTGGAGTGCTTTGGCACAATCATGGTTACTGCAGCCTCAAACTTCTGCCTCAAGTGATTCTCTGGCCTCAGCCTCCCGGGTAGCTGGGGCTACAGGCATAACCAACTGCTCCTAGCTCAGGGTTATTATCATTATTATTATTATTTTTTTTTGAGACAGTCTCTCTCTGTGTCGCCCAGGTTGGAGTGCAAGTGGTGCAATCTCGGCTCACTGCAATGTCTGCCTTCTGGGTTCAAGCGATTTTCCTGCCTCAGCTTCCTGAGTAGCTGGGATTACAGGTGCACACCACCATGCCTGGCTAATTTTTGTATTTTCAGTAGAGATGGGGTTTCACCATGTTGGCCAGGCTGTCTCGAACTGGCCTCAAGTGATCCACCCACCTCGGCCTCCCAAAGTGCTGGGATTACAGGCATGAGCCACCATGCACTGCCTGCCTCATATTATTTTGATTATGTGAAGATATTAATTTCGTTGACTATTCAACCCAGGGAGAAATGGCAGCCTGGCAATTACTACTTCTTTAATGGAATAATTTCTTTTCATATTCTAGCTTTTTACATTCCTCCAAATAGTAGTTCCATAAGATATTAATGAGTATTTCCCCAGAAAACAGGATCTGTGATTAAATGATTGAGATATTAAACTTATTTCTTTTTTGTAGGATGTTTTGGATGTTTTAATATGCTTAATGTTCACAATGAATCTTCAAAAGGGGAAAATAATATCCAGCATTTTCCCTTGTTCATTGTTATATGGAGACTATCATAGTGTGTATTGATTATCTAATGGGGTTATCATACTGTTTATTTAATGCTGTGTAACAAATTGTCCCAAAACTCAGTGGCTTAAAATAACAAACACTTATTATCTCACAGTTTCTATGAGTGACAAGTGTAGACATAGCTTAGCTGGGTCCCCCAGCTTAGGGTCTCTCACCATTCAAATGTCAGCTGAGGATGCCACAGGTGGACTGGGGAAGAATTAACTTCCAAGCTCACATAACTGATTGTTGGAGGGATAGAGTTCCTCCTAAACTGTTGGAATGAGAGACTCAGTTCTTCGCTGGTTGTTGGCCACAGGCTCCCCTCCCATGTGGGCCTCTCTATAGTTTAGCTCACAAAATGGCAACTCACTTCCACCCAAGTGAGTGAGCAAGAGAGCAAGAGCGGGCAGGCAAGATGGAAGCCGGAGGCCTTGCGTGGCATAACCTCAGAAATGACAAGTGACACACCATCACTTTTTGATTCATCAGAACTGGGGTTTAGCAAACACAGTCAGCAGGCCACATCTGGCCCACCACCAGATTTTATAAAGTAATTGGGATACAGACAATCTCATTTATGTATTATCTGTGGTTGCTTTTCTTTAATAAATTTCATTTATGAGTCTCCTGTTTTCCTATTGTTTCCATATTTACTCAGTATTTTTCTTCATCTACTTACTGGAGAATTTTTTTTCTTTTTTCTTTTTTGAGACAGAGTCTCGCTCTGTCACCCAGACTGGAGTGCAGTGGCATGATCTTGGCTCACTGCAACTTCCACCTCCCTGGTTCAAGCAATTCCCCTGCCTCAGCCTCCCGAGTAGCTGGGATTACAGGTGCATGCCACCATGCCTGGCTAATGTTTTTTGTATTTTCAGTAGAGACGGGGTTTCACCATGTTGGCCAGACTGGTCTCGGACTCCTGACCTCAGGCAATCTGCCTACTTCACCTCCCAAAGTGCTGGGATTACAGGTGTGAGCCACCGCACCTGGCCTCTGTGGTTGATTTTTTGGCTACAACAAAATTAAGTAATTGGGAGGAAGACCATATGGCTCAGAAAGCAAAAAATATTTATTATCTGGGCCTTTACTGAAAAAGTTTGTCAACTCCTGCATTATAGGCGTCTACCCACGTCTAAGGGGAGTGGATTCACATAAGGCATATAGACCAGGAAGCTGAGGTCATTGGGAGCCATTTTAGAAGCTTACTCCCACAATAGTGTCTGCCATAGGATAGGTATTTGGCAAGTATTTGCTGAATGAGTAAATGGATAATTGTTGTATAATTGCAGTTTAAACCATAATTGCTATGGTTTGAATGTGTCACCTCCAAATATCAGGTTTTGAACCTTAATGGCCAACGTAATGATAGTAAGAGGTTGGGCCTTTAAGAGATAGGTCATGAGGGCTCCTTCCCTTGTGAACTGGAATTCAGACCCTTACAAGGCTTCACACAGCATTCACCTCACTTGCCCTTCCACCTTCTGCCATGTGAGGGCAGAGCATTCTTCCCCTGCGGAGAATGCAACAACAAGGCATCGTCTTGGAAGCAGAGACCAGCCCTCACCAACCAACTAGACCTGTCAGCACCTTGACCTTGGATTTACCAACCTCCAGAACTGTGAGAAATACATTCCTATTCTTTATAAATTACCCAGTCTCAGGTATTTTATTATAGCAGCACAAACAGAGACATGCATCTGCCAATTTTCCAAATTCAGGGGCTAAAAAAGCAAGTTATTAGTAAGAAAAAAACAAATTCCTTCACTATTAGGATTTGACAACTGTGTCACAACTGTGACAATTTATCAACTCTGTGATCTTCTTACTAGCAATTTCCATCATTATGTTAAATGAGTCATATGGTAAAACAAGCTTAGAATTGAATTAAATGTAGATTTGACAGATTATTCTTTCATGACATCAGCAAATTAGAAAAAATGGAAGCATTTTAAGGGATTCATTTGAGATAAGAATTCGTTCTGGGGCAAGAATACTTATTGTGCATTCTGGTTACAATACAGCAGTCACCAGTATCTTCTATATACCAAGAGAGGCTCAAAACCTAGTGTATAAAACCAAACTCTCAACCATTTTCCATCCTTTCTGTGTGTCTTTTCTACAGAAGCTAAAATACTGTGCCATGAAGTTTTTCCTTGATCATTTAAGAATGATCTTGTTCTTCTACAAAGTGGCATGTCTCTACTGGAAAAAACATTGTGGCTGCCATCTCACAGCCCAGCTTTTTACTTTGAATTGAAACTCCAGCATGGGTGATGCAAACTGGAGGCCCCTTTGTTATCTCGCTCTGAAAAGCAGGGGCCTAAATGCTTCTAAAGTCTGTTGCAAGAAAGGAATAAAATAGAAGACCCCAATCTGTGTCTTTCCTCATTTGCAACTGGATCCAACAAACATGCTAAGTAACAAGTTCAAAATGGGGAGGGGGGCGTGTAATAAATGTTGTATTTAACATCTTAATTTTTGTTTGAGTGTCTACACTGACTGACACGGCACTAGAAAATCTCTTCCCCCATACACTGGCTCATTGAATCTTCAGATTCACCCTGGGAGTTAGATTATACAAGAGAAGAACATGGCAGAGAAAATCATCCAGGCATGCAGTGGCTCACACTTGTAATCCAGGCGTTTTGGGAGGCCAAAGTGGGTGGATTGTTTGAGCTCAGGAGTTCCAGATCAGCCTGGCCAATATGGCAAAGCCCCATCTCTACAAAAATTAGCCAGGTGTGGCGGCATTCACCTGTAGTCCTAGCTAGTTGGGAGGCTGGAATGGGAGGACTCCTTGAGCCCAGGAGGCGGAGGTTACAGTGAACCAAGGTCCAAGATTGTGCCACTGCTCTCCAGCCTGGGCGATACAGTGAGACCCTGACTCAAAAAAAAAAAAAAAAAAGAAAAGAGGCCGGGCGCGGTGGCTCACGCCTGCAATCCCAGCACTTTGGGAGGCCAAGGCGGGCGGATCATGAGGTCAGGAGATCGAGACCATCCTGGCTAACACAGTGAAACCCCGTCTCTACTAAAAATGCAAAAAAAATTAGCCGGCGTGGTGGCGGGTGCCTGTAGTCCCAGGTACTCTGGAGGCTGAGGCAGGAGAATGGTGTGAACCCGGGAGGCGGAGCTTGCAGTGAGCCGAGATCGTGCCACTGCACTCCAGCCTGGGTGACAGAGCGAGACTCCGTCTCAGAAAAAAAAAAAAAAAAAATCAGAAAATCATCCAAGGTTACACAGGTAGTAATTGGCTATCAAGTTTCAAAATTATACTAGATTTTTCCTGAAGGGTAAGTTTAATTTGAATTGGATATAAAACGATATTAAAAGAAAAACTTCAGCCGAATTAAATTTAAAGGAGTTTAATTGAGCAATGGACGATTCGTGAATCAGGCAGCTCCCAGAATCACAGCAGATTCAGAGAGACTCCCGGAGTGCCTTGTGGTCAGAACAAATTTATACACAAAAAAATGAAGTGATGTACAGAAATCAGAAATTAGGTACAGAAACAGCTGGATTGGTTACAGCTCAGCATTTACATTATTTGAACACAGTTTGAACATTCAGCAGTGTATGAGTGGTTGAAGTACGGCTCCTGGGATTGGCCAAGACTCAGCGATTATTACAGGCACATACTCCTAAGTTAGGTTTTCATTCTTGTCTACCTATTAAATTAGGTTGCAATTCACCCACAAGGATTCAAATATAAAAGTACAGAGTCCATCTTAGGCCATATTTAGTTTGCTTTAACAACTGCTACGGATGTATTTGGAAATACACTTCTATGTCGTGGCTGACTATCCTTTACAACTGGTATATTGATGAGGAACTCGGAAATTGACATTGGCACTTCCATGCTTAGTCAAAAGAAGGATGGGGCCTGTTGTGACAACCTGTGATATGGTAGAATAATAAGAAATATATATATTTGATCTTTGTCCCTGGTTCCTGACATAGAGCTCCTAAAACTCTTGTAGATAGGGATGCTAGGAGAATCTTTTGTTCTAACATTTGGTTTTTGACCCCAGTTCCTGACACAGAGCTCCGAAATCCCTTGGAATTTCCTGGGTGATAGCATCTTTTGTTCAGATGAAGTGAATCTTGGTGGACCCCTAGATAGCTTCAGGATGGGGGCTGGTTACCAGGGAAACCAACCATGTGATTATGCAGCTGGAACATTCAGCTCCATCCTCTGACCTCTGGGGAGGAGAGAAGGGCTCAAGTTGAGTGATCACCAATGGCCAATGATGTCATCAATTGTGCCTATGAATGAATCCTCCATTAAAATCCCAAAGGACAAGATTCAGGGATCTTTGGGATAGCTGAACATGTGAAGGGGCTGAGAAGGCATGGAAGTTCCGCACCCTTGCCCACATACCTTTCTCTGGGCATCTCTTCTATCTGGCTATTCATCTGTCCTTTGTAATATCCTTTATAATAAATGGGCAAACATAAGTAAAGTGTTTCCTTGAATTCCATGAGTCACTCTAGCAAATTAATCAAACCGGAGGAGGGGCTTGTGGGAATCCAGATTTGTAACTGGTTGGTTAATCATAAACAACATATAGTCACAACCTGGGACTTGTGATTGGCATTTGAAGTGGGGGGCAGTCTTTTGGGACTGAGCCCTGAACGTATGGGATCTGAGACTAACTCCAGGTACACAGTGTCAGAACTGGGTTAAATTATAGGACGTAGAGTTGGTGGCCACTGGAGAATTGGTTGTCGGTGGGAAGAAATTCCCATACATTTTGGTGACAAGAGGTGAAGGGCTGTACTGAGTGTGTGAGAGTAAAGAGAAAAAAGTTTTTTGTTTTTTTTTTTCCTCTCAGAACAACCAAAGCCAGATTAAAAGATGAAATGGCTGAACAATTGCCAGCCCATATAGAGAGCTAAATCCTCACTGGGATCACACAGAAGAGCAATGATGTCAATTAACTGTGTTTCCACAGGTGATCTGTTATACAGCTGGAGAAATGCAAGTTAGTCTGGTCCTTCTCCACTACAGTAGACAGAGTGGCTTAGAAATTAAAACATTGCTCCTTGGCAGAGGTATGTACCTACATTCGCGTACTTCTGCAATTCACACATGCAAATTGTGCAATGATTCCTTTATTTATCAAAAATTTACTTCCTTAAATATGCCTCCAAAAAGGTATCTGGTTCTAAAGATTGCACAAAAGAACGGGAGTAGAAGAAAAGTAAGTGTGATTGGTGAAAAAACAGAAATGAAAGACAATTCCAGTTGAGTTAAATGTCCCACATTTAGGGCATGTAAAACTACATGCCAGTATATAATTTTTATTAAGTACACACTAAGCAATCGATAATGAAAATAATGGCGTGTTTTGAGGAAACCTGGGCTATTGATCTTACAGGTGGTGATAGAAAATACCATACTTGTGCTGGTATTTTCAAATGGTGGATGTGCTCACTGATTTATAAGTTTAAAGCTATAAAATTAAAGCTGTAACAAACAAGATGCAACTGTTGCTATAAAACTTCCAAGTCCTTAACCCTTCTTCCTCCCACTGAAATAAGTGTTTTTAGAGCACGATTTTTGAGGTTTCTGTGGAGCACAAATGTCAGTTCCTGCAGAACAGACTTTAACAGGCTTGGATACAATTGCATGGGTTGCAGTGAACTTTAACACCGATGATGTCAGGATATTGTGTTCTGATACATATGCAAAGTTTATTAATAAGCACAGCATCGGTATTTTTAAATCGATATTTTAAAGTACCACTGTTTTATTTGTCCTGTTCATCAAATCTTAGCATATTAACTCTTAGAGCTATCCTTATAACCAAGACCTATATTCACAGTAGATTTTTTGTATTCCTTCCTCATTCCCCCAACCCAGCCCCCACCCTACTCCCTACATTTTTGGACCCCATAGGAGGAAAGAGGGAGAGAACTGTCAGAAGGAAGAAGGCAGTTGGTGTGAACCTATGAAAATCAGCGTTTTCCAAAGTGTTCAAGAACTTTACTTCGATCCCAAATCAGTTCTCTGGAGGAGGTAAGAGTTTACTTGGCATGGCCCGATGCAAACCCTACCCTACGCGTGGATTTTGTTTCTCCCCAGAGCCTCTTGAGAATCTTGGTTAATTCCAGAGCTGCTAAGGGACTCCAGGGTCGCGGAGGGAGGGCCCTGCGCCCCTCAGCGCTGCTTAGGGTCTTCCTGGGCGGCTGCACTGGGAAACTAAGCCGGCCCAGGCGATGTGCCCCGGGCGGCCCCAAGAAAAAGACTAGCGGCTCAGAAGCCACGGGTTTTACCTCTAGGAAGTGGCTATGAGACCCGGTACAGTGGCGGCTGTCTCCTCTTGGAACCGCGCAGTGAAAATCGAGTGCGCCAACTCGGGCCGCAGCTCCGGAGAGGGGTGGGGCAGGGACAGGGTCATCTCCATAGGGATCCAACAACACGGAGCCACCACCCCGCCCCACAGGCCCGCAGCCCCTCCCGCCGCCGCGCCCCGACGGCCAACCTGCATCTCCCCAGCTGCAGTGAGCAAAGCCGCCCGCGCCGTGCAAGCCACCGCCCTTCTCTCGAGGCCAGCTAGGCTCGGGTCCCGGCTCCTTTCCCTGCCTCCAGGGAGCTTGCGGTGGGAGAAAGCTTCCGTGGGGTCCCGTGGGTCGCGGCACGTCTCGGAAGCCCTGCGAGGTGCCCAGCAGAGGTGCCAGACCCAAGGCCGTGGGACCCCAAGAAGAGACTTGGACACTGAAGCCAACGTTTGCTTGATCTCAAACAAAGGCAGCGATGTTAATTAAGGCTGTGTGATGAGGAAAGTGGAGTTTCTTATTTTTTGTCACATTCATCTTCAGCAGATCCTCAGAAAATGTTAATATTTACTGCAGAATTACCAATTTCAGCATTATACAGGAGGTACAAAAACAAAATCGCAAAAACAAAACCAAAAAACCCTTCCTCATTAGTTTCAGGTCAAAATGTCTTTTAACTATTTATTGTGAAGCCTTTTTCCTTTGTATGTAATAGTTATGGCCACGAAAAGATGCTCACAATACATTACTTACAAAAAGCAGCTTAGAAAACCAGCAGAATGGTACGATCTATTTTTTTTGCAACGTATTTAAGAAATCTGGGAGTATGTACACAAATAGGTTAAATGGTTTGCTCTGGTAGTTTTAAAAATCATCTGTAATTCAATTTTTCCTACAATGAATAAGCAACATCTATGTAATAAACCATAAGTTTCATTCTAGTAAAGTTTCTTATGAGAAATGTGATCTTGCTATGCTGCCTAGGCTGGAGTGCAGTGGCTATTCACAGGCCTGGTCATTGTGCACTATATTTTTATTTTTATTTCAAACTTTTTCATCTGTATGCAGTAAAATCATCATCGTACACTATAGCCTAGAACTCCTGGGCTCAAGCAATCCTCCCGCCTCAGCCTCCAGAGTAGCTAAAAGTTCTGGTGCCTGTCACCAAACCAGGCCTTAAATTTTATTCTAATCCAGGCACTGCATTTTTTCCTGTTTCCTTGAACATGTGTTTAAGGAGTGTGAAAGGATACAAATTAGATAAGCTAATATTTCGCTACCTGGGACCCATTTAGGGCCCTGTGACACAAAGGGCGAATGAACCAAGTGAATAAACAAGGTCAATCCACTGCTCTGTCACAACCCGCAGGAACCAGCTTTTTGCTTTACTCTATCTCAGGACCAATCCAAGAAAAACATGTCATACGACAAAGTGTCCTTTCGCCCTGTCAGACCCTAGAGTACTACTTTTTCCCCTTAAATCCCTATTCTCACAACCCAAATGAAGTTTCCTCCGTGATGCTGTAATTTTTAAAAGGGGTATTAAAAAGACCAATTTACTGATCAAAATACTTTGAATTCAGAAAGCCAAAAATTATTAAAATCAAGATTTGAAAAATATTCAGTAAGTCCCTCTCCTCCCCTCCCCCAATTAGGTGCTTATTTCTGTGGCCTGGAAACAAGGAGACAGAAGCATGAGCATCTTCTGCAACACAAAGGTAACTGAGTTATAAATAAGCAAAATGTGTTCTATCCATACATGGCATATGATCAGCCAAAACAAGAAATGAAGTACATGCAATAACATGGATGAAGCTTCAATCCTTGAAAACATCATGCTAAGTAAACGAAACCAGTCACAAAAGGCCACGTATTGTATGATTCCATTTATATAAAATGTCTAGAATAGAAAATCTAGAGAGCTGGAAAGGAGGGTAGTGGCTGCCAAAGGCTGAGGGGATTAGGGGACAAGGAGTGACTGTTAATGGGATTCTTTTTAGTGTGATGAAAATGTTCTAGAATTAGATAGATCACGGTGATGGGTATATAACTCTATGAATCTACTAACAATCACTGAATTGTACACTTTAAAGGGGTACATTTTATGACATTGTTTCAATAAAGCTGTTTTTAAAGGGTGATGAAATTAATGTTTACTGAGCATTACTGGTGTCAGCTATTGTGCTAGGCATCTCTCTTTTTTTTTTTTTGAGACTGAGTCTTGCTCTGTCGCCTAGGCTAGAGTGCAGTGGCACAATTTCGGCTCACTGCAACCTCTCTGCCTCCTGGGTTCAAGCAATTCTTGTGTCTCAGCCTTCCTGATAGTTGGCATTACAGGAGCCCGTCACCACGTCTGGCTAATTTGTGTGTATGTGTTTTTAGTGGAGATGGGGTTTCACCACGTTGGCCGGTCTGGGTATTGAACCCCTGACCTCAAGTGATCCACCTGCCTCAGCCTCCCAAAGTGCTGGGATTATAGGCGTGAGCTACCGCGCCCGGCTTGTGCTAAGCATCCTATACGCGCTTTTTCACTTACTCCCCATACAACCACTACCAACTTGGTTACTGACCTCATTTTCTAGATTTAAAAAAAAAAAGAGAGAGAAAAAAGAAAAAAAATCCAACCTGAGTAAACGTGCATGAACACAAAGTTAAGGGGGCAGAACGGCGATTCAAATTAAGGTGTAAGTAACTTTAAAGCTCACATTCTTTCATCACACCAGTATTTAAATGTACACAAGGTACAGAATTTGCAAGGAGTTCAAGAACCTCAAATTTTATAAACACAGTTTACTTTTAAGGATTGAACCCTTGTATTTCCCAGATTGAAGACTATATGGGTTTCTTCAAAACAGACAACAGAGATTAATTTAAAACAATTACTTTATTAAAAAATAGCAAATCTCACAAATATTTAATTTCTTATCACTGGCCATTGGAAAACACACCAGCGTGTGTACTGATTGTCTAACGTAAACTGAAGCTGGGCTTGCCACAAGACGCCTGTGCATCAACAGCTTGCGATCAACACTGGAACAAGTTTGGTGAGCTCAGGAAAGAGAAATCCCTCAGCCCTGTCAAGACCATTAGCACAATGCATTTCAAGTATAATCCCATAAGGCAACAATATGAAGCATAGCAGCACAATCTCTGCATCACATTTCCTGATGAAGCCTTCAACAAGGCCTAGGCCTCCAGTTATGGCGAATTACAGCGAGTCACATTTACTAAAAGCAGTAAGTGAAAACGATCATTGCACTTGCACTTTAATTACTTTAATTCCTTGTTGTGGAAGATGATTCTGCTACTGGATTTGGCTGGAAAAGTAAAGACTGCTGCTTCTCTTCAAATCACAAGAAAGCAAACTACATTTCATTTTAGCTAGCAGAAGTATTTGGAACATCTTGTGCATCTGCCAAATGGAGTTTTTGTCTGAATTAATCAGTTAAGAAGATTTTCATTCTATAAGGGGTACTTCTTTTACATTTCTGAAAATTACATTCAGGAGCAAAGAGAAAGCGGTATTTAAAAAAGAGATATGTTCAAAGGAAAAGCTCTTGTGTTGCTACTGAGACACTCAGATGTGGTAAGACAACTTTTAAATGTAGTAAATTATACTCTGTCTAGAATTTGAAGACTTTTTTTTTTTTAAATTTTAGAGATAAGGACTCACTTTGTTTCCCTGGCTGGAATGCAGTAGTACGATCATACTTCACTGTAGCCTTGAACTCCTGGGCTCAAGCAGTCCTCCCACCTCAGCCTCCCAAAGGCATGTGCCAACATACCTGGCTAATTTTTCTATTCTTTGTTAGAGATGGGGGAGGAGTCTCGCTATGTTGCCCAGGCTGGTCTTGAACTCCTGGCCTCAAGCAACCTTCCTGCCTCGGCCTCCCAAAGTGCTGGGATTACAGGTGTGAGCCACCACACCTGGCCCAGAGTTATTTTTAATGTGTCAATAATCATTTTCATAGTAAGGAACTGATTAGAGACAAACATGACAAGACACTAGATTAAAAAAATCTTTAGAGAAGACACCACTTTATCATCTTTGGGAGAACAATTCTGTTTAAAAGTCCAAAAATAAAATCATTACAGCTCTAAAATCTTTTCTATAATTCTCTTAATTGTTCCTCAAGAAGACTGGAAATAGGACGGGAATCTTGCATGAATTACTCATCCCTTCTTATAATCACTGTCTTTAATTTTTCTCACTGACCTATATTTATCCACCTGTTACTTATTTTTCAAGACCTAATTCAATGATATGAATACACTGAAGGCAACTAAATGCTTGCGGTACATGTATGGCAGAGGTTGCAAAAATGTACAGACATAAGCACTGCCATCAAAGACATTCTTGTCCAATTGGAAGGCTGCGATTTAACACATGTAAAAATCAACAGATAATAACATAAGGCAGAATGCTAGGTTAAGGTACAAATGAAATCCTTTATGGAAGTGGTCAGCTTGAATGTAACATGATAAGGAGAACAAGGAGATGAGAGTAACTCTAGGTAGGAGGTACAACCTGAACAAACGCATTATGATGAGAATGAACATGATGTGTTTCTTGGGCATCCAGAAAACCGGCCTGAGGGCAATGAAAAAGAATGAAAAATACAACAGCATGTACATACAGGTTGTGACCAAATTATTAAGAACCTTTAAAATAGTTGACATGGTTTAAAAAAAAAGGTAAAAAATAGAAATGGCAGGAAGAAAGTGATGTTTCAAGAATATTAATTTTGTAGCAATACCTAAAGTTTAGAGCAACACTGTCCAATAGAAATACAACGCAGGCTGGGCGTGGTGACTCACGCCTGGAATCCCAGCACTTTGGGAGGCTGAGGCAGGAGGACTGCTTGAGCCCAGGAGTTTGAGACCAATCTGGGCAACATAGCAAGACCCCGTTATCTAAAAACAAAAAAAAAATAGCTGGGCATAACGTACACCTGTAGTCCCAGCTACTCAGGAGGCTGAGGTGGGAGATCAACTGAGCCCAGGAAGTTGAGGCTGCAATGAGCCATGATCATGTCACTGCACTCCAGCCTGGGTGACAGAGCAAGGCCCTGTCTCAGAAATATATATATATATAATATTTTAAGAATTATTTCAACATGTAATCATAAAAATTGAGATATTTTATGTTCTTTTAAGGATATTAAGTCTTTGAAATGGCTTAGTGGCTACTATATTGAACAGTGCAACTCTAGATCTGGAACAGAAAATTGAAAAGGTATGGAATCAGGTGACAAGGTCCTGGATTAACATGTAGAGAGTGAAGGAAGAATAAAAGCAGAATTGATGATACTGATGATGCCTGACAACTGTAATAAAGAGATGGCAAACAGACTTCATATCCAGATCCAGGCTCAATGGCAGAGAATGCCATGTCTGATTAGCAATGTCTGCCATGGTCCTTGAAGGCATTTAAAAATATTCTTGGAGACTGAATTAACAGAGACAGCCGACAAAGAGGGAAATTAGGAGGGGAAAGTTTAAGTACTGAGAGAACACCTATTACAGGTGAGGAAACTATGGTTGCCAGATTTTGTTCAAGGTTACACGGCTGCCTACCAAGCATTCCAAAGCCTACACTCTTGTATTATATAGGGTATTATGCTGCTATGTTTGTGGTGGGTAAATTCCACCACAGGTTAAGTCACAGAAAGTGGTAAAACAAAACAAAACAAAAACTCTAAATGTTTAACAAAAACTCATAAAAAAGGGCCGGGCGTGGTGGCTAATGCCTGTAATCCCAACACTTTGGGAGGCCAAGGCGGGCAGACCACCTGAGTCGGGAGTTCAAGACCAGCCTGGCCAACATGGTGAAACCCCGTCTCTACTAAAAATACAAAAATTAGCTGGACGTGGTGGCAGGTACCTATAATCCCAGCTACTCAGGAGGCTGAGGCAGGAGAATTGCTTGAACCCCAGAGAAGGAGGTTGCAGTGAACGGAGATCATGCTACTGCTTCAGCCTGGGTGACAGGGCGAGACCCATCTCAAAACAAACAAACAAACAAACAAACAAAACCACACAAAAGGATAGGAAATACTTAAGTGTCATGGCAGAGAAAGAATATAAAGCATTGAAGGAATATAGTAAAAAGAACTTCTTGCAGGAAAAGCCCCTTGATTAACTCAAATCTTACCCCCTTCTTTAACTCTTTCTTGACAATAATATCTTACATTAATCTCTCCCCACAGTTTATGTAGCACCTTATTTTCTTCATCTGCAAAATGGGGGGCATAACACCACCCACTTCCAAGTAGGGCCAAATAAGATAATGCACATACCCCTTTATATAGTACTGGGAAAATAGTAAGTATTCATGAAGATTAGCTATTAATCGCCATTACAGGACTTGGATATACTTCCCGATTTCTTTTGCCCAGGATGGAAATGGCAGGATCCCTACTTACTGCAACCTCCACCTCCCAGGTTCAAGCAATTCTCCTGCCTCAGCCTCCCGAGTAGCTGGGATTACAGGCGTCCTCCACCACACCTGGCTGATTTTTGTATTTTTAGTAAAGAGAGGGGTTCACGATGTTGGCCAGGCTGGTCTTGAACTCCTGACCTCAAGTGATCCACCCGCCTCAGCCTCCCACAGTGCTGGGATTACAGGCATGAGCCACCATGCCAGGCCCCAATTTCTTAATTGTTGTTACTGCACAATTCAGCAGTTAATAACAGTATGAATATAATCTTATAGCAATAATAGTAATTTTTATATATATAGTTTGGAAATTTTCACATATGCATCATCACATGTAGCAATTACCCTGTATTACAGAGAACACTCTGAGGCGTTAAACAATTTGCCCAAGGTTACATGATCAAAATGTAGAACCAAACTTCAAAAATCAAATCTCTACAACCAGCATCCTTTCTATGTCAATAACTGGTTCAAAGGGGATGTCTTACTTCTCAAATTAAATTATTTTATAGGCAGGATCATTTCTCATTGTTCTTTTGTACCTTACCATTGTGCCTGTTATGTTCAAAAATACATTTTGAAAAGTTCTTAAAATAATTGCTCTAAATTGAAATGTCAAAACCTGAATATTCTACATGTGTCTTGGTGATCTCCTTTAAGCTAATCCTATAATACACTAAGTACATTTAATTGTGAAATGTCATTTCACAAGCTATGTAAGCATCCCTCGAAGCCTGCATTTTAATAATGTCTAGTTTTCAATTTTATGCACCTAAAATATCCTATGTGATGATATTAAGTATAGTATATTATCTCTGAATATCTCACTGCCAGTTAGCCTCAGAATCTAAGCTTCAAAATAATTTACATAGCAACTAACCTAATCCTCAGTTATCATGATAAAAAATAATTTGTCTTAAAAATTCAAGAACAGTACAAAGCAAAGCAGAACAAACCAGAAACAAAATTTCAGCATAGAAAACAACAAGAAAATTCCATTTGGAGCCCAAAGAGGGCAGGGAATGGTGTCTCACGCCTGTAATCCCAGCACTTTGGGAGGCTGAAGGGGGAAGATTGCTTGAGCCTGGGAGGTTGAGACTGTGGTGAGCCATGATTGTGGCACTGCACTCCAGCCTGGGCCACTGAGCAAGACCCTGTCTCCAAAAAAAAAAAAAAAAAAAGAAAAGAAAAAAGAGAAAGAAAAGAAAAGAAAACCAAAGAGGAAGAGTGACGGCCCTAGTGAATAATACTACGTTGTCTTTTTTCCACCATATCTAAATAACACATCTTTCTAAAACTTGATCGAGATTATTCACCAGAAATTGTTAAGTTGTAAACTTTTCACTGTTGATAGCAGACAAAGGATACATGGAAGAATTCAATTCTTCTAACTGTAAAACAAAGAAACAAATTTATTTTTAATTTTTATAAGATCAATATAAATAGTTGTTAACTATTTCTTTTTAAATAAATTATTTTTCATTTAAGCTTTCTTGTGCTGGCCACAGTGACCCGTGCTTATAATCCTGGCACTTTGGGACGCCAAGGCAGGAGAACTGCTTGAGCCCAGGAGCTCCAGACTAGCCTGGACAACATGGTAAGACCTTCTCTCTACAAAAAATAAAAAAATTAGACAGGCATGGTGACGCACACCTGAGGTCCAGCTACTTAGGAGGCTGAGGTGGGAGGATTGTTTGGGCCCAGGAGTTTAAGGCTGCAGTGAGCTCTGTTAGTGCCACTGCACTCCAGCCTGGGTGACAGAATGAGATGCTGTGTCAAAAAAAAAAAAAAAAAAAAAAAGCTTTCTATAAATGAAAAACCAAAGTACTAAAGAAAAAAACTTTCAAAAAAATTTCAGGCTAAAAAATTCCTTTTTGCAAAAATATTAAGTAGCATTAACATGTGTGAAACAAGAATATGAGGAGAGAGGCCAGGCATGCTCTTGCCTGTAATCCCAGCACTTTGGAAGGCTGAGGGGAGAGAACTGCTTGAGCCCAGGAGTTTAAGACCAGCCTAAGCAATAACAAGACCCTGTCTCTACAAAAAAATCAAAAGAATATGAGGACAGAATGAAACCAGATTATAAAAACTGGAGTTTTATAAGTATTCCTAAAACCAGGCATAATAACAATCATCTCTAATAAGTTTTTAAAAGAAAAAAAACTGCCATTTTAATGATCGAAATCTTTAAAACCATCATAGATTACAAAAAGATTTCACGTCACTCAATTTTCTATATGAGGTAGAATTCATCACCCGTTGTCTTAGTCTGTTTGGGCTGCTATAACAAACACCATAAACTGGTGGCTTATAAACAACAGAAATTTACCTGTCATAGTTCTACAGGTAGGAAAGTTCAAAATTAAGGAGTCAGCAGATCTGGTGTCTGGAGAGGGCATGAACCACTTCCTGTTCATGGAACAGGAGGGCTTTCTCCCCATGTCCTCACATGGTAGAAGGGGTAGGAGGTTTCTCTTGGGCCTCTTTTATAAGGACATTAATCACATTCTTGCCTGAATCACCTCCCAAAGGCCCCATCTCCTCCTACCATCACCTTCTAAGTTAAGATTTCAATATATGCTTTCTGGGGAGGACATAAACATTTAGACTACAGCATTTTTATCTTACAGAAGGAAACATTTGAATTACAAAAATGTTAACTAAATGGCTCAATGTTGTTCAGTTATAACCCAAATGCAAATGCTGAACTAAATGAAGCCTTTCTGGTTTCAAATTCAGTGTTCTTTTCACTATACCACTGTTATTCTCCTAAATGTATAGCAAGTTATACTTATTATCTGTTAAGAGGAAAAAAATGTAAAACATGAACTGGTAAAGCCAGACACCGTGGCTCACACTTGTAATCCCAGCACTTGGGGAGGCCAGGGTGGGCGGATCACTTGAGTCCAGGAGTTCAAGACCAGCCTGTACAACATGGTGAAACCCCATCTCTACTAAAAATACAAAAATTAGCTGGGCATGGTGGCATGTGCCCATAGTCCCAGCTACTTGGGGGTGCTGAGGCAGAAGGATCGCTCGAGTTCAAGAAGTTGAGGCTGCAGTGAGCCCAGATGGCGCCACTGCACTCCAGCCTGGGTGACAAAGTGAGACCCTGTCTCAAAAAAACAAACAAACCATGAACTGTAAATGGAAATACTTGCAAGACTGAGTAAGACAGACATGAAATAAAAAGATTATAGACTCGAAATAGTGAAAGTATTGGCATACAAGTTCCCTCACATTTACTTATTCCAAAGAGAGAAAAACAGTAGAAATTAACCCTTTTTGTCAATAGTTAATAGGGAATCTAAAACTAACGTGTGTTGAATTCAATTTTTGTTTATTTTTGTTCCAAAAAGGATTTAAAGAGGCAAATTTAATGAACATTTCTCAGTGTAACAATCATACTTTGTGTTATGTGCTAAACAGTGTACCCTCCAAAATTCATGTCTTAGTCCTCACCCCCAGTATCTCAGAATGTGAGTAGATTTGAAGACAGGGGTTTTAAAGAGGTAATTAAGTCACAATGAGGTCATTAGGGTGGGCCCTCATCCAATGTGACTGGCAGGAAAAGCAAAGTTGGACACTTGGCATAGAGGAAGAAGCCATGTGAACACGACGGCTACTACAAACTGAGAGGCCTCAGAAAAAAGCAACCCTGCCACCCTGAGCTCCAACTTTAGCCTCCGGAATTGTGAGAAAATAAATTTCTGTTGTTAAAGCCACCCAGTCTGTGGTACTTTGTTTTAGCAGCCCTGGCAAAGTAACACATATGGCAATGTACTCAATTAGCAGAAATAGCAAATGTCGTTCTGCCTTTAAAAACAAGTAACCGCCACCTGAGTAAATAACACAAAATGTATTAATCACATCAGGAAAGGTCTTTTTGACCACTATCTTCTATATCTTAAGATTTTATTATATCTGTACAGAAGCAAATATTTTGCTTTCAGATTTGCCAGCATCTGTATTCTTAGAATACATGCTTAGATGTAAATATGATAACTTCGTTGGAATAAATTTCTTGAAAAAAAAGAGTAAAGTTTTTACAACATGGATGAAACTTGAACATTAAGTAAAATAATCCATTTAGTCCACATACTGTATAATTCCAGTGATATGAAATGTCCACAATAGGCAAATCCATAAAGGCAGAAAGTAGATTAGGGGTTGCTAGGGGATGAGGAGAGAATTGAGAGGTCCAGGGTTTCTTTCTGGGGCGGTGAACATGTTCCGCCATTCAACAGCGATCTGCACAACACTGTGAATACGCTAACAACCACGTGATTGTATACATTAAAATAGTTCAAAAGGTACATTTTTTTGCAACAAAAATTTTTTTTTAAAGAACAAAGAAAAAGAATTACACTTACATCTGACAGAAGCCTATCCAGATTGGAGTCACTGGCTGTTTTTCTCTTATCCTCAGGAAGTTCCTCTAACTCCCCATAGAGCTCCAAATTCAAGCGAGCTAATTTCTCCTGCATTCCCCGAACATGTTCCATCTGTTCAATGGAACATTCATCTCCTTGGGAACATTCCAGAACATTAATAATGATTAGGACAGTTCAAACTAACAGCATTGAGTAAAAACACTTAAACTCTAGGTGCTCTAAAAGAAACAGGTTTTCTTTCTTCTGTAAATTAGATAATCATTAATATTTTCTGTGTTTAATAACAAATCAAATTTCTGACCAGGAAAACAATGACCCACTTAAGAAATGACCTTGGGTACTAAAGAAAATCATATGGGAAATATTTCAGGCCAGGCGTGGTGGCTCACGCCTGTAATCCCAGTACTTTGGGAGGTTGAAGCTGGTGGATCATGAGGTCAGGAGATCAACACCATCCTGGCCAACATGGTGAAACCTAGTCTCTACTAAAAATACAAAAATTAGCTGGGCATGGTGGTGTGCGCCTGTAGTCCCAGCTATTCGGGAGGCTAAGACAGGAGAATCGCTTGAACCCGGGAGACAGAGGTTGCAGTGAGCCAAGATCGTGCCACTGCACTCCACCCTGGCAATAGAGCGAGACTCTGTCTCAAAAAAAAAAAAAAAAAAAAAAAAAAAAAAAAAAAAAAAAAAAAGAGCATACAGGAAACGTTTCTTTTTAAAAAGCAAAATCAGGCTGGGCATGGTGGCTCATGCCTATAATCCCCACACTTTGGGAGGTTGAGGCAGTAGGACTGCTTGAGCCCAGGAGTTCAAGACCAGCCTGGCAACATGGCAAGACCCTACCCCTACAAAAAAATTTTTTAAAAATCACGCATTAACTAGGCATGGTGGTGCATGCCTCTGGTCCCAGCTACTCAGGATACTGAGGCAGGAGGATTGCTTGAGCCCAGCAGGTGAAGGTTGCAGTGAGCTGTGTTCAAGCCACTGTACTCAAGCCTAGGTGACAGAGCGAGACCTTGTCTCAAAAAAAAAAAAAAAAAGAAAAAGAAAAAAGAAAATCATCCCTTCAGAAAATATATTTTCTTCAACAGTAATATAATATGTAGAAGCAAAACAGCACCATCTCATCATGTCCAGTTTGACAACTACCATTTTAACTGAGTGACCCAACATTTTGTAATAATTTGAGTGAAATTCAGAGTTCTAGGCCCAAGTGGCTCATGCCTGTAATCCTAGCACTTGGGGAGGCCAAGGCTGATGGATCCCTTGAACCCAGGAGTTCTACATCAGCCTGGGCAACATGGTGAAACCTTGTCTCTACTAAAAATCAGCCAATTAGCCAGGTGTGGTGGCATGTGCCTGTAATCCCAGCTACTTGGGAGGTTGAGGTGGGAGGATCATATAAGCCTGGGGAGGTTGAGGCTGCAGTGAACCATGATCACACCACTGCACTCCACCCTGAGTAACAGAGCGAGACCCTGTCTCAAAAAAAAAAAAAAAAAAAAAAAAAAACAAAAAAGAGTTCTGGCTGGGCATGGTGGCTCACGCCTGTAATCTTAACACACTTTGAGAGGCCAAGGTGTGAGAACTGCTTGAGTCCAGGAGTTCAAGACCAATCTGTGAAACATGGTGAAACCTCATCTCTATAAAAAATACAAGGCCAGGCGCGGTGGCTCACGCCTGTAATCCCAGCACTTTGGGAGGCCGAGGCGGGTGGATCACGAGGTCAGGAGATCGAGACCATCCTGGCTAACATGGTGAAACCCCGTCTCCACTAAAAAATACAAAAAATTAGCCAGGTGTGGTGGCGGGCGCCTGTAGTCCCAGCTACTCGGGGGGCTGAGGCAGGAGAATGGCGAGAATCCGGGAGGCGGAGCTTGCAGTGAGCAGAGATCGCGCCACTGCACTCCAGCCTGGGCGAAAGAGCGAGACTCCGTCTCAAAAAAAAAAAAAAAAAAAAATTAGCTGGGTGTGGTGGTGTGTGCCTGCAGCACCAGCTACTTGGGAGGCTGAGGTGGGAGGATGGCTTGAGCTCAAGGAGGCCGAGGCTGCAGTGAGCTGTGATCATACCACTGCACTCCAGCCTGGGTGACAGAGACTCTATCTCAAAAAAAAAAAAAAAAAAAGTTCAATAACGACTTCAAATGTAAATCATTTTTTCAACCAATTATATATTCTTTCTTTAAGAAATATAAAAAAAAATTTATGAAGCATGAAAAATGGCATGAAGCATGAGCAACACTATGTAATATTTTTAATTGTACACACAGTTGTCAAGACAACTTAATTGCTAAAGAATAGGTCTTACATTACATATTGACCAAGAGTCCTCTGAAGTGACATTATCTGCCCAGAGCAAGTAATTTATATACATAACGTATTATCTTTTCATTCAGTTTAAGTACAGACTCTGCAATCCCTTGATAGTAGAATTTTTTCAAAAAAAAAAAAAACCTTTCTGTTTTTCCTAAAGGTACTATACAGGTAAAATATACCTCAGCTAAAGTTGAAGTACATATCCTGAATAAATATGAATTAATGTAAATTATGCTAGTTTCCTCTAGCCAGCTTTATAACATCTTCATAAATGGACTATACGACATTATGTTAAGGACTACTAATGTTGAAGCTAGTTATGGCTCTCTCAAAATCGTCCTTTCTTCACAGTAAAATATGTCATATTTCCTCTATTTTAGTCATGTTTTTCAACATTAGTAACCTGGAAGGTCAAGTGGAAGAAACAGAAATATCTCAAGATATGTGTTTGTGTGTATGTATGTACGTTTGTGTGTATGTATGTAAATGTACAGTAAAAATATAAAGAGGTAGAAATCATATGGGAAAAGACGAGAGTCAGAGGACGGATCTAGGTGACCTACCATGAGAACAACAGAAGCTTCAGAGGCTAAAAAGGAAGAGATGGAAGAAAAATAATAAACAATAGAAAATATGTTACGTGAGATGAAAGATGAGTCAGCAGATATGAAGGGCTCACTGATTCCCAGGCAGATTGATGAGAAAAGACACAGTCCTAAGCATATCCTGGAAAATGCCTAACCTTTAAAGATAAAAGAAAAACATCTTTTAATCATCGAGACAGAAAAATATAAATTACCTGCTAAGAAAGACTCTGACTGGCAATGGAATTCTCATCTGCAACACTTATTATGAAGAGTAATCAGTAGGATAACAGACAAAGACAAGAAAGGACTTCAATCCAAAAACACAAAGGCAACATAGAGTAGGGGAGGAAAGGTGCTGGGAAAAAGCAAAGACGTGGAAGTGGTCCAAAGATTACATCTCAAGGGTAGGAGGGAAGAAGGGAAGAGAGGGGAAGTGAAAATACTCTGAAGATACCACCTTACTGGGATGGGCTAAAGCAAGGAGGTAGGGGTACAATAAAGTATTTTTGTGAAATAATCTGCTTTTAATATCGTCTTTTCAAATATTAGCATAACCAAGACTGGAAACCCAGCAACTATTGAAAGAAAAGATACAGACATGTTTGAGAATGCAAAAAGTAAAAACTTTTACAAGGTTAAATATACCATAAACAAAGTGCAGAGACACAACAAATTTGGTAAACAAAAATAAATACATAATAGAGGTCAGAGGGTTAGTATCTAAAACACAAAGGGCTCTTTACAAGTGACAACAACAAAAGGATAAATAACCAAGTAGAAAACTGACAAAAGGTCCTGAAAAGGACCTATCAAACAATCTACCAAACACACACGGATCTTCAAACTCAATTGTAATAAAAGACATCTCACTTTACACCAAGAGACTGGCAAAAATTAAAAGACGAATAATACCTACTGCTTGGCGGGAATTCAAGGAAAAGCATTTTTTCATAAATTGTTTATGGAACCTAGAAATGCAGTATTGTTCTTTTTGCAAAGCAATCTGCATACTTCTATTAAAGTTAAAATTACATATAAGCTTTGACCCAGCAATCCCACTCATGAGAATCAATCCCAAAAGAATAGAGGCACCAGCCTAAAGATCTATGTAAAAAGATGTTGACTACGCCATTGTGTTTGGTGGCTCAAAATGAGAAACAAAGTAATGCCTCTCAATAGGGACATGGTTGAATAAACTAGAGTATATTCACAACTTGGAATATTATGTTGCCATTAAAAAAGAATGAACTAGAGCCATCCTAGGTGCATTAGAGAGATTTCCATCAGATATTCTTTAGTGCAGGAAAGCAAGATACAGAATATCTTATATACCATTTGTATTAAATAATGAAAATAAAAATATGAAAAGATATATACCTGGATTGTTAACAAATGGGTGGGATGAGGGGAAGTGGAAGTAGCAGAAGGGTAAGAGGGAATGGGAAAGTCAAGTAACAAAAAACATGGGGGAGGGAAAGAATACTTTAAAAAATCAATATGTATGTGGACATTTATGCATTTGTATAAGATTATGCATCTTCTAAAAAACTGGGGAAGTTAAAATTTTTTTAAAAGATTATGCATATTATTGAAATTGCTTTTTAAAATACTGAGAAATAGGCCAGGCGCGGTGGCTCACGCCTGCAATCCCAGCACCTTGGGAGGCCGAGGCGGGCAGATCACAAGGTCAGGAGATGGAGACCCATCCTGGCTAACACGGTGAAACTCCGTCTCTAGTAAAAATACAAAAAATTAGCTGGCCGTGGCACATGGCTGTAGTCTCAGCTACTGGGGAGGTTAAGGCAGGAGAATCACTTGAACCCGAGAGGTGGAGGTTGCAGTGAGCCGAGATCGTGCCATGGAACTCTAGCCTGGGCGACAGAGCCAGACTCTGTCTCAAAAAAAAAAAAAAATTGGGAAATAATCTTATCATTAGAAAAAGCTTACAAATAAGTTCCAGACTGCACATGAAAAATCTGACTATCTTTTCTGAACTCTGTGACTACGAAAAAATACCTATTCAGAATTTTTAATGGGACAGTCAGTTAACTATTCTTTATATCCTCATGAAAAAACAAGAAAACTGGATTCTTTTAATTCCTAACTTTAAATCAGGAATCCCAGGCAAGAAACAAGTTTAAGCTTAAGAGGGTAAGGGAAAATGATCTTGATACTTTCAAAATGAAGACACTAAGTCTAAAATATTTTAACTGACCAAGACTGTCCCTCTTATTTGTTAAACTTGCAAGATACTTATTCCATAACGGCAATCCTACTTCAACATTTCAACTAACCCTCCCTCTTAAAAAAAAACTTTTTCCCAGAAGTTTTAGAAGGCAAATTATATTCTAAGACAAAATCTAGGATGATTGCCTTTATGCCTGTGGGCTCTTTTTTTCTTAAAAGAAACTGGCACTTTGAAAAGAAGAGTAAAATACACACAGAAAACAGGATGCAAACATCTTAGAGAAAAAAATAGTACAGAAACATCTATTGCTTACCAAATGCTTGAAGTTTTCCAGAGTGGAAATCATTCAAAAGACTGAGCAGCCCTCTCTCCATCTCCTGAACATCTGAGACATCAGTGAGGAAGGAGTGCTGGATCGGAGTTGACTGAGCGCCTTTGCCCTCTCCGCCCTGAGGTTTGGTCTTTTCTTTCATCACTCTGTAAAGACGATGCAATTAACTTTAATTCTATCTTTTTAGGCTATTCTAGATTAAGCTTTTGCTTAATTTTTTAGTGAAGTAAATGGAATTTCCCTTAAAAGCAAGAAATCAAATAGAGTCAATATTAAATAAAACCAGAAACTCCAAGCCAGAAACCAAAAGAAAAAAAAGGTTGTGAAAAACCTCAAACAAATGTATAAAATATAACTACGAAGGCATATAAAAAGTTTGATTAATACATTTATATAATATGCTAATTCTTTGGACTGCAGAAAAGAAAACTTGTAAGTCTGTATTATCCTATGCTTTACATTTCATTTCTCAGTAAAACATATTACACCTTTCCCTTCTAAACTTTATTTGTTCCTTGAACTCTCAGTAGTTCTACAAATGGTTATGGAGTCCCTACTCTGTAGCCAACATTATCCACAAATGCCCAGTCTAAAGAGAAGGGAAGATATTTAAATTCATAATCACCATGTAATGGAATACTAAAAACTTGTTATCATCCTTGACTCCTCTAACTTCCTAAGGCTCCTACATGCAGTCATGAAGTCCTATGAATTATACCCACAAAATATCTGATCTCTCCAGTTCTCTTTCTCCCATGCCACCATCCCATCTCTTAACCAAATAGCTTCCCAACCAGTCTCCCTATCTCTGTGTGTGATCCCTGATCTCCCTTCTCTCCCCACCGGGCAGCCAAGTCCATTTCCAAAAAGTAAAATCAGATCATATAATTTGCTTAATTAAAAATGCTTCAGTAGGCCGGGCACGGTGGCTCGTGCCTATAATTCCAACACTTTGGGAGGCCCAGGCAGGAGGATCACCTGAGGTCAAGAGTTCAAGACCAACCTGGCCAACATGGCAAAACCCTGTCTCTACTAAAAATACAAAAATTAGCCTGGTGTGGTGGTGCACACCTGTAGTCCCAGCTACTGGGAGGCTGAGGCAGGAGAATCCTTTGAACCCAGGAGGTGGAGGTTGCAGTGAGTTGAGATTGTACCACTGCACTCCAGCCTCGGTGACAGAGCGAGACTCCGTGTCAAAAAAAAAAATAGCTTCAGTAGCTTTGCATTGCCTGCTGAATATAATCTAATATCCCTAAGAAACCCTATCCTCATCTATGCTCTAGCCACTGAATCTCTTTCGTTTCCTAGAAATCCATTATCTTATCTTCTTACGTGCTAATCCTCTGCCTACATTAGCATCCTTCCACTTACTGCCATCTTTGGCATGCTACCTCCCACACATCTTCAAGTCTCAGTTTAAATGCTATTTCCTCAGGAAGGCCTTTTTGGAACCCCTAGCCTAAACTAGTCCTTATTACACATGTCTGGCATATACCAGGCTCTCAAATAGTTGAGTGATGATGTTATGCACACTGCAATATAGGAAGAGAGAGAAGCAGTTTGTTCAGCGTGGGGCCAACCAGAGAAGGCTTCCTAAAAGTGATAAGTGAGCAAAGACTTAAAGAACAAGTAGGGGCTAAATTGGCAAAATGGGAGAAAGAGTAATTTATCTTTATAACCCAATGCACACTACAAATCCCGACACGGAAGTATATTCAGTACTCAATTTTAACATAATGTTGAATGAAGACATCTTCAACACAGCTGTCCTCACCACAATATGATAAATAGGGTACATATATGCCCAGGGAAGGTAGGTGAGGGGGGATACAAGAAAGAGACTATAATATGAAAGAGGTTTAGAATACATACATTGTTGACAGTAGGTCAATAACAGTTCTTCCCAAAGCAAGGGCTGCATTTTATGTATTATATACATTATGGAATACCTTGTTACTCAAAGTACTGCCCATGACCCATAGAATCAATCTCACTTGTGAGCTTCTTAGAAATGCTCATCTGAAGCCCCCCATCCCACACTACTGCGGAATTTGTATTCTAAAACAATCCCCGAGAGATCTATATTCACATTTAAAATCTGAGATAAACTATTACAGAGTATAAGGTTTCAGCATGACAAATGTATTTTTTTCCTCTCAAATTTGGAAGTTTTCTCTAAGTAAACTTTCACATCAGTTCATCATTTAATAACCCTCTCAGAAAACAAACACAAAAGATAAAACAAAAACCTGTTTATTCCTGCTTCAATGTTATGTCACACTCTCACTTTATGTTAACATAATTCAACAATAAAGCAAGCACACAGTGAAATAATACTATGTGCAAAGCCCCACTGTAAGTTCTGTCAGGCACACAATGATGATCCAGAGAGTCCTGGCCCTCAGAAGCCTACATCTACAAGAGGGTATGGAAATAAAACCACCAATAAAAATGACAATGATACAAATAAACTGCTTTTAAGAATATAGAGAAAGGAGTGATTACTTTTAAAATCTCTTGGTTTTCTTTTTCCACCAACTGTAAACTTATTCAAAATCTGACCCTAACTAAACTCCTCCATGACAAAAACCCCATTCTGATAATTTATTCGAAGGAAATCCTCAAAACTGCTGTTTATCATTTGGTACTCGTTGGAATACTTCTTCCAAATCTTCTCTTGTCTTTGGCTATGTCCCTTCTGTTTCGACAAAGAGAGATCATCATCAAGGCAGTAATCTCATCTTTTATTAGGTGTAAACCCAGCGGCTACAGAATGCAACAGGCATTTCCTTAGCTAACTTGCCAGGGTGAGATTGGATGTGAGAGTAAATTCATTTAATAATTAGAAAGAAGATTGACATTATACAACACTTTTTTTCCTCTAAAGCTATAATCTTCCCTTCCAAATATCTAATACTATAAAATACTCACATATATGTAACAGTAACATATAACATAGTTAAACTTGTCACTTGTTTCCTTTAAATATCCTGAATGCAAATGATGTTCACCAAATATTAATAATGATTATTTCTAGGTGGTAGAATTTTCCCATTTTGAATTTCTTCTTTGAATTTTTCCTGTGTTTGAATTTTTATAAAAAACACAGATTATTTATACAAAAACAATGACATCATTATTTTTTAGAAATAAAAACTGCAAGCTGGGTGTGGTGGCACACCACACAGTCACAGCCCCTCAGAAGACTGAGACAGGAGGATCCCTTGAGCCCAGAGGTTCAAGGCCGGCCTGGGCAACACAGCGAGACCCCATATTTAAAAAAATATATATATATATGTGTGTGTAAAATAAAATAAATTAAGAAAACTACCAAGGCACAAACACTCAGCTTAGAGAAAAAAGAGAGAAAGAAAGAAAGAGAACAAAAAACTCTGCTGACTTTCTTTCACTTTTTCACTTTTCCCATTTCTGACTAGCTCATCAACACGGTCAAAAAGTTTTCTTGTTTTGTATATTTTAATATGAGACAAAGTAAGGGCCTTCAAACCAGTAATTCATTTTGCATTTTCTAGTATCTATACACTGTAACTTTCATAAATTTTTCTTCTAAATCACGCATAATGGGTGCCTCAACTGTTTTAAAAGTCAAGCCAAGACTAAAAAAGTGTTTAAGAAGAAGTTGAGTCAGGATTTACTTTAATGGCATTTTACTGTGAACATGTAAAATAAAAGAATTCACCTTTTTAACTTTGGTCGCTGTGAAGTTGACTGTGATGCAGGATTTGAAAACCCTGTGCTTTTACTCACTGGAATGGCATTTTTTTTGGCATTGACAACCTGAGTACAGTGGGCACTAAAAGACTTAGGACTCCTCCTCTTCACTTTCCGCTCTTCCATTGTTTTAAGTTCCTTATTGCACCACGGCCAGCTTCTTAAGACCTAAATAAGGAAATACAGCAATTATATATGTATGCTATAATATGCAAACATGAAAGAAATTCAAAGACCGATTTCACAGGTCAAAAGAGGATCAAGAATTCCAGAGGGCATAAGAGAAAGTTAGAAAATGAGTCTCTTAAGTTTAATGTACTCTACTATGTACCCATAAGCCCCTAGCAAAATTGTCTGGTAGACAGTTTTTTTTTGTTTTGTTTTGTTTTGTTTTGTTTTGTTTTGTTTTACCATTTTCTTTCTTTATTCATCCTACAAATATTTACTGATTCTCTTCCACAAGCCAGACACTATTGTGGGTACTGGAGAGACGGCACTGAACAAGGTGTTTGCCCTCAAGAAGCCTACATTTTACAAGGGGAACAATATATAAACAATAAACAAATGATCCACATAATATTCCCAGCCTGATTCAAGCTTCAGGTGGCCTTTAGGTCTTTCTTCCAAAATGTATGCTTAAGAAGAACCAAGTAGATTCAAACAACAGATGTATAATTGTCATAGGGATTTTACTAGCATTTTAAAAATCAACTAGAAGCCTTACTTCAACTACTAAACAGAAACTCAGTTTCTAGCTAGGGCTAATGATTCTAGCTTGGTGATAAGTGAAGTTCTAGAAAATCAAACTTGTTCATTGCCTATTTTGAATATACTTTCTCTAACCGTTTCCAAACAAACGTGAATTTTATGATATATATTTAGTTTTGCCCATATCAAAAAAGTTAACAATGTGAAGCTACAGATGGCCCTTCCATGGGGAATACGTGTAAGGCCTCCTAGTTATCCCTACACAATCCCCTTACTTTATCTATTAATCCGCTCTATTTTCTAACATCCATCTATGTAAAAATACCCTTCCGGCCGGGCTCACGCCTGTAATCCCAGCACTTTGGAAGGCCAAGGCGGGCGGATCACGAGGTCAGGAGATCGAGACCATCCTGGCTAACATGGTGAAACCCCGTCTCTACTAAAAATACAAAAAATTAGCCGGGAGTGGTGGCGGGCGCCTGTAGTCCCAGCTACTCAGGAGGCCGAGGCAGGACAATGGCGTGAACCCGGGAGGCGGAGCTTGCCCTGAGCCGAGATGGTGCCACTGCGACAGAGCGAGACTCCGTCTCAAAAACAAAACAAAACAAAACAAAACCCTTCCATACTTTATTTGTGCATAGTGTTAAATTTTTCTTAACTTCATTATTTCATGTATCATAAGATGAATTTATATGGCTATCTACCTCATCAGGTTGTAAATTGCCTTCTAGAAACATTAGGCCGTTTTTGGCATGTTGTGTTTAATTTAGGCATGCCATGACCATCCAAAAAGATTCAAACCCATTGCTGTCGCTTAAAATAATTATTTGATAAATTCAATAAATTTTTCTTTTTCCTTTTGCCTGGACTTAGTGCCACTGGCACTGGAATTTAAACCACTGAGCTTAAAGTGGCTGACGCTAGACAATTACAACTGGAGCTACAATACTGCCAAAGAAGAGGCTTTCTGGGAAAGGCTCCAATGCCCAGTCTCTAATCCCAGATACCACTGGGTGTCAATCCACTTAAACCTTGGCTAACAATTTTTCTTTTAAGAAGCATTTTTGGTAACAGAACAATAATTCTGGTGTTGTTTCAACATGCAACACAAATTAAATGAAAGTTTGAAAGATGACTGAATAGAGACGATTAGTTCTCTGAAGAGGCAAGGATCTGTAAAACTGTATGATACGCATAAACACGCTGGCCTGAAATTTAACGATGCTAATACACACTTGGTGGTACAAGAAAAAAAAATCTAGGAAGTAAAGCAATGCAAATAAACCAGTGGTGGTCTAAACCACAATATTCTGCGGAGCCAGCACTCACGATTTCCTCGTTTTTGGAAAATTACATCTGTCACAAGAGCACTGAAACCCTTCCTGTATATCAAACAGCAAAGAATGTTTTAGAGAAGGCATAATAAGTAAACTGCTCATAGTGACTTATTCACACAGTGGTTTTAAGTGCCAGGTCTTGCCTCCAAGCAGTACCACTGGGCATCCCTCTTGACATCACCTCATTCCCCTTCCCCAATCTACCGAAGCGATGACCCTTCACCGCCCAGTACCCAGCAGTGACCCGAGTGGTGGGAAGGGCCTAAAGGGGCAGGTTGCGGAGGTTCCTTTGCTTCCACTACATACCTGAAGAAGAAGGGTATTGGGGCCCCCTTCCGCAACCCGCAAAGACCCGACAGCCTCAGAAGCCACCGCCGCAGCCACAAGTAGAGCACCGGTCACATCCCGGGACCCGCTCCTCCGCAGCTCCGTTTGTTTACGGAAGTGACGTAAGAGGCACAGCCTCCATGCCCCAAGCGGAAGCCCCGCCTTTTCCTGCTCCCCCAGTGTCGCTCTTGGCTCCGCCCTCGGCATTTTATTGCTTCCCCTGTCCTGCCTTTAGCTGTAACTCCGGCGGGCGTGTTGGGTGTGTCGTTTTAGGCTCTGTGACCCAGGAGCAAGACGCAATAAGCGGGTGCAGTGGGGGTAGAAACGGGAAATGCAGTACCCTTTCCGGAAGCTACTCCGCCCCTCGGTGAGTGTTAGATCCCCCCCGAACTACAATTCCCAGAATGCTGTTCGAGCATGCCCGAAGGCGGAACCAGAGTGTAGCCATGCAACTGTTCTTTGGTTGTTTCCGATTGGTTGCCCGGACTTCTCGCGGCTAAACTAACTTTGGCTCCAAGGTGGCGTGAAGAGTGTGACTCTGTTCAGCGACCATGATGTCGAGCCCCTAATTGAGAGTCTGTTACCACTATTAATAGCTACTCTGTTCGGGCCCTACACATAACGGTGTATCTAAACCTCTCTACAATTTTATGGGTAGGTGTTATACTCTCTGTTTTACAAATGGGGAATTTGAGGCTCAGAAAGGCTAATTGATGCAGGTGTCTCTCTGTCGTCAAAGATAGTTCTACTTCCACTATACTTAAAGCCTCTGGAGAAGGAATTGCAGGCTGAGAGAAAGAGATCTATCTTAAATGGGGGAAGAAATGCACGTTTCATTGCCTGGTCTGGGTAGCCTTCCCGGTGTGGGAGTGGGAGGTGGGAAGGTTTTAGATTCACAGGTCCTTAGATTGAAGGGACTCTGGAGGAACACCACATAGCACCCCCCGCATTAGCTAATGGGGAAACCATATCTGGAGATTGTATCCATGCCAGAAAAGGCAGAGCAAAGACAACCCCAGTCTCTTGGCTTCTAGGATAGGATGTTCTTCCGCCACCCGCCATTTAAAAAAAAAAAACAAAAAACTATTGAAATGTTTAAAAAAAAAAGCACAGAATAAACAACGCACCCACTGTCCAGAACGAACAGATTTATGAATGAAAGAAATGGAGCATTACAGATAAAGAAGGTATTCCCTATTCTCAGTCCCATTCTACTACCACCCTCAGAGAGGCAACCAGGATCATGAATTTGATATGTATCTTGCCAATCTAGGTTTCTATATTTAAACTATTACTATGTATTATAAACAATATGTAGAATGGTTTGGGGCATTTGAAGTTTTACATGAATGCTATTATATTTTGTGTATTGATCTGCAACTTGATTTTTTCACCAAATTCTATGTTTTTGAGAGCTATCCACATTGATAAATATAGCTAGACTTTATCAAATAGATTTGTCACAAATTATTTGGGAATTCCCATAGTGATGGATGTTTAGGTTGTTTCCCATTTTTCACCATTACAAACACTACTGTACAGTCTGCTCAATATCTTTTCCCAGTTTCTCCTTTTAATTAATGTCGAATTGTCTTATTTGTATGAACAGAGCTTGCAACTGGTGATTCACATGCTACTTTTTTTTTTCAAATTGGTTGCTAACAGCTAAAATTGAAAGAATAAAAACAATGTGGCATCCCATGAATTAACGGGAAGATCTGACTACGTTAGATGTGCATTGTAGCCTGGCAACAATGGTTCAAGCTGGAAAGCATCTGCCTCCTTTACCTCAGTTCAAGTAATATCTGGTTTTTCTTTGTCTTTAGTACCCATCTGAGCCCTGTAGCATTTGTGTTTACAACCTCCAACATGATGTAGGGACACAGGAAAGTACCCTTCTAAATGTACATGTTTCAGGTATTCAGAAATAGGTATTCAGATTTTGAATACCTATTTTAAGTCCCTATTTTAGCCACACACTGTGATAGGAGGTCAGGATGCATCTATCAACAAAAGATACAAGAGCTTTATAGTCAGAGATCTTATATTCCCGATATAAAAGACTGACAAATTAGTATGCAAATAAAATAGTTTCATTTAGTCAGATGAGAGTCCTGAAATAACAGCTTAAGGTCAAAAGTAGTTTGTACTGAAGGAGAAGTATCAGGGAAGGCCTTCCAGAAAATGCAGCTTTGAGGTAGAGATATGAATAAAGTGCATGAGCCAGCCATGGAATGATCTGAGGAAAATGAGTCCTTGAGTGCCAGGCACGGTGGCTTTTGCCTGTAATCCAGCACTTTGGGAGGCTGAGGCAGACAAATAGCTTGAACCTAAGAGTTGGAGACCAGCCTGGGCAACATAGCAAAACCCTGTCTTTACAAGAAATACAAAAATTAGCTGGGCATGGTGATGCAGGCTTGTAGTCCCAGCTGCTTGGGTGGCTGAGGTGGGAGGATCACCTGAACCCAGGAGGTCAAGGCTGCAGTGAGCCATGATCATGTCACTGTGCTCCAGCCTAGGTTACAAAATGAGACCCTGTCTCAAAAAAATAAAAAAAAAATAAGAAGGAGAAGGAGAAGAAAAGAAGCATTCTTGAATAGAACATACGGCTAAAATGCAGGCCATTAGGCAAAATGAACTTTAACATGTTTGAGGAAGCAGAGGGTTAGTGTGGTGAATTGTACTGGGCTAGGGACAGAGTGACGCAAGATAGAGTTGTTGTAGAGGTACAATTTCAAGTGTGATTTCTTTAATCTAAAATCTAGAGTTCCTCCCTGAGAGAAATGATCTTTCAGATTTTCTAGATTTTCCTTTAATTCCTTTAAACTGTAAGCATCCATTCTTTGGATTAACTGTTAAATGCAGACCTTGTATAAATTACTCCAATCATATACTTTCTTCCTGAGGATTATATTTAGAGGATGGGAGCTTTGATTAACAAGACCCTTCCCCAGCCTCCCAGTACTCATACATTGTATAGCTTAGGTAGGTAAGGAGGAATACTGCTGGCGAATTTCCTAGTAGTGGCAGTGGAGAGCCATTGAGAGAAAAATCTGCTGGGGGCCCAGAAATCTCTATTTAAAAAAATATTTGTCTTATGGAAAATTTCAAACATATACTGAGGAAGACAGAAGACTATAATGAATCCCTCATCCAGCCATTAACCCCTGGCCAATGATGTCGATTATAGCTGTTATCAGTGATGTTGACCCTGATCCTTTATGGAATGGAATTTTTGTTATGTTATTTTTTCGGGTGCTATGAGGATAAGAAAAGAAACAGGCATTTGAGAAGAAAATTATAACCGAATTTATACTTATAAATTTTTGATATCATAATCTCAGGTGATTCACATGGACACACGTAAACACACCCACAAGTGCAGCTAGAAGTAAATCACCCAGAAACTCTCATTGTCCTTGTACATTGTATATACAATGCAATCATTTCATACCTTGGCCAGAAAACTGTGATTTCTGTCTTGCAAAGCTGTATGTAGTAGATAATGTGATAACCTGTAATACTGATCTGATAAATATGTATTCAGATGAAACCTGTAAAAAAAAAAGCCCCTCTTCTGACATTTTTCAGTCTCTAGTATTATGTTGAAGTAAATCTCAGATATAATTTAATCCCTAATATTTTAATATAGATTGCTAAAAGATTAAAACTTTTAAAGACTTCACCACAATGCCTTTATGATTCCTAAGCAGCAATGAATGATTAATGTTATTAAATATTCAGTAAGTATTCAAATTTCCATTCGAATCAGAAGTGTCATAACTTTTTTCACATTTTACTTGAGTCAGGAACCTCTCTTTCTGTAAGGTCCTCAGGTGATGAATGGGTTTGGAAGCCTCTCTTGTACACCCTCATTAGTTAAGCTACAAAAATGCATTGTCCTTTCCCTTCAGAAAGTTAGGGCGCTATGAAAGCGGGAGTCCCCAGCCTCCAGCTGTAGCCTGGAACTAGTCCGTGGCCTGTTAGGAACTGGGCCACATAGCAGGAGGTGAGCGACCAGTGAGGGAGCATTACCTACCACCTGAGCTCCCACCTACTGTCAGATCAGCAGTGGCATGAGATTCTCATGGGAGCCTGAGCCCTAATGTGAACTGCGCATGCAAGGGATCTAGGTGGGCGGTGGCCCTTATGAGAATCTGACGAAAGCCTGATGATCTCAGGTGGAACAGTTTCAGTTTCATCCCCAACCCCCACCCCGCCCCATCCATGGAAAGATTGTCTTCCACAAAACTGGTCCCTGGTGCCAAAAAGACTGGGGACTGCTGCTCTAAAGGGGAAGGCAGGTATCTCAAAGCAAATGGATACTCTCAGTGCCTGAAGCACAGTCATTCCTGTATTGTCCTTTGTGGTTCTTATAGGGAAGAGATGTTTTTTGTTTGTTTCTTGTTTTTGTTTGTTTTTACCCAGAAGCCTATCCATCATTTTCTAAGTGTGCTTCCACTTCCATTTCCCCTGATGCCAGAATGCCTTGGCCAAGATAGTAACTGCTTAATGTTTCTTTGCATGTCTGGCTCAGGAAACAGCTAAGAAAAAAGATAAGAAGTCATAAAGCAGAAATGAGCTTGGCATGTTCACGGAACTGAAAGAATGCCAGCGTAGTGGTCTGGAGTGCAGGGGGACAAGGAGAAGTAGTATGAGATGAAGTCCCCAAGGTTGCCAGAGGGTCAGGTCAGGAAGGGTTTTTTAAACCAATATAAGAAATCTGTATTTTTTCCCCTAAGCACAGCAATAGGCATTGGAGAGTTTTAAGGCATGACATGGTCTAAGTTACATTTTTAAAAGATTATTCTATAGAAGAATGGAAACAGGAAGGCCAGTTAAGAGAAATGGGCCATAGTGAGGTGTTATATAGGCTTGCTTTGCAGCTCAGACCTGAAAAAATAAGTTATTTCAAAAGCCATGCTGTACTATGACTACTATTATAAAACTTGGTAAGATTCCTTCTTTGAGGCACCCTCTAAAAAGGGTGCCAAGAGATTGGATCTGAACTATCCAGCACTGAAGGCCTTCAGAGAGCTGTGCTATTGTAGATGAGCAAGCCTTTTGGGAACTGTTAATAGTGAAAGGAAGAACCACGTGGTGAAGAGCTGGGAGCCACCATTTATGGAGAAGCATGGTATGGTGTCATGGAAAGTGCACCAGACCAGGAGTTGGGGGAAACCCCGTCTCTTGTCTACTCCAGGCTGTACACTTTTTTTTTTTTTGAGACAGAGTCTCACTGTCACCAGGCTGGAGTGCAGTGGCAGGATCTTGGCTCACTGCAACCTCCACCTCCCGAGTTCAAGCGATTCTCGTGCCTCAGCCTCCTGAATATCTGGGATTACAGGCAGGTGCCACCACACCCAGCTAATTTTTGTATTTTTAGTAAAGACGGGGTTTTACCATGTTGGCCAGGAAGGTCTCCATCTCCTGACCTCGTGATCCCCCCGCCTCAGCCTCCCAAAGTGCTGGGATTACAGGCATGAGCCACCGTGCCCAGCCTCTAGGCTGTACATCTTAAGTATTAGTGAGAGGCCCAAAAATGAACACAGAGGCCCTTACCAATTTAAGTATTTTGTTGTTGTTGTTGTTAATGGCTTTGGAAAAACAAGGGGCAAAATCAGACTTTAAAAGTTATATGGGCCAGGTACAGTGGCTCATGCCTGTAATCCCAGCACTTTGGGAGGCCGAGGCAGGCGGATCACAAGGTCAAGAGATGGAGACCATCCTGGCCAACATGGTGAAACCGTGTCTCTACTAAAAATACAAAAATTAGCTGGGTGTGGTGGCACATGCCTGTAGTCCCAGCTACTCGGGAGGCTGAGGCAGGAGAATCGCTTGAACATGGGAGGCGGAGGTTGCAGTGAGCCGAGATCGCGCCACTGCACTCCAGCCTGGTGACAGTGCGAGACAACATCTCAAAAAAAAAAAATAAGTTATATGGACAGACATTTACAACATTCCTACATATATGGTTTTTTATAAACTTGCCTTCATCACTAGGCTATAACTTCCTTGAGGGCAAATATGTTTTATTTGATTTTTGTATCCTAAGCACATTGCAAAGAACATGACGTAAAGTAGGTGCTCAATAAATGAGGTAGGAATGAATGAAGCTTCCTGATTTTATTTCCGAAGGTAAAGTGATTCCAGCAACCCCTCTTTAAACCAAAGTAGGCCCAGTCATAATGCTAATCAGATGGCATCACTACTGCCCAGGCAAGTGCTCTTTTTTTCTTAGCAGAGCAATTCTGGCTACACCAGCCTTTCTGCCAAGGGGTTTGAAGAAGGAACCCATCCTAAAGCTTAGGGGAATCATTGACTGATTGGTTCTTTAAAAAAAAAAAAAAAAAAAAACGTAATATTTGGGATGGTTTCAGGTTATGATTCTACAAAATTTACTTTTAATCCAACTTCAAGTTCAGACTTCCTTTTTGAGGCCAAGAGTAAACAGGATTAGGGGATGGTTATCAGCAAGATAGGAAGATGATTCGTTCTCCCAGTATCCTGTCTCCAGGTTTTTGGTTCTTGCCACAGGAACACTCCAGCTTTAGAAGAAGGTTTGTGTTACAGACTTAACCAGACAGCAAAGGATATCATGGGTAAGCAAACTGGCAGTAGTGCATTACAACCCTTCCTTCAGTTTTCTCTCTTTTTCTTGAATTTTAGTCCAAATTCAGCAGTATTATCATGGAGAACCACAAGGCTGCTAAGAAATATGTGTAGAGATAGCTTACAATATAGCAGAGGAAGAGGAAGGAAGGGAGGCGAGAAAGAAGAAAGGAAAGAAGGAGAAGAAAGAGAGGGAAGGAGGAAGGGAAGCAAAGGAAAAACTTCCATAACACTTCGTTTATATCTCTATTTTAAAGTATTTATTTAAAACCCAAACTGCTACCACTCTGAATTTTAAGAAATTGGCATAATTCCTGTCAGTGGGGAAATATTAAATATAGGGGCAAGAGAAGGGATGAGACTCTAGGTAGAAGACCCATTGTGTTGTCTGAGAGTTGGATGTGCACGGGTGGGCAGGAGGCTGAGTTTAAGGATATGAGATTGAGAACATTGAATTATTCTATATAATAAAGTTGGAAGAATTGTTCACTGGGGTGAGTTTGGGGGTTGGGATTGTTGCTAAGAGATAGCCAAAAAAAAAAAAAAAAAAAAGAGGTCAGAGGCAGAGGGAGAAAGGCCTGTCAAAGTGGTAGGAAGGAGGAAGACTTTAAAAAGAGAAAGTCTATTATTCAATTTGCAACTGTTAATGTTACTGTAAATGCACACACTGACACACACACATGCACACACATCCCCCATGCTCCCAGACATCAAAATAAGTCCTCTGTAAGCTCACAGCTTGTCATGAATGAATCATTATGATAATCAAAGAAAAGGGGTTGTGTTCCACATCTTTGGGAGATTTCATGGAGATTGAAGAAGAAATGTGTGTAACAATAAGGAAGTCCAAAAACTGAACTGTGTCAGATGAAGCAGGAGCTTAGACTAAGTCCAAGTTGAATGGGAAAATGACAAACCGCTCGAAGGAAGTAGGTCGTATACATCTTTATATTCTCAGAGCTTAGCATAGTGTCTGGCATGTAACAGAAACTTAACAAATGTTCATTAAATGAATGAATAAATGAGGAAAAATTAGATTCATATGATACCAAGTGGCAGAATGGCATTATTAAATCAAGTGTCAACATAACTCACATTTCTTATTCCAGAATTGGAAATCAGGTTCATCTTAGTCATACCTGCCTCTGATCTCCAGGTGGCAGTATTTTATCATATTAAATTGTTTTGAGACAACAGATTCCATTTACTTTTTGAGAAAGGAGAACAGAAATGTATTTAAAATAAAAATTCAATTCTGTAGCTCATTTCTATAATTATACAGAAGTAAGTGATAGAATATGATTACATGAGATTATAGATTTGTTCCCAAATTTCAATATAAATGAGAATTATTGGTAGTTCCTGAATTCAACCAGTTTCCTAAACCTTGAAGGTAAATACAAATTGGTGTGCTTTGTTTACAAAATGTATGGATTTCTTCAAAGTATGAAAATCTGTGTGTGTGTGTGTGTGTGTGAGAGAGAGAGAGAGAGTGAGAGAGTGAGAGAGAGGAGAGAGAGAGACACAGGGACAGAAAGAGACAGCAGTAATATGTTTAGAAGTAATTCACTTCCAGGCCAAGCACGGTGGCTCATTCCTGTAATCCTAGCATTTTGGGAGGCTGAGATGGAAGCATCACTTGAGCCCAGGAGTTCAAGACCAACCTGGGCAACACAGTGAGACCCTATTTTTTTTCATAAAGAAGTAATTAACTTTCAACAAACAGGGTAACCAGATTAAGTAGAATGGCCAGTCAAATCTAAGTTTCAGATAAACAAGGAATACTTTATTCATATGTCTCATGCAATATGTAGTGCATACACTAAAAAAGTCTTCCTTGTTTTTCTGAAATTCAGATTTAACTGAGAGATCTGTAATTTCCTTGGCTAAATCTGGCAACCTTACCAACAAATATTCTGTTGTTACTGTTAATTCCAAAATAACAGAACGTTAAGGGAGGCCCCACTTCTACCAAAAATAAAAAATTTAGCCTGACACAGTGGTGTACACCTGTAGTTACAGCGATTTGGGAGGCTGAGGCAGGAGGATTGCTTGAGCCCAGGGGTTCGAAGTGGTAGTGCACCACGATGGTGCCATTGCACTCCAGCCTAGGTGATAAGCCTAGCCTATCTCTAAATAAATAAACAAATAAATAAAACAAAACAGAACTTCAAGTCTGCAAGGCAAAAAATGGTGTTTCCTTATTTGGAGAAATAAAAAGGAATTAGCAGGCAGGGGCAGCTTTCTTGTAAGTCTAACTTGATTGCTTTTTGTGCTCTATCCATTTGGAGTCAAGCCCCTCAGCTGAGTAACTTATCTTCGGGAAACTGAGCTCTCTAGCAAGTGCAGATGGTAAAGCCTAATTATTTTATATACATGCAGTGTTTTACAGCACCTGTGAGTCTGATTGCAAAAGCCAGACCATGTGAACAATGGAAAAGATCCCAGGCCCCTTCACCCTCTAATTTATATTTTCCAGGAGTACCTGATCCATAGCAGCTATGATAACAGAAACAGATGAATTGCTTAGGAAGTAAATTCTCTTTCAAAATGTAAAGGACTTTCTGGTAAATCAAATGAGATATAGATTTATACACATTTGGATATTTAATATAAACATTCTATCTTCCAGGTAAACTGTGCTTCAAAATTTCATTTGTAAATAAATTCCTGAACTCAAATAAATTTTCCATAGAAACAATATTATGAGTGGCAGTCAGGTCTTTTGGTTACCTAGTAAAGGTATATAATTAATTGATTATATGACTGAAACACTGTATTTGCAGTTAAAAGTATGTTTTTTTTTTTAAAAAAAGGTTGTAATAGTATTTTTTAAGAGTAAACATTTAAAAAGCTTTTTTTTTTTTTTCTTTCAGACAGAGTCTTGCTCTGTCGCCCAAGCTAGAGTGCAGTGGTGTCATCTGGGCTCATTGCAACCTCCACTTCCTGGATTCAAGCAATTCTCATGCCACAGCCTCCCGAGTAGCTGGGACTACAGGTGCGCACTACCACGCCTGACTAATTTTTGTACTTTTAGTAGAGACAGGGTTTCACCATGCTGGCCAGGCTGGTCTCGAACTCCTGACCTCAAGTGATCCACCTGCCTCAGCCTCCGAAAGTGCTGGGATTGCAGGTGTAAGCCACCATGTCCGCCCATTGAAAAGCTCTTTAAATATTGAATGCTCATGTTTGAAAAAATATAACCTATGTTTATTTTGCTCTTGCCTTGTTCCTGACCATTCTTAAGTGCTTATATGAATTAACCCTTTTAGTTCGTATAACCCTAAGAGGCAGATTCCTTTATGATCCCTCTTTACAGATAAGGAAATTGGGGCAAAGGTTAAACAGCTGCTCCAAATTATACAGCTACTGAGTAGTGGAACTGGGATTTGGACCAACCACAAGCACATTAACCACTGTACACTACAGTTTCATTAGCTTAGGATAAAGAAGGACCTGAACCATCTGAGAAGATTGTGAAGGGGACATCTGATCACCATCTAGGATGGTACATGGTGTTGTTCTCTGAGTCTAGAACGGTTCAAGGTAAATGGCTGGTCTCTCCCTTAATTTAGGTATATGATGAATAGTACTTTTGTGCTTGTCAACTGTAATGGAGTTGTTTTGGAGTTTATAAATAGAACAAAGGCTGTCAGAAAGAGAAAGATTTACTTGAGTAACTGGATAATGGTTAATAAAAGGTGGAAGAGGATTAGTAAGTACATGCTTGTGGGGTGTGAGAAAGAGATTGCTGGGGTGGAAATAACTGAGCTGAGACCTGGAAAGAAAAAAGAGGGAAGAATTTCACTTTACATAATTATTTACATGAAAAGGGAGGGGAAAATGGAAGGGATATTGCCCTGTATTATGGTTTGTTCTAACTTGTTCAGATGTATGACAACCCACTGTGGTTCATATACCACAGCCATGGCAATAGTGGACTTAGCAGGGGCCCCTACTCCAAATGATGGTCTTATGTCCTTAAGAAAGAGTCCAATTTCGACCTCAAAGTAGTTGTCTTTGGACACCCCTTCTACCCTCTTTCCTCTCCCAGAGCATTAGATATGAGGTCATGAGAGTGAAGGGGGAAAGAGTCCTGGACTTATTGTTGGGGGAACAGAGTTCCAACTCTGCTACCTAACTAGTTCTCCTTTTGTGAGTTAAAGTCTTTGAGCCCCTCTTTCCTAAGCTGCGAAAACAGATGATTTTACCCACTTCATGGTTTTGTTGTAAGCATTAGGTGAGGTGCTGTATGTGAGAGCATTGAATAGAAAGCATGACTAGGGGGTCAGGAGGGGCAAGGGTGACCCTTCCTGTGATCCATACTCATCTGTGGCCACGATAGGGGCCTCTATCCCTTAACCACCAGTAACTGTTGAACAAGGGAAGGATCTAGATATTTATTTACCATCTACTATGTATGCTATAGAATGTTAGTGTTAGCCAGGAAGCTGGGTTCAGAGATGGGCTGCCTGGGTTCAAATCCTAGTTCTAGCTGTGTAATTTTGGGCAAATAATTTGAACTCTCAGAACCCCGTTTCTTTCCTGTGAAGTTGGAGTCGTAATGAGACCTTCCTCAGAGGTTAGCTGTGAGGTAGGAGACAGTCTGTAGGAGTTCACAGTCTGTTGGGAGAGACAGGTTTGTAAACAAGCAATCACAATGCACCACGTGTTGAAGTGCAGTCATGGAGACAGGAATAAAATGCTTTGGTAGCATGGGGAGGGGAGGGGAGGAAGGGGGGACTAACCTGGCATAAAGGTTCAATGAGAGACATGAGACGTGTGTGTGTGTGTGTGTTCATATGTATATATAGACACATACACCTGTTTGGCCAAACAAAACCGTTCCTGTCTTCAGGCCTAAGGATGAAGCTAAACTGGCTCACCAGGTCCTTTATGCCTGGGCTCTGTGATCTCCACACCCCCTTACTCTGCCGCCACTTGCTATTCTCTGTCTTTGGAGGCACTTCCATGACTCTGTTTTTGCACATTCTGTTCCCTGACGTAGAATGCTCTTCCATATCTAAACACCTCCAGAGCTCAACAGAGATAACAAAAATATCCTCAAGAGTGCAAGAATAGCCAAATAAACAATACAAATAATTTCAGCAGTTTAAAGTTAATAAATACCCGTGGTTTACATGCACAGTCTCATCTATGCCTTTTTGGTTTTTCTTCTTCTTTTTTTTTTTTGATACGGAGTTTCCCTTTGTTGCCCAGGCTGGAGTGCAGTGGCGCGATCTCAGCTCACCGCAACCTCCACATCCCGGGTTCAAGCGATTCTTCTGCCTCAGCCTCCTGAGTAGCTGGGATTGCAGGTGCCTGCCACCATGCCCGGCTACCATCTAAGCCTTTTTAAAACTTTAGAAGACAAGTACTGTATTTAACCCAATTTGAAAGTGAGGATTATTGAAGGTAAAATATACTAACTAGCCTTTTGTAAGTCACACAACCGGCCAGTAGCACAGCTAGGATTTTTACCTAGCTCTGGCTAATCCTAGAGTTCACCTCTTAACTTCTGTTGTCTCTCAAAATTAATTCCTTGGGCTGAGCATGGTGGTGCATGCCTGTAATCCCAGCACTTTGGTAGGCCGAGGCAGGCAGACCACATGAGGTCAGGAGTTTGAGACCAGCCTGGCCAACATGGCAAAACCCTGTCTCTACTGAAAATACAAAAATTAGCCAGGCGTGGCGGTACATGCCTATAGTCCCTGCTACTCAGGAGGCTGAGGCAGGAGAATCACTTGAGCCTGGGAGGTGGAGGTTGCAGTGAGCTGAGATTGTACCACTGCACTCCAGCCTGGGTGACAGGGCGAGACTCTGTCTAAAAAAAAGGCCGGGCGCAGTGGCTCACGCCTGTAATTCCAGCACTTTGGGAGGCCAAGGTGGGTGGATCACCTGAGGTCAGGAGTTTGAGACCAGGCTGACCAACATGGAAAAACCCCGTCTCTACTAAAAATATAAAATTAGGCGGGCGTGGTGGCGCATGCCTGTAATCCCAGCTACTCAGGAGACTGAGGCAGGAGAATCATTTCAACCCAGGAGGCAGAGGTTGCGGTGAGCTGAGATTGTGCCATTGCACTCTAGCCTGGGCAACAAGAGCAAAATTCCATCTCAAAAAAATAAAAATAAAAATAAAATTTAACTCCTTAGTAAAGTAATTCTGCAACTTAAATATCAAAAACAAAAATTGTCCTCATATGTAATCTGTTAGTTTTATTGCCTCTCTTATTACAATACCCATCATAATTTTTTTACTTTTATTTTTCTAAATTGCAAAAGTAAAGTTTATTATAGAGAGTTAGAAAATGTAAATAACCAATATAACAAGAGTAAGGAAATTATTATCCAAAATTTCACATTCTAAAGGGGAAAACTCCAATTTTAATCAATAGGGTACATCCTGTATGATTTCATTTATATGATATCCTAGAAAAGGCCAAAACTATAGGGAAAGAAACAGTGGTTGCCAGGATCTGGGCTACAAAAAGCATCAGGGCTAATGGGAATGTCCTATATGTTGATTGTGGTGGTAGTTACATGAGTGTATGTTTTATTAAAATTAATAGAACTGTACACTAAAAATAGTACATTTTATTATATATAAATTATAACTCAATAAACCTGACTGAAAAACATTAACACCTTGCCATATATCTTTCCATTTCCACACTTTTTCCTATGCGTATATATCTTTTTATTTTGCAGAGACGGAGTCTCACTCTGTCACCCAGACTGGAGTGCAGTGGTGTGATCTCAGCTCACTCCAACCTCTGCCTACTGGGTTCAAGCGATTCTCACACCTCAGCCTCCCGAGCAGCTGGGATTACAGGCACTCACCACCACACCTGGCTGATTTTTGTATTTTTAGTAGAGATGGGGTTTTACCATGTTAGCCAGACTGTTCTTGAACTCCTGACCTCAGCCCATCTTGGCCTCCCAAAGTGCTGGGATTACAGGCGTGAGCCACTGCACTCGGCCAGTAAATATATATCTTCTAAAAATAGTTTACACTATATTGTTTTTCATTAAATATACTTTAGTTTTTAAAGCATTTCTAGACTTATAGGAAAATTGCAAAGACAGTACGGGGGTCCCATATTCATTCCACCACATTATTAATGTGTTACATTAGTATGATACATTTGTTACGATTAATGAGCCAATATTGATGCATTGTTAGCTGAAATCTGTAGATTATTGTGATTTCCTTAGTGTTTACCTCATGTTATTTTTCTGTTTTAGAATCCCATCCAGGATACCACATTACTTTTTGTTGTCATATCTCCTTAGAGACCTCTTGGTTGTGACAGTTTCTAGGGTTTCCTGTGTTGATGACTGATATGATTTGGCTCTGTGTCCCCCTCCAAATCTCATCTCGAATTGTAATCCCCGTGTGTTGAGGGAGGGAAGTGATTGGATTATGAGGTCAGTTTCCCCCATGCTGTTCTCATGATATTGAGTGAATTCTCAGGAGATCTGATAGTTTTATAAATGGTAGCTTTTCCTGGACTCTCACACTCACCCCATCCTGCTGCCATGTGAAGGTGCCTTGCTTCCCGTTCGGCCGTGATTGTAAGTTTCCTGAGGCCTCCCCAGCCATGTGGAATTGTGAATCCATTAAACCTCTTTCCTTTATAAATTACCCAGTCTCAGGTATTTCTTTATAGCAGTGTGAAAACAGACTAATTACAGAGAACTTGGAAATTTTGAAGAGTACTGGTCAGGGATATTGTAGGATGCCCCTTTATTGGAATTTACTTTTCTGATGTTTTTCCCATAGTTAGACTGGGGTGATAGGTTTTGGGGAGAAAGACCACAGAGGAAAAGTACCATTTTCATCACATCTATTTTATGTTTTGTAACCTTTTTTTGCTCATATATGTGTCAAAAGCATATTTTTTACTTGATACATATAAATCTGTAGCCTTCTTGATGGTGATAATTGTATTCTGTTGTATGGATGTAGCATATAATCACCTATTACTGGACACTTAGGGATTCACTGTGGCATTTTCACTATTACAACCAATGCTACAATAGATATATTTGTGTGAACATCTTTGCAAATTTGTCCAATAATTATTATTATGTTTAGACACTGGTTCTCACTTTGTCGCCCTGGCTGGAGTGCACTAGTGTGATCAAAGCCCACTGTGGCCTTGAACTGCTGGGCTCAAGTAATCCTCCCTCCTCAGCCTCCCAAGTAGTTGGGCCTACAGGTACACCCCACCATGCCTGGCTACTTTTCAAAATATGTTTTGTAGAGATGGAGTCTTGCTATATTGCCCATGGTGGTCACAATTGTCTGATTGTTTTATTAGATGATTCTTAGTGATGTAGAGTGTCCGAAGCAAACTGCATTCACTTTATTTTTTAAAGGGCTTTTGGTACATAGTACTAAATTTTCCTCCAGAAAAATTGTTACCTATTCAGTGCTCTGTTTCCTCAAATTCTAGCTAATACTGGATATTATTTTTCATTTCAACCTTTGCCAATTGTAGTAGAAAAATGTATTGTGTTGCATTGTATTTAATTGTTTCCCTATTGGTATCTTCTTCCAGATAGTGAGTTCCTAAAGGAAAAAGACTATATTCTATTCATTTTTAGATACACAGAGTCTAAGTTACTGCCTAAAAGAAATAGGCACTCAGCAGAAGGGAGAGAGGGAGCAGGGAGAGAGGGAGGGCCTGAATCCAAGAGCGATTGTGTGATCTGACAAGATAATTCATGCTAAGGAGAGGAAGGGTTTTCACCATCACCAGGTGCAATTGTATCCTTCTGGGCCAATGGCCCATATGTATTATGTAATCTGAAGGGGTGGCACTACTAGTGTGAGCTTCAGACCAGGTAGGAGAGAAATCTACACTAGACCAAAAGAAGGTAAACAGGATCTTAGTGTTTTCCTCATATAGCAAGAACAATAACTAGGGATTTGTTTGGCCAATTCTGAAAGGGAGGATCACCTTACATTCCCTTTAAGCTGTAATGTCATTCATGTATTCTCTAGTACAGCTTTTTGAAACAATTAGGTACATTTGTGATTTTCAGATCTTTTCCTATTTTCCTTCTTCCTGTCAGTACCATCTTATATATGTCACCTTGCGTATTTTCAGTCACGGCTGCCAAAAATTTTATTGTTTTCTCCCTGCACACTTCCCCAATATTTTATTTATACATTTTCTTATAAAACCTTGACTTTCTCTTCTTCTACATGCTTTGAAGCTCTTCCTAAATCTTGATGTCACTTATAAATTTACTATACCAACGAAGTGATAAATGTTACTTTTTCAATTTATCACTGGAAGAATGATAAATTGAAACAGTATGGAAAAGGAATATGTGTTTTTGGCCAGGTGTGGTGGCTCACACCTGTAATCCCAGCACTTTGGGAGGCCAAGGTGGGCAGATCACCTGAGGTCAGGAGTTTGAGACCAGCCTGGCCAACACAGTAAAACCCCATCTCTACTAAAAATACAAAAAATTAGCTGGGTGTGGTGGTGGGTGCCTGTAATTCCAGCTATTTGGGAGGCTAAGGCAGGAGAATCGCATGAACCCAGCGGGTGGAGGTTGCAGTGGGCTGAGATCACGCCATTGCACTCCAGCCTGGGCAACAAGAGTGAAACTCCGTCTTAAAAAAAAAAAAAAAAAAAAAAAGAAGAAAAGAAAAGAAAGGAATATGTATTTTTATATTAAATATTTTAGTTTTATTTTCCAGTTTTGCAAGGTTGATTCATTTAGTAGGGTCTGAAAAAAGAAAAATGTTCTTGGAATGCTGATGGTAATTCAGTAATTGTTAAATTTTTCAATTTTCCATCAGAGATTTTCTCAAGAGGACTTTGTTTAGAGTACACTTCCTATCTAAGAATTCCCATATGTGCTTTACAGAGATTCCACGTCCCTGCCAGTTATCATTTACTCTCTCACTGGAATGTGGGAGTGTCCTTACTATTCTTCCAGTCTGACCTAACAGAGACTAGGCCCCAACTTGTGAGACAGAATTTGTTTCCTGCTAAATAAAGCAACATTTTTTCACAAATTAGCAAAATGATTAAAAAAAAGAGAGCATATTACACACTAGCACACGATAAAGACAAATTCGAAGAGCCAGACATGTTTTTGGAGTAAGAAGTTCTACAGTGTTAAAATTAATTTACCATCTTTTTATGGTCTATAATGAATCTCTCTATTTATTTTTTGTTTATTTTTATTTATTTATTTATTTTGAGACAGAGTCTTGCTCTGTCGTCCAGGCTAGAGTGCAGTGGTGTGATCTCGGCTTACTGCAACCTCTGCCTCCCGGGTTCAAGTGATTCTCCTGCCTCAGCCTCCCGAGTAGCTGGGATTACAGGCACCCACCACCATGCCCAGCTAATTTTTGTATTTTTTAGTAGAGATGGGTTTCACCATCTTAGCCAGCCTGGTCTCGAACTCCTGACCTCATGATCCACCTGCCTCGGCCTCCCAAAGTGCTGGGATTACAGGCATGAGCCACCGTGCCTGGCCTATTTATTTATTTTTTGAGATGGGGTCACACTCTGTCTCCCAGGCTGTAGTGCAGTGGTGAGATCACCGTCGATTTATATTTATTTTATACAAATTAAAAATAAATTTGTTTCTTTGTTTTGCAGCCAGAATAATTGAATTCTTCCGTGTATCCTTTGCCAACTGTCAGTAGTGAAGTTTACAATTTATAATTTCTGGTGAATAGTCTCAATCAAGTTTTAGAAAGATGTGTTATTAGATATGGTGAAAAAAGACACATAGTATTATTCACTAGGGCCATCACTCTTACTCTTTGGTTTGTTTTCTTTTTTTTTTATTTTAAGAGACAGGTCTTGCTCAGTGGTTCAGGCTGGAGTGCAGTGGCATGATCACGGCTCAGTGCAGCTGCAACCTCCTAGGCTCAAGTGATCCTGTCACTTCAGCCTCCTGAGTAGCTGGGACCATAGGTGCTGCCACCATGCCTGGCTAATTTTTTAATTCTTTGTAGAGACAGGGTCTCACTTTGTTGCACAGGCTGGTCTCGAACTCCTGGCCTCAAGCAATGCTCCTGCTTTGGCCTTCCAAAGTGCTGGAATTACTGCGTCCAGGCTATAATGAATCTCTTAATAGCTAAATCTATTAGCAGATGGAAATAATTGATGCTACCTTATTACATAAAATAGAGCATTTATAGGACGGTGATAAAATTAAAGCAAGCATTTCTTAGTGAAACAAACCATTGTTCCTGATTGTTCATCAGGTAATTTATCATAAAATTATTTTTCCTTTATACACATGTGGAGTTATAGACATTTATGTTGAATGCTTTAAAATTGTCTTTAGTTTTCTCTCATATTGCCTTAGTTTGTAGTAATTTAGAGTAATTAGAGTAATATGAGTAATTAGAGTAATTTCTCATATTGTCTTAGTTTGATTACTTATAAATTATTCAGTACTTTCTTTCATTAAAACATTATTAATAATATGATATTTGAAAAGGTAATATTCTTTATTGAAGTTAAATTAGTTTATGTTCTCATAGCACATTTTTTGTTGATCTGAATAAGTTATGTTACTTGGCTAACAATGCCCAGACAACCTTACTATTAACTCTAGCAATCTAGGATGTAGAATTGTGTTGAGATAAGTAGAAGTCAAAAGAAATAAAAGGTTGGAATCAGTGAAGAAATTAAACATCATTTAAATTATCAACGTGTCCACCTGAGACTGTAATTGAGAAGGAAAAAAGAGGATCAGAATTGAGTTTCAAGAAGCAGCCTCTTAATTTTCCTATCTTTAAAGGATCAAACTTGATAAGGAATCTAGAGTGTTTCCTTGACAATCTGAGGGAAGGAACTGTGGGCTCATGGCCTACTATGTCATGCTAAAGTTTAGGCGTTTAATAATCCATTGACAATCATCAGGAATTTAGGTAAACAAAAATGAACATATCTGCCTGGATCCCATTACTTCATTTCAGATCTTAAATCTTTCGTAATAACCAGAACATTACAACAACATTAAGCCTTTCATATATGAAGTAATGTATTTCAGTAGAGGGATTTCCTAGGCTCTTGGTGGAGCAGTATGCAGAATGACTTCAGCCTCCTCTAATGTTTGGATAAAACGAAACCTTCAACTGGAATAAGTTCCACTGCTGTGTAAATCGGTCAAGATTTTTGAAACAACTATATAAGCTCAAGATGGTGGAGGCAAAATCCCCCACATAAAACATTAAGAGAACAATAAGAAGTATTCTCTGCTCCTATACTCTGCTTCCATCATGTCTGTACTCTGCTCAGAAACCTCCTGTCCTGAGCCACAGTGTGGTGCCATATGCCTGGACTCCCACCTGCCTGGGAGGATGAGGTGGGAGAATTGCCTGAGCCAGGAGTTCGAGGCCAGCCTGGGTAATATAGTGAGACCTTGTCTCTAAAAATAAACTTTAAGCAAACAAAAAACACCCTAAAAACTCTCCTGTCCATCCCTCTTTTTTAGAGAAGGATGTCCCCAAATCTGTGCATGGAAGACATGTATTCTATAAGATAGTAACAGATCTTGATGAAAAATAAATGCCTGTGTAGTTTTTCCAAAATATATTTTTAAATCTATATATGTAAGAAAAATTCTAAGCACCTTTAAGATGTAATTAACATGGGATAATGTGTCTTTAAGAAATGAAACTAACTTATGTGCATCAAAAAACCACTTTTAAAAAGTTAGACAATTGGCCAGGCGTGGTGGCTCATGCCTGTAATCCCAGCACTTTGGGAGGCCAAGGCAGGTGGATCACCTGAGGTCAGGAGTTTGAGACCAGCCTGGCCAACGTGGTGAAACCTTGTCTCTACTAAAAATACAAAAATTAGCTGAGCGTAGTGGCACGCGCCTGTAATCCCAGCTACTCGGGAGGCTGAGGCAGGAGAATCGCTTGAGCCCGGGAGGCAGAGGTTGCAGCGAGCCGAGATCATGCCACTGCACTCCAGCCTGGGCGACAGAGTGAGACTCCATCTCAGAAAAAAAAAAAAGTTATAAGAGACAAACACTGTAGAAGATACGTGCTGCACATAAAACTGATAAAATATTGATATCCAGAATATATTAAAAATGCTGGCAAAAAAATATGAGCAGGCAATTAGCAGGGAAGAAGTCAAAATGACCAATAAACACACAAAAGATGTCCAAACTCACTAGTAACTAGGTCAATGCAAATTAAAACTAAAATGAAATACCATGTCTTATACCGGCAAAAAATTAAATCTGATAATGTTAAGTAATGTCAAGGTGAAACAGGACTCACATACCTTGCAGGTGGGAATACAAATAAGTACCACTTTGGAGAGTGGATTGGTAATAACTAGTAAATTAAAGATGTGCCTAATCCACGATACAGTAGTTCCACTTCTAGATAAACGCACATGTTCACAAGGACATATATACAAAAATGTCCATCACATCATTGTTTGTAACAGCCAAAATTGGAAGCAATATACATGTCTAAATGTACCTAAACAGGAGAATGGCTATATTGTGAAATAGTCATTTGTTGATTCAATGAATATTTATTGAGCACCTGCAGTATGCTAGTGCTCTCTGAGTATTAGAAATATATCAGTAAACAAAATACCTGCCCTCGCAGAGCTTATGTGTTATGGATAGGGAAGAGGGAGTGATGGGTGGGTAGACAATTTAAGGCTGGCCACGGTGGCTCATGCCTGTAATCCTAGCACTTTGGGAGGCCAAGGAAGGTAGATTGCTTGAGCTCAGGAGTTGGAGACCAGCCTGGGCAATATGGCAAGACCCCATCTCTACCAAAAACATACAAAAATTAGCCAGGTGTGGTGGTATGCACCTGTAGTCCCAGCTATTTGGGAGGCTGAGGTAGGAGAATCACTGGAACCTGGGAGGTTAAGGCCACAGTGAGTTGAGATCTTTCCACTGCACTCCAGCCTGGGTGACAGAGCCAGACCCTGTCTCAAAAAAAGAAAAATATGACTTATAAGATGGTGACGTGGTATGGAGAAAGAAAAAACAGAAGGAGGAAGAGAGAGTACTTCTCGGTGGTAATGGAAGATCCCACTATGAAGGTGACATCTGAGCAGGACCTGGAGTGGTGAGGGAGCCAGCCACGCAGATAACGGGAAGAGCATTTGGGACCTAGGAAGCTGCACATACAAAGAATTTGAGGCAGGAGGATTCCTGGCATGGTTGAGAAAAAGCAAGGGGGCAGGTGCCTAGAGCCAGGTAGGCCTTAGCCCATTTTGAAGACCGCTGCTGTAATCCATGGGGCAAACATTTATTGAGTACTCACAATATGCCAGGCATCATTCTAAGCTTTTTCTTAATACATATTTTTTCTTTTCTTTTCTTTTCTTTTCACTGCAGCCTTTGCCTCCCAGATTCAAGCAATTCTCCTGCTTCAGCCTCCCGAGTAGCTGGGACTACAGGCATGTGTCACCATGCCCAGCTGATTTTTGTGTTTTTAGTAGAGATGGGGTTTCACCAGGTTGGCTAGGCTGGTCTTGAACTTGTGACCTCAGGTGATCTGCTTGCCTCAGCCTCCCAAAGTACTGGGATTACAGCCGTGAGCCACTGCACCTGGCCCATATTTTTTCATTTAATGCTTATAGTCTTCTTAGGGAGGCAGTATTTAGCCTCATATCATAGATGAGGAAACTGAGTCACAGAGAGAGTAACTCATTCCAGATCAGTATACCGTGGTGTGCTGATTCAAATGCAGCTGACTCCATAGGCAAATCTGTTAGTTACTGGGGAGCTGCCTCTTGCATTTGTTCTCTCTGGAGTGTTCCCCCTATGCCGTTTGTCTTTCCTACCATTCCAGGCTATGCCTGGGGTCACCTACTGGCCCTCTCCACTGTTTGGGTACCCTTCTGTCTTAGTCTGTCTTATGTTGCTACAACACATTACCACAGTCTTGGTAATTTATGATGTACAGAAATTTATTTGGCTCATAGTTCTGGAGGCTGGGAAATCTAGCAGCCTGGTGCCAGCATCTGGTGAAAGCCTTTGTGCTGTCTCCCCCCATGGTGGGAAGTAGAAGAGCAAGAGTGCGCAACAGAGCAAGAGCAGAGGGGGATGAACTAGCCTTTTATTAGGAACCCACTCTGGTGATGATAGCACGAATCCATTCATCCCCTAATCACTTCTTGACACCATCACAATGGCGGTGAAACGTCAACAAGAGTTTTACAGGAGACAGTCAAACCATAGCACCTTCTTCTTGGGAATCTTGGAATAGATGAGGGGGGACAGTCCTTTTCCCTGGCCTCCTTATCTTTTCCATCTCTCCAACACTAGCCCAGCAGGCTGTACAGGCCTATGCAAATTTCCTTGATGAAGAGCTGGAGCAATTTCACAAAGGAATTTCACCACATCAGACTTTCTCTTGAGCGTCAAAAGAGAAGGCAAATTAACTTAGGCCGTTGGCCGGGCACAGTGGCTCACGCCTGTAATCCCAGCACTTTGGGAGGCTGAAGCGGGCAGATCATGAGGTCAGGAGATCAAGACCATCCTGGCCAACATGGTCAAACTCCATCTCTACTAAAAATACAAAAATTAGCCAGGTGTGGTGGCAGGCACCTGTAATCCCAGCTACTCAGGAGGCTGAGGCGGGAGAATTGCTTGAACCTGGGAGGCGGAGGCTGCAATGAGCCGAGATCACGCCACTGCACTCCAGCCTGGGTGACAGAGTGAGACTCCGTCTCAGAAAAAAAAAAAAAAAAAAAAGACTTAGGCCGTTACAGAAAGAGAGTCCCTACTGAATACTTTCACTGTTCTTCATAGAAGAGTGTTAAGATGGCTTGTTTGTACCCCTCCTTTTAAGCACCTCCTTCTGTGGAATCTATTATCTGGGCATAAGCTTCAAACTTGATTAGATTGTTTTAACTCACTAGTTCTTTTTTCCTGATTTGGTGGCAGTAGTGTTTTCCTCTTCCTTCTACCACACGTTTATGATGTTATTCTATTTCTATTATAAATTAAACTTTTGTAGCCACACTCATTCCCCATGAATTTGTGGCTGAAAGAAGCCAATTTTCAAAGAAAATCCTTCTTGGGTTTCTTACATTGTGCCTGAATCCAAATGCAGAGCTCTGAATACTTTAAAGTGAAGCTGAACAATGGCACCAGTAGTTTATAAAGAGCTGGGAAGAAAGTGACAGAAACAAGGCCCAGAGTGGTGTTTATGGTGTGTGCTCCCATTTGAGTGTAAAGATAGTCTCTCTGCAAGGACACCTGAGACACAGAGAGCAGCGGGTCTCTGGGGAGGTGAACTAAGATATTATAGCTCAGGGGTAGGAGAAAGGGAAACTTGCTGTTTACGCTTTTCCTTTTTGTACAATTAGACATTTAGGGTTTTTTGTTTGTCTGTTTTGTTTACTATTGTACACAATACATTTTTCAAAAAAAAAGTAATATAAACTCAAATTAACATTCTGGAAATGAGCTATTGAAAATATTACAGTAATTTTTGGAACAGCCTATTTCAAAAGTACTTAAATATTGCAAAATATGCTTTTTGCTTTTTCCCTTTGCTACAATGAACCTTGTGAAATGCAATTTTTATACTATACAGCAGTGAAAGCAAAATGAAGGAGTAGACCTGAGGTAGTGCCTGATATAAGAACCTGACCCTCAACATTACTGTTAATATCAGGTGGTCACATTATGGAGAAAGAGATCCCCTCCTCATGTAAAAATGTTTTTGCATGTTGTTTTGTATAATAAAAGTGTGAAATGGGTGAGATTTAGCATTATCTTTAATTTGTTCTTACTAAAGTAAGTGTTTTGATTTTTCTGTGGGTTAGGTGTGTTAAAACTGGAGAAAAAACAAATTTTGATCATTTATCTGAGGGGACATTTTTGACTGCTTGCTTTAATCCAGGCAGGCACCGTATCTATTGATCATCTGATGGTGTTTCATCAAGATGTTATACTCAAAAGCTTTTAATTTCCTTTTTTTTTTTTTTCTGAGATGGAATCTCACTCTGTCACCCAGGCTGGAGTGCAGTGGCACAATCTCAGCTCACTGCAACCTCTGCCTCCCGGATTTAAGCGATTCTCCTGCTTCAACCTCCCAAGTAGCTGGGACGACAGGCGCACACCACCATGCCCAGGTAATTTTTGTATTTTTGGTAGAGATGGGGTTTCACTGTGTTAGCCAGGATGGTCTCAGTCTCCTGACCTCGTGATCCACCCGCCTCAGCCTCTCAAAGTGCTGGGATTACAGGCGTGAGCCACCACACCCGGCCAAAGCTTTTAATTTCTAATGGTCCTCCAATAAATACATTATAAAGTTTCAAACCATTCTGGGGTCAGTTAGTTTTGAAAAAGAATAGGGATCAAACTCCCCAGCCCTTCTTATTCTGGCTCCCGTTCACACTTCTTCCTTCTTTTGTGAACCTATTCTTCAGCCAAAATATTCTACTCTTTGTCCCCACTGCACGCGTTACATTTTCCAGGCGTTGTCCTTACACCTTCTCTCACCTGAATACCCCTTCTCCCCCCGTGTTCAACTTTTAAAACTGAATCTCTCCTTTAACGGCCAGAGTAAATCTACCTTTTCCTTTCAGCCTTTCCTGACCATCCTCAGCTGCAGTGACATTAAACTCCACAGAATCTTCATGTACCGTTTATTTATCTTACTTGGTCTTTGTAATTTACTAGGTGAAGTATGCAGAGTGATGGCTGATCATAGTTTATTTGGACTGTCATAACAAAAATAGTATAGACTGAGTGGATTGTAAACAGAAATTTCTTTCTTGCGGTTCTGGAAGCTGGGAAGTCCAACATCAAGGCACTGGCAGATTCAGCCAGTGGTGAGTGCACACCTTCTGTTTCATAGGCATCTTCTTACTGTGTCCTCATATGACAGAAGGAACAAGGGAGCTCTCTGGCTCTCTTTTTATCCCATTCATGAGAGCTTTGCCCTCATGACCTAATCACCTCCCAAAGGCTCCACCTCCTAATACCATCACATTGGGGGATTAGGTTTTGATAAATATATGGATTTTGGGGGATAGAAACATTCAATCTATAGCAGTCCCCAAAGATGTCCACCTCCTGTTTCCCAGAACCTGTGCATATGTTAGCTTACATGGTAAAGAGAAATTAAGGTTGCAGATCAAGCCAGAGTTGCTAATCAGCTGATCTTAAGGTAGGGAGATTATCCTGAATTATCCAAGCTCCCTAATGTAGTCACAAGAGTTCTTAAAACTGTAAGAGGGAGGCAGAAGACAGAATCAGAAAGATGCAGCATGGGGGGCACTCAGCACAACATTGCTGGCTTTGAAGGGGGCCACAAGCCAAGGAATGTGGGTGCCCTCTAGAAGCTGCAAAAGGCAAGGAAAGGCTGGGCACGGTGGCTCACGCCTGTAATCCTAGCACTTTGGGAGGCAGAGGTGGGCAGGATTGCCTGAGGTCAGGAGTTCAAGACCAGCCTGGCCAATGTGGTGAAACCCCATCTCTACTAAAAATACAAAAATTCACTGGGCATGGTGGCGTGTGCCTGTAATCTCAGCTACTTTGGAGGCTGAGGCAGGAGAATCACTTGAACCTGGGAGGCAGGGGTTGCAGTGAGCCGAGATCGTGCCATTGCACTCCAGCCTGGGTGCCAAGAGTGAAACTCCATCTCAAAAAAAAAAAAAAAAAAAAAAAAGAGGCAAGGAAACAGATACCTTCCAAGCCTCCAGAACATATGCAGCCCTGCTGCTTCCTTGATTTTAACCCAATGAGTTTCATTTCAGACTCCTAACCTCCCAAACTGTAAGATAATAAGTGTATTTTGTTTAAGCCACTAAATTTGTGGTTATTTTGTTAACAGAAGCAATAGAAAACTAATATACTAGAATCACCTAGTTATCTTAGATATTTTGACATCATCCTCTTAAGTGATTTTAAATTCTGAGAAGATGGATACCAAGCCTTACGTATCTTTATAGGCCAATATTCTAACAGTGTACTGAGTATAACAAATGTTGCAATCTGATTCTAAGAATCTGGAAGGAGAGGTGAGTGTTAACCCCCTAAGAGTTTGATTGTATACTGATTTTTAAATGTTATGTCTGCTCATACAAGCTACCCAGGTCTGCACATACAAGCTACCCAGGAGGGCAGTCATTCTCAGTTCTAATGGTTCTAATAGTAGCCATAAGGATTTGTACTTGTATTACACAAGACTGCTGAACCAAAGCTGAAGGAAAGGCATGTGGCATGTGTGCAGCTTTATTCAATCCACATTGATGTGCAGGGCTTCAGATTGCTCTTTAAGGATGTGGTGCCATTGCTGCACTGATGTTTGCAAGGCCCATATCTAACATTTACTGCATGCTTATTAAGAACCAAGTATGGTTCAGAGTGCTTGACGTGTATTACATCCCAAAAGGTAGGGTTGTATCATCCCCATTCTGAGGAACCTGAGAGACAGATTAAATTGCCCAGTCACATAGAGCTTGTGAGTAGTGGAGCAGTGATTCAACCCCAGGCAGCCTGTCTTCAGAACCCCAGCTTTGAATTTTAACTTGTGCTCTCCTAGCAGTTTATCATAAATTTTATCAAAATTTTATGCCTCAGGCCTTGTAGTGTTTAGTAAAAGGTCAACAAATGTTCGGTATAGGTGGCTCTTGTTCCCACCTCTTTCAAGTCAGATTTGTTTCCTGATCAGAATTTGGAAAATTTACCCAACTTACATCTCTATGCTTTTCTGCATAATTTGCTCTTTTCAAAAACTACTCCTTTGTGAACATTTGGATTAGAAATTAAATTTGACATGTGGGTTCCCAAAGAGTATGTTTTATTCCATTTGTTAACATTAGATTCTCATTTATATAAAATACATTATATATCTGGTTGGTGAAATTGTGGGTGACTTTTGTGTTCTTTGACCTTTCTTATCCAGATTTTTTAAATGAATGTGAAACTTTTATGATTAAAAATGCTAGGAAAGGGCTGGGAATGGTGGCTCACTGGCTCACACCTGTAATCCCAGTACTTTGGGAGACCAAGGTGGATGGATTGCTTAAGCCCAGGAATTTGAGACCAGCCTGGGCAACATAAGGAAACCTCTTCTGTACAAAAAATACAAAAATTATCCGGGTGTGGTGGTACGCACCTGTAGTCCCAGCTACTCAGGAAGCTGAAGTGGTAGGATTGCTTGAACCAGGGAGGTGGAGGCTGCAGTTAGCTGTGATCGCGTCACTGGACTCCAGCCTAGGCAACAAAGCGAGACTCAGTCTCAAAAAAGAAAAAGAAAAGAAAAGAAAAGAAAAATGCTATTAAAGTGTTAAATCACAAAATGAGTCATACTTTGTAAATTTTGTTTTCCACTTTGCTATACTTTATTTTTTATTTTTATTTTTTATTATTTATTCATTTATTTATTTTTTGAGGCAGAGTCTCACCCTGTCGCCCAGGCTGGAGTGCAGTGGTGCTATCTCAGCTCACTGCAAGCTCCGCCTCCTGGGTTCACACCATTCTGCCTCAGCCTCCCGAGTAGCTGGGACTACAGGTGCCCGCCACCACACCCGGCTACTTTTTTGTATTTTTAGTAGAGACAGGGTTTTACCATGTTAGCCAGGATGGTTTCAGTCTCCTGACCTTGTGATCCGCCCACCTTGGCCTCCCAAAGTGCTAGGATTACAGGCGTGAGCCACCATGCCTGGCCCACTTTGCTATATTTTAAACACATTCCCATCTTATTATACTACTTCAGTGATACTATCCTGTTTTATACGAATATGTCACAATTTCCTTTGCCAATATCTAATCACTTTTGCCCCACATTTAAGTTGTGAGAAACAATTTCACCTTAACATCCTTGTAACTAAATATCTGTGTACTTTTAAAATTTCCTTAAGATCTATTTCTAGACCTGAAAATGCTGTGCCAAAGATTTGTAGGTTTTTAGAGCAGATTTTTATGGCATTTTTAATGTATGCTAAATTCTCTTCCAGAAAGTTTGTACCACATTTTTTTCCCACTAGCAGTGTTTAAGAGGTTAGATTTTCCTCTCCCTTGATAATACCTGATATTTTATTTTTACTTGTGCATCTAAACATTTTCTTGTCAGGTATTTATGTCTTATTAATTACCTGCTTTGAGTTTTTTTACTTTAAAATATTTATTTTTCTTATTAATAGATAAAATCTTGTATATTAAAGATAATAGTCCCCCCACACACTTTTTTTTTTGAGACAGGGTTTCTCTCTGTCACCCAGGCTGGAGTGCAGTGGTGTGATCTCAGCTTACTGCAACCTCAATCTCCTGGGCTCAAATGATCCTCCTGCTTCAGCCTCCCAAGTAGCTGGGACTAAAGGTGTGTGCCACCACGCCTGGCTAATTTTTGTATTTTTAGTAGAGACAGGGTTTCCCTATGTCATCCAGGCTTGTCTCAAACTTGTGAACTCAAGCCATCTGTCTGCCTTGGCTTCCCAAAGTGCTGGAATTATAGGTCTGAGCCACCGTGCCTGGCCTGTTTGTTTTGTTTTTGTTTTTTAAATATTTTCCATAGTTTTAAATTTGCCTTTGTGGCCAGGTGTGGTGGCTCATGCCTGTAATCCAAGCAGTTTGGGAGGCTGAGGCAGGAGGATCGCTTGAGTCCAGGAGTTTGAGATTAGTCTGGGCAACATAATGCGTCCTCATCTCTACTAAAAATAAAAACAAAAAAAATAGCTGGAGGTGGTGGTGTGCACCTGTGATCCCAGCTACTTGGGAGGGAGGCTGAGGCAGGAGGATTGCTTGAACCCCAGAAGGTTGAGGCTACAGTGAGCTATGATCTTGCCACTGCACTCTAGCCTGGGCAATGGAGTGAGACCCTGTCTCAAAAAAAAAAAAAAAAAAAAAGAATTGCCTTTGCATTCTGTTCATGGTAGAGTTTTTTGGTTTATTTGTTTGGCCTTGGATCAGAGAGATGGACTACACATACTTCTTGATTTATGACACACTATTATCACTGTTTCATTTAAGGTGCTGCTGATATGTTATAATTTTTTTTTTTTTTTGTATTTTCCAATATCCTCTTCCAGTTCTATTGTCCTATACCTACTTTCAGTCTTGGGCTCCTGCTCTAGAATGTGATGCCATTAATAACATATCCTTGAACATGTATATATTTTTAAAATATATACATATAAAATATATGTAGATAGTGTTTTATATGTGCAACCTTTACATACTCATGAATTACACTGTGCTATAGATCTTGCTGTATTCTTTTTGTTTTTAGTCAATGGTATCATTTTAAGATGAATTCATGTTTTAGATGTACATGTATAGTATTTCATAATGTGGGATAAACTTCAGCATTTAACTTATTCATTCTAATGATGAACACATAGTTTACCACCAACTCCCGTCAGTGATAGACAACACTGGCCTAAACATCCCTGCATATGCCTAGGCACCTCTGTGTGAGTTTCTTTGGGACAGGGTTCTCAACCATGTTTGTGCTATGACTCCTTTAGCACTCTGCAAAAACCAGATGGATCTTGATGGCTAATGGTGATATATTAAACTTAACCACTTAGTGAACCCTCTTTATAATTGATATCAAAAAAGAAGATGGTTTTTGTTTTTTGTTTTTTGAAATGCAATGTCACTCTTGTTGCTCAGGCTGGAGTGCAGTGGCTTGATCTTGGCTCACTGTAACCTCCGCCTCACAGGTTCCAGTGATTCTCCTGCCTTAGCCTCCTGAGTAGTTGGGATTCCAGGCATGCACCACCACTCCTGGCTAACTTTGTATTTTCTCTTTAGTAGAGATGGGGTTTCACCATGTTGGTCAGGCTGGTCTTGAACTCCCGACCTCAGGTGATCCACCTGCCTCGGCCTCCCAAAGTGCTGGGATAACAGGCATGAGCCACCATGCCCGGCCCGAAAAGAACATGTTTGGAAGATCAAGTTATACATTGTGTGCCAGAGCTTGTATTGATCTTTTCTGTTAAATATAACCATTTAGTAAAACTCTCTCAAAATAACGTTCTTAAAGGCATAAGATAAAATATATAGAATTACAAAAGAAACAACTTATATTAATATACAGTAAATGTTTACCTTATTAATGAATTAAATAACAAGATATCATCACTATGACAATTTCAAAATAGTGATAGCCATAAGTAATAATGTAAAATGAAAATATTTATGATTTCTATTCACAATGTCAGTATTACTGTGGTTTATTGTCTACCTATATAATTAAAGAAAATGCTAAATTTCATTAGCACACATAGCTGTGCCTCTGGAAGGATTTTTCCCTTACTGCTCTCCTTTTGCACCATTCTTGGGTAGAGCTGTGTGTTCCAGCAGTCCGTTCGTGGCTCACAACAACATCCTGAGTGAACCCATCTGACAACCAAGCCTAAGTCATATCTTCCCCCATCAGTTGGTCATAGGTGCAAAGTGAGGCATTGTTGCAATAGAAATAGGAGACATGGGCCTGGGCGCGGCGGCTCATGCCTGTAATCCTAGCACTTTGGGAGGCTGGGGCGGTTGGATCACCTGAGGTCAGGAGTTCGAGACCAGCCTGGCCAACATGGTGAAACCCCGTCTCTAATAAAAATACAAAAATTAGCTGGGCGTGGTGGTGGGCTCCTGTAATCCCAGCTACTTAGGAGGCTGAGGCACAAGAATTGCCTGAACCCAGGAGGCAGAGGTTGCAGTGAGCCGAGATTGCACCATTGCATGATCTGGCCTGGGCAACAGAGTGAAACTCAGTTTAAAAAAGAAAAGAAAAGAAAAGAAAAAGAAATAAGAGACAGTGGAGCTTGGGCCACCTGCTTATGTAATTTGCTTGTGGTCCATGGACATGCTGGACTTTATTTTGTGTGCACCATTTACATTTTATAAGGAATTGCTGCTTCACTCATCTGAATATATAGTTTAATGGCTGTTATATCCATGATGGGTAGCTCTGGTCACACAGTCATTTGGTGTCCCATGTCAGAAGCTCAGTCTCTCTTAGGGCCTAGTAGCACACCTGAAGTTGCTTTCCAAATGACAAACATCAACTTCTCTGCCCCCAGAAGGATCACATTCTGTTAGAATCTGGATTGTAACTCTTCTATTAAAGTTTGCCAGCAACCTACAATATGCTTAAATTATTAAATATCAAGGATACCTCTAACATCATTGATTCATAGTTAGCGTATGACCCAAGTGGCCTAAAACTGCTGATGTGTCTTCTCTTCCTTTTGGACCCACTCAAAGCTGGCAGCCTTCTGAATCACTTAATAAGTGGGTTGGAACAATATTCCCAAATTCAGTATATGCTGAAATCTAAACAGGCCCACCAAGCTCTGTGCCTCTTTCTTATTGGTAGATGTGTAAGGTGCAACAAGTTTTCCTGTTCCTTAGGACTATCCATGACTTCTCAGAATATTGGACCTCCAAAACCTTTGTAGTATTTATCTGCCATCCTCTGGCATACATGGGTCCTACTTGGGCATCCAGAGTGCTTGTCACTTCCTTTTTTTTTTTTTTTTTGAGACAGGGTCTTGCTCTGTCGCCCAGGCTGCAGTGCTGTAGCACGATCATGGCTCACTGCAGCCTCAATCTCCCAGGCTCAAGTGACCTCTCACCTCAGCCTCCCAAGTAGCTGAGATTGCAGGTGCACACAACCATGCCCAGCTAACTTGTCCGTTTTTATTCACCAAGTCTATGTAGTATGATATCATAGTGGACCTGCTTGATTTCCTAGAAAATATTGACATCATCAAGAATTTTTTGGACCGTATTATGAAGAAAGCAGAAGAGTTTATTGACCCTGGGTCAAGATAGTAAAATATACTTCTGACTTTCTCATGTAAAAGTAAAGTTTTTTGATCTTTATAGTGAGATATTGAAAATAACATGTCTGTAAGATCAAGAGCTATACACCATATGCTAGAGCTTGTGTTGATTTTTTTATTCAAGATGCTACATTCAGCCCCTCAACTGCAGTTGAAGCTACCAGGTGGTTAAATTTAATATATCACCATTACTTCAGGTGGCGGCAGGGACTTCAAGGGCTAGGGGAGCTCCTCTGAAGACTGGTCTGTCCCTCTCCTTGCTCTGAGCCCCTGCCTCCAGACCACTTTCCATCACTCATTCATTCATTCATTCATTCATTCATTCATCTGTCCCTGCCACCTGTTCCACATGGCTGGCCCAGCCTCAGAGGAGGGGTGGGAGTGACAGAGGGGGGTACAGACACTGCCAGCAGGGTATGGTCAGGACCTGGTGGAATGAGGAACTGGGGAGGGGCACTCACCTGGGAGGAGAAAGGAAAGGCTCCTTGGAGGAGATGGTCTTAGAGCTGAACCTTGCAAAACTGTGCTCTGACCCACGAAGCCTCCCATGCATGGGTGAGATTTGGGAAAGGAAAATGTGGGACTGTGAAGGCCTCCAAATGCCAGTAAGGAGGGTGTCAGACAGATCTGTGTATCTGGAATATTCCTTAGGGGCTGGCGAGAGGGCTGGACCAGAGGGGAAGACTGAGGGTGGGGAGGCCTTGAAGGAGGATGGGCATGGTCCAGGCCGTAGACAATGGGGCTCAAGTCTAGGCAACTAGGAGGAGCAGATACACAGGGAAGGTACAAAGGCAGGTTTGGGACACATTCACTCTGAGGGGGCTGGACCCTGGGGGCAGGGACCTAGAAGCATCTTATGGACTGAAGACAAAGATGGTCCAGGAAGCATCAGTGTGTGGTGGGGGATGGAGGCACTGAAGCTGGGAGAGAGGATGACGTCTCCCCAGAACACAGTGGAGAACAAGGCCTGAGACTGAGCCCTGGGACTCCTAACATCTCAGAGACAGACAGAGAACACAAGAAAGTGACAAATACTCTGGATGCCCAAGTAGGAGGTGAACCAGGTAAGGGTGGTGTCCTAGCGGTGGAAAAGGGAGAAGCATCAAGGAGCAGTGATGGAGTTCTTGGCATCAAAAGCTGCTGGGATGTGTGAAAGGACAGCCATGCAGATCCCAAAGTCATGAGGGAGGAAAGCTGAGAGTTGGGGCTGGGGACTGAGGGCTTGGCTGCTCTGAGTGAGGTTAAGCAGGGATGGGGAGGGAAGATGGGGACCCTGGTTGGGGGACTGAGGGTGGCTAAAATGAAAATGAAAAAAATATATCACTATTAACCATCATGATCTGTCTGGTATTTGCAGGAGTCATATAGGTAAATTAAACAGGGATGTGATGGAAACCAACACCTCTGCATCCTTTAAATATCTGAGTTGTGCTTATTCCCAAAATTCCTCTTGGGATGTGTTTCTGATTTGCTATCTTGGCACTTTGGTGGCAGGAGGCGTTTTTCAGAGTTATTTTCTAGCTACTCTTACCATAATAACTTACACAATAGGTCAGGGGCTGTAAAAATTTGGCCAACTGGTAAGTGTATCTATTCAAACTTCACATATGAGAACTGGGGATATAGCCACAGAATAGGTTATTTCCTATTCTTCAGGATTCTATTTTGTAGAATTTTTGGACTCACAGTGATATGGCTTCTCTGTGTCCCCACCCAAATCTCATCTTGAATTCCCACGTGTTGTGGGAGGGACTCGGTGGGAGGTAATTGAATCATGGGGGCAGGTCTTTCCCATGCTGTTCTCGTGATAGCGAATAAGTCTCATGAGATTCTTCGGTATTATAAGGGGGAGTTTCCCTGCCCAATCTCTCTCTCTCTGCCTGCCGCCATCCACGTGGAATGTGACTTGCTCCTTCTTGCCTTCTGCCATGATTGTGAGGCCTCCCCAGCCATGTGGAACTGTAAGTCATTAAACCTCTTTCTTTTGTAAATTGCCCAGTCTTGGGAACATCTTCAGCAGCAGCGTGAAAACGGACTAATACGGTAACGAGGACCAGGGCCAGAACTGCATTTATCACCTGGCCTCCATACGTCCTTTCTCTACCCAGTGGTCTATGATGGCATTTTATGTTTGCTTGTTTTGGTGGCAGTTCAGACCCTGTTATGTAACAGTCCTCAAAATGCCTGGAAAATGCCTTTCCCCAGTGTACAGTTTTTTTAGTAAATGGCTGCAAGAGCTTTTGGGGAATGATTGGGGGAATGTTTATGGTATATACTTGAGCAGGTTTTAGATGGTCCTTCCTCAAGGAGACATATACTCCTCTTTAATCACAGGCTGTCACCTATGAACTGGCTAAAAACTGGGTGAGAGACCACAATATTTTTCCACTTTGCAGCCGATGTCAGTCTTCTCTTCAATTGTTTTGTGTTTTATTTTATAAGGTAAATAAGTAACATCCTGATTGATTGGGTATCCATCTGTCTTGCTATTAGGAACAGCATGATCTATTAACCATCACCACAGATGTCTGTAGGTCAAGCCACTCTGATCGCCATTCCAGCCTTGCTATCTATTATAGCAGTGATGTCCGTATTGCCTCTGTTAGCTGCCACTCCCTGGCCTCTGCCATTCCAGAATCTTATTATGTCCATTGATACTAGAAGGCCAGTTTCAAGACTGCATCTCTTCAACATATAGAAGAAATGTGTCATTGAGTTTCTGAAAGATCCCAGTACAAACTTCCTTGGTGCATTTCTTACTGCTTTAGTGAAGCAAATATCTTTCAGGGATTCCTGGGAAATATAATCAGATGGTGGGTTTTCTGATCATATTTAATAAGTGTAATACATATGTTTTTGTTGTAACATTTTCACTGCCATTTGCCTTATTACTCCCTCCTCAATATTCTGCCAAAGTAGTTCTGGCATCTCCACCTCATTTACATAGGACATCAACACGGCCAAGCGTCAAGAGCAGCATATTAGAGTAACTCTGGTGGGATGCAGTGGCTCACATCTATAATTCCAGGAGGATTGCTTGAGTCCAGGAGTTCAAGACCAGCTTGGGCAACATGGCAAGATCCCGTCTCCACAAAAAATAAGAAAATGTTTAGCTGGGTATGGTGGTACACTCCTGTGGTCCCAGCTACTTGGGGGGCTGAGGCAGGAGGGTGGCTTGAGCCCAGGAGATGGAGGTTGAAGTGAGCCGTGATCACGCCTCTGCACTCCAGCCTGGGTGACAGGCTGAGACCCTGTCTCAAAAAAATAAAAATAAAAAATAAGAAAAAAGTATGACTCCATATTTTTTTTCCAGGAGGCTAAACCCCAAGTCACAGGAGAGTGCTCCAGTGTCAACAAGCTTTTCACTTTTTTTTTTTCTTTTTGAGATGGAGTCTCACTCTGTTGCTAGGCTGGAGTGCAGTAACACAATCTCAGCTCACTACAACCTCTGCCTCCCAGGTTCAAGTGATTCTCATGCCTCAGCATGCTGAGGAGCTGGGATTACAGGCGCCCACCACCACGCCCAGCTCATTTTTTTTTTTTTTTGTATTTTTAGTAGAGACAGAATTTCACCATGTTGACCAGACCAGTCTCGAACTCCTCACATCAAATGATCCTCCTGCCTCAGCCTCCCAAAGTGCTGGATTACAGGTGTGAGCCACCACACCTGGCCACCGCACAGATTTATATTTTATCCCCTCATCACTCTCCTGGTTCAATACCCTTGAGATTCACTCTCATACATGTTCATCCATTCTTGCTTCTTATTTTGGTCCTGTAATTGTTTTGATTGTGTAAGCCATTTCCTTCTAGAGTAGGAAATGCATTTTCCCTCTAGACCCTTGCTATTCCTAAGGCAGTGAAGGATGTAGTGGCAGATCTTGGACAGAAAAAAAGCATTGTCTTCCAAGACACCTGACTCAGGTGAGGTTTCTGCAAAGCTTCCAGGGATTGTGGAATTTTCCTCTCTAGCAAGAAGGAGAGTACAGCTCCTTCTGGCAGAAGATTCGGGGGAATTTGTGGGTTCCAGATACCGAGGTTATCTACCCAAATGTCACTATGCCAGCTTTCAGGAAATCACTTTTCCTATCAAGTCCTCAGCTTTGGCATAGAATTTTTTTTTTTTTAGATGGAGCCTCGCTCTTTCACCCAGGCTGGAGTGCAGTGGCACGATCTTGGCTCACTGCAACCTCTGCCTCCCAAGTTCAAGTAATTCTCCTGCCTCAGCCTCCTGAGTAGCTGAGGCTACAGGTGCGTGCCACCACACCCGGCTAATTTTTTTGTATTTTTGCTAGAGATGGGGTTTCACCGTGTTAGCCGGGATGGTCTTGATCTCCCGACCTCATGATCTGCCTGCTTTGGCTTCCCAAAGTGCTGAGATTACAGGCATGAGCCACTGTGCCCAGCCTGGCATAGACTTTGAGGCTATGCATTCAGTCTCCTTTGCAGTTTTGCTGCTCTTACCGTTGAATCCTGGGCCTGATTTTTCAGCATATATTTCTCTACAGCTACAGGAAATGAGGATCATTTTCTTTTCATTTCCCCCACTTTTTTTGTTTATTTAGTTTTTCCCCCAAAGTATAACTCACATGCAGCAAGGTACACACATCTAAATGTAGAGCTTGATATATGTTTATGACATACTTATACACCCTTATAACTACTGCTCAATCAAGTTGCAGACCATTTCCAGCATTTCAGAAGGCTTCTTCATGCCTTCCCACAATCAGCATTTCCCCCACAATGGTATCACTATTTTTCTTCTTTCACCAGAAATTCATTTTCCCTATTTAACCTTACCTAAATGGATTCATGGCTTGTGATCATGATGTCTGGGAGATATGTGCATGTTGTTGTGCAAAGCAGTAGTTCTTTTTTTTTTTCTGAGACAGAGTCTCACTTTGTCACTCAGGCTGGAGTGCAGTGGTGTGATCTTGGCCCACTGCAACCTTCGCCTCCTGGGTTTGAGTGATTCTCCTGCATCAGGCTCCTGAGTAGCTGGGACGACAGGCATGCGCCACCATACCCGGCTAATTTTTGTATTTTTAGTAGAGATGGGGTTTCGCCATGTTGACCAGGCTAGTCTCGAACTCCTGATCTCAAGTGATCCACTCGCCTCGGCCTCCCAAAGAGCTGGGATTACAGGCATGAGCCACTATGCCTGGCCCAAAGCAGCAGTACTTGTTAGTTGCTGTTTAGCATTACACAGTATATTACGACTTATTTATTTATTCTCCTATCGATGGGTATTTGGGCTATTTTCAGTTTGTGCTATTATGATAGAACGACTATGAAAATTCTTCTTTTTTCTTTTTCTGAGACAGGGTCTCTCACTCTATCGACCAGGCTAGAGTGCAGAGGCGTGATCTCGGCTCATCGCAACCTCTGCCTCCCAGGTTCAAGCAATTATCTCACTTCAGCCTCCTGAGTAACCGGGACTACAGGTGCTCGCCACCACACTCGGCTACTTTTTATACTTTTTAGTAGAGACAGGGTTTCACCGTGTTGCCCAGGTTGGTGAAAATTCTTATATACAACTTTTGGTGTATATAAATGCTCATTTGTTCTGGGAGTAGAATTTTTCAGGAGTAGAATTTGCTGAGTCATGTGCATATAATTTTAGATAAAAACTGCCAGTTTTCCAAAGTGGTTGTACTGACTTAAACTCCCCCACCACAACATAAAATGTTCCAGATGCTCCACATCATCGAGTACTTACTTTGGGTTGACAGTCCTTTGAATTTAAGTCATTCTCATGGGAGTGTAATAGCATCAGATTATAGTTTGTGCGTTTCCTTGATGAATAATGACTTAATTGCCTTTTCATATGCATTTTGCCCTTCGTTTATCTTCATTGTGAAAAGAGTTTTGGGTACAGTTTTTTAAAATTGGGCTATGTGGGGTTTTTTTCTTAGTGATTTGTAGGAATTTTTTTATACTGTAGATCTAAGTATTGTGTTGAACTATGTTCCAAGTTTTTGGCTTGCTTTTTAACTCTCCCAGTAGTGTCTTTTGAGGAACAGAAGTTCTTAATGAAGTCCAACTTAACCTTCTCTTATAGCTAGTGCCCTCTGTTCCATTTAATCCCAAGGTCATAAATAGGATCTGTGTTTTCTCCTAGAAGCTTAATTTTTTTACCCTCTACATTTATGTCCATGATCCATCTAGAATTAATTTGGGGGTATAGTGTGAAGTAGAGGTCAAAGCTTGTTTTTTTCACATGGCTATCCAGCACCAATTATCAAAAAGACTGTCTTTTATTTGGAAGTGTCTTTTATTATTATTATTATTATTATTTGAGACAGAGTCTCGCTCTGTCACCCACACTGGAGTACAGTGGCATGGTCTCAGCTCACTGCAACCTCTGCATCCCAGGTTCAAGCGATTCTCCTGCCTCAGCCTCCCGAGTAGCTGTGATTACAGGCAAGCACCACCATGCCCGGCTAATTTTTGTATTTTCAGTAGAGATGGGGTTTTGCCATGTTGGCCAGGATGGTCTCGAACTCCTTACCTCAGGTGATCTGCCTGCCTCGGCCTCCCAAAGTGCTGTGTGAACCACTATGCCAGGCCTCGGAGTATCCACTGCCGTGGAGGACTCTTATTTTTATAGTGGGCAGCTACATAACATGAGTATGTTGATTTCTTTTTTTTTTTTTTTTTTTTTTTGAGACAGAGTCTCACTCTGTCCCCAGGCTGGAGTGCAGCAATGGCACAATCTTGGCTCACTGCAACCTCTGCCTCCCGGGTTCAAGCTATTCTCCTGCCTTAGCCTCCTGAGTAGCTGGGACTACAGGTGCGCACCACTGTCTCCAGCTAATTTTTGTATTTTTAGTAGAGATGAGGTTTCACCATGCTGGCCAGGCTAGTCTTGATTTCCTGACTTCGTGATCCACCTGCCTCGGCCTCCCAAAGTGCTGGGATTACAGGCGTGAGCGACTGCGCCCGGCCGAGTATGTTGATTTCTTTTATCAAGAGTTTAAAAGCAGCTAACCAAAGCCAAGCCATTCTATAATTAATTTTAAAAATAATTTTTATGATGACTGTTGCAACCTCTTCCAGTGCTGGAATACCACATATTCTTTGCCTTCTGCCTCCACCACGTTCCAATCAAATGTAGACAGTGGCAATCAGGGAAGCCATTTTGTGAAGCTACCAGAGAGTATAGCCCCCTCACATGTTACCAGTGATGGATTTCTTTTTGCTGCCTGACCAGTGGGTAATCCAGGTTTAGAATCCTGTCTCGAGGGCATTCTTTCTATGGCCACTTCTGTGGCCACACTTGCTTCTTCTGGGTTTCCCCCAAAGCAGAGCCTGGGCCTAGGGCTGCATGCAGGTGTTTGATTTGGTATGCGATTCCAGGGAGCAGGAGTGAGGGGCCAAGGAAAGTGAAGTCAGGAAGGAGAAAAAGGCAATGCTAGACTGCATTATTGGGTTGGCCCTGTTGCAGGAGATTGGTGTTTATTTCTGCTGACACCTGCAGATCTCTATCTGAGGGACAGAAGAGAAAGCATTCTCCCCACTGGTGGTGAACACTTCTGGGTGCCTCAGTCAGTCCCAGTGGGCTCCTGCATTGTCCTACACCAAGGCACCACTAAAGACCATGGGCAGGAATCAAGAGAGTGTGACCCACTCTCTCTCTCTCTTTTTTTTTTTTTTTTTTTTTTTTTTGAGATTCAGTCATGCTGTGTCACCCAGTTTGGAGTGCAATGGCGCAATCTTGGTTCACTGCAGTCTCTGCCTCTGGATTCCTGGATTCAGGCGATTCTCGTGCCTTGGCCTCCTGAGTAACTGAGACTACAGGCACCCACCACCAAGCCTGGCTAGTTTTTGTGTTTTTAGTAGAGATGGGGTTTTGCCATGTTGACCAGGCTGGTGTGGAACTCCTGACCCCAGGTGATCTGCCTGCCTCGGTCTCCCAAAGTGCTGGGATTACAGGCGTGAGCCAACGCGCCCGGCCTGCCCACTCCTGAGGTGAGATACCGAGAGAGAAAAAGAGTAAAAGTCTATGTGGAATCATTTGCATCACAACCAGATGTGAGAAAGGAGAGGCGCGCAAAAGCTTTCCAATGCGTGTATTGATACATGCAGCTCCTTACACCCAAGGACAACAATGCAGCCAGGTACTGAAGTCAAGTACCTGAAATGCCATAATGTGCTCTCTCCACATCTGCATTTCTCTGTGCATCTGCTTCACTTTTATCTCTCGACAATACAGCTTTCTTTGCTTCACAGGTACAAGATGGGTGGAAAACGACCATTTCATCTCTTTTGGATTTACCTGTTTCCTACTGAATAGAGCAGCTGGACTGAACCAGAGCTCTTTGTTCCAAGTCCAAATACCCTGTAAAGGAAATCTGATTGCTTCAGGTTGGGTCCGGTATCAAGGGCTAGTGGAGTAGAATCATGTCGTTCTAACACAGTTGCTAAGAATCCAGTTCTATGGATTGGGTATAGGGCAGAGTTTTTGTCTCCTGAGCTAACTCCCTTTTGGAGGGGATTGCCTTTTAAGGTATCCACTACATTAACCAAGCTCATCAAAATCTTATTATTTCTATCTTTGGTGTAATGCTGAGAAAGTCTTACTCTACCCCATGATTGTATAAACATTCCTTTTACATTTTCTTCATATATATGTTTATTTAATTAATTAATTTATTTTTTTGAGATAGCATCTTGCTCTGTCACCCAGGCTGGAGTGCAGTGGGATGATCATGGCTCACTGCAACCTCAAGCTCCTAGGCTCAAGTGATCTTCCTGCTTCTGCCTCCTGAGTAGCTAGGATTTCAGGCACCCACCACCACACCAGGCTATTTTTTTAAATCATTTTTTGTAGAGACAGGGTCTTGCTATGTTGCCCAGGCTAGTCTCAAGTCATCCTCATGCATCAGCCTCCCAAAGTGTTGGGATTACAGGCATGAGCCACTGTGCCCAGCCTTCTAATATTTTTATGATTTTTAAAATTTAAATATTTAATCCACCTGGAATCTATTTAGGTACAAATTATGCAATAAGGACCCAGCTTTTGAAAATATGATTAGTTATCTCACCACCAATTATTTAATAATTCATTCTCTTCCCACTGATTTAAAATCCCAAATTTTTTAATATACCAAATTCTTATATATATATATACACGTATACACACATGCATGCACATGGCAGTGTGTGTGTAGTACTGCTTCTGATCTTTTCCTTGCTTGGTTCATTACTGTTTTAAATATATATGTAATGCTTCATAACTAGCTTGAAAACAAATAACTCCCACTGGTTTTAAATTTCTTTAGAGGGCCGGACACTGAGGCTCACACCTGTAATCCCAGCACTTTGGGAAATTGAGGCAGGAGGATCCCTTGAGCTCAGGAGTTCGAGACCAGCCTGGGCAACATGGAGAAACCTTGTCTTTACAAAAAATACAAAACTTAGTTGGGCGTGGTTGCACACCTGTAGTCCCAGCTACTTGCTTGAGCCTGGGAAGTCAAGGCTGCAGTGAGCTATGATCATGCCACTGCACTTCAGCGTGGGTGACAAAGCAAGACCCTGTCTTAAAAAAATTAAAAAAATTCCTTTAGAGGAACAACTGATTACACACACACACACACACACACACACACACACATAATCTAGCAGTTTCTTGCATACTAGATAATGATAACAATTACAGTTTATATATAAGAATATATACGCATGATTAAATTTAAGATATATTGCTTTATAGCTTTCATAAATTGCATATCATCAGGAAAAGATTATATCAATATATTGATACATGTTTCTGTGTGATAGTTTCCGTGGTAACCAGTTATCTTTTATTATTGTTTTAAGTAATTTCCCTTCCTAAGAGAGGATTACACATATCTCTGCCCATAATAACTCACAGTGCCTTTGATATGGTCTGGCTGTGTCCCCACCCAAATCTCATCTTGAATTGTACTCCCATAATTCCCATGTGTTGTGGGAGGGACCAGGTGGGAGATAATTTGAATCATGGGGGTGGCTTCCCCCATGCTGTTCTCATGGTAGTGAATAAGTCTCATGAGATCTGATGGTTTTATCAGGGGTTTCTGATGCTTTTGCATCTTCCTCATTTTCTCTTGCCATCGCCATGTAAGAAGTGCCTTTCACCTTCCGCCATGACTCTGAGGCCTCCCCAGCCAAACTGTAAGTCCAATTAAACCTCTTTTTCTTCCCAATCTCAGGCATGTCTTTATCAGCAGCATGAAAAAGGACTAGTACAGTAAATTGGTACCAGTAGAGTGGGGCATTGCTGAAAAGATACCTGAAAATGTGGAAGCAACTTTGGAACTGGGTAACAGGCAGAGGTTGGAACAGTTTGGAGGGCTCAGAAGAAGACAGGAAAATGTGGGAAAGTTTGGAACTTCCTAGAGACTTGTTGAATGGCTTTGACCGAAAGCCTGAAGCAGCGTGGACAATAAGGTCCAGGCTGAGGTGGTCTCAGATGGAGATGAGGAATTTGTTGGGAACTGGAGTAAAGATGACTCTTGTTATGTTTTAGCAGAGACTGGTGGCATTTTGCCCCTGCCCTAGAGATTTGAGGAATTTTCAACTTGAGAGAGATGATTTAGGGTATCTGGAGGAAGAAATTTCTTTCTTTCTTTCTTTTTTTTTTTTTTTCCGAGATGGAGTCTTGCTCTGTCACCGAGGCTGGAGTGCAGTGGCACGATCTCAGCTCACTGCAACCTCCGCCTGCCGGGTTTAAGCAATTCTCCTACCTCAGCCTCCAGAGTAGCTGGGATTACGGGTGTGTGCCATCACACCCAGCTAATTTTTGTATTTTTAGTAGAGATGGGGTTTCACCATGTTGGCCAGGCTGGTCTCGAGCCCCTGACATCAGGTGATCCTCCTGCCTCAGCCTCCCAAAGTGCTGGTATTACGGGCATGAGCCACCGCACTGGCAGAGGAAGAAATTTCTAAGCAGCAAAGCATTATTCAAGAGGTGACTTGAGTGCTGTTAAAGGCATTCAGTTTTATAAGGGAAGCAGAGCATAAACGTTTGGAAAATTTGCAGCCTGACAATGTGATAGAAAAGAAAAACCCATTTTCTGAGGAGAAATTCAAGCTGGCTGCAGAAATTTGCACAAGTAAGGAGGAACTGAATATTAAGCCCCAAGACAATGGAGAAAATGTCTCCAGGGCATGTTGGAGGTCTTCACGGCATCCCCTCCTATCACAGGCCTAGAGGCCTAGGAGAAAATGGTTTTGTTGACCAGGCCCGGGTCCCTGTGCTGTGTGTAGCCCAGGGACTTGGTGCCCTGTGTCCCAGCTGCTCCACCTGTGGCTGAAAGGGGCCAACATAGAGTTTGGGCCGTGGCTTCAGAGGGTGCAAGCCCCAATCCTTGGCAGCTTCCATGTGGTGTTGAGTCTGCGAGTCAAGAATTGGGGTTTGGGAACCTCCGTGTCGATTTCAGAAAATGTATGGAAACACCTGGATGCCCAGGCAGAAGTTTGCTGCAGGGGCGTTGCCCTGATGGAGAACCTCTGCTAGGACAGTGCAGAAGGGAAATGTGGGGTCAGAGCCCCCACATAGAGTCCCTACTGGGACACCACCTAGTGGAGCCTTGAGAAGAGGGCCACCGTCCTCTAGACCCCAGAATGGTAGATCCACCAACAGCTTGCACTGTGCGCCTGGAAAAGCCACAGACACTCAACACCAGCCTGTGAAAGCAACTGGAGGAAGGGAGGCTGTACCCTGCAAAGCCATAGGGGTGGAGCTGCCCAAGACCATGGGAACCCCCCTCTTGCATCAGTATGATTTGGATGTGAGACCTGGAGTCAAAGGAGATCATTTTGGAACTTTAAAATTTGACTGCCACTGGATTTCGGATTTGCACGGGCCCTGTAACCCCTTTGTTTTGTCCAATTTCTCCCATTTGGAATGGCTGTATTTACCCAATACCAGTACACCCATTGTATCTAGAAAGTAACTAGCTTGCTTTTGATTTTACAGGCTCATAGGCGAAAGGGACTTGCCTTGTCTCAGATGAGACTTTGGACTGTGGACTTTTGGGTTAATGCTGAAATGAGTTAAGACTTTGACGGACAGTTGGGAAGGTATGATTGGTTTTGAAATGTGAGAACGTGAGATTTGGAGGGGCCAGGGGTGGAATGATATGGTTTGGCTGTGTCCCCACCCAAATCTCGTCTTGAATTGTATTCCCATAATTCCCACATGTTGTGGGAGGGACCCGGTGGGAGATAATTTGAATCATGGTCGGGGGGTCTTTATCAGCAGCGTGAAAACGGGCTAATACAACCTTCTATGGAAAAAGTACACATTCCTGCTCCATTGATGTTGGTCTTCGACATGTGGCTTGTTTTGGCCAATGGCAGATGAGTGGATGTGACTTACATTATGTTGAAGTAAAAGTGTTGATCGTTCTTGTGTGTTTTTGCCAACTCTATCCTCTTTTCCTTGTGCCCTGAGAATGGCACATCTCAGATATTGAAGAAGACACATGGAGCAGAAGAATTGCCATCAACCCATGGCTAATGAGCAACATGAATGAGATATAATCCTTCATTGTTTTAAACTGTGGTGATTTGGGGGTTGTTACTGCAGCCTTCCTAGTAAACGCTGATGAGGACACCTGGCATGCTCACTGTTGACAGTCACATTTTGACTGCAATTATCATTTGGCTCAATCTGGCTGACATAGCTATCTTTTATAATAACCCAACACAGTTCTTTAACTCAATACTTTTTATAAATATGGCAAAAAAAGATTAATTAGAATAACTGAGACCTCAATGGGCATACAGCACATAAATTTTACTCAACAGTTATCTTAAATATAGTCAAGCTGGCCAGGCGCGGTGGCTCACGCCTGTAATCCCAGCACTTTGGGAGGCCGAGGCAGGCAGATCTGAGGTCTGGAGTTTGAGATCAGCCTGACCAACATGGAGAAACCCCATCTCTACTAAAAATACAAAATTAGCCGGGTGTGGTGGTGCATCCCAGCTACTCAGGAGGCTGAGGCAGGAGAACTGTTTGAACCCAGGACACGGAGGTTGCGGTGAGCTGAGATCACACCATTGCACTCTAGCCTGGGCAACGAGAGCGAAACTCCCTCTCAAACACACACACACCCATATATATAGTCAAGCTGTTAAGCTCTTCAGATTGTAAGTAAAAGAGACATCCTTCAGCAAGATCTAGCAATGGTGATTATTATAAATATATATTTGGCAAAAAGAGACACAGAATCTCAAAGAAACTAAAGACCAACAGATATCTTCAGAATCTGTATTGATTCCATGGCAGCTAAGGGACAGTGCATTATCCTTGTCATTTGAGTGGTGTGGTATTATTAACATGACTCTGATACTCTTGATCTCTGCTCCTCTTAGTGTCCTTTTGCTTCTCTTTCTGCTACCAGCTGACTTCCTTGTGGTTTATTCCACACCATTTCCCTTCCTCAAAGCTTCTGCTGTAACTACCATTTATGATTTTTCGTACTTTTATCTTGCTCATAAGTTTGGTTTGCTCCAGGCTCCTCCTGCCCCTTCCCTTCTTCTAGGATATCTTTTAAACTTCAACTCCCACTATTAGTTACCCCATTTCAAATTCCTGAGAGTACGATTTTATTGAACCCAGCTCTAGTGGGTTAAATGTCTCTCCCTCCAATATTCGTGTCCACTGGGAACCTCAGAATGTGACCTTATTTGAAATAATGTGGGGATTTTTTGTTTTGTTTTGTTTGTTTGTTTTGAGACAGTCTCGCTCTGTCACCCCGGCTGGAATGCAGTGGCGAGATCACGGCTCACTGAAGCCTCGACCTCCTGGGCTCAGGCAATCCTCCCACCTCAGCCTCCCGAGTAGCTGGGACTATAGGCACATGCCATGACACCCGGCTTATTTTTGTATTTTTTTGTAGAGATGGAATCTCACTATGTTGCCCAGGCTGGTCTTGAACTCCTGGGCTCAAGCAGTCCTCCTGCTTCGGCCTCCCAATGTGCTGGGATTATAGGTGTGAGCCACTGTACCCAGCCTAAAACCCAATCTTTATTGCATCTCTTTCTGCTAACCAACTGGCTTCCTTACAATAAATAATTTAATTTATTACAATAAATATTTATTGATTGACATACATTATTTTCTTCTTTAGTAATTATTATTACTGATTAACAGATAGTAATTTGAGCCTGAAAATAGTGGGTTGTATAAGAACAGGCAGTAGGATAAGTTTGGCCCGTGGGCCATAGTTTGCCAACTCCTGCTGTAGAAGAGAGTTGCTGTTGCTTGTTCACCAAAAATAAATCTTATTTTCCTGAGAGGACCCTAATTTCCTTCTGGGAACCTTTCTCCTAGCCCCACCTGTCATTGAAAATGATCAGTGTGCACACTTCCAGTAATGCCACAGAAGCATGAGGCCCTGGCTACAGTGATTGGTTCCATCTGAGTGAATATTACAGTTGCATGGGGTCTACTTTTTCTTTTTTGAGACAGCGTCTTTCTCTGTCGCCCAGCCTGGAGTGCAGTGGTGAGATCATAGCTCACTGTAGCCTCGACCTCCAAAGCTCAAGCAATCCTCCCACCTCAGCCTCCCGAGCAGCTGGGACCACAGACACATGCCACCATACCTGGCTAATTTTTAAAAGTTTGGGTAGAGATAAGGTCTCTCTAGGTTGCCCAGGCTCGTCTCAAATTCCTGGGCTTAAGCGATCCAACTGCCTTGCCCTCCCAAAGTGCTGAGATGACAGGCTGAGCCACCACACACCCTGCCTCATTTTTCTTTTTCCACAGGAACCTGTGGTGATAAGGAAGATGTGAGCCTGGAGATACAGAAGCTACCACATGAATGTTAAAAATGAAGCTGACACAGCAAAAGGCAGTGCCAAGGAACTAAAAGAAAACAAATTTTGATTACATTTTTGGAGTTCCTGGGTCAAGCAGTTCATGACACTGAGGCTTTTCCGCTACATGAATAAGTACTTTTTCTTCCCCGTTAAAGTGGGTTTGTGCTGGCTTCTCTATCACTCACAACAACTGGATACTAACTGAGGCAACACTTCCTACCTCTTACACACATTACACCCATAAAACAGAAACAACATCTAAAATTAGATTTCAACACCACCACCAAGCAGAAAAGTTCAAATCAACAAGTTATGGATAATGTTTTATTGAAACTACATCTCTCCTCCCAATGTGAGTATGGTGTTGGCCAATATGTTGCGTGTTGATTCTGCTTGCCTTTGTGTCCTACATATAGGATGTGTGCTGTGTGATGAATCGTTTCTTCATTATTTTTCTCAGCTTGCATGGTTGCCTCACCTCCATTCACAGAGCTCACTGTGACAGCATTCAACCTTGTCTTGGTACAAGTGTGTAATTTACATAATAGTCGCCTCTGTACTTTCCTCAGTAACTTAAACAAAGAAGACCATCACTCACTGTGCTTGCCTTTCAAATTAGATTTGATATCAAATTAAAGTCTCATTTTATTAAATTTCTGAAGCCAAAGTCTTTGACCTATGAAAGTATGTTTCAATTATGAATGGAAAAGAGAAGCTTTGTGTTATTAACAGGAAAAGAATTCAAGTGTGATGATTGTGTCAATGCCATTGGGACATGCCAGTACTCAGTAACTCAACAGACAAGCCTACTAGACCTGCTTTACTCATTTGTGGCGCTGTTTCTTCACTTTCTACTGACTCCCACCTGTGTTTCATAATTCTCTACATTGATATGGTTTATTACTTCTCATAGGGATCTTAAACTAATTGTGCAACTCGTTAGAGTCTCTTTATATAAAATACATAGTCTTCATACTATTAGAATGTTACAATCTGGACCTATCAATGTGAACAAGTGAAAAAATGTGCTGTTTATTTTAACCGGCAGTGGTGTTTTAGTTAGCTATTTATCTCCTTATCTCCCAAATCTCAAAAACACTCAGTAGTTTACAACATGAAGCTTTTTTTTTTTTTTTGCTTACAGGTCTGTGGGTCAGCTGGGATAACTCTGCTTCAGGCTGTGGGTCATCTTGGCTTGGCGGACTTCAGGTTAAACATAAGACTGTGTGTCTCATTCTGGGGCCCAGACTGAAGGGATAGCAGCTAACTGGTGCATGCTGTCTTCATGGCAATCACAGGGGTGCGAGAGGCGGAGCTGAAGGACGCAAGCACATTTAAGTCTTTTGCGTGTGTCATGTTCAGTGACATTCCATGTCCAGAGCCAGCTACATGGGTGGATCATGAATAGAGGGGAGAAATACACCCCACCCACTTCAGTGAGCTTTAGGTTTACATGACTGAGGGATGGAGGGAAGAATTTTGGACAATAATCTCATCTAGTACATATGGCTTCAATTTGTATGAACCCTATCTCTACTCCTCCAACCCTCTGATCTCAACTGCTATTGCTAATATGCCCTGTGGGAGCAAGAGGGCTTTCTATAACTAGGCTGAATTTTAAAGGAAGAGAATGACTTCCAGATAGCTTATTGGCTATCAATCTAGGAGCTCTTACAGCTGAGAAACATTTTGACCCAACCCTCTGGCTTCTTCGTTGATTTATTTTTCTGATAAAATTCATGTTTTTAAATATTAAGCTTTAAGAAGTACATGTGTTTTAATGCAGTAAAAAATAAAGCATATATGATTCAATCATTTGTAAATATACAATACAACTAGTAAGAAATGAGGGGTCTCATTCACACCCAGATTTATAGGACCCAGCACTATGTGCTGGGTATATAATAGAAGCTCAGTAAGTATGTGTTGATTGAAGTACCTTTTCTTGTTTACTAATGATTATTATTAACAGATAATAATTTGGGCCTGAAATAGACATTTCCTTTTTTAATATAATTATATATATGTGCATATATATATCATCAATATCCTCTGACTTTATTAGTGACTGTTAACCACGTCGAAAAAAGTAAAGGTGTTTATTATGCATGCATAGAAAAATGATATGTTTGTGTTTGCTCTTTTTAGGACCAAGAAAAAAGTATTGGTTGCTGTTTTCTCAGTTTTGGTTTTTTTAAAAATAAATTTTACCGTGTGTATTTGAGTTTTACAACATCAACATCATGTTATGAGATACATATAGATAGTAACATGATTACTATATTCTCAGTTTTGTTTTAAAAGAATACTTGTTTATATATCCTTTTGATGTGGTAAGAGACCTTAGGAGAATATCTAAATGGATAATTAGAAATATGTGTCAATACAAGCAAAATCAAATTTTCAAGATTGTAAGTATCAGCCAATAAAAATGCCAGTTAAAATTACTTTTAAACAGCATTTAAAATTAAAATTATTTATGATATAGATATAAAAGATATAATTTTTTTATAGAAATCAAAAAATTGTTTTCTTTATAGAAGGAAATAAACTAATTCCTAGAGTTGATTTTATGAAAACTGAATGCATCATAAAACAAAAATAACTTAATTGAAAGGTAGTTTGCTTTGTGTCATAGGTCATCTGTTTAGAAGAGCAGTACTAAAGTAACTAAATGCCTTCTTGGGCTTCCTTCAATGATTCTGAAGTTTCAGGCTATTTCCTTTGCTTTCTTCTAGGAAACATTTATTATGGCTTAAATATGCACTAATGTTTCAAGTTATAATCATCTTGCCAGATATACTTATGGCATAAAGACAGGAAGGAAACTAATACTCATGAAGGGTCTATTATGTATCTCTGGTAAGGTGTTAAAGCAACACCTTGTTGAGATGAGAAATATTCCCATTTCGGAAGAGCGAAAACTAGGCTTAGAAAGTTGAAATGACAGAGTCTTTTCTTACTCCAAAATCATGTGCTTTGGCATGAGCCAAAACCTGAGAAAACTGTCCATGGGATAGTGTAGTAAACTGGTATGAACTCCCCTTGCAAGTTCAATAATTGCAGTGTAGTAAAATCAAGCTTTGTTTAGAGATAAACAAACGACTCTATGCATATGTTTTGCAATAGACAAATCACAATAGTCCAAAGTCCTACAGTGATATTCTCCAATGCCACAGAAGAGGCCCTGAGGAGCAGTTCAAATGTGGATCTACCCGCTAAATGCTCCCCAGGCATGGGCGGCTCCTCCTGGCTGGAATTTCTCTTGTGGTTATTCCTGCAGTGTCTGCAGCACTGACCTTATTCCTGGCCTCAAAATCCACTTCCTCTTCTAGTGAATATCTTGTTTTTCTCATGCTTCCTGACCCACTTTCCTAGTCTAGTGACACCTCTAGACATTTTTCTTCAACATTTCTTGATTTGTAAGAATGCTTCCAAACTCCTACACCAGGTAGGAGTTACCTCTTTTATCAAATACTTTTCCCTTATCTTATCAATGACAAACATTTAGCAAGTATTTGTTGCCTTCACAGTCTACTTCTAATCTGTGCATCCTGTCCTCAAATAATTTATAATCAACCTAAGGAGAAAAGCTATTCCCATAAAAATAATGAGATCTGAACATAAGAATAAGTTGTGTTACAAGACTTCACAGGAGGGGCCAGGCGCGGTGGCTCACACCTGTAATTCCAGCACTTCGGGAGGCTGAGGCAGGTGGATCACCTGAGGTCACAGCAGCCTGGCCAACATGGTGAAACCCCATCTCTACTAAAAATATAAAAATTAGCCGGGCATGGTGGCGGGCACCTGTAATCCCAGCTACTCGGAAGGCTGAGACAGGAGAATCGCTTGAACCCGGGAGGTGGAGGTAGCAATAAGCCGAGATCGTGCCACTGCATTCTAGCCTGAGCAACAAAGCAAGACTCTGTCTCAAAAAAAAAAAAAAAAAAAAAAAAAAAAAAGACTTCATAGGAGGGAAGGATGAACATGTACTGAGGAAGTTGAAAGTAGATGGAGCCTTGAAAGCATATGTTGACCACAGCACCCTCCCCACCACCGTGTCCCCATAATCTAACATCTTGCACTGGCCAGCATTAAAGGACACATCAAAGATGTCAGGAACACAGGAACACAATGAGGCCATCATTCTGGAGGAACAAAGGCATCAACACACTCTTTCTCTTGTGCTGAGTCATCTTCCCTCTCATAAAGTTCCCCGCAGAGCTTTAAGAGGGTTTGTTTTCTCTTTGGACTGTGACTTTACTCTCTAAGCCCCGAGCTTATGAGAAAAGATGCCCTGACTTTGCTCTGAGCGTAAAGGGAAGACATACTTGTGGTTTCTACCTTGTCTAGCCCAGCTCACAGAGTAGATGAATATCTGGCAGAAACTTTGGTCCTAGGAATAATAAATGTGCATTTCCCTGGAAAGGGCTCTGCGTCATGTCTCTCTAGAGACTTTTATGCTATGCCAAGACAGTATAGCAATGGTAAATGACTAAGGGCTTGGGGTTTGAAGTCAACAGACCTGTTACATGTCTCCGAGATGGTTGCGGTCAGTATAGCCTTGAGAGTTGAGAGAGCCCCAGAGGCCTTCAACAGAGCTAATAGCAGAATTTGGAAAAATACCAGATTATTGTTCTACTGCCCTAGAATAAGTTAGCAGACCTTGGTGCTCAGGATACCTGGGATCTGAGACTTTCTGTGTTGCTATGTGGTTCACACATGTTCATGTGAACAATCACCTGGTGAGGTAGTAACTTTATTTTTACAAAGTAGATGAGTTAATTTGCCCACATTTATGAAACTATTATGTGACTGATTGATTAAATACTTTTGGGGATGTGAATGTAAGTTCATGGTTGTACTAGTTTTTAATTAATGCAATTAAAGAATTAGCAACCTGAAAGTCAAATGAATAGTTCGTTTGCTCCACTGTTCTAATTTACTAATCCAAGTAAACTTTAAAGTGTATGGGGATGTTGCTGAATAAATGTGTTGCCCCTCCCAAGTCATATATTTGCATTTATTACTGGCAGTAGGATGTATCTTAATCCAGTTATTAATTTTTAAAAGAAAATCAGTATAAACTTGCTGCAGTGAAATCTTACTCCAAAGTCCCTTAAATATAACTGCATGATGGCTCTATGAGGTCTTTTTTCCCTCCATATCTGTGGGGTTTTTTTCCCTGAGTTAGCCCCTGGGTGACCCCACCCTATGCCCTAAATTATACAATTCTACGTGTGATGACCAACTACTAACTTAATCCCAGGGGCATGAGAACTTTGATCTGGCTGGTGTACAGAGGCCTTAAAATACCCACAGATGGATATCGGGCCCTTTCATGGCAGGTAAACCCTGCCTGTAGTTCAAAAGTCTCTTCTATTTTGAGGAAAGCAGTTGAATAAAGATAGTAGTAACTTTTCTGTAGTTTATAATACCATTAAGTAATTTTAATTACAAAACTTAGAAATAATCTAGAACTGTCTCCAAAATGTATGTTGTAAATTTAGGAGGAAAGGGGTGGGGCAGGGAGTGGTAGAGCTTGGAAAAATCCCCATATTTGGTTCTAAGAGATGCACATATTTATTTACTTCATCTACTGCACCCCCAGTGTGAAAAACATTGTGTAATTGTAGGGCCAAGCACGGTGGCTCACGCCTGTAATCCAGCACTTTGGGAGGCTGAGGCGGGTGGATAACTTGAGGTTAGGAGTTCGAGACCAACCTGGCCAACATGGTGAAACCCCATCTCTACAAAAAATACAAATATTAGCTGGGCATGGTGGTGCACACCAGTAATCCCAGCTACTCGGGAGGCTGAGGCGGGAGAATCACTTGAACCCTGGTGGCAGAGTTTGCAGTGAGCCAAGATCGTGTCATTGCACTCCAGCCTGGGCAACAGAGTCAAACTGTCTCAAAAAAAACAAAACAAACAAAAAGAAAAACATTATGTAATTGTTATGCTGTGATATTTCAACTTAGTAGTGAAGAATGTTTTTTACCTTCTTTAGGAAAAGAAAACTGAAAAGATATTATGTATCCACATTACAATTTCATTGATATTCTCTTAAAATTATATACATCAGCCTTCTGTATTCATGAGTACTACACCCGTGGATTCAATCAACTGCAGATAAAAAAACTTTTAAAATTACCTCTGTACTGAACATGTAACAGACTTTTTTCCTTGTCATTATTCCCTAAACAGTTCAGTATAATGACTATTTACATAGAATTTCCATTGTATTAGGTATTATAAGTAATGGTATTATAAGATGATTTAAAGTACACGGGGAGGATGTGTGTAGGTTATTTGCAAATAATACCATGCCATTTTATATTAGGGTCTTGAGCATCCCTGAATTTAGATATCAGTGGGGGGGTCCTAGGACAAATCTTCCACAGGTACTGAAGGATGACTGTATTCATTCTACGTGTCAATAAAAAATTTCAAAACTGTTAGCTTTGTTTTTTCATTAGAGTTGATTTTGGTAATAAGTACAGGAAAGAAAAATTCACATTTCACACCATGTAAATCAAGTTTCTCAGGCATTCCTAGTGCAATCTGATGAAAACATCTTTCCTTAAGGTGCTTTATAGTCTCTGGAAAAATAAATTGCTAATTTTTTTAGTGACAGGTTATTGCTCTGTCATCCAAGCTGGGAGTGCAGTGGTGCAATCATAGCTTACTGCAGTCTTGACTTCCTGGGCTCAAGTGATCCCACTGCCTCAGCCTCCTGAGTAGCTAGGCTCATGCCACCGCACCGACTAATTTTTTTTTTTTTAGAGACAAGCTGCCATTATGTTGCCCAGGCTTAGTCTCCTGTCTTCAAGTGATCCTCCAACCTCGGCCTTCCAAAGCTCTGGGATTTACAGGTATGAGCCACTGTGCCCAGCCTACTTTTATCAGTTATAAATGTGTTTGCCTGCAAGCAACTGAAGACCCAAGAAAGGTAGGTTTATTTATTTATATTTTATTTTATTTTATTTTCTGAGATGGAGTCTTGCTCTTGTCACCCAGGCTGGAGTGCAATGGTGTGATCTTGGCTCACCGCAACCTCGGCTCACTGCAACCTCCTCCTCCTCCCAGGTTCAAGTGATTCTTCTGCCTCAGCCTCCCGAGTAGCTGGGATTACGGGTGCCTGCCACCACGCCCAGCTAATTTTTGTATTTTTAGTAGAGATGGGGTTTCATCATGTTGGCCAGGCTGGTCTCAAACTCCTGACCTCAGGTGATCCACCCGCCTCGACCTCCCAAAGTGCTGGAATTACAGGCTTGAGCTACTGCACCTGGCCAGAAAGGTAGGTTTAAATAAGTAAGGAGTATATTTGCCTCAAGTGACAAAGATATCTAGAGACAAGTTTCCAGGCCTGAGATGGTGGCTCAACCATGTCTTCATGTGGCTCTCATTTGTGTGAAAAATAGTTTCACTTCAGGCATGTTGTCAGTGTCCCAAGTGGGAAGAAAGAGGAAGAAGAAGGTGAAAAGTGTGGTGGAAGTTGCCAGCTCAACCTTTATTTGATTTTTTGTTTTGTTTTGTTTTGGAGACAGGTTCTTGTTCTGTCACTCAGGCTGGAGTGCAGTGGTGCTATCATGGCTCACTGCAGCCTTGACGTCCCAGGCTCTCACAATCCTCTCACCTCAGCCTTTCAAGTAGCTGGGACCATAGGCTTGCACCACCATGCCCGGCTAACTTTTAAATGTTTTTGTAGAGACGGGTTCTCTCTATGTTGCCTAGGCTGGTCTTAAACTCCTGTGTTCATGTGATCCTCCTGCCTCGGCCTCTCAAAGTGCTGAGATTACACGTGTGAGCCACGGGGCCCAGCCTGCCCAGCCTTTAAAATAGCATTGCTAAGAAGCCTCAAGCAGAGACTTCTGTTTATACTTCATTGGGCAGAACTGGGCCATATGGCTATTCTACCTCCATCACATGGAGTGTAGGAAAGCAAGTGTCTCACTTTGCAACCTGCATATGTGTAGAGGAGGCTGGTTGAAAGGCAGTGAAGTGGGTGGTCAGAAAGCCAGCTCTTAATATGCCATCACTAATGTGGGATTCTTCTCTTACTGATTTCTTGTCATGTGGAATTACTTTAAACAAACAAAAAGTTTTCAGTTCAGAAGTTCTAGTTTAGGAATGCAATGTCCTCACCACTTATTTCCTCTTTTAAATGATAGATTTGGGCTGTCTTGTCTTGAAATAGCTACTTATTGTAGCTTGTGTTTTGAGAGCAGCCTATCTAAGATCAAATGACAAAATGAAGGGAAACATCTTGTGACCTTTTTGGTTTTAGTCATTTGGGATCTATTTCTTGCCAGGACAGACAGTTCAGTATTTTGAAATATTCTGGTGTTTATTTGTTCAAGACCAAGACAGAACCATCATGAATAATGAATATACAAAAAAAGAACCACGGCATGAAATATACATTTTTGAAACTCACTTGGATCTGTTGAACTAAGTCAGTTCCAATTAAAGAACTCTATTATCTTTTTCTTTGGAAGCAAAAATTGTATTAAGTTACAAGGGTAAAATTTCCTTAATTGTAGTTCTTAAACTCTACTAAAGACATCTGAACATTGTTGACTGATCATAAAAATGTCTAATTTGAGTAGCAGATCATACTGTAATTCTAGTCATCAGATTATTGCCACTCAGACCTTTAAAAATATTTCTCCTTACAATTAGAATAAAATGCTCTTATTAGAGAATCTTATTGTAAATGATGAGAGACTATCCTTTTATACATGCCCTATTATGAATACTTAACATTTTGATGTATTTTTGTTTATGAAAAGAAAATAATCAGAGTTATTATTAATTGACTATATATTCTATGCCAATAATTTAACATTTAACTTAATCCTCTCAAAAAGTCTAGGAGCTAGGTATGGTTTTGTCCCCATATTTACAGATGAAGATAGTTACAATTAAGTAATTTGTTCAAAGTCACATGGCAAGTAGCACAGCTGGATGTGAACTTAGAAAGTCTTCAAAACTTCAACATTTTGAGGACCTGCCAGTTTCAAGAATCTAGGAAGCTGAAGTAGACAGATACAAGGGTTTACCAATATTTTTCTTATATCAGTTGATTGAAGATTCTGATTTTCAGAAAAGACTGATAACCCATCTGTCCATTAGTAGCCTATATCTGAGAGTTACGTTGGTCCTTGTTCTTCCTAAGGGCTGAAATTTCATGTATCCCTAGATTCTGTGAGCTCCTCTGTAGCATTCAACAAATTTTTGCCTTAATTTCTGGAGTGTTTCTGATGTGTCCTATTACAGAACACTGATACAACAGATTTTGTGACTTGGAAATCTAAACATCCTTTCTGTGGGAAAATGCATTGAGTTTCCAACAAGGAACCTATAGATGAGCTTCTGAAAAACCATTCATTAGTCAGATATTCTATTCATAAATATAAAACATTGTCTGTTCCTTATATCCTATCCTAATTGACCTTCTAAAAAAAGTCTCTTTTTTTAGTACACTTGATCACTTTATTATTGGAAGTTATAAGCATAAGTCCCTAATATATTGACTCTAAAACTGTGTACATGTAGCCATTTCCATTCGGCAGAGACCTTATCTATTTTACATAATAGCTAGTACACCATTTACACTCAGTAAAATTATTAATACTCTTTCATTTGTTTTAGTTAAACAAGTTCTAGTGAATTTATTTATGTGCAAACAATTCAAACAAAACAGATGTAGTGAAGGGCTCCTTTTAACTGCTTCCAATCCCCATCCCCGCAGAGGTAAACCCAGTTAACAGTTGGAGGTGAAAACTTCCAGTTCTTTTGTATACATTTACCTACATGTGCATGTTCCCATATAGAAATATAGAGGGTTTTTGGTGTATTTTATTTTAAACACTAAATATGCTAATTATTTGATTTGCTTTGCTTATTTTACATAGCAATGTCTTGTAGTTCTTTCCATGTCAGTGCAAACAGATCCATCTCATTCTTTTTAACTATTGCTAGGCATTGCATGATATGAATCTTTATGTATGTATGTATTTATTTATGAGACAGAGTCCTGCTCTGTCATCCATGCTGGAGTGCAAGTGGCACAATCATGGCTTACTGCAGCCTCGAACTCCTGTGCTCAAGCTCCACCTCAGCTTCTTGAGTAGCTGGGACTACTGGTGTGTGTAGTTTTTTTTTTTTTTTTTTTTGTAGAGATAGGGGTATTATGTTGTCCAGGCTGGTCTTGAACTCCTGGCCTCAAGCAATCCTCCTGCATTGGCCTCCCAAAGTGCTGGGATTACAGGCATGAGCCACCTAGCCCAGCTACAATATGAATTTACAATGGATTGCATAACTAGTCTTTTTTTGATGGACAACTCAGTTGTTTGTAATTGTGTTATTATTACAATGAAGCTGTGGCAAATATCTTTACACATTTCTCTTGGTGCACAGGTTTATCTAGGGTAAATATCCAGCAGTTAATTTTTTTTGGATTGAAATATGTGTGCTTTAAAAATTTTAGGGAGGAGGAAGGGAGGGGGCTGAGGGCTGAGGGACTGCCTGTTGAATGTTGTGCTCACTGCCTGGGTAATGGGATCATCCATACCCCAAACCTTAGCGTCATACAGCGTTTCCATGTGACAGACCTGCACATGTACCCCCAAATCTAAAATAAAAGTTGAAATTATTTTTTAAAAATATAATACATACTTAGTAAAAAAATGAACCTGGCCGGGCGCAGTGGCTCATGCCTATAATCCCAGCACTCTGGGAGGCCGAGGCGGGTGGATCACTTGAGGTCAGGAGTTTGAGACCAGCCTGGTCAACATGGCAAAACCCCGTCTCTACTGAAAAAACAAAAGTTAGCCGGGTGTGGGTGACACATGCCTGTAATCCAAGCTACTCAGGAGACTGAGGCAGGAGAATCACTTGAACCTGCGAGGTGGAGGTTACAGTGAGCTAAGATCATGCCACTGCACTCCAGCCTGGGTGATAGAGACTCTGTCTCAAAAACAAACAAACAAGCAAACAAACAAACAAAACAAACTAAACTCATAGCCAAGTGTATGATCAAGTTAGCCACCAGTTCCTTGTGATCACACTAAATCTTTTGTTTCTCAACAGTTACTCTTATAGAAAAATCATTTTTATGTTCCATCTTTTGGATCCTCTCTCTCATACTTCCATTCCTCTAAATGAGGATGTATTTTTGGTGACAAGTAATAGAAACCTTACATGAACCAGACAGAAAGGGTAATTTATGGGCTCATGTAACCAAACTGTGGGAAAGCCCCAGTCTAGCTACATCTAGCCCCAGTCTAGCAACATTTAGGCAATGCTGCCAGGACTCATTTTGCTTCTCAATTTCACTCTTTTACTGCAGGGCAACTTCTTTTTTTTAAGAGTTCTTTGTATTCTAATACAAGTCCTTTATTAGATATGTGCTTTGCAAGTATTTTCTCCCAATCTATGGTCTGTCTTCTATTTCTCTTAACAGTATCCATCAAAGAGCGTTTTTAAATTTTGATTAAGTCCAATATATTAGTTTTTTAAAAATGGATCATAATTTTGGTGTTGTATCTAAGAAATCATTGCCTAACCCATGGCCACAAAGATTTTCTCCTATGTTAGCATCTAGAAGTTTTTTAGCTTTAGGTTTTACATTTAGGTCAATGATCAATTTGGGGCTAATTTTTGTATATGGTGCATGGCATGGATAAAAGGTTATTATTATTGCATATGGATGTTTTATTATTCCAGCACCATTTTTTGAAAAGATGATCCCTTCTCCACTGAATTGCCTTTGCACCTTTGTTGAAAATCAGTTTTCCATTTATGTGTGGGCATGTTTCTCCACTCTCTTTTCTGTTTCACTGATTTATTTGTCTACCTTTACTTCTATCTCACACTGTCTTGAACACTATATCTTTATAGGAAGCATTGAAATCAGGTAGAGTTAGCTCTCCAACTTTGTTTTGCTTTTTCAAAGTTGTTTTGGCCATTCAGGTCTTGATATGGTTTGAGTCTGTGTCCCCGCCCAAATCTCATGTTGAGTTGTAATCCCTAGTGTTGGAGGAGGGGCCTGGTGGGAGGTAATTGGATCATGGGGGTGGACTTCCCCCTTGCTGTTCTCATGATAGTGAGTTCTCACGAGATCTGCTTGTTTAAAAGTATGTAGCATTTCCCCCTTCCCTCTTTCTTCACAAGCTCTGTCATGTGAAGATGTGCCTGCTTCCCCTTCACCTTCCACCATGATTGTAAGTTTCCTGAGGCCTCCCCAGCCATGCTTCCTGCACAGCCTGCAGAATTGTGAGTCAATTAAACCTCTTTTCTTCATAAATTATCCAGTCTCAGGTAGTTCCTTATAGCAATAAGAGAATGAACTGATACAGAAAATTGGTACTGGGAAGTGGGGCATTGCTATAAAGATACCTGAAAATGTGGAAGCATCGTTGGAACTGGGTAATGGGCAGAGGTTGGAACAATTTGGAGAGCTCAGAAGAAGACAGGAAGATGAGGGGAAGTTTGGAACTTCCTAGAGACTTGTTAAATTGTTGTGAACAAATGCTGATAGTAATATAGACAGTGAAGTCCAGGCTGAGGTGGTCTCAGACAGAGATGTAGAACTTATTGGGAGCTGCAGTAAAGGTTGCTCTTGCTATGCTTTAGCAAAGAGACTGGCAGCTCTAGGGATCTTTGGAACTTTGAACTTGAGAGAGATGACTTAGAGTATCTGGCAGAAGAAATTTCTAAGCAGCAAAGCATTCAAGATGTGGCCTGGTTGCTTCTAACAGTATATACTCATACGCATGAGCAAAGAGATGACCTGAAATGGAAACTTAGATTTAAAAGAAAAATTGGGAGGGATAGCATTGCGAGATATACCTAATGCTAGATGACGAGTTAGTGGGTGCAGTGCACCAGCATGGCACATGTATACATATGTAACTAACCTGCACAATGTGCACATGTACCCTAAAACTTAAAGTATAATAAAAAAAAAAAGAAAGAAAAATTGAAAGAACTTCAAAGAAAATAGCTTTCTCAAAATTTAATGAAGCATCTGTGCACCAAATAAAATCCTGTCACAGACTGCCAGAGATTCTGTTTCAAACTTTGGGAAACATTGGCATGATGTTTCCCAGCTCTTGAGTCCAAGTTCTTGAGGCCAGCAGGCTAAGTTTAAATCCAGGGTCTTTCCCTCAGGTACTAGCCATTTGCTGCTATGCTTCCCCTCTGAATCTGTTTCCTTACCTGCAAAATAACAGTACTAATAAAATCGCCTGTTTGTAGATATAAAATGAGATGAGGCATAAAAAGCCATTGGCATAATCCCCAGTAAATGGTAGGTGCCTTGAAAATGTCAGTCATTTTTAAGGCAGGAAATCAGTGTTGTAACTCAAAAATATGGGCCCTTTCTATTATGGTCAGCTTTCTACTCTCCATTCTTACCCTCAAGTTTGAGACACTTGGCCTTGACTTAATCTCTTCACTCTCAAGGTGTAAAAGCACTTCACCAAACCTTTTATTTCAACAATAGAATCAGGACCATGACTCATGTATAAGTGACTGTGCAAGTTGATCTGGGTGGGATTGTGAGCCAGATCATCCAGAGTCAGTCTTGGCTTGCCATAATTGTCATGGTATCATTACCAACAGATATTTAGGGGTGAGCACCCATTATGGGTAAAACTCCATGACAGCTTCTGGGAGCACTATTCTAGATGGTCATAGTGAGCTTTTGGCTGGATGTCTGCAACACACTCTAAGAGGCCAACTGGAAACTGTGGACCAGGCAGACTAGAGCCACTTTGCAGTGGAGAGGCACAAACTACAAGGAATAAAATTATAGGTTGCTAGAATTGTAGTCTACATTTCCCTTTGGCTGCCTGTTTGTTTCTCGATATAATTTGAGGTGTTGACTATAGACCACAAAAACCTAGGTGGTTTTGGGTACCAAGCTGTCTTATGAATTACCTTTCTCTCTTTCTAACTTCCCGGTAGCTAAGATTAGCAAGCATGGTTGGGATTATAATTGCTGCATTTCAACTACAGAAAGAATGTTCTTTGATGAAAGATTCTCATATTTCATAAATGTTCTAGTTTGATAAAACTTTAATGTCCTTACCAACAGGTCATAATGGACATGTAACTTTTTATGTTCTTACTACATTGGTTATTTTTAAAGTATACTTTGTTCTGAAAGTATACTTGTTCTCAAATCTTTAGAGGCGCAAATTTTTACAAGTCCGATCATATCTATTACCAGATCAGTTGTATATTTGAATTATAGCCAAGTTCCCCTAGTTTACAAGGCAATGTGAATTATGGATAAATTATTAATACCAGTTAAAAGATAATTATTGAAATTACAATGGGGCTTATTTGAATATTTAAAAATCCTGGCTGGGGCATGGTGGCTTATGCCTGTAATCTCAGCACTTTGGGAAGTCGAGGCGGGCAGATCACCTGAGGTCAGGAGTTCAAGACCAGCCTGACCAACATGGTGAAACACTGTCTCTACTAAAAATACAAAAATTAGCTGGGCATGGTGGCAGGTACCTGTAGTCATCGCTACTCAGGAGGCTGAGACAGGAGAATTGCTTGAACCTGGGAGGCGGAGGTTGCAGTGAGCTGAGATTGTGCCACTGCATTCCAGCCTGGGCAACAGGGTGAGACTCCATCTCAAAAAAATAAAAATAAAAAATAAAAATCCTGGCTGGACATAGTGGCTCACACCTATAATCCCAGCACTTTGGGAGGCTGAGGCAGGCAGATCCTTTGAGCTCAAGAGTTTTAGACCAGCCTGGGCAACATGGCAAAACCCTGTCTCTATTTAAAAATGCAAAAAATTAGCCAGACATGGTGGTGCGCACCTGTAGTCCCAGCTACTTGGGAGGCTGAAGTGGGAGAATTGCTTGATGAACCAAATAGATGCATATTTTTCTTCAGTTGTAAGCAATTAAAATGGTATTTTATAGATGAGAGCTGGCTTGCTGTAGTTACAATCTTACTTTGGACAAAATACACTGCTGAATTGCTTTTCATTGAGATGAGGCATAAATCTAGGTTTTAGGTATCCTGAAACATATGCAATTTTGGAGTCCCTCTTCAAGTAAAAAGAATACCAGGCTAAGTGTAGTGGCTCACACTTGTAATCCCAGCACTTTGAGAGGCCGAGGCAGGCAGATCACTTGAGCTCAGGAGTTGGAGACCAGCCTAGGCAACGTGGCAAAACTCCATCTCTACAAAAAATACAAAAATTAGCCAGATGTGGTGGCACAGGCCTGTAGTCCCAGCTACTTGATAGGCTGATGTGAGAGGATTGCTTGAGCCCAGGAAGTGGAGGCTGCAGTGAGCTGTGTTAGAGCCACTGCACTCCAGCCTGAGTGACATGGCAAGACCTTGTCACACATGCCAAAAAAAAAAACACCAAAAAAAAAAAAACAAAAAGAAAAGAAAAAAGTCAGGCATGGTGGTTCACGCCTGTAATCCTAGCACACTGAGGTGGGAGAATTGCTTGAGGCCAAGAGTTCAAGACCCACCTGGCCAAAATAGTGTGACTCCGTCTCTAAAAAAAAAACAGAGAAAAGTAGGGGAAATTTTGAAGATGGCCGAATAGGAACAGCTCTGATCTGCAGTTCCCAGCATGATTGATGCAGAAGACGGGTGATTTCTACATTTCCAACTGAGGTACATGGTTCATCTCATTGGGACTGGTTGGACAGTGGGTGCAGCCCATGGAGGGCAAGTTCAAGCAGGGCAGGGCCTTGCCTCACCCGGGAAGCACAAAGGGTCAGGGGATTTCCCTTTCCTAGTCAAGGGAAGCCATGACAGACTACCTGGAAAAACGGGGCACTCACGCCCAAATACTGTGCTTTTCCCAAGGTCTTTGCAAATGGCAGACAAGGTGATTCTCTCCCGTGCCTGGCTTGGTGGGTCCCACACCCATGGAGCCTTGCTCACTGCTAGCGCAGCAGTCTGAGATCGATCTGCGAGGTGGCAGCCTGGCTGGGGGAGGGGTGTTGGCCATTGCTGAGGCTTGAGTAGGTAAACAAAGCAGCCAGGAAGCTTGAACTGGGTGCCCACCACAGCTCAACAAGGCCTACTGCCTCTAGACTTCACCTCTGTGGGCAGGGCATAGCTAAACAAAAGGCAATAGACAACTTCTGCAGACTTAAACGTCCCTGTCTGACAGCTCTGAAGAGAGCAGTGGTTCTCTTTGCATGGTGTTTGAGCTCTGAGAATGGACAGACTGCCTCCTCAAGTGGGTCCCCAACCCCTGTGTAGCCTAACTGGGAGACATCTCCCAGTAGGGGCCGACAGACACCTCATATAAGTGGCTGCCCCTCTGGGATGAAGCTTCCAGAGGAAGGATCAGGCAGCAATATTTGCTGTTCTGTAATATTTGCTATTCTGCAGACTCCACTGGTGATACCCAGGCAAACAGGGTCTGGAGTAGAACTCCAGCAAACTCCAACAGACCTGCAGCTGAGGGACATGACTGTTAGAAGGAAAACTAACAAACAGAAAGGAATAGCATCAACATCAACAAAAAGCTCAGCTACACCAAAATCCCATCTGTAGGTCACCAACATCAAAGACCAAAGGTAGATAAAATCACAAAGATGGGGAGAAACCGGAGCAGAAGAGCTGAAAATTGTAAAAATCGAGTGCCTCTTCTCCTCCAAAGGATCACAGCTCCTCACCAGCAAGGGAACAAAGCTGGACGGAGAATGACTTTGACGAGTTGACAGAAGTAGGCTTCAGAAGGTTGGTAATAACAAACTTCTACGAGCTAAAGGAGGATGTTCACACCATCACAAGGAAGCTAAAAACCTTGAAAAAAGATTAGATGAATGGCTAACTAGAGTAAACAGTGTAGAGAAAACGTGAAATGACCTGATGGAGCTGAAAACCATGGCACGAGAACTTTGTGATACATGCACAAGCTTCAGTAGCTGATTTGATCAAGTGGAAGAAAGGGTATCAGTGATTGAAGGTCAATTGAATGAAATAAAGTGAGAAGACAAGGTTAGAGGAAAAAGAGTAAAAAGGAATGCACAAAGCCTCCAAGAAATATGGGACTATGTGAAAAGACCAAATCTACATTTGATTGGTGTACCTGAAAGTGATGGGGAGAATGGAACCAATTTGGAAAACACTCTTCAGGATATTATCCAGGAGAACTACCCCAACCTAGCAAGGCCGGCCAACATTCAAATTCAGGAAATACAGAGAATACCACAAAGATACTCCTCGAGAAGAGCAACCCCAAGACACATAATTGTCAGATTCACCAAGGTTGAAATGAAGGAAAAAGTGTTAAGGGAAGCCAGAGAGAAAGGTCAAGTTACCCACAAAGGGAAGCCCATCAGACTAACAGCAGATCTCTTGGCAGAAACCCTACAAGCCAGAAGAGAGTGTGGGCCAATATTCAACAATCTTAAAGAAAAGAACTTTTAACCCAGCATTTCATATCCAGCCAAACTAAGCTTCGTAAGTGAAGGAGAAATAAAATCCTTTACAGACAAGCAAATGCTGAGAGATTTCGTCACCACCAGGCTTGCCTTACAAGAGCTCCTGAAGGAAGCACTAACCATGGAACGGAAAAACCGTTACCAGCCACTGCAAAAACATGCCAAATTGTAAAAACCACTGATGCTATAAAGAAATCTATTAATGGGCAAAATAACCAGCTAACATCATAATGGCAGGATCAAATTCACACATAACAATATTAACCTTAAATGTAAATAGGCTAAATGCCCTAATTAAAAGACATAGACTGGCAAATTGGATAAAGAGTCAAGATCCATCAGTGTGCTGTATTCAGGAGACCCATCTCATGTGCAAAGACACACATAGGCTCAAAATAAATGGATGGAGGAAGATCTACTAAGCAAATGGAAAGCAAAAAAAAGCAGGGGTTGCAATCCTAGTCTCTAATAAAACAGACTTTAAACCAACAAAGATCAAAAGAGACAAAGAAAGCCATTACATAATGGTAAAGGGCTCAATGCAACAAGAAGAGCTAACTATCCTAAAAATATATGCACCCAATACAGGAGCACCCAGATTCATAAAGCAAGTCCTTAGAGACCTACAAAGAGACTTAGACTTCCACACAAGAATAATGGGAGACTTTAACACCCCACTGTCAATATTAGACAGATCAACGAGACATAGGGTTAACAAGGATATCCAGGACCCGAACTCAGCTCTGCAGCAAGCAGACCTAATAGACGTCTACAGAACTCTCCACCCCAAATCAACAGAATATACATTCTTCTCAGCACCACATCGCACTTATTCTAAAATTGACCACATAAGTGGAAGTAAAGCACTCCTTAGCAAATGTAAAAGAACAGAAATCACAACAGACTGTCTCTCAGACCACAGTGCAATCAAATTAGAACTCAGGATTAAGAAACTCACTCAAAAACACACAACTACATGGAAACTGAACAACCTCCTCCTGAGACTACTGGGTAAATAACAAGATGAAGGCAGAAATAAAGATGTTCTTTGAAACCAATGAGAACAAAGACACAATGCACCAGAATCTCTGGAACACATTTAAAGCAGTGTGTACAGGGAAATTTATAGCACTAAATGCCCACAAGAGAAAGCAGGAAAGATCTAAAACTGACACCCTAACATCACAATTAAAAGAACTAGAGAAGCAAGAGCAAACAAGTTCAAAAGCTAGCAGAAGGCAAGAAATAACTAAGATCAGAGCAGAACTGAAAGAGATAGAGAAACAAAAAGCCCTTCAAAAAAATCAATGAATCCAGGAGCTGGTTTTTTGAAAAGATCAACAAAATTGATAGACCGCTAGCAAGACTAATAAAGAAGAAAAGAGAGAATCAAATAGATGTAATAAAAAACAATAAACGGGATATCACCACCAATTCCACAGAAATACAAACTACCATCAGAGAATACTATAAACACCTCTACGCAAATAAACTAGAGAATCTAGAAGAAATGGATAAATTCCTGGACACATACACCCTCCGAAGACTAAACCAGGAAGAAGTTGAATCCCTGACTAGACCAGTAATAGGCTCTGAAATTGAGGCAATAATTAATAGTCTACCAACCAAAAACGTCCAGGACCAGACGGATTCACAGCCGAATTCTAGCAGAGGTACAAAGAGGAGCTGGTACCATTCCTTCTGAAACTATTCCAATCAATAGAAAAAGAGGGAATCCTCTCTAACTCATTTTATGAGGCCAACATCATCGTGATACCAAAGACTGGCAGAGACACAACAAAAAAAGAATTTTAGACCAATATCCCTGATGAACATTGATGCAAAAATCCTCAATAAAATACTGGCAAACCGAATCCAGCAGCACATCAAAAAGTTTATTCACCACGATCAAGTCGGCTTCATACCTGGGATGCAAGGCTGGTTCAACATACGCAAATCAGTACATGTAATCCATCACATAAACAGAACCAATGACAAAAACCACATGATTATCTCAATACATGCAGAAAAGGCCTTTGACAAAATTCAACAGCCCTTCATGCTAAAAACTCTCAATAAACTAGGTATTGATGGAACATATCTCAAAATAATAAGAGCTATTTATGACAAACCCACAGCCAGTATCATACTGAATGGGCAAAAACTGGAAGCATTCCTTTTGAAAACTGGCACAAGATGCCCTCTCTCACCACTTCTATTCAACATAGTGTTGGAAGTTCTGGCCAGGGCAATCAGGCAGGAGAAAGAAAGAAAGGGTATTCAGTTAGGAAAAGAGGAAGTCAAATTGTCCCTGTTTGCAGGTACATGATTGTATATTTAGAAAACCCCATCATCTCAGCACAAAATCTTCTTAAGCTGATAAGCAACTTCAGCAAAGTCTCAGGATATAAAATCAAGGTGCAAAAATCACAAGCAATCCTATACACCATTAACAGACAAACAGAGAGCCAAATCATGAGTGAACTCCCATTCGCAATTGCTACAAAGAGAATACAATACCTAGGAATCCAACTTACAAGGGATGTGAAGGACCTCTCCTTGAGGAGAACTACAAACCACTGCTCAACAAAATAAAAGAGGATGCAAACAAATGGAAGAATATTCCATGCTCATGGATAGGAAGAATCAATATCATGAAAATGGCCATACTGCCCAAAGTAATTTATAGATTCAATGCCATCCCCATCAAGCTACCAATGACTTTCTTCACAGAATTGGAAAAAGCTACTTTAAAGTTCATATAGAACCAAAAAAGAGCCCACGTTGCCAAGACAATCCTAAGCAAAAAGAACAAAGCTGGAGGCATCATGCTACCTGACTTCAAACTATACTACAAAGCTACAGTTACCAAAACAGCATGGTACTGGTACCAAAACAGATATAGAGACCAATGGAACAGAACTGAGGCCTCAGAAATAACACCACACATCTACAACCATCTGATCTTTGACAAACCTGACAAAAACAAGAAATAGGGAAATGATTCCCTATTTAATAAATGGTGCTGGGAAAACTGGCTAGCCATATGTAGAAAGCTGAAACTGGATCCCTTCCTGACACCTTATACAAAAATTAATTCAAGATGGATTAAAGACTTAAATGTTAGACCTAAAACCATAAAAACCCTAGAAGAAAACCTAGGCAATACCATTCAGGACATAGGCATGGGCAAGGACTTCATGACTAAAACACCAAAAGCAATGGCAACAAAAGCCAAAATAGACAAATGGGATCTAATTAAACTAAACAGCTTCCACGTGGCAAAAGAAACTGCCATCAGAGTGAACGGGCAAACTACAGAATGGGAGAAAATTTGTGCTATCTACCCATCTGACAAAGGGCTAATATCTAGAATCTACAAAGAACTCAAACAAATTTACAAGAAAAAAAACAACCCCATCAAAAGGTGGGCAAAAGATATGAACAGACACTTCTCAAAAGAAGACATCTATGCAGTCAACAGACACATGAAAAAATGCTCATCATCACTGGTCATCAGAGAAATGCAAGTCAAAACCAAAATGAGATACCATCTCATACCAGTTAGAATGGCAATCATTAAAAAGTCAGGAAACAACAGATGCTGGAGAGGATGTGGAGAAACAGGAATGCTTTTACACTGTTGGTGGGAGTGTAAATTAGTTCAACCATTGTGGAAGACAGTGTGGTGATTCCTCAAGGATCTAGAACTAGAATTACCATTTGACCCAGTGATCTCATTACTGGGTATATACCCAAAGGATTATAAATCATGCTACCATAAAGACACATGGATACATATGTTTACTGCAGCACTATTCACAATAGCAAAGACTTGGAACCAACCCAAATGTCCATCAATGATAGACTGGATTAAGAAAATGTGGCACATATATACCATGGAATAGTATGCAGCCATAAAAAAGGATGAGTTAATGTCCTTTGCAGGGACATGGATGAATCTGGAAACCATCATTCTCAGCAAACTATCACAAGGACAGAAAACCAAACACCACATATTCTCACTCATAGGTGGGAATTGAACAATGAGAACACTTGGACACAGGGCGGGGAACATCACACACGGGGGCCTGTCATGGGGTGGGGGGCTGGCAGAGGGATAGCATTAGGAGAAATACGTAATGTAAATGATGAGTTCATGGGTGCAGCAAACCAGCATGGCACATGTATACTTACGTGACAAACCTGCATGTTATGCACATGTACCCTAGAACTTAAAGTATATATAAAAAAAAGTGACCCTTACATTGATAGGGCCTCCAGGGCCTAAGAAAAAAAAAATGAAGGGCTCTGAGGCTTCACCTTCATCATCTTCGCGGTAAACCCACTTCTGGACAAGATATATTATTGTGGAATTTTCTGAGAATGCTCCAGTTTCTCGAATTAATGGAAAAGCTCTTCAGTTTTGATACTTGGAGATGGGTAATATTACAAATAATCAGTTGCCTGCCCAAGATGATGGATTATTCTGTTACTGACAGGGTTCCCTTTTCAAGTTTTATTTGTTGAAGTATGATCATTCAAAAATTCCAGCATTTTGCATTGTTCAAAAAAAAAAAAAGCCCAAATTATGATTAGCCACTTTCACGGGGTGTGAGAAATGGAAACAAAGGATTATACTTATCCAAAAGCATTGTTTTTCTCAGTATAAAATGTTCTCCTGGAGACTTAATAAGTAAGAAAATTGTATCTTGCTTGTGTTTGCATACTTTCTCCAAGAAAATTACATACAAATATTAGATTTAATTGGTGGTTGAAAATGAGGAAAGAAAATAGTAAAGCAAGGAGCCTAAACTCATTAGAATAACTTCTCCAAAACTGGGAGAAAGCCATTTTTCATGTCTTGCTTAGATCTCCATGGTGGGTAAGAAGTGGACAATTTAGATAATTACTGTAGGTAGGAAATACAAACAGTCTCTGTAGATAATTCTAGAAGAAACTTTTTTTTCAGGACATCACAAATCAAAAAAATAATTTCCTTAATTTTCTGCTTTTACTACAGAGCATTGGTCTTTAATTTTTTTCCCATCTCAGGTACACATTTTAACAGTCTAATATTTGGCCATATTTTCCTCACTTCCTTCTGAGGATAAAGAATGAAATAATTAAATGGCCAAAAGAGGGATGGAGGAGAGGTACAGAATGAGGATTCTCAAGAGAAATTGGAAAATAAAGATAATATGAATTTGTGGAATAATAAATTTGTCTGGTGTGATGGTTAATACTGAGTGTCAACTTGATTGGATTAAAGGATGCAAAGTATTGTTCCTGGGTGTGTCTGTGAGGGTGTTGTCAAAGGAGATTAACATTTGAGTCAGTAGACTGGGACAGGCCTACCCACCCTCAATCTGGGTGAGCACCATCCAATCAGCTGCCACCATAAAAGCAGGAATGGAAAGAACAGACTGCCTGAGTCTTCTGGCTTTCATTTTTCTCCTGTGCTGGATGCTTCATGCCCTCGAACATCAGACTCCAAGTTCTTCAGCTTTTGGACTCTTGGACTTACACCAGTGGTTTGCCAGTGGCTCTCGGGCCTTCAGCCACAGACTCAAGACTGCACTGTTGGCTTCCCTACTTTTGAGGTTTTGGGACTCAGAATGGCTTCCCTGCTCCTCAGTTTGCACATGGCCTATTGTGGGACTTCACTTTGTGATCGTGTGAGTCAGTGCTCCTTAATAACTCCCTTTCATGTATACATTTATCCTATTAGTCCCGTCCTTCTAGAGAACTAATACATCTGCCCTCCCTATCATCTTCTCAAACTATCTTTGGAGTATGGACTCTGGAAGAGAGAGGCCTACTGTTTGGATAAGATGGTCAGGCATCAATCAGGGACTTGCTTGGCCTGTCCAGTCTGGGCAGTAGGGTGCGTCAGGTGGGCTTAATCAGTTCAGCTGCCTCCTGTTGATAATGCATAAACAATGTTTGCAACCTTAGAACATCAAAAACAATATGAGGGGTTAATAGGGAATAATGGTATCCATATTAAATAATTGATTCACCAATAAACTAAATGTAATGCACACTTCATCTTCTTCACCAAGAATTTGAGGCAGCTCACCAGATACACTTGTCAAAAAGTAAATAAAAATTTTAAAGAGTGTGGCGATGGAAAATGGAATAGTAGGTTAGTAATCACGGTGGTGGGGGTATTGGGTACTGGGCAAATAGAACACAAACATCCCATCCAGAAGGGCCTGCCCGGACACTAAAATACAATGAATTTGACTCAGAAACCAAATTTGTCATCAAAACCAGTGATAAGAGAACTAGGGTTAGTTTAAAACTTTGATTAATCATGAGAGAGAGAAAAAAACATTTCTTCTAGGAAGAAATGCTATTCCTATTATTGCTTTTAAAAGGAATTTCTCAAGTAAATATTCATAGCAAACAAAATAATAGATTTATAAACTGTTTCTTGTATTGTCAGTTGACAAAGACCAGCTGAGTTTTCAAAAGGCTACTGGGTGAAAGCAGCTCTTCAGAGAGTAATCCATAACTAGATACAGTTTCCTAAACAGTTCACCCAAGCATACATACGAAAACAACAAACTAAAAAGAACACCTACTATAATTCTGATACTTCTGATTCCTTCTCAATATGGTGTTGGTAAAATTGGCTAAGAGAAACGCTTCTGCCCTGGTTCTGATTCAGGTTTTCTTTTCTTTTTGTCCATGTTCTTTATAAACATTATGTATTATAGTTGAATAACTGTAGAAAATTTGTTTCTAATTGCTCTTGTTGAGATTTTAAAGGATATTTATTTGCTGCATTTTATTTATTTTTTTAAGACAGGGTCTCATTCTGTCATCCAGGCTGGAGTGCAGTGGCACTACCTTGGTTCACTGCAGCCTTGACCTCCTCCTGGGCTCAGGTGATCCTCCCACCTCAGCCTCCTGGGTAGCTGGGACCACAGGCGTGTGCCACCACACCCAGCTGATGTTTTGCATTTTTTGTAGAGATGGGGTTTTGCCATGTTGCCCAGGCTGGTCTTGAACTCCTGAGCTCAGGGGATTCTCCCACTTTGACTTTGGCCTCTCAAAGTGTTGGAATTACAGCGTAAGCCACCATGCCCAGTCTGCATTTCATTTTCTATAGCTATTTTCTCTCTTTGGATCACAGAACCTTAGTTTCTTTTTGAGATGGTAACTTGTAGAACAGAAAAATGGCAACATGGTTTCAATAAGGTTAATAGACTCCCAATACTTTTATAGATAAGATAGAGGAATATAATTTGGGCGGCTGATTTGTAACCAACTCAATAACTCTATCCCAAGGCTGTAGGCCGTCATTCTGCATGGAGGACTCTGGCATGCTGTGAGGATTAGTTCAGGTATAAGAAATGCAGAAGGAAGGGTAGTGGAGTAGATAGAGCTCAATTTTGGGCATATATGTTGGAGGTTCAGGTTGAAATTTCCTTTATTAGTTGAATATATTGATTTGGGGACAGAGAGAAAGAGACAGAGAAGGGGTAAGAGGGAAGGGGGAGAGAAAGGGGAAGAGGAAGGTATCTAGTGATATAACAAACATTTATTAAATATAAACCAATTATGTAACAAGTGATATCTAAGCACTTTACATGTTGTAACTAATGAGACCCTGGCAACCATGTCAGGGTTATCTCATTACAATCTCCATTTCACAGATGAACTGAAATATGAGTGGTGAACTACTTTTCCCAAGCCCACACAACTGGTAGGTGGTAAGAACTGAGATACGAACCCTGCTTGAAGATAGGGATTTTTGGCCATTATCAGTAAGTAAGTGATTGCTGAAGTCATAGGCATGGCTGAGTTGCTCACGTTGTGTGGATGAACTGAGGTACATCAATTCCTGGAGGACTCATGTGTTGACTTTAGAGGTACAGAAAAAATAAAGGCCACATTTTGGGAGACTGTGTTCATAGCCTTCAGTCCCCAAAGCTTGGAAAGTGTGATATAGAATGGGTAATAAGAAGAGCATGGCAGACACCTGGGAACGAAGTTTCAAGAAAGTGGGAATGCAGCTGACATCCAAGGACCAAAGCAAGCAGGAAGGTGCCAGAGACAGCAGCAGAACCATTTCAAAGCAAGGATGGGTGAGAAAGCAGATGGCAGTGGATGGTTGTGCACCTGAAAACTTTCAATGCAGGGTATTCTAGAAGCTTGACCATGAAGGGGAGGGAGAAAGGGTTGTGGCTAGCTACTTAGAGAACTGAAATGAAGAGAAGGGTTTTAATCTTTCAATGAGAGAGGCTTGAGTGTATTTTAAATATTGAGTGGCAAATGGAGAAAGAAAAGGTGAAGATGCAAAAAAAAAAAAAAAAAAAAGAGGGTAATACTTGGTGAAAGGTTGTGGAGGGTGCAGGAACAGATGGACTCCTAAGCCCAGGTGCTGAGAACATCTTGAATAGAATTGCGTTCTGCTTTAGGATGGAGGAAGGAGGTAATGATGAATGTATGAGCACAGCTAAATGTATAGGTAGAATGCCCATGCTTCTGACAGCTAAAAGAAAAAAAAACAGAAATTAATGTATAGGTAGAGGAGAAAACTTTATGCTTTTCATCATGAGGAAATGGAGGCCCAGACAAGCTAACGAATTGGTGTAGGGTCAGTCTCACAGCCCTTTCCTTTATAAATCACCCAGTCTTGGGTATTTCTTCATAGCAGCATGAGAATGGACTAATACAATAACACAGTAGGGTGCTGGTTATTTTCTATTAGGTTGGTGCAAAAGTAATTGCGGTTTTAGACTGAATTTTAAATCATTATTACTAGGCTCAAACACATCTTTATTAATCAAAATAGGAACCATTACAGTCAACACATTTTTGCCAACAAGAAATAAGTTTGTTTATTCCTGTAGAATAAAAATCTGCTTTGGGGCCGGGAACAGTGTCTCATGCCTGTAATCCCAGCACTTTGGGAGGCTGAGGCGGGCGGATCACAAGGTCAAGAGATCAAGACCATCCTGTCCAACATGGTGAAACCTCGTCTCTACTAAAAATACAAAAAATTAGCTGGGTGTGGTGGCATGTGCCTGTAGTCCCAGCTACTCAGGAGGCTGAGGCAGGAGAATTGCTTGAACCTGGGAGGTGGAGATTGCAGTGGGCCAAGGTCACACCACTGCACTCCAGCCTGACGACAGAGTGAGACTCTGTCACCAAAAAAAAAAAAAAAAAACAAAAGTGTGCTTCGGGATTTGATGAACTCTTGGAAAGCATTTGCTGCATCCTGCTCGTTGTGGAAGCATTTTCCCCACAAAAAGTTGTCAAGATGCTTGAAGAAGTGGTAGTCGGTTGGCGAAGGGTCAGTTGAATATGGTGGATGAGGCAAAACTCTGTAGCCTAATTCGTTCGACTTTTGAAGCGTTGGTTGTGTGATGTGCAGTGGGGCGTTGTTGTGGAGAAGAATTGGGCCCTTTCTGTTGACCAATGCTGGCTGCAGGTGCTGCAGGTTTTTGTGCATCTCATCGATTTGCTGAGCATACTTTTCAGATGTAATGGTTTCGCCAGGATGCAGAAAGCTGTAGTGGATCAGACCGGCAGCAGACCACCAAACAGGGACCATGACCTTTTTTTGGTTCAAGTTTGGCTTTGCAAAGTGCTTTGGAGCTGCTTCTCAGTCCATCCACTGAGCTGTTTGTCGCCGTTGTCTATAAAATCCACTTTTCATCACACGTCACAATCCAATGAAGAAATGGTTCATTGTGCATAGAACAGGAGATCACACTTCAAAATGACGATTTTTAAAAATTTTTGCTTAGCTCATGAGGCACCCACTTATCGAGCTTTTTCACCTTTCCAATTTGCTTCAAATGCCAAATGCCTGTAGAATGGCCGATGTTGAGTTCTTTGGCAAGTTGTAAGAGGATCAGCTTGGATGATTGCTCTCAATTGGTCAATGTCAACTTCTGAGGGCCGGCCACTATGCTCCTCATCTTCAAGGCTCTCATCTCCTTTGCAAAATGTCTTGAACCATGACTGCACTGAATGTTCGTTAGCAGTTCCTGGGCCAAATGCATTGTTGATATTGCGAGTTGTCTCTGTTGCTTTCTTGAATAAGAAAACCGCTTGAATTTGCTTTTTGTCTAACTATCATTTCCATAGTCTCAAATAAATATAAAATAAACAGCAATAAGTCATTAGCAAAAAAAAAAAAACCCACAAAGTGTGAAATGTGCATTAAAATGATGTATAACATAACCACATTTAAGAATGTATTCCAATATCAAATAGCAAATTTCAACAATGCAAAAACTGCAACTACCTTTGCACCAACCTAATACATGCTGTCTTCCTCCTCTTCCTCCATACTTCATGTCTGAAAAGGCTGAGTTACGCAGCATTCCTCAGGTTCCCTTGCCAGCTGGCTTTTGATTGGAAGTCCTTGTTAACAAAGAAGGAACGAGCCTTCTACTAGAGAACATAGCTGTGTTAGGATGTTCTCATATGGCTGTAAATACCTGAGGCTAGATAATTTATAAAGAAAGAGGTTTAACTGGCTCATGGTTCTGCAAGTTGTATAGGAAGCATGATGCTGGGCTCAGCTCCTGGGGAGGCCCCAGGAAGCTTACAATCATGGTGGAAGGTGAAGGGAGCAGCAGGCACATCACAAGGCCAGAGCAGGAACAAGAGTTAGGGCGCGAGGTGCCACACACATTTAAACAACCAGATCTTGTGAGAATTCACTCACTGTTGTCAGGATAGTACCGAAGGAATGATACTGAACTATTCATGAGATATCTGCCCTCATGATCCAATCACTTCCCACCAAGTCCAACCTCCAACATTGGGGATTACATGTCAACAAGAGATTTGGGCAGGGACACACATCCAAACTATATCAATAGCCATAGTTCTATTAAATTGGAAGCTAAGACTCTTAGTTATTTGGGGCTTCTTTTGCCACTGTATGTACTACCAGATTACCAAGGGGAAATTTTGTCTCTACCCTCTTCTCCCCACTATTATCTATCTTCTGCTGTGTTTTACCCCAGAAGGCTGATTCCTGTGGGTTATGTCGCCCAATGGCTTCCACCAATAGAAGGTCCAGGCAGGAAATAGAGAAGTGGGAGAGGTGGAGATCTGTTTTTCCTACTCACTGCTTGCCCAAAGTGGAAGCCCTTATAGGGCTTGGGTGACACTTTCTTTACCTTGGCCTTTCTCTAGGTAGGTTCTGTGCGAAGCAGCCCCTGATACTGTGCCCATAGGAGGTTAGCTGGGGAGCGTTCATGGGATGACCACTTGGGGTGGGGGAGTGAGAGGATCAGGATTGGGCAGAGTGGGCTAGGATGGCCCTGTAGTTAGTTGTCCCAATTTGGGGCATGTGAACTGGATCTTCACACCTCTGCACAGACCAGTCATTGCATGAGGCTGCCCCAGGGAAAGGGGGCATGCTTTTGGGTGAGGAAGTTCCCCTTAGGCAAGGACAGGTCCCAGAGAAGAATTTAGTTGAGACCTTTTGGTCCTGGCACTTCCAACTGCTAGTAGATGAGTACTCCATTCCTGGGGTGGGGAATCGAGGTGGTGCTCCCTTCTACCCCTTTGAACCAAGGATTCATAAAGGTTTCCTGCTCTTGCTAGTTCCTGAGTGCCGCAGCACCTCTGGTTTTTGTTTCTTCATTAAGTTCTTTTAGTTGAACCCTCTGAGTTGATTTGTTTCTTTTCAGGGCCCTAATATAGATAATAATAAATTATATAAATATATAAATAGAAACACTTAAATGTTCAAAAAGTTTAGTAGTCTAGAATAGGGAGACTTGCTCTGGCCTGGGAGGGGAGGGCAAGTTTGGCCAAGGAAGTGACATCTGAACCAAAATCTGAAAAGCTGACTGAACAAAGGAGAGAGAGAGGGGAGAATGGAGGAGGCATTGAATCCATATGGCCTGGATCACAAGGTGGGGGAGGCAGTACAGGAGGAGGGAGACAGGAAATCGGCTAGAGAGAAAGGTAGGGACAACACTCTCTGGGCTTTGTGGACCTCATTTTTGTTAATCCAAAAAGTAATGGAAAAGCTTTACAGATTTTTGAGCTGAGGGAGGGGGACACAATCAGATAAGCATTTTAAGAAGATCTCTCTAGCTAATCAAAGACCAGTGTTATTTTTAATTTGGTGAGAAATTACCACTTGCCTATGTCCGTTAGAAGCAGAAAAGTCTCTTTTTGGTTTACTAGTCTCCAGACTGGCTGGACTGAGGTTTCTACCACTTGGCTAATCCTGCATATAAACCACACTATTTCATGGACAGAAGACTGCTACACGCTATACCCCATGGTGCCTGTTGCATCTTTTTCGCATCATGGCAATTTTTTTTTTCCCTAGCAGGTAAGATAATACAAAAAATGTATCAATCATTAGACTTTTAATTCAGGAACAATTTGTACTATATATCAAAAAGTTGGGAAATAATATAGTCTATCTGTACATTCCACTTGTTTTTAGTGTCTTTAAAAAACACACAAATGTCCACAATTTTTGGTCTTGGAATTGATTTAATAGAATTTCCCTTTAGATATTAATGAAAAACAGAATGGAGAGTGTTTCTCATAATCACACACACACACACACACACACACACACACATACACACACACACACACACATACACACACACACACACAGCTTAGGCCCCCAGGGCTCCTTTCTTCTTTCTCAGCTCTTGATGACTATTGAGCAGAGATGAACAGTCACGGGACAGGGCCCAACTGCTTAACTTAGGAAGTGACATTAAATTCTTCTTGGAAGAAGTTGGCACAATGTTTTTGTTCTGTTTTATATATTATTTAATGGGATGTTAGATGGGGAGTTGTGACTGATGCATCAAGAAATGACAGACACCAAAATCACTTACGAAATTTCAAAGTAAATAGCTGAGGACTGCTTAGATGCTCAATCACACAGGCTACAAAAGACTCAAGTGACTGCAGATGGAAGAGGGCTTTAGAGGATTTATTTGACAGGGCTGTGCTGAGAGTCCCACTCTCACCCCACAATGGGCGGGGGCACTGGCATCGAACACCAAGCTGAGTGAGAAGGGCTCCTCCAGGCCTCGCAGGGAGCTTGCTGGCTTCTCCTGGCTGACAGCAGACTGGGCCCAACTCCCATCGGAGGAAGGCCAGCATCCTAGGGCAGCCAGTGGAGGGCTGGCAGAGGGCTGTGCCTGGGAGGTCACTGTGCTATCTTCCAACCACACTGTGTGAGTCTCAGATACCATATGTGGAATCTGCAGCAGGAAGGTCAGCTTGAGGTCATTTTAAAAGGGATTCTTTGGAAAAAGTCTCACTGAAGGGTTGGCAGGACCCTGATGGTAAGAGTCTGCATGGAGGGGACAGAAGGAAAACCAAGGTTGGGGTAGAATAAGCAACTAGAGAAAATTCATTGCCAGCGTCAGGAAGCATGGCCAAACATTCCCAGTGAGGGCTCACAATAGTGTTCACGAAAGAGTCACTTTCAAATACCCACCAAGCCCAGCGTGGGTGATGCCATTCCACCAGAGGTCCAGTTCAGTACATGCCTTACTGCCGGCCTCCACCCCTCTCTCGCCTGCTAGCATGTGGGCTGTGGGAGGGTGACATCGGGGAGGAACAAAGCTCCTTGCCCGCACTTCTGTCCATAGGAGACCCTGTTGGGGAAGGGGACAAGATTTGAATTACTGAATTAAGAGCAGGGTTTTTCCTCTTAAAGTAACAGGATTTTCTATTACCTGAGAGAATAAAAAAGTTATGGGACTGCCTGAGTTTCATTCTGTGGAAGAGGAAGAACTATCCTCATGGAACAGATTATTAACGGGACAGCAGAAGACTAAAAATTCAGTTGCTTTTATGGATACACCCATGAGTCCTGTTAATTCCATGTTCTGGTTATGTATAGAGTTTACATTCCGCTTCTGGAGTAGTGAAATCATTCATTTTATAAAAAAATTCTATTGATATTGCCCCAGGATTACAAATTTACAAAAATATGCTTGCTCTCTTTTTATTAGTTTATGTGGCTAAATCATAATTCTTTTCAAACCAATGGGAAAGTCTCAAGGGAATAGAAGAGGGAATAAACTAAAGAACAATGCTGGGCCGGGTGCTGTGGCTCAGGCTTGTAATGCCAGCACTTTGAGAAGCTGAGGTGGGTGGATCACCTGAGGTCAGGAGTTCAAGACCAGCCGGGCCAACATGGTGAAATCCATCTCTACTAAAAATATAAAATTAGCTGGGCGTGGTGGCAGGCACCTGTAATCCCAGCTACACGGGAGGCTGAGGCAGGAGAATCGCTTGAACCCAGGAGGCGGAGGTTGCAGTGAGCCAAGATCCTGCCATTGCACTCCAGCCTGGGTGACAGAGCGAGACTCCATCTCAAAACAAAAAACAAAAAACCCACAATAGACTGTTAAAGCAATCAGGAAGTAAATGTTACACCTAAGGGACTTGGTATCTAGAATATTCAAGGATCTATTACATCTTGATAAGAAATGGACAAAAATTTGATTTAATAATGGCCAAGAATCTGAACAGACATTTCTACAATGTTATCTTTTTCCAAAGAAGATAAACAGGTAGCTGATAAAGTCATGAAAAGATGCTCATTATCACTAGCTATCAGGAAAATGCAAATCGAATCCACAATGAGGTATTATACGCACTAGAATGGCTGTAATAAAAAAGACATAAAAATTAGTGCTGCCGAGGATGTGAAGAAACTGGAACCCTCATACATTGCTGGTTGGGAGGTAAAATGGTGCAGTCACTTCGGAAAAACAGATTGGCACCATGACTCATCAATTCCACTCCTCGGTATGTACCCAAGAGAAATGAAAACACACATCCACACAAAAACTTGTACACACATGTTCACAGCAGCATTAATCATAATAGCCAAAAAGTGGACACCCAAATGTCCATTAACTGATGAATGGATAAACAAAATGTGGCATATCCAAACCATGGGATATTATGCAGCCTTAAAAAAAGAATCAAAACTGATCCATGCTACTCCATGGATAAACTTTGAAAACATCACACTAAGTGAAAGAAGCCAGTCACAAACAATCACACATGTATGATTTCATTGATATGAAACCTCTAGAATGGGCAAATCCATAGACACATGAGTGGTTGCAATTGGCTAGTGATGGTTTGGGAGGGAGGGAACTGAGTACTAAAGAGAACTGTTTTTTTGAGACTGGTGTGATTAAAATGTTCTAAAAGTGATTATGGTGATGTTTGCACAACATTGTAAATATACTAAAAAGCACTGAGTTATACACTTTAAATAGGCAAATTATATTGTATGTAATTTTTTTTTTTTTTTTTTGAGACAGAGTCTGGCTCTGTTGCCCAGGCTGGAGTGCAACGGCACGATCTCGGCTCACTGCAACCTCTGCCTCCCGGGTTCAAGCGATTCTCCTGCCTCAGCCTCCAGAGTAGCTGGGATTACAGGCCCCCACCACCACTCCCGGCCAATTTTTGTATTTTTTAGTAGAGACGGGGTTTCACCATGTTGGCCAGGCTGGTCTCAAGCTGCTGACCTCAGGCGATCCGCCCTCCTCGGCCTCCCAAAGTGCTGGGATTACAGGCGTGAGCCACGGCGCCCGGCCATATTGTATATAATTTAAAAATGTTATGCATGGTCCACTACACGAGAGTCTCATGATGGCAGGGACAGAGCCAGCTTTGCACATTACCTTATCTCTAGCCAGTGCCCAACACACAGGCACTCAACTAGTATTTCTTGAGTAAGCAGCATGCTTTTATACCGTTCCTGATGTTTATCCAGTGCTTCATAAATTGCAAAGCATGTTTTTTCACAGCAGCAGTTCCTTTGAGCCTCATAACAACCCTGAAGGTGGTCAGAGTAGGTGATACGAAATAGTTACTGGCCCACATTGTAAAAAATGAGGCGCTGTACAACAGGATAAAGACCAAAACACCACCACCACCACCACCAACACCATAACCCGTATCTGTCTAATAAGTTTTATTTGGAGGAGCTCTTTCCCAGGCCCATTTGTCTCCCACTGCTCCTGTCCCCCAGAGAGGGAACGCGCTTCTCATTACAATCAGCGCTGCTCTGGGAGACTGACTCCCAAAATGCTGTAAAACAGAGGAGCAACCAGGGTCAACTGGAAAGCAGAAACCAAAGAACCCAGATTCCTTTTCTGAGCAAACACAGCGATAGGCCAGTGGGATTTTAGCTTGGGGATATTGGACCCAGTCTTCTCAAATACTTCCTACCAGAAGGTTTGTGTTAGCGGGTGTCCCATGACCACGATCTCAATAGCATGTGGCTTATATATCTTCCAGGCTCGAATTCAGGGTTCTAGGTTCTAGTCCTCCACCCCTAACTAACATGCTTGGTGGAAGAAACTCAGATTAGTCACATTTCAGCTTGGACCTTTCCAGCTGTAGTAGCAGGCAGCCACAGGGGGAGTCACCTTGCTGAAAAAAACACTGGACGCCCCCTGAAAAGAGGTCTTGAGTTGTTCCGATTCGGACGCTGACTCCTAGTCGGCTACAGAACCCTTGGCCACTGGACATTTAAAGACGTTCTCTTTGAGGTCCACCCGGGCGGCCCAGAAGTGTTGGCCACCTTCCAGAAGGGAAGTAGGAGAGACCGGGGGACCCCGAGGGGCCCGGGGCGTTCCCCGCGGGGCGGGGCGCTCCTGACTGCGGAGCGCCGTGGGCAGGGGCGCAGGTGAGCAGAGCGAGCGGAGCTGGCCGCGGCCGTCCTGGTGCCTCCGCCTTCCCGGCGCCCGCACTGCGCTCCACCCCGGCCCGGGGGGCGGGCGAGGGCTCTGCCCCACCGCCCGGGGACTGCCAAGGGGAGTTGGGGCGGCGACGTGGGCGTCCCGGGACTGTGAGCCCGCGCCCGCCCCGGTAGGGTGCGCTGAGGCGCCGGGGCCGCCACTGGCTGCGGGCGCTGGGCGCGGCGGCCGCGGGAGCCGCAGGTGGTTCCCGGGCCGGCCCTTTTCTCCTCCCCCTTTCCTTTCTTTCGCCTCCCCTCCCTCTCGCCCGGTGTCGGCGGCACTTCCCTCGCTTCCTCCTCCCTCTCCAATCCGGAGGGAGGGAAGGAGCAGCCGGCGCTTTCCTGCCCGCCTGCAAACTTCGGCGGGACTCGCGGCTCCCCTCGCCGCCGCGGCCGCCGCCGCCCAGAGCTGCCCCTGGAACTTCCTCTCGCCGCGCGGCCCGCGAAGCCCTGCGGGTGGAGGAACGCTGGGCGCCAGGCAGCCGCGGCTCGGACCCCAGTCCTGCCCCGCGCCGCCCGGGTGCCCGCTCGCCCGCGCGCCCGTCCGTCCGTCCTTCCTGCCCGCCCGGCCTCTCCCCTGCGGGCAGGGGCCGCCAGGCTTCCCTCGGCGCCCCGCCGCTGCCCGGGACTTCCTTTGTGTTGGATGCAGGCTGGCGCCCCGCGCCGACGGGGGGCGGACTGAGGGATCCTGCGCCGCCGGCCCGCCCCCGCCATGCCCTTCCACCAGAGGACCCTGGAGCCCGCGCGGCTGCGCCGGCCCGAGGCGGCGGGGGCCGGGGCTGCGGGCGCGCCGCTCTTCCGCTCGCTGGAGCAGGTCAGCTCGCATGCCCTGGGCTGCCTGCTGGCGCAGCTGGCCGACCTGTCGCGCTGCGCCGGGGACATCTTCGGCGAGCTCGAGGGCCAGGCGGCCGCGCTGGGCCACCGCACCGCCGCGCTGCACCGCCGCCTCGACGCCCTGCAAGCCGCCGCTGCGCGCCTGGACCACCGCCGAGTGAAAATCCGTGAGTGGCCGGCGGGCCGGGGGAGGGGAACCGGCGGGGGAGGCACCCGGAGAGCTGCTCCCGCCCGCCCCCTGGCGGCCCTGGGTCGGCACGGGGGCCGCGGAGCCCCGCGATGTCGGGGTCTCCAGTGGGGACTGCCGGACCCCAGCGGGAGGCTGGGCAGGTGGCAGGGGCGCAGAGCGCTCTGTGACTCTCGGACTCCTGGAGGGTCTTGGCTACCTCGAGAGAGTGGTCGCGGAGGGTGGGAATTGGACAGTCCCCTTGTCTGCTCCTTCTGTCTGTCTGTGTCTGTCTGTTTGGGAGACCCCGGGGCGCTGTAGACAGAGGAGGAGCCAAGGTCGTGGGAAAACGGTCACAGGCAGGTAGCCTGTTGGAAAAGCCAGGGGAGAATATAAATTTGGGCATATAGTAGTTACAGTTTTGGAGACTTCAGGACGATCCGTTTGTAAAACACTGGGGATCTCGGCGAGCGTTGGGGCTGCTTGCCACCTCTCTTCCCGCCGCCTACCTGTGTTCTTACCGACAAGCAAAACTATGCAGACTTTAAGGGTTTTCCCATTTGGCGCAGAATTTTCTTTCTTCTCCCAGACTGACCCACCAGCTCTTTGTGATTCAGAAGACCTTGACCTTGAGTTCAGGCTCTGAATCCCATTCATCTTTGTCCGGCTTCCTCCAACCCTGAAAGTCAAGTCTATGTCCTGATATAGTGATCTCTCCGATGATCCATTTCATTTCAGCAGCTTAACTGGCTCCGGTGAATGAAGCAACTGGAATTTCCTGCTGGCCCAAAGCAGAGAAACTTTCAGTGTGATGTCTCTGTGGTTTCTCCCTTTTAAGTACGTGAACTTGGTCGTAATCCTAAGTGTAAAGAATAAATTGGAGATGGTCGATGGGTTGCTGGGTGGGAGGAGAGATGTTGGTGTAACACACGCCTAGATTTCAGCAGCTCTGGATGAAATAGTTTTTTCTCCTAGAATCACTTCATATGCAATCTCGAATAGCTCGTTTTCCAGCTAGCTAGAAAAACTTAGCTATATTTTAACTACCTTACAGCCTAAGAGTTCAAAATTTTCAATTATTTAATTTCAGTGAGATTGCTTGCTATAATACATCTTTCTCCAGGTTGTATAATTAATTTGTGGCAGTTTTACATTTTTGCGTTCATCTCTTTGATTGTGCCGTCAACACATTCATATGAATTGTGGACAGTTCCCAACCTGGGAGAGCCTCCCCCTCCAAGAAAAAAAAATCAGTGGGGAGGAATCAAAGTGATCTCATAAGGTTGTTGACATAATCAGAATATATCTACTTAATGTGAGTGATGACTTCATGCATATGGTAGGATACACTGTCCTAGTAGGATGTCATGGTCTACGCGGCAATCACGAGTTGCTTCTATGCGTTTTCTGTCTAGGGTGTAGGTACGTGGGAGAACCAGAATTTTACCCTTGACAAAGAATGTGATGAGGGAGATCTGATTGATAGGTGAACTGATCTATTGTGGGAATTAAAAAACAAGAGGAAACTCCCTGAAGGTCAAGAACTCCTTCCTTTACTAGTTTGGTTTTACATTTAAATGTATCACTTTTCTCTGTTCTTTAGTACATATGCCCCAATAGGCTACTGTCCATAGCCAGAAATCCCCCAAATTCTCCGTATTAACTAAGGTTGTTCTAATTACAGTAACTGAAATAACTCTTTTCAAAACTTTTCACAAGTTTGTTTGAATCTTAAGTGGTTGTGATTTCATACCTGTCTTCCAGGCTGGAGTGCTGTGGTGCAATCTCAGCTCACTGCACCCTCCGCCTCCTGGGTTCAAGCAATCCTCCTGCCTCAGCCTCTAGAGTACCTGGGATTACAGGCGCCCGCCACCACGCCCGGCTAATTTTTGTATTTTTAGTAGAGACAGGGTTTCGCCATGTTTGTCAGGCTGGTCTTTAACTCCCAACCTCAGGTGATCCACCTGCCTCGACCTCCCAAAGTGCTGGGATTACAGGCGTGAGCTACCACACGTGGCCCCATTTTTTTTTTTTTTAGTAATCATGCAAGAAGGCTTTTTATTGAATGTAATTATGCCTGAGTATAAATGTACATGTAGAGAAGAAAGCTGACTATCAAGACATTAATTTTTGTGGTTTCTTTCACCTTCACACACTTTGCTTTTTTATATGCTTAAAAGCAGTGAAATGCCTATGCATTACCATCTGTTAGGATTCTTTTAAAACAATGCCTCAAACCTTGTTCCTGTGTAAAAACTACAGTTTGAAGTTGTTCTGCCATTTTAGGCAGGTCTTCAGAATATCATACTCCATTAGTATGGATGGCTAGACTTTTAGACTTGGAATTGACCGTAAAGGCCATCCATTTCGTGAACTCCTACCCAGAGAGGAAATCCAGTCCAACAGCATTGCAGTTAATTCACCCCAGGTTAGGCTGTGGGTAATGACACATCCGGGCCTGAAGCCCAAACCTTCTGATTGTCTCGCCTGTCGTCCCACTGCCTGTGTTCCTTCCCTTTAGAAGAGTGTGGAGCCAGGCACAGTGGCTCATGCCTGTAATCCCAGCACTTTGGGAGACCAAGGTGGGTGAATCATTTGAGGCTAGGAGTTCAAGATCAGCCTGGCCAACATGGCGAAACCCCGTCTCTACCAAAAATACAAAAATTAGCGAGACTGTCTCAAAAAAAAAAAAAAAAGGTGTGGAAATGGGGAGCAAAGTTTAGATATGTTCCTTAAACAGTCCTAAGGATAACTGTGACCGTTAATTCCACCCTTCTTGTCAGATAAACCATTTAATGAGTCTCCCCAGGAGCAATTAACAGAATCCAGCAGTTTACCAAAAGCCTCTAGCAGTTGGGGACAGCATATTTCAGTGACCAGTAATAGCTTTCTACCATAAGAAAGGATGTGAGAATGTCAGTGGAACAATTTTAAAAAATGTATAAACACTCTTTGCAATACAGAGACAGTATTTTAGTCCTGTGGGCTGGCCCTGCTGGCCTCAATGATCCTGAGAGGTATTTCATCAAGTTTGCCATTCCTCAAAATCTCATGGGTAGAAAGTTATCCAAAATAATTTTTTGTCATGCCTTGGGGAGAATGCATGTTATTATTCTGTTCATTGAAGACTCCTACTTTCTTTCCCTGACACCCCCAGGTTGAGGGGCTGTTCCCATGGCATTGGTTCACCTCGATCACCACATTTACCAAGGGGACTTCTGCACCCCTCTGCCAGACAGCAGGACCTTTGAGGTCCAGGATGGCCGAGTCTTTGTTTTTCTAGAGCTTAGAACAATGCCTGGATGTGATAGCTCAATAGATGTTTGAATTGAATTAATACTTAGTGACTTAGTGCTTACTGTCAGGAAGAATAACTATAAAAACCTTAGGGAGGAAGGAGGATGGATCTTTTGAGGCAGGTGGATCAGTTGAGGCCAGGAGCTCAAGACTGGCCTGGCCAATATGTCGAAACCCCGTCCCTACTAAAAATACAGTACTAAATACAATACTAAGTACAAGTACAAAAATACAATACTAAAAATACAATACTGCTACCAATGTAAGTGATCGAGACAATTACTTTACAAAAATAAAAATGTAAACTTTCTGCCTTTAATGTTTAGTACTTAACCACCAATCTCTGCTCCTGTCTGTAAAAGTCAGACTTCATTAATTTTGCTGACACAGTAAGTTCTCATGGAAAATAGTGACAACAGCCAGCAATGTGAATAGTTACATCTTGGCTCTGTAAACATCAAAACAGACTTTGCTAAGCAGAAATCAATAGACACTCGATCAAATAGTCCTGTTTTTATTTTTTTATTTTTATTTTAATTTTTTTGAGATGGAGCCTTACTCTGTCGCCCGGGATGGAGTGCAGTGGCACGATCTCAGCTCACTGCAACCTCTACCTCCCGGGTTCAAGCAATTCCCTGCCTCATTCTCCTGAGTAGCTGGGATTACAGATGCCCACCACCATGCCTGGCTAATTTTTGTATTTTTAGTAGAGATGGGGTTTCACCATCTTGACCAGGCTGGTCTTGAACTCCTGACCTCGTGATCCACCCGCCTCGGCCTCCCAAAGTGCTGAGATTACAGGCGTGAGCCACTGCGCCTGGCCCCTGTTTTTATTTTTAAGCCCTGTGTGATTGGGTTTTCTTTCTCTTTAAAAATAGTTTTGTTGAAATAAAATTTACACACCATACAATTCACCCACTTAAAGCATACTGTTTGGCCGGGTGGGGTGGCTCACACCTGTAATTACAGTACTTTGGGAGGCCAATGGGCCGATCACTTGAGGCCAGGAGTTCGAGACCAGCCTGGCCAACATGGCGAAACTCTGTCTCTACTAAAAATACAAAAATTAGCTGGGCACAGGGGCACATGCCTGTAATCTCAGCTGCTTGGGAGGCTGAGGCATGAGAATGACTTGAACCCAGGAGGTGGATATTGCAGTGACCCGAGATGGCGCCACTGCACCCCAGCCTGGGAGATAGAGCAAGACTCTGTGTCCAAAAAAAAAAAAAGTGTACAATTTAGGGGTTTTTAGTGTATTCACAGAGTTGTGCAACCATTACCACAATTTTAGAACATTTTTATCACCCCAAAAGAAACCCCATACTCATAACTAGTTATTCCCCATTTCCTGTCAACCCTCCCATTCCTAGGCAACCACTGATCTACTTTCTGCCTCTATAGATTTGACTTTTCTGGACATTTCATACAGATGGAATCATGTGCCTGGCTTTTTTTACTTAGCACAGTGAACTTTTCGAAGTTCATAATTTGTTTCTTTTTATAATTGAGACTATTTTATGATTGAAAAAGTATCATTCATATTTATTACTTGATTAAAAACCTTGTGAGATAGGAGGGAAGGCCACGTTATATTATACACATTTATTACTTTTTAATTGATACATAATAATTGTACATATTTATCATTGTACATTTGCAAATACAGTCTTTGCATAAACAGGACTGAGAATTTGGCAGACACAGTAGGCTCATAGTTCTGAGGAGTATTTTAGGTGTTGAGACGCATTCTCATACCTCACAACAGACTGTCCCCTCACCTAACCAGAGGGTTGGCTGGTCCTGGTGTCAGAATATCTTTGCTTCTTCCTCAGAATGCAAGGCACTTGTCAGAGTTCTAAAGACAGAGTGTTCACTGCACTTCTTCTTCTTCTTTTTTTTTTTTTTTAATTTAAAAAGAGATGAGTTTTCCATACGTTGTGCAGGCTGGTCTGGAACTCCTGGGCTCAAGCGATCCTCCCTCCTTGGCCTCTCAAAAGAGCTGGGATTACTGGTGTGAGCCACCGTGCCTGACTGACTGCATAAGAATAGGTTGTATGGCTGTTTTTGTGCCTGACCTACTCATAAATGTTTGGTGAAATTGGCATAAGATTTGCTTTCATTGACACATACCACATGCTAGAGAGGATGTTGGTGGCTGTGTGGCCCGCACCCCCCTCTAATCCCAGTCCCTCAATTTATTAAGAGAAACTGACGGTAGCTGAGTGGTCAGATTGCACCATCAGGTTAAGGAGGCCAGGTGATTCCTATACTTGACTAACTTTAAGAACTGCTTGGAACTTTTGTTAAAATTAGAGATTCCCAGACCCTTCCAAAGCCCTGTTGAGCCAGAGTCTCCAGTATGTTTAACAATGCCATGCTGTCCTTTGGCCAGGCAAATTGAGAAGCACTGCAATCGTCTAGAAAGCTCATTGGATTAGGAATTGGGAGACCTGAGCTTGGCTTCACCTCTGCCATTTTCTAACACAGATTTTGAGCAATTTATTCAACACCTCAAGGCCTTAGTTTTCTTATCTGTAAACAGAGACCTTGACAAAAATAATCTCTACTGGCCTTTCCAATTTTGGCATTTCGTGATTCTGATGGATTTAAAAAGTTTTAATTTATTTTGACAAAATAAATAGAAAAAGTTGCATGTATTTATGGGAAACAACTATTTTATTTTATTATTATTTTTTTAGACAGGATCTGGCTGTTGCCCAGGCTGGAGTTCAATGGCTCAAGTGATCCTCCCACCCCAGCCTCGCTAGTAGCTTGGACTATAGGCACATGCCGCCATGCCAGGCTAATTTTTATATTTTTAATAGAGACAGGGTTTTACTGTGTTGCCCAGACTGGTTTCAAACTCCTGGGCTCAAGCATCTGCCCATTTTGGCCTCCCAAAATGCTAGGATTCCAGGTGTGAGCCACTGTGCCCCACCAACATGATATTTATATATTGTGGCATGGGTTAATCAAGCTAATTAACATATAGGCATTATCTCACATACTCTTTTTTTTTTTGTAAGAACACTTACAAGTATGCAATACATGTTATTAGCTATGGTCACCATGTTGATTATAGATCTCTTGAACTTATTCCTTTTAACAGAAATTTTGTATCTTTTGACCAATATCTCTCCAATACCTTCTTCCTACAGCCCTTGGTGACCATCATTGTACTCTCTGCTTCTATGAGTTTCATTTTGACTATTTGATAATACTATATGAAGTAGATACTCTTATTTCTGTGTGACAGATGATATAACTAAGGCACAAATAATTTGTTTGCCCATGTTGATAGCTGGTAAGCAATGGAACTGGGCTTTGAATCCAGACAGGGTTCAAGTTCAGGTGAATTTGTAAGTACAACTTTGATAAATAATCTCTTTGATTCTTTCGATGAGGGATTAAAAAAAAAAACTTTGTGTCTGAAATAAACTCTTCATGACTGTATGGACTCTTTTTACATTAAAAAATTATTTATTTATTTATTTTCAGAAATTGGTGTCTCACTGTGTTGCTTAGGCTCATCTCAAACTCTGGCCTCAAGCAATCCTCCCACCTTGGCCTCTCAAAGTACTGGGATTATAGGGGTAAGCCAGCACACCCAGCCTGTATGGGCTCTTTTAGCTAATATTTTATTCACATAGAGTGCGTGGATCGTCACATGTTGAGGGATTAGTCACTTGCCAAGCAGATCAGGCAGGTACTTGTTTCTAATTTGTGTATATTCTGCCCACAATACATTCATAGCTTCCTCCTCAGCTTTAAAAAGTGCAATGTCATTATGGAAAGAGAATTATGTTTAAATGCATTTGCCAAATATTCAGATTTCTAGGAGAGTTATTTTTTGAATTATGAGAGTATATCCTTTAAATCAAAACATCAGTCTCCTCATTGACTCTTGGGTATTGGGAAAATGATAACCTGGCTTAAAAAGCTACCTACATTTAGGTTGAAATTATTTATCTAGCAGTAATGTAGTTTTCTGCTATATTAAAGAAAACCCTAATATTAACATTTTAGCTGTATATATTTTAAAATTGAGAATAGCAAATGAAAAAATTTAACAAAAGAGAAACATTTGAGTTTCTTAATATTTTGGGGAGAAAATTCAGAAACAAAAATAATGCAATATTTGCCTCTGGCAGTCATTATGTTTAAAAAACCAAGTTTTTCCAGCAGTGAAGGTGTAAAAAGAAAAAAAAAATCGTTTTAAGTATAAAATAAAATGGCTTGCACCTAACTAGGCCCCTAGTAACTTACTTAATTCTGTTTCTCCTCAAATTGGTTTCTATCCTGGAATGAATGACTTCTGCAGGAACTGAAGTTCAGATGCAGCAGGAGGGTACTGACTGCCATCTTGTTCCACATGCCGGTTTCATTTGTGGTCTGCACTTGTCACAGTGCGCACTTCAGCTGCACTTTGGGCAAAGGTAGAAGAGCTGGAGCTTCTGTGTTTGACTGAGGAACTCTCTGAGAAAAGGAGCTTACAGGCCCCCCATGTTTTTTTTTTTTTTTTTTTTTCTGAGACGGAGTCTCACTCTGTTGCCCAGGCTAGAGTGCAGTGGCGCGATCTTGGCTCACTGCAACCTCTGCCTCCCGGGTTCAAGTGATTCTTCTGCCTCAGCCTTCTGAGTAGCTGGGATTACAGGCGCACGCCACCACGCCCAGCTAATTTTGTATTTTTAGTAGAGATGGGGTTTTGCCATGTTGGCCAGGCTGGTCTCGAACTCCTGACCTTGTGATCCGCCCGTCTTGGCCTCCCAAAGTGCTGGGATTACAGGCTTGAGTCACCACGCCCACAGGCCTCCCCCTTTTTTTGGACAAATGATGTGTCTATGAAAGCCTTTGGCATTATTCAAACAAAATATGTCATTACTGTTACCAATATCAAGGCAGTAGCATAATTCTGCTTTCTGATGTCAGACTGTCTTTGCAGGGATTTTTTTTTTTTTTTTTTTTTTGGAGAGGGAGTCTTGCTCTGTCTCCCAGGCTGGAGTGCAGTGGTGAGATCTCGGCTCACTGCAACCTCTGCCTCCTGGGTTCAAGTAATTATCCTGCCTCAGCCTCCCGAGTAGCTGGGACTACAGGTGGGCACCACCATGCCCAGCTGATTTTTTGTATTTTTAGTAGAGATAGGGTTTCACCATGTTGGCCAGGCTGGTCTCAAACTGCTGGCCTCAAGTGATCTGCTCGCCTTGGCCTCCCAAAATGCTAGGATTACAGGCATGAGCCACTGTGCCCAGCGCTTTGCAGGGATTTTGTATTGCCTGATGATGCTGTCGACAAATGCTGGACATTGGCCATACGCCAAACACCTTGATATGTACAATGGCTCTGTGAGATGGATATTATTATTATTTCTGTGTGACAGTGATACAGTGAAGGCACAAATAACTTGTTTGCCCACATTCACAGCTGGTAAGCAATGGAGCTAGGCTTTGAACCAGGCCAGGGCTGTCTCCAGGATTAGTCTGCCCAAACATCGCGTGGCAGTGTCTCTCAGTTACCTGATCTAACTTCAAATTATGACCTTCCCATACTCAGATGAGGCCAGGAAGATACAGTGAAAACCTGTCAAATATCTGAGGAAAAAACAAGAAGGCTTTTGGGCTTTTCCCTTTTCCTTCTCTTTTAGAAACCTCTCAAACTACTAGCAGATGGCCAAGAAATTTGAGACACACATCAAAAGTACTTACTTAGCACAGCGCCTGGCACATAGCTAACATTTATTTAACATTTGCTGCTGTTGTTTTGGTGACATTGAAGGCTGAGTTAGCATGTGTGTGCGTCTGTGTCCCTGTATCACCACAGATGGCCCAGTCTGCAGGAGGCCGTGCCACTGAAGTCTGGAAGATGAAAGCTGACCAGGGCTACATGAGAGCTGGTGTCAGAGATAAACACAAAAATACCTCTGGTTGGAAAACCAGTGAGTTCTGCACAGGCATGTGAAAGTATATGTGGCTCCCGACAGCAGTGTGTGGAGGGCTGTTGCTTTCTGTCTGCTTCACTGGGGCCGGGGAAGCCAGGCCTGTTTCCGGGGCCTTTTTATGGACATGGACACGGGCTTGCTTTCACAGAGCCCTCTCGCCCCCATTTCCTCCTGCCGTGGGAACTGGAGGGCCGCTCAGCTCCCACCTCGCTTCCTAGCTATGGGAGAGCTGTCGCTTGTGCCTCACTTGGCCTGGGGTTGGCTATCCGAGCCCCCAATGTCACGTTTTCACCCGGAACTTGATGGGCTCAGCCTGCACCTCGGCTTTCCTTGGGCGTCTTGGAACGTGCAGCAGCTGTTCATCTCCGGGTTACCCACACTTTCTGAATCATCGGAGTCACTGGGGGCTTGGTGAAAAACACCCCCAGGTGGCCCCGCCCCTGGAGATTCTGAGTCAGCGCAGCCGGGTGAGGCCAGGAACAGATCTCCCTAGCAAGGACCCCCAGGTGATTCCAATGAGGCAAATTTGGGAAACACCCATCTAGGCCGTGTGTGAGGCATCTTGTTTATTCAGGGCTGCAGGACATTCATCCATTCATCCATTCATCCATTCATCCATTCCTGAACTGTATTTTGAGTTATTCTGTTAGTGCTAAGTGGTGAGGATTACACAGGGTCCTTCCTTGAAGTACTCGACAGTTTCATGTGAATGGTTAGATATATAACTAAATAATAAGGAATAGAATGACCATTTATAACATTGTTTCTAGAAGAAAATCTGTTCTGAATTCCAAATCGCCAATTTAAATTGCATTTTGAGACTACATCAAACTTAGAAAAGCTGAATGTAAGTTTCTGGGATGATGGCACTCCTACACATATAAAATAATGATTTTAAATGTTTACAGCATATTTTTTCTAAAAATTAAACTCTGAGAAACAAATATAAACCCTTCTGGAATAATTTTATTTTTCCTTTGGGATGGTGGAAATTTTCTTCTGTTTTATTTTCACTTACCCTTTTGATTGGTTTCATAAGACATTTCCACCCATGTAGAAAAGCAGTGTTACCAGCCTGGCCGACATGGTGAAACCCCATATCTACTAAAAATACAAAAATTAACTAGGCTTGGTAGCAGGTGCCTGTAATGTCGGGAGGTTGAGGCAGGAGTATTGCTTGAACCTGGGAGGTGGAGGTTGCAGTGAGCCAAGATCACGCCACTGCACTCTAGCCTGGGCGACAAGATCAAAACTCCGTCTCAGAAAAAAGAAAAGCGGTATCTTACTTTGGAAGGATAGACAGTGGTTTTAGATTATTCCTGCAGGGAAATCCTTTATTATACTTTACTTCCCCTGCACTCCCCGTTATGATTAAAAATTGTTAAAGGTGTTATCAGTAATATGCAGAGGGCTGTGTAGTAACTAGCTAATTTAAATTACAATAACACATGGTAAAATATGAGGGCTTTCTGCATGACAGCATTACACATCTGATAAAATGTTCTGAGGACTCAGAGACCACGATGTGTAAAAAAAAGGAAATAGAATTAAGTGAGGGTATGTTATGCATAATCCAATTATACCTGATTATGTTGGCATCTGAGAACTGCTGTCGAGGTGCACTGTGGTTTCTCAGCTGATGGTCTTGCTGCTGGGACCACCATCCAGGCAAGGGCACTAGCCTGCTTCTCCCAGGATATTCCAGGTGTGCTCATTAGCTAGTTGGTGGGCCCTCAGCTCCAGGCAGCCTGACTCCATAGCCTGTGCTCCTTACACTTACCTTTATATTACATGAGGACCAAGGTCAGTGGAAAAATCATGATGCAACCCAAGTAACCTCAGTATAAATTTTCATGTAATTTATTGAATAGACAGTAATTTACATTGTTAAAAAATATGCATACACAAAGGCCATGCAGTGAAAAGTCTCACTCCTTCTGTCCAGCATCAACTCCCCACTCCAGATAACCACGTTTACTAGTTTCTTCACATGCTTCCAGAGGTTTCTGTATACAAATATGAAAATATTAATTTATGTTATTTCCCCTCTATTTTTTATACACACAATTTCTGGGTTATCCTGTTGCTCTTCTTCATTCATATATATAATCCAAAGTATTATTTTCCTCATTGTTCTGTATGTCTTTTAGCTGGTTTCTTTTTTGTGAGATCTCAGTTACATTTCGTTGTTGTTAGGGAAGTCTTTTGATTTGGGAAAAAAGATTAATTAACATTGGAATAAATTGTTAAACTCTTAATTTTTTTATTGCTTGATTTTTAGGAATAGTTTATGAGCTTCCCAAGAGATGATTAAGCCTTTCCTATATTAAGAAAGGTAAAGGGGGCTGGGCACGGTGGCTCATGCCTGCCATCCCAACACTTTGGGAGGCTGAGGCAGGCAGATCACTGTGACTCAAGAGTTCAAGACCAGCCTGGGCAACATGGTGAAAGCCCGTCTCTACATTAAATACAAAAATTAACCAGGCGTGGTGGCTCGCGCCTGTGGTCCCAGCTAATTGAGAGGCTGAGGCTGGAGGGTCGCTTGAACCTGGGAAGCAGAGGTTGCAGTGAGCTAAGATCGCACCACTGCACTCCAGCCTGGGTGACAGAGTGAGAACCTGTTTTAAAAAAAATAAAATAAAAGAGGAAAAGGGAGGAGAGGCTTCTGTTAAATGTCTGCAACAACATAGTTGGGTTTATTTAAAAGTAGGCATTTTCTGCCTTTTAATCTAGATATCCACATGCTAAATGTGAATTGCTTTCTGACTTAGGAGTATGTTTGTATCTAGAACTGTGTTTGAATTTTAGTGTGGAATGTTTTACTCTGAGATGGTGACTTCATTTGCTAAGTAAATGCAATTGGTCATGAGTCCTGTTTGGTGTATTTGATTTCACTGGGTTGGTTTTAACAGCCTGACTGCGGTGTACTAGGTGGTGCTGCGACAGTGCAGAGTGACACTGACAGACATTTGAATAGAGCAGCCGTGGTCAGTGGAGTTATTTTTCTCTAGTGGTTAGCCAGTTTAAGACCAAAGATTTGTGCTGAATTACCACAGAAATGACTAAAAAGAGCATTATTCATAAGTATAGACTCAGACACATAATCATTGAATTACATAACCCACCATGTAAGTTTTGTGTAAATAAAAATACATCAACAACTTTTCAGTCTTACAAAGTATGCCGTAAAATGTTTCTGATGATAAAATTGAGGTATATTCATCCTAAATTCCAAACTTGTAAAGTGCAGAAAATATAATGAAGAAAAAAATCATAACCTAGAGAGTATTGCTTCATTTTCTCTCTTTTTTTGGCCAATATATTTATATGTTTGGATCTACCTATATTTAATTATAGTAATCGATAGCATTTTAAACTGAAGTGGGTGCATCTTTCTCTGTTCATGAGAACAGAGAAATTTGTGTCCTGAATTTTGAAAGTGTAGCTTATATTGTGAGCTATTCCCGCATGTTGTAAATATCTAGAGGCTGTTTTAAATACGAGAGGCATTGGGGTGCCTCTCTCTGACAATCTGTTTTGGATCCCAGGTAAAGCCCTTTTGATGTCCTCAGGGGTCTGTGTGTTCACACAAGAGTTATCAAGTGGACAGAAGTTTGTTATTCTTCTGGGCTTCCTAGGGCCTCTTCTTCAAGGATTTAGTTATTTGTGAACCTTTCAATTGTACTCATGATGTGTTATTTAGGAGTAGATGTGTTTTTCTATCAATTACTGTAGTATTAATATATTGCTAACTCTTAGAAGTGGCCACCATTATCTTCTAAACAAAAAACATATTTTATGTCTAAGATTATTTGCCTATGAGGACAGTTCTCTGTATCATCATAGCTAACAGATTGAGTCAAAAAAGTTAGTTGTCTCCTCACTTCCTTATGGTTCTTTACTTGAGCAGCATGCCTATTGGTCTAATCAATTATTATGTTGCTTTTTTTTCTTTGAAGTGATGTTTCTCTTTTCCTCTTAAAAAGCATGTGGAGTTTTCCCTTTCCCCTTCACCAAAATGGCAGTCTGACATCTGTCTCAACTTTTCTCACCTTGGTGGTTGCCTGCTTTTGGCAACATATGGGGTCTGTTTAGATTTAGCTCAACAAGATTTTAAAACAAAGGTCTGTTGCATCTCTTCCTGCAAATTTGGTTCTTGTCTTGTGGAAAGATGAGGATTAAGCTTAGATCTGCTGCTCCTCTTATTCTAAATGTTGGACGGTTTAATTGAAAAACATAGCTTATAAAAGAATTGGGGGACTCTGGGCTAATTCACTCATGATAGAGGTGGGAGGTGATGAAGGTGTGAAATGATGTGGGAAAAATGTCTTTGAGTGCCTTTAGTACTTTTCACATGATCTAAACACATTGTTTTGCAAATTTGCAAGTTCTGATTAATATTAATAATTTATAGTAACACAGGATAATATTTGTAGCTAACACTTATAGGATACTTACTATGTGCCCATTTTATTTAATCCTCATAAAAATTGTAAGAGAGGAACATTACCAACCCTCCATTTTACTGATGAGGAAACAGTGGCAAGGATAGGCAAAGTAATTTGCCTCAGGTCACACAGCTGGTCAGTGATAGAGATGAAATGATGAAGTATGGTATAGGTGAGTTCATACTGCCTCTGTAATGTGTTTAAATACTTCATCTGCATCATTTTATGTTTTAATTTTTGTGAACTTTTAAATTCATTTTAATTTTGAAAAATTTCTGAGTTTGGCTAGGGGTTAATAGGTATTTTCTGTCTTAGCCTGATTATTTTAAATCATGGTGCTACTAGTCCAATGGCATGACTCGGGGAGGTGAATTAATGTCCCATGTGACAATGCTATTATGAATCTATAGAGAATTCAGAAAGTTTCTCTGGTTCTTTGAGCTGCACTGATGAAAGGTCATCTAGTCTCTAAATACGAAGTCTTTTTGTTAGTGTTGCCTATCATTCTGGCCTCTTTTGCCAGACATTCATGATCAGTGTCAGAAGATAAGTGATATAGGAACAAATGAAATTTCTGGCTTATTTTTATTTATTATATGTTAGGAGAAAAAAATCTTCTTTTTTCCCCTTTCCCTAAACTTGCAATATTTAAATAGTGTGACACCATAAAATGCCACCTCAAGCCTGCATTTCAAGGGAATTGCTGAATTTTCCTTGCTAATAAGTGGAGGATGAGAGCAGCAATGAGAACTAGCTGGTTGTTACTCTGCTCTGCAATACTCTGCTCTCTCTTTACTGACAGAAAGTACCTTTAATTCTGTGGTGCTTGCTGGTGGCACCAGCCAAGAGAATGGTGACCCATACTCCTTAACTTACATCAGTGGTTCTCAAAATGTGGCCTCAGAAGCAGCGTCATAAGCATCTCCTGGGAACTTGCTAGAAATGCAAAATCTTGGCCCTACCACAGACCTACTAAATCAGAATCACTGGGGGTGGGCCCAGCAGACGTGACATAAAGAGTCCTCCAGGTGATTCTAACACATGCAGCAGTTTGAGAAGCAGCAGTTTGAGAATACCATTTGCAGTATCCACTGGCCCAGGGCCAGAGGACTGAATCTGCGTAGACACCTTAGCATGTGGGCTCTGCTTGGGGCAGTGATTGGAGCTGCCAACACTAAATTTCCAGAGGGTTCTTTAAAAAGCTTTTGCCTCTGGTCAGGACAGTACTTTAAAGGCTTAAGAACTACCGCTTCATTATCGTGCAACAGTGAGTCTTGTTTTAAGCACCTGTTTGTTCTTTTGAGGTACACTTGGTAGCAGGCCTTCACTATTTCAAGATTAGTAACATGGCCACTGGCTTGTTCATGGGCCTTTGGGCTTAGGGCAACCTCTCTTGATTTCCCTTTTCCTAGAACTTTAAACAGCATCCAGAGAGCTGAGAGGTGACTCGACACAATCACAGGGTAGGGACATACTTTTTAAACAAAATTGGAGGAGAGAGGATTATGCTCTCTAAATACTCATTGCATAAAACCCTCATTTTGATATCTTAGAATGCCTCCTAAAAAATGTAACTAGGAAAACTTGAGGCAGACATAGGAAATTTTGCTTGTGGATGGGACATAAAAACATTTGAATAAACATGAGAAAAATTTACAAGCACAAAACTTAGTGAGTAGTTGATGTTCTTTTGCTTTTAGTGGAATCCTGCTTTGCTTTACCTAATTCAGCTTTATAATTTATTACTTAATTCTGTAACCTGTCCATCAGTTAGCTGTTAGTACAGTATAATCCACTGTAATTTGGAGAGGTCAAACATGATTGAAACAGTTTGATAAAAGGCAGCAGATGGCCTGGGGCAGTGGCTCACGCCTGTAATCCCAGCACTTTGTGGGGGCTGAGGCTGGTGGATCACCTGAAGTCAGGAGTTTGAGACCAGCCTGTCCAACATAGTGAAACCTCATCTCTACTAAAAATACAAAAATTAGCCAGGTGTAGTGGCGTGTTCCTGGAGTCCCAGCTACTCAGGAGGCTGAGGCAGGAGAATCACTTGAACCCGGGAGGTGGAGGTTGTAGTGAGCTGAGATTGTGCTGCTGCACTCCAGCCTGGGTGACAGAGCTAGACTCAGTCTCAAAAAACAAACAAACAAACAAAAAAAAAGTGGAGGCAGTAGAGCATGGCATGTAAGAGATAAAATTTACTAGTGGTGTGAACTTGAATATATTACCCTCTCTGCTTAAGTTCTTTCCTCTGTAAAATGGGCATTGTACTAATACTTGAGATGGTAATTGTGTGGATAAAATGAGATATAGAACAGTGCCTGTTCTATAATAAACAATAAATGTTAGCCGATATTTTGGATTGGACCTTACTATTTTTTAGACTAGTTTTATTTTTTTTCTGAGTGTATTTTAAAACATAAGTGTAAATAAAGTCAAGATGTTAGAATAAAGGACTGGACCTTAATAATGTAAGGTTTCCTAGTGAGTGTCCTTATGTTCTGGTTGAGTTTTCTCCATAGCTGATGGTTAGATTTGTTAATTGGGTTATTTTGAGGTTTTTGGATCTTTTTTTGATATCATGATATTCCATTCTGAAAGTATAGAATATTGGATTAAATTTATTCAGCATGTTCTCTAAAATGGTGTTTTGAGTACATCTCTGATGTGAATTTATTTTGATGTCATTTTCCTCTTTTCAAATCGAGATCCAGTAAAATCAAGTTAGTTAGGGTTTTGCTTAGTTGGGTTCCAATTAGTTTAATTATATGCCGGTAATCTCTAATTTAGAAACCTGTTGAGATACAGAAGTTAATTTTTAAGTTATTTTGAACTTGTAATATATTTCTTCTTAAAAACCATATTTCCAAAGCATGACCAGGCATAGGGCAACCCCCAAAAAGCCTGTTCAACCTCAAATATAGATATGTAGACCTACAGTGCAGTGAGATATAATCATGTAAGAATTTTAGGCCAGGTGCGGTGGCTCATGCCTGTAATCCCAGCACTTTGGGAAGCCAAAGCAGGTGAATCACCTGAGGTCAGGAATTCGAGACCAGCCTGGCCAACATGGTGAAACCCCATCCCTACTAGAAATGCAAAAATCAGCTGGTGTGGGGGCATGCGCCTGTAATCCCAGCTATTTGGGGGGCTGAGGCAGGAGAATCACTTGAACCGAGGAGACGGAGGTTCCATTGAGCTGAGATCACACCACTGCACTCCAGTCTGGGTGACAGAGTGAGACTCTATCTCAAAAATAAATAAATAAATAAATTATGTAAGAATTTTCTGTGGGAAAATGAATTATAGGTGACAATCAGTATACCAAGATGACATTTTCCTACTCCTCCCACCCTCTTCCCTAAGCTGTGTGACCCTGACCTCGTCTACAACATGAGTGATTTGGGTCAGGCCTCCACTTGCCTTTTGGAGGGTGAAGGGGGTTCCTGTGGTATCGTGGTGGCAAGATATGTGGTTGTGAAGCTTTGGAAGCAGGAGATAGCTTTAGGGTAGTTTCTAGGGTGCTTTGGCTTGTGGGACTGAGAGCTTTAGGCTCTAGAGTCTCAGCTGTGGGGATTCATTGTAGATGAGAGCACCAAGCCAGAAGAGGGAAGGGGAGCCACCAGCAGCCTGCAGATCCACTGTCAGGCAATTGGCGACTGTAAGCAGAACATTTCTATCTGAGTGTTTGTAAATAGGGGGCTGCTTGTAGTGCCTCTTTTAATTTTTTCCTGGGGGATTTTTTTTTTTTTTTTTTTTAGGAGACTGGTGGCCTAGGTTGGAGGACAATGACAGGATCATAGTTCTCATAGCTCACTTAACCTTGAACTTCTGGGCTGAAGCCATCCTCTCACCTAAGCCTCTGGAGTAGCTGGGACTACAGATGCGTGCCACCTTGCTGAGCTGCTGGGGAACTTTAAATGGATAATGGCCAGAAGTTTTATCAGTCTTTACCCAGCAATGCTATTACTGGGTATGTAGCCAAAGAAATATAAATCATTCTGTCATAAATATACATGCACGCATATGTTCATTGTAGCACTGTTCACAATAGCAAAGACATGGAGTCAACCCAAATGCCCATCAGTGATAGACTGGATAAAGAAAATGTGGCATGTATACACCATGGAATACTATGCAGCCATAAAAAGGAACAAGATCATGTCCTTTGCAGGGACACGGATGAAGCGGGAAGCCATTATCCTCAGCAAACTAACGCAGGAGTGGAAAACCAAATGCTGCATGTTCTCACTTATAAGTGGGAGCTGAACAATGAGAATACATGGACACAGGGAGGGGAACAACACTTACCGGGGCCTGTGGGGCGAGGGCGGGGTAGGGGAAAGCATTAGGAAAAACAGCTAATGCATGCTGGGCTTAATACCTAGGTGATGGGTTGTTAGGTGCAGCAAACCACCATGGCACATGCTTACCTACGTAACAAACCTGCACATCCTGCACATGTACCCTGAAACTTAAAAAAAAAACACACAATAAAATAATAAACCAAATTACACGCTTGAAAAATTAAAAAAATTATATCAACAGATGCAGAAAGAGCATTCAATACAATTCAACATCCTTTTCTCATAAAAACTCAGTAAATTAAAAGGAGAATTTTTACCTAATAAAGGATATATTTTAAAAATTGAAAAAAAAATTTTGTTGCTTTTTTTACTTAGCTCTATTGCTGGAAATGATTATTTTCATGTATATGTAGTTTTATCCTTGCTTTGAATACCATACCTTAGTTTATAGCTTTGTATCTGTAATCCCATTTATCTACTGATAAAATACAAGAAAACATTCAATTTTATGAGGGCATCCATTTACCTTTAATTTCTGTTTAAAGATTGTGGTGTGTATGTGTGTTTTAACAAACAGCATGCTGACCATTAAAAGCCCTTCCCACTTGCACTATGCAGTCTTTGTAAAAGGATCTGAATGTTTATAGAATCCTGCAAGCTTTTGGTAAAGTACATGTTTTTAAATCATGTTAATCGTGTAAAGAAAAGACAGACTTGAGCTTGTTAAAAATTATTCCTGTCAAGTGCCATGTAGCTTCACATGTCAAACATGACTTGAAAATGTTTTCCCCAAGTGGCCATGTCTTAACAATTTATGTTCCAGAAGGAGTTTCTTGGAAGGAATTAAGTAATGAGAGGTCACATTTTTCTTTCAAGTTCAATTTCCAAAGTGAAAATTAACTTCTGTTTTTTAACTTAAACTTGAAAAAAATTCAGTGAGAGCCTTTAGACTTGTGCAATGATTGTGTTATATGGAATTGGGCTTCCCTATCTCTGTTGCCAGAAATGAAACTTGACTGTGTGTTTTTTGTTTTTTTTTTTGTAGCTGTAAAAATGAAGAAATAGAAGAAGTAAAAAATGCTGAGTCTGGGAAACTGTTCTAGTCACTTAAATCTTAGCTACATAAATGTGTGTTTATATTAATGGGGCAGGACAAAATAAGAAGAGTCTTTTTTTTTTTTCTGGTTAAATACTGCCCCCTCACCCCCGCCCACCAAATATTGCTTTGCAAATTCCTCAGACTTTCTCATTGAAAATATATGAATAGCTAAAAATGAGTATTTAGCATGATTAGAAAATATCATACAGTTTTTACAGTGAAATTCCAATCAAGTTACTGGATTCCAAGTTACAGGAATTCCAGTTGGTTATTCATTTTTTCTTGATATTTGAGCTAATGGAGAAGAGAGATAATAGAAATAATCTAGAAACATTATCTATCTATCTACCTATATATCTAGCTATCTATGAGACAGTCTTGCTCTCCCAGATTGGAGTGCAGTGGTGTGATCTCGGCTCACTGCAACCTCTGCCTCCCTGGTTCAAGCAATTTTCCTGCCTCAGCCGCCCGAGTAGCTGGGACTACAAGTGCGTGCCACCATGCCCAGCTAATTTTTGTATTTTTAGTAGAGACAAGGTTTCATCATGTTGGCCAGGCTGGTCTTGATCTTCTGACCTCGTGATCCACCTACCTCGGCCTCCCAAAGTGCTCAGATTACAGGCGTGAGCCACTGCGCCCAGCTGAAACATTTTTATTATAAGTCCTCAAAAAGGAATATATCTCATGTTTTAGGAGACAATGTAGTATTTGAAATTGAAATATGGTGAATGTCTGTTTCAAAAAGAAGTGGAAAGTGTTCTGAATTAGCTATTATGTTCCTTTTGCTCAGATATTCTGCTTGTACTTGATTCCACTTTAGAATTAGACCATATTGCCCCTCAGATGGCTTCACAGACCTAGACCGAGCTGAAGTGTTCTTTTAGTATACTATGGTTTTTAAAAAATTTTTTCCTGGGTTATAGATAGTAATTGCCTAATTCCATTTTTAGTTTTATTGTTGAGTGGTGGGCGGTCAGAGGAATAACTATGAAGGGGAAAGAAAATCATAGGGAGGAGGTAGCGATGAAATTCCTTCTTGACTGATAGTTACTGCATGCTTTAAAAAATAATGTATTCTCCTTAGCATTCAAGGATGTAACTGTTATGAGATTGTTAAGCTGCCTTCTTTGACTTTTTCCCCAATGGTTGTAGAGGATTTATGGTGAAAAAGTTTTCATTTCATGCTGTATACAGTCTCTCTTGGTGAATGAGCTGACTGCATGGCCACAGACACGAGCACTGGGCATGAGCCAGTGTGAAAAACCTATGGTCATGGGTAGTCATTCAGAAATTTTAGCTGATTTTAAAGAAATTTTCCTCTGTATCTCCAAACATTACGCTCCTTTTGCTCTTTTGCGGTTTTTTAGTTTTAAGTATTGGTATCTATTGACCTCTCAAGATGAGGATTTAGCCCTTTTTTCCTTCCCTCAACCCACCCCCCTATAGGTATACCTCCCATCCTACATCTTCCCTATCCTCTTTCATTGCTTTGTTTAGTTCAGCATTCAGTGTGTATAGTGTTAAGGCAGTGTCCACCATTCGAGCAGAGCCACATCATCAAACACGATTGCTTTTCCTTTATTTTACAACTTTTGTCTCTCCTGACATAAATAACGGCTTTTTGGGGTGTGTATATTTCTATGTGTTTATTGTTGTTTCAGCTTCCAACTCTACCCTATCAGTATCTTCTTTTTGCCTTAAGAATTCACTGAATTTTGTCTTCTTGGAGATATGACTCCTAGAGCCTTCCAATCTGATTTAATCTAATCTAGATGAGTGTTCCTCCATGGCTGGTTCTCAGCCATCTGTGTGACCTCCTTCACTGTCATCCTAGAGACTTCCTTTCTCTTCTGATGCCTGTCTCCCCTAATAACTTTCTTGGTTTACTTCTTCATTTGGTGGAGCCCTGCCTCTGATATCTTTTTTTTTTTTTTGGAGACAGATTCTCGCTCTGTTGCCCAGCCCGGAGTGCAGTGGCGCGATCTCGGCTCACTGCAACCTCCGCCTCCTTGGTTCAAGTGATTCTCCTGCCTCCGTCTCCTGAGTAGCTGGGATTACAGGCATGTACCAACACACCCGGCTAATTTTTGTGTTTTTTAAGTAGAGATGGGGTTTCACCATGTTGGCCAGGCTGGTCTCAAACTCGTGAGCTCAAGCAGTCTTCCTGCCTGGGCCTCCCAAAGTGCTGGGATTACAGGCGTTACTGTGCCCGGCCCTCTGGTATCTTTCTAAGAAAGATTAGTAGATGCATATTTTGTGCATGTCTCCTCTCTCATTTAATGGATAGTTTTGCTGGCTAAGAAGTTCTAAATTAAAAATCCCTTACCCTTTCTATTTTGAAGACATTGTTTCTTTAGCTTCTTTAACCTTTTAGTTTCCAGCGTTGGTGGTGAGAAGCTTAAGACATTCTGATTCCTGCTCATTTGTATGTATGTTTCTTTTCCTTGATAAAAACTTCTGTGATCAGTTTTTTAATCCCAATGTTTTGAAATTTCACAGTAATGTCCCTTGAGGTGTGTGTGTTTTAATTAATATTTGTTGAGTACTTGATGAGTTCTTTGAATCTAGAAGCTCCTTTAGTGCTGAAATATTTTTTTATTTAATTCTTAATTTCTAATTATTTTTCTCTCTTTGTATTTTCAGATGTTAGATCTCCTGGACTGATCCTTAAACTTTCTTTTCTCGGTGCTTTTCTGTCTCATTGTATTTTAGTTTCTGGGCCATTTCTTTCTTTCTTTTTTTTTTTTAAATTTTGTTTTTGTCTACATAGCAAAGACATTGATATTTATTTTTATTTATTTATTTTTTTGAGACAGAGTCTTGCTCTGTCACCCAGGCTGGAGTGCAGTGGCGCGATCTTGGCTCACTGCAATCTCCACCTCCTGGGTTCAAGCAATTCTTCTGCCTCAGCCTCCCGAGTAGCTGGGATTACAGGCGCACGTCATCATGCCCGGCTAATTTTTTAGTAGAGACAGGGTTTCACCATGTTGGCCAGGCTGGTCTCGAACTCCTGACCTTAAGTGATCTGCCCGCCTCGGCCTCCCAAAGTGTTGGGATTACAGGCGTGAGCAACCACGCCCGACCTATTTTTATTTTATTTTTTAGAGATAGAATCTTGCTCTGTCACTCAGGCTGGAGTGTAGTGGCGTGTTCATAGCGCACTGCAGCCTCAAACTCCTGGCTTCAAGTGATTCTCCTGCCTCAGCCTCCTGGGAGTATCTGGGACTCCAGACATGCACCACCATGCCTGGCTAAGTTTTAAAACACTTTTTGTAGAGGTAGGAGTCTCACTATGTTGCTCATCTTGAACTCCTGGCCTCAGCCTGAATTCCTTCCTCCTCAGCCTCCCAGGGTGCTGGGATTACAGGCATTGAGCCACTGTGCTTGGCCTATCTGGTCCATTTCTTATTCTTTCTTTTTCAGTCCTTCTGCTGAGCTTTTCATTTTTGCTATCAGGTTTTTCATTTGCAAGAGCTTGTTTTGTTGTTCTTGTTCTGGGTATTCTTTTATATAACATCCTGCTTTTAGTTTATTGATGTACTGTCTCTTCTTATCTCTGAGACCGAGTTTTTAAAGTTTTTTTTTTTTTTTTTTTTTTACCTTCAACGGTGTTTGCTGCAAGTTGTTTTTTTCTGTTTAGATCTCTTTTCCATTTGAATGATTTTCCTAAGGTGTCTAGTAGTCTCTGGCTGTCTCTATTCATGTAAGAGGGTGGGGGACTCAAAGGCTGCTTGGAAGGTCTGAGTGTTTGAAGGGGGCTTGTTGGCTGGGTGGGAGCGTTGTGGGGAAGAGGACCTGTCAGTAACTTTATTGATTGATTGATTGATTTTATTTTTATTTTAATTTTTGAAATGGAGTCTCACTCTGTCACCCAGGCTTGAGTGCAGTGGCGTGATTTCGGCTCACTGCAACCTCCACCTCCTGGGTTCAAGCAATTCTCCTGCCTCAGTCTCCCAAGTAGCTGGGATTACAGGCACATGCTACCATGCCCGGCTAAATTTTGTATTTTTAGTAGAGACAGGGTTTGACCATATTGGCCATGCTGGTCTCAAACTCCTGACCTCGGGTGATCCACCCACCTTGGCCTCCCAAAGTGCTAGGATTACAGGTGTGAGCCACCGCACCCGGCCTGTCAGTAACTTTATTTAGGTCATCTTAGGCTGCTCAGTTTCTCCAAAGAAGACCCCTCTACTCTCTTAGCTGGCTGGTAAGGCCCAACTGTCAGCTTTCCAGGAGCTGTGTGGAAAGAAGCCTGGGTCTCAGCATTCAGAATGCATCTTTTTACTTACTTCCTCTATGTTTGGTAGGTTCTCAACTGTGCTTTGTGTTCTCAGACCAGAAACCTTCTGTTTTAACCCTTTAACATCCAGCTTCCTGCCAGGATGGGAAGGGTGGCCACTCGTGGCTAGGAATGTGGTCAGGAGATGTAGGGTTAACAATTTTCAACCAATTCTTCTTTAACTGTTCCTTCTTCCCCAAGAAAATCAATTCACCTCTACTTCCAGAAGTCCTTGTTACCGCCAATACCTGCACTTTGGGAACTCGGCGGTATAAATAGCATAGGTTCTTAGCTTCCCCGCCGAGTTGGTTTAGGATTGTCTTCATCAAGTCACCAGTCTGTTATGGCTCAACCTTTATTCTCCACTTTAAGAAAATTTTTTTTGTCACCTCTTCCCCCATTCTCTCCATCTTCTTAAAACAATCTCTTTGCTGCAGTTTCAGTGGGGCTTTGAGAGGGGTCTAGATTTGACATCTGTGTTCAGTTCACCCCCTTTGCTAGAACTCCAGGACACTTTTTATGTGTGTGTTTTCCTGTCTTCTCAAGCAGAATACCTTTCCCCGTGCTTTCCTCGCCTCCCCTGTTCTATGAAGGATACCACCATGCTTTTAGCCATCAGACCAGAACTTAAGGGTCAGCTTAAGTGTGGAATGTTTTACTCTGAGATGGTGACTTCATTTGCTAAGTAAATGCAACTGGTCATGAGGCCAATTTCCCTTGCTTCCTCCATCGTGTATCCAACCAGTGAACGATTTTTCTTGTTTCTAGGGCCGGGTACGGTGGCTCACACCTGTAATCCCAGCACTTTGGGAGGCCGAGGTGGGCGGATCACAAGGTCAGGAGATTGAGACCATCCTGGCCAACATGGTGAAACCCTGTCTCTGCTAAAAATAGAAAAATTAGCTGGATGTGGTGGCACGTGCCTGTAGTCCCAGCTACGCGGGAGACTGAGGCAGGAGAATCGCTTAACCCGGGAGGCGGAGGTTGCAGTGAGCCAAGACTGCGCCACTGCACTCCAGCCTGGCTACAGAGCAAGACTGTCTCAAAAAAAAAAAAAAAAAAAGAAAAAAGTTTCTTGTTTTTAAATTCTTTTTTTCTTTCCTTTTAAAAAAGTTTATTTCATTTTTAATTGACAGATAATAATTGCATATGTTTATGGGGTGCAACATGATGTTTTGATAATGTATATATGGTGAAATGATGAAATCAGGCTAGTTAGCAAAACAATTTCTTTTCTTTTTTTTGAGATGGAGTTTCGCTCTTGTTGGCCAGGTTGGAGTGCAATGGCACGATCTCAGCTCACTGCAACCTCCGCCTCCCAGGTTCAAGCGATTCTCCTGCCTCATCCTCCCTAGTAGCTGCGACTACAGGCATGAGCCACCATGCTTGGCTAATTTTATATTTTTAGTAGAGAACGGGGTATTTTGTATTTTTAGTAGAGACTAACCCCTGACCTCAGGTGATCCATCCACCTCGGCCTCCCAAAGTGCTGGGATTGCAGGCGTGAGCTACTGTGCCCAGCCACAATTTCTTTTCTAACAAGGTCTCTCACTCTGTCTGATAAGTCACCAGGTCCCCATGTTCCTGGAGGGGCTGCCCATGCTGGTTTAACCTGTGGTGTGTATGTCCACTAAAATGAATTCTTTCTGAGTGGTCCTAAGTGTACCACACAGTCAAAAACAAAGATGTTAGAATATTTTTTTGATTTCAAAGGAAGTTAAATATTAACTATTAAAATTATAGAACTGTATAAAATTACAGAGCTATGAAGAAAGTAGTGAACTTTTTTCATAGTCCTAACCCTCAGATATAATCACCGTTAGTAGTTGGTACATAACAGAAGCATTTGAAAATCAAGAATATTTTCTAATTATCAGCACTTCACTTGATATTCTCCTGTCCACATTAATGTTAGTGAGAAAATAGAAAGGACATGAAAGAAGAGAAGATAATGAACAAAATATACATTCCCTGAGCAGGCAATTAAAGAGTCTGAAATTCTTTTTGTTAGCTGTTTTGCATTTTGATTTACTTGGAATTTGGTGAGTGAATGAAATTCTAGGAGAGAACTGAAAACATTGTGGTTGAACAAACATTGACATTTTATCCTCCTTTTCTTTTCCTCTTTAGAATAATGTCTCAAGTATATGCATTTCCAGTCAGTCTTTTCTAGAGAAATTATGTAATGCTGAGTGATGGTTATGCGATCCTCCTTAATTTTTTATATACGGCTTAACAGCAGTTTCATTGACATGAATTTTGCATTGTCTCAGATTGTGGTATCATGTATAAAAATCCAAGGTTTTGGTGTAGAGTAGAAAGCAGTTCTTAGTATTGAAATTTTCTGTGACTTCAGGTTATCTTTTAATAATTTAAAAAATTTACTTTGGTTTTTCTTGTTATGCTTGTTCTATTAATTAAAATTAGAAATGGGACTCCTCTTGCCTCTTTCTACATTTAGAGCTGTAGCTGGGGTTGCAATTCTAGTTCTTTGCCTTTGCTGAGGAATTGCCATATTTTAGAAATATTGACAGCAGGTGGTATTGAGGGCCCCAAATTATCTGGTGGAACACAGCTCTGGAACGCTAATGGCTGCAAGTGGAAAGATGCAATTGGACATTAAAAGAAACTGACAAAAATTCTGTACATTTCAGTGAAAGCATTCTTTTCATAATAGTCACTTGAGAGAGTATGTGTTTAATTCAGTATCGTTGGTGTTGCTAAAAACATTGTTGGATTTAAAAAAAATTGAATCTGGAATCTGTGAATATATTTATATTTTTAGTCTGTACTCTTATTTGTGGTATGATTAAATTCCCATGGAAGAGATTCCAGCGTTATAGAATTTATGCCCTGCACGCCTCTCTTCAGAGTGAGTCATCGTCAACATTTGAGTGTCCATCCTCACATTCTGTGTTATTGTTCCCCTCCTGTATATCAATATACGTATATACATTCCTTTCTTTAAAAAAAATGACTGGGATCATATTATATATAAATTGTGACTTGAGTGTTTTTTCTTTTAACAATATGTCTCACAGTTTTCCATGTCTGTTCATACAGATTTGTCACATCTTTTTTTTTTTTTTTTTTTTTGAGATGGAGGCTTGCTCTGTGTCTAGGCTGAAATGCAGTGGTGCAATCTCAGCTCACTGCAAGCTCCACCTCCCAGGTTCACGTCATTCTCCTGCCTCAGCCTCCCTAGTAGCTGGGACTATAGACACCCACCACCACGCCTGGCTAATTTTTTTGTATTTTTAGTAGAGACGGGGTTTCACTGTGTTAGCCAGGATGGTCTCGATCTCTTGACCTCATGATCTGCCTGCCCAAAGTGCTGGGATTACAGGCGGGAGCCACCGCGCCTGGCCCTTGTTTTTGTTTTTGAGACGGAGTTTCGCCCTTGTTGTCCAGGCTGGAGTACAATGGCGCAATCTCGGCTCACTGCAACCTCCATCTCTGGGGTTCAAGTGATTCTCCTGCCTCAGCCTCCCGAGTAGATGGGATTACAGGCGTGCACCACCACACCTGGCTAATTTTGTATTTTTAATAGAGATAGGGTTTCTCCATGTTGGTCAGGCTGGTCTCGAACTCCCGACTTCAGGTGATCCGCCCGCCTTGGCCTCCCAAAGTGCTGGGATTACAGGCGTGAGCCACTGCGCCTGGCCAATTCTTTCTTTACTGTATGTGTCCTTATGGATTGAGCACCTCAAGAGCTAGCATTTGTCTTATGGATAATTTTATTCTCAATAGACACAGTGTATGACTGAATAGTGGGGTTAACTACAGAGAGAGCCTGGTGCTTAAACTGGGGAGAAACTTAATCACTCGGGAGTAACGCTTGTGGTTAATTCAGTGGGAAAATAAAGTTTTTTTTTAATTAGAGGGGCGGGCGATAGGATTATAGCTCTAATTAGAAAAATTAAGTGTTAGTAATGTCTAGGATGCAATAGAAAACTGAGACAGAAGTTAAAACAAATTGGGATATGATGAAAGTGGTCTGGCTTATATTTGTGTAGTAATAATGGAAAAAAGGGATTAGTATTAATAATTTGGAATATAATTTACCATAATTGGTAAGTTATTGTGTTCAACGTTCATTCATTCATTTATCCATCCATCCAGCCAACTTGCTGAGCAGCACTGTGAGTCAGGCAGTGTGCTGGGCATTGCTGGTAAAGTGCAAAGGACAGGCTGAACCAAAGGTGCTGAGCGGGCCTTGGAGAGTAGGTGGCCTCTATGAAGATGAGGCTGACCACAGAAGTTGTAAAGTCGGGAAGAAGGAACTGGTTTTGTTCAACAATGTTGTTAGCTTTTAGACTCACAGATGTTAAGCTTCCAGGGGATATTCAGCAGGATGTTGGCAATATGAATATTTTGAAATAGATTTTGAGTTTAGTCTGTGTGGTTGAAGATGGTTGAAGCCACAGAAGTGAAAAATGGCAAAGAATTAGAATCAGAGTTATTGGAAAGCTAAGTTGATCTGTGTTATGACACAGCACATAAGCCAAGTGTTACTAGAAATAGAAATAAAAACTGAGAAATTAACGCTGAATTTGGGTGAAAAAAGAGAAGATGGAAAATAGACAAAATAACTCCTAATTTTATTGCATCTGTCTCTTCACTTTTCTGACTTGGCTTCGGTGATGGTTAATATGATGTGTCTACTTGCTAGGCTATAGTGCCCAGATGTTTGGTCAAACATCAGATTAGATGTTGCTGTGAAGCAAGTTTTTTTTCATTTGAGTAAAGCTGGGTGGGCCTCATCCAATCAGTTGAATGTCTTAAGATAAAAAGCTAAGTTTCCCCACACCCTGACCCCAGGGAGAAATTCTATCTCCAGACTGCCTTCTGACTTGAGCTGCAACATCAACTCTTTCCTGGGGCTCCAGCCTGCTGGCCTGCTTTGCAGATTTCAGATTAGCCAGCTCCCACAATTGCATGAGCCAATTTTAAAAATAAATCTTTCTTTTTCTAGGCTGATCAGTAGATAAAGATAGAGCTACAGATTGGTCTGTATGTTTGCCTGTATCTTTCTGTTGATTTGTGTCATATTCGTTCTGTTTCTCCGGAAGACCTTGACTAATACAGATTTTCACATAGCTAGAGTCAACATTGTGTTTTCTATTTATTGAGCTTGTTCTTTAGCATTTAGCTCCATCCTTGATTCTTTGAGTCCTTTGACAGACAGTTCCTCTCTTTCCAGGCAGTTATCTGATTTTCCTTTTGCCCAGTAAGTGCTCTGTGTGTACCTCTCTTAGGCCATTATGTTATTGTAATTCTTGGCATATGTGTTTTTTCCCTAAAACTAATCTGTGAACTTCTTGCACACTAGAAGCTCCTACTAGCTTGTGTGGCTTGGGTACCCAGCCTACTTGGCATGTAAGAATTTGTCACTGTGTGTTTGTTGAGTGAAAGATTAGCTGTGATCTAACTCTTAAGTATGACACTAGGAAAGAAATGAAAAGGAGAAACATTAAAATGTAAAGTAAATGTGACCAAAAAGCCAGGAGAGGTTGGCAAGCACATGGTGAATATCTTCTGGATCTTCCCCTGGAACGCAGGTGTGAAATTTATTGTGGTGATCTCTGGAACACCACAGTGACCATTATCTAATCCGCATTTGTTTGTTTTTCAAATTGTCAATCTTTATCCAGACTTGACTTTGCCCAGTGATGGCCAGATAAAGCCAGACTTTAAAATATTTCAGAGACATTTCAGGAAAACACAGAAGTATCAAGAAGGACAAATAAATGCTTGTAACCTCATTATCTGTGGTTAACTATGAACATGTTTTGTGTAGATTTTCCTAGAATGCTTTTTTTCTTTGAGACAGAGTCTTGCTCTGTCACCCAGGCTGGAGTGCAGTGGCACAATCTCAGCTCACTGCAACCTCCGCCTCCCAGATTCAAGCAATTCTCCTGCTTTGACCTCCCGAGTAGCTGGGACTACAGGCACTCACCACCACACCTGGCTATTTTTTGTATTTTTTAGTAGAGACGGGGTTTCACCATGTTGACCAGGCTGGTCTCGAACTCCTGATCTCAGATGATCCACCCGCCTCAGCCTTCCAAAGTGCTGAGATTGCAGGCGTGAGCCACCGTGCCCGGCCTAGAAATTTTTTTTTTTTTTTTTTTGAGTTGGAGTTTTGCTCTTGTTGCCCAGGCTGGACTGCTGTGGCGTGATTGCAGTTCAACACAACGTCTGCCTCCCGGGTTCGAGTGATTCTCCTGCCTTAGCCTCCCGCGTAGCTGAGATTACAGGCATGCACCACCACGCCTGGCTAATTTTGTGTTTTTAGTAGAGACAGGGTTTCTCCATGTTGATCAGGCTGGTCTTGAACTCCCGATCTAAGGTGATCCGCCTGCCTCGGCCTCCCAAAATGCTGGGATGACAGGCGTGAGCCACCACGCCCGGCCTAGAATTTTTAATATACACAGACATATACAATGACAGCATACCATATATGCTGTTTTGTTACTTGCTTTTTTCAAGTAAATGTCGTAATATCTTTTGCTGTTACTAACTATATATTATTTTTAATACCTGCATAGTATTCCATTACAGGGAAATATGTATTATTTGACAAATATCTGATTATTAGACATTTAATATTTCTTTTTCTTTTTTTTTTTGCCGTGAGTTCGGTGAACATATTTGCACATGTAGCTTTGTGTACTTGGCTATTATTTCCTGAAAATGGATTGTTAAAAGTAGAGTTCCTGGGTCACAGGTAACCATTTTGTTTTTAAAGGGGGTTTTTGCTATTTGTTACCTAAGTGGCTTCCAGAAATTTTTTACCAATATACATCAATTCCAGCAGTGTATGAAATTTGAAGTGTGTTCTTACAACAGGTATAGGTACATGACTGATTTTTTTTTTTTCTTCTGAGACAGGTTTTTTTTTCCCCTAAGTCTTGGGTATTCTTTATCAGATCTTGTTCAACCTGTTAAGCCTATTAGTGATTTTACCAGGATAAATGAATAGTCATCATATATCCATGCTTGTTTGAACAAAATACTCAAGCATCCAAAATATGAGTAGCCAGTCTTGCAGCATTTGTGAATGACTCACTTGTTTGTTTGAAATGAGAAAACACAGGAGGAGGCAAGTCAAATGACTATGAATCTTCTTTAAAGGAGCCATAATACGATATATAAGACCAAAGGACTAGCCTCAGTCCCAGGCTTTGGGGGATATACATTCAATCATGTTTTATTTATTGCCATACAATTGCAAACTAAAACAAAGGATACAACTATCAGTTAAAAATAATGGCTTTCCAAGGACCAGGATCCTAACCTTTCAGTTTGTACCTTAATGTGCCTCTGAGAAGAAATGTTAAAAGAGTAATATTATAGGTTCATTGGATTTTTCTCGTGGATTATGGTTAAACTACACTTGTAATGTTATTTAATGACAATCCAGGAATCTTTTAGATCAGAAAGGAATCTGTGAAAGCTATGGTGCTTATTCTTGTTTTTTGTTTGTTTGTTTATAAAGATAACTATTTAGGGCAAAGGATTATCATTCTAAGATTTTTTTTCTGAAAAAAAGCTTATTCTAGAATTAAATCTTTCTAGCTGAAATTATTATTGTTGTTATTAATATTTTTTAGAGATGGGTCTCCATCTGTTGACCAGGCTGTAGTGCAGTGGTACAATCATATCTCACTGCAGCCTCAAACTTCTGGGCTCAAGTGATCCTTCTACCTCAGCCTCTCAAGTAGCTGAGGCTACAGGTGCGTGCCACCACTTCTGGCTAATTATTTTCTAATTTTTTGTAGAGACAGAGTCTTATTTTGTTACCCAGACTGGTCTCGAATTCTTGGCCTCAATCAAGCAGTCTTCCCACCTCAGCCTCTCAAAGTGCTGGGATAATAGGCATGAGCCACCTGCCTGTCCCAAGCTGAAATTATTAAAGAATCTTTTTCCTGCTTAGATTTACTTCATTCTCTAATGAAGACATGCTTTAACAGAATTAGTTGTGGTGTTTCTTTTTTTCTTTCTTTTTTTTTTTATTTGAGACAAGGTCTCATTCTGTCGCTTAGTCTGGAGGGCAGTGGCACAATCATGGCTTACTGCAGCCTTGACTTCCTGGGCTCCAACGATCCTCTCATCTCAGCCTCCTGAGTACTTGGGACTACATGTGTGGCCCACCAAGCCCAGCTAATCTTTTTTTTTTTTTTTTTTTTTTGAGACAGGGGCTTGCACTGTCGCCCAGGCTGGAGTGGAATGGCATGATCTCAGCTCACTGCAACCTCCGCTTCCCGGGTTCAAGTGATTCTCCTGCCTCAGCCTCCTGCGTAGCTGGAATTACAGGCACCCAACACCTTGCCTGGCTAATTTTTTAAAAGTTGAACTTCTACAGAGAGTACAATGGTGTTACCAGGGGCTGGAGTGGGAGGTGGGAGAAATAGGAGATGTTGGTCAAAGGGTATACAGTTTCAGTTATGCAGCAGGAATACATTCTGGGGGATCTAACATACAGCCTGGTAACTATACATGATAATGTATGAAATTTGTTAAGAGAATACATCTGAAGTGTTTCCACCATACACATACATAAAAAAAGTAACTATGGGAGATGTTGGATATGCTAATTAGCTTGATTGTGATAATCATCTCAGAATGTATATCAAATCATGTATGAATCTTCTTTAAAGAAGCCATAATATAGTATATAAGACCAAAGGACTAGCCCCAGTCCCAACTGGGACTACAGGCGTGCGCCATCACGCCCAGCTAATTTTTGTAGTTTTAGTAGAGACCGGGTTTCACCATGTTGGCCAGGCTGATCTCGAACTCCTGACCTCATGGTCCACCAGCCTCAGCCTCCCAAAGTGCTGGGATTACAGGCATGAGCCATCGTGCCCAGCCAATTTTTGTATTTTTTTTTTTTTTTTTTTGTAGAGACAGGGTTTCACCATGTTGCCCAGGCTGGTCTCAAACTCCTGGGCTCAAGTGATCCACCTGCATGGGCCTCCCAAAATGCTGGGATTATAGGTGTGAGCCACCATGCCCAGCCTGGTGGTGGTATTTTTTTTTTCTTTTTTTTTTTGAGACGGAGTCTTGCTCTGTTGCCCAGGTTGGAGTGCAGTGGCGCGATCTCGGCTCACTGCAAGCTCCGCCTCCCGGGTTCATGCCATTCTCCTGCCTCAGCCTTGGTGGTGGTATTTCTTATCTCTCTTTACTGCTGTTAAATTAAGGAGGTATAGGGGATGGAATAAATATTGCTTTCTGTGTCTTTGGTCAGGGTCTATATTTTTCTCTCTGAGATTTCAAGGGTGGAGTACTTTTATTATATAAATGGTTCTGTGTAATCAAGTCTGAGTTTGATTCCTTAAATATTCAGGCGGAAGTACTGAGACACATGTCAACCTTAGATTCAAGTAATAGATCCCTGACACCTTAGATGTTTCAACACAGCTCAGTTAAGTAGGGGAAGTATACAAAATGAATAAAGGATTTAAAAGCAGTGCTGATACTGGGTATGCTACTGAGAAAAGGAACTACGTAGGTGTATTTCCTCCTGCTAGCTGTAGTTAAAACTGCTAGGTTAAGCCACTGGAGCTCATGGGTCTTCAGAGATGCAGTGTTTTGAATCAGCCACGGAGTAAGAGGAAAGTGAGGTGTTATTTGAAGAAAGGACATCATACAGGTGTTTTAGAAAAGATGTTGTAGGAATGGCCAGGCATGGTGGCTCACGCCTGTAATCCCAGTATGTTGGGAGGCCAAGGCAGATGGATTATTTGAGGTCAGGAGTTTGAGACCAGCCTGGCCAACAGGGTGAAACCCCATCTCTACCAAAAAGTACAAAAGTTAGTCAGTTGTGATGGTGCATGCCTGTAATCCCAATTAGGAGGCTGAAATGAGATTTGCTTGAACCTGGGAGGCAGAGGTTGCATTGAGCTGAGATCGCTCTACTGTACTCCAGCCTGGATGACAGAGTGAGACTCCATCTCAAAAAAAAACAAAAACAAAAACAACAAAAAAAAACGTGGTAGGAAAAATAACTCTTAATTAGCTCATTATGTTAGTTGCTAGACTTAGATTATATTCAATTAATGTAATAAGCAAAACGTCATGAAGTATTTTTACCACTGGGTATTTTTATAATTCCTGTGCTCTTCCATCCCCAAAGAGTCAACTGTTAGGTGTTAGAGCATCATTCTTTCAACCCCAGATGCATAACTTGGCAGGAGGTGCCCACCGTTTTCTTGGCTATTCTTTGGTTTGGGAGAAATATTAATTCTCCTTCACAGCGGCCATTCAGAAATATCTTAAATTTTAAAATATGTTCGGTAGTAGCCAAGAGGAGTGTGAGGGTGATTTTTACAAACATTAAGAATTACAGTCTAGGCTGGGCACCATGGCTCACACCTGTAATGCCACCACTTTGGGAGGCCGAGGCAGGCAGATCACCTGAGTTCAGGAGTTCGAGACCAGCCTGGCCAACATGGTGTGAAACCCCGTCTTTACTAAAAATACAAAAATTAGCTGGATGTGGTGGTGGGTGCCTGTAATCCCAGCGTCTCAGGAGGCTAAGGCAGGAGAATCACTTGAACTCGGGAAGTGGAGGTTGCAGTGAGCCGAGATCTTGCCACTACACTCCAGCCTGGGTGACAGAGCGAGACTCTGCCTCAAAAAAAAAAAAAAAAAAAAAGAATTATAGTCCACATCTCAAGCATGTTATACATAGTGACTTCCTTATTCCCTTGCCCTTTGTCAGTATATGTCAGTGTTTGGTTGGTGTCCAGCCCTGTCTTGGTGTGAGTACAGGTCACTTTACCAGGCTGTGGACATAATAGGTATGGGGGAAACGGGTACAACTATACATTTAAAAGAAACAAAATGTAAGAAAAGTCCATCTCTTTCCTACTAGCTCCAAGAAATTCCTTTGGTCATCAGAGTAGATTTTGTTAACTTATTTACAATTCCTTTAATCTCAATTTAAAATTAGAAGGATTTTGATGGCCTTATTTATGGACCCAGCAATCCCACTACTGGGTATATATCCAAAGAAAATGAAAAAAATCACCACATCAAAGAGATACCTGCACTCCCATGTTCATTACAGCATTATTTGCAATACCAAGATATGGAAACAACCTTTGTCTTTCAGTGGATGCACAGATAAAGAAAATGTGGTGTGTATTTACAATGGAATATTATCCAGCCTTAAAAATAAGGAAAGCCCACTCTTTGCTACGATATGGATGAGCCTGGAGAGGATGTTATGCAAAGTGAAATCAGCTAGACATAGAGTCAAATACTGCATGATATCACTTATAAGTGGAATTTTTAAAAAGTTGAACTTCTACAGAGTACAATGGTGTTACCAGGAGCTGGAGTGGGAGGTAGGAGAAACAGGAGATGTTGGTCAAAGGGTATACAGTTTCAGTTATGCAGGAGGAATACATTCTGGGGGATCTAACATATAGCCTGGTAACTATATATGATAATGTATGAAATTTGTTAAGAGAATCATCTCAGAATGTATATCAAATCGTGTTGTACACCTTAAATATATACAATTTTTATTTGTCAATTATACCTCAGTAAAGCTGAGGGCAGAGGAGGAGGTGGAGAGTTAGAGAGACTCCTATAGCCTCATTTATGGACCGTAATAGAACTCAGTAACAGCTAGAGACTTCATTTTCGGGAGATGGCTGTAGATAGCAAAAGATTTCTGCCAAGATAGTTTTACAATTTCCTCATCACTAGTTTTATTATTTTATTCTTTCATAAACTAAGAAATATGTTGAGTTTTTTCTTTTAATATTTTTAAATATTAAATCTTATATTTAATTATATCTTAAAACCTTTTTTGGCAGTTGTTTTCTCATTGAAATTATTTAGACTCTTTTTTTCTTTCTTTTTTTTTTTTGAGATGGAGTCTCTGTCGCCCAGGCTGGAGTGCAGTGGCACTATCTCGGCTCACTGCAAGCTCCGCCTCCCTGGTTCACACCATTCTCCTGCCTCAGCCTCCCGAGTAGCTGGGACCATAGGCGCCCGCCACCAAGCCCGGCTAATTTTTTTGGTATTTTTAGTAGAGACGGGGTTTCACCGTGTTAGCCAGGATGGTCTCGATCTCCTGACCTCGTGATCCGCCCGCCTCGGCCTCCCAAAGTGCTGGGATTACAGGCATGAGCCACCGCGCCCAGCCTAGACTCTTTTTTCTTACCTATATTTAGTTCATTTTTCAAATAGTTCAGGGATATTGTAGAAGCACCCAACTTCCAGACAGAAATTGAAGAAATGTTTCATACAGACAAGGTGAATCAGCCCTAGTGTTGCTTCCCTCTCTTTACTATGTTAACAAGTGTAATAAAAGGTAAATCTATGAGAAATGAAATATAAATGTTTTCATGTTTGATCATTCTTACTATTTAAAAGAAAAAGCATTGGCTTTAGGGCTGACAGCCTGCCAGGATCTATGGATCTTCCAAAATAGGAGGAGCCAGGTCCTGAATGACATTGTTGAGCAGCTGCACTAATCCTGGATGGATGGACTGACTGCAGACTGGACGTTCTGTTACATGAGGAAAAAAAATGTCTGTTTACCCCACTGCAGGGTTTTTTTTTTGTTGCAGGTGAAAGCATTCCTAATGATACGTTATCTATGGGGAAAAATTAGTACCACACTTTTCATTGATCTTGTTACTGAGACTTGAAGGGCATCTAGAATATTATGGGGAAATGAAAGCTCTGATCTAGATAATAAATCCACATATGAATGAGAAGGGAGAAACCAAAGTTGCTAATGTGTAATGAGGTGATAGACACAGGCACACTGAGGATTCGCATCTGCAGTTGACCCCTAAATAAAATTGACATTCCATCTCCAGGCTTGGATATACTTAGGCTTCCCTTTTTTGGCAGCTGCTTTTGAAGCTGAACGCTTTTTTGGATCACATCAATAGCACATCCTAATTAGCCAGCTAGGAAAACATTATTAAGAAACCCGAGGCAGGTTCTCAACACCACAAATTATCCTACGAGGACAACCACAAAGAAAACTTATGTTTCCTTACACACCATGTTTTAATTACTCATTTCCATGTTTATCAGCTGCAGTAATCCAATCTCATTTATAGAAGATTTAAACCTGACGTATTATCGCTTGAATCTGTCTTCACTATCCTCCACCCTGTAAAATACACATGCATATTTCAGCTCACAGGTGCTGATCTTCTGCAGTTTGAACTGGATTTCCATGCTGACGGCACTCATGCATAATTGGGCAAATCACACAAATGCGTTGCTCTGAGAGGGCTGCATGATTTACAGCCAAAACAACATCTTAGGAAGGTTCCCATACCGAGGCACCTGAAAAATCAACACAGATTTTGTTCTGTTGAAAAACCAGATTTTATAAAATTGGAGTTAATGCATTTTTAATTCTTATTTTATTGAGCTTTTCTATAATTTTGTAAAAGAAACTCGTAAGTTTTCAGAAAAGTTTTATAAGCAAATTATCAGAGGTCTTGGGTGACATTAGAAACACAGTGCCAAAGATTCATGTTTGTAAAGATACCAGAAGAAGTCATTCCTTTCATCGAGGACCGGTGCTTAAGCATTTTAGATCCACAGTTTGTGTCTTTGTCACATGGGTTTCTCTTCAGTCACGAGTTGCCTGCGGCATCTCTAGGACTCATTGACGGCAGAAAGAAGAGGAAAGAGGGAGGGCTTTCTCTGACTGAGGTTTTTTGGGGGAGGTAAGCTCTTTCCGGTGACTTCTGCTTTCATCACATTGGAACTGTGTATGTCAACTTCCAGCTGCCTTGGTGGGGGTCTTGTGTTTTTATCAGGGCACACGGCTGCCCTAGAAAGTAATTGGTGTTGTATTAATACAAAAAGAGAGGGCAATGGGTACTGGATTGGCACAACAGTATATGCCATGGTATGCTTTTATTATTTTTTTGATTTTATTTGGATATAATCCTTTTGAAATAATTGCTCCCATCAAAGTGGTAGTACTTCATGTGGCTTTGCTGAAATTTTTTTTTGGTTTCAAAGTTATGAAAATAAACTTAATACTCATTGTATTAGCAAGTAAAGGACAATTGTAATTTTGTTTTCAACTATTGCTGTTGAATGTGATCCATTTTTCTCTGACTCATCTTAGTGTTGTAAACTAGTTAAAAGTCATGCCAAGTTAGGTGTCTATTTCACGGATTTTTAAAACATCATTCCACAGCCTACTTTTCTAGGGAGAATGGACAGCAAGAGATCAGTGGATGGGAATGATAAGAAATATCCTCTGACCTCAAAGAGCTTCTAATCTGCTGGGTCAAGCGGGAGAGCGGTTGGTAACTATAGTGAAAGGAAGCATGAAATACAAGCTGGATATGGAGGTTAAAGGAAACATTTCTACAAGTCCTGCGGGAAGAGGGTGACAGTGAGGACATAAAACAGAGGTAGCGTTATTGTTTAATTTCCATATTTTTAATTGTATTTTTATGAAACTCAATTAGTATATTACAGAAAGATCTTGTCACTTTAGTGAGGAAGGAAAAGGGACTTTATGAGTCAAGGATGTCATTAGAACATGTTAATTCCTCTTAGTTTCTTTCCCTCCTTGTTTTAGAGCTCTGCCAACTCCCAGTGCTTCAAATAGCCATTTCAGTGGGTGAATATGTTATGGATTTTAGTTTCCCCAAATAAAATATTGTAACCTAATCAAATTATCCACCAGTATGGAAATAAATTCTTAAAAATCAAAGCTTATAGAGCAGACACTGTCAACCTCTTTTCACACATCCTCTGACTCATATCATTCATGTGCACACCCCTCAGAGCGTGGGTGGTTTCTTTTCACATAATTAGAATCATACTGTATGTATTGTTCTGCAACTGGCTTTTCCCCACCTCGTAACAGCTTTTAAAAATTCTTTTCTCCTCAGTATACATGGAATAGTGTTTTTTTTTGTTTTGTTTTGTTTTGTTTTTCAGTCAAGGCTGGTACCACCCTTACCTGGGGATTTAAAAAACAAAATATGTGGGAGCATTTTATGGAGGAATAGTTGGCCCAGAATACTAATAACATCTCATTGAGAAACAATGATATGTGTACTGAAAAGAAATTGAATTTGTCACATAAAAAAAGAGAGAATGATATGGAAATACCTGCTGTTCTTAATATTTCTTTAAAAAAATTAAAATAATTTTAAAAATATGATTGTGCCATAAGTATTTTCTTATCAATGGCCAGTGTCTTTACACATCTGTTGGTTTGCATGTACAAGAACATAGCACAAACTAGAAGAATTGCTGGGTCAAAGGATATGCATGTTCAAAATTTAATGATGCTCTCAAATCACTCTCCAAAAAGGCTGTACAAAATTGCAGTCTAATAACAGCATACACATTTTCCCACATGCTTTTCAACACTTGATAGTATCAGTTAATTTTTTTTGCAAGCATATTAAGAAAAAATAAAGTCTTGTTTAAATTTCCATTTTCCTGTCCAAAAAAAGTCTGCAACAGAGTACTTTCAGTTTAATGATAAATGACTAATTTACTCTTAGATATGCAGTTAGTGCTCGTCTGCTCTGGATTCTCTGCTGCCTATTTCATTCATATTTCAAAAACAGACTCATTTACAAATCAGTCACCTCTTTGGAATGTCTTTTTAGTCCCATCTGCACAGGGTGTCACACTGATCCTCACTGGCAGGAGTAAATTTTATGAAGAACTATGAATTGGTATTTGCATAGAGGGAGCTGTATTTTCCAAACTGTGGTTGCTACTGCATCACTGGGTTGGTGAAATCAAATTAGGGACAATGAGCAATGTAAACAAAGAAATAGAATATAAAATATTGGAGCGTATCATACAGTAAGGGTAAGACATGTTTCGTGAAACATTTCATATGTATTTGTGTTTTGAATATGGGTTTCTGTGTACATATATATGCATATATCATGTGTATACTGCGTGGTGATGTGAAATATCTCTGAGCTATGGAATGCTGGTATGGAGAATCTCAGCTTTAAACATTTATTCAAGGCACAGTTTATTTCTGCCCTGCCTGAGGCAACAGTTTCATACTTGATTGTGGCATTTCACAAAATAAGTTGCCAATCATAACAATACTTTGTTAAAGGTTAAAGACTAAGGCTTTTTTTTTTGAGACGGAGTCTTGCTCTGTTGCCAGGCTGGAGTGCGGTGGTGCGATCTCGGCATCTCAGCTCACTGCAATCTCCACCTCCTGGGTTCAAGTGATTCTCCTGCCTCAGCCTCCCGCATAGCTGGGACTGCAGGCACATGCCACTACGCCTGGCTAGTTTTTGTATTTTTAGTAGAGAAGGGGTTTCACCTTGTTGGCCAGGATGGTCTTGATCCCTTGACCTTGTGATCCACCCTCCTCGGCCTCCCAAAGTGCTGAGATTACAGGCTTGAGCCACCGTGCCTGGCCAAGACTAAGGCTTTTTAAGAGGAACTTAAATGCTTAGAAATACATGTCACCTAGTTGGACCTGGAAATATAATAGGTGTGGAAAGTCAAATTGTCTTGAGTGCAGAATGAAGAAATGAAGTTTTACACCCTACTAAATTTAATTTCACTGAGCAATTTAATTTTTCCTTGCTCCAATGCAGTTACTGAACTTGACTCTGTGGTAGCTGTTTAGCTCTGCAGGCAAGAGAATGCAGAGGAAATCCTTGAATTTCAAAAGCCTCTCCCTGTGAGTGGGCACAAGTGCAACTGATTATCCAAAAGTAGTTGCTTAAACTAATTTAGACTATTTAGCTAACCTCAATCCCAGTGCCGATCTTATGTTGCTTAGAAAATTACCTGTTGGTGATTATAATAAATGGAGGTAATTAAAATTTTAAAAAGTGATGGAACATTCTGCATGTGGGTGTATTTAATTATCTGGCAGATGTTCATATTTCTACAGTGTGAAACTTGTGCATAAACAATGGCCTTTCTGTTAGAAATTCTGTTCACACTTTTGTGTTTCTCCCCTTTTAGAGGTAGGTATTTTCAATTGCTTGGAGAATAACAGTGATGATCTAACTAATTTGTTTTGCACTGTGTGTTTCCTAAGTGGTTATATATTTTTTTGCTTGTTTTACTTCAACTGATTCTAACTTTTCTTACTTGAATTACTCTTATTCAGTAATTGCATCTTCATAAAAAATGATATGAATGGAAACATGATTTTCTAGATTTTAAAGTAATTTTAGAAAAATTGGGCTTTTAAAGTTCTGTGATATAGCCATACCTTAATTTTTTTTTTTTTTTTTTTTTGAGATAGAGTTTCACTCTTGTTGCCCAGGCTGGAGTGTAATGGCGCGATCTCGGCTCACCGCAACCTCTGCCTCCCGGGTTCAAGTGATTCTCCTGCTTCAACCTCCCGAGTAGCTGGGATTACAGGCATGAGCCACCACGCCTGGCTAATTTTGTATTTTTAGTAGAGTTGGGGTTTCTCCATGTTGGTCAGGCTGGTCTCGAACTCCTGACTTCAGGTGATCTGCCCACCTCAGCCTCCCACAGTGCTGGGATTACAGGCATGAACCACTGCACCTGGCCAGCCATACCTTAATTTAAATTTTATAAGGTATTACTGATACATTTTAGCAAAGGTAAACACAAAATAGTAAATATTATTTCATCTAGCAAAGAAGATGAAGTGAAAGTTCTTTAAGGACTATCAACCAGAACATAAAATTATTGAATACTAATGTTCTGATACAGTTTCATTGTCTATATTGTTAATAAGAAATAGAAGCAGTATTAACATTGAGTATACTTATTGTGTTACTTTAAATTTAGGTAAAATTATTTAACCCCAAAAAAGTGTGAAATAATTTTATACATATTCAGTCTAATCATATCTTTGTGATGGTATTTTCTGTTGATCTCATTTGTGTTTGGTCAGTGGTAGCAAGGTATCTGATACTTATTGTGATTTCCAATGGGCACCTCCTGTCAATGTAACTTTGCTCATGTAAGCGCCTTGAGCTCTTTGCTGGTGGTGAGTGTGATGACTGACGTTTCTGTCATGTAGCTTCTGGAATGTTGTTAGACAGGAGATCCTTCACATGAGTATATGGATAGTATATATGCTCTGGATCCATGTTATTACCCTTATTCCCTTCCTCTTGGAAAACGTTCCTTTCCATTCACCTTCCGTCTAAAGAAGCGGCTGCTACATCTGGAAAGAGGAGACAAGGTTAGGGTTAGGTGATTTCTGAGTGAGCATTGAAGTTTTGTTGTTTCTACAACTATTCTATTTTGTTAACGTGTGTCATAACTTAAAATGACGTAAATGCTAATTAAACCAATTGGCTTGATGAAAGAAGCTTGCATATTACAAAAAGAAAGTCTTATTAGTAGATGTTTAGAAATACAAAGGAAAACTGTCATACCACAGTTTGTGCTCCGAAATTTATTTTGTGAGTTTCTTTGAATAGAATTCTTTGTGTTCCTTAACGTTTTTGCTTTTCCTAAGATTTGACCTCTCCAAATTTAAATAATAAATGGAAAAAGCTTGTCAACATTTAGGTTAAACTGAAGAAATACCAATAAAGGTCAGTTGTAATACATATGCGTTTTTTTCTTTGAAAAATATTAGATATTACATTAAGTTGGTTGGCATGTGTAGCTATTAAAGCTTAACAGATGAGTTTTATGGCATGTTATCAAAATACGAGGTAATTTAGAAGAACTTTGTTACAATGAGATCGAACTTGCTTTAATTAAGGAAGACCCAAACACAAAGCCTCACGTGCTGGGGAGGAAGGTCCTCTATCTGCCAAGCTTCTTCACCTACGCCAAATACATTGTGCAAGTGGGTGGTAAGATAGGGCTGTTCTGAGGCCCGAGGCCCGAGGCCCCGGCTGATGTCCGACGCCCTCTTCACTGTGACCCGGGTAGCATGAAGAAGGCTTTCCCTCTAGATGAGATCTAGCAGGTTTCCAACAAGGGTGATATGAAGACTTCCCTGAAGAAAGTTGTGAAGGAGACCTCCTATGGGATAATGATGCAGTGCGTGTCCCGCATGTTGACCCACCCCGTGTATGTCATCTCAATGTGCTGGATGGTCCAGTTTGTGGGATGGGAAGCCAAGGACAGTGGCGTGCTGAGCTCCATTGGGAAGCTTTTCAAAGAGGAAGGGCTGCTGGGATTTGTTGGATTAATCCCTCACCTCCTGGGTGATGTGGTTTTCTTGTGAGGCTGTAACCTACTGGCCTACTTCATCAGTGCCTACCTGGTGGATGACAGCCTCCACCAGGCCCTGGCCATCCGGAGCCACACCAAATGCTTGACAGGGATTGCAGTGAGCATGCTGACCTACCCCTTCCTGCTAGTCGGCGACCTCATGGCTGTGAACAACTGTGGGCTGCAGGCTGGGCTCCCCCATTACTCCCCGGTGTTCAAATCCTGGATTCACTGCTGGAAGTAGCTGAGTATGTACTTGGCCAGCTCTTCCAGGGCTCCAGCCTGCTTTTCCACTGGGTGTCATCAGGATCATCTTTCACCCTGGAGTAACCTGAATCATCTAAAAAACACAGTCTTAACCAGGCCACCATGAGTGAGGCCTGACCATCTCGGGATACCTGCAAGATGACTCCAACCCAACAACAACCAGATGTGCTCCAGCCCAGCCGGGCTTCAGTTTCCGTATTTGCCATGTGTCTATCCAGATGTGGAGTTGGGTGGAGGTGAGGCTGCACCCAGTGGATGGGGTCACCTGCCAGACCTGGGAAAGGTTGGGAGAAATGGGGAGTTGGCAGAATCCCCGTACCTCCTGGATTTGTTGAGTCTGTCTTGTGCAGAGGGCCGGAGAATGGCTTGTGGGGGCCCAGGTTGGACGGGGAAAGGATAATGGGGTCAGAACCCACCCCATCTACCCCTCCAGTCAGCCCAGAGCCCATCCTGCAGCTCAGCTGGGAGCATCATTCTCCTTCTTTGTAAATAGGGCGTGATCCCCTGGCACATGGCCACCATCATGTCTAGGCCTATGCTGGTAGGCAAATGCTAGGCTCTGCCTGCGTTTTTCTCAACACTACTCTTTTTATGAGGTCAGCGCCTTCCTCTGAATGGGAAATCATGTGACTACTCAGAATGTGTCCTCCTCATCTAATGCTCATCTGTTTAATGGCGATGCCTCACATATAGGATCTGGTTACCTGTGCAGTTGTGAATACCCAGAGGTTGGGCAGATCAGCGTCTCTAGTCCTATCCAGTTCATAGTAAGATTTGACCCCATCTCCTGCAAATAAATGTATTGATGGTGGAAAAAAGAAAAAAAAAAGAAATAGAATTCCCTGGTTTTTTTTTTGGGTGGCTTTATAGAAGGAAATAAGGATATATATTATGTATAGGTCCAATTTAAGGAAGATCCATAGAGTATCAAGTTTCAGAATGGCTTCATTGACTTGAGGAAGTAAAGCTATTGAATACAAAGGGTATATGGAATAAGAGTATTCTCTGCCTTTCCTAGTGAGAGACTGACTAGATGAAGTGTATAGAGCCGACACCCTCCCAGGCTAGTGGACTGTGAGAAGTTCTGGATGAAAGGTTAAAAGATTGCTTGTTCTTGTCTTTCCACTGATTCTGCTGGTTAGCCTGACACTCACCCTAATGGTGGATGAAGTGTAGTGTATACACTTTCCTGTAATAAACCTGGTGTATCATTTCCCTTGTTCAGCTTCTTGAAGATTATGTGTTGCATAATAACTAAGCCTCTATATACAACTCCTTCTTAATTTTACCAGTAAACAAGTTACATTAAAAAGGTATATGAAGGACTACATTTTTATACTAATGCTGTTCAGATATGCTATTTTATAGTTGACTATATTCATTCCTCACCCCCAATCTACTACTCATCTATTGCCTTGCTTTCAAATATTTTCCCAAAAATTAAAAAAAAAAAATTCTTGCCTCTTCTGTGCTCTTAGCCCTCAGGAATACAGTATAAGTTCTGAAGATGGAATATAAATTGCTCTTATGATCTGTTACAGTGAGGGCTCCAAGAAAACGACTGCTTTCAGTATTTACACCATTGGGTAGGCCCTTCCTTCTGTGTGTGGCATAAGTCTGAGACTTTAACTGATAAAATCAGCAGAATCGATACTGTGCAAGTTCCAGGCCTAAGTTTTGAGAAGTCCCAGCAATTATATCTAAGAAGTCCAGTTATTTTAGTGGGAGGTCACATGAATGGAGAGAGGCCCTAGGACTACATGCTGGGAGAGAGGGAGGCTTGGCCATCCAAGTATCCTACCTGGTCTCGGTCAGCTAAATGCAGCCTTATATGATGGCTGGAGAGGTGAGCAGAAGAACTGTTCAGCTAAGCCTTGCCTAGATTGCAGAATCTTGAGGAAAACAATCCATTGTTGTTTTTTTTTTTTTCAGTGTCTGTAAAGTTTTATTAAAACATAGCCATGATCATTCATTTATGATTGTCTATAGCTGTTTTCATTTTTTTAAGCCATTAAGTTTTAGAGTGGTTAGTTATGCAGCAGTAAATAAGTGAAAACACTCCTACATTGATGTTTATTGATAGATGCATTTTAATAACTGCTTAGCAACTGTTTGTGTGTGTACGGTCTGGAAAAGTAAAATATATATTTTGCTAATCAGCTATAAAAATAGGTTCATCAGTGTATTATGTACTATTTACTAATATAGTTACACCAAGAGGGAAGGAAACAGTGAAATTGAAGAGATTTGAATGTCATGCAGCGCTGTTATAATTAAATGCAAGCTTCCATATCATAACTCATTAAAAGTAGTGGTGACTTTGAAAAATTTGGCAACAATTTAATCTGCAAAGTTGAAAGAGAAATGTGTGTAAGAAAATTAGACACCGGTGCAGTGGCTGACGCCTTGTAATCCCAGCATTTTGGGAGGCCAAGGCAGGTGGATCACTTGAGGTCAGGAGTTTGAGACCAGCCTTGCCAACATGGTGAAACCCTGTCTCTAGTGAAAATACTAAAATTAGCCAGGCATGGCATGCACCTGTAATCCCAGCTACTCGGGAGGCGGAGGCAGGAGAATCACTTGAACCCTGAGGTGGAGGTTGCAGTGAGGCGAGATTATGCCACTGCACTCCAGCCTGGGCACAGAGCGAGTCTCCATCTCAAAAAAAAAAAAAAAAAAAAAAAAAAAAGTGAGAAATATTTTTTGATGGGATCAATTTTTTAAGTTCTTTTTCCTCACAAAATTGTTTTCAATTGACATTTCAAGCAAAATGCCTCTGTAGGTTGACTGATTACAGATGTTTTCACTCAAGCACACCGGCTTCTAAATCTGTCTATAAGCTGCTTTCTTAAAAAAGTGAATAAGCTTAGGAAATAATTATTCCTCAAAGTACACAAAACTCCCGAGCAAGCTTTTGTTTTGTAGACAGATCTGATTCATCAAGAAACATCAAGATAATTGTCACGATTTAAAATTTTGAAAGGAACCCAGGAGTCTTGGCTTAAGTATAAAACTTTCTGTTGCTTTCTTGGCATGATGCCTCCAGTTGAATATTTTGTGCTGTACGTTGCTCCATTTTTTTGTTTTGTTTTGTATTTTCGCCCCCAGGACAGGAAACTACAGAACAAAATATATTCATTTTGGTAACCAATGCTGGTCCTTTGGTGATTCACTGTTTTTGGGAGATTAGTACAGAAAGGAGAAGCTGAGAGTTGGATGTTGTGTCCTAGTGGATGCAAATGATGACCAAGATTTTACTCTCCATCACAGATGTTTGTAAAACTGGGAATCACAATTTTGACACATGAAGAACAACATTCACATTAAAGTACTCATGTCTCATAATTCATTTATTTCAGGTAGTAGTGTGTGCCATTTTAATTAAAATTCTTAATGGGCTCAAACAGTTCTTATTTGAACACACCAGTGTTTCCTCCTTGGGACTGTGTGATTGTGTAAAAGTAGAGAAATGTTTTCTTACCAGGTTGTAAGCTGCAGGAGAGCAGAGTCACGTTTCATTTGCTCGTGACTGTAAACCCAGAATGGAGGGCAGACCCTCACATTTGTAAGTACACACTCAATTTTTTCTTGAATTAATGAATTTAGCTTTTTAATCAGTTTACCCCTCACCCCTTACCCTCAGGAGTTGCTGATTTAGGTAGAACTTCAACAATTCCAGATTGGCAGATTATATTGAGGGAGTTGTGTATTCCTACTTTTTCCTCCATGGATAGTCACTGATTTATTCTACCACATTTCCATGAAGTATTGATAAGAATTTTTTTTTTTCGTCGAGACAGTGTCTTGCTCTGCCGCCCAGGCTGGAGTGCGGTGGTGCAATCTGCAGGGGCTTATGCAACCTCTGCCTCCCAGGCTCATATGATCCTCCCACCTCAGCCTCCCAAGTGGCTGGTTGATAAGAATTTTTAATTCAAGTACCTGTATATGCTGAGTCTTTTCAATATATTATTTCTAATCCTTACAATAGGTTCTTTGGAGTTAGGGGTTAAAAATATTGGTGTATTTAATTTTCTTGTAATTCCGTATTGAAAACCTATAACAAGGGATTTATGTGGTATGTAACAAGGGATTTGTGTGGTATGTTGAGAATGTTAAGATGTTTCTGGAATTACTGAGTTGGAAGATGCTTGAGTAAGAAAGATGCATTGGAAAGGCTATTGTATTCCTGTAATTAGATGACAAGAGGAAATTGTAGGTTCTTGAGAACTTGTACTAAGATTCTATGGTAACTGCTTGTATTTAAGTTTTTCTCCCACCTGAAAGAGTATAAAGAAATGTTGGCTCTAGGTTTATCTTTTTGCTGATTATATCATACGCTCATTCATTTAAAACATTTTTAACAGTATACATTGAGCACTTATTTTCTGCCAGACACCTTTTAAATTCTTCAGGTTCTTCAGTGAACAAAAAGACCAAAATTCCTGCTCTGGTGATGTTTGTGGAGGCAGAGAGAAAACACTACAGGCCAGGTGGGGTGGCTCACGCCTGTAATCCCAGCGCTTTGGGAGGCTGAGGTGAGTAGATCACAAGGTCAGGAAATCAAGAGCATCGTGGCCAACATGGTGAAGCCCCATCTTTACTAAAAATACAAAAATTAGCTGGGCATGGCGGTGCACACCTGTAGTCCCAGCTACTTGGAAGGCTGAGGCAGGAGAATTGCTTGAACCTAGGAGGTGGGGGCTGCAATGAGCTGAGATCACGCTGCTGCACTCCAGCCTGGGCAACAGAGCAAGACTCTGTCTCAAAAAAGAAAAACACTACAATAACAAAAAGTCAATATTATAGTACGTTATAAGGTGATTAGTGCTATAGAACAAATAAAACAGGCTGATGGACATCCAGGAGAGAGAGAGAGGGTTACAATTTTCAGTAGGCCGGGTAGGCCTCATTAAGGTGACTTTTGAGCAAAGATGGGAGAGGAGCTGGAGAACCTTCGTGGTTGAGGGAAAGGCCAGAGTGCTGAGTGCCCGGGGCCCTGTTGCATTGGAGGAATGCATTGACGTTTCAGTGTGGTCCACACTGCTGTCAGATCATGCTGGTGTTCGTGGACCTTATTGAAAATGATTATCATATATAACTCTATTATCCTGTCATCAAATCATACAATAACACTAAACAGAGACATCATTAGAACAGAACCACATAGTAAGATGTGACCTGGAAACATTTATTTTGCCTTTTATGGTTTTAAAGGTTTACACACATCATGCTGTGCCTCAGTGACAGATGACTCTTGTTCCAGAATTCCTGGTCAGGCCCCAGAGGCCTTTTAGATGTTTAGGTTTCAAAATTATTGACTCTGTATTCAAGGTCAGAGACCATATAAATCAGCTGTAGGATAAAGGAGTTGAAGCATGTAAAATTCCTTAAATCTGTGCCTGTACATAGTAAGTATTCTACCAATATTAATTGACTCTAGAACAAACATTTTAAGTTAGTAGATACATTTAAAATATGTACCCGTGTAAAAACACATAAACTAAGTTGACTTTTATTAAGAAATAATAATTTATCGTTTGTCTCCTTCATTTTGTTTCTTATCACCCTATTTCCTTATCTCATAGTCCCTGCTCCTTTTAAGTAAAAACCAGATTTTCAGATAATAACAGTATTAATAGCACAGCAATGCCTGTGTCTCTTTTTTGAAAAGGTGGTTTTATTTGTATGTTTTATGTTTTTAAACTTTTCAATACAGATGACTTTTTCAACTATGTGATACTTCAGAAGAAATTGCTTTTTTTTGTTGTTGAGATGGAATCTCGCTCTGTTGCCCAGGCTAGAGTGCAGTGGCACAGTCTCGGCTCGCCTCAACCTCTGCCTCTCGAGTTCAAGTGATTCTCCTGCCTCAGCCTCCTGAGTAGTTGGGATTATAGGCATGCACCACCACGCTTGGCTAATTTTTGTATTTTTAGTAGACACCAGGTTTCACCATGTTGGTCAGACTGGTCTCGAACTCCTGACCTCGTGACCGACCTTCCTCAGCCTCCCAAAGTGCTGGGATTACAGGTGTGAGCCACCGCGCCTGGCCAGAAATTGCTTCTTATTGAATATTATAATTTGAAAATAAGTGTTTTTGAGAATTGTTTTGCAGTCTTGTTCAATGATTTCCTTTTTAAATGACTAATTATATAAATTTGAGAAGTAAGTTTTGTTTGTAATAAAAAGATACAATTCTCAACTAACCAAAACACTTTTCTGAATCCCAAAATAGAGGCACTTGAGCTGCTTAGCTTTTTTTTTTTTTTTTTTTTTTTAATCTTATATGGAATCTTGCTCTGTTGCCCGGGCTGGAGTGCAGTGGCACAATCTTGGCTCACAGCAGCCTCCGCCTCCTGGGTTCAAGCAATTCTCCTACCTCAGCCTCCTGGGTAGCTGGGATTACAGGCACCCGTCACCATGCCCAGCTAACTTTTGTATTTTTAGTAGAGATGGGTTTCACTATGTTGGCTAGGCTGGTCTCAAACTCTTGACCTCAAGTGATCGACCTGCCTCAGCCTGCCTAAGTGCTGGGATTACAGGCATGAGCCACCAAGCTGCTTAACTTTTAATGAAAGTGTAAATCCTCCAATTCTGTTAAAATAGTACCTAATTATATCCTAATTTTGATGACTGAGATATATTTATTAAAAGCATACTATTTGTCAGAGGTTCTAAGTGCTAATTCAGGTATGTTTCCATCTTATGCAACACATATAGTATGGGATAAATATTGGCTCTGCTAGTTTTAAAGATGTACCCTTCTTCAGGTTGATCATTTTTGTTAGACTGAGTTTAATAGTGGATACACATTATTATGTATTTGTCCAGACACATAAAATGTCAACACCAAGAGTGAACCCTAATGTGAACTATGGACTCTGGGTGATAATGACGGGTCAATGTTGGTTCATCAGTTGTAACAAATGCACCACCCCATGGAGGATGTGGATAAAGGAGGAGGCTGTGCAGGTGTGGAAGTAGGGAGGTTGGGATCTGTATCTCCCTCAATTTTGCTGTGAACCTAAAACTGCTCTAAAAAAAATAAAGTCTTAGAAAAGGAACTAACGATACCTACAGAATTGTGAGGAGGAAAGATGATGTTGGCAGAAGGCCTAGCACAGTGTTTGACACATAGTAAGCCCTCAGTAAATGGTAGCTGCTGCTAAAAAATATCATCTCACTATCTATCGTATTGGCTTGATCTGTTTTCTTTAAAACATCTTTAAGATGTCTTCTACCTGCTGTTTTAAGCTCATGGTAGGGATAGGTAAGCTTAAAACACCAGCCTTTTGAAAATAACCACTTGTGTTTGATGAGGACGTTTATGAAGCAGATCCAATATTTAAGGGAATCTTAGAGTGAAATACTTTGGGAATGGTTACCCTTTAATTATGGTGTCTTTCTTTGAACTCTCAAGCTTCCTTTGTATGATTTTCTCCCCGCAGCGACCCACCGCCCTTATCTGCGTGTGCCTACATCACTGTCTGAACCTTCTTTTGGCTCTCCCTACTAACTACCACCTCCCTCTGCTGCTCGCCCTCTTCACTGCTGTTCTAGTCTTTACATTGTTGACAGACCTGATTCTCTAAAACATCCCTCCACTCTTATTTTCTTAAAATTTACATTGGCTTAAAAAAAACTGAAACAAACAAAAAAGCCAAGTCTGAACTCCTTTGCCTAAACTTCATGGTTCACTACAATCTGGAATAATCATATTTTTTTCTTTATTCAGTTTGACTTTCCATGATTTCTAAACCATTTAGTGGAGACACACATCAACCAACACTGTACATTTCACATGCGTTCCTTGAAGCTTTTTTGCCCGTGTCATTCTTTCCTCTTAGATGGTTCTTCATCTTCTCTGCCTTAAGTCAACATTTTATAAGGCTGTATTCAAGTTCTATGTTCTCTTCAAAGTCTTTTCCTGACTCATCCAGGTTTTGGTGTTTTTTTGCATGTGTGTATAAAATTGTAAATTAATTAGAGAATGTATACAGCCTGAAGTGCTCATTTTAATCTAACACTTGAGGAGAAATATAAATTAAAAATTTTAATTTTTAATTTTTGTGGGTAGAGAAATACAAATTCTTGTAGAATTAGGTATTCTATAACAGAGTCTGGCCAAGTATTGACAATTCAAAAATTTAAGTGATTTGATTCTCTAAACTCTTATTTTTAAAAATTGATTCTTTGCATGAATTTGGGAACATAATATGGGTTATAAGAGAAAGTTTAATGAGATGTCACCTGAATTTTTAAAAAGAATTCATTTGTAATAAATGTAACATGATACCTTAAATTTTTTCTTTTTATAGTCTGCAATGATATGTTAGAGAACATGGAAATTTGTTACTTCGGAAAACTTTTTATGTGAGGGAAGCATTGAAATATTTATAGAAATCGAAGAAAATATAGGAGACAGGAGGTGGGGACTGAGAGTGAGGGAATATCTTTTCAGGCAGGAGTAGAAAGGGGCTTCATGTCTTCACAGGCCAGAGGAATTCAGCAAAGAATGAGGGACACTTGATCATTTAAGGGAGGAAGAAAGGTTGGGTGCAGTGTTCCTGGGAAGGTAGCGATGGGTTTGGATAGGGCATACTGAAAGCAGAGGAGTTCCCGACTGCCATGATTTTTTTTTTTTTTTTTTTTTTTGAGACGGAGTCTCACTCTGTCACCCAGGCTGGAGTGCGGTGGCACGATCTCAGCTCACTGCAACCTCTGCCTCCCGGGTTCAAGCGATTCTCCTGCATCAGCCTCCTGAATATTTTTTCTTGATTCAGTTTGACTTTCCATGATTTCTAAACCATTTAGTGGAGACACACACCAACCAACACTGTACATTTCACACGCATTCCTTGAAGCTTTTTTGCCCGTGCCATTCTTTCCTCTTAGATGGTTCTTCATCTTCTCTGCCTTAAGTCAACATTTTATAAGGGTGTATTCGTGTTCTGCGTTCTCTTCAAAGTCTTTTCCCGACTCATCCAGGTTTTGGTGTTTTCCTCTGTGTATAAAATTGTAGATTACAGAATGTATACAGCACTAAGTGCTTGTTTTAGTAATCCCATTGAGCTGGGATCCCATTGAACTGGGATTACAGGCACATGCCACCACGCCTGGCTAATTTTTGTATTTTTAATAGAGATGGGGTTTCACCATGTTGGTCAGGCTGGTGTTGAACTCGTGATCTGCCTGCCTCAACTAAGGGGGGCAAGAATCTTCATCAACTGAGATTGGCTTTGGGGTGGGAGGACTGTTTTGTTTCCCATTAGCTTTTAAATTCTGCTTTTGACCAAGTCTACAATATTTTGGAAACATTATTTTTCAGTTAGAAAACCATTGCCCATTGATGTCAGCAAAGCTGACAGTTTGTGTATGTTGAGAGAATTCAGTCTGGTAATGGATTAGTCCATGTGCTTGAATGGATTCAAGATTGAAGGTGGCCTCAGTTTTATCAACCAGTAAATACAGTTGACCCTTGAACAACTAGGGGTGGGGGTTTAGGGGAACCAACCTTGTACATTTGAAAATCTATGTATAACTTTGACTTTCTGAAAACTTAGCTACTAATGACCTTCTGTAGACCAGAAGCCTTACCAATTACATAGTCAATTGACACAGATTTGCATGTTACATATATACTGTATTCTTACAGTAAGGAAAGCTAGATAAAGGAAAATGTTATTAGGAAAATCATAAAGAAGAGAAAATATATTTACTGTTCATTAGTGGAAGTGGATCATCATAATGCTTTTCATCTTTATCATATTCTGAGGAGGATGAGGAGGAGGAGGGATTGGTCTTGCTGTCTTGGGTGGCAGAGGCCGAAGAAAATCTGCATGTATGTGGGCCCATGTACTTCAAACTTGTGTTGTTCAGGGGTCATTTGTATTTTTTAAATGTCTACTACATGCTAGGGATTTTGATAGGTGCTATGAAAATGCTGAGAAGTACTAAGAAATTACAGAATAAGTTTGTTTGCCCTAGCCTAAAACTCAGAATAGTTAGGTTCCTTTCACTTTCTAGCTATACCACTTTGTAATGTAAGGGAAGTTTTGCCTTGGGATTTCCCTAACTGTATAATAGAGGTTGCAGACTAGATGAACACCAAGATGCTATAAGATGGAGAAAAACTAATCCATACTTGTTATAGATAATATTGACCTATAGATTATTCAGAAGGGGGACGTGCTACAGAAATGTGCAGCGCTTTACCAATTTGCATGTAACACAAAAAGTTCCAAGATAGGCTTGTTTGCAGCTCTCTGTGAGATTATAGTCTGTGCAATACGATGATGAGAATTTTGAAATACTGATAGAACTTTATCAGGTATTTATGATAAAATACAGCATTGTGGAGAAAAAGCTGCATTTTGTAAAAAAAAAAGCTAAAATTTGAACTAAAATTTGAAAAATGGTTTGTAAGAATGAGAAGGTTATTTATATACATATACATCAACTTTTCTTTTTTTTTTTGAGACTGAGTCTCACTCTGTCGCCTGGCTAGAGGTGCGACCTTGGCTCACTGCAACCTCTGCCTCCCAGGTTCAAGTGATTCTTCAGCTTCAGCCTCTCAAGTAGCTGGGACTACAAGTGCGTGCCACCACGCCCAGCTAATTTTTTTTTTTTTTTTTTTTTTGAGACGGAGTCTCACTCTGTTGCCCAGGCTGGAGTGCAGTGGCCCGATCTCGGCTTACTGCAAGCTCTGCCTCCCAGGTTCATGCCATTCTCCTGCCTCAGCCTCCTGAGTAGCTGGGCTACAGGCGCCCACCACCATGCCCAGCTATTTTTTTTCTTGTATTTTTAGTAGAAGACGGGGTTTCACCGTGTTAGCCAGGATGGTCTCAATCTCCTGACCTCGTGATCCACCTACCTCGGCCTCCCAAAGTGCTGGGATTACAGGCGTGAGCCACTGCGCCCAGCCATACATCAACTTAAAAAAAAAATCAATGAATAAAAGTTGTTATAGGGGAATTATTTATTTTGTGGCAAATGTAATTTACTTTACACCAAATTCTCAAGTTTTTAGATAATGTGTTTTATCTTTAAGATATTTTCAGGGAATATCTATAATTGCTCCCAGGAGTAGATAGAGAAAAGAAGTAATTTGACAGTGCTTCCAGATGGCTCTTAAAAAAATAATAAATTCCTTCAAGTTCTTGATTCCTAATACTATGGATTTTGTTGTATCTCCAAACAAATCAAGTAATTCTGATGTAAGTATGAAGCTGCTGTAACCCAGATTTACCTTTATTAAAACAGATGGTACAAAAAAAGAAGAAAAGTATTTTACCATCCCCTTTGGGCACAAAGCTCAAACTTATTTATCCCCATCCAAAGGCAGTTTCTCTCTGGTTTGGCCTGACTTCTGGGAGCCCAGAACTCTTAAAAGATGTTTTCTTGAAAATAGTGAGCTCTTTTCTTGTCTGTCCTAGTATTCTTGGCCGAGTTTCCTGTATTCTGGCTGCTCCTACTCATTAATATGCAGCTTGATCCATAGTGGCTGGGAAGACAGCAGAGGGTTGGAAGTTAGTGCAATGAAAGCTCCTATGCGGGCTTTCAGAGGAAAGATGCAAATGCACCCAGGAATAGTGTACCCAAGTTTCATTTTCTCAGGTCAGTTGAATAATCGAAGCTTTCAACAGATTTAAATAGAAAGTTTCTTTTTTTCTTTTTCTTTTGATGTAGATTCAATTAGGACTTAACTTTCCTACCTCCATGACAGTAAGTATACTTTTCTTGTTGACAATAAAATGATTAATTAAGTTAAGTATTGCGGGTATCTTTTTAATTTTTAATTTTTGTGGGTGCATAGTAAGTGTATATGTTTATGAGGTACATGAGATGTTTTGATACAGGCATGCTATGCATAATAATCACATCATAGAAAATGAGCTATCCATCCACTCCTCAAGCATTTATTCTTTGTGTTACAAACAATCCAATTATACTCTTTTAGTTTAAAATGTACAATTATTGACTATAGTCACTCTGTTGTGCTGTCAAATACTATGTCTTATTCTTTCTATTGTTTTATACCTATTAACTATCACCCACCCACCCCACTGCCCTTCCCAGCTTCTGGTAACCATCCTACTCTTCTATCTTCGTGAGTTCAATTGTTTTAATTTTTAGATCCCATAAATAAGTGAGAACATGTTATGTTTGTCTTTCTGTGCCTGGCTTATTTCACTTAACATAATGACCTCTAGTTCCATCCATGTTGTTGTAAATGACAGGATCTAATTCTTTTTAATGGCTGAATAGTACTCCATTGTGTATAAGTACTACATTTTAAAAATCCATTCATTTGTGGTTGCTTCCAAATCTTGGCTACTATGGACAGTGCTGCAACAAATATGGCAGATATCTCTTTGACAAACAGATTTTCATTTATTTTGGGTATATACCTAGTGGTAGGATTGCTGGATAATATTGTAGTTCTATTTTTAGATTTTTGAGGAACCTCCAAACTGCTCTTCATAGTGGTTGTACTAATTTACATTCCTACTAACTGTACGAGGGTTCCCTTTTCTCCCCATCCTCTGCAGCATTTGTTATTGCCTGTCTTTTGGAAATAAGCCGTCTTAACTGGGGTGAGATGATATCTCATTGTAGTATTGATTGGTGTTTCTCTGATGATCAGTGATGTTGAGCACCTGTTAGCCATTTGCATGTCTCGTTTTGAGAAATCTCTATTTAAATCTTTTGCCCATTTTTTAATCGGATTAGATTTTTTGCTGATAGAGGTGGGTTCCTTACATATTCTGGTTATTAATCACTTGTCAGATTGATAGTTTGCAAATATTTTCTCCCATTCTGTGGGTTGTCACTTCACTTTGTTGATTGTATCATTTACTGTGCAGAAGCTTTTTAACTTGATGTGATCCAGTGTGTTCATTTTTGCTTTGGTTGCCTATGCTTGTGGGGTATTGCTTGAGAAATTTTTGCTCAGACCAATGTTCTGGAAGGTTTTCCCAATGTTTTCTTGTAGTAGTTTCATAGTTTGAGGTCTAAGATTGAAGTCTTTAATCTTTGATTTGATTTTTGTATGTGGTGAGAGATACGGGATCTAGTTTCATTATTCTGCCTATGGATATCCAGTTTTCCCAGCGCCATTTATTGAAGAGACTGTCCTTTCCCTAACATATTTTTGGCACTTTTGTAAAAAATGAATTAACGGTAGATGTGTGGATTTGTTTCTGGTTTCTCTATTCTGTTCCATTGGTCTGTGTGTCTGTTCTTATGCCACTACCGTGCTGTTTTGATTACTCTGTAGTATCATTTGAAGTCAGGAAATGCGTTTCCTCTAGTTTTGCTCTTTTTGCTTAGGATAGATTTTGCTATTCTGGGTCTTTCATGGTTCCATATAAATTTTAGGATTGTTTCTTCTGTCTCTGTGAAGAATGTCATTCATATTTTGATAGGGATTGCATTGAATCTGTACATTGCTTTGGATAGTGTGAACATTTTAACAATGTTGATTTTTTCCAATCCATGAACGTGGAATATTTTTCCATTTTTTTGGTGTCCTCTTCAGTTTCTTTCATCAGTATTTTATTGTTTTCATTATAGAGATCTTCAACTTCTTTGGTTAATTCTTATGTATTTGATTTTCAGTGTGGCTATTGTGAATGGGATTACTTTTAAAATTTCTTTTTCAGATTGTTCACTGTTGGCATATAGAAATGCTACTGATTTTTTTATGTTGATTTTGTGTCCTGCAACTTTACTGAATTTGCATACCAGTTCCAATAGTTTTTTGATGGTCTTCAGTTTTTTCTGAATATAAGATTCTATAATCTGCAAACAAGGAGAATTTGACTTCTTCCTTTCCAGTTTGGATGCCCTTTCTTTCTTTCTCTTGTCTGATTGCTCTAGCTAGGACTTCCAGTACTATGTTGAACAACAGTGGTGAAAGTGGGTATCCTTGTCATGTTGCAGATCTTAGAGGAAAGCCTTTCACTTTTTCCCTGTTCATTATATTAGCTATGGGTCTGTTGTATGTGGCATTTATTATGTTGAGGTATGTTCCTTTTATACCGAGTTTTTTTGAAGGTGTTTATCATGAAGGGATGTTGAATTTTGTCAAATACTTTTTCAGCATCAATTGAAATGACCATATGTTTTTTTTCCTTCATTCTGTTGATGAATTTTTTTTTTTTTTTTTTGGAGACAGAGTCTCACTATGTCGCCCAGGCTGGAGTATAGTGACACTATCTCAGCTCACTGCAACCTTCGCCTCCTGGGTTCAAGTGATTCTCCTGCCTCAGCCTCCTGAGTAGCTGGAATTACAGGCCTGCACCACCACACCTGGATAACTTTTTTTTTTTTTTTTTTTAGTAGAGACGGCATTTCACTATTTGACCAGGCTACTCTCGAGCTCCTGATCTCAAGTGATCTGCTCACCTCAGCCTCCCAAAGTGCTGGGATTACTGGTGTGAGCCACTGTGCCTGGCCTCTAATGTATTGTTGAGGTCAGTTTGCTAGTATTTTATTTAGCATTTTTGCATCAATATTCTTCAGAGGTATTGTTCTGTAGTTTTTTGTTTGTATGTTTTTGTTTTTGTTTTGATGTGTCTGTGTTTTTGGTATCAGCATAATACTGGCTTCGTAGAATGAGTTTGGAACTATCCCTCATTCTCTATTTTTCAGAATAGTTTGAGTAGGGTTGGTATTAATATTAGTTCTTTAAATGTTTGGTAGAATTCAGCAGTTAAACCATTGGGTCTTGGGCTTTTGTTTACTGGGAAAGTTCTTTGATCTCATTACTTCTATTGGTCTGTTCAGGTTTTGGATTTCTTCATGGTTCAATCTTGGTATTGTATATTTCTTGGAATTTGTCCATTTCTAGATTTTCCAATTTATTGGCATATAATTGCTCATAGTAGCCACTAATGATCCTTTGAATTTCTGCAGTACCAGTTGTAATGTCTCATTTTTCATATCTGATTTTATTTATTTGAATCTTTTCTTTTCTTAGTCTGGCTAAAGGTTTGCCAATTTTGTTTCACTTTTCAAAAAAACCAACGTTTTGTTTCATGTTTTCATGATTCCAAAAATACAACATTTTGTATTCTTGATTTCAATTTTATTTCTGCTCTGATCTTTTATTATTTCTTTTCTTCTAGGAATTTTGGGTTTGGTTTGCTCTTGCTTTTCTAATTAAGATGTATTGTTAGGTTGTTTATTTGAAGTTTTTTTTTTTTTTTTTAATGTAGGTACTTGAGGTAGCTATAAACTTTCCTCTTAGCACTGCTTTTGTTGTATCCCATAGGTTTTGGTGTGTTGTATTTCCATTATCATTTAAGAAATCCTTCAATTTCATTCTTAATTGCTTCATTGACCCACTGGCCATTCAGAAGCATGTTGTTTAATTTGCATGTGTTTATATAGTTTCCAAAATTCCTCTTCTTATTGATCTCTAGTTTTTATTGTGGTCAGAGATGTTTGATATTACTTTTTTTTTTTTTTTGAATGTTTTAGGACTTGTTCTGTGACCTAACATATGGTCTATCCTTGAGTATGATCCATGCAATAAGGAAAAGAATGTGTATTCTGCAGCCATTGGATGAAATGTTCTGTAAATATCTCTTAGGTCTATTTGGTCTACAGTGCAGATTAAGTCCAGTGTTTCTTTTTCTGTGTGGACGAACTGTCTAATGCTGAAAGTGGGGTGTTGAAGTCTCCAGCTATTATTGTATTGGGATCTCTCCCTTTTTAGCTCAAATAATATTTACATATCTGGGTGCTTCAGTGCTGGGTGCGTATATGTTTAAAATTGTTATATCCTCTTGCTGAATTGACACCTTTATCATTATATGGTGACCTTGTCTCTTATAGTTTTTGTCTTGAAATCTGTTTTGTCTGATGTAAGTGTAGCTACTCCTGCTCTTTTTGTTTGTTTTTGTTGGCATGGAATATCTTTTTCTATCCATTTATTTTTGGTCTATGTGTGTCTTTGTAGGTGAATTGTGTTTCTTGGAGGCAACAGATTATTGAGTCTTGTTTTTTATCCATTCAACTGCTCTCTGTCTTTTGATTGGAGAGTTTAGTCCATTTACATTCAAAGTTATTGATAAATAAGGACTTACTCTTGCCATTTTGTTGTTTTCTGGTTGTTTTATGGTCTTCTCCTTCTTTCTTTCCTTCCTGTCTTCCTTTCAGTGAAGGTGATTTTCTCTGGTGATACGATTAGTTTCTTGCTTTTTATTTTTTGTGTATCTTTTATGTTTTTTGGTTTGAGTTTACCATAAAGCATGCAAATATTATAACCCATTATTTTGAGCGGATAACTTAACACTTTGCATAAACAAGCAAAAATGAAACTAATAAAAACTCTATGTCTTAACTTTATCCCCCTGCTTTTTAACTGTTTGTTGTTTCTATTTATATGTTATTGTACTTTGTGTCTTGAATAGTTGTAGTTATTTTTTGTTTGGCTCATTGTTTAGTTTTGCTACTTAGAATAAGGGTAGTTTACACACCACAGTTACAGTGTTAGAATATTCTGTGTTTTTCTGTGTGCTTACTATTACCAGTGAGTTTTGTACCTTTAGGTGATTTCTTATTGCTCATTAACTTCCTTTTCCTTCTGATTGAAGTTTTCCCTTTAGCATTTCTTGTAGAATAGTTCTGGTATTGAAATCCGTCAGCTTTTGTCTGGGGACGACAGATTTCTTTCTCCTTTATGTTTGAAGAATATTTCACCAGGTATACTATTCTAGGGTAAAAGTTTTTTTCCTTCAGCACTTTAAGTATGTCATGCCACTCTCTCCTGGTCTGCAAGGTTTCCACTAAAAAGTCCACTGCCAGATGTATTGGAGCTCCATTGTATGCTGTTTCTTTTTCCTTGCTGCTTTTAGGATCTTTTCTTTATCCTTTGGGAGTTTAACTGCCTTGAGGTGGTCTTTTTGGGTTAAACCCACTTGATGTTCTGTATAACCTTCTTGTACTTGGCTAGTGATATCTTCATCTAGGTTTGGGAAATTCTCTGTTATTATCCGTTTGAATAAATTTTCTGCCCCTGTCTCTTTCTCTACCTCCTCTTTAAGGCCAATAAGTCTTACATTTGTCTCTTTGAGGCTATTTTTTGTAAATCGTGTAGTCATGCTTCATTGTTTTTTATTCTTTTGTCTCCTCTGTGTATTTTCAAATAGCCTGTCTTCAAACTAATTCCTTTTTCTGCTTGATCAGTTCTGCTATTAAAAGACTCTGATGCATTCTTCAGTAGGCTAATTGCATTTTTTTAATCTCCAGAATTTCTGCTTGATTATTTTTAATTATTTCAATCTCTTTGTTAAATTTGATAGAATTCTGTTTCCTTTTCTGTGTATCTTGAATTTGAGGTTTCTTAAAAAAGCTATTTTGAATTTTCTGTCTGAAAGGTCACATTATCTCTTTCTCCAGGATTGGTGTCTGGTGCTTTATTTAGTATATTTGGTGAGGACATGTTTTCCTGGAATGTCTTGATATTTAAAGATGTTTGTCTGTGTCTGGGTATTGAAGAGTTAGATATTTATTGTAGTCTTTGCAGTCTGGGCTTGATGTACCAATGCTTCTTGGGAAGGCTTTCCAGGTCTTCAAAAGGACTTGGGTGTTGTGCTGTAAGCTGTGAGTGCTTTAGGGGGCATACCAAGCCCAGTAATACTGTGGTTCTTTCAGACTCGTCGAGGTAACACCTTGATGATTTTGGACAAGATCTGGAAGAATTCTTTGCATTACCAGGCAGAAACTCTTGCTCTCTTCCCTTTCTCCCAAAAAAGGTTCCTCTTTCTGTTCTGAGCCACCTGGTTGGGGGTGGAGTGACACAGCACCCCTTTGGTTACCATCTACTAGGACCGCGCTGGGTCAGAACTGAAGTCAGCCTAGCAGTGGATCTCACCCAAGGCCTGCTGTAACTACTCTCTGGCTACCACCTATGTTCACTCAAGGCCTTGGGTTTCTACAATCAGTAGGTGGCAACGTGGACCAGGCCTGTGTCCTTGCCTTCAGGGTGGCAAGCTTCCCCAGGCTCTGGATGGGTCCAGGTGCTGTCTGGGAGTCAGGGACTGGAGTCAAAAACCTTACAAGTCTACCTGATGTTCTAATGTACTGTGGCTCAACTGGCACTCAAACCACAAGACGCAGTCCTTGCCACTTTTCCCTCCCCTTTCCCAAGGCAGAGGAGCTTCCTCCCATGGGTATTGCCACCACAGGCCCACGGACAGTACTGCCAGACTACTGCCAATGTTCTCTTAAGGGCCAAGGGCTCTTCAGTGAGCTAGTGATGAATGCTGCCTGGCCTAGGACTTGCCATTCAGGGCAGTGAGTTTCTCTCTGGCCCAAGGCAGGTCCAGAGATGCCGTCCAAGAGCCAAGTTCTAGAATCGGGGACCCCAAGAGCCCACTTGGTGCTCTACCTCCCTATGGCTGAGATGGCACCTGAGATGCAAGTCTAAGCCCTCTTTACTTTTCCCTCTGCTTTTCTCAAGCAGAAGGAGCCTTGCCCCTTAGCCACCACAGCTGAGAATGTGCTAGGTCATACATAACTGAAACCTACGAGTCTCAGAGGCTCACCAAGGCCCTTGAGGTAGTACCTAGGTATAGCTGCTGGTTGTTTAGGGCCCAAGGGCTCTTCAGTTAGCAGGTGATGAATTCTGCCAGGAGTAGGTCTTTCCTTTCAAGGCAACAAGTTTCCTTCTGGCCCAGGGTGTGTCTAGAAATGTCTTGGAGCTAGGGCCTGGGAAGGGGGCCTCATGACTTTGACCGTTGCCCTATTCTGCTGTGGCTGACCTGGTATTCAAGATGCAAGACAATGTCCTCCTCACTGTTCTCTCTCCTCACCTCAAATGGAAGGAAGGGGTCTCTTTTGGAGCCATGAGCTGTGCAGCCTGGCATTAGGGGAAGGGTAATGCCAGCACTCTTAGCTTCCCCAATTGGTGTCCCAGTAGATCACATGCCCTGCCTAGTCCTCTGGCTCTGGGCCTAGTTCAGCACGACTTGCCTAGAAGTTGTAGTCTTTGTGGCCTAGTCTGCCTTAACGTTTATGGTGAGCCCCAGAGCACTTTAGCTCGTGGTGGTGAGGCTTGCAGTAACTCAAGATCTGACCGCTGGAATCGGTGATTCCCCTCTGTCTAGAGTTGGTTTAAATGCTCCCTGCGTGGGCGGGTGTCAGCTGAGTTTGGTCCGGTTTTTCTTTCTGCACTGAGTTCAGTGCCTCACAATTGCTGACTCTCCCTCTCCCCAGAGCACGGGAACACTGTCCATACCACGCTGCCACTGGGGGATGGTGGAGGGACGGCATCTGTGATTCAAGACTTTTTCCTACCTCCTCAGTGTCTCTTTCTGCTGATATGAAGTTAAAACCAGGTGCTGTGGGTGCTCACCCAATTTTTGGTTCTTATGAAGTTGCTTGTTTTGTATAGATAGTTGTTAGATTGGTGTTTTTGCAGGACGATGGGTGGAGCCTTCTATTCCACCATCTTGCCTTGCCCCTCTTCCCATTGCAAATTTCTTAGCTCAAGCATATTTACATAGTGACAAATACTAAGTTGTTTTAGGAACTGCTGTCAGCAATTTAGCTAAAATGAAATTGATTATAAAAATGGAAACTTAAGGCTGGGTGCGTTACTCACGCCTGTAATCCCAGCATTTTGGGAGGCCAACACGGGCCGATCACCTGAGGTTGGGAGTTCGAGACCAGCTTGACCAACATGGAGAAACCCCATCTCTACGAAAAATACAAAGTTAGCCAGGCATGGTGGCGCACGCCTGTAACCCCAGCTACTCGGGAGGCTGAGGCAGGAGAATCACATGAATCAGGGAGGCGGAGGTTGCGGTGATCTCGGCTGGGCACTCTAGACTGGGCAATAAGAGCGAAACTCCATCTCAATAAAACAAACAAAAAAACATGAGAAACTTCAAACTTCAGAAGAGTTTTCCTTTAAAGCATATTGAAAAAAACCACATTTAGATATTCATCCAAGGGTAAATTATTTCATTCAAAGGTGGTTTTGAAAAAAATAATCAATGTATGTAGTTTACAAGGCTTCACAGTGTGATTTTTTTTTTTGGTGGGAGTGGGCGGGGAGACAGGGTCTTACTCTGTCGCTCAGGCTGGAGCTGCAGCATGGCTCACTGCAGCCTCTAACTCCCAAGCTCAAGCGATCCTCCCACCTCAGCCTCCCAAGTAGCTTAGACTGCAGGCATGTGCCACCATGCCAGGGTAATTTAAAAAGATTTTTTGTAGAGACAGGGTCTCACTGTGTTGCCCAGGCAGTTCTCAAACTTCTGGCCTCAAGCCCAGCCAGTTAGTGTAAATCTTTTAATCAAAACTTTGGTTTGTCTACTTTGGAGGAAGTAATTGTGTACTACTAAAAAAATCTGAAAAATATGTAATGTGTTATTTCTGTAGACTCTACAACTTTATGAAGCCTGGTTTTATAGAAATCAATTTCTACTTACTATGTGTTTGCTTATTAAGGTTTGAAGCTTCACATATGGTTAGAAAGAAATCCACTTACCACAAATGCCTTCTGTAACAATTGCCACAACAACTAAATCTGTGCATTAAATTCAGGCATTTGCTTCTCTGTAAGAAATACTGATGTAAGGCCGGGCATGGTGGCTCACGCCTGTAATCCCAACACTTTGGGAGGCCAAGGTGGGTGGATCACCTGAGGTCAGGAGTTCAAGACCAGCCTGGCCAACATGGTGAAACCCCATCTCTATTAAAAATACAAAAATTAACTGGGTGTGGTGGTGCACTCCTGTAGTCCCAGCTACATGGGAGGCTGAGGGAGGAGAATTGCTTGAACTTGGGAGGCGGAGGGTGCAATGAGCTGAGATCGTGACACTGCACTCCAGCCTGGGCAACAAGAGCGAGACTCCATCTCAAGAAAAAAAAAAAAAAAAAGAAAGAAAGAAATACTGATGTAAAATTATTGGGCTACAAATAAATTTGGTGCTTTCAGGACATAATAGGATATGACTGTCATTGAAATAATTAGTAGTGAAGATTCCTTGCTTCCTCATTTACAGCTCAGTTGTCCAACATAGCAGCTTCTGGAAGAGCTGATGGGAAAGCAGCAGATACCATTGTCTCCCTCTCGGAGGATAACTTTATTCAGTTACATTATAAGGAGAATATTCCTATGTGTACAGGCAGCAAAGCTTAAGATTATTTGAATTTCAACACTTTTTTTGAGGTTGCAACTGGAAGAAAACTGTGCTTTATTGGAATTCTGCCTGTGCCTCTCAGAGGCTGGCGTGGAATGACTGAAAGTAGTTGAGCACCATAATGACATGTCTAATGTTTTCTTCTCAGTCTTGTCAGTGTTCTGATAAAAATTGTTGAGTTTATTCAGTATTTATTCATCCCATCGATATTTACTAAATGCCCAGTTATGTGCAAGGGACCAAATATTCTTGGAGTTATTTGAGTCTGTAGTAAGCATTTCTGCTAACAAGCGTGGTTTCAAATAAACTTTAGTCTTGGTTAGTGGTTACTGTGGAAAAGAAATTGAGGAACTTTTTAATTTTCTTTTTGAAACAGGGTCTTACTCTGTCACCCAGGTTGCAGTGCAGTGGTGCAATCTCAGCTCACTGCAACCTCCGCCTTCCAGGTTCAAGCGATTCTCCTGCCTCAACCTTCCATGTACCTGGGATTACAGGTGGAACATTTTTAAATTAATAATCCAGAACCAGTATTTCTGGTCACATAATTGAATAATTCTTATGAGTACTCAGGGTAAAATACTGAAATGGAATTTGCTTAACCAGGGTAGGTTGCAGTATTACAAAGTGTGAAGATAAAGCTATCGTCTTCAGCTCCGTACAGTAACTCAAAATTGCCTTGCCGTTTGTAATGCCAAACATTAACATGCTTCCCAAAATATGCCTATTAAAGATGGAATATAGGAAATCATGAATATGGATCATAATGGACCTATGGATATACCACTTTTTTTCTTTTTTTTTTTGAGATGGAGTTTCACTCTTGTTGCCCAGGCTGGAGTGCAATGGCAGACTTCAGCTCACCGCAACCTCTGCTTCCCAGGTTCAAGCAATTCTCCTGCCTCAGCCTCCCAAGTAGCTGGGATTACAGGCATGCACCACCATGCCTGGCTAATTTTGTATTTTTAGTAGAGATGGGGTTTCTCCATGTTGGTCAGGCTGGTCTCAAACTCCCAACCTCAGGTGATCCACCCACCTCGGCCTCCCAAAGTGCTGGGATTATAGGCATGAGCCACCTCGCCCGGCTGGATATACGTTTTACGTATATGTGTGTATGTATTTGAAAACTTAAAAGTAACTTTGAGCTTATGTTGACAAGAATATTTTAAATAAGCTGTAGAGTTCATATAAATGAATTTTTTTTTTTTTTTTTAGACGGAGTCTCATTCTGTCACCCAGGCTGTAGTGCAGTGGCACAATCTTGGCTCACTGCAACCTCTGCCTCCCAGGTTCAAGTGATTCTCCTGCCTCAGCCTCCTGAGTAGCTGGGATTACAGGCACCCGCCACCACGCCCAGCTAATTTTTTATTTTTGGTAGAGACAGGGTTTCACCCTGTTGGCCAGGCTGGTCTCAAACTCCTGACCTCGTGATCCACCCGCTTCAGCCTCCCAAAGTACTGGGATTACAGGCGTGAGCCACCGTGCCTGGCCATAAATGAATTTTTTATATCTGGTATACTACTGATATATTTGAATACTATGAAAATTTAGATTTTTTTTCTGACGATTAAAGAAGCTTTAGTTTATATATACCAAATGTATGATGTGTGCGTGAGACAGATGTTTTGTCCTAATATAAATTCAACAATGTATTAATAGTTGAGCCACTACCACAATAGTAGTCTATAATGTTAATACAGTGGATATTACAATTATTTACAAAGAAGAATACATTCAGGAACATTCTATTAAGTACTATTGTTGGTACATATCAAAAAACTTTTTGTGTATTAATTATTCATCCTTAAAACATAGACCAAAAGCAGTGGTTTCTTGATTATAGTAACCTATATAAATTGACAGACTGTGTGGTAGGTAGCTTGAGGATTTAATTTTCTAGGTGTAGAACTTAATCCTCTTCCTTTTGGGAACAGGTTTGACATAGTTTGATATTTTTGCAGAGAGCAGTGTTGCATAGAGAAGACAATTTCTCATCAACATCTCATTAATCCTATTATTTCCCTTAGAATAGAAAGAAATGGCAAATGTTCTAAATTGTTTTAGGTGTTTTATGTGCAGCAGAATTTTAGACTTTCAATAAGAAGGTGTATGTGATATACAGTAATGTTTTTGTTTAGTCTTGATTGCTTATAGTGGTAGTTACAATTTTTTTTAAGAAAGTTTCTTGATTATATAAACAATATTTGCTAACGCTGAGAATCTGGAAAATGTAGAACTTACCATGTGGACTTGAGCCCTCAATCCCAAAGGGCTTGAAGAGGTGTTTTTACTTTTTAAATTCTGTGTTTTAATGGATGCAAATGCTTTCTTAATATTTACTTAAAGCTATGCTGTCACAGAGAAAAGTCAGGTGTGTCTGGTGATTTAGTAAAATTTATGGACTACATAATCAACCTATCTACCAATCTGGTGAGAAAATGTCTGTGGCTCTTTCAAGATTTTGCTTTGCGAGGGAAGAGATTCCTGTATTAACATTCTACCTAAAGAGTTTGTTTCCAAAAGCTAAGTGAGTTTTTAGAATTCAAGCAAGTGGACTGATCAGGCAGGACTGGATGGTTGTTTCCATATGTTGCTTTCACTGATCTGTTGGCTAGGAAGACAGGTGGAATAATTTGGACACCTCAGTGCCAGGAATCATTTGATCAATTAAAACCAGGCTGTCCAGAGACAGCCTTCTGCCTGTTCTTGAGTCTAACAGTGGATTTTTATAGCCAGTAATGCCTCAGTGCAGGAACAAGAAGCTGGACTGTTGCTGAAGGCAGAAGAAAAACTCAACAGTAGTTTTCCATTGAGAAAAGCTAAGATAAGGAAACAACTTTCATTCAACAAATACTTTCGGTTGGGTGCGGTGGGTCACACCTGTATTCCCAGCACTTCGAGAGTCCTAAGCAGGAGGATTGCTTGAGGCCAAGAGTTTGAGACCCACCTGGGGAACAGGTGAGACCCTATCTCTACAGAACATTTATAAAAATTAGCTGGGCATGGTGGTGTGTGCCTATAGTCTTAGCAGCTAGGAAGACTGAAGTGGGAGGATCTTGAGCCCAGGAGTTTTAGGCGGCAGTGAGGTGTGATCACTGCACTGCATTCAAGTCTGGGTGACAGCAAGACTTTGTCTCTAATTTTTTTTTTTTTAAATTAAAAAAGCACAAAAACAAGTAGTTTAGAGCTCATACTGTACTCATGGCACTATACTATTCTTCAAGAATATATAAAGAGAAAATAAAATTGCTACTGTCTAGGAAGGGGAGATAGTAGTTACCCAGTAAGGAGTGGTGATAAGTTCTAGACCAGAAATGTGAAAAAGACCTAAACGCTGGAAAAGCAGTGTCCAGCTGTAATCAAGAAACATAGCAAATTAACAGTTCACACTTTGGGAGGCCAAGGCGGGTGGATCACTTGAGGTCAGGAGTTTGAGACCAGCCTGGTCAACATGGTGAAACCCTGTCTCTACTAAAAATACAAAAATTAGTCAGGCGTGGTGGCGCACACCTGTAGTCCCAGCTACTCAGGAGGCTGAGGCACGAGAACCGCTTGAACCTGGGAGGCGGAGGTTGCAGTGAGCTGAGATCACACACTGCACTCTAGCCTGGGTAACAGAGCAAGACCCTGTCTCAAATAAAGCAAAGCAAAACAAAACAACAACAAAAAAAACTGTTAATTGATGATTTAATTATTTAAATTAATTATATCTTTGTAAATTAATATCCACCGTATTAACATTTTAGTTTAATTATTAATACAGTTGATTTTATATTAAGACAGAATATCTCTGTCACACACACACACACTATATTTTGTATATATAAACTAAAAGAGTTCTTTAATCATCAATTCTGGCCTTTTATTCCATGATGACCTTGCAAAGAACTTCAGGAAAACCTGTAATTGAAAACGGTAGAGACAGGTATAGCTATTATAAGAAATTTGGTTCTGATGAAGAATCCTTCCAAGGATCTACCAAAGCTTTTGCAAACACCTCCTCTGCTGCAGTTTAGGATGCTCAGCAATATTAAGTTCATCAGTTCACTTGCATGAGGAAGAAATGTTAGACGAGGTTTGATTTTATTTAATTCAGGTGGGTGAAGTGTCAGAAGGAGGCTGTTTCTGAGCAGGGCAGAGCCTCAGTGATCTGAGTGTCACTCAGCAAAAGGTTTCTGAGAGATCTTAATTGTCCATTCAGGAAAAATGGGACACCCATTGTTCTGCCTTGAGATTACATGATTTCCCTAGGTAATCTAATTTCATTCTTCCTTTTTTTTGTAGTGTGTATATGTGAATGAATTATTCTCAATTCTCTATGTAGCTCCAGGTAGAGTACCAGACTCATATATCCAGCCTCAGTGACCCAGAGTCATCTGTGTCATACAATGAACGCTTACATTTGCCCTCCTTCCCTTCTCTTTTCTCTGATTCTTGTTGCTTTCAAATCCTTGCTTTTCAAAATGTGGTCCATGACACATCAGTGTCACCTACGCTTGTTAGAAATGCGGAGGCTCAGGCACCACCCTAGACCCACTGAATTAGGATCTGCATTTTAACAAGCTGTCTAGGTGATCCTGTGCATGTTAAAGGTGGAGATGTACTCTCTTAGCCTCCACCATTGCTGCCACCTCTTCACAGCCAATCAATCAATAACATCAAAGATTGTACCTCTTTGATGACCTCTTGTATTAGTCTGTTCTCACACTGTTATGAAGAAATACCCGAAACTAGGTAATTTATAAAGGAAAGAGGCTTAACTGACTCACAGTTCCACATGGCTGCGGAGGCCTCAGGAAACTTACAATCATGGTGGAAGGCAAAGAAGCAGCAGGCACCTTCTTCACAGGACAGCAGGATGGAGCGAATGCAAGCAGGGGAAATGCCAGACGCTTATAAAACCATCGGATCTCTTGAGACTCACTCACTATCACGAGAGCGGCATGTGGAAAACCACCCCCATGATCGTTACCTCCACCTGGTCCTACCCTTGAGACATGGAGGTTATTGGGATTATGGAGGTTACAATTCAAGATGATTTTGGGTGGGGACACAGCCAAACTATATCACCTCTGTAATCAGGATTGTGAGTTTGGCTTGTAAACTGTAAAACAAAGGGAGAGACTGAGGAGATGTAATAATTTAAGTTAGGAGTAATAATTTCAGGAGAGCTATTGTACAACATGATGACTATAGTTAATAACAATGTATTGTCTTCTTCAAAATTGCTGAGAGAGTAGACCTTTATTCTCACCACAAAAAATAAGTATGTGCGGTAATATGTTAATTGGTTTGATTTAGCATTCTATAATATATACATATATCAAAACATCATGTTGTACACCATATTTTATGAATTAAAATAAATAAACGAATAAACAAACCAGACAGACACTGTAGAGGGATAAGCTCCCTGTACCTCTCTGTTGCACTCCGGGCCCTGTTGTCTCTTCGTCTCCTTCAGTCATTTACCTGCCTGCCTCTCAGTTTCTGAGCAGAGCTCCCTGTCCACCCTCACTTCACTATGCCAGTGCAGGCCTTCATTTTCTGTGCTCTGAATGACTGTAAGGGCATCTAAACTGGCCTTTTGCCCACATTCCCATCGCATTGTTCTCAGATCCACGTCATTAATGCAATGATTTTGCAAATCCAAATTGCACACCTGCTCAACATCCTTGGTGACTTCATCACTTGCTGTCCTTTTTTCTAAGTGGCTTTCTGAACATGCCTGGCTGTTGCAGGGCCCTGTATTATGCGTGTGTTACTTTCCCATATCCCCTTTTCTCATTTCCTTTTCTTTGCTTAGAATTCACTGTAGTGTTACCTACTTTATCGCCTCTGCCCTGCGCTCCATTACTTCTGTAGCAGCCACCCAAAGGAATGCTTAGTGTGTGCTGTGCCTCTCCCACACTAAAATGTGAACCCCTTGGGAGCAGGAACTGCATTTATATTTATCTCTGATATCTGGTGTACCAAGCATAGGCTCTGATAATTATAGTGAGTAATCAATAGATGTTTGTCAACTTGCATTGGTTACACTGACTAGGAAATTTCATTTGCTTTCTTGGAATTACTAAAAGATAGCTAAGTATTTTTTTTTCCCCTTCTGAAATTCAGGTACACATAATTAGATTAATTGTAGTCCTTGGCCTATGGCAGATTTTTACCTTTGGTCCATACTTGCCCCCACCTTTGTTTTATTTAATATTAAATTAATGTACCCTCATGAAACACCCCCACGTGGGAACCAAAAGGTTATTGTTTTTTTCTTTCTTTTTTGAGACAGAGTCTTGCTCTGTCACCCAGGCTGGAGTGCAGTGGCACGATCCTGGCTCCGGGTTCATGCCATTCTCCTGCCTCAGCCTCCCCAGCAGCTGGGACTACAGGCGCATGCGGCCACGCCTGGCTATTTTTTTTTTGTATTTTTAGTAGAGACTGGGTGTCACCGTGTTAGCCAGGATAGTCTCGATCTCCTGACCTCGTGATCCACCCACCTCGGCCTCCTGAAGTGCTGGGATTACAGGCATGAGCCACCACGCCTGGCCAAAAGGTTATTGTTAATCTTTACCTATGCACTTCTTCATATCATTCCCTCCTCACCTTCTTCCTTCCCCATCCTTCCTTCCTTGATGATTTCTTCTTGAATTTCCTGTTTGCTGTAAGATACTCCGAAGTTCTTCGATTTCATTATAGCTAGCTTTTTTTGAATGCCTGCTACATAGGAGGGTGGTCACTTTCACACACCTTACCTCATTTAATCTTCACAGGATCCCTGCAAATTAGGTGGCATTATTCTCATTGTGCAGAGGCTGAAGCTGAGGCACTCAAGCTGACACATTTCTCCAAGTCACATACATGGCAGGAGAGGGATCTGGACCTAGTGCTGCCTCCTTGCTAGGGCTGGCCCTGAAGCATGGCCTTTCTGTGACAGTGACAGTGGGATTGTTCCTTTACTCTGGGTTTTGTACAGACTGGGTATATCTGGGACTGCCCCCTTACTTTTGGTTTGCATGCATATTTTTTTGGATAGCTAATCAATCACATTTGAGGCAGACAGATCATGAGGTCAGGAGTTGGAGACCAGCCTGGCCAACATGGTGAAACCCCATCTCTACTAATTCAAAAATTAGCTGGTCGTGGTGGCGCACACCTGTATTCCCAGCTATTCAGGAGGCTGAGGCAGGAGTATCATGTGAAACTGGGAGGTGGAGGTTGCAGTGAACTGAGATTGAGCCACTGCACTCCAGCCTGGGCAACAGAGCAAGGCTACATCTTGGGGGAAAAAAAAAATCAATGATACTTTCTAAAAATAGGAAGTTCATTGTATTTTAATTTAACTTTTTTACATTTGAAAGATTTCATAACAAAAGTGACCAGATATAATGGAGATCTTTGTGTTATTCTCCACTATTCTTTCAGTGTTTGCATTTTTCTTGCTTTGGTCCTTCTGGGATGGACTTAAAGCTTTGACTTTCCATGGAACTAAATTGGATGATAATGAATGATGCATACTTATTATAGACAGTTTTGAACTTTCATATGTTTGACTTGCATACCATTTGTAGCAAAACTAACCCTTTTCAGCAATCTCTTTATTCAGGATTCCGTCTTCAGGTTTCTCAACTAATGTTAATAGAGCAGCAGTGTCTGGGGGAAGCTGGCAGGGGGGCAGGAGCCAAGCAAGCATGGTGGTGCCACTGGGGCCTGGTGTGTCCAACTTTCTCCTCCTTCTTACTTCTCCCTTATCCCCCAACTAGCACCTTGGAGTCCTACAGCGTGTCCCCTCACTCAACCCATCTGTCCTCCCCAGCTGCAGTTTCTGTGTGAAGCCAGGTGGAATTGCTCTCTCTTTACTCCTGCTCTAGATTACCATTGTGTGGGATGATGTTTGAAGACTGGAGACTGGCTCAGAGGATGTGGGAGGGTCGGGCAATTGGGAGGTCCATCTACTGTAGTCTCAGTAAACATTGCCACACGCTGCTGGGGCAGATGGAAGTTATATTTACTGGCACAGTTAGAAGTATTATTATATGTTTTTTTAAGTTCTAGAATTCTCTCCTTGCAGAATGGAAAAGTGTATTTGTTCTAATGTTAGATGTTTTTCAACATGCTTTTGGATTGTTATATACAGATAAAGGAAGTGCTTCAATTTCCATTTTTTCCATTAACATTTTTAGTAAAATTGTTTAATTCTTCTCATTTTATGTTAGCAACCACCAACCATATTGACCTATTTTCTAGAAATGATATAAAGTTTAGCTTTTTGACTTTGTCATATTTCATCATTGTAGTAATATAATCCTTTGTGAAGTTCTGTCCTTACCCCTTACACTTCTCAAAAAAACAACTAATGTTATAAATAATTGTATTAATAACATTTTGCTCACAGTAAATTCCTTTTGGGGAAGGCCTGAGTTTCATTCATAAACACTTTTTACCTTATTGCTTTTGTTGTGCCTTTCTCAGATGTTGATCTGTTGACAAATTGCTTCAGATCATTTAGGTCATGAAATATTTTTCTTGTTTCAAAAAAAAAGGGCTTTGCCTCACTGCTGGGCCGGTGGTGACTACTTGCCTTGTGCAGATTTTCTTTCAAGCTCTTCTTTCTCTTTACCTAAATCTGAAGGATTCTTTTGTTTCCATCTTAAATATTGTTATCTCATCTTCTTTCTTGGCAGGTGCTAAGGAGTATCTTTAAAAAAAAATGAATACAGTTTAAAAACTGATTATTAGCTTATGGTTGTTTTGTTTTTGCTTTTGTTTGAGTGGTTTTAACTTGGAGATTGCTATTTTTTTTTTTTTTTTTTTTTGTGATGGAGTTTCGCTCTGTTGCCCAAGCTGGAGTGCAGTGGCACGATCTCAGCTCACTGCAACCTCCGCTTCCTGGGTTCAAGCAATTCTCCTGCCTCAGCCTCCAGAGTAGCTGGGACTACAGGCACACGCCACCACGCCTGACTAATTTTTGTATTTTTAGTAGAGATGGGGTTTCACCATGTTGGCCAGGATGGTCTCGATCTCTTGACCTCGTGATCTGTCTCAAATTCCTGGCCTCAAGCAGTCCTACTGCCTTGTCCTCCCGAAGTGGTGGGATTACAGGTGTGAGTCACCATGCCTGACCACTCCTTTTTAAAAAACACCATGGAGAATGTACTATTTGTACACTCCTCAAACTTGGTTTTCCACTTAAACATATATTGTGGGTATCTTTAGCAGGTTCTTTAATTAGGTGGGAATAGTAGGTACGAAAAGTAATAGTCAACCAATCTCTCCCATAACTTCTGGATTTAATGATTTTTGTTCTACTTCTAAATTAATTAGCTTTAATCTTAGCACATTAAGGATTATGTGCTGCTCCTATAAATAGGTCTTGGTCTTGGGAAATCATGATGGACCAGTTGTTACTTATACTTTTTTTTTTTGAGACAGAGTTTTGCTCTTGTCATCCAGGCTGGAGTGCAATGGCGTGATCTCGGCTCACTGCAACCTCTGCCTCCTGGGTTCAAGCGATTCCCCTGCCTCAGCCTCCCGAGAAGCTTGGATTACAGGCTTCCACCACCACGCCCAGATAATTTTTGTGTTTTTAGTAGAGATGGGGTTTCACCATGTTGGCCGGGCTGATCTCAAATTCCTGACCTCAGGTGATCCACCTGCTTTGGCCTTCCAAAGTGCTGGGATTATAAGCGTGAGCCACCGCACCTGGCCAACATTTTTCATTTTATTTTAAGTTACCTGTGTCCTCCTCTTTCTTGCTCTCTTATAAGAGAAAAACGCAGAGGAAATGATAGGAACTCCTGCAGCAGGTTGAGTGACACCCAAGGCCCCAGGGGCTGAGGCAAATGACTTGGAAATGAGAGGGTCATGACATGTGGTCTTTAGCTTCTTAGGTGATTATGTATATTTTAAATGCCAAATGTGACAAATTAGATTTAGTAAACAATTATTGCTCAGCTGTCTGGATGTGTTGAAGTGCTGCCTCCAGTAGGCAGATCACTCTGTACAAGTCATTATTTCTTTTATATAAAAGTGTTTTGAAAGAGCAGACGATTCTAGATAGGCAGAAGAAAGAAGGGAAAATATTCTTCCCTTCCGTAATGGTGTTTATTTCCTTTTCTACCTTTCTCTTCTGAATATCATAGTTAAATGTGTTCACTTAAAAAAAAAACTGATTTTGTGTCTTGTTGCTAAGATATCATACATCTGTCTGGTCATATTAAGCAGGTGAGTAGCTTTTCTGCAATGACCTAAACAGCTAGTCAGAAAAACAGTTGCTCTCAGCTTAGTATATTTGTTTGAAAAGTGCTTCCCCTTTTAGATTGGATGGGACTCGAACACAACTACTGATGAGTATCCACAAATTGCCTGAAATCTTCTCAGGAATTCAAAACAGTGGTTTTAAATCAGGTTTTAATTGTGTGTCACAACCAGTTGGAGGAGCTTTTTGAAAATATACACATCTGTGCATCATTCTTGTCCTACTTAATCAGAATCCCCAGGGGTTGGGGCCTGGGCATGTAGCTATTAGCAAAATCTCCTTGGGTAGCTGATGTATAGCCTTGATTAGGAAGAACTGATTTAACAGGTATTCTTCCTTTAGCATTACCAAGAATGTTTGCATACTTTTTCCCTGCAGGAAGGTCCCTGTTATAAGTTTCTGTAAATTAATGCTTATAAAATCGTGGCATATAAAATTATACCCATATGAAAATATCAATATACTCTTAATGAATTTGCTAACAGAGGTTTTCTATTTTTGACACTTGACACTTCTTCTTAGCTGTCCCTCTGCATCTACACCTTGCTTCATGAGAAATGTTTGGTGGTGAGGTCCCATCCTTGTGCATCAGTGACGGCTGCAGATGTGAGAATCAAGCTGCCATCACCTTGCAGTTCCCTGCACCCCACTGGGCATAAGTCATTTGGAACAGTGATGGACTGTGTTGAGATCTGACAGGGAGAGGGACACACATCGTTCCATGGGACTCAGCCTGTCCTCCAGGAGTAATGAGAACGCAGTACCTGCAGTTCCATAGAATTCTTGACCTTCTCAGAAGCTCTGTCAAGCTTAGCTAATAGTCGTCTAATATCTTCATTGTGTTTGTGTATGTGTGTCTGCGTGCACATTGTTCTCATTGTCTATTTGTTCCACAAGCATGCATTCCTCTTCTCAGCAGTCCTCAACATGAAGGATTCATGTTGTTCTAGAAAACAGTGTTTGCTCTATATACAAATACTGGACAGAGGGAGGAATAGATTAATAGATGAGCAAATGAAAGTGTACTTGATGCCTTTGAATTAGTGGGGGTGAAAGGGGAGAGACAGTGTGAGGCAAAGAAACTGACCTTTTCAGTGAGTCTAGGAAGTAATGTGGATTTCATTAGGGCGTGCAGAATGCAGTTTGTCTTCTTCCCTGCGAGGTCTCCCTTGTAGCAAACAGGAGCAATGGCAACTTCATGTACATGTTACCTGTGTCCCTTCCCACCTCCTGAAAGATCCCCTTTCCGTCCCTGATTAGCCAACATTTTCCCTTATATGTAAGTCTTGGTCATTATGATATAAAAGTCCCATTCTATATGTCTCACCATTGCCATGTGGTCACCTTTTCCTCCTCACCCGCTAGTTACTATAGTACTTGAGTTGCCCTACCCAGCTTTTGCACTTAATTATAGTTGCTCATGATTTGCTTATTGCTTTATGTGAACCATATAATTTATCTTCCCAAATAGACAGTAACCTTTTAAAGAATAGTGCTGCATTTTAGGCTACTTCTGCATTTCCTATTGCACCTAGGAGAGCCATGCCGGTACTTCCAGGTCCTTCTGAGAGCTGCTGGGAGCACTTCCTTTAAGCTAGTGTCTTAATGGGTGGTTGACAGAGTAACCTCTACCCCTGACTGCTCAGCTCTAACAACATAACTTGAGTCCATTGTGTTTCTTTGACCTGGTTCTGGCAGATTAGGCTCTTTTCTTAGACAGTTTACTTACAGTCTTGGTAGGAGGAGGTAGGGATATAGACTTGTTTCAAAAATTCTAAAGATCTAGCAAGACCTGTTCTGGCCTCTCCCCTTGGGTTCAGGTGTTGTCAGGTGGGCTCTATGATCTGGTTTATCCAGACTTGGTGGAGCACCCCTACACGTGCTAAATGCTGACCCAAATACTTGGGATGGGAAGGTACACCCAAATCAGCTTTCTGCTTTGTGCTCTCTCTTGCTCACTTGCTCTCTCTCTCTCTCTCTCTGTCTGTCTCTGCCTGCCCCCTTGTTCCCTCTTCCTCTCTTCCTCCCCCTTCCTCTATTTACTTGTTCCTACCACCATCCCAAGAGTTTGTAATACCACAAACTGGCTTGTACTGCCCCTGCTATAAATGTTGCTACTCATCCGAGAGAGTATTCTCCTTGAATTAACTGTTGTTCATTGACTAATATCTTGGTGTTCAAGGAATACAATGTTGTAGGCTAAGTATCTAATATTTATGAAGTCACACTTTGAAAATTTAAACCTTAGGTAGCTGTGCAATAATAATTTAGGTGTGCCGCAATGTATATAGTCTGCATGTGGTCTCTTCAGCATGTATTTTAGAAATAATATTGATAAAAAAATTTGTGTATGAATTTGTTCATTATTTGCTCTGATCTCAAAAGACTAGCAAATCAGAATAGATTTATTATTTCTGGGACATTGGTAAATTTGATTAGAGCAAATGTTTTGAAATAGAGTAGTAATTGTTTTCTTTTCTGTTTTAAAAAATAAAGATGGGGTCTTTCTATGTTGCCCAGGCTGGTCTCAAACTCCTGGGCTCAAGCGATCCTTCTGCCTTGGACTCCCTAAATGCTGGGACTACAGACATAAGTGCCTGGGGAGTAGTAATCTAAGTCAGTACAGTTATAACCAGGAGTCACAGGTATTGATGTAAACTTGGGCATTGCCCCTCCATTCAGTTGGTATCCGTTTGGATTTGCATTTTCCTCCTTTTCCTGCTTCTCTTTTTATTTTAAGAACCTGATTTGGGACAGGTGCTGTGGCTCACGCCTGTAATCCCAGCACTTTGGGAGGCCAAGGCAGACGGATCATGAGGTCAGGAGATTGAGACCATCCTGGCTAACACGGTGAAACCCCCGTCTCTACTAAAAATACAAAAAATTAGCCAGGCATGGTGGCATGCGCCTGTAGTCCTAGCTACTCAGGAGGCTGAGGCAGGAGAATCGCTTGAACCTGGGAGGCGGAGGTTGCAGTGAGCTGAGGTCGTGCCATTGCACTCCACCCTGGGCGACAGAGCGAGACTCCGTCTCAAAAAGAAAAAAAGAACCTGACTTGCTTGCATGCTTGGGTTATTTCCATATAAAAAAGGTGTTTCCTAAACTGGTGTCTCCATTCATAGATAACCTGAATGTCTTTTTGTAGCCAAAGAAGATTGGGAGTATGTGTATGAATAGAATCATAATTTCCACCAGCAAAATAGCAATGTTGACAACAAGGGGCTGGAAAGCAACATTGTAAACATATGATAAGAGTGCCTTGAACAAGCAACAACAAAATTTTCCTCAAGTTGCTTCCTGGAGGGTGTGGGCTGGAAGGCTCTCCTGGCTGGAGAGACAATACGGATGGATGGCACTGACCTGGCTCATGCCCTGCTGCAGCCTGTGGGGCCTGAGGTTTCCATAATTTTGCAAGCCGAGACCTGGGGAGGACTGGGCTCTCTCATTCTTTCCCATCATCTTGGTGTTTGACTGTCTGAACTCAAATTCCAGCTTTGCCATTTGCCAGCTTTGTGATCTAGGGTAGTGGTCCTCAACATTTTTGGCACCAGGGACCAGTTTCTTGGAAGACAATTTTCCCACAGACCTGGGGTAGGGTGGGTGGGTGGTGGTGGTTGTTTCGGGATGAAAGTATTTCAACTCAGATCATCAGGCATTAGATTCTCATAAGAAGCATTCAACCTAGATCCCTCCCATGCGCAGTTCACAATAGGGTTCATGCTTCTATGAGAATCTGATGCCGCTGCTGATCCGACAGGAGGTGGAGCTCAGGCGGTAATGCTTGCTTGCCTGCCACTCACCTCCTGCTGTGTGGCCCAGTTCCTAACAAGTAACAGACCAGACTGGTACTGGTCCATGGCCTGGGGGTTGTGGACCCCCTGACATGGAGTATTTTATTTAAATTCACTGTGTCTCAGTTTCCTCGGTTGAAATGGGAATATGGGTAGTAGCTACCTTGTAGGGTCATTGAAAGGATTCAGTGGGTAACTTACTTAGAACAAGGCCTGCTTGTATAGTAAGCACTTGTTTCCTTGAGTTACTATGCAGCTGCAAGTAACAGATCCCAAACACCAGTGATTAACACTTGTGGATGTTTATTTTTCTCATGTAATGAGAAGTTCAGAAGTAGGCAGCTCAGGGCTAGGATGGTTTCACGAGGCCATCACCAGACTCCAGTATTTCCACTCGGCTTTCCTTAGTGTACGTTTGTCATCTCACAGTCACAAGTGGCTGCCTCATCTCCAGCATCATCCTTACATCCCAGCAGGAAGAAGAGGAAGGTCAGAGAGCAAATGGTGAGCACCGGCTGAATTGCCTCTCTTTATAAAGAGATTTCCTGAGAGCCTCACACATCAATTTCTATTTACACTACATTGGCCAAAATTATCTCACATGATCTTATCTATAAGGAAAGAAAGGAAGTATAGTTTTTAATTGAGCATGTTATCATTCCCCCAAACATCAAGGCTGTTATTGGTAGTAAGGAAGAATTAGAAAAGGGATATTGGGTAGGCAAACCAGCCATGTCTGCTGCAGCACTCAATATTGTTACCATAGAAATTGTCCTTGAATGTGGCTGTCCCTAGAGATAGGAACCTTGCAGGAAGAAGGTTTCAGGATTCTGATTAGGAATCATGGAAATTTGCAGAAGCAGCAGCATTCACTTCCAGGCCATCCTGCACTAAATGTGGGCCTACGACTGATCCATTCTACATCTTTCTCCTGCTTTCTCAACCTAATTCGCTTCCCCTCTCCTATTACTGCCCAGGGACTTAAATGTCATATCAAATGTCCTTATTCTGTTGCCTGCAAATTCCAGGGTGCTTTGGGGGAACACCTGGAGGCAGTGGCAGTCTGGTGGCCCCACTAGCACTGAAGGCAGGATGCAGGGCAGTCCGTTTATCCGCAAGACGTGGGACTGGACAGGTGGCATGGCCATGGGGGATTTGTCCAGTTCCAGCTCTCCACTTGCTGCACTTTTTCCTCCTCTAATCGAACACTTAGGTGCACATACTCCCTCAGTTTTCCTGGCATTCCATTCCCATGCTGCGTGTTGACGAAATGAAAAAGAGCCTTTGCCTGCATTTGTCAGCAGGGGAAAACTTGGCTCACACTCTCGGACCCAGGCATGGTGTTTCCCATCTGTGGTGGCCATCACTGACTGGAGCAGTGTGCTTCTAATACACATCCGTCAGGGGTTCTAAGCTTGGGGAAGGGCAGAAGGCCAGATACCATCATCTAAAACTCCACCTCGATCAGAAACAGTGAAAACTTTCTCAAGATGGGCACAACTACCTAAAATGTTGGCTTGGGCTTTGTTATAGGCTGGTTCACTAATGGCCAATATTTTGGCCTGCAGTTAGTTAAAAGCATAATACCAGCCAACCTTGAGGCAGCGTTCCATACCTGTTGGCATCATTTTATTTCCACTCCAGAATCAGCAAACTTTCCATTAAGAAAATGGGCCTGGTGTGGTGGTTTCTCAGGGTTTGCTTCAAATCTTTTTCTACTTCCATTAGCTCTCAATACAGAGCTACTGCAAATTCAATAAACGATGGCTCATGATGAAGGCATAAATGCTTTGTGGTCCGACTAAGACTAAAAGTGGTATCTCCATGCCCTTTCCTTAAAAAAGAGATAGTTTTCCTCCATCAAAGAGATTTGTATCAGCGAGGGAAGTTAATTTTTGAAAAAACTAAATCATTTAGTGATATTTAAACTCCACAAACTCACTCATTTTGTAAAAGGAAGATAGATTTTTAAAGTTCACAAATAGAAGGTAAGTGCTACTGTGTCAGGTTAGTTAAAAGGGAAGATGATTGAGAGGGCAGTGTGTCATTAATTTGTGTGTGTGTATACAGAAGCTTTCTCAGAGAAAAACATTCAAATATTACAATTCTCCTTGACCAACCCCTCCTCAGAGGTGACCAGTATTTTCACTCTCTCATGTATCTTCTAAGACTTTCTATGCATTTATATTTTTTCCATGGAAATTATCTTTAAAACTGTATATGGTATTATGCTGTGCATTATACAACTTTCAGCTTTTAACAATAGTATATCTTGAAGGTTATTACATACTGGTACATTTATACTTACTCTTTTTCATTGCTGCATATACCATGGTTTTAATCCTTCCCCGGGCACTTAGTTGTTGCTAATGCTTTTGTTTCTGGCTTTGTTTTTTGGGTATTAAAATTACGCAGTTCTTGTATTAGTGTTTCTGTACATATGTGTGAGTGTTTCTACTGGATAGATACTGAGAAGTAAAATATTTGAGGCAAATGGTATATGCATTTCAAATTTTAATAGATACTTCCAAATTTCCTTCTAAAGTGGCAATACTAATATACCCTCCCATCAGCAGTATGTATACAAGAGTTTCAACTTACTTTTTTTTTTTTTTTTGAGATGGAGTCTTGCTCTGTTGCTCAGGCTGGAGTGCAGTGGTGTGATCTTGGCTCACTGCAACCTCCGCCTCTTGGGTTCAAGCAATTTTCCTCCCTCAGCCTCCTGAGTAGCTGGGATTACAGGTGGCCATCACCACGCCTGGCTAATTTTTGTATTTTTAGTAGAGACGGAGTTTCACCATGTTGACCAGGCTGGTCTCAAACTCCTGACCTCAGATGACCCACCTGCTTTGGCCTCGCAAAGTGCTGGGATTACAGGCATGAAACACTGTGCTTGGCCTCAACATATTTTTTAGTGTCGCATTTATTTCTAGGTCTTTAGGCAGCCTTTATTTTTTTATTTTTATTTTTATTTTGTGTTGGAGTCTCGCTCTTTCGCCCAGGCTGGAGTGCAGTGGCGTGATCTCAGCTCACTGCAAGCTCCGCCTCCCGGGTTCACGCCATTCTCCTGCCTCAGCCTCCCGAGTGGCTGGGACTACAGGAGCCCCTCGCTGCGCCCAGCTAATTTTTTGTATTTTTAATAGAGACAGAGTTTCACTGTGTTAGCCAGGATGGTCTCGATCTCCTGACCTCGTGATCCACCTTCCTCAGCCTCCCAAAGTGCTGGGATTACAGGCGTGAGCCACCGTGGTGGCATGGCAGCCTTTAATGTTTACCTTTTGCATACATTTCTATTATATGGTGTGTTCTAGGACTACAGTTAGCACATACCTATTTAGTAATGCTTTACTTTGAAATAGTGGTAAATATGAAATCATTCCTATACCACTGAAGCAGCAACAGCACACTGAGAAATTGTGTCACCTTTAAGTCTCTCTCCTTTAGTGAGGCATATGTGAAACACTATTAAAATGCTGCCTGTTGATTGCTATTTATAGTTGACACTGATGGTTTCCTACTAAGCATTCATCTTCCCAACCCTTTTCTTATTAGTAGAAGCCCCTGCCTCCTTTTTCTTCAGAAAAATGACCCCAATTCAGAGATGAATTGTTGAAATACCATTCTCCTTGCCACTTTTCTTTTTTTTTTTTGGAGACAGTCTCTCTCTGTCACTCACTAGAGTGCAGTGGTGCGATCTCAGCTTATTGCAACCTCCACCTTCTGAGTTCAAGTGATTCTTCTGCCTCAGCCTCCTGAGTAGCTGGAATTACAGGCATGCGCCACCACACCCGGCTAATTTTTGTATTTTTGTTAGAGATGGGGTTTCACCATGTTGGTCAGGCTGGTCTTGAACTCCTGACCTCAGGTGATCCACTCATCTCAGCCTCCTAAATTGCTGGGATTACAGGCATGAGCCACTGCGCCCAGCCAATAATGCCTTTATTTTCGGATGCAGGGAGGCCACCTGTCTCATTCTTGGCTTCTCTGGCTTTTGGAATAGATGAGTAAGTGTGGACAAATGCCCCAGGTCTAGCCATAGTTACCTATGAGTCTTTGGGTGGAACTATCGGGATAGGATGAAACTAACACAAAGGAAAATGGAGCTGAGAAGGAGTTCTGTGATCACCTGTTGTTTGCTTTCTTTTCTTTATATATATATATATATATATATATATATATATATATATTTTTTTTTTTATTATACTTTTAGTTCTAGGGTACATGTGCGCAACGTGCAGGTTTGTTACATATGTATACATGTGCCATGTTGGTGTGCTGCACCCATTAACTCGTCATTTACATTAGGTATATCTCCTAATGCTATCCCTCCCCGCTCCCCCCACTCCACTACAGGCCCCGGTGTGTGATGTTCCCCACCCTGTGTCCAAGTGTTCTCATTGTTCAATTCCCACCTATGAGTGAGAACATGCTGTGTTTGGTTGTTTGTCGTTGCGATAGTTTGCTGAGAATGATGATCTCTGGGCTCTTCACATTTTGTTTGTCTTCTAAGTTGTGGTTTTAGTATTTGCTACTGAATGCCTAACATATTGCCTCCAAATCTAGCTTTTCTTGCTCCTCACGTTTTGGTTGGCTCGGAAGGGGACATTTTGGGATGAGGCATTGGTGGAGCCCTGTGGGAGCAAACAGCCAGCCTCTTTCTTGTGGAAGTTGAAACAGGTGGGTGTGATATGGGGAAGAAAAGTGAGAATTTCCTGTAAACCCTCAGGCTCAACATCATAAAGGAGTGTGGCAGGGGGCCTAAGATGCATCATGCAACTGAACACATCTGTGCCTTAAAATGGACATTTCATAGAAGGATGGCATTGATGGTAGTCACCATCTACTACTACAGCCATACTGGCAATATTAATAACAATGAAAATTATTGAGTATTGGTGCCTGCCAGGTGCTGTGCTGAGCACTTTACATTTATGATCTCACTTAATCTCTGTAATAATGGTCTGAGATAGATGACATGGATAGCACTATTTTTTTTTTTTTTTTTTTTTTTGAGACAGAGTCTTGCTCTGTCGCCCAGGCTGGAGTGCAGTGGCGCAATCTCGGCTCACTGCAAGCTCCGCCTCCCAGGTTCACACCATTCTCCTGCCTTAGCGTCCCGAATAGCTGGGACTACAGGTGCCTGCCACCAGGCCTGGCTAATTTTTTGTATTTTTAGTAGAGATGGGGTTTCACCACGTTAGCCAGGATGGTCTCGAGCTCCTGACCTCGTGATCCGCCCACCTCGGCCTCCCAAAGTGCTGGGATTACAATTACAGGCATGAGCCACTGCGCCCGGCTGGATAGCACTATTTTTTAGAGGAAAATGAAGTTAGGAAAGTTGGTCAAGGCCACATGGTCAGTTGTAATGGTGGGGCTTGAGCAGCCTAATTCTTGGGCTGTGCGTGAGCCCCAGCGGTGCATTGCCAGCTTTCCCAAGCAGCTTCGACTCTGCGTCTCACATTCTTCCTGACATCCACATTCCTCCATAGCTTTGGTCCCAGCTCACCCTTGCACCATGTCCAGCACCATTTCTATGAGCTTTGACCTATGCATTCTGCCCACCCTTGGAGGCCTAAGCAACATCCATTTGCTTGTCTGCCTTTCTTAGCCACTTTATTTGTAAGTAATATATTTATTGGGAACTCTCCAGCACATATTGTCTGTATCAGCATTTCTTAATCTTTGGGGATCGTGGACCCTTTACATAGGCATTATTCTCCCTAACAAAAAAAGTGTATATAGTGTATGCATGTAAATTTGCATGCAATTTCATGGAGTTACAAATACTCTGAAAACCAGTTTCTCTTTACATGCCTAGCATCTTCTAGTAACCAACAGAGTAGATGGGCAAGACAGTGGGGTTGAATGAAATGTTCCTGTCGTGTAAATGTCTTTCCTGTGTTTAAGATTTCTTCCTAATCCCCTAAAAGTGAGGGATGGTCTCAATCTTTGAATATATTTGTATATTATGATATAACTGGCACAGTTATTTGTCTTATAAATTATGGAGCTTTGTTTGTAGTGGCAGTTGAAGGAGGCCGCTCTGCTTTGATTTTTGCCAAATTATTTTCATTACAAGTAACTGCAGTTCGTAGTTAGTAGTCATTGATCAGGAATTTTCTTTATGGGAAGTTAACTGGACAAAGTAGAAATAAAATTTTCAGTATGGATAACAAGTTTTATCAAACTTAAGAGGCTCAAGAAAGGATTTTCGTGCTACAGATCCTACTGTATTTTAATGATGCCTATTTTATAGAGAAAGCAGGAATTATTGAGTTCACATTGAGTTGAAACTCATTTTAAAATTTTCAACTCCATTTTTTATCTGTTTCAACTGACTTGGACATAGAGAACTTGAAAATGACCTTATTTCTTCCAAGGCCAACTGTTAAAATTCTGCTTCATGTATGAATTACAGCTTTTGTGTTTGGATTATTGGTGCTAAGATTTAGAATCTTGAGGCTATCTCGTTGGAAACTGACTTCCTTTATCTCAGAAATTACTCAGTATGAGAAACATGTCATTCAAAGTAATTTTCGTGATTTTCTGACAGCAGACATGTTAGTGCCTTTCAAACAAACTAAAGCCTTCATTTAGTAAGATTTATCATCTCGCTAGCTAAAATATGTCCTTTGAGAAAGTGTTTTCTTGGTCTAGAATTCTTTTGTTGGGGCTCACTGTTGCAGAAGAGTGTTCCCTGCTGCGCAGTTCCGCTTGGTCCTGCAGCTAGACAGTGAGCGGAGCTGACAGGGTTGAAGGTTAGCATCCTAGGACTTGGGGGAGCTCAGCCCTTCTGTTGGGGTGCATGGGAATGCCACAGTGTCTCGCAGGAGGACCTCTAAGGTCCAAAAGAGGCATCCTGCTCCCTCCTTCTGTCACTTATCTTTGGAGTCTCAGTCATGAAACTTTTGATTCTGTTTCTTAGGAGGTATGAATTTGAAGACATTACAAAGCACCCATTTGGTCTCTTGAATATAATTCCTTGGAGTAGTTGTCCTTCTGAGACAGAAGCATTTAACTTCAAAGCCTCATGGGAAGGAAGGAAGCCCACAGGAAACCCCACTCTGATTATGACTCCCGGTGGTCCTTGCATGTATGAGGCATTGGCCACAGCTTTTGTTCTTGCTTTTGTTCCATGTACCACAACTTGTTTTTCTAGAGTTCCCCAAGCTTTTGTATGCTGAAGAAAAAAATCAAACCATCACAATTTTAATCCTGATCATATTCCATCTCACTTCCAACTCAACTTCATAAAAACATGCACAGTTTTAAGGTGTGGTGTGCTAAATTGAAAATTACATTGCTATAATATTCTTTGTTTGCTTTTTTTTTGTTTATGAACCAGATGAAGTAGTTTGACCTCTCACTTGTTTCAAGGCTAATCTGGGTAAATACTTTTGTTTTTGTTTTTTTGGTTGGTTTTGTCCGATGATAGTATATTTAGAAATAATGTTCATAGCAATAAGGTCAGAGACTTGTAAGAGGGAGACTGACTGATTCATCTTTCTGTTGACAGCATTAACACCATAGCTTGTGTTCAGTGAATGGATGCATTTATTACTTGAGCACTTAAGAGTGTCAGGCGTGATGCTAATTTCCAGAGATCCAAAGTTGAGTGAATTGGAAAAGGGAAATAAAGAAGAGGAAATAATTCCCAAACAGTGTGGAGCATTACATACAGATGCATAGGTTTTGATGGTAGCACCTGGGGGCACCTCCTCTTTGAGGATGTCCTGTCTTAGCTGATTAAAGAAGTAGCATAGGGGCCGGGCGTGGTGGCTCACACCGGTAATCCCAGCACTTTTGGGAGGCCGAGGCAGGCGGATCACGAGGTCAGGAGATCGAGACCATCCTGGCTAACATGGTGAAACCCCGTCTCTACTAAAAATACAAAAAATTAGCCGGGTGCGGTGGCGGGTACCTGTAGTCCCAGCTATTCGGGAGGCTGAGGCAGGAGAATGGTGTGAACCTGGGAGGCGGAGCTTGCAGTGAGCCGAGATTGCGCCACTGCACGCCAGCCTGGGCAACAGAGTGAGATTCTGTCTCAAAAAAAAAAAAAAAAAAAAAAAGATAAAGAAGTAGCCAGATGAAGGTGGGGTAGGGACACTGCCAGTCACAAAAAGCATGGAGGCAATAAATGGCATGATTTTGCTGGGGAATATGGGCACTGGGGACACAATGCTAGGTGGCTGGTGTCAGGAGACCTATGAAGTGGGTCTGTGATGAGGGCCCTTGTCGTAGACGGCTTTGTAAAGCGTGCAGAAGAGATTTAATCCCAGCCTATGTAATTGATCAAGAATGGCAAGGGCAATATGCCGAAGCTGCTGCTGATTCTGTAAGCTTACTAAATCAACAGACATTTTAAAAGTCCATCGTCCTGGATGCCGTGGGGCTTAGTATCATTTTGTTATTTTGAAATGTTGTGATGATGGAGTTGATGAAATTAATTAAGCATACTCTATCGCAGATGGAAATGAGACAGTGGTAACAGTTCTTTCTCTGTGGGGAATGAAGTATTTTGGTTGCAAGAAGAGGAGGAAGGTGCCAACTCTTTCCTCTGCAGCCTCTTCAGGCCAGAGGAGCCTGTGTGGGTTGTGATTTGTGGGTGGCTTGTCATTCTGTGGGTGGCAGGCACAGCAGGGGGCTGTGAGAATGCAGGAACAACTTGTATACACAAAGCACTTTGCAGTTTTGTGAAGCCCCTTCATCCATGTTATTGATTCTGAGCTCACAAAATCCGTATTTAAAAAGCAGAACAGCAGACCTCTCCAGTTATTCCTATAGTTGAAGTTCAGAGAAGTTAAGTGAGCTGTTCAAGGATATGCAATTAGAAATCAAAGGATATTACATAAACCCCAAATTTATGACTCTCGTACTCACGCACTTTCCACATTACCACACTTCTGCCTTGCTTGCTAGCTATTCAAGAGACCTGGCCATTTTCCTCTCAAAACTACAAGTAGTTCCCTTCAGCAGAGACACTATTGAGTGAACAGATTCTTAACAGTGTAGAAACTTACCTTAATCAGATGAATATGGTGTTGAGTCTGTTCTCTGAAAACAAAATTATTTTAGTCATATGATGCTTCTCTTTGATGAATTGTTGCCTTTATATTTGTGCCTGATGTCTTAGAAATAGCTTTCAAATCAAAGTCGTGGTGGGGAGACACAATATGAGTGAAGCTGGAGCTAGAACAGTTTTAAGATAGCTGACACCTTTGTCTTTTTATGCTTTGAGCTGATGAAAATCTGTTCCGTTTTTGACTGCCACAGTATTTTAATTCTGGTAAACTTTTTTTTGTGGTGGGTGAGAACGTGAGAGTTTATATTTTTATTTGCCTATATGAAAAGGTAATTATACAAAAAAGAAATTAGCCAGGCCTGTTGGCGCACGCCTGTTGTCCTGGCCACCTGGGAGGCTGAGGTGGGAGGATTGCTTGAGCCCAGGACGTTGAAGCTGTCGTGAGCTGTGATAATACCACTGCACTCCAGCCTAGGCAACAGAGCAAAACCCTGTCTCAAAAACAAACAAAAAAGGTAGTTAGATGAGTACATGCGAAAAATGGTGAAATCCAAGTCAGGTCCATTGTCTAGTTAATTGTGCTTCGTGCCAGTCGCAGTGCAGGTTATGTAAGATGTTACTGTTGGGAGAAGCTGAGTGAGGAGTGTACCAATCTCTGTACTATTTTGGCAATTTCTTGTGAGTCTATAATTATTTCAGAAGAAAAGGTAAAAGAAAAGTAATTAGGATATGTCAGTCAAGTAAGTCAGATATTTTCCTTAAATTTGAAACAATTTGTCATGACTAAATTGTAGTGCAGGCTGGGCGTGGTGGCTCTTGCTGTAATCCTAGTACTTTGGAGTCCGAGGCGGGCGGATCACTTGAGATCAGGAGTTGGAGACTAGCCTGGCCAACATGGTGAAACCCCGTCTCTACTAAAAATTAGCCAGGCTTGGTGGCACATGCCTGTAGTTCCAGCTACTCAGGTGGCTGAGGCATAAGAATCGCTTGAACCCAGGAGGCAGAGGTTGCAGTGAGCCGAGATCATGCCACTGCACTCCAGCCTGGGCGACAGTGTGAGACTGTCTCAAAAAAAATTATTTTAAATAAATAAATCATAGTGCAAATAACATACTCATCATTCATTCATTCATTCACCAGATAATTGTTGAGTTCTTTACTTTCTGCCAGGCATTATTTTAGTTGCAGATTCAGAGAGCTGTGCCTTATTGTAAGGGGTTAACCAGAAGGAGCCTTCCCTCCTTGCTTCTTAGTTGTAGAGCAGGGCTTCTTAACCCTAAGCTGTGGATTTTAGGGATAGCATTTGTGCTTTCTGCAGAAAGTATCCTTAGTGTTCATTAGATTTTTGAAGTTTAAGGACTGCTGCCTTAGATGATCACTTCTCATACATGGCTTTTCATGAATACAGGGAAGCCTCTGCCATTCTGAATGCATTAACCTTCTGATTAATTGTCTTTGGGAAACTTGAGCTTTGCAAGGTTCCTATCAAACTTCTTTATTTTTCTTTTTAGTTGACTGATTGGAAAGGTGTTGGATACTTAGAAACAGTTTGACTTCTGAAACAAAAATATTTAGAGCTACTTAAGTTGATCCACGTTAGCTCTGGGTGGTCAACTCACTTAGCAAAACTTAACGCTGATGATGAAGCTTCTAAAATGTTTTCGCAGGAGCTCTTGTGTACGTGTCATACTGAACACTGTATTGGTACTGAACACATTTTTATTGCCCCATCCATTCCAAGGGGCCAGTGTGCCTGACACATCTCTTTTATTCAGAGTCTGTGTGGTGTTTAAAATTAGTTCCAGGTAAGACTTAAAATTCATGATATGTTTTACACATTCTCTCTTTTATATGTGGTTGGTACAGGTATGTGATTTTTCTCTTAAAGAAAAATGAAAACCAATCTTAAACTTCCATCAAATTACATTGCCCTGCAACTATACATATTTTCCTTGGTAGCATTTAGTGTACCTGACATGCTTCTGTTTTAAAGGGATGAGATGCTCTTAGAATAAGAGGCTTAAAGTATGAGAAAGGGAGTTTGGACTAAAATAAGTCTGACTATATCTACAATAATTTATAGTGGTAATTTTCAAGTTTGTCTCCTGTCATTAGACTTTGAGCCCCTTGAGGGCAAGGCTGAGCTCATTTATGTCTGTTTATTCCTCGGCTCCTAGTGTGGGATCTAGCAGCCTGTAGGTGTTCAGGAATTGTCTGTTAAAAGACCTTCAAAACACTATTTACAGGTACCACCAAACCTCATAGTGCTCACCCAGGAATGCATGGGAAACCTTTACACTAATCAAAGATCCCTGTTGGCTAGAGCACTGTGTGTGGTGGTGTTTTTAAAATGCTCAGAATCCAGGCTGACACAGTTGGCTCATCCCTGTGATCCCAGCACTTTGGGAGACTGAGATGGGTGGATCGCTTGACCTCAGGAGTTCAAGACCAGCCTGGGCAACATGACAAACCTCATCTCTACAAAAAATAAAAAAAAATGTAAAATTTAAAAAAACCCCTCAGAATCCTCAAATGGTATAAATAATCCCCTCTCAACATACTCTTTGGCTTTAAAAGCTTAAAACTGATAGTTATATTTTGGCCATTGCTTAAGTAGCTAATTTGGGGAGTGGAAGGTATCTTCTTTCCATAAAAGAAAACCAGCAAACAACAATGTGAGCTGAATTAATTTTTGTTTATAATGTAATTTCTCTGTTTGTTTGGAGGGCTTTTTCTGCGGGTGCTTCATAGATTTAGCCATGATGATTTCCATTTTAGATTTATGAACTGTCCAGGAAGGAATCCTGTTTTAATTTGTCACAACACCACAGTCCCTCGAAGGCATGGATTCTTAATGCATCTGATGAGGAGAATGTAATTTTAAACACTTACACCTACCAATGATGAAAAGAACAAAAGGCATGCTATATTCAGTTCCAAGTGGATTCTCTTTATCCATGGGAAATGATAAATGCCCCATATTGTTGGGAAAAAAAATTAGATGAAACAAACATTTGTAAATCTAACAAAATTTGCATTTCCATGGAAACTGAAATTAAAAATACAATAACCGGCTGGGCATGGTGGCTCATGCCTGTAGTCCCAGCACTTTGGGAGGTTGAGATGGGCAGGATCGTCAGAGGTCAGGAGTTCAAGAGCAGCTTGGCCAACATGGTGAAACCCCTTCTCTACTAAAAATACAAAAATTAGCTGGGCGTGGTGGCAGGAGCATGTAATTCCAGCTACTCCGGAGGCTGAGGCAGGAGAATAACTTGAACCTGGGAGATGGAGGTTGCAGTGAGCTGAGATAGTACCACTACACTCCAGCCTGACGACAGAGTGAGACTCTGTCTCAAAACAAAAACAAAAACAGAAAACAATAACCATATTTGCACATAAGAAAGGAAATACTTAGGTATAAATCTAATGAAACATACAAAATCTGTATGCTGAAAATTACAAAATGCTGATAGATAAAATCAAAGACCTGAACACATGGAGAGACATATCATTTCATGGATTGGAAGACACACCATAGTAAAGATATCAATTCTCCTGCAAATTATTCTATAAATTTGACACAACTTTTAGTAAATTGATAGTGACATCAAAATAACAAGCTTAAAAACATAAGCCTGATATTTCATCTTCACATCTTAAAAATCCCAGCTTAATTAGTAGTTACCATTTTTCTGTATGCTGCTATCTCATTGTAGTCCTGTGAAATAATGATAAACTTATCGGCTTTATAGGTTTGCAGTCTGATAGATCTTTCAATGAAAAAGTTAAAGTGTGTACATTTTCTTATTCTTTAGCCTTAGTTTTTTGTTTTTGTTATTAAATAAATTCTTGAGTTTTTGTGATACTGTTGCTGGATTTAAGAAAAACTTTTTTTTTCTTTTTTGAGATGGAGTCTCGCTCTGTCGCCAGGCTGGAATCCAGTGGCGTGATCTCGGTTCACTGCAACCTCCACCTCCCGGGTTCAAGCGATTCTTCTGCCTCAGCCTCCCGAGTAGCTGGGACTACATGTGCGTGCCACCACATCCAGCCAATTTTTGCATTTTTAGTAGAGACAGGGTTTCACCATGTTGGCCAGGATGGTCTTGATCTCTTGACCTTGTGATCTGCCCGCCTCGGCCTCCGAGAGTGCTGGGATTACAGGCATGAGCCACCGTGCCCGGCCAAGAAAAACTCTTATAATCAGTATTAATCATTTTAGATTCACCTAAGAGTAAATTTTTTAAAATAGTACTCCTCTTGTATGAGTTTTCCGCATAACAGGTGCAATTGAGCAATAGCCACACAAGTGTCTAGGGATGGTGCTGAATGTGTAACAAAAGGTTAAAGGGTTTTCTAACAGATTGCCAGCAGTGTTTTACATTTCCTGAATGATCTAAGTGTTGGTTTAGCTTGGGACTGGAGAACATAACAGATTTAAAAAATAACAATGAATATGGTTGCTATGTCAGAATTAAAGAGTTATTTAAATAAAGTCAGGCCAGGGAGTATAATGAAAAGATTCCCAACAATCCTGGTGAGTTTTACTTTAGAAAAAATTCTGGGATAAGTGATTCAGATTTATAGTGGAACCAGATTTTATGTTCATTTCTTTCCAGTTAATCCAGATTCTATTTTATACATTTAGTACCTTAAAAAGTAAATGAAGGGACATACATTTGAATGGAATCCTTTGTTTTCTAATGAATTTAATGCTTTCATAATCATTATGAGAAAATACTTTCAAATGATTTACACATGATTTAGAAATGCAGGCAGCCCTTTCCAAGTGGTTATTGTATTCTGACACACAGTGATTTTTGTAGATATATCATGTTACAGAATGAAGTGGCCATTTTTGTCGGATGAATTTTCTAAAGAACATGTTGAAATATTGGAGGTTAGGGTTATTTTAAAACATGAGTTTCTTCTCTCACAAATTAAAGTGTTTGATCCCTATAATTGCCAGACTATAAGCTCTAATAGGGATAGTAAGATCTAAGTGTTGGTTTAGCAATGATATTAAGAAAATTTTAAGTATAGCTCTGAATTTAAAAGGTATTAATGTTATTTTTCATTTAAATTGATAGTAATTTCATGAGAAACAAATGGCTTAAACCCAGGGAAGCAAGGATTATAATTGATTTTTTTGAGCAATGTTCTCTTTTGGTTACAAAGTAAAAGGTAAAATAAAAGTTTAAAAGCATTTGGAAAGAATGTTCTTTGGTTTTTTCACTCAGTAACCTAAAGTTTAATGACCCTTTACAGTGCTGATAAACACTTAAATTTTTGCAGTAGGCATTGCTAGTTCAAACTGAAGGAAGGTTGCCGGGCTCATGCCTATAGTCCCAACTACTTAGGAGGCTAAGGCAGGAGGATCCCTTGAGGCCAGGAGTTCAAGGCTGCCCTGAGCCATCATTGTGCTACTGCACTCCAGCCTGGGCAATAGAGTGAGAACTGGTCTCGAAAAGAAAAGAAAAAGAAAAGAAAAGAAAAGAAAAGAAAAGAAAGCACTGAGTGGACCTTAAAATACCTCTGTGTTGCTTCATTTTAATTAATTAATTAATTTTTTTTTTGAGATGGAGTCTTGCTCGGTTGCCCAGGCTGGAGTGCAGTGGTGCAATCTTGGTTCACTGCAACCTCTGCCTCCTGGGTTCAAGCAGTTCTTCTGCCTCAGCCTCCCTAGTAGCTGGAGCTACAGAGGCATGCCAACATGCCCAGCTAGTTTTTGTATTTTTTTTAGTAGAGATGGGGTTTCACCATGTTGGCCAGGCTGGTCTCGAACTCCTGACCTCAGGTGATCCGCCCGCCTCGGCCTCTCAAAGTGCTGGGATTACAGTCATGAGCCACCATGCCCGGCCTGCTTCATTTTAAAGGTACTTCATTCTTCCTTGTATCCTGAAATCTCTCAGCACCAACAGGGAAGGCATTTAGGTGACACTGGAAAGTTACTTTCTGATGCCTTCTATAGGTACTAAGCTGACCCTGCCTGAGATCTTGCCTTGAGATCTGACTGGACTTAACTGAGCATTTGTGATTTGATCATCTTAAGGTATCTCAAGCACTGAATGAGAAACTGGAAGTTTCTTGTGTATCTGGGTTATACACTCGGTCCATTCTAATTTCAATAGCACCATTATTTCTGCATATGTTATATAAGGAGAAAAAGACCTTAAAGAGTTCTAAATCTTTCTGTTTTTTTTGAGACGGAGACTTGCTGTGTTCCCCAGGCTGGAGTGCAATGGTGCAATCTCGGCTCACTGCAGCCTCAGTCTCCTGCATTCAGGTGATTCTCCTGCCTCAGCCTCCCAAGTAGCTGGAATTACAGGTGCCTGCCACCGCACCCAGCTAATTTCTGTACTTTTAGTAGAGATGGGCTTTCACCATATTGGCCAGGCTGGTCTCGAACTCTTGACCTCAGGTGATCCACCCACCTTGGCCTCCCAAAGTGCTGGGATTACAGGCATGAGCCACTGCGCCTGGCCTTACATTTTTTTATATAGTACTGGTTTCCATAAAACACTATATTATGTAGAATTTGTTTTGAAAAAATATGTAATAGAATCCAAAACAATTAGGTAGCTCAGAGTGTTTTCTTAGGTTATACTCTGTGCCTGGGTCGAGAGGTAACAGACAATTAGGATCCAAATTTTACAGCTAGATGACTTGGACACACAGAGAGTAGGTGACTTGCTGATGATTAAACAGGGAATCTGATGGATCTCCAGGCCCTAAGCTCTGACCTTGGACTCTTGCACTTTTTGCAGTCTAATGTTTGGAAACATATGGGTGAACCTGAATTAAAGAGAAATACATGTAAGTCCATTTACTTTAATTTCATTTTCATTATTGTACTTAAGAGTGTGAGGATGCAGTCGTCTTTGAATAAAAGCAGCATTCAGTATTAGTGGGATTGTTTAGCTTCACCCACCCTACCACAAAGAGATGAGGAAACGCTGGACGTCGTTTTAGTCTGGTCAGCAAATCCAAATCTGTGAGCATTGTGGAGAAAGGGTCTATGTTCACATATATTTTTAGTAGTTCTTAGAAGAAAGACAAATGTTGCTTTTTTTTTTTTTTTTTTTTTTTCTTCCAGATGAAGTCTTGCTTTGTTGTCCAGGCTGCTGGAGTGCAGTGGCATGGTCATGGCTCACTGCAGCCTCAAACTTCTGGGCTCAAGCCATCTTCTGACCTCAGCCTCCAGACTAGCTGGGACTACAGGTGTACACCACCACATCTGGCTATTTTTTTTTTTTCCAAGATGGAGTCTTGCTCTGCCACCCAGGTTGGAGTGCAGTGGCGCAGTCTTGACTCACTGCAACTGCCGCCTCCCAGGCTCAAGCGATTCTCCTGCCTTAGCCTCCCAAGTAGTTGGGACTACAGGTGACCACCACCATGCCTGGCCAATTTTTGTATTTTTGTAGAGACAGGGTTTCACCATGTTGGCCTGACGGGTCTTGAACTCTTGGCCTCAAGTGATCCATCCACCTTGGCCTCCCAAAGTGTTGGGATTACAGGCGTGAGCCACCACGCCTGGCCTAATTTTTTTAAAAATTATTATTTGTAGAGATGGGGTATCTCTACAATTATTTGTAGAGATGTTTCCTGAGCTGGTCCTGAACTCCTGGCTCCTATGATATGATCCTCCTGCCTCGGCCTCCGAGAGTGCTGGGATTATAAGCATGAGCCACTGTGCCCTGCCAAAAGCTGATTTTTAAGAAGGTGGGGGACAGTTTCACCTGCGCACCGCCTTCTCTGCTGGAAATCATCATCAAGGTCACTGATGACATTATCATCGTCACTGGGGAAGTGCTGGCATAACCTGTAGGTCAGTGCTTCTCAGTCATAAGAAATATTTTTATTATCTTTTTTCTACCCTGAAATGAGTATCACATAGCCAATATAATACATCTATTCATGCATGCTTAAAAAGTCAATATAATGTCCTACCTGCAATGTAAGGAGAAATTAAAGAAGGCCATTTTTACCTTTTCATATTCATTGCTCAGACAAAACTGTACTTACTGGAAGATGGAATGAAACCGTTGGATGCTTACATGTGTGTGGAATTACCATGATGAAAAGCTAGTGACTCAAACACTACAAGCGGTTAGGTGGTCAGTGATATGATTTTTCAGAAATGGTGAACAATTCCTGCCAAAATTCCAAAGTAAGCAAACTGAAGTGATCTTTCTATTCAGTGTTAGCTGTGTTCCAGGAAATTTTGGCATACATTAAAGTCAAACACAAACATTGTATTTTTATGTAATAAAAATATCATGATATAAGAGGTTTTTTAACCAACGAAAACATGTAAAGCCTTTTAAATCTATCAGAACAGGACAATATACTGTCACACACATTGTATGATTTCTAGTAAACCTGCTGCCTGCCCACCAAATGCCAGTGGTGTTACCCAACTATCCTGATGACCCAGAATGCCCCACACATTTCCAAGATGCCTGCTAGGGTGAGACACTACTCTTGTTGAGAACTTCCTTTCATTTTCTCCTGCTTTTTGATGATTTGCTTACTGTTTAGAAGTAGGCACTCTGTCATACCTTCTAATTTTTCTGGCTCTCATAGGGTGGTGGTGTGTGGGGGCATGGTGAGGGAAGAAGAAAAAATTGTAGTTTGTAGTGGTGGGGAAGGATCTGTATCAGCATTTTGAAGATTTTTTTTTTTTTGCATTCAAGAGGGAAGGTGAAACTCTATCCTTAATAGTGTTTGACACCTCAAAGCACTATTTGATGTGAAGCAAAAATTTGCTTTTTGCATTTTTTAAAGCAAATGGGAAATAAATCATTTGACCCCATTATTCTTCCTAGTTAACCTGGAGATTATGTTAAATACTGTTGTGAAAGGAGTGTGAATTGGAATGTTTCTTAGGAACACCTATTTAATATTATTGTCTGTAAAATTTCAAAGCCTGGCAACCACTGAATTTTGGGCATCACAGTAGAATCAGTGATGACCCCTTGGTGTGACTCTGTCATTTATAAGAGTGTTGCTGTGTTTGACTTGTGTATACCAGCAATCAAGCTGATAGAGTTGAAACAGTATTTGCTATGACATAATAGCAGGGGCCTTTTATAATATTGTCCCCAAATCATGACAGTTGTGTTGCATTTGAGATTTATACCTTATAAGGATACACTTCTCTGCATCCCCGATGCCCAAAGCCATGTTTGTTCAAGGAGCCTGGTCCCCAGTTTCAGTGGAGTAGATGAGGTTGAACAGCAGTCCCAAGATGGCAGGGTTTCCTCCTAGGAACTGTTATTGAAAGGGAAGAGGAAGAGAGAGGAAGAAGGAGAGAATGAGTGGGAGAGAGCAAAACTGAGAGATCCTATTTCTCTGGGTAGTCGATTTGGGTGCTTGGGCTGAAATCAAGATGTTGGCCTGGTTGATTCCTTCTGAAGGCTGTGAGGGAAGGATCTGTTCCAGGCCACTCTCCTTGGCTTGTAGATGGTCGTCTTCTCCCTGTGTGTTTTTACACTGTCTTCCCTCTATGCATCTGTCTCTGTGGCCAAATTTCCCTATTCAATAAGGACCAGGCATACTGAATTAGGGCTTACTTTAATGACCTTATTTTAACTTGATTACCTCTGTAAAGACCCTATATCCAAATATGGTTATTAGGGTTTAGGACTCTGCCATCTTTTTTCAGAGGACACAATTCAACACCTAAGACGTGCTCTAAGCCACTGCCCTGCTGTATGGACCGGGAAGTACAGGAAGGTGATTTGCAGAGAGAAAGAGTAAGGCACAAACGACATGGAAAGAAACGACTTCACAGATTATTGACTCTTTTCTCATTTTTCCTGGACATGAGTTGTATTACTAACCTTGGGTTCAATGAGCTAGCATTGTGGGCTTCTAACATGTTCCCATTGCTTAAATGTAGTTGCTGTTATGTTTAGCTAAAAAATGCTAACTAATATGATAACCAAATTGGGACAGGCATTGTAGTATGACACTCTAAGGATCTGGGTGTTACCTGCGGGTCTTGTGAAGCCTTCGCCGGTTAGATGAACTGGAAAATGGGAAGCAGGAAGAACTATTAGAAGCCCATTCTCATGGAATTATGAGGTAAGGGAGAGTAAGGAGGAATGGAACCTGTAGATTTTGGTTCTTTTTAGAGTACCTGTTACTGTACAGATCCTTTCATTTAACTGGGGCCCAAATTAAGGACATGGATTAAAGAGATTCAAAGAGGGAGAGGGAGGAACCCATGTTGACTTAGAACTTTCTACTTTGGCTGGGCGCGGTGGCTCATGCCTGTAATCCCAGCACTTCAGGAGGCTGAGGCGGGCGGATCACGAGGTCAGGAGATCGAGACCATCCTGGCTAACACGGTGAAATCCCGTCTCTACTAAAAATACAAAAAATTAGCCGGGCTTGGTGGCAGGCGCCTTTACTCCCAGCTACTCGGGAGGCTGAGGCAGGAGAATGGTGTGAACCCGGGAGGCGGAGTTTGCAGTGAGCCGAGATCGTGCCACTGCACTCCAGCTTGGGTGACAGAGCGAGACTCGAGACTCCGTCTCAAAAAAAAAAAAAAAAAAAAAAAAAATTCTACCTTAGGTAGTGGGGTTGATAGGTTTGGTGTTAACTTGACAGAGACTGTGTTTGAGGAGACAGAATTCTGATTTGGAAATGTTGAGTTAGGACATAGGCAGCCAGGAAAGCTGGGCATGGTGACTGAGGTGTCCGTGCTGAAAGCATTTTTGGAGAGTCATTGTAACATGTTATGGTGGTGGAAGCTATGTTCACTGGAAGCTATCACCAGGGAAAAGAAGAGAGAATCCCAGAAAGGGCCGTGTATCAACATCACCTTTGGAGGTGCAGTCTGAAGAAAAGGGTCAGCAAAGAAGATGAAAGCAAAGAAGCAGTTACCTGATGTAGCAGTGAGGCTTAAACACACTCTGCAGACATTTATAATTTATAAGCATAGTGGGGGCAAAAGTTGTGAAGTTGTGTTGCTGTGGGTGGAGGCAAGAATTGTGCATAAAAAAAAAGTGGAAGCATGGCTGGGCATGTGGTCTTGGCATTTTGGGAGACCAAGGCAAGAGGACCGCTTGAGGCCAGGAGTTTTGAGACCAGCCTGTGAAGCATAGCGAGACCCTGTCTCTATGGTGAGTGGGGGAAGCTACTCTGGAGGCTGAGGTGGAAGAATTGCCTGAACCCACGATTTCAAGGCTACAGTGAGTTGTGATCACACCACTGCACTCCAGCCTGGGCAACAGAGCAAGACCCTGTCTTTGAAAATAAAAACACAAAACAATAACAAAAAAGATAGAGGCAACAGCATAGATTGTTCCTTCAGGATTTCAAGAAGAATAGAGAATGACTGCTTGAAAGGAAGGCAGGTTGGAAGAAATATTCCCACAGGAAGGGGGAAGCCCACATTCCTCCAGATATATGCTACTTAAAATAGCCACTATTTATGGAGGCATGTGTAACGTGCAAAACTGACTAAATGCTTTATATACATTCTCCAAGCTGCCCCTTCGCACACACGTGGAGCTTGAGAGGAAATGCCAGGCAAGTTACCAGATCCTTCTGTGTCCCTCAGATTCGTACAGTTTATACAAGATCAAACCAATTAAAAAGCTCAGGTCTATCTAAATCTAAAGCCACCCCATCCCTCCCTGAAAAATCTCTCTATAACAAAAATGAATTCAGAATATCAGCTAAATACAAAAACAAAACAAGCAAAACAAAACAAAAAAACCCTGGAATTAAATTCAGCCCATCGCTTGGAAATTTTTAAATGGGATTTGCCAGGCATTCTGCATTATTGAATTAAGTGAATGACAATAGGCTAAAAAGTAAATGTAGAAATGGCAGTAAGAGGCAGAGGGGTCCTGCTTGGTTTGGAAAGAAATTGATCTGGGGTTAGACGTGTCAATGAACTAATAGGAGTGAAACTTCAGACTTCCTAGGTGGCAATTTGGGGAAAAATATCAGGTAATAGAAAGCTAGGCCAGCACTTTCCATAAAGTTTCCAATACTTGTCAATACCGAAAGGAGAACAACTAAGCAATGTAGATATGAGTGTCAGAAAGCAAGAAAGACATGAGTTTGAAACCAGACTAGGAGATGAGAAAGTCAAAGATGAACAAAGGAAAATAAAAGAGAAAGGAGAGAGTGAAAGAGACCCTCCAACCCCCTCAAACGACAACTATCAGTAAGAATGAAAGGGACAAATTCCATTTATTCATTAGTGAATTCCACTAATTAGTTCTCCATTGGGTAACGTTAATACATGCCACATCTTTTATTGTATATATAAAAGGGTATGTGTAAAATAAAACCGTGCCTTTCACAAATTTCAAAGTTACGTACCATTTGTTGTAATCGTGCCTTCTCACTCACATTCCACTGCCTTCCTGTCTTCCTGAGTGTTAACCCCACTAAGATCAGACCACGTGTTGCCCTCCTTCATCCTTGGGTCTTTTAGCAGTTAGTTTCCTCTCTACCTGGTGTGTGGCAGCCCTCAAGAAATACACATTCATTCTACGTGTTAATTCATTTCCACTTAATGCAGGAAAATTAAGAGATTGAGGTCTTCATTAGAGGATTTCAGATACCTATCAACAATTCACGAGCACAGTAAAATACATACTTTTGTTTTATCTGGAGTTGGAACTAAGAAATATGAAATTGTAAGTTTACATTAGATTTCCACATTTTTAGAATGTTGTCTGTTAACCCTTAGCTTTTGATTACAAATCTGCATTTCTCTTACTTTTAACCCCAAATGACCTGTTGGTAAACCTACTAGATACTTTTATATTTAAATGTAGCTGTTGAATTGATGTAAGGCTATATGTGACATAAAAGAACAATGTTTGTTTTTGTTTTTTTGACACAGGGTCTTGCTCTGTCGCTCTGGCTGGAGTGCAGTGGCGTGATCTTGGCTCACTGCAACTTTTGCCTCCCAGGTTCAAGCTATCCTCCCACTTCAGCCTCCTGAATAGCTGGGATTACAGGAATGTCCCACCACACCTGGCTAATTTTTGTAGCGATGGGGTTTCACCTGGTTGGCCAGGCTGGTTTCCAATTCCTGAGCTCAAGTGATCCTCCTGTCTCAGCCTCCCAAAATGTTCGGATTACAGGCATGAGCCACTGGGCCTGGCCGTAGCAATGTTTTGAGTTTTTTTGGTTTTTAATTTTTTTCTAACTTTTAATTGAAAGATAACATGCATACAGGGAAGTGTGCATACTTCATTGCTGTCGGGTGTGCTGAGGCCGACTTTTCACAGTAGAGGGTGATTGGTTTGTCCTGCTGCTTACAGGTACTTTACCAGCTCATAATGTTCACTTCTTGGTCTCCCTAATGTGCAGCTGCTAAAGGAAGCAAGGAGTCCACACTAGAATAACCAAAAACGAACAACATGTACCCGGGACCTGGAAGTGAGGCATACGGTGATGTTTGATTTGAATTTTGGACTAAAGTTCCGTGATGATTAATAGCACAGGCAACCAAATGAAAAACTTGTCAAATCAATAGTTATATAGATTTTACTATTAAAAGGAAATAACAGTATCTGAGATGGAATTAAAATTTCCAGGCTCCTGAAATCATTTCCTGTAAATTCTTTGTTCTTTAGGCTATATGACACCAGATCAAAACTTCGGAAACTAACCAGCCATTTTTATGGATTGATGCTTCATATGCCAGCACTGAATTAGGCTTTTGTATTCTATTCGCTGTTTGCAGGTCTTAACTTTTTGTTTTTCTTTTTGAGACAGAATCTCACTCTGTCGCCCAGGCTGGAGTGCCGTGGTGCAATCTTGGCTCACTGCAGCCTCTGCCTCCCAGGTTCAAGCAATTCTCCTGCCTCAGCCTCCTGAGTATCTGGGATTACAGACATCCGCCACCACACCTGGCTAATTTCTTATATTTTTTTGGTAGAGACAGGGTTTTGCCACATGGGCCAGGCTGATCTCCATCTCCTGGTAGGTCTTAACTTCTGATTGCAAGGCGGGAACCCTGAGCACTTCAAACTCTGCTTGAGAGAGTTTTTCTGTCACGCTTAACTCACTCAAGGTAGGAATGAATAATTTGCTGCTGCGGCTGCCTCTAGAGACTATTTTAAAGGATTATCTCATGGAAGCTTTCAGAACTTCCCGCCCACCCCCGCCAATTGAATGTGGGTGAGAAACGGACGTGAACTTAAAAAACTTACCAAGCTTGGTTCACCTCTCAGGAGCAGGTCTGCTTAAATTAGCTGCATCGAGCTCCTCGATGTCCTTTTGCGGTGCTGCTGATTCTTTCAAGAACCTTGGCTACCTTGCCAAATGTATCACTCCTTTATAATCGTAAGCGTTTTAACAAAAGAAATACAGTTCAGTTTCTGCACTTGGTTTTAAATGTCATGATGTGTCTCAGCAATCCACTTAGTCCATCAAAATCACATTTTGACTTGTCCACATAATCCTTTTAGACTGTTTCTGGATTTATTAAGTGCTTTTTCATGCAGTTGATGAAAAAGCTTTCATTTTAAAAATAATTTCCACATGACGCTGGAGGCCTCCCATTGTAGTTTAACAATAGTTGAGATGTTGTATTGTTTATTCAAAACTGCCAAGTAGCGTCAGTGCTGGTGGATGGGAACCCTGGATGGAATGCTGGGAGAGCCCTGCGGAGGTAATTTAACCTCTTCGTTGTTCAGTCCTGATGTCCAGTGGGTTTCAGCAATGTGTCTAGGTTTACTCCATTGCCAGGCAGAGGTAGATTCTGCCTCCTCTGCCCCTTTGCCTTCCTTGGATCGACCATTGACTACCGGAAGGCATTCAGACCATTACCTTTCTATGCCTTTTCCTTTGCATAAGACCTGCAAAGGAAAACATACTTTCATCCTGGATATTTTTTGGTTTTAGCTTCCAAGTAGGGTTTATGGCCTTTTTTTCTTTTGGGGTTGGGAAGAAGGGCAGTGTTGGAGGGGAAGAGACCCAGAAACACCACCATGCTAATAATAAGGAGGAGAAAGTCAGGCCATGTTGGAGTCCCTCTGCCAATTATACAGATCGTGGCACATAGGTGCAAGGGTGGCATGGCAACCTCTGGACCCCTCAGTTTCCACTTTCTCTTACCCATTGTCTCCATAGGACTCAGCGTTTTGTTTCCAAAATCTTTCAACTTCACCTGTATGCTGTGTTATTCTTACCCATTCATTGTACATAAATATCTTTTCTGCTGATTAAAAAAATTCAAGAAAGGAAAGAAGGAGAGAATCTTTTTATAATTGATTCCAGGTTCCCCTATGATATTGAAGTTATTGAAATTCACTTTTGTAAAAAAGACTTAATATGTCTGTTTTAAAAAAAGAGATAGGGTGTCACTCTGTTGCCTAGGCTAGAGTACAGTGACAGGATCCCAGCTTACTGCAGCCTAGAACTCCCGGGGCGCAAGTGATCCTCCCACCTTGACCTCCTGAGTAGCTGGGACTACTGATGCTTGCCACCACAGCCAACTAATTTTTAAATATTTTTTGCAGAGACAAGATCTCGTTATGTTGCCCAGGCTGGTCTCACACTCCTGACCTCAAGTGACCCTCCTGCCTTGGCCTCCCAAAGTGCTAGGATTACAGGCATGAGCCACTGTACCCAGCCTATATCTTTACTTTTAACTCTCTTCCTCTTCTTAGTGGCTGGTCCTTTTCCTGACATATACTGCCTAGAGACTGTGTGCATAAAATAGCTCAAGTAAATATTATTTAGAAAGAAAATGGTTTTCAAAAAATCACTTTTTGTCTTCTGTAGGTGATTGACGTACTTAGAAGGCCTGCAGAGGCCTACACCCTGTGATGTATATTGTACAGTAGGCTTGGCTTCAGCACAGTGGGAATCTCTGGTTTTGAATTTCTAAAGTGACTTGCAAAGGTCCAAGACATATAGTGAAATGTTGAGTTGCAAATTAGGGTCATGTGCTGGATGGGGCTTGTGCTGGGGAACAGGGTCTGGGCTCATGTGTGAACCAGCAGCCAGCTAACCACAGCAGGTGGCCCCTGAACGATTTTGTGGTGCACTCCTTGTTTTAAGCACTTTGCTCCTTTCAAAGTACATTTTTCTTTCTTTGTGAAAATCATCTAGAAAAGAAAAAGTCCACTTTTGAGTGAGTGATACAGAGAAATCTGTAAACTTGGGGTCTCATTAAAATCTTGCTATGTAGCCCTTTCCTTGTCAGTGTCAATGTGCTCAATTTAAAGTGCACACCCTCTCAATTATTTGTCTGTTGTCTAGCTCTTCCTAGGAAGCAGAAGAGTGGTTTTCAGCTCTCGGTGCTGCTTATTGGGAATCGTATTGTATTTTGTAGATTCGGCAATGGGCCCATACATCTGTGGAGTGAAAAGCTCCCTAGGTGATTCTGATGTACAGCCATGGTCAAAAAACATTGAAATAGACAAGTGCATGAAGATCAAAGAGTTGAGGGAAAACACTCAACGATGTCACGGCAGTCCCCAAGAACAGGTACAGGGGCTGTTTTTGCTTAGAGCCGGGGAGGAGTTGCAGAAGCCCCGCGAAACTGGCAGTCCTATTGGCAGTAAATTAAGCTCTCAAGGATTGAGTTCTACGTAGCTTCATTCTCCCAAATGACTGAATAGATACTCCCACCTTGTCCTGAAATAGTTGTGAATGAGAATCTAACTGTTCTTTGCTACTGAATACCAAAAATACTAGTACTTTAGCCAAACCCTTTCTCTGTTGCTTAGAAGCTGCTGAATCAGTGTAGTGCATTTCTCCTATTTTATCCACATACCCCAACCACATAATTAATGTGATCAAAATAAACTGACCCCCACCACGTCCCTGGAAATTTACAGCAACATTAGCATGTCAAAGGCTGGGAAAGTCCTGTAGTGAACAAGACAAAAAACCTTTTAAAAACTTTGTTTGCCCTAAGCTTATTTGCATAGGAAGATACTTTTTGCTCCTATACCTACAACTGAACAGTTTTTCCTTAACACCAGTTTGGGAAAAACTGCCCAAGTCACTTTTTGATTCAGCAGTTTTCTTAGAGTTAATTTCTGACAGCTGAACCTCTCTTTAAAATCCTCTTTGAAGTTGGACTGAATTAACAAATGGAAGGCTTGGCAAAGCAGTTTACTAATTCATAACTCTATCCCTCAGCTTTCTTTGTGTTGCTAAATACTATAATCTTTGACCCGAAAGGAAGAATACTGCTAACAAGTAAATATTTAAAAGGTCCCATGAAATATAATGTGCATGAGTTTGTGCCTGGGGAGACCGTCTACTGGAAGAAAGAAATGACTCACTTTTCATCTCCTAATGAAAGTGAGTTTGTTGTTTTACAGTAGGTTAAAAGGAAGTATTTTGAGTGCTAAGGGCTAGATTTCCTTTTATTTTTAAATATAGTTAGCTGTTGGCCTCACTGATTTGAGAATTGCGTGTTAAATCATAATTCCTAAGTGCGTCAGCACTCTCTCTCTGTATGAGTGAATTAGCATGATTGTGAATGAATGAACTCTGTGCTACCAAAGCCCAGCATTTGGAACAGTGAGAGGAAACGGAAACGTGACTCACTGATGTACTTGAAGACTATGAAGGGGGGAATCACGAACTTCAGAGCCAGACCTGAAGCTTGGGAGAATGGGCAGAGCCTAGACTGGGGCAAGGACAACGGGATTCTAGTCCTAGCAGTGGTCCTGACTGCCTCCGTGTCAGTGCTGGAATCACAGAACCCGTCTACCTCCTGTGAATAAGAGGACATGTGAATTATTTGTCACTCGGATCATTTACAGTTTCAGGATTCAATAAGTCTTTGAATTCTACTGATTCTCTGGTTTGTGTGGAAGTGGGTGTGTATGTTTTAATGGCTTTCAGATGGGATTCATCCAGGCTCCATTAAATCAACTTTATTTTTAATTTTGAAGTGAACTGCCGTGACAGAGTTTGGCTAGGAAAGTCCATAACAGAAAATGAGGAAGCAAGTAAACTGATTTATAAGGCTGTGGGCAACTGACTTCCTGTGGCTGTGGCATTTGATATATAGAATGATATATATGTGATGCTTTTGGAGAAAAGTTAATTATTGTCTACAGGCAAAATTTTTGCTCCATCACAATTGCTTTTAAAAAGCTGAAATAGCAGCTCCTAGCCACCCTGTTTCATATGTCTTATGATATTTAGAAAATATTTAGACCAGCCCACTAAAATATATCCACACACATTTTTCCTTAAGGGCAATTACCTGCATACTTGTCAGTTTTCACTCTTTAGTTCTGGATATGTAGGGTTTTTTTTTGTTGTTGTTGTTTTTTGTTTTTTGTTGTTGTTTTTTGTTTTTTTGTGCGACAGTCTCGCTCTGTCGCCCAAGCTGGAGTGCAGTGGAGCAATCTTGGCTCACTGCAGCCTCCACCTCCCGGGTTCAAGTGATTCTCATGCCTCAGCCTGAGACTGTAGTAGCTGGGATTACGGGCGCCTGCCACCACCCCAGCCAATTTTTGTATTTTTAGTAGAGACGGGGGTTCCCCATGCTGGCCAGGCTGGTCTCAAACTCCTGGCCTCAAGTGATCCACCCGCCTCAGCCTCCCAAAATGCTGGGATTATAGGTGTGAGCTACCGCGCCTGGCCTATGTAGTTTTTACACAGTCATTTTTGTATATGAAGAATCTTGTGTTCTATTTTCATTCAGTTGTTTTCTTTCATGCAGGCTAAATTGACCTTGAAATGTGGGTGTGGGACCTATTAGAAATTACCTGTGCAATCTTGAAAAGTGATAATATGGGTATTTAATATTGTGTTTCGGGGAGCAGGAAACTAGTTTTCTTGAGGGTGATAATTAAATTCTCTTTAGTTTGATTATAGCTATGAGAATGCATTTATTGTCATGCAATAATTGAGCAAAAAACCCAAAAAACATTTTCAAATGGGAACTTTCAAAGTTACAGTCGTCTCCCTTTATCCATGAGGGATAGGTTCCAAAACCCTCGGTGGATGCCTGAAACCATGGATCCTGTGGAACCCTAGATACATTACGTTTTTCCAATCTGATAACCGAGTAGTCTGTTCAGTAACTCAGGAGAGTGTGTGTCCACAGCGTGGATCTGCTGCACAGAAGGATGATTCACGTGCACGTGCAGGGCTGGACAGAGCAGGACGGTGGGAGATTTCATCACGCGACTTAGAACCGCGCTCAATTGAAAACTTATGAATTAGCTGGGCAGGGTGGCTCACACCTGTAATCCCAGCATGTTGGGAGGCTGAGGCAGGCAGATCACTTGAGCCCAGGAGTTTAAGACCAGCCTGGGAAACACAGGGAGATAGCTCTACCAGAAAAAAACAAAAACAAACAAACAAACAAAAAAAAAAAACAAAAAAATCAGCCAGGCATGGGGGCGTGTACTTGTGGTCTCAGCCACTCAAGGGGCTGAGTTGGGAGGATTGCTTGAGCTCCAGAGGTGGAGGCTGCAGTGAGCTGTGATCAACACGCCACTGCACTCCAGCCTGGACAACATTGTGAGACTCCATCTCAAATAATAAAAGAAAAAAAGAGAAAACTTTTGAATTGTTGATTTCTGGAATTTTTCATTTAATGTTTTAGACCACGGTTAACCTCAGGTACCTGAATTCAACTGCAGAAAGCAAAACTACAGATAAAGGGGAGGGACTACTTTAAATAATATTTGAAAACTTTCATAATTTTATCTCTTTTTTCTGCAACTTAAGCCACAGTGTAATATTTAGCACCAGTGTTTCCCCCCTTAATAACTGGTATCAATAGCCCCTTACCTATTCCTTTTGCTGATTATATCCTGCAAATTCTCAAGTTCAAAAAGATAGGTCTGAGTGCCTCCTGAGTGCTCCGTGCTTGCCCCATACAGTCACTAGGTGGCAGTATTGCTGTTCTTTTTCTTGAGAGGAGGCGCTTCCCAGAGGATTGCCCGAGATCAATGGTCAATACACAGGCCTGCTGAAATCAGGATTAGAACCCAGCCCTGCCTGATTCAAATATTTGTGCTATTTGCCTCTCTCTGTGTTGTTCCAGCATATTTTTGAGAGGGGAAAGGAAAAGACTAAAGCTTTGCTTCTTACATTATCCAGTAAAATTTTATTGACCATCCACAAAGTTAAATTTTTTCTTAAGGAACTGATTATCACTGATGGACAGGTGAGGTGTCAGTGGTCTGACATCAGTAACCCACGGGCAAAGGAGGGAAATCCCATATGACCAGGCTTCCTGGTACTATGCCGGTTCTTCCAGTGGAGAGGGTAAACAGCCGCTTCAAGGGTCAGGGATGATGCTGAAGAGGATGGAGAACTGGGGAGTCCATACAGACAGGTTGGACTCTGTTGTGGGGGATGAAATGGAAGGCAGAGGAGCTTGGGTTTGATGAGGCAGAGGCCCCGGGATAGCAGTTTGACAAGATCAGGGCTGGAGTTGGTGGTTGATTGGGCAGGATGTGTAGGCCAAAAGGAAGAACCAGAGGGAAGAGGGGCAGGGGCTTTCCTCAGGGAGTGAGGGGAAAGGGAGAAAGGAGGGGCTTGACTCTTTGTAGTTTTATGCAAAGGGAGGTTATCTTTGAGTTTGGGAGGGAAGGTGGAAGTAGGCTTCAGGGAAAACCTAAAGGTTTGGAATAACCGGAGCAACATGAAAGGTATGAGTAGGCCGGGCGCAGTGGCTTACGCCTGGAATCCCAGCACTTTTGGAGGCCAAGGCCAACGGATCACCTGAGGTCAGGAGTTTGAGACCAGCCTGGCCAACAAGGTGAAACCCTGTCTCTACTAAAAATACAAAAATTAGCCGGGCATGGTGATGGGCACCTGTAGTCCCAGCTACTTGGGAGGCTGAGGCAGGAGAATCGCTTGAACCCAGGAGGCAGAGGTTGCAGTGAGCCGAGATCGCACTACTGGACTTCAGACTGGGCAACAGAGTGAGACCCTGTCTCAAAATAAAATAAAATAAAATTAAAATAAAATAAAATAAAGGAGTAGAAATATTGTAGAAAAACACTAGAGGCTGGCAATCAGGCTCAGAGCCAGCCCAGTCAGCACATTCAGTGTCTTCATTTGTGAGATGGCTGGGGACCCATGGAAGGATCAGTGTGGATGCCAAGGTGCAAGGGCCAAGGAAGAGGGAGTGCTGGGGATGCAGAGGCTGGGGCTGTGCTGACTCAGAGGAGCAGCCAGCTGAGGAGGGCGATTTGCTGTCTGATGTAGAGGATCAGAGGTTGTCAGCAGAGGGAAAGGAGTGTATTATCTAGAAAAAGAGATTGAAGATGCAAAGGAGGAAACCAATTCATTCCTACTGTGAGAAGGAGGTGGAATGAACAGGACAGGGAAGGCATAGATAAGGGTTTAGGGTAAAAGGAGGCTGGGGAGGGTACAGGTAGAGAGACTGTCACAGGCGACCCTACTGAACCCTCTGTGTGCTGAGCAGCGAGGGGCAAGCGAGTCTCTGCCAAGCCTCTACATTGCTGCCTACCCTGAGCACATGGTGGAAGGTGACTCCTCACCTGTGGGCAGGTTATGGCAGTGCCGTAGTGCACAAGCCAGCCAGGCCCTCGCTTGGCTCGTGAGGCCCCCAGGTGATTCTCTGGTCCTCTCCTCACATGCTGTGGTTGTCTAGGGTGGGCCCCGGGTCTGTATTTTAATAAGCACCCCGCATCATTTAGGGATCAGGTCATTTGATATGGCCCCTGGGATGCTGGCACGCCCTCTGTGCTTTCTCCTTCACGCCTCACCCATACTGTCCCATGAACGCACAGGATACACTTCTGAGTGTTAATCTCCAGGTTGTTGAAGCTAATGGATACTTGATTGCTTTCATTTTATGAGCCACCCTAAGATGTTAGTTGGATGCAGGATCCTTTGCGGGTTCCTACTGCAATTTTGGCGGGTGTTAGGATACAAATCCTCCCTCCCTGGTGGTCCACCCACCAGTTCTCTTCCTCTGCCTGTTTTTCTTGAGAATGGGTTGTTCTGTTCTGCCACCTGCTGGTCAACTACAGGCACTGCACGTCGTGTTCTGAGGGTGGCTCCATATGGAAGACCGGATTTCAAACATGATTTTCAGTGGGGTGTGTGGATGAGGTAAAAAGTCTTATTTCGAACAGGCGGGGATACTAACCACGATACTAACAAGAAGCCGTTAAAAGTCTTATTTCTAATAGAGCCATGTGCTCTAAGTCAAACCATTTACCCTTAATGTTGCAATATAAGAAAGTTAATTTCCTCTTCTCTAGAGCTTTCTTTTCACCCAAACTGTTAAAATTTAATAACAACAACACGTTTTAAGAGATCAGCTTGCTGTATTAATCTCAGAAGGAATGTTTTTTAATATGCCAAGTGTCTGTTCTATGGACAGATGATTCTGGTGGTTCAAGTCAGTGGTGAAGACAGATAGGTTCAAGCTCCATGCTGTTGGAGGGGTATGACCTTGGAAAATGGCTTTACTTAGACTCAGTTTGTTTTCAGTGTAGTTGCAGTGTCGTTATTTTATTTTTTATTTATTATTATTTTTGAGACGAAGTCTTGTTCTGTCACCCAGACTGGAGAGCAATAGCGTGATCTCGGCTCACTGCAACCTCTGCCTCCTGGGTTCAAGCGATTCTCTTGCCTCAACCTCCCCAGTTGCTGGATTACAGGCACACACCACCACACCCAGCTAATTTTTGTATTTTTAGTAGAGGCGGGGTTTCACCATGTTGCCCAGGCTGGTCTTGAACTCTTGACCTCAAGTGATCTGCCCGCCTGGGCTTCCCAAAGTGCTGAGATTACAGGCGCAAGCCACCAGGCACAGCCAGTTATTATTGTTATTATTTTAAACTGTGTCTGTTTCTGGGTCCCAACTTTGCTGATGACCTAGCCCTGAGAATTAATTTCTAACGATTTTATGGAGTACCTGCTAGGTGCTGGGCTGCACAGCAGTAGACTGCTGAGATGAGATTCCTGCCGCCAAGGGGCGAGCATCACCACTAGCACATGACCTTTCTGGTTCTGTTTCCTCATCTGTACCATGAAGGTGTATGATGGGATTATCTCTAAGCCCTTCTTGGGCCCCAAGGTTCTGTAACTTAAACAAACAAACAGTATAAAGTGTTTGGCTTAACTTTCCTAGTGACCGTGGGAGGCAGTGTCTGTTGTTGTGTCCTTCCTGATGGAGCCAGGTTGTGTCCTTTTAGACTCAGAGACCCATTGACCTTGGCATGTTCCATGGGAAGCTTCCAAGGCAGTGAATTTCAGGCTTTGCATCTGATGTGCATTTAAACATTTTAAAATATTAGAATCGAAAAAATGGCAGGCTTCTTCATTTTCTTCGTCTTTTAAATATTATTGTTTGAAACACAGAATCAGCTTTTAACTTGGCAGCTCTATCTATAAACAGAAAGAATGTAAACTTTCTTAAAGATCAGTAGTTCTTAAATGTAGGGTAGGAGGCTTACTTTACACAGAGCATGAAGCTTTTTTTTTTTTTTTTTTTTGACAGAGTTTTGCTCTTGATGCCCTCCCGAGTAGCTGGGATTGCAGGCGCCGGCCATCATACCTGGCTAATTTTTTGTATTTTTAGTAGAGACGGGGTTTCACCATGTTGGCCAGGCTGGTCTCGAACTCCTGACCTCAGGTGATCCACCCACTTCAGCTTCCCAAAGTGCTGGGATTACAGGTGTGAGTCACTGCTCCAGGCGCATGAAGCTGTTTAAAAACACAAGTGCCTCCAGGTGTGGTGGCTCACGCCTGTAATCCCAACACTTTGGGAGGCTGAGGTGGGCAGATCGCCTGAGATCAGGAGTTTGAGACCAGCCTGGCCAACATGGCAAAACCCCACCTCTACTAAAAATACAAAAATTAGCCGGGCGTGGTGGCATGCGCCTGTAATCCCAGTTACTCGAGAGGTTGAGACAGGAGAATCGCTTGAACCTAGGGGGCGGAGGTTGCAGTGAGCGGAGATTGTACCGCTGCACTCCAGCATGGATGACAGAGCGAGACTCCATCCCCAACCAAAAAAAACACACGCGCCCAACAAGAAACCTCAAACCCACTCTACCCATAACCTATTGAATAAGAACCTTTATGAAAGATGGCTCTGATGTTCAGCCATGGGTGAGAATGAAAGCACTGATGCAGTTTCAGTTGGGCCTGGCCCATCCTGTGTGGTTTGTTTTTGAGCAGCACCAGGCTGTCAAACACAGGGTACTCACAGTGTCCCAAGCCCTGTGCTTGGCTCTGGATCCTAAACCTCCACATGCTTACTGATCATCCCCTCTTTCACACTCTCCCCACTACCTTTATTAGGCTGGTGGCAGAACATTTGATGAGACTATTGATTTCTCTAGGTAGACTTTATTATGAAGCTTACCCTAGTTAAGTAAATTAGATTTTAATCTTTCCTCAGACCTCATTGTAATCTCATTTTGTAAAGGGTGTGTCTTCTGGAAGTGGCTGAGCATATATTGACATATTAATTCTTAAGTGGCTTTGTTACTTCTTAAGTGATGTTACTTACTGTACCTCAAGTGTAGGCTATACCCTGCTATAATTCCCTATGTGCTGAATAACTGATGTTGGACTATGTTATAAATTAAAGATTTTGGGCTGGGCACAGTGGCTTATGCCTGTAATCCCAGCACTTTGGGAGGCCAAGGTGGGCAGATCACTTGAGATCAGGAGTTCGAGACCAGACTGGTCAACATGGTGAAACCCTGTCATTACTAAAAATACAAAAATTAGCTGGATGTTGTGGTAGGTGCCTGTAATTCCAGCTATTTGGGAGGATGAGGCAGGAGAATCTCTTGAACCTGGATAGTGGAGGTTGCAGTGAGCCAAGATTGAACCACTGCACTCCAGCCTGGGCAAGAGCAAGACTCCATCTAAAAAAAAAAAAAAAAAAAAAAAAAGGTTTTGACACTATTAATTTTTTCTTCTTATTTATTTGTTTTTGTTTTTAGAGTTGGGGTCTTGCTGTGTTGCCCAGGCTAGAGTGCAGTGGCACAATCACAGCTCCACTGCAACCTTGAACTCCTGGGCTCAAGTGATCCTCCTGTCTCTGGCTCCCTTGTAGCTGGAACTATAGGCATTCACCACCACACCCAGCTAATTTTTAAGTTTTTTTTTTTTTTTGTAGAGACTGGGACTTGCCGTGTTTCCCTGGTCTTGAGCTTCTGGCCTCAAGCAGTCCTCCCACCTCAGCCTCCCAAAGTGCTGGGATTATAGGTGTGAGCTAACATTCCTTGCCTTTTCCCCCTATTTTGAAATGTAACTCACTTTTAACTAAGCATTTTCTTATCAACTGTAACCAGTGGTGTGTATTTTATGGAGCGATTCAGTGCCTGGTATTTTTCTTCTGTGTTCACTTTTTTTTTTCCTTAGAAAAATTACCAGTGAAACAAACTTTAGGATGGAACATAAGAGAGAGAGAAGTTTGACCAAATTTGGAGTTTTCAATTTTTTAAAATTTTTCAGTCGTTTAAAATAACTGACATTCCTTATGAGGTAAGGTAGCTATATTTGTGCTATTTTTGTAGTAATTTCCTTTAACTTGTCGGAATTTCACACTCTTCTTTGAACCATTCCTTGCCTCACATCCTTTAGTGAAGAAAAATATGCCTCACAAGTAGGTGAAATGACACAAGTTGGTCACTTTTAGAATTGTATTATTACAGGTGAGACTTGGGTGCTCATTTCTTCTCCTCATAATTCTGGCATGAGTGAAATATCTCCCTGATGGGAAATATTTTCCTGATGGGAATCTGACTCTCAATCCCAGCTCACCTCTCGCTCCCTGTACACACCAGGTGTAACTAATCATCTGCTTCCAGCCTTAGCCAATCATCTGTGCTGGTCCACCAGCCACATCTATTTCAAGGACTGCTCCTGCTGTTGCTGAAAATAACCTATCAGTTACTGAGTGCTAATAATGTGCGTTTCTCACTTAGTTTTCATAACAACTCTAAGAAATAAAGGCCCGGGTGTCTGTAGCATGCCGGGGTTCAAGGAGGGAAATGAGAGCCAAGGGTGAGTACAGCTGTTAAGGCCCTGTGGTCCTTACCCACACAGGTGCATTTTGCAGCAGCTCTGTTGTAGTTCTTCCTGTGTTTCAGGGAAATGCCTGCGTGGCTGGGCTGGGAGGAGGACGATTAGGAAGGAGAGTCTCTGGAACAAATGTCTCCGTCTGTGCTCGCCAGTCTCCATCAGTCCACTCCAGTCTGCCATCAGTGGAAAGGGCATGGTGTTTACTTTGTAGAGGTACTTCGTCCTTCTTTGAAGTTCTTCTTGATGGCGTATCTTCTATAGCATATAATGGTAATAGAAATTGTCTTGATTTAACACACCCAGTTTTGGTCCTGGGGAACAAGTGTTTCAACCTCAAATTTCTGAGTGTCTGAGTGTCTTATGTGTTCTTTAGGCCTTTTGTTCTCTACATTTCTCCTTATCGAATGAGTTCATTACTTTAAGACTGTAACAAAAGTAATTGCACAGGGACCACTGAAGTAGTCATTATGAAATTGGATTCCCCTTCACTAAATAGCCCTTCTACTTATGGATTTTGATGACTGTCGGGAGAGTTGGCAGTGCACATGGCTGTAAAAAAGTGTAGAGCTGAAGAGAAAAACATACAAAGATAAAGTCATCTTAAATTTTTTAAGTTTTAAAAGAGTGAAATTTTAATACACAGTATGTGAGAGAAACACAAACAGCTATGCCCTTAATCAAATTTGCAGATTGAATATAGAAACATAGAGATCAATTTTTAGATATATCCAGCTGTGAAGTGTTCATTTAATTACACAAACAAGGTTGTAGGAAAAGGATCAGGTGAATTAGTTTATAAGAGATACCAAGTCTATGGTTCCTTTAGTTGCAGAGTGAGTGGAAAGTTTTTAATGTTATTTTATTTATTTATTTACTTGAGATAAAATCTTGCTCCGTTGCCCAGGCCGGAGTGCAGTGGTGCATTCATAACTCACTGCAGCCTCAAACTCCTAGGCTCACGTGATCTTCCTGCCTCAGCTTCCTGAGTAGCTGGGACTATAGGCGAGCACCACCACATCCAGCTCATTTTATTTTTTGTAGAGACGAGGTGGGAGGTGGGGTGTGGGGAGTGTCTCACTTTGTTGTCCAGGCTGCTCTCCTACTCCTGGCCTCAAGTGATCCTCCCACCTTGGCCTCCCTCATATGGCAGATTGAGTTGTTGCAGTGGGGACTATAGAGTTGACAAAGCCTTAAAATATATGCTCTCTGGCTCTGTATCTAATCAAGCCAGATTAGATTATGTGGGGGAATATCAAAGGAGGTCCAGTAAAGAAACTTGAGTTCATCTGTCAGGAGAGAGTTGAACATGACGATGAACAGCATATGATGGACCAGTGCAGTTTAACAAACATCAGTTTAGTGCTTACTGTATGCCGGGTCCTGGGCACACAGTGACAGAAGCCTCAGTTCTTTCTCTTGGGTGGTTTACAGTCTGGAATGGCAAATGCATAATTTCAGATGCAACGGGTGAAGCGCAGCATCTCTCTGCGTGGGGTGTTACGGGAACACATAGCAGGGGTACCTCACATAGCCCAATCCCCGAGGTCAGGAATGGTGTTTTTAGAGCCTTTAACCCTTGGTAACTTGCCCAAGTAGGTGCCTGTGATAGATGAGATTCAGAAATATTCACCCCCTGCCCCCAAGTCCTTGGGCGAGTGGAGTTATTTCCCTTCCCCATGATGCTGGGCTTGGGCACATGACCTGCTTTGGCCAGTGGAAAGTGAGCAGCCCTCCTGCCTAGGAAGCTTCTGCAGCTGAGCTTGTGCTCTCTGGTGCCATTGCCATGGAAAAGACAGGCTTGGACTGGCCTGCTAGTCCTAGGAGGGGGAGGGACACCTGGAGGTCACCGCCAAGGTGACCAGCCATCCTTTGTACCCAGGACTGCCCCCATTTTAAAACTGCAGTTCCGTGTCCCAGGAAATTCCTCATTTTCAGGCACACGGGGACAGCCACCTTGGAGCAAAGCCACCTTCAGCCGAGTTCAGCCGAGATTCACGGCCCTGCAGATGACCCACTAGCTTGTGAGAAATTGTAAGTGATGACTGCTTTAAGCCACTGGGTTTTGCAGGAGTTTGGGAGGCAGCAGTAGTTAAGTGATACAGGACCCAATAAACATTTGCTTATTTGAATGGAGACAGCTCCCGGCAGAAGTTTTGAAGGGTGAGTAAAAGTAAAGCCGGTGGAAAAGATGAGAAATGTTCCAGAGATGGAGGAGATAAAGAGTCAAGGGCCTGGAGGCCTGGAGTGTGGTGTGCCTGGTGGTAGGGAGGACAGATTGAAGGTGCACAGCCAAAAGCAGGTCGCCCAGTTCCCAGGGCATGGCAGTAGCCCAGGGGAGACACCCGCAGGCAGTGGCCCTCAGCAGAGTTAAAGGGAAGGCTCCTGACTTGGGGTTGGGCGGATGCTCAGCTCAGAACCTTAGGTGAGATACTTCATCACATTCTTCCTCAGTATCTTCACCTATCAAATACATCTACACTGCCAAAATGGCAGCAGTGATCTGTCTAGAACAGGGTGACTGAAAGCAAATGGGTCATTATGACTATTTGCTTACTGATTTCAACATTTTTTGAAGTTTTTTTGGTCCCATCTCTTTTTTTTTTTTGGTCCCATCTCTTTTTTTTCTGTTCTTTTAAAAATATTTTACATTCTCATTCATGGTCATCCAGTTATTCCTCAGGGGAAAAGGGATTTTTTGGTATTGAAATGGAGTGCCCTGAAATTGTTGAAGATTATTTATAGTATTCCATTTACATATTCTCAGTGATTTAAAAACTGCTCTTTAAATTAAGGCCACTTTGGGCCAGGCACAGTGGCTCACGCCTATAATCCCAGCACTTTGGGAGGCTGAGGCGGGCGAATCACTTGAGGTCAGGAGTTCCAGACCAGCCTGGCCAATATAGTGAAAGCCCGTCTCTACTAAAAATACAAAAATTAGCCAGGTGTGGTGGTGTACGCCTGTAATCCCAACTACTTGGGAGGTGGAGGCTCAAGAATCGCTTGAACTTGGGAGGCAGAGGCTGCAGTGGCCGAGATCGCGCCACTGCACTCCAGCCTGAGCAACAGAGCAAGACTCTGACCCAAAAAAAAAAAAAAGAAAGAAAAAGTAGAACCTCAAAATCTAATTTTTTTTCCTCATTCAGAGCATTCTGATATAACAGAGTAGACTACAAGATTCAGAAAGTAAGAGCCTGAGGCCACACCAACCCAGTGTCACTGCCTCTCAACACTTGGTGTAAATGCTTGCAGATCCTGCTTTGATTTTTTTTCCTGAATTTTTTTTTTTTTTTTTTTTTGGAGACGGAGTCTCACTCTGTCACCCAGGCCGGAGTACAGTGGCATGATCTCGGCTCACAGCAACCTCAGTCTCCCGTGTTCAAGCGATTCTCCTGCCTCTGCCTCCCAAGCAGCTGGGATTACAGGCACACACGACCATGCCCGGCTAATTTTTGTATTTTCAGTAGAGACGGGGTTTCACCATGTTGGCCAGGCTGGTCTCGAACTTCTGACCTCAGGTGATCCTCTCACCTCGGCCTCCCAAACTGCTGGGATTACAGGTGTGAGCCACTGCGCTCAGGCCTGTGAAAAATTTCTCTGAGTTGCTAGTTGTTGGCAACTTAAACTGCCTCTACTCATTCCCTGTTAGGCCTAGTCTTCCAAACTTTTGCTTTTATGAACAACACCAAAAAAGGACTGATAAGGAATTAGAAAATTTGAAAAGTACAAGTGCAAAAAATCTCAGAATTCTTACAAAATGAACAGAAATGCTTAAAGATAGAGCAGGTTGCAAAACTCCCATTGGTACTCCACTGCATCAGTTTCCTACGGCTGCTCTAAAAAACCACCACAAACTTGGTGGCTTAAAACAACGGAAATTTATTCCCTCATAGCTCTGGAGGCCAGAAATCTGAAATCAAAGTGTTGGCAGGGCTGCATTCCCTCCAGAGTTTCTAGGGAAGATCCAGTTCTTTGCTTCTTCCAGCTCTGGTGGCTGAATCACTTCGATCTCAGCTTCTGTGGTCACATTGCCTTTTCCTCTTCTGGCTGAAACCTCCCCCTGCTTCTCTCTTTGAAAGGACACATGTGATTGCGTTTATAGCCCGCCCAGGGCTATATTAGCCCGCGCTAATCCACCATAGTCTACATCTCCAGATCCTTAACTGAATCATACCTATGTATCTTTTTCCCATGTCAGGTAACATTTATAGATTTCTCTCCCTCCACCCATGCTAATACTTAAAGAATTGGTAATTGTGGGGCTATTAATTTTCTACCAAGTTATTGTGTTTGCCAAACGACTGTGTTGGCCAAATTCAGTGGTGTACTGGAGCCAGCACGTACTGACTATGGGAGCCAGTTCTTAATTTCAGGATTTTAGCAGGCTGGTTGTTAAATTGTTGGTAGCTTGAAAGTGGCCATGGTGGGAGGCTTTATATCATGGAAACTGGCAAATATGTATTATAAGTCATGGCTTCCCACATCCCTCATCCCCGCCCCAGAGAGCCAGTTTACTAACACACCACTGGTTGGCTAAATCTCCCGACCGCTAGAAAACTCAGCTAGAGAGTACATCTCATCCCGAAGAAATTACTCCAGCCCAGAGGCTTGACTCAGGCCTACTACTTGTTTCTTGTATTTCTTTTTTTGCAGTATGTTGAAAGTAACTGTGCATATCTGTCTCCTACAACACATTTTATACTCCTCTAGGGGAGGGCCCTATCTTTTGTGCTTTAGAATCAGTCTGCCTGGCCCATCTCCTAGCAAGAGATCAATAAATATTTGAACTGATCCCTGTAACTGGGCTCTTTGCCATTTCTGGAGGTGATGCACATACTGATGCCTAGCTGCAATAATTCTAAATATATGTATTGGCATTTCTGTCTCTTTCCTTGTTTGGAAACGTACTCGATATTTTTGCTTCCTGGGTGCTCCTGATTAAAGAATTTTGTTACTTTATATTCAATTCTGTTAATAGATTATTAAAAGTAAGATTTATCTGCTTCACTGGAAATCACTGCTTGTATCAAGCAATGTGTCACATATATTTAGCATGTAGGAGTAGCACAGTAAAAGTAGGCTGAATTGATAGAATGTTAAAAGTCAGATATATTCGGTGTAAGCACTATAGAGCCATAGTGAGTATAGTTTTAAAGATAGAGTTAAATAGAATAAATGCTTTAGAAGGTCACGTAAGGTCGATTGGAAAATTCTTTGTAATTTTTTAAACATCTACTAGGAAAAACTGATGTGAAAAAATTTTCCACTGGCATGGAGCAATTCAGTTCACCTAGTAGAACCCAGCAGATCCCAGCCTGTGTGTGGATTATCAGGTAGAATGTAGGCTGCTTTTTGATTTGGCTCACTCTTGATTGCACTGGGCTGGTCTGGATCATTGGATTCTGAAGTTCTCGTGGATGGAAGCAGTGAAGATGTCCTAATAAATGAAGAAAAGCATACGCCTATCAGTTAATAAGCTTCTTTCTTCCCAAAGTGAAACAGTATGGCCATATGAATGGGGTTTTATTATTAACCCTTTAATTCGGATTGTATACTTTTTGCCAGTTTATACATTTTTACTTTTGCTTTTTGTGATTTAGTGATAAAGGAATGATTGCTATAAAGGCCTAATTATCTCCTTACGCTGAAACTTGTTAAGATCAAAATAAAAAGGTAACATGGAAATGATGGATGGTTCCATTTTTTTCACCCTGTCAACCAACATTGGCTAAATGCTGGCTGTGTGTAAGGTATTATAAGGCAGGGGTCCCCAAACCCCAGGCTGTGGCCTATTAGGAACCAGGCGGCTCAGCAGGAGGTGTGCTGTGGGCAAGCGAGCATTGCTGCCTGAGCTTCACCTCCTGTCAGACAGGCAGCGGCATTAGATTCTCATAGGAGTGCGAACCCTGTTGTGAGCCATGCATACCAGGGATCTAGGTTGCACACTGCTTATGAGAATCTCATGCTGCTGATGAGCTGAGGTGGAAGTTTCATCCTGAAACCACCCCCTACCCTGCTGTCCATGGAAAAATGGTCCTCCATGAAACTGGTCCCTGGTGCCAGAAAGGCTGGGGACCACTGCTGTAAGGGACAGGAAGATGACAGATGAGCTTCCTGGCCTCAGGGGCATTATAGTCTAGCACTGTGCTAACTTAAACACAGTCTGTGCACTGGCATCACTTGGGCGCTTCTAGGAGTTCAGAATTTCAGTCCCTTCCCCAGACCTGAATCACACTCTGCATTTCAATAAGATCTCCTATGATTTTAAGTGCTTAATACAATTTACAAAAAAAAAGAAAAACTGGTTGAGTAGATTAAAAAAATAATAACCACAGTGATCACTGGAGAGGCTATAGGAAAGGTATCAAGAACAAAAGAAGTCATGATTTTTAAAAAAGTTATTTATTTGGAATTTTATTTTGATCTCAGAATAAGTTTGCCCTTGGTCTTCTTATATTAGAAGAATCTCAAAGTTGATGCTGTTTTAGGGTTTCTTGTAATCTGAACTCCTTAGGTTGGGGACATTTTCTTGGTGAAAGTTGGTACAGATGTTGCATTCTTGGTTATGTACTGCTTACCAAGCCTCTGACGTCCATGTTCTCTGTCAGTGGCGGCTTCTTTACCAACGACATCCTTTGTCCCCTTGCACCTTAGGGGACTGAGAACAATAATCTGCCATATTGCTTCTGTATCAAGTGATCCCACGGGGACAGTGCAGCTAAGGCTTAGGATGTCAGATCTGTTCGCCCTTTTCAGGCATGAAGACTTTGAAAGGTGGGAGTTGGGCTGGTGGTGATACATATGCATAAATGTTTGTGTTGAGTCTTTCCCTTTGAGGGGAACAACACTATTAATTCCATTGAAGGCACTGTGGCTTTTAAAGCCAGGGTTTAATGAGAAGTCAGTGCTTTTCCTTCTTTTAAGTTTTAAAGCAGTGGTAGTTGAGGGCAACCTGAAAACGGGGCCGGCGCTGATTAGGTAATTAGCTGTGTTTTGCCTTCCATGACTTCTTTCTAGAGTACAATCACTTGTTTCATTCCTTGGTGGATGGAAAGGTGGATAAAGGAAGAAGGATTTAATGTACTATGGGGAATGTGTTTGCTGTGGTCCTGGGGGTAATACGGTTTGGTTGTTTTGTTTTTTTAATTATAAATATCTGGCTCAAAGTATTTACTTTTGATATTGAGATAAGCTTTCATTATTCGTGTGTACAAATTACCTCATAGAAAGATTTCCATTTAAGTGTACTCTTAAATTATTCACAGGAGATGACAGTTGGAAAACCTACTGTACTCTGTCCTAAGCTAAAGGTCCCTGTGGGTTGTCTGGGTGATTCATGTGGTAATCTGATGAGAGGCACACTTCACTGCTCCCAGCCCAGGCAGGGCCACTTCAGAACGTGACACCATTGAGAGTAGTCCTCTTCTCTGCTCTATGTGGTTCTCTTTGCACCTTTGTCTCTTTTCACATGCCTTCTGTTTATGCACCTTACTCCCAGCCAAACCAGCCAACCCCAGTGGCGCTTGCAATCCAGCCGTGTTTTCCCATTGATTTCTAACTTCAGGGTGCTGCCTCTCTTGTTCTCTTTGCTAGGTTTGACAGGGCAGGCAAGCTACACATGGAAATGAAAAGTCACAGTGCTCATTTGTGGCCTGTGAGGCCAAAAAACTGATGGCACTTGAAATTAGTTCCTATTTTTGGCTGGCATTTTACACAGATGGCGAGTAGAGCAATTACATGCCTGGTTGCGTTGAAAGGTTTGTCTAATCCTATATCCTGTCCTCTTTAACACTTTTTATTAAGTCTCCAACTTTCATTTATGATAAACTCCTTTTTCAGGATGCCAGTATATGTTGAAACATAAAATATTGTGTCTTATGGCAAGAACCTTCCAAACATATTGAGTCTATTCCTTTGACTCTTGGTAAAAGCATAGATAAATCTTTCCAAATTCATGGGCATTTGACTTAGGAATTCCCAAAGGAGATGATTCTAGAACTTCCTCTAGTAATTTATTCTGGTGCCTCCAGTTTTTATAGTTAAATTTTCCTTAATGTATTACGTAAATCATTTCTGAAATATATAGAGTAATATAGAGTAATTTCGTGTCCCTTTGTCAGCAGTGATGGGTAAGTGACCCTCAAGTGTGGAGAACTAAGTATAAAAGATGCAATTGATCATAAACATGGTGTAAAGATCCACCTGGGGGTCATTATGCAGGGTCTGCTCCTCCAGCCATTTCAACCCTGGGGCTTCCGTCCCGCTGGTGAAAGAGGGGGGTGCTGGCCAAAGGCAGCTGCGACAAAGCCCTTCCACAGAGGCTCTGCCTTTTATTCCGTGAGCCCTCATTAACTCCCACTAAACGTAATTTAAACAAGCCTGTTTATGTGATTCCTAAGGCCTGAAGCTCAGCAGTGGCAAAGTGGTAGGAAGGGAGCAGTTATTGGCACATGTGATGACAGCAGAAGTTCGAATTTGACAGCCTGACAGTGAGAGGGGAGGGGGCAGCCCAGCACGGTAAGGAAGGCAGATAAAATCTGTTCAGCACGTCTGTCTCACATGGGGACAAGGCAGTCTAATGTAGGTTTTCTTGGAGAAAAATAGCTACATTAAGATGTTTTCATTACTTTGAAGATTATAGCTGAAGTTATTTTTTAAAAAAACCAATTACTGTAAAAGTAGGATTTGCAGGCGGGGAGCGGTGGGTCATGCCTGTAATCCCAGCACTTTGGGAGGCTGAGGCAGGCAGATCACCTGACATCAGGAGTTTGAGATCAGAATGGCCAACATGGCAAAACCCTGTCTCTGCTAAAAATACAAAAATTAGCCAGGCGTGGAGATGCGCGCCTGTAGTTCCAGCTACTTGGGAGGCTGAGGAAAGAGAATCGCTTAAACCCGGGAGGCGAAGGTTGCAATGAGACAAGATTGCGCCACTGCACTCCGGCCTGAGTGACAGAGTGAGACTCTGCCTCAACATAAATAAATAAATAAATAAATAAATGTAGGGATTTTTCCATGGCAGGGTTATTGTGAAGGTTAGCAATAATATACAGGAAGCTTTTGGCACAAAGTAGCCTTGGCCCTGCTGCCGGGAGGGGCTGATTTGTATGGCTCTTGGGTTGATAATCCACATAACTAAAATGTGGGGTTCGTCGTGGTTGCTAAACAAATATAGCTTGAGTGAATATAGTAGCTTCTTAAGAAGCCCACTTAGGATGTTCTAAGCTAATTAGAGTATATATCTAATATGCATAGTTAAGATCTAATTATTACCTACAAAGCTGATTTAAACCATTATATTCTCTTGATCAACAGGAACTCTAATCCAGTTGTAAAAGTAGTTAATTTATTTGACTTTCTTAGATAAATGAAGATTTAATAATCAAGGCCCAATATAACAGAAATATGGACTAGCCAGTAGACAGAGAATTGGTTATTATACAAACGTATCCCTAGGTCTTATGATTTGTGGGTGCACGGTTTCTGGAAATCTGGCAGACGTGGGCACTTACTTTGAGGGATAGTCATGAGTCTAGTCCCTGAATGGACTAGTTATCATTTTGGCTGCTTGGCAGGAAGTGTTCCTTTAGCTTCTCCTGTTAACCCTTTCCTTGAAGTGTACAGGGATGGGGGCCCTGGAGGAAAACACGCCAGTTACTAATGATACCAATTCACCTTTGCTGCTGTGTGTATGCACATTCCATGGAGGGGGAGTTGAGGAAAGCGCTTAACAGCACTTCTGGTAAATAAAAAATAGCACTTGGGCCGGGCACGGTGGCTCATGTCTGTAATCCCAGCACTTTGGGAGGCCGAGGCAGGCAGATCATCTGAGGTTGGGAGTTCGAGACCAGCCTGACCAACATGGAGAAACCCTATCTCTACTAAAAATACAAAATTAGCTGGGCGTGGTGGCATATGCCTGTAATCCCAGCTACTCGGGAGGCTGAGGGAGGAGAATCACTTGAACCCGAGAGGCAGAGGTTGCGATGAGCTGAGATTGCGCCATTGCACTCCAGCCTGGGCAACAAGAGGGAAACTCCGTCTCCAAAAAAAGAAGAACACACAAGGTTTAAGCATATATATAATTTTTTTATTTTTATTTATTTATTTTGAGACAGGGTCTCACTCTATTGCCCAGGCTGGAGTGCAGTGGTGCAACCACAGCTCACTGAAGCCTCGATTTCCTGGGCTCAAGCGATCCTCCCACCTCAGCCTCCTGAGTAGCTGGGACCAAAGGAAAGTACCACCATGCCTGACTTAACTTTTTTTTCTTTTTTTTTTTGGCATTATTTGTAGACACAGAGTTTTGCCATGTTTCCCAGGCCGGGCTTGAACTCCTAAGCTCAAACGATTCATCTACCTTGGCCTCCCAAAGTGCTGGGATTACAGACGTAAGCCACCGTGCCCAGCCAGATATTTTTAAATTAAAAATGCAGCTGCAGGATGTAGAGAGTAGGGAGAAGAGAATTGTGTTCATTGTTTGGGTTCCATGGCTCCTTTGAGTGCGCACAGATGTGTGGCAGGGGGTCTCGTGAACCAGTGAAATGGTAAACAGCATTTGGGGCATTAATGGATTTCTCTGGTGAGATGGTCTTTTTTTACTTTTCCTTTTATATTTTGAGACTCTCAAAAAGTGTTTTCTACTCAGAAAGAAGAGAGTGGATGTTTGATGTTAGCCACTGGTGTTATGCACAACTATTTTACCTTTGCCTTTATAATGGTAGTCATCCGGGTGCGGTGGCTCACACCTGTAATCCCAGCACCTTGGGAGGCCGAGGCAGGCGGATCACAAAGTCAGGGGATTGAGACCATCCTGGCTAACGCGGTGAAACCCTGTCTCTACTAAAAATACAAAAACAAAATTAGACAGGCGTGGTGGCGGGCGCCTGTGGTCCCAGCTACTCGGGAGTCTGAGTCAGGAGAATGGTGTGAACCCGGGAGGCAGAGCTTGCATCATGCCGCTGCACTCCAGCCTGGGCGACAGAGTGAGACTCTGTCTCAAAAAAAGAAAAAAAAATAATGGTAGTCAAGGTGGAGATATTATTGCAATTAATAACTGAAACAGGCCCAGAGCACTTGGTGATGTAGCAAGCATCCCTGGTAAGTGTGTGAATCTCTGATCCAGGTGGTGTCGGATGCAGCCTGGTCCTCATTACTGACTTCTCTGTGTGACGTTGGGTATGAACATACTTTCTCTGGGCCTGAGTTTTCCTATCTGAAAATCAAGGAGTTTAAACTACGTGATCTCAAGGACTCTTTTAGCTTTTAAACTGAGGCTGCTTTGTAGCTTCTCCCTTAGTAGTACCTGTTCTCTGTCATTATTTACATGGTGTAATATGAACTGCCTATCTTAGTAACACTTTGTAGAACTTCTGACTATCTTCTACAAGTGTTCCTGTCCCAGTAAGCTTGTAGAGCCTTCTTCCTAAAATCTCAGTGAATTGGAGTAGATGTATGATGCAAAATTCTGGTTTTAAAATTTTTAATCAGTTTATTTTCTGTTGCAGTTTGTTAATTTTAATGTATTTGATCAATGCTGAGTAAAGCAAAGTGCTACAGACCTAGTTCTCTACTCGTTGCTTATTTGCCTTACCCCAAATAACGCTTGGGAGAAGGAGATGCCGACCCAAGTCTCTGTGATGGAAAGTTGCAGGGACTTTTAACACCCCTAGGACCGTGGAATTGCAGTAAGTTAGCCTTGGGTGAAATGCTACACCCAAATGCATTGCAAGTTGTGGCTCTAGATAGTTTGCAGAGGAGGCTCAGGGCTAGAGCCTGCAGCTAAGTGCCACTAGCGTAGCTCTCTGATGACTCTTTGTGATAGGATGATCATTCAAGGTTGGAGAGGAATAACCCCCAGGGGCTCCCAGTGATACGGCAGAGGAGGATCCAGCCCCACACTCTGGCTGCTGGTGACAGGCAGGAGTGACAGTAACAGGTACAATGATGGCTGCGTTTCACCTTTGCTGGAAGCTGGGAGTGAATAGCCGGGTCCGTTATGTTCTCTTTGGAAATATACTTCCTTAAATGATGGACATTCCTAAATCCATCTAGGAATGTTGGATGTATCTATCTATCTATCTATCTATCTATCTATCTATCTATCTATCTATCTATCTACTGTATTAAGCCCCTTCTCAAAATTGTAGTTTCAGAAGTATAGTTTGATAATTCATAATCAAGTTCTTATTCTTTATGCCCAGAAGTCTGTATTCTGCACAGACTTGCATACCCCTAGCTGCGCTAAAGTTCAGAAGTTTGAGCTGCCACTGAAGTATTGACTGTGGAGAGGCGGGGTTTTCTGTCTCCAATGAGGTGCCTTTGGTGTCGGGAAAGCCTATCGTCTTTCGCAGGAGTGCTTGCTCTGTAATCCAGGCAATAGCCACGCAGCCGGTTTTATTGTTTGCGGAGTCCTGCGGCTCTGAACGAGCGCTTCACAGACGGGAAGGAGAGCAAGTGGGCGGTTTATGATTCTGCCCTGTGCTGGGGCGAGTGAGCTGAGCTCTTTGATTTCTCCCAAGTAACTGTGTGGGTGAACTGTAAACTGGGTGCCTGGCTTGACCCTGACTCTTTTTCTCTAGGGTGAGGAGTTACTTCACCAGGGCAGCTGGCTTTCTGCCCTGGTGGGGAAAGATGCCCAGGAGAGGAGTAGGATTACAATTTGGGATGCTAGGGACACGCCAAAGAGTCGGGGTGCCTTGGCTTTGTGTTTTGCAAAGTCCTGACAAGTGCTCCTGAAATGAACACGCTGCTTCATTTTTTAAATTATACTTTTATTTGTTTATTATTTTTTGGCCGTGGATATCGCGGATCTAGAAACGGAGTCCACAATGTGGCTAGGGTAAAACATTTTTCTTTTCTTTCTTAACCCCTTCTTTTCCCTTTCTTTTTAATTGGGTGACACAGAAGCCGTCTTTTTGGATAATGCGGTGCCTGACTGTCAGCGTTGTCTAAGAGGGAAACAGCAGGCTCGTGGAGAGGACCTGGGCCAATGCAAAAAACCCAGCGTTTTGTTTGCTGGGCTGTTCTTTGTCTCTAGTTGATTTTGAAAAGAAGATGAAAAAGGAAGGCTCTTCAGGTTCCTTCAGACTCCAGCCGAATACAGGTTCTCTCTCACGTGCTGTGAGTTGGATAAATTTCTCCTCCTTGTCCAGGCAGACAAAGAGGCTGTTTCGCAGTGATGGAGAGCTCTCGGTTTGTGGGCAGCAGGTGGAAGTGGATGACGAAAACTGGATATACAGAGCCCAGCCCAGAAAAGGTGACTCGATTTTTAAAAAATTTAAACATTTGAAAAAGTTTGTTATGTAGAATTCTTTGTTTCTATCACTCCCCCTTCATGATTTTTGCCCCCATTAGGAGTTTCTTTTGAAATGTTTGTTTTTGTATTGGAATTCGGCGTCATTTGTTTACATGTCTAAAATAAAAATGCTCTTCCTCAGCTTGAGCTTGTATCTTGTATCATTCAAAGAAAGATAAAGTAGATGTTATTTGTTCTTGGCAGGCTCCCTCCCTCCATCAGAGCCACATGCTCATGTGACTTGTGAAAAGTTCAATGATAAACCACCCACCACCCTAGCTAGAGAGAATCTTCTGCCCTTATAGCAATCTGAGGCTAGAACGTGGAACTCTTGTGAAAGTGCACTGAGAAAACTTCGGGAATCGTACATAGTCTTCTTGCATCCTTCTTCTAAGATTGAGGAATTACATGAATGCTTGAATTAAACCAGTGTTGGGCTGTGACATCAAGGAAAATGAACACACAAGGGGCTTAACACTGATATGTTGGTCCCAAGGAGTTTCTGGATTTTTTTTTTCTTTCTCCTTTCCTTCTTTTAACCAGAGTTTTTAGATTTCTATCAAGTTTCTTTTCAGACTGACATTGGCTCTTCTCAGGATTAACATGTTTTGCCTCCAAGATGAAAAAAAAATACCAGTCCTGCTGGGAGAGAGGGAAACAGTTCAATATTTCTTAACACACCCCTATTTTATATTTAGATTTTCTGAATTCTTCCTCTTATTGTGTGTAGGGACTGAATTGTTAAGCTCTAAAATGGTTTCTCCATTCGGTGCAGTGGGCAAAGCCCAGTAGGGGAGTGCTATTTAAGTATCACAAAGGAATCAAGTCCAGACATTCCGCGTGATTGTGTTTTCCCTGTTTGTCACATTCTTCCCCATGCCAAGAGAAACCTTGCTGGAGTCTTTCAGGGACCTGTGCTTCCCCCTGCTTTGGAAAGCAAAACTACTGAAACGTGAGAGAATCAACTAAGTTAAATATGTGCTTATGAGTATAGTAATTATGTCGCACAGGCTGAGCATTAATGCAGCCCTTCTTCAGGGTGAATGTGTGTGTAAACTATTTGTTCTTGTCTGTTAAACTATGGCACAAGAGGGACTAGCTAATAATCTTTGAAGATACCAGTTGTTTATTGTATCAACAAGGTGATCAACAATGAGCCACTGATTCTGAGCTTAAAAATGTGGGTTTTCAGTTCAAATGCTGTGTGATTGCCAGGCTTAGAAAAGGCATTTGTGCTTTCTGGCTGGAGTTGTATAGTTTAGTAAGTCCGTGAACTTTACTTTTCTAAATCAGGAATAAGCTGTGGTTTTGGTAAATGATTGGGTTGTAATGTTTGAAACAAAAATGTTTGGAGGGTGGATTCAGTAGTGCTGTGGTCGCAAGAGGGTATAGTTTTGATTCCTTTGGGCTTTGCCAAAGGTTGCTTTTTAGGACTTGTTTGACTTTAAGTCAACCACTGTCAAGTCTCTGTTAACGACTGTATACATGTGAGCATGAGGCTGTAGGATTTCTACTGTAGATGCTTCATCTGAATTAGCATTAAAGGAACAGAGACTGAATTTGTGTGTATTAGTTTTAGTTGGGAAATAAAGCAAATACTGTACATGTGACTTGTGGAAAATAAAGAAGTCATTGTAAAGGACAGGGGCAACTTGTGAAGGGAGGACTTGCTTACGTAGCGATACAAAAGATTGTGCCCTTTATCCCTTAATGGAATAGGGGATACAGTAGCTTCATGAAGATAAATGGAAGCATAATACAGGGTGTAAGTTTATGTGTTTTTTTTTTAAATAATTGGGCATGAATAATATGATTTTTGACATACGGTGTCAGAAAGAATCCTTAAAAAGCTGCTTATACATCAAAATTCATGGCATTATATTCTGTTTTCGCATTTGACTTACAAAAGAAAATTGGCTTCCAACTTTGACATCTTGTCTCAGGGGGATGTTATAACAGTTGATCTTTATTCCACACAGTTCCTTCCTTTGGAGAAATACAGAAGTGACATTTGTTTATGTGAGCAGATCAAAAGGGAAAAGTCTTCAAGAAAAATTATGCAGAAATGAAGTTTTTTCTTAGAAGCATCAAATAGGCTGAAACTCTAGCAAGGATTATCAGTCAATACTAAGAATGCCCAATGGCCACGTTAGGATTTGGTTGCAAATAAATATGCACTGGGAGACACATTGGTCTGATGGGAATGTGTAGCATCTTTTATATCTCTCTGCCCAAATCACACACAGCCTAATCCACCTTTCTTTCAGTTTATTCCGCAACCCCCCCAACTTACATTAACATTTTTTGATTTACACAGATTGCCAAAAACTCTTCCTCCTCCCCACTGTCTCGCTCTCTCTTTTTCTCTCTCGCTCTCTCTCTTTTTCTCTCTTGCTCTCTTTCTCTCTCTCTCTCTCTCACACACACACACACGTACACACACAACCATCATGCAGTGACAGCTAGACGTAGGGCAACTGTAGCTTAACAAGCCAGCCTCGCATCAGTTGTCCCCCTGTGGGATCTCTGGTTGGCGGGGGTCCGGTTCTGCAGCTCCTGGTGTTCTTCCTCCCCTCCGGCAGCTGCTGCCAGGCCACACTGCTTGCCTGTTCCCTGCCCGCTGTCTCCAGGTATGCTTTGCACCATTAGCCTGCTGAGCTCCTACCATCAGTGTGGATAGTGTGTTGTATGACACACATTCAATTTCTGAAACAGAAGCTCTTTTAATAGGGAATTTCTATGCTGGATTGTTATCAGGAACATCAAAATAAAGTTTTTAAGTGGTTACCCTTATGGGTATCTTTCAGTACAACAAACCCATAGCTTTATGATTTAATGTCAAGAAACTAGGGATAAAATTATAGCGCTTGATATTCTTTTTCTTTTGAGAATCTTTTTATACGATTAGAAGCTACTAGTATGCATTTTCTGATTAGACTACTGTTCCTCAGCTTAAAAAGTAATTACAAGGTACATATTGATAGGTCCAAAGCAGCCACCAGTAAGCATCTGTATGTTTTCTTTTGTATGTGTGTTTGACAGCACACTACAAGTTTCAAAATTCTCTTGAATCCCATCCCCGTTTATACTCAGAGAGGTAAGAATGAATTGGGTAACAGCAATGATCAATTCTTATATTCTTAGTATGATATGACCCACTACAGTAGTAGATGATGTTTTGACTTAATTAGCCATACAAATCAAGGGTGTGAATCAGTATCTTCTTTATAGTAAAAAAGTGGAATGCAGTGGTAGATAAGACAGTATGTAACTTTTCATGTGAAGTTGTGAGAGCATTTATTGGTGGAATCATTACTGAATACTATGTGCAGCATACAAAGAAAGATAGCACTCCGGCCCTGAAGTCATGGAGTTCATGCTTAAATGGAGAAGCAGATAAGACATCTAAAGCAGGGGGGGTTAAAGAGAAAATGTAGGATAATTGTGAAAAAGTGCAACACGATGACCTAGATGAGAAGGTCCACATAAAGGAACTTTATCTGGAACATTTTCATGTTTTGCATGGTCTTCTAACTGTTAGCATTTAACTGAACAAGATTTAATGAGTACCTGCTGCTTTTCCAGCACTGTGGAAGGTGCTTGAGGAAAACTAATGACTAGTAGTATTTTTTCTGTGCTTTCCCTTTCTTGCTCACTCAAATAAAACTAAAAGAGGTGGAATCATAATGGGGTGTCCGTCCTCTCATTGAGCAGAGCTTGTTTTGTTGTATCCCCAGCTCTCCATTTAGCTGGGCAGAAGCGTGATTGATGATCCTGGTATTGGCAGGTCAGCAGATAGAGAGGGTAATTGACATGCAAAGCCTTGCTTTAAACAATGTTTCATCCTTTCCTTCTGGACTTTATCGTACAGACTAGTAATGTTACCAGCTTTGAATCATTTGAATGTCAGTGTCCTCCCTTCTCAGCCACTACAAAAATGGCCGGAGAATGACCATACTAGGTATCAAGGGTAATGAATAATCCATATACTAGATAATCAATTTTTGAGTGTGGGAGTTGGATCTATTTAAAGTAATTTCATCCCAGTTTTTCTCCTAATAAAATAGTTGCAGAAAGCAGGATCCTTGCACATAATTAGATTACTAATGACCAGATATTACAGTGGAGAAAAATGACATGAAAAACCAAAAGCAGCTAGGTCTAAAGTCAAGATCCTGTTTCCATGTAAATAGCTGTGATTTATTTCTGATAATAAAATCCTTAAATTGGTGGGACTTAGGAATAGCTTCTTGGGCCAGGCGTGGTGGCTCATGCCTGTTATCCCAACACTTTCGGAGGCCGAAGTGGGTATAACACTTGAGCCCAGGAGTTCAAGACCAGCCTGGGGAACATGACGAAACCTTGTCTCTACAAAAAAATAGAAAAAGTAGTCAAGTGTGGTGGTGTGTGCCTATAGTTCCAGCTACTCAGGAGGCTGAGGTGGGAGGATCGCTTGAGCCTGGGAGGTCGAGTCTGCAGTGAGCCGAGATCACACCACTGCATTCCAGCCTGGGTAACACAGCGAGACTAGGTCTCAAAACCAAACAAACATAAAGACTAGGTCTCAAACCAAACAAAAATCCTCCAAAAAAAAAATAGCTTCTTTCTGGCATTAAGAAAACCTAAGAAATATTGACAAATATTGTCAAGTAGCATCACAAATTTAAGAGTGAAACAAGATCAGTAAGTTTTATTTATTCCGATGGTTACTACATATATCGGAAAAATAGCCAAAGGAAGTTTACCTTTGTGTCTTAACAAAAGAGATCAGTGAATGTCATGGTTTTCCTCTTACTTCCTACTGAAGTTGACATTCTGTGAAAGAGACACACAGTGAGTGCCACTTAATGTTTTCTCTGGTCCATTGAGACTGCCCTTTATTGACCTTTGATTATTATTATTTTTTCTTCTGAAGTTGGGACTCTGTTGTCTCACTGCCTTGTTTCATTGTAATATGTCTTTATTTGCAAATTAAATTGTTGAAGTTCGATTTAAATGATATTTTATCTAGTATCCTTCCTTTTTTAGTTTAAAAACTTTGTGCATTTGTTTTGAGAAGAGGCATTTAAATTATGAAAAATATGGTTTTTTTTAAATTATGAAAAGTATCTTAAGAGTGATAAAAAGAAGGAACTTATTGTCAGGGCTTGAGTTTGGAAGTGAGTAACCTATGTTCTTTTCCATTAAAATGTCTTTGCTAAGTTACGGAAACCTTCTTTGAAACTGATCTTTATGAACAGTTTACTTCTATTTATTTATTTATTTATTTATTTATTTATTTATTTATTTATTTTGAGACAGAGTCTTGCTCTGTCACCCAGGCTGGAGTGCAGTGGCACAATCTCGGCTCACTGCAGCCTCTGCCTCCCGGGTTCTAGTTATTCTCCTGCCTCAGCCTCCTGGGTAGCTGGGATTACAGGCACCCGCCACCACGCCCGGCTAATTTTTGTATTTTTAGTAGAGACGGGGTTTCACCATGTTGGCCAGGCTGGTCTTGAACTCCTGACCTCAGGTGATCCGCCCGCCTCAGCCTCCCAAAGTGTTGGGATTACAGGCGTGAGCCACCACGCCTGGCCAACAGTTTGTTTTTAATAATTTTAAAAGATCCTGCATGTTATCTAGGGTTAATTTTTATGTCTCATGCAATTATTATAAAATATATTTCCATGTAATTTCAGGGTGTTTTGGTTTAACTATAACATGTTCTGTCAAATTAGACGGGTTTGTTTGCTTTTTTTTTTTTTTTAGAAACAGGGTCTTGCTTTGTTGCCCAGGCTGGAGTGCAGTGGCACAATCATAGCTCCCTGTAACCTTGAACTCCCAGGCTCAAGGGATCCTCCCCGCTCAGCCTCCTGAGTAGCTAGGACTACAGGCACAGGGTACCATGCCTTTCTAATTTTTTATTTTATTTTTGTAGAGATGGGGTCTCTCTCTTTTGCTCATGCTGATCTTGAACATCTGGCCTCAAGTGATCCTCCTGCCTTGGCCTCCCAAAATGCTGAGATTATAAGCCTGAGCCACCACGCCCAGCCTAGAGTTTTTTTTGAAAACTACAGTATTTTCTATCAAATACTTCAGTTTAATCTCCTAAAGGTCTGCTGTGTTTGCACCTAGATGTCCGTCCTCATAGAGCGTAGGCCCTCATCAGCTCTTACTTGGACTTCTAAATGATCTTCTGTCCTCTCTTGCTTTCTCCACTCTTGTTCCCCTTTGATCCATCCATGAGTCTACACTGTCTCCAGAGTGATCTTCCTAAAATACAAAAACCAGCTGGGACCAGTGGCTCAAGCCTATAATCCCAGCACTCGGGGAGGCCGAGGTGGGAGGAACATTTGAACTCAGGGGTTCATGACCAGCCTGGCCAACATGGTGAAACCCCGTCTCTACTAAAAATACAAAAATTACTCGGGTTTAGTGATGCATACCTGTAATCCCAGGTACTTGGGAGGCTGAGGCAGGAGAATCGCTTGAACCCAGGAGGCGGAGGTTGCAGTGAGCCGAGATCTCACCATTTCACTCCAGCCTGGGTGACAGAGCAAGACTCTGTCTCAGAAAAACAAAAAACAGAAAAACCCACAAAAACAACTGGATCACCTTTCTGTAGCTCCCCATTGCCTACAGAATGAAGCCTACATCACTTTACATGGCGTGAAACCTTACGAGATCTGCCTCCGTCCTCTCCCCTGCAGAACTAGCATACAGACTCATTGCTTTTTCACAACTCCAGAAACTGGCACCTCCCGTTCCCTCTTATTCCCTGTGCCAGGGTGCTCCAGTCACCTCCTCTGCCTGTTGACCTCCTACTTATCCTTCTAGACTCGCTTTGAAACTCTGTGAAGTCTTATCTAACATCCTCAGGCAGAGCTGATGGCTCTTGTCTCTATGTTATTTCTCTGCCTTCTTCATTCCTCTCTAATCGTGTTTATCATACACTGGCTTATGCTTACTTGTTTACTTGTCTGTGTCTTGAACTAGCCGTGACCTGTTTTAGGATGGAGACTCAATCTTTTTTTTTATCCCCAAGGCTAAGTGCTCAATAAATGGTTGCTGAATGGGTAAACTTAACACATCTGGGACTCGGTTAAATGGTGCTTTGTGCACAGGCTAATGTGCTAAGCAAATACTTTCTGAATTTGGCTTAGTCCGGCCAGTTTTTGTATTTTTAGTAGAGACGGTTTTCACCATGTTGGCCAGGTTGGTCTTGAACTCCTGGCCTCAAGTGATCCATCTGCCTCGGCTTCCCAAAGTGCTCGGATTACAGGCTTGGCTTGAGCCACTGCCTGTAATCCCTGTTTTGGGAAGATCACTCTAGAAACAGTGATGGATCAAAGGGGAACAAGGATGGATCAAAGGGGAACAAGAGTGGAGACAGCAAGAGAGGACAGAAGACCATTCAGAAGTCCAAGTTATAGGTAGCACTGTATGCTTATTACCAGTGCTCTCAACTCTGGACTTTTTTGAGTGTAATAAAAGAGAGGGTTCTGTTTGTGGGAACATAATGTCGATGGCATACTTTTGGTGTTTTCTGTTGCTTCACTCAAACTATGCATGTATCAAGCTCTTTGGATAAAAAAAAATTTGATCAGGGCTGTTTTGACCAATTAGTAAAGTTGGCTTTAGTGAACAGAGATATGGAATTAACGATGCCAAGCCTGATAAGGAGAAGTTCCATGGTGCTAATGCAATCTTTTCTTAACTGGTTTCCCTGCTTTCACCTTTGTACACACCGCTTCCCTCCCCACCAATTGGTCTGATCTTAACCTAGTAGCCTCAGTGATCCTGTTAAACCTCAAACATGAGTCATGTGTAACTTCACTGCTTGAAACCCCTCAGGTGCTTTCCTTCTCCAGGGAGTTGAATAGCTAAGCCTTGACAATGCTCTCTTAAGCCCTATACATTCTGCTTCCCTTACCCCATTGCCTCCTTGTGCTTCCTCCTCACTCTCTCCTCCACACTGTAAAATGGGATAATACCTATTCATCATACATGCATACCAGTAGCAGGTACAATTTATTTATTGAATAAATGAATGTTTGTTTTATAGATATGCTGTAAGCCTACAAATTCGATCTATTGTATTTAATGATACTGGCCATTGGATTGATAATCTCTTCACTATCAATAGTCAGTTGAGTCAAAAAATGTCTTTATCCTAGTGTAGACTATGCTATTATCTAGAATTTCCAGTTGTGGAAGTGTCTCTGGAGTGCTTGTATAACCTAGGCAACTCAAGTGGAACCTATCACTTTCTTTACGTAATCCTTCAAGGAATTGGATCTCAGTGTTGACGTCAAATCCTGAAATGATTAAAATACTAAATTGAAAGTCATGTCTGAATCAGTCGACCTACCCATAAGCTTAACAATAGCTAATATTTAGTGAATGTTTACCGTGGCGAGACACTATTATTAAAACTTTACATGAGTTCATTCATTTAATAAACATAGTCTGGATATCATAAGTGACCAATAAAAACAATAGTTGGTTTGGTAAGGAAGGGTCAGATCATTAGAGAGAACTGAAAACTGGGCAGAGAAACAGATATGGGGAAGCAGGGAGAAATGACATTGAAAGCACCTAGGGCGTTTTGGCATCAAGGACTTAATAACTTTTGGTTTAAGGGCAAATACTCTGCTTTGAGAATATTTGAGTATGCGCTTAATACTTCTCCTAGACTTGAAGCCCTTTGAAGTCTATCCTGTGTCTTTTTCAAGTGCTTTGCACTTTGCAGATAGTAAGTAAATATCTATTGTGAATACTCGGTCGAGGCTGTATTGGAGGGAACCTGCTCTGGTTATGGCGTGCAGAAGGGATCGGAGCATTAGGGGTTAGAACCAGGTCATCTAGGGGCTGTCGTAACCGAGAAAAGACAAAGTTCTCGTTGAAGGGATTATATAGGCACATGAGGAAAAGTAGTAATGAAACCACAGATTTTCATGTTAGGCTATCTTTTTTTGTGTGTGTGAGACAGAGTCTTACTCTGTGCCCCAGACTGGAGTGGACTGGTGCGATCTCGGCTCACTGCAATCTCCACCTCCAGGGTTCAAACGATTCTCGTGCCTCAACCTCCCCAGTAGCTGGGATTACAGGTGTGTGCCACCACGCCTGGCTAGTTTTTGTTGTTGTTGTTGTTGTATTTGTAGTAGAGATGGCGTTTCACCATGTTGGCCAGGCTGGTCTCGAACTCCTGACCTCAGGTGATCCACCCACCTCAGCCTCCCAAAGTGCTGGGATTACAGGCATGAGCGATCACACCTGGCCATGTTAGGGTATCTTTATTAAGAGAAGTCACAGATTTTCATAATTACTTGTTCCCTTAGCAACGGCATCTGTGATTTTTTTCCAATGTATAGTTATACTTTTTCTAGCGTTGTGAACTATGGGTAGTCTTTACCTTATATTTCTAATCTCCCTAATTAAAGATTATATTTATGGCAATCACTGTCTTAATAAATGTGATTGGAAAATTTATGTGTAATCAACATACACACTGTTCATATACACAAATGTGTGTGGTGTGAGGCTGGTTGCAGTGGTCTAGCTGTGGTCTGCCCCTCTTCAGCCTGTACCACACCTCTTCTCTGTTCCGTTGAATTCAGCATCTCTGAGCATTCTCTATCAGTTCATCGCTGACATTTGATGACTGACTAGTAGATATCATAGACATTAAACCAACATTTATTTACTTAGTTTTTGCTAAAATTCGTTACTGTGCTGGCTGCATCTTGCTTTGGATATTTAGGCTGTAAGAGAAATGGTGAATGCTTGCCTAGGCAAGCAGTTGTCTGAGACCATCTTCCCCCAGTGGTTGTAGGGGGAGGATTTGTTGGCCAAGTCTCCCAGCCAGTGCTTCCCCTACCAATACCATCATTTGCTGGGCTAATTTCTAGTGTTTGGGTGCATGCTTGGGCATGCGCCTCATGTGGCGGGCACATCGTGGGTTCTTGTGTTTGGCGAGCCCCTAGTGCTGCATACACTTCATATAAAGCAACCTTCTGAGTAACTCACACTGAGGAGAGACCCTTTCCCAAAGTCAATGTGAAAATGGCTTGAATTGTGAAGTTACTGGGAGCAACCTGGCCTACAAGGCGTTTCCTAGAGTGGGAGCTCATTAGGGTTAGTGGAATGAAGAGGGACTCTACTTTCCCATTTTCATACCCTCTTATTTTTGAAAAAGACTGTATTGGGAATGGTAGTGAATGGAAGAAGGTGGCAGTAACCTGGAGGGAAGAGGAGGGAATAAGCTATAAGGAAAGAAGAGATCATCACTGCCATACTGATCCGGTTCCACGCCCCCCACCTGCCACCGCTTAGCTAAGACTTTTTGGATTCCCATCCCCTAAGTAATTGTGGTTTGTGGGAGCTTGGTCAAATTTCTGAATATGCTGCTTGCATCGCTAATTGTACACTTGTAGTATTGTAGGTTTGTTTTTATGTTTTAAGACATGGCTTAATAAGTTTTTGTGCATTATTGAAAAAGGTATAGAACAAGAATAAAGGCTAATCTATTCACTGGTTAAAATAATTTTAGTGGTACAAGTAAATTGTCAGGCTTGGGCTTAATATATGTTTGGCTTTCTCGAAGGAAAACTCATAAGTGTTAATAAAAGCCACAGGCAGTTGAGATTTCTTTAAACAGTATCACTTGAGTTTTGTCTTTTCCATAAACTTGACTAGAGAACATGAGAATAAGTATATTTTATTGTCGATACAGTTCCCTTGCCTCTATTCCCTAAGCTTCTCTTTAACTTTGTAACTAGAAACGCCTCAGCTAAAGCAGAAACTGGGTATCTGGTGTTTCTGGATTGCCTTCTGAGATAAACCAGCATTCCTTCCTGAATACGGGTGGGTATTGCTTTAGTCTTGATTGGTTGGGGATTCTTTTACAAAGCAGACACAAGGCAATTTGTGAATTTACCTTGTGGGTGGTTGTGGCTGGTGCTTAGTTTGGTTGCTGTGATCATCTTGCCTGGTAGTTATTTATTTACACAAGTTTTTCACCAGTAGAAAGTACATAGAATGCTCTGACTTCCTGGAAAAAGAACTTTGATTTCTACCGTAAAGTCATTTCATTGCTGAGTTCTTCAACACACTCTATTCCCATTATAAAAAGACGTTTTAAATATTTTTTCCTTGCCAGCTTCCCAAGTCCAGCTCTTTGTTCTTACGTGTGCATGCCTGAGTGTTGTTCTGTCATAAGGATCTTAGCTCTGTTCCATTTGCAAGCCACTTTTGAGCCACCGTGTCTCATTTGTGTGCTATTGATGCTTTATGAAGCTGGCGAGGTTGGGGTTTCTGTCTTTCGACATTCCTTTGGATCAGCAGACCTTGGTTACATCGCCACTCTGGAGAATGTGTTGGTTTATTCAGTTGATCTGTGTTCTTATGTCACTGTAACCAGGGGAAGGTTATGCCACTGACTTTAGAAATCTCGAAGGTTATGTTCCAACTCCAACTAATAATAAAGGTTTGAACAAAAATCCAATTAGTAAATTCTTCTCTAGTTTCTGAGAAAGTTGAGCTAGTTTTCTCTAGAATCCATGCTTGTTTCAAATGGGGGAAATAATCTCCTACAGGAACTATGGTGTGAATGTTTTGGGATTTTCAGGGCCTGAAAAGTTTAATTATAGTTTATTTTTTAAGTCAGAGAGTTTAAAAAGTTTTGTTTGTGTCCAAAGTGATAAATACACTTTACATTGGTTCCCATGCCACACATGGCATATATGCATGGCATGCGTACATGGAATAGCTTTGTGGAATGATTTACCTTTACTGCGTGTCTACATATGATACTCTGTTTTCTCTGTTTATTCTATTCTATGTTATCAAACAGAAAATGTCAGTCCTGACTTACTACTTGATTTATGACCCTCAAAAATGGTGCTTTCAGTAGACTTCACTTTTTTCAGTAGGGTGTTATTATGCATGTGTATCACATAGCTTTTTTTTCTCAATATTTAGAAGTTACAAGCTATGATGGAATTTCTGTAGATAGTCCACTGTTGTCTTGGTGTTGGAGAAAGGCCTGGTATACCAGGAGTACTTTGAGAAACAGTGTAGAGTAGTGATGCCTCTCAGAAAACCATCTGGTCCAAAACCCAGCTTGTGACTCTGAGCCACCTACGCATTCATCCACCATAGGAAGTCCTTTTCTGAGTTCCCCGCTGCGCCCCTAGTCCAGGACCCCGTTGGTGTATAAGCCTTGAAAGTTGGCAGCAGGACCGAGTGATTGCCAACGGGAGCCTTGCTGCCTGCTGCAGGGCAGTGTGGAAGAGCCTGCTAATGCACTCAGGCTGATTCCCTGCACCTGCTCACTGGCCCTAGGGAAAGCCCATGAATAGCAATGTCTGGCCAGTTTCTGCCCTGATCCTGTAGATTTCTCTGTCTTTATGCTTACCAGCCTACTGTCCATCCGCCATAGGGGAAAATTAGTTGTGAAGTTTAGTCCAAAACTTTAACTTCCAATTTTTGGATTCTAGCCTGTATGTAGCAGAGATCCTATGTCAGAACTGGAAAACAAAAGCAATGTTTTGGTGGTTTTCTTTTTTTTTCTTTTTAAAGAGATAGAGTCTCCCTCTGTCGTCCAGGCTGGAGTGCAGTGGTGCACTCATAGGTTATTGTAACCTGAACTCTAGGGCTTAAGGAATTCTCCTGCCTCAGCCTCCCAAGTAGCTGGGACTACAGGGGCCTGGCGCTATGCCTGGCTAATTTATTTTATTTTGTTTTTTTGTAGAGAAGGGGTCTTGCTATGTTGCCCAGGCTGGTCTTCACTCTTAGCCTCAAGTGATTTTCCCACTTCAGCCTCCCAAAGTGCTGGGAATATAGGCGTGAGCCACTGCCTGGCTGTAGTGTTTTTTTTGAAACAGTTACTGTAAAAAACTGGTAATTGGGGCCAGGCACTGTAGCTCGTGCCTGTAATCCCAGCACTTTGGGAAGCCGAGGCAGGTGGATCACGAGGTCAGGAGATCAAGACCATCCTGAACATAGTGAAACCCTGTCTCTACTAAACATACAAAAATTAGCTGGGCATGATGGTGCGCTCCTGTAGTCCCAGCTACTCAGGAGGCTGAGGGAGGAGAATTGCTTGAGCCCAGGAGGCGGAGGCTACAGTGAGCTGAGATTGTGCCACTGCACTCCAGCCTGGGCGACAGAGCGAGACTCTGTCTCAGGGGGAAAAAAAAAAAAAAAGGGTGGGCACAGTGGCTTACCCCTGTAATCCCAGCACTTTGGGAGGCTGACGCAGGTGGATCACGAGGTCAGGAGATCGAAACCATCCTGGCTAACACGGTGAAACCGCATCTCTACTAAAAATACAAAAAATTAGCCGGGCATGGTGGTGGGTGCCTGTAGTCCCAGCTACTTGGGAGGCTGAGGCAGGAGAATTGCTTGAATCCAGGAGGCAGAGGTTGCAGTCAGCCGAGACCACACCACTGCACTCCAGCCTGGGCAATAGAACAAGTCTCCATCTCAAAAAAAAAAAGCCCCCCAAAAAACCCTGGTAATTGGTTAGAGATACTTTTCTAAATTGTGATCATATGGACTAGATATTAACTTGTATAAAATACTAGAGAAGTATGCCTTTTACTTATTTGTAGTTCCATATAACAGAAGCTTGCCTCGTTCATCTTTCAGAATTCTAAAACAATTGAAAATATTTTTTAATGAACATCTTTCTAAAGTATAGTCTACACCCAGAGCCTGTTTACAGGTCATGGTTTGTGCAGTAGTCATGCATGGTCTTTTTTCATCATGAGGATAGTTCTGTGGGAGTGGCAGGACAGGTGGCATTGCCCCTTTTTGTTGTGAGCAAGCAGTTCCTGCAATATTAAGACTTGCCTGAAGCCATAGAGATAATTGGTATAGACTGGATTTGAATCCACTTCTCATGACTTAGTCCCACACTCTTCATGACACTTCAACAACTCTGCTCAGTCAAAGAGTACAATTTAACCTCGTTTTAATGCCCTGGTGTCACTGTGACTAGTCATTGGACCTTGTAATAATCTGGTGATGCCCTGGTGGCCGCTGAATATTGTAGAGATCTTTGCTTTGGCATGAAATGGATCTCTGCAGTGTTCTTTAACTTCCAGTGACTGTTTTGTATTTCACTTTTGCTGGAAGCCTTTCTCTTTCGACAGTGTACTTGCACCTGTCTCTGGTAGTCCCCACCACTCTTTGGCTTGGTGTTGCTCATGTGTTACCTTGTGTGGGGGGTCTGGGTAACCCAGTGTATTGCAACAATATTGACTGGAAGATGCATGAGATCCTGAGCCACAATCCTGTGGGCAGTGCTGTCTGGTTGGAGGCCATTTTGATTTCTTCTTTGCCATATTTTGAGTGGTTGAATTTGTCAGAAAAATGATCCGTTGATAAGTGGATGTTACTCTAATATGTAACTGTGTTTTTTACATGTTTATCTTCTGTTGGCTTTTCATTTTGGTACGGTGGAATAAAATACATGTTTGTGTTAACATCATGGACCGGGGACTGTATTTGGCCATCCCAGTGTTTTCTGTAAACATTACATTTTAATCACTCCTGTAAAAATCACTCCGAGTTTTCAAGGAGGATTATCATCTACTGCTTTGTTTCACTTACTAAGCAAGTATGCTTTTAAACCTTGATTTCACCATTAACCACTTTCTCTAATTACTTGTTGATTGTCACTCTCTCTTCTCCATCTGATATTTAGACACCGAGTTTATTTACTCATTTTTCATTTGGTTGAAATTGCATCCCCCAGATTTCTAGTTCATGTTCTTGTTTGTATCCTCTATATTTAAAAAGTCAAGAAATAGTGAAGATAAGACGTATTTCAATTATTTAAAACCACTTCTACTCTACTAAACATTTTTGGCCAAATACTTTAAATGATATTTGAGCCTCATTAATGCGAATGGGAATGATATAAAATGTGGCTGAAAAAGCTGATCTGACCCTCTGGTTTTCCATGAATTTGTTAATGAACCACTAATATCCCAGTGCAGAGAATTCACATGACTTTTTACCAGTTTGTGTTGAAATGCTATAATCCCCATTTTGCATCCTAGATCCACAGTGTTTGCTCAATGAGTATTTTGATTTGCACATAGGAGACCTACAAAAATGTTTAAATGCAACCTGAATTAATTGAAAATAGAGATGACAGAAAATTCTGTGACTCAAGAAACAGGGCTCAGAGAAAAGAAAAATAGTTTCCAAAAGCATTGTTACTCCTTCTGTCATTCTCTAAACATTGAAGAATTGACAGAAGAGTCTCACTCCTGATAGGAAAAGCTTTTGGTACTTTACATAGTTACTCTCTATTTTGGTTGTAAAATATCAGAGATAGTGATAGTTTTAAAGATGTCTTTCTTTTCTAATGAAATGAAAACTCAAAGAATTCTGACTTTTGTGTTTACCTAATGAGAGAAATCAACTTTAGTAATTATTTAGAGAGAGCTCTTATTGAAGCAATGACCACACATTTTCTTCTCTCAGTGCCATTTGAAGCATTTTAGTAGATATATGTACACAGTCTCTAAATTGGACATGTGAAGGGATCCAAGTAGAGTTAGCTTAACAACAAGGCTAACTAACGTGTCAGGGCTGGAAGGAACCTCCGAGATACCCTGTCTGATCCCTTGTTTGGCAGCTAAGAAGGGAGGATGCAGAAAAGTGAGTTAGCTTGCTCAAGGCCTGTACCCAACAGGGCCCAGTGAGGCTATGTCCTTACATTCCTTTGTCCCCTCTTAAGGTATTGAGAGTGTGTTCCTTTCTATTAGTCTCTTTAATTTTGACATTCCTGACTGCCCTGTGAGGGTCAAGTGACAAATTCCTTTTCTGACCTTACAGAGCAGGTTTTGGAAGCGTCTGAGTCACTCTGTATCACACAGAAAGTTTTCTAAGCAGATGTGCAGAAGATAAGCAACTTACCATAGCAAAGACAAAAGAGGAAGAACGCCAGTCCTGAAAACAGGCTTTCTCATGTCACTTTTATTCCACACAAGAACAGAATTCATTCAGTTTTCAAAGAATGAAAGAGGAAAAAGAAAACAAAAACAAAAAACCAACCCAAGGGCACCAGGCTGCAGCCTTTCTTTGTTAGGAACTGAAGTCCCTAGAGACAGTTGAGTAACTTAATAGAGCTGTCAGAAGCACACCTGCCTCGAAAGCAATAGATGTATTTTAAAACTTTAAACTTAGCATTCTATTTTTGACTTGGAACTTTTTCCCTCTTGAGTGGCTGTAGACTTATTATAGTTAATAGCTGAGTTTACAAAGATGCATTAAATAAAAATAGAACACAAAGGAAGTCCCAGCCATTACCATGAACAGAATGGTAAGTTACTTCTACTAGAACTTTACTGACTTTAAGCTAGAGAGAAAGAGAAAGAGAGAGGTAAAACAAAAATCCGAAAGGAAAAGGCTCAGATCATGTACGGCATGATCAAGAGGAGGGTCAGAAGAGCTGTTTTTGTGGGCCGCACCGTGCTCTGTGGATCTTGTAACTCTGTGATTATCATGCACCGTGGCAAGACTCCACCCCTGAAGATGGTCTGCCGATTTGAAGAATCATTTTCTTGCTTATTTTTAAACTCTTAAAGACAGGGAAAAAGACTGAAGGAGCCTAAATGCTGTGGTTTCCTCAAACCATTATTGTTGTAAATCGTATGGGTCCTGAAGTAACTCACTATTCCTGAAGTTTCAAACTGCCTCACGACTCAGAAGCCTTGGCAGTTGAAAGGGAAATTATTAGCTTCTTCCTTGAAACGTTGTCACTAAGGTTAAAGTGGGACAAAAGTTGGTGAATGTGGTGAATTTCAGAAGTAAACTACCTTTTTATAGAAATTCCATAGTTCTTTACAGAGCTTTGAGTTTTTCAAATACTTAGTTGGTTTCAAAACACAATATTTTAAACAAGTAGGCCTTAAAGAAGTTAAATATTAGAATAATGTATTCAATTATCTATGTGGAAGTTACCGGAAGCCTGGACATTTAACTTGGCATACCTTGCTCTTAATATCTTAGTATGTCTTCTGGAATTTTATCTTTTTGTTTGATGATTAAAAGTAATTATAGTCCAGTTACTCTCTCTGGTTATGTTTTATTAACACATATATTGTGGCAGAACTGTGGTCCGCCTGGTTGATTGGTACATGAACTTGAATAATTCTTGATTTTGTGGGTGGAGAAGTTGCACCTGTTTCTGTAGTTGAAGGTTGGTTATGGTTTTTACTTCCTCAGATTACTCAGATGCTTAGGAGAAAATGACACAAATGAGTTTTTTTGGTGGGTGGAGGGTCCCGTTGATCTGTATATGTTGCGAGTCAGTTTATCAGGGAGCACGTTGAAGAAATACACAATGTGAAAGGACCTACTGTTGTATCTTTCCTATGAGGTTATTTTTATGTGCTTTAACCTAAACCCTCTGAAATATAATACACATATGTTAGGCATAGTGGCAATGGCAAAGAGAAAACAATTTAGACTCCAGTGGTTTTGTTTTTCTCTCCTATAATACAGTTCCTTATAAGTTTACTAAGAAAGGGAGTTTGGGGACATTATTATGACATCTTTCGGTATCCTCCCTCCATCTGGACATACTGGTGTTAATTCTTTTGTAAGAGATATTTCCAGAAAATATTTTTCTTCCTTTTTCACTTCCATCATCCTTCAAATATTTAATTCAGGCAGAATGAGATTAGGAAAAACTGCTTTCTGAGTTTGTTGTGGTGAAGTTGCCTGGAGAGAGAATGGTATCTGTGTTTGTGTGTTTGTAAATGAGACTCTTTCAGATTATTAATCCTTTAAGGAAATGATAGTTTATAAAGATTTCACCATAAAGTTTAACTATAAATGATCACTGACTTTTCATTTAATAATGAGTTTTAATACCGTCATGTGTAGGGAAAATACATCTATTTAATTGTAAGGAAGAGATGACTTTTCATAGGAATCTATGCTGGTGGTTATGTGTCTTATCTAGGTTTTATATACTTTCCACTAATGATTTGCTTTTGGATGAAATAGCAAAGTAATAATAATTCTGCTTTACATATCTGTGTAACAAACATGGATCACCTGTCATGTTCCAGCACCCTGAAAAGTACCGGAAGTTAAGCGTGAATGAGCAAGTTGCTGCTTTAAGGAGCACTCACGTTGGGCGGGCAGAATTGTAATACCATGCCAGCCACGTGAATGAAGTGCCATGGGACATGGTGCAAGCTTGAGATTGATCCTGCTAATGGAGAAGAGCATGGTTAGATGAGGCTTTAGAGAAGTAAAAAGCAGAGTATGAGGGTAAGGGCTGCATTCCAGACAAAGGAGGCAATAGCCTGATTCAAGACAATAGAGGTACAAGACCCTATGGAATATGACGCAGAGCTTACCAAGGGGGTCACTTAATGGGATACATCCAGAATAGTTTGGAAAAAAATACTGAGTACAAGTCCAGACAGGCCTTTATTTGCTACATGAGGAGTTTAGGATTTATCCTTATCTTGTGTTTTTTACATAAGTAGAAACATGATTTTTTTTCCTCTGGAGGGAAAGGATGGTGCAATTGGAGTTCTTTTGGGAAGATGTAATAGGTGTGAAGGTGGATTAAAAGGTCAGATTTCGAAAGAAAAAATATCAACTACAAAGGTACCAAGGAGTACTCTGTCTCAAAGAAACATCTCAGCCATAGGCACTATGCTTTGAAGCGACATGAGGGCTGATAAATGGCACAAGGTTCCATAATAAAATCTCCTTTCTGCACTGCTGCTCGTGAGGTGTCACTGTGCTTCTGAGGAAATGAGTGGAGTTACAGACTGGAGCTCAGTGGACAGCAGTGGAAGTCAAGGCAGCTTGCCACAGCTAAGGGCAACCGAAAGAGGCTGGAAGGTTATCTAAGCCAAGAGCCCAGGTCAACTTGGAAACTCATCTTTACCTTCCCTGGGAAGATGAAACCAGAAGGACCTAAAGGTTCTTACAAAAAAAGAGAAAAATCTAACACTTTGAGTGTTAGGAGAGCCAGCTAGGGTGCCATGAGTGAAGACACAAATTTCATGAAAAGGAGCCACATGAGGGCTACTTTCTTGACTGATGTCAAGAGACCTAGGCTTGGCTATGAAGAAAAAAAAAGTTGAAATAACCTCAAGAACTGGCTCAGGAGGGTGTATATAGATATCTATATATCTCCTGGGGGATGGAGCCTCACTTTGTCCCCCAGGCTGGAGTGCAGTGGCATGATCTCAGCTCACTGCAACCTCCGCCTCCCGGGTTCAAGCGATTCCCCTGCCTCAGCCTCTTGAGTAGCTGAGACTTAGAGGCGTGCACCACTATGCCCAGCTAATTTTTGTATTTTCAGTAGAGACGAGGTTTCACCATGTTGGCCAGGATGGTCTTGATCTCCTGACCTCGTGATCCGCCCGCCTCGGCCTCCCAAAGCGCTGGGATTACAGGCATGAGCCACCATGCCTGGCCCCAGGAGGGTATATTTTTAAATGGCGAATTAGAGCAGAGCTCCCATGATTCAGGGAGGAAATACAGTGATGTGAATGTGTCTACCCAAGGCCAGAGGCCATTGAAGAGCCTCCATGAAGCATTTGTGTAGTTGCCTTACTGCTCCATGGTTAGTTTGAGTCCAGCACAAAATACCCCAGGATTCAGCTATTTCCTAAAAGAAAATGCAAAGAGGATGAAGGTTGCCCTTGGGACTCAGTAGGTCAGGCCTGGCTCTGGAGTGGAGAAAACTCAAACAGGATACAGGCTCGGATGATGTTGGTGAGAGGCAGTGTCCAGAGCAAAAACCCGCGTTCCATATTCCCCTGCCTACAGAGCTGGACGGACTGAAGGCACTAAAATGGAGACTGGTTTTAAATCAGTTTCCCTGGTGAGCCAGGGAGACAGTGAAATTAGCCAGTTTAAAGTTATAATGCTATAATTTTTTTCTTCTTTCTGTTGTGCCTGAGGTAGTAATAAATATATAGAAAAACCCAGATTAAATCTCTTGTCTGAGAGATTCAGAATACTGGTGAAACTAGAAGTATTGTAGAATAGTAGGGGAGTGGAGAATGATTAAAACTTGGGTAAAATGTGTTAGTCATGGTCATAGGTGCCACCAGAGTGGATTCTTCTCTAGGGAATTGGCTTAACCTGGTCATTGTCTTCTTAAAAGTGTCAGAGGGTTTCAGCATCTCCAATCTCTTGCATCCAGGGGGAAATGGAAAGCACTGTGATGGGAAATATGTCTTCAGTCTCCTCCAACTTCACAAGCTTCTCGTGCTTTAAAAGCATGTCTAGAGATACGGCTATGAAAATAAGCATTGCCTGTCTGAATACGGTAGCCCCACCTTATCCTTGGGGGATACATTCCAAGATCACCCAGTGGGTGCCTGAAACCACACATAGTACCAAACCCTATATATACTATATTTTTCTTATACATCCATACCTATGATAGTTTATGAATTAGGCACAGTAAGAGATTAACAACATAACTATAACAAAATAGAACAATTATAACAGTATGCTGTAATAAAATTAATATAAATGTGGTCTCTTTCCCTCTGTCTTGATATCTCTCTCTGTTTTAATATTTTTGGACCTCAGTTGACCAGGGGTAACTGAAAGTACCGAAAGCAAAACCTCGGATAAGAGAGGACTACTGTACTGTACTTTGCAGTTGAGGTGAAACAGACCTGTGAATGGGTATGGAGAAGGATTTTTCCATCTTTATCTGGGCTTTTTGGCAAGAGTAAGAGGATACATAGGGAGGAGATATGGTTTGCCTGTTTTGCTTGTATAATTTTGTTTTGTGTTTTGCCAGGAATGAAGTCAAATTTTGAGCTGATCTAGACGCACTAATTCTGTGTATTAATGCAAACTAATTTCTAATTTATTCTCATCCCCACTATTTTATGGAAATCAAAATTAAACTGGTAGCACACAAGTGAAATCACACTGGAGTGGTTTTGAAGACATAATTATCTAAATATTTTTGGCTGCATGTGTGGATACCACTCCCTCTTGTAGAGATAATAATGTTAAACTTTAACATGATGCTGGATGTTGTAATCCTACAAGGGAGAGAAGTGGTTGCCGCCCTAAGGTCATGGTTGGCAAAGGCCAGACCTTTGTGCTGTCCAGAGGACTACAAATCCTGTGAGTGTGCATCATCTCGGACCTACTCCCTTTCACAAAGCTTCCTAGGTATTTATTTTTCAATCTCAGTAGCAGTGATCAATGGTGTCAGACAATCATAATTTCAATGGATAGTTCTTATTTTTTCCTAGTTTGAACAGTGTGCCTTTTCATGTTTTATTCTCAAATGTACAGTTGTAAACACAAGGGCTTTTTAAAATTATTTTATTTTATTTTTTTCTGGAGATAGAGTCTCACTCTGTTGCCCAGGCTGGAATACAGTGGCACGATCCCAGCTCACTGCAACCTCCGCCTCCCAGGTTCAAGCAATTCTCCTGCCTCAGCTTCCGGAGTAGCTGGGATTACAGGTGTACAACACCACACCTGGCTCATTTTATATTTTTAGTAGAGATGGGGTTTCGCCATGTTGGCCAGGCTGGTCTTAAACTCCTTACCTCAGGTGATCAGCCTGCCTTGTCCTCCTAAAGTGCTGGGATTATAGGCATGAGCCACTGTGCCCGGCCCACAAGGGATTTTTTTTTAATATGATAACTTTATATTTGACATTAAGAAAAACCCCTTTTGTTGTCATTGCTCGAGGTTAATGCTGTGAAGTTTTCAGATAGTGATACCTATAATTTCAGCAATTTAATAGAGGTTGGTATTTGTGCTGTTTAGAAGTGCTATAACATTTTGCTGCAGTAAGTACAAGGGTATGGAAAAAATAGGTTTTAAGCCTATGTAAACATAAATTGAAGACGATTTAAAAGAAAAACAAATCATGCCCATCTCCCATAATTATTACCTTGCTAAATATATAAGTTCCCTTGAGTCACTGTAACAAATTACCCCAAGCGTGGTGGCTTAAAATAACCAGTTTATTCTCTCCCTGTTTAGGAAACCTGAGTTCTAAAATCAAGGTGGTAACAGAGTCCTGCTCCCACCAGAGGCAGTATGGGAGAATCCTGTCCTGCCTCTTCCAGCTTCTGCTGGTGCCAGGTGTTCCTTATCTGTGACAGCATCCCTCCAGTCTGTGCCTCCATCTTTTATGACCTTCACTGTGTCTCTGTGTATCCTTTTCTCTCTCTCTCTCTTTTTTTTGAGACAGAGGTTCGCTCTTGTTGCCCAGGCTGGAGTTCAATGGCGCAATCTTGGCTCACTGCAACCTCTGCCTCCCAGGTTCAAGCAATTCTCCTGCCTCAGCCTCCCATGTAGCTGGGATTACAGGCATGCGCCACCACGCCTGGCTAATTTTGTGTTTTTAGTAGAGACAGGGTTTCTCCATGTTGGTTAGGCTGGTCTCGAACTCCTGACCTCAGGTGATCCACCCGCCTCGGCCTCCTAAAGCGCTGGGATTACAGGCATGAGCCACCATGCCCGGCTCCATTTTCTCTCTTATTAGGACACTGTGAGTGGATTTAGGGCCCACCTTAATGCAGTATCATCTCATCTTGATTCTTACCTTCCTTAACTTATGAAGACTTTATTTCCAAATAAGTTCACACTCTGAGGGTGGGCATGAATTTGGGGTGGACACTATTCAACCCACTACATTAAATTATATATGCTTTAACTTTAGGAGAGTAGCTTAATTAGATGGCGTAGGCAAGAACTACCATTGATCATTATTAATTTTGTGTATTCTTCTGTTATGTGACTTACCACACTGAATTATATTTATTCCACTCATCTCTTGCACTAAACCACAAGAAGGCGAAGATTCTTTTCCTGTGACCTGACATAATGTACCTAATAGTATGTGTGTGTATTCATACCAAAAATAAAAAATTATTGAGTTAAGATGGAACCTTAGAGTTAATTTAGTCCCCTTGTTCTATTCAGTCCTCACATTTACAGGCCATGAACTGCTGTGAGACTAACTATTAGGGCATCCAATCTTTTGGCTTCCCTGGGGCCACATTGGAAGGAGAAGGCTTGTCTTGGGCCACACATAAAATACACCAACCGTAATGATAGCTGATGAACTTAAAAATTGCAAAACAATCTCATAATGTTTCAGAAAGTTTACAAATTTGTGTTGGGTCACATTCAAAGCTGTCCTGGGCTGCACGTGGGCCACAGGTTGGACAGACTTGAACTAGATAGTGATATAGATATGACTGGAATGAGATTCTCTTTACTTTTCAATCCACTGTACTTTCCAGCATATAAAGTCATCTCTATTTAAAAAGGCTTAAACTGCCAGGTGCAGTGGCTCACGCCTGTAATCCCAGCATTTTGGGAGGCTGAGGTGGGTGGATCACGAGGTCAGGAGTTCAAGACCAGCCTGGCCAAGATGGTGAAACCCTGTCTGTACTACAAATACAAAAAAAAATTAGCCGGGCATGGTGGCGGGCACCTGTAGTCCCAGCTACTTGGGAGGCTGAGGCAGAGAATTGCTTGAACTCAGGAGGTGGGGGTTGCAGTGAGCCGAGATCGTGCCACTGCACTCCAGCCAGAGTGAGACTCTATCTCAAAAAAAAAAAAAAAAAAAGGCTTAAACTGTGAGTATTCAGAGTGCTGTTAAATACGCCTAATCACCTGAGACCCTGTGTATTAGCCTGTGTTCAAAAGTCTTAAGTCTCTAAGGTAGGAGTTCCTTTCTCTCTCTGTACAATTTGAAAAGTTAAATGTAACCCATGAAAATATTTTCAGGAATACCTCTGTAATTCGTAAATTACATGGGAGAGACTATTCAGAGCAGGAGAGGACAGAGAATAACTCAGATCAGCCATGGAGAGAGTCCCGTGGTGAGATGGAAGAGGCTAATCAGCTGGTCTGGTTTTGATCTTGTTTGTTAGGTGAATCAATCACCTCATGGTTTACACAAATGAAATGAGCTATGAGGTTCCCTCCCATTCTGTTCTAAGAGTTAATATCAGGCTGGGGATGGTGGCTCACGCCTGTAATCCCAGCACTTTGGGAGGCCGAGGCAGGTGGATCACAAGGTCAGGAGATTGAGACCATCCTGGCTAAAACAGTGAAACCCTGTCTCTGCTAAAAATACAAAAAAATTAGCCGGGCCTGGTGGCGGGCGCCTGTAGTCCCAACTACTCGGAAGGCTGAGGCAGGAGAATGGCGAGAACCTGGGAGACGGAGCTTGCAGTGAGCTGAGATCACGCCACTGCCCTCCAGCCTGGGCAACAGAGTGAGACCCTCTCAGGAAAAAAAAAAAAAAAAAAAAAGAAGAAGAAGAAGCGTTAATATCACTGTTCATCATTCCCCATGCAGTTTTTTTTTTTTAATCCTAACTAGCTTCTGGCTAGAGACCTCTTATATATTCTTGTGATCATAGAAACTAGTACAGTGACTTCCTTATGGTAGACAACATATTTATTACCCAGGTGCTATTGGTGATTCATGGTGACAGGGAGCAGAAACCCAGCTGGGATATGCTGCACCATATATTGAAAACCAAAAGAACATAGAGCATCCTTACTGTGTGGCAGTGAGCACCCCAGGACACAGACAGATAGATAGATTGGTTCTGTGAGTCAGTTTCCTGCATCCTGTGGAGTCAAAAGGAAGACCTGCAAACAGCAACGGGTCCTGTGAACAATGGCCACTTCCTGAGCCAGGAGACTCTCACGTCTCTGTGGGGAAGGACCACGGGACCACTTAGGGTTCAGATGGTACTTTTCAAGCAGGGTGCTCCTGAGGCAGTATTTGTGGACTGTTTCTCATCAGGTCTGTCATAAGATTCCTTCTGCCACTTTCCACCTGTGTTTGAGAGTCCACAGTCAAGTAACCTTGAACTTGCCAGAGTGAATTTAGCTTTCCAGTGGAGGGGAAGGAATGCACTGATCTGATCACAGCCACAGTACAGTTAGAAGTTCTCATACTCTAATGCTGCCTTTGTTTCCTCATTTGAAAAAATGACATTGCCATAGAAGTGTAACATGCTTCACATTTTTATCCTAATACTCAAGTGGTTTTCTTGTTTTTTGTTTGTTTGTTTTTTGTTTTGAGACAAGGTCTCACTCTGTTGCCTGGGCTGGAGTGCAGTGGTGTGATCATGGCCCAATGCAGTCTCGACCTCTTGGTCTCAAGCAATCCTCCCACCTCAGCCTCCCAAGTAGCTGGGACCACAGGTGCATGCCACCATGCCCAGCTAGTTTTTTTTTTTTTTTTTGTAGAGATGGGGTCTCACTGTGTTACCGAGGCTGGTCTCAAAGTCCTGGGCTCAAGTGATATTCCCACCTTGGTCTCCCAAAGTTCTGGGATTATAGGTGTGAGCCACCATGCCCGCCCCGTTTTTAAATAGCAGTATGTAGTAGTAATGATAGCACTTACTTTGTGCTTATGATTTGTCTGGGACTGAAAGAGCATTTCACATATATTCACTCATTTACGTAGACTCAGACAACGGAGTGCAAAGTTTCCTATTATAATGTGCAGTGTTAATTATGTACCAGTATATGGTGTGTTCTATATTAGAAAAAAAAGGGGAGCATGTGAACAGAAAAGGAATAATGAAGTCAGTGAATAGTAAGTCATAATTAATAGCAAAAGGTTAAACTGAATTGAGTGATTTCTTTTTTGTGTTGTTGATCACGTGAAGAGCTGCATCCGCTGTGGTGGAAAATGCTGAGAGAGAAGCACAAACAAATGGGCTCGCCTTTGGGCTGATCTGCACTGGACTATATGAACGGTGACTGCTAACCCCTGGCTCCTTTCCCCTTTCAAGATGATTGCAGGCTGATTCCATGGTGTGAAATAACCCAGGAGAGATAGGGAGGTGTCAGCAGCACAGCCCAGCAGGCTGGGGATTGGGCAGTGGCTTCCTGGAGTAACAGGCGCTGGCTGGCCGCCCCGCTCTCTGGCAGTGAGCGCTGAGGAGGTGGGCTGGGAGACAGCTGTGCCTAGCACTGCAGGCTTCATCAGACCACAGAGCGCAGCCCCTCCATGGAACTGCTGCAGAATGTTCTGTCTGAAAGGTGAGGGGACTTCGTGTCCATTTGGGTGGCAAAGTTCTACTTGGGGAAGATTGTCATTTAGCATCCGAGTCTAAATCACAGAGCTGATTCCAGTAAAAATCAAAGTTTCAGGGAGTTTTGTAAGTATGAAAGTGAAAAAGTCATTGTTCTTTTTTGTTGCAAACAGGAAGAAAGACCTCCTGCTGGGGAGATGGAATTCTCTTCTAGACAGAAAGGATATTTCTGTGTTTGAATGTGTTTTGTATGTGTTTTGTTATAGACAAAAGTAGCTAAAAGTTTAAAAGAAGGTTTTTAAAATCAACTTAATAAATATAGGAATAGTTTACAGCAGTAGTATGAGTCTATTAGAGAAATTTTCATGTAAGGAGTTGTTCATGTAAAAGGGTTAGAAGGAGTAGAAAGGGTAAAGGATTCTATTGCTTTAAGCTTTACTCTGTGAACTTAGGAGTGAAATTAATTTGACTATAGAACATACTTCTAGGCTGGGCGTGGTGGCGGGTGCCTGTAATCCCAGCTACTTGGGAGGCTGAGTCAGGAGAATTGCTTGAACCCAGGAGTTGGATGTTGCAGTGAGCCGAGATCGCGCCACTGCACTCCAGCCTGGGCAACAAGAGTGAAACTCGGTCTCAAAAAAAAAAAAAAAAAAAAAAAGGAAAGAAAGAACATACTTCTTGTTCTGGCCACATATGGATTATAATACTTCCTAAGTACTATAAGATGGTGATTATATGAGTATATGTCGTCATTCCCTGATTAGTCAAGGAGTATTTTCTCTCTTTAGGCATTTATTTTTTCCGTCAACTCTATTTTTCTTCCAACTCTTGTTATAATGTAATTAATGTAGGCATGTGAGAGTGTGTTTGTCTATGTGATTGTTGAAATGGTCGGGGGTAGAGGGGGAGATGAATTTCCTTGGAACTGTTCTGTTCATATCTTTCAGTGTATGTCATTCTGTTGATGGGAAATTCTTGACATCTTTTCAAGTTTTGGAAATAAAGTGGTCCTGGCTTATTTGCTTTGTGGATTGCTCCTTTGTCCTCAAAGTCTGTTCATGAGGTATAGACGTGGATTTTGTAGACCCAGCCTTTGCAATTTTAACCTTATTTTGACATCTTAAAACCTACCAGTCTTTAATATTGAACTTGGTGTTTGGGATATTCCTTTATATAGTAGGTGCAAATTTGGTGAAATTGAGGGGGTATGAACAAAAAGGAACATCACATTTTTCTGTCCTCAAGCATTCAATTAATTCTTACTACAGAGAGTATCTAGTTGCAGTGGATTTCCAAGGAGTCATGGGCTGACATGAATTTAAGTATTTCTGAAAAATAATTTTAGGTGAAAGGCATTATGAGCTCTCATGACACTGTTTCTTCAAAAAATTGTTCTACAAAATATTTAGGTATGAAGAGTCAGTGGTATTATTGGATGAAGGTACATGCTACCTAGTGTAATTTCCACAGTGCAGTTGAAATCATTACAATCCAATGATAGCTTAAGGTTTACAATTTTTAATTGAATATGGTTGTGGAATTGTTACTGGGTAGGACATCTGCAGCTTCAACATATTTTTCTCCACCTATTCCCATAACAGCCATTTCATTTTATTAAAGAATCTCTCATTTTCTTGGACTCTTAGTTTCTGTGGTAACTCAGAAAATTTAAAAAACTCAAACGTATGGCATGTGATGACAACTAAGTGCTTTTATGCTGAAGTGTGTGTTCTAATCAGGAATCCACAATCGCACCCTTTTAAAGCCTACTCTCTGATCTCCTGGCAGCTAGGACAAACAGTTGACATTCTACTTTCTTCCTGTGACTTATAGCTTGTTGATTTACAATAATGATTTTTAAGTTGTCCTTTGCCCTACATATGAAGCAAGCCCGTGATAAAATAAGGGTGAGTGAGATTAAGCAGAAGAATAGTAAGAGCTACTTGTTGATGCTTTATGTTCTTACTTTGGAAAAGTGGCTTTCATTCATTGGTCTGTGGCTAGCCAAGGTCCTAGGGGCTATTGCATATGTGGTTGTGATTAGCATTGATTTTAAAGGAAACATGATTGCTCTTCCTTTGGTTTAAATCATGTTCCTGTGTGTTTCTTGTAATTGCTGAAAGAAAATATTTAAATCAGATCGCTTCCCACATTGATGCAGGATTTCCTTTTCTCTACTTAGACTGTTTCTTTTCTGAAGCCAGGTCTGCTCAGCTTTTTGTCAATTTGGCCTTCCTTGAAGAAGGATGCCATCTTTCTCATTATTGTCACTATCGTAACTTATATAGTTGCAATCACTCTTTGCTATTGAAGTATCTCAGATACATCAGCTTCTCCCAACTGCATTTTGTATGTGCAACATTTGAGCACTCAGTCTTTGTGAAGATGTTCTGTGAAGTTCAGCTAAGGTCTCTGTGGCTAACAAAGGCATGGTACGTTCCTTCACTGTGTAGCAAGTGATCCATTATGGTCTGGGAAGTGAATTATGGCTAATCAAATAATATGATTAATAGCAAATAATATGATTAATAGCAAACTACCATGTGTACCATTCACAGATTATTCTAAGATGTAGAATAGGCCAGGTGCCATGTCTCAAGCCTATAATCCCAATGCTTTAGAAGGCTGCGGAGAGAGGATCACTTGAGGCCCTGAGTTCGGGACCAGCCTGGCTAACATAGGGAGACCTTGTCTCCACAAAAAATTAAAAAGTTAGCCAGATGTGGTGATATGGAACTGTAGTCCCAGCTACTTGTTAGGCTGAGGCAGGAGGATTGCTTGAGGCTAGGAGTTCGAGGCTGCAGTGAGTCATGATTGTGCCCCTGCACTCTAGCCTGGGCAATAGAGTGAGACCCTGTCTCGAAAAAAATTTTTAAAGAATAAATAAAAATTAGAATAAAATGTTTTTACTACTAAAGCTACGTGGAACATAATTACACTTCTCTGAAATAGTTCTGAATGTAAATTTCTTAATTATGGCACATCAGCTTTAACTTTATAAATACTAATTATCTTTGCAGTGCTTCTCTAACTTCGGTGAAGACTTTTTAAAAGAAATTTCCAAACCATTACAGACTGATGTTTTGTAAAACACAAAATCATGTGCTTGTGTGATATCACCACATTGTCAAACAGCTATAAAAGTTCTTAAACATTTAATCTCATTTCCTGTACTAATCTAATTGTGGACTGGTAGTGAAGTATTGTCCTACTGGCACTGGTTAGTAGACAAATCTGCATTAGTTTCCCAGAGCTGTCATAACAAATTACTGCTTAGTGAGTGGCTTATCCAGAAATGTATTCTCTCACAGTTCTAGAGGCTAGAAGTCTGAAATCAAGGAGTTGGCAGGGCCGTGCTCCCTCTGAAGGCTCCAGGAGAGACTCTTCCTTGCCTCTTCCACTTCCTGATGGCTCCAGGCATTTCTTGGCTTTTGGTAGCATCACTTGAGTTTCTGCCCCTCTTCCTACTGCCTTCTTTCCTGTGTGTTTCTCTGTGTCTCTGTGTCAGATGTTTTTCTTAAAAGGACACCACTCATTGGACTTAGGGTCCACCCTTAATCCAGTATATCACTTCACCTTAACAATTACATCTGCAAAGACCGTATTTCCAAATAAGGTCATATTCCAGGGTTGTGAGCGGACATGATTTTGGGAGGACGCTATTCAACCCAATTCAGTGGACCGCATGTAAAATCAAAATCACATAGCCTGAGGGCAGCTGCATGGGAAGTGTGTTTAATGGAAAACTGTAAGAATGATATCCAACATAGCTGCTTTGAGGATGCCTTTGAAACTATGGCAATGCAAATTTAAGATGAGTTTGTATGTGTAGGTAGAAGAGTTGAAAATGTACATACCCATTATGATCAGTCATGCAAAGGAAAATGTTGCCTTTTTATTTCCTTTAATCGATTCGGCTTCTTTCATGAACTTTTATCCCGCTGAGAAGGGAAAAAACAAAAAACAAAATTGAACTTAGTTCACTGCAGTCAACTCAGTGTGAGCCAAAAATTTAAACAGTTGCATTAGATAGCTCAGTCTGTTGGATGACTCAGTCTTTCAACATTCTCCTGCTTATCCTCCTTCTCTTCAAAGGGGACTCTGTTGCTAAGTCCCCCTTATTAGTATAACAGAAGTAAACCATTCTAAAATATGTACTTTTGAAATCATTGGTGTGATTATTGCACAATGTTGAAAATTTTAAAGCAGACTCTCTGCTGTTGAGTTTTAAAAACGAGGTAATATTTTTTTAAATGATGTTGCTTTTATTCTTATTTTTTTTTAGACAGAGTCTCGCTCTGTTGCCCAGGCTGGAGTGCAGTAGTGCGACCTTGGCTCACTGCAACCTCCGCCTCCCGGGTTCAAGTGATTCTCTTGCCTGAGCCTCCGGAGTAGCTAGGACTACAGGCATACACCACCTTGCCCGGCTAATTTTTGTATTTTTATTAGAGATGAAGTTTCACCATGTTGGACAGGCTGATCTCGACCTCCTGACCTCAAGTAATTCGCCGCCTCAGCCTCCCAAAGTGTTGGGATCACAGGCGTGAGCCACCACGCCTGGCCTGATGTTGCTTTTAATATGGACAGGATGCATACATATATCCTTATATGCCCCAGGAATAATTTCACTATATTTTATAAGCATCACAGAACTCAAGTTCCTGAATTTACTAATGGATTTTACCGGTTTTGCATTCTCTCTAGGGACTTTTAACCTGGTTTGTGTTAGACTAGGTTCTTTCCCTTTGTCAGCCTTTATGTGTCTTCCAAGAGGTAGAAATCTAGTTTCATGGAGCAGAAAAGTGAATTCTGTGGAATTGGGTGTGTCCCAGCTGCCTGCATGCCCTGAACGATAGGGTCCTATACTCTTTTCTGCTTCACAAGTTACTGATTTAGGAAGGCCTTTAAGTTGTCTAATAATAGCAAAGAGTTATGTTGGAGATTACAGCTATGAACAATCTCAGGCATGTGCCTCTGCTCCCACAAGGGCAGTTCATATTAGAAACTAACTCTATCCTTCGTCATCGTGCACCCTGGAACAGATCACAGGCCTCTTTCCAGTTGTCTTTTGTATGTTGTGTATGTAAAAGAATTCCTTAGATTCTTTTCTTGGCAGCATTTGGAAAATAATGTTAGGAATCAGAAACAGATTTGTTATTTCTGTGCTGAAACAAGTGCATTTTTCAAGTGAGCTAGTAATCAACTATTTGCTCTGGAAGGTCCCTAGCCCCTTCTTAAATCTGGTAATAAGCTATCAGATAATCAGTGAGCAAAGTTTATGCTAGTTGATTCTGAGCACCATTTTGAAAGACTTTTAAAAATCAAAATGCAAAGCAACCCTGGGAATATTGCATCTGTGTGACTCTGGACATTTTACTATCATACATTTAGATGTCTAGTTTTATATAAATTATCAGTGGCTTTTAGAACCATTGTTCTACAATTCTTCCTGGTTCTTTCCTCCTCTTTTCATTTAAAATTGCATATAATTGTTAGTGGGTAATCTACAGCTACCAAAGGGAATTCCCATTTGCTCAATCTGCAATTTAAAGTAGCACTTTTAATAAACACAGTGGTAATAACATGCATTTTTCAAACTGGTGGGGAAAGCCCTTGGAATTTAATAAATGAAACAAACCTGGCTAGCCCTTTATTTCTTTTGTCTTTCCCTTGAAAACGTTATCATGCTTTTTAGTTCTCTTTTTTTCCTTCCATGAGTAGTCAAAATCTGTTTCTTAAATCTGTTGCAGTAGAAGCCAGATTACCATGCTAAATAGGTTGTGTAATACTATAAATTGAGATGCTACCCTATGGACTGAAAGAGCAGTTAACAGAGTTTTGCTGCCTAAAACGAGGAGAACTTGGGGTCTGCTTGTTTCTGGAGCATGCTCTGTGCAAGGATTCATGCTCTGGGTAATTTTGTGGAACTGAATCAAATGACTTGAATTACTGAAAGCATTAGCTAAGATTTCAGTTAAACTCTTCATTTTAATATCTCCTGTTCCATTTCTACCTATTCTGGTTTCCTTTATTTGCTGATTTTCATGTTTGTCTTTTTTAGGCCCTCTACCTCACCTTAGCTGTCCTCCTCTGTGATGGCTCATTGGGGGAGCAGTATTACACCTAAGCCATATTGAACTCCTTCTGGTTACAAGGATGTGATCAGTAGACTACACACGCGTTAGTAAAGGTGATAGTTAATAGGCAAGGCAGATGGACCCGTGTGATAAAGGCAGTTTACCTCTCAGGACATCATGTCGCCACCATTAACCAGGTACAAAGGTATGCAGGGGTATGTATTTTTCTATGTTGAACATCAGAAGAAAATACTGCTGAAAACAACCTGAGGGTCTTTAAGCAATTAATAGATTTTGCATGATTAAACAGTTTGGCAGGATATGGTATTGGGGATGCGGGGTGGAAGATGGGTAGTCTTAAATTGGGAACATTAATTATTTTATAAAATCGTATGTAGCAATTGCATTTAAAATTAAGAGATCCTAATTTGACAGCCAACAGAACTACAAACTATTTTATTTAATGTCAGCAGTGTTCATCTTCTATCTGGTGATTATGTGACATTTATCAGTCTTTGTTAACTTAGATTACGTTTAGAACTTTTTTTGTTGTTGTTACTGTCAAAATGTGGTTAACCCTGAGATCCATTGAAACAAAAGGCCTGAGTGACTTGACTGTGGGTTTAACTTGGGGGAGGGGGTGCATGATAACAGAAATGTGAGTGCTCATCACCACTTTTTCTTTGGAATGTCTTCTTATAACAAAAAGATATAAATAGCATAAAGTGAGCTTTAGGAGCCACAAGTTGTAGTACACTTTAAGTGAATTTATATATACACAGAATAGTTTTCAAAAGGTCAGATGATAACATATGTTTGTACTTGTGAAATTTTGCAAGACAGCATTTGAGAGCAAAAGAGAAAATCTCGGCTTTGCTGACCACAAGAGGCCATCTATGTTCTTCATCATTTTGTTTCACTGAGTGAACTGTGCAAGGTTCATTGTTGCTGGAACTTTTCAGAATAAAAGTTGGGACAGACGCCTCTGCTCTCTTGAGGGCGCGAACATTGGGAGCAGGGTCAGGGGAGGATGAACAGTGACTTAATGCATGGTCTCTTAGGAAAGGGAAGGCAAAGGGGACCACAGGAGCCTGGCTGATGAGCCTGGCAGATGCCCAGAGGATGCTTGACTTGGTAGAAGATCACGTGGGGAAACTGGGTTATACCAGGCATTGAGAGTAGCAACTTTTCTAATTCCAAACAGAGCAAATGAGAAAGGGGCCTCAGAAAATGCCTTGGTGTTAGCTATGTGGGATGGCGTGGCAAAAGAAAATGAAGTATATAAACACACCTAGCCCCCAGTGGTGGTACTCTCTCTCTCCTTCCTTAGCCATCTCCTACAGATTTGCACTTTTGCTTTATCTAGACCCTTTCCTAATTTTAAGAGGACAAAGGAAGCTCAAGTCCCTTCTTTTTTCCTGGAAAAGTTTTGCTGTAACAGAATACCCAGTATTTTATGCAAAAGAGATCAATATTGTCCCAAGGTGGCTAATTTATATGTCAAAGGGTATCCAAGATTTGTCGACATTTTGAAATACCTCTGAAGTTCATCAACTCTGACCAAAATATTTTGATAGAATTTGGGGTGTGTTATTTCATTGCGTGTTGATGAGCACTCACCATGTGCCAGTCACTGTTCCTACCCCCAGGAAACTCTTCCTGTCTGATGCTCTGGACTTCTCACCGGCCTGGGTCTCTGCAGCCCCAAGACTTCTGGTTGTTTTCCTGCCCACTGTAAAGGTGCTACTGCTTGTGCCAGCTTTTGGTGGTTCTTTCTCCAAGATTGACTTTGGGAACAAAGCAAAGCCAGAGACTTTGTAAAGGGTTTCCCTGCTAATCATGACCCAAATAACAAAAATAATTAACACAGGTTTGTAAAGAATATTCAAGAAATCCCAGCTCTATCCGTTAATCATATCAGCTTATCCCTTGAGTAAAGATCTCCTTAGCTCTGAGAATGGATCTGCCTAATAAAATATTGAGGATTAAGTAATAACTTACATAAGATGCTGGTATTTTCTCTGTAGTATATAGTGATGTTATTTAAATTTGACCTCTCTAAGGGCTTAAATTGGTCTTTGAAAGTGAAGACTGATTTGTACCCTAATTTGCAAATGTAGTATTTCTACGTAGTGAGAAAGGCAGATGTATTTCTCAGTTTTCATCACAGCATATTTGCGCCAACTTTTAAAAAGTTTTCTGGACCTACACAGTTGTATAAATACATCCAGATGAATAAAAAAGTATTACAAGTCACATATATTGGCAAAGGAGCATGGTAGCAACACAAATATTTTGAAAGCTATGTAAGCCAGTGAGAGTATCCTGATACTGCTCTAACAGCTCCAACGGAAGTGTTTGCTGCCACAGCAATTGAGACAAAACCTTTCCTTTTTGGAAATGTTTCCTGGCAGAACAAATACTTGATAAAAATTTAAAACAAGATTTGAACTGCTCAAGATGGTGCCTTTTATAAAATTGTTTTATTTTTACAAACTCTTTCCGCATCAGGAAGAGAGAAATCTATGGGTGGATGGTTTTATCCTTATATAGGTGGAAATGTCCTTATTTTAGGTTGACTGCTGTACTGAGGAATTGGGAATGAGCTCCCCTTAATTATTGGGTTATTTCTCTTCTCGTTGTATTTCTTCTTCTGTCAGTAATTGGCAGCCTATTTTTCATCTTAGAGAGAAGAGGCCAGGGAGTGTAAGAGCTGTCCACCTGAATTGTCAGTCAGTAAATTACGATGGAAGTTTAAAACAAGTAGCATACTCAGAAGATGACATATGTCCAGAGTTGGGGGAAAGAGGAGGGAGAGCATTAGGACAAATCCCTAATGCATGCAGGGCTTAAAACCTAGATGACGGGTAGATAGGTGCAGCAAACCACCGTGGCACATGTATACCTACGTAACAAACCTGCACGTTCTGCACATGTATCCCAGAACTTAAAGTGGAAAAAAAAAAAAAAAAAAAAAAGATGACATATGTCCCTCTCCAAAACCACGGAATCTATAAATGCTGAAAAGATTGAATGCAGATGATTAAATTTGTGATGTCTGTAAGCATGATTTAAATACAAAACATTAGTTTGATGTTTGCCATCACTTTTAGGTTTGGGTTTACAAGACTGCTCCTATAGAGATGGCTGCTTTTCTGTGTCCAGTGAGAACTTTTAATGCTAAAACATCCAGTGTCGTTTCTGCTTGCCACAGAAAGTCAATGTTGGTTGGTATGGCAAATATCATAAATCCTTATTTGTATGTTATTTGACTTACGATAACACACTTGGCTGAAAATGAGTTTGTCTTAGTCGCTCCCCAGTCCTCACTCACCTTTGTGAAACCATAGAATGGATCCATTGTTGGTGTGTTATCTGCAAAAGATAAAGTATCTATGAGCTGGGGGATAACTGGAGCCCCCAAAATAAATGAGATTCCTTTAACACATGCCATACCACAGGTTTCTCCCAGACTGCTCTTTTGGACTATGTTTGACTAGATTTCCTTTACTCTAATTTTCCCTTGCCCTCTTTTTAATTTTGGAAAGCGACCTTCAACCTCTGTGTGTGAGTAGCCACCCTCCTTTGTCTCTTGCTTGACGTTGGCCCCCCAGCAACTAGCTCAGTGTTATGTCTAAAATTAGGTCAGTCTGTATGGATGCCCTGTAGGGAAGTGAGAGAACAGGCTCTCTCTGCCAGAGCAGATCCTCACCACACAATGAAAATTCTCAGTTTACGATAATTCCTAGTCAATGTCATGAGTCTTTTGCTGTTTTACAGTAAGGCAGTCTGGTATTTGGTGTACTGAACTGCAGATATGAATATCTAGCTGCCACATTTTCACCTGGATGTCTAACTGACCTCATGAACATATCAAAATTCCTGTCCCCCACCCCTATCTATCCCACTGCAGACTTCCCCATTTCGTGGCAAATCCACCCTTCCAGTTGCTTAGCCCAAAAACCTTGAAGTCATTTATGACTTCTTTTTTTGGTAAGGGGGTGTTGGGGAGGGGAGACAGGGTCTTCTTGTTCTGTTGCCCAGTCTGGAGTGCAGTGGTGCAATTATGGCTCACTGCAGCCTTGACCTCTTGGGCTCAAGTAATCTTCTCACCTCAGCTTCTGGAATAGCTGGGACTACAGACATGCACCATCATACCTGGCTAATTTTTTTTATTTTTGTCGAGGTGGGGTTTTACTGTGTTGCCGAGACTGGTCTCGAACTCCTGGGCTCGGGCAATCCTCCCGCCTTTATCTCCCATAGTGCTGGAATTATAGGTGTGAGCCACTGCGCCCAGCCAGCAACTACTTTTTTTTCTTATTCCTACATTCAATTTGGCAGAAAATTCTATTGACTATATTAATTTTTTTCCCCATTATCTGACTACCTCTTACCATCTATACTGCTACCTGCTTGGCCTGAATTTCACCTGGATTATCATAATAGCTTCCCTTTATAGCCTACTTTCAACCCAGTAGCCAGAGTAGATCTTTTAAGACCAGCGATATCGTGCCAGTCCTTTGCTTTAAAGCTTCATTTCACTTGGAGTAAAAGCTCGTCTTGGCAATTTCTCTTTATTTTTGAAATATCAATCACAGGCCTGAAATAAACCTAGGAGGAGAAAGTCTGTTTTCTAAGCTACAGAACTTGCAGCTGCATCAAACCTTTAGTCTGGCAGAAAAGGAAAAGGTTTCCCTGCCGAACTACAGTCCCAGCTGAGTCGTGTTCTTGTTTGATGCTCCTAGAAGGTATGGTCTTTAATGAGACTCCTCCATCTTTTCCTTAATGCAAGTGAGGATCGTTCCACCCCATCTCATTTTGTCATTAAAAGTGGCAATCTGTGTACTAAATGCAGCCACAGAGATTTACCTTTGGGCTTTATTAACCAAGTTTGATAGAGTTTCTGTTGGAATTTTGGAAAACTGATTTCCATGGCTTTATTGATAGGGATTAAGTTAGAAATAAACAGCAGGGAGCCTGTAGAAGTTAGAGAACTAACTTAAATGTTGGAGCAGGTTAGTTTTTATTTGTATGCATGTATCTGTTGTGCTGAGGTTGATGTGTGATGAATTCTATGAAAAAGACTCTGCTGGTAAATACAGGGTATTTTACCCTTTCGAAGTGCTCCTTTTCTTTCATAGCATTATTAAAATGGAGAGTAGGATCCAACCCAACTCACTGAGTGGGATTTGCACGTTCTATGGGACCTGAACCCTCTTTTTTTGTGTGGTCGTCATGTACCAAGGGTCGTTTGCTTTGACAACTAGATTGTAAGCTCCTTGAGGGCTAAGTTCATTAACTTGATCCAGAAGAATTCCAGTAGATAATTGCTGTTTAAAGGAATGAAATATTAATATTTAATCTAGTTTGGGTAAAAAGACTTTAACCATCACTCTCTATGAAAACAAATTGACTTTTTTGAGAATAGCTTAAAATATAAAAGTAGATTGTACTACTTTCAATGGGACTGAAAATACGCAGGCTATTAATCAGCAGAGCAAGAAAGATTTTTAATTCTGAGTTTCATTTTTTGTAGCAACTCAACCAAAAAATCTGATGAAACAGTTTCAGTCATTAATGGCCTGTAGCATGTGGAAGCTGGTCATAGAGGAGGAGAAAAGTTAATGTGTTTCTAGAAATTTAAACATTCAGAACAAATGAGTCTCAGCTTCGTGGTGACTGGAAGGAAGATAAGCATCCCATGTAGCTTCTTGGTCTTAGAAGTGGCAGGTCACCGTCTGGAAAATGGCCCATTCCCTGTTGGCCCTTCTCAAGCATCACTCTGAAGTGGCTACACTTCTCTTGACTAAAAAGGATTAAGGATTTACTCACCAAGGAAAAACACACCCTTTATCTAAGCACTTTCCTGGCTCTTGGGTTTTCAATGTTTTAGAAAAACATTCCAATGCATAGTCCCATGAATGGGCAATTGATCATAGACAGAAAAAAAATTATTTTCAGAAATATGAGATTATTTCTCTTAGTAAATCATCATTTAAATGTGTATTTTTTAAATTTATTTTTTATTTTTTTGAGACGGAGTTTTGCTCTTCTTGCCCAGGCTGGAGTGCAGTGGCGTGATCTCGGCTCACCGCAACCTCCACCTCCCAGGTTCAAGCAGTTACCCTGCCTCAGCCTCCCGAGCAGCTGGGATTACAGGCCTGGCTAATTTTATATTTTTAGTAGAGACGGGGTTTCTCCATGTTGGTCAGGCTGGTCTTGAACTCCTGACCTCAGTGATTCGCCCACCTCAGCCTCCCAAAGTGCTGGGATTACAGGCGTGAGCCACCATCCTGGCAGTAATTTTTTAAAATAATAATATTCATTGAAATTTTATTTCATTTGGTCTTTCTACCCTTTGTTCTAAATTTTTAGGTCCATTTGATTATTTTCTAGGGTTCCCCTGTATGTATTTCTTTGTATTGCCATTACATTTGTTCCTCATTTTCTCTAAATGTGTTCACAATCAAGTCACTGTGTGTTTTTGTCTGTATTAGGTACTATTTGAGCGAGTTGATTATTACTCAAGACCCCAAGTCAGAGTGCACCTAGAGGTGGTACTCTGTTAATCTGTTGAGTAATTAAGTGCTTAGCTACCGTAAGGACTTCATTCCTTCCCCTTTATTTCTGTGAACTGTTATGGTTATTAAAAGTTATAGGAACCTTGACCTCTGATAGGCTGCCTTTTCAGCTTCTGTCTTGTAAGTGGGCTCATCATTTTAATGTCCAGTTGAGATCTTATTAGATTACACATTCGGGATGAGCCTGGAATCTTCCATGATGCTATTAGCCATGAGTAAAATTTCTGCATGTAAAACAGAAAGACCCCTAACCTAGGAATCAGAGTTTCTGATCCCAAGTCTCGCATTTATTGACTCAGAATAAGCCACCTAACTACTCTGAGCCATTTGTTGCCATCTAATAAATAGAAGTGATTGCCCTGCTTGCTTGATGGGGTGATTTTGTGGGGGATCAAATGAGATAAGATACCCAGAATGTAGCCAGAAACTAGGAACCCTCTTTCTCTCTCCTCTCCCATTCTCTTGTACTTCTTGTCAATTCCATCCCTTCTCTCCAGCCCTTGGGTCACCACTGCCTCAGTGAGATGACTGTTAGCATCTCATGCCTTTATTAGGCTCCTGACTCACGGATCCTAGGCTAATTACCTAGCATCCCTTCTCCAAACTCTATCCAGAATGAAAAAACAGATTGCAACTGTTTCTTCTCTGGTTAAAAAGTCTTCAGTTCCCTACCACCACTGTTCCATTGCCTTCAGGATGAAGTGTAAATTCCCTAACATGACATAGAGGAGCCCTTCATGACAGAATGCCTCCTTATTTTCTTCTTGAGCTTCAATTCTCAGTAGCCTCTTCCCCCATCCATATTTCCCATTGTGTTCACCTTCGTTGGCACGTGCCAGGACCCTCTGCCTTGAGGGAATATCTGCTTCTCCCCTGTTGCTTCAACCTGATCTTTAGATTAGACTTACAGGATTCAGTTCAGATGTTACCTCCTCTTGGAAGTTCTCTATCATATTCCAATGCTGGTTAGTAACCCCTTCTCTGAGTTACCTATCACAGTGTCATACATCTGTCTGTTTTCTTGTGCTAGGCAATAAGAACCTAGAGGGTAGGGAATGTGTATTGTTCATTACCATTGATACCAAGAAGCACATAAATGTTGGCTATATTACTTTGTTAATAATTGAAAAAAATTTAAGATATAAAGGAAAATTCTGGTGTATCATCTGGTTTAATATCAGAAAAAGAATTAGCCAAGTATTGTGGCTCACACTTGTAATCCCAGCACTTTAGAAGGCTAGGCAGGCAGATCACTTGAGGTCAGGAATTGAAGACCCACCTAAGCAATATGGCAAAACCCTGCCCCTACAAAAACAAAAAACAAAAAGACAAAAAAGTTAGCCAGGTGTGGTGGCACATACCTGTAGTCTCAGCTACTGTGGAGGCTGAAGTGGGAGGTCAAGGCTACATTGAGCCAAGATGTTGCCACTGCACTCCAGCCTGGGCAACAGAGCAAGACCCTGTTTCAGGGAAAAAAAAAAGAGAGAGAGAAACAAAATGGTTGACAAATGAAGTAGATCTAAGAAAAACAGAAAGAAAATGGAAAGCGTTACCCTGCCCCCTTATTTGAAGTTACAAAAGTTACAAACTAACTGTTCTTACCTGGAATACCATGCCTTGCCCTGGAAGATTGTATTTAAGAGGGAATACCACAGTATTCTGTAAGAGTAAATTAGAATGGACATTGTCAACCAAAGGCAGTTATTCAAGACTAGGAGTGATGCTGTTTATTACCTGGAATGGTGGTGAAAACTAAAAATATGAACCCATTCAAGAAAATGCAGACAAACAGTTTAATTTTTGATTTATATCTTAGTTCAGACTGCTATAACAAAGTACCATAGACTGGGTGACCTGTAAGCCACAATTTTTATTTCTCACAGTTCTGTAGGCTGGAAGTCTGAGATCAAGGTATCAGCATGAATTCTGGTGAGGTTCCTCTTCTGGGTTGCAGACTGCTGTCTCCTCATAGTATTTTCACATGGAAAAAGAGAGGAGAAAACTGTGACCTTTTTTTAAAAAAAAATTATTTTAAATTTTATTTCAATAGTCAAAAACTATTGAACAGGTGGTTTTTGGTTGCATGGATAAGTTCTTTAGTGACGATTTCTGAGATTTTGGTGCACTTGCCACCTGAGCAGTGTATACCCTACCCAACATGTGGTCTTTTATCCCTCACCCACTCCCATCCTTTCCCCCAAGTCCCCAAAGTCCATTATACCATTTTAATGCCTTTGCATCCTCATAGCTATATATCACTAGATTTGGTAACTCACTTAGTAGCTACCACTTATAAGTGAGAACATACAATATTTGGTTTTCCATCCCTGAGTTGCTTCACTTAGAATAATGGTCTCCATCTCCATCCAAGTTGCTGCAAAGACCATTATTTCATTCCACTTTATGGCTGAGTAGTATTCCATGGTGTATATATATCACATTTTCTTTACCCACTCTTCAGTTGTTGGGCATTTAGGCTGGTTCCACATTTTTGCAACTGCAAATTGTGCTGCTATAAACATGCATGTGCATGTATCTTTTTCATATAATGACCTCTTTTCCTTTGGGTAGATATCCAATAGTGGTATTACTGGATCGAATGGTACTTCTACTTTGAGTTCTTTAAGGAATCTCCATACTGTTTTCCATAGTGGTTGTACTAGTTTACAGTTCTGCCAGCAGTGTGAAAGTGTTCCCTTTTCACCACATCCATGCCAACATGGTCATTCTTGCAAGAGTAAGGTGGTATCTCATTGCAGTTTTAATTTGCATTTCTCTGGGGCCTCTTTTATAGGTGCACTAATTTTATAGGTGTACTAATTCCATTCATGGGGTCTCCACTCTGTTGACCTAATCACCTTCCAAAGGCCCCACCTCCTAATACCATCACATTGGGGATTAAGATTTTAACATAAGAATTTTGGGGAGACAAACATTCAGACCATTGTAATCTATAATTGATTATTAAGGCAAAATGGTCTGTTTGAGTCTTCTGGAATTAAAGAATTCAAATAATGGAAAACAACTCCAGTCTACTAAATATGATAGGCAAAAATTTTTACCCCTGTGACTTTTATTCCTGCCATGTCTGTTAGTATGTTACACTACATGGCAAAAAGGGACTTTTCAGATGTCATTAAAGTTACTAATCAATGACCTTACCGAAGGGAGATTAGCCTGGATTATCCAAGTGGGCCTAATGTAATCACAGGAGCACTGAAAAGCAGAGCTCTCTCTGGTTGATGGCAGAGCGGAAGTTGAGAGATTCTGTGGGTGAGGAGTCAGTGCGCTGTTGCTGGCTTGAAGGTAGAGGGAGCAGTAGGAGACTGAGAAGGAACTGAATTCTGCCAACAATGAGCTTGGAAGCTGATTCTTCTGCACAGCCTTCAGATAAAAGCCCAGGCTGGCCGACAGTTAAGTTTAGGCCTTGTGAGACCCTAAGCAAGGCCCCCAGCCAAGTCTGCTGGACTGCTAACCTGCAGAACTGTGAGATAATAAATGGGTATTATCTGCAGGTGCTAAATTCATGGTAAGTTGTTATAACAGCACTCATCATAACATGGCTCTCATCCAAGGCAACATTGAGAATGAGCCTTTAGAAAGGCTGTAGAAGACTACTACATCATTAAAACAAAACAAAAAATGGAGTTGAGGGACAGGAGTGTCTTGCTTTGGGAACCTTTCTATTAGAAAGATTTGATTTCCAGTAGACCTTAATATTGGACAATGTCTGATAAACACCAAAATTGAATGACCTTTCTGACACCTGCAAGGGAGTCTTTATTTCTGGCTGATGCAAGAGATCTTTCCCTGACCCCTGGAACATCATAGTTGACCCAATGCAAGCTCCGGAGTGTGTTTCAGACTTCTAAAGGCCCCAGCGGAGACATCAGTCAAGGGAATCTTATGCTATTATATGCTGACTTTGTTCAGGAGAGGTTAACAATAATAAATTCAAGGAATGAAGATTGTTTTGGGTAGTAGAATATCAAAGGCTCATTCTCAATTTTTCCAAGTGTTTTGTAAAAAATAGGACATTTGAGATGTTTACTTCTTTTCAGCACTGTTTTTCTAATGTCGCCTTTATGAGGGCCATGCTGTTTGTCAAAGGCTCCCTCGAACCTCAAACACTGGAAACATACTAATCTTGTTAATGAGAAGAGAGGATTTGATTTTGACTTCATTCCGGAAATACTGTATTCTCTTACTGCAATTCTGAAAACCATTCATTTTAGTTGTCATGTACAGGATAGACAAAGACTTAAGTCTGGTCTGTGTTTTGCCAATGTGGTGAATCCATCCATATTAAATATTAAAACAGTTGACTTGATATCAAAATCGAGAACAATTTTGTCTGTATAGGATGATAATTAATAGCGGTTAGAAATTAACAGTTGATAATCCTGTTTAATCCCTCACCTTTGTAGAAATTAAGTGGTTACTGCCTACATTTGTCTAGAGAACAAATCATGAATTATATGTTTTTCCCTCTCAAATCATCAAATAACAAGAATTATAGATAACTTCTTGAATGACTAGTCAAAGAATGAAAATTTAAAAGGCAGGTTAGGTTGGCAGGTAAATCGTCACTCTCCACTTCCTTTCTTCCTGGACTCCAGAACTTGGCACAGTTGTCAACTCATATCTGCCTTGATTTTTTTTTTCTTCTAAAGATGACCTCATCCCTTCCTTCTGAATGAATACCTCTGGCTCTTTCACTCTGTTCTGCAGCTCTCCTTTGCTTCTCTGTTACTCTGGCTATTCTCTGAGTATTAGGAATATATCTTAAAAAGTAATACAAGAAATAAAATCTTGGTATTTTAGGCTTATTATATAATCATCTGGAATTATATTTACTTATACAGCTTTATAATTATGTCACATAACTTGCTTTCTCTCCACAATCACCCTGAGTTTTATACGTATAATTTACCAGTTTCCAGTACACTACAAAATATGGATTGGAATATGGCCCGCTTAGCTCAGAGGAGGAATGTAAGAAGCATAAATAAAAAGAAAAGTCTGGCATTCGTTCACAGGCTCTTGTTTGAGGCTTTCTAATCACTAATGACTTTGGCTTAGCCAGTAGAAGTATGTGGCAAGTCACTTAACTTCCCGAGGTCCCAGCTCTTTCATCTCAACTACACAGATGGTAATTCCCTAACTCGTAAGAGCTTCATGAACTTTAAATGGGGCAATGCATGCATAGCTTGCCTGGAACCTGGCTAGACCCAGGAACTGTTAACTACTATTTTTCTTTCTGTCATGTGTGTGTGTTCAATGCTACACAGCCTCTGAAAATCTAACTGGTATTTGTCACGCTGGAGCCTCAAAGAGGATCTTTTCACTTTGGGTTTTCAGTCTCCTAAGTGGATTGGTAAGGGGCGTAGTATGTACCCACTTCTTTCCACTGTTCATATGAAAATGCTTTCAACAAATGCCTGGACACTGGTAATCCGGCTGTTCTCTGACTTGCCATTTATCTTGAGCTATAAATTCAGCCGCTATTCACTGATGCAAATGAGGGGATTTGTTTTCATGGTGCTGCAAGCCTCATAAGCCTTATTACTCTTTTGTCACTTCAGATTAAAAAAAGAACAGAAACTTTTTTTAAAATTTTTTGGGGCAGGGGGCACTTTTGCCCTCCTTCTTTTAGATTCCCAGACTGCAGTTTGTGAGCAAACTCAGAACGATCCTCTAAATGTCTGTATGATTTTTGGTGTTTCATAGTGTTTTTTTTTTCCCTTCTGTACTTAATCTTAGTTTCCCAAATATGTAACCATGAAAGAAATCCTCATCTGCACAAAATCCAATGCAGCCTCCCAGCGCTGGTCTTGACCTCATATGTCAATAGGATAAAGAGGAGGAGACTGAAGAGCAACGGCTCGGATTTGTGTGCTGCCTACACAGCTGGCTCAGTTTGCTTTCTTGTTAAAACGCCCCAAAGCAAAGACAAAGACGCTAATGTTAGACACATGACAGGGTAGAGTGCCGTTCTGTAGTGTATCTTTAAGTCCAAAGAAGTGGGATAAATGCTGGTGGAATTCCCAAAACTACCACGAATGACAAACTTTATCGATACTATCAAGATGGATTCTGTTCAATTTCAGACCATGTATCAGCTGATTTTGAAATTCATTAGTATAGTGGTTAAAAACACAAGGAAAAGAGGATATTTAAATTTTAAAAGCAGACTTTTTAAAGAAATGAATGATATAAAGTTACATTTCAAAACTCATGGGATATGGCCAAAACTATATGCAGAGGGAAATTAGTAAGCTCATATATTTTTAAAATAAAAAAGAATAAAAATTAAGCACGCAACTCGAGGTAAAGTATAAAGAAACATTGAAAAAGCTTATCATAAAAATAGGAGAAAAATGGCAAACCCACTGGAGTTTGTTTCATATATTTACAGGTGTTCTGGGTAAAAGTAGAGAGGGCAGGGAAGTGGCAAGTACAATATAAAAAGGAAGAAGAGTGGGCACTGTGTGTGGTAAAATAGGAAGTTTTGTTTATTTTTCAAGACAGGGCTCACTCTATCACCCAGGCTGGAGTGCAGTGGTGCAGTCTTGGCTCACTGCAGCCTTGACTTCCCAGGCTCAAGTGATCCTCTCACCTCAGCCTTCCCAGTAGTTGGGACTACAGGTGAGCACCACGAGGCTTGGCTAATTTTTGTATGTTTTAGAGACAGAGGTTTGCCATGTTGCCCAGGCTGGTTCCGAACTCCTAAGCTCAAGTGATCCATCCACCTCAGCCTCCCAAAGTGCTGGGATTACAGGTGTGAGCCATTGCACCTGGCTACAAAATAGAATGTTTTGACATTATGATCTGGGAACTCAAGGGCATGTTTAAAATTCTATTCTTTTTATTTTATTTTTGCCCAAATATTTTCTTTTTCTTTTTTTTTTTTTTTTTTTTTTGGAGACAGAGTCTCGCTCTGTTGCTCAGGTTAGAGTGCAGTGGCATGATCTCGGCTCAGTGCAACCTCCTCCTCCCAGGTTCAAGCGATTCTCATGCCTCTGCCTCCAGAGTAGCTGAGATTACAGGCTCCTCCTACCACAGCTAATTTCTGTATTTTTAGTAGAGATGGGGTTTCACCATGTTGGCCAGGCTGGTCTCGAACTCCTGACCTCAGGTGATCTGCCTACCTTGGCCTCCCAAAGTGCTGGAATTACAGGTGTGAGCCACTGCGCCTGGCCAGGTCAAATATTTTCAAATCATTCTTTTTTCTAAAAGCCTTCCTTATCAGATCCCAAAGTATTTCTCCAACACTTAAGTTGTCATTAAAACTCCCCTATGTACCCTCATTGTATCAACCCAGCTAACCTTCATTTTTATTTTGTTTTTTATTTGGCAACAAAGTACGTCCTGATTTTATATATTCTAGCTTTGGGTACATTATAGAGTGAGCATATAGGACTGCATGTTTCCCTTTTTATTTATTTATTTATTTATTTATTTATTTATTTATTTATTTATTTTGAGACAAGGTCTCACTTCGTTGTTCAGGCTGGAATGTAGTGGAATGATTTCAGCTCACTACATCCTTGACTTCCTGGGCTCTGGCGATCTTCCCACTCAGCCACCCTGAGTAGCTGGGACTACAGGTGTGCACCACCACACCTGGCTACTTTTTAATTTTTTTGTAGAGAGAGAGAGAGTTGCTAGGTTGCGCAGGCTGGTCTCCAACCCCTGGGCTCAAGCAGTGTGTACACTTTGGCTTCCCAAAGTGCTGGGATTATAGGCATAAGCCACCGTGCTCAGCCCCTTCCTGTTTTTGATAGGGCTGAAACATTATCTTTTTTGTCTGTATGACACAATATTGCACCCAGAATCGAACTTAGAGCTCAACTAGTGCGACCCTATCATTACAGAGGTAAAAAATCCAACGCCCAGAGACATTAAGCTTCCAGGACTCACATGGCAAGGTGAGGACTAGAAATGTCCATGGTGGGCCAAAGCTGCTCTGTCTCCATCGTGGTTTGTAGCCGCCCATTTGCCACTTACACGTATCCTTTCAAGATCCTTTCAGCCAAATTTTTCTTTAGCTTTTATTACACAAACCTTTGGCGAGCAGGGCTCCCGTCATTCAGATGATTTTTAAGTATTCTTTTAAATTTATTTCTGATGTTTAAGAATGGGCTTCTGGTAACGTTTTATGAGATCCTTCAGTATTTTTTTGTGTGCCCATTTGCTAGGGAAGAAAACCTTTAAATCACTCTACTAGTGTTTCCTATTTGGGAAACTTTTTGGCAATATCTCCTGAAGCTGACTATGCACACACTCTGACCCAGCAAATTCCCCTTCTGGGATTATACCCACCATAACGAGATACTTAATGTTTACCAAATGACATGCATGAGAATGTTTATAGTGCACTATTCCTAAAAGCCCCAAACTGGAAATAAAACACTATATGTCCATTAATAATACAACAGATAAGTAATCTTTTACCATACCAATAAGAATAAACATGTTACTGCTACACACAACCACATAGATGAATCTCACAAACACAGAAGAGTGTGATTCCAACCATATAAAGTTCAAAAGCAGGCAAAACTAATCTATGGTGATTTTATTAGGGTAATGGTTATGTGTGGGGATGGGGCTAGTGGCTGCAAGGAGGGCATGAACAGGAGGTCTTGGGAGCTGGTAATGATCTCTATCTTGATCTGGGTGCTGGTTACATGGGCGTTCACTTTGTGGCAATTCGTTGAGCTGCATACATAATTTGTGCTCTTTTCTGTACCCAGTGAAAAGTCTGCTTAACACCAGGCTTAATTTTAGCTTTCAGTACCCCTGTTTTGTGTGAGCCTGTGTGGGGCTTGCTTCTTGATTTACTCAGGTAAGTGCTCATTCTTCAGAGGTAAATAGGAGGGAACCTTCAGGGTCCCAGACCTGGCTTGAATTCCCACCCCACCACTTGGCAAGCTTAAGGCCTTTGGAAATTACTTAGCTTCCTACTTAGTCTTCATTTCCTCAACTCCAAAAATGGGCATAATCACAGCTCACACATCTCAGGTCTGTAATGTGAGTTCAATGAGATCATTCACATAAAATTCCCAGCCTGGAGTAAGCACAATTAACTTCTTGCTATTATTTTTATTTTGCTTCCCTAAAGACTATTCTATGCTTTTATGACACAAGCAATCTTGCCATTTGGCGGCAGGCTAGACCTACAGCATGGACCTATGGCATAGGATTTGGGCTTTCCCATTCAAAGGAGATGTCACATCCCAAATGACTCGTCTTCTTCAGTACTTCAAATTCATAATCATTTCATGTCAGTAAAACCAACCAAGAATTCCCCTGTCTCAGTCTCCTGTCTTCTATTCCTGGAGCTTTTAGCTCTGTTTTTTTTTTTTTTTTTTTTTTTTTTTTTTCCCTCTTTAAAACATCTCTAGACTGGGTGTGGTGGCTCATGCCTGTAATCCCAGCACTTTGGGAAGCCAAAGCGGGAAGATGGCTTGAGTCCAGGAGTTTAGACCAGCCTGGGCAACGTAGCGAGACCCTGTCTCGACAAAAAGTTTAAACAGTTAGCTGGGTGGTGGCTCGCACTTGTAGTCCCAGCTACTTGGAAGGCTGAAGCAGGAGGATCACTTGAGCCCAGGTGTTCGAGGCTACAGTGAGCTATGATCTCACCACTACACTGCAGCCTAGGTGACAGAGTGAGACCCTATTTCTAAAACATAATAAAATAAAATAAAAACAAAATTTAAAAACTCTCTTTAATTCACTGCCTTCTCCGGCTCCCCTTGTGTCTCCACCATTCCCCTGCCCCACCATTAATTTTTTTTCTCATAAATACAGAAAATACTTGGTGTGCCACAAAACTTTATTGGCCTGACTTTCCCTAAGGACCTTAGTGGGTATATTCTGCCCAGACGAGTGATTCCTTCCAGGAATGTTCTGGAATCTGCACCAAGCCAGTTAGTTGATGGTAGACTACAGAATGTTATACAGAGAGATCATGAAAGGGTGGGGGTGGGGGGACGGAGACCCTTCCTTTTATTTTATTAATGAAACTCATTCATTCAGGAAATAATTCCTTGCCTTTCCGCCTGAAGATTATTGTCATTCATTAACCCAGATTGTTAAATCTTGTTTTGTTATGTAAATCTAAAAAGGCTTTTCATTTTCAGTGCACCATGGACTCAAACAAATTAAGAGAGCTCAAAGAGAAAGTAAACTTTTTTTTTTCAGACAGGATCTTGCTCTGTCAGCAGGCTGGAGTGCAGTGGCACAATCACGGCTCACTGCAGCCTCAGCCGCCTGAGCCCAAGCGATCTTCCCAGTTTGGCCTCCTGAGTAGCTGAAACCACATGTGCGCCACCACACCTGAGTAAATTATTTTATTTTATTTTATGTGAGCTGGAGTTTCACTCTTGTCACTCAGGCTGGAGTGCAATGGCGTGATCTAGGCTCACTGCAACCTCCGCTTCCCGGGTTCAAGCGATTCTCCTGCCTCAGCCTCCCGATTACAGGGATTACAGGTGCTCGCCACCACGGCTCACTAATTTTTGTATTTTTAGTAGACATGGGGTTTCACCATGTTGGCCAGGCTGGTCTTGAACTGCTGACCTTAGGTGATCCATCCTCCTTGGCCTCCCAAAGTGCTGGGATTACAGGTGTGAGCCACCACACCTGGCCTAAATTTTATATTTTTGTAGATACGGGTTTTGCTGTGTTGCCCAGGCTCCAAACATTCTTTGAACAAGGAAGTTACAGTGATGGATTTCCATTTTTGAAGTTACTTTCTTGACTTCACATGTCCTTCAGGGGCCATCCATTTTTCTATTTATCTTCAGAGCAAAATTTAATAATAAAAAAGTCTGCATCTGATCTTTTGCTTTCTCACCTCCTCTTCAGTGCATCTGACTCTGGATTTCTGGCTCCACAGTGTCACAGGATTGTCCTCCAGGGTATTCACGGTTTCCACGTGGCCAGACGCAATGCTCACTTTTCTGACTTTGCCGTACTTACTAGCATATTCTAGGGAGCTGAAACAGTTTCCTCTGTTGGATTTCCTGAAGTCATTGACCGCACTTCTGGGCCTCCTCCAAGGCTCCTCCTCTTCTTTCTGACCAGGAGTCTTCCTCTTTTCTCTTCCTGCCCTCTTTCCCTTGATGTTCTCTTTAAGTGGCTTTAAGTATCTTTTTATAGGCTAATTTTAAAGTTTTTAAAATCTCCCGCCCTGACCTCTGTTATGACGCAGACCCCATGCCCATATGAGATGTTCCACTTTGCCCATCTAATTATCTTCTAGCCACTCTTTCCTCTGGGTTCTTCTCCCCAATAAATAGCACCACCAGCCTGCACTCAGGCACCTTCAGCAAAAAACTCTAATCCTCTTTGATTCCTCTTTCTTCTGTCCCACATCTAATCCTTTCCAGTGCCAACCTAAAATGTGTGACAGAGACCAACTCTTCCAAAGCAAAGAATTTATTTGGGAATAGCAGGGGATTGCAATCCAGAATACTCATGCTATGTCAAACCATAGGCATATTCCAGGGGGGTGAGGCAGGGGGTAGCTGTTTTGTTTTGTTTGAGGCAGGGTCTCACTTTGCTGCCCAGGCTGGAGGGCAGTGGCGTGATCATGGCTCACTGCAGCCTCAACCTTCTGGGCTCAAGGAGTCTTCCCGCTTCAACCTCTTAAGTAGCTGAGACCACAGGTGTGCACAGTCACACCCAGTGAATTTTTTTATTTTTATTTTTGTAGAGATGGGAGTCTCACTATGTTGCCCAGGCTGGTCTCGAACTTCTGGGATTACAGATGTGAGCCACCACGCCTGGCCTGGGGGAGGCTTTTAAAGACAAAAAGGAAAAGTCCACCTAAGCTCTTTTGAAACGAATACTATTGGTTACAGGGACTTGTTGTAGATGTTGGCATTAGCTAATTGGTGGAGACAATCACACCTGATAGGTGTGCACTTGTGCAGAAAGTTTATCTGGAATACTGTGGTTTTGAGGAATCCCTTGCATAGTTCCCATTATAGGCATACCTGTATGAGGGCCCCACCTTCATGGTCTCTCGGCTTCAGTTTTTTGGGTTTGACATTAGTGGCTCCATTTTGATACTGATAACTTTCACACTGATCTACCTCCAAATTATATCCAATCCACCCATTTGTCTCATTTCTAACAGGGGTTCAAGCCACCATATTTCTTTCCTAGTTGATGACAGTAGCTTCCTACTTTTACTTGCCCATGCACAATCTGTTCTCCACACAGTGGCCAAAGAGATCTGGTTGAAGCCCATGTGTTTGTCGCAAAAAGTGGAAATCAGTTGTTCTTTCAGGCTCTGTCATAGGCAGTATCTGTGGTAAAATATTTGGAAAATATTTTTGAGAAATATCCTCATTTTTACCAGCAGAAGGAGATTAACTTGGTCAAGGTTATATACAAGTGTAAAAAGAATTAAACTACCGGGCGCAGTGGCTCACGTCTGTAATCTCAGCACTTTGGGAGGCCGAGGAGGGCAGATGGCTTGAGGTCAGGAGTTTAAGACCAGCCTGGCCAACATGGTGAAACCCCATCTCTACTAAAAGTACAAAAATTAGCTGGGTGTGGTGGCACATGCCTGTAGTCCCAGCTACTTGGAAGGTGGAGGGCAGGAGAATTGCTTGAACCCGGGAGGCAGAGGTTGCAGTGAGCCAAGATCGCACCACTGCACTCCAGCCTGGTGACAGAGCGGGACTCCGTCTCAAAAAAAAAAAAAAAAAAAAAAAAAAAAGAATTAAACTAGGCAGTGTATTCCAGCACTCAGTGTTGGGAGAACTGTGTCCAATTTTGAAATTTTATTGGTTAGTTATTGATATTTATTTTGGTATGATTTTATATGCCAAGACTGTGTAGATTTATATTCTTTTAAAACAATCTGTTTTGCCTTATTATGTTATTATTGTTATTATTCTTTGTCACTAACCTTAAAGAACACATAACAATTGGATTTGGGCAATAATGAATTGTATACTGAATGCCAACGTTTATGGGAAAAACCCCGTATTCCCCTTGTTTCAGAAAGGATTGAAGGCAGCTGGGAAAGTATAAAACGTGAAAAAGGTTGAGAGGCAGTAGGAAAATTTTTGATCAACTAGTCTTCATCTTTATCAACTTTTTAAGGGATGGCTCTCAAATATGTATTTTTAAAACAAAGAGTATTTCAGTAATATAAATATGGAACAAAGAGTTGCCAATCAACTCTATCTGAATACTGAAATGGAGGGAATGGGAGATACTGCCCATGTAAGTGTTCTAGATCTTTCTCCAGCTACCTTGCTAGAGACGCCTAGGTATGTGTGAAGATGTATCCTTTCTGAAGTGCAAGAAGAAACTAGCACCAGACAGCAACCTGCAGACACTGTGCTTGTTTGTAAAAATTTTTCACAAGATTTTCCCACTCCTCTGTTGATTTTCTCACAGGGTTGATGTATCATGGACAATGGGAAAAAAATCTTGTGCAAATGTCATTTCAGCCTTGCATATTAAATTATTCATGTATTGTGATGGTAGCAAATTACTTTCTTCATCCAAGATATTTCTCTGGTTTAAAAAAAAAGACAAGAATGTTAATATTTAATGCTTTTATTACAATATTTGGGTGTTTATGAAGAAATAAATATTTTTGAGTTATGAGAGACATAAAAATTCCATTTGTTTTTGATAACACATTTTTTTTAAGGTCATTGCTTTATCAAAAGGAAAATTGGGTGGCAGAGCAGATTTTTTTTGAAGATTCACTTTCTTTTAAATTTCTACTACTAAATTATGCTTTGAAAAAAATACTATTGAAGTTGTTAGTTGTTACTATATACATGGTAAGGCTTTTTTTTTCTGTGTCATTCAGAGGAGGCTTATTTACGCAGTGGTGCTCAGAAATGTTATATTTTCCCATTAGATGGTTAGCTGTGGAGTGTTTTATTCTAAAGTGGCATTTATATATATATATATATTTATTTATTTATTTATTTATTTTTGAGACAGTGTCTTGCTCTGTCACCCAGGCTGGAGCGCAGTGGTGCAATCTTGGCTCGCTGCATCCTCCACCTCCCTGGTTCAAGTGATTCTCCTGCCTCAGCCTCCCGAGTAGGTGGGATTACAGGCATGCACCACCACACCCAGCTAATTTTTGTGTTTTTAGTAGAGACGGGGTTTCACCACGTTGGCCAGGCTGGTCTTGAACTCCTGACCTCAGGCGATCTGCCCACCTTGGCCTCCCAAAGTGCTGGGATTACAGGCGTGAGCTACTGCGCCTGGCCTTCAGTGGCATTCTAGAATGTTCTATTGAAGTTACTATGTCAGTGCTTGGATTTCTTACTGTCTTCCCCATTAGAACGTAGTATGTAGTGAAGAATTAAAGCCAAACATAAACATTTCTAGTTTTGTTTTTGTTTTTTTCCAACTTTAATTATATAGACTAGCTGGAAGAGTGAGTTAATTTAACTTGTTCTTTTAATTTCTGAAGTGAGATTGCAACAACCCATGAAATGCTCTGGGTTTTTCTAAAAAAAAAAAAAAAAATCATTCCTGTGGACGTTCTACCCTCACTTCTATTATTTTTCTTATATAATGTGAATTTATGCATCTCTTGAAAAAAAAAAAACCTGCTGTAATTTTTTACAGCTCTCCAGAAAGAGAGTCCATGGAAAGAAACCAAACCTGGACTGTGTTGAGTTGATAGACTTAGCAGGTGACACTGTTAAATGCTACTGGGTGAATTCTTGTGGGCCACGATACAATTTGAGTCAAAGAGTTCTCTGACACTCTTCAGTTTCTGATTCAGGAAGTTCAGATGTATTAATAAATAACTGTATTTCTGGATTTGAAGCAAAACTGAAATAAGAGACCACAAATCTCAGGTGACTTTGGAACCTGTATTAGTAATTGTTCTTACTGAAGAACTTGTCCAGAAATCTTGCAGCAGGTTCTCACTCCAGTCCTGTCCCACTCCCCACTGCCCCTCCCCACCATCTGACCTGACTTCCTCCCCTAACCAGCCACAGAACTAACAACGTTCACTTCCCAGACTCCCTTGCAGCTACAGTGCAGGTATGTGACCTAGGCTGTGCCACCCTGACCCACTCATTGGATGTGGATGCCAAACTGAGGGATGTTAGGCAGTAGCTGAGTAGGTTGTCTGGATATACTGGCAAGCCCAGCAGCACTGACCTGCTCTGGGAGCTGCTTCAGTGGCTCCACAAGTGTAGGCATCCACACTTGCGCATGCTCGGTGATGACCAGCAGGTGGCAACAGCAGCAGTGTTTCACTGTTACAGTCCTGGCTGATTGGCAGGTAAACTTACCCTCTGGCCCTCCTGGAGATTCTGAGAACTCCTTAATATCTCTTAATAAATAGGATTTGCTTAATTAATATGATGAGACTGGATTCTATTGTTTGCCTCTAAGTGCTCAGACATTGCTTTCATATCTGCTTTAACAAGGCACTGGCTGTCTTGTTTCAGTTATCTGATGTTCTTTCCCTAAATACTGATAGTGGTTAGATCTTACATGTTCTTTATCAGAATGTATGTGATACTTCAGAACTGTATATAACTAAAATTGGGGAAAACTCAGCATTTAAAAAATGAATACAGAGAAAGCTTTTTATGTCGTTGTTGCTTTCCATTCATGGGCTTTAATCATGACCATCCAGTTTCTGCAAACCCTACTTGTAGAAAAAAATCAGTCTGACAAGGCAGGTAATAATCAGGAACTGAAATATTCATCCAGAATTCTCCAACAACATGAAATCAGAGAGTCTGGTGAGAACAGAGGCTAAGTAGAGTCAGAATGTGACAGTATCCTACCTCCTGGACTGTTGGTGTCATCTTAGACTAGGTAACACACTTAAGAGAGGCAGAAAGTGTTATGATACAGCCAAAGAGTAGGCATGGGGGAAATCATTGTGCAGAAGATAGACTGTTTACTTCCATCCCTTTCTCATCAACATTATAGTTCACCTTGGATTTAAACATTTTGTCTATTTTTTAAATTTAGTTTTCTATGTCTCTAACGTTTTTCTAAAACACAGAAGACTATTTTGCATGAAAACTTTCATGTTGCCTGGATGCAGTGGCTCGCACCTGTAATCCTAGCACTTTGGGAGGCTGGGGCACGAGGATTGCTTGAGCTCAGGAGTTTGAGACCACCCTGGGCAACATGGTGAAACCCTGTCTCTAAAAAAAATACAAAGATTAGCCGGGCATGGTGGCATGCACTTGTAGTCCCAACTGCTTGGGAGGTTGAGGTGGGAGGATGACTTGAGCCCAGGAGGTAGGGGTTGCAATGAGCCAAGATCACACCACTGCACTCCAGCCTGGTCAAGAGAGCTAGACCTTGTCTCAAACAAACAAAAACACGAATTGCCTATTTTCCCAAATTAAAAACAACAACAACAACAACAAAACAACTTTGATGTTCAACCATTGCTAACTGAGAGTTCTAAGGTCTTTGGCTTGACACCAGTGATGACTTAACTTTTCTAGCCATATCTCCCACAGCCATTGCCACAAACCCCACTTTGTCATCCCAGCAGGACAGCAGATGGTCTCAGGCACGTTCAGTTGCAGACAACATTGTAAGCAGAAGGGGATTTAAAATAGAGTATATGGTATCTACATGATCATTGGAAAAACCTTTAGGAATAGGCCCAAGCTGAACACCCAGGCATGGCTCTCTCGGCTGGCCAAAGGAGCTGTTATCTCTGCCGCAGTCAAAGCTGGCACCCAGGTTTTGACTCCACGCCCACACTCCCTCAGCTGTGTACCTTACCAGCAAAATGATCACTACATGCCTTGCTTCCCACCTCCATGAAAGTAGGGATGGCACACTGAGACTTCAGTTACCTCAACAGTCGGACTTAGCAGCAGAAACAGCCGAAGCTGCAGGAGCATGGAAATGAGGACTTGTATCATCAGTCATGTGCATCTGCTTTGCAAATGCTAGGCCGGCTGCTGAGGCCCCTGTGTCAAAGAGTCTGGGAAATGTGGTTTCCAACTCCCAGCCTCTCATTGTGGTGCACTGGACAAGGAGGTGGCTTGCCTGGGACTGTGAGAGACGGCGTGTGCCATCATGACACACACACTCAGTATTCCCAACTCCAGACGATTCACTGTCTTCTTTATGCCCTCTTGTTGAGTTGGAATGTGTTTCATATCCGTTTTCCTCTAGCAAACGTTTACCTACCCATCCAGGCCTAGCTCACATGTCACCTGCTATGTCAAGTTTTCCCCGATACTATTAACTTCCAGCTGTTAGAGTTATGCACTTTCTAATTTAAAATGTACCTTATTCCCATTTTATTGAATTCTGTCTTCTTCCATCCAATAGAATGCCTGATGGACAAGAAATAGATAGTTTATTTCTTTATTGCATCATTTGATCAACTAACTTACTGGCATCTCCAAAGCCAATATGGCCCAGTTCCTGTCCTCCAGGAGCACAGCTCCTAGCAGGGAAGACAAATGAGCACAATTATGGAGCGGATAAGCCATAAATAAGTGAAAAATCCACTCTCCTGGGGAGAGGATGCGAAAGACTAAAAAGTCAGAGAAGGCTTCATAAGAGAAAGTTGTCTTTGTTTTGGTATCTCTGGTGCCTAGAGTATTGTTTGGTGTGTTGAGTCCTTAATGAATGAGATGAGGCTGAAGATGAATGAACTGATTTCTGTGAATGAACTTTTGTCTCCAGTTAAAAGCTCCCTGCCGATCTGAGTGACTGCAGATATTTTACAGTGGTCTCCTGTTAACCTCAGTTTTTGCTTCTCGTGGTTTCAGTTACCCATGGTCAACTGAGATCTGAAAATATTAAGTAGAAAATTTTAGAAATAATAATACATAAGTTTTGAATTGTGTGCTGTTCTGAGAAGTGTGGTGAACTCTCTCACCCTCCTGCCCCATCCTGCCCAGGATGTGGTCAGCTGATCCACACTGTAGACACTGCCTGCCCGTCAGTCACAGTTATCAGATCTGTCGTGGTATCTCATCATGTAGACACTTTTATTTTTTTATCTTACGTCCTCAGAAGAAGGGTGAATTCAGTACAATAAGATTTTTCTTGTTGTTGTTGTGTGAGACAGGGTCTTGCGTTGTCGCCGAGGCTGGAATGCCGTGGTGCGACCACAGCTCACTGCAGCCTCGAACTTCTGGGCTCAAGCTATCCTCCCACTTCAGCCTCCTGAGTAGCTGGAACCACAGGTGTGAGCCACTACATCTTGCTGACTTGTATTTTTTATTTTTTGTAGAGACAGAGTCTCCCTATGTTCCCCAGGCTGGTCTTGAACTCCTAGGCTCAAGCCATCCACCTGCCTCGGCCTCCTAAAGTGCTGAGATTGCAGGAGTGAGCCACTATGCCTGGCCACAATAAGATATTTTGAGAGAGAGAAAAAGAGAGAGGGAGACCACATCCACATAACTTTTACTATAGTATACTGTTGTCATTGTTCTGTTTTATTATTGTTAATCTCTTACTGTGCCTAATTTATAAATGAAACTTTATCGTGGATGTGTATGTGTAGGAATAAATGTAGCATATGTAGGGTTTGGTACCATCTGTGGTTTTAGGCATCTACTGGAAGTCTTAGAGTGTATTCCTTGTGGATAAGGGAGAACTACTGTATTTTTTTTTAACATTCTAAGGATAAAGTTTGTTTTGTTTGTTTGTTTGTTTGTTTGTTTTGAGATGGAGTCTTGCTCTGTCACCCAGGCTGGAGTGCAGTGGCGTGATCTCGGCTCACTGCAACCCCCTCCTCCCAGGTTCAAGCAATTCTTCTGCCTCAGCCTCCTGACTACCTGGCACTACAGGTGCTCACCACCACGCCCGGCTAATTTTTGTTATTTTTAGTAGAGACAGGGTTTCACCATGTTGGTCAGGCTGGTCTCGAACTCCTGACCTCAGGTGATCCGCCCGCCTTGGCCTCCCAAAGTGCTGAGATTACAGGCGTGAGCCACCATGCCTGGCCAAGAATAAAGTCTTTAGAGTTGGTAATGTAAACTATTTCTTTTCCTGCTGTATTAAATTCATTCATTTAATAAAATAATGTGAATTGCATGCCCACAGTGTATCAAACCTGGCACTGGGCACCTTGTTGCTGTAGGTTCAGTGAGCCATGCCTCTGTATCATGGTCCAGATCATGTGTTTAGTGGGAGATTGAACAAATTAGTCATTGAACAAATCACTACAAGTAGTAGTGATATAGAAGAAAAGTATAGGTTTCGATGAAAGTGAACAATAGGAGGTCTAAATAGAGTCCAATTCAGACCTTGAAGAAATGGCAAATTAATCTGAGACCCGAAGGATGATGGGAAGAGAGTGGGTAAAAGGCCAACCCACTGGCCCTCTGTCTGTTTACACAGCAACTAAGATAACTCTTGCTTCTTCCTTTACCCACCAGCACCTGTAATCATTTGATTGCCAAAATATCTGGTATTCAAGAAAATAAAATCCAATTTCAACACACAGGGAAACTTTTCAAAAAGTTACTCATCCCAGCTACTTGGGAGGCCGAAGCAGGAGGACTGCTTGAGCACAGGAGTTGGAGACTGTGGTGAACTGGGATCTGCACTCTAGCCTGGGTGACAGAGTGAGACCCTGTCTCTGAAAAAAGAAAAAAAAAAGTTACTTACATTCATGGATAAATGTTAGGTTTATTCATAAATGTGTGGACATTTTTGTTTAGTATTTGCAAGGCGTTTCTTAAGGAAAATTTTCATAGAGGTTAGAAAATTATGGCACTATGTGACAAGAATGCTTTAAAGTTCGCCAGGCTCTTTTCCTTCCCAACCCATTTCTATGAATGTTACCTGTTGTCCCATTGTATCCATTTTCACAACAGCTGGTTTTGCATGGCACCGAGGTTGGCACTGTGCAAAGTGAAGGGCATGGAGTTGGCTCTGGCCCTCCAGGAGCTTCCAGAAATATCAGAGGGGGTGTCTGCCATGTGTAGAACACATAGCACATCAAGTACGAATTTTAAATGAACACGTTAGTTTAGGTCTGGGTAACTGATGGCAGAGCATGAACAGATTGAGGGTAAGTGCATTTTATTAGGAAACCAGGAGGAAAAAACACATTAGTTGTGGAGAAGGGAGGTAACACTGGGGAAAACCCCATCTAGACAGGGCAGGCTGAGGGGAATTAGTGATTCCTCCTTTGATCACTGTGGGAATCTTCTGAAACCTTTCTCTCGCCATTTGCATAGACCTGAGAAGAATTTGCAGGCGAGGGCTGAAAGCGGTCGTCTGCCCCAAGACTTCTTAATGATCCCCTTTGCCACTGTGATGTTTTTAGGACATTCTACACATTTTGTTTCTCTCTGAATGAAGCATTCACGTTGCCATTGAACACATCTAGTTTGGGGTGCATTCTAAGTCGAATTATACAAGAAGCTATTTGTGGCATTCAGCAGCTGCAGAAAGAAGAGGCTGGGTTTTTTTTTTTTCTTTTCTGGTGTCGGGGGATGTTAAAAACAATTCAAGTAAAGCTAGAAAGTTCAGAATATAGAGTTATCCTGTTGACGAGCAGTTAGAATTGTATTAACGAAGAAGAAGAGGGAGGTTACTGAGCAAAGAAGTGAATTTTATCCTATTTTAACATGGGACATCGTGCCGGAACGAGTTCTCCATAGATGCTCTGGGATTTATTTTGATAATGAATGTAATATATTGTCTGGAGTCTGTGACCGATTCCTCTTTCCCGTGGGGTGCAGTTGGTGAGTATCTCTCTTCAGAAAGCAGTTGTAATAAGATAATTAAATTTGTCTGATTAAAAATGATTGTGCATAAACATTAAGCATGGGAAAGTGCAGGTATTTTAAAACTGCCCTCAGCAGCCTAAATGTATACTTAATTAAATATGGTTTGCTAATGAGAATTGATTGTGGCAGCTTTATTTAAACTTGTTTTATCACATAATGATTTATATGCATTGCAGCACACAAAGAGATAGGTGTTTCAGATGAGGTGATACAAGTGGATCCATCTGACTCTTCTGAGAGCTGCTATGCAATTTTAGAGAAGTTTGGAAAAACTACTTGGCGTTGGAAGACCCTGTTTATTTTCTCCCTCAGATATCTTACTTTTCAAGACAGGATCTCGCTCTGTTGCCCAGGCTGGAGTGCGGTGGAGCAATCTCGGCTCACTGCAACCTTGGCTTCCCAGGCAGCTAGGATTACAGGCAGGCGTGTGCCACTGTGCTCTGCTAATTTTTGTATTTTTTGTAGAGACGGGTTTTTGCCATGTTGCCCAGGCTGGTCTTGAACTACTTGGGCTCAAGTGATCTGCCCACCTTGGCTTTCTAAAGTGCTGTTATTACAGGCGTCAGCCACTTTGCCTGGCCTATTATTTTTCTTTTACTAGTTCCAGGAAGACATCGATGTCTTCATTGTTGGTCAAATTCTTATAGTGGCTGGGCGTGGTGGCTCATGCCTGTAATCCCAGCAATTTGGGAGGCTGTGGCGGGCAGATCACTTGAGCCCAGGAGTTGGAGACCAGCATGGGCAACATTGGGAGACCCCATAGACCTACTTTCTTCAAAACGCACTCACACACACATACACACTCTTTCTCTCACACACACACACATACACACACACACACTCTCTCTCTCTCTCTCAGTGGTTTTTTATCTACCTCACCTTTTTTCTTTAGTAAAAAACAAACTTTGGACCAAATTATGAAATCTCCATACCTGCCTTTACAATGCCAAGCTTCAGTTTTGGCTGCAAGTTAAAAATATTGTTAGGTACACGAGGAAGCCTGCTGATCTTAGTCCTTCCAAATATGATTTTATTTGCTAAGATATGAAGAATTCGATTGTTATTTTTCTGCTTTCTGTTCCAAGCCTCCATGATGCTGATGAAGAAGAGCTAAGCGTATCATTTTTACAAAGTCAGTGCCATTACCTAGAATTAGCATTATCGTTTCGCTTCCTGGTTGATTTTTTTTCTCAGATTCTGTGTGGGCCAAATTATGTGGAATCTGCAATCAATGCACCTTCCTTCCCTTCCATCTGTGCCCAATTGTATTGCCCTCTAATAACAGGGAATACCCAGAAGCCTGGAGGTACTTCTGTGGCATCAAGTCAGAAATCTACATTGTGACATCCTTGCTTTAGAAATACCAGGGTACTAGAATTTAGAGATACTAAACAATATGTCTCCATACAATGATTGATGTTTTTGTTCTTGTCCCTTGCCTTTATTTGATGTTTACTTATTAAAAATGGTCTTTTCAATATGGATTGAAAGAAAAATCAGTGAACGAATATGAAAAATTGAGGTTATAGGAAGGTTTTTATTTACTTAAAAAGTCTTTGGCTAACTGACATTAATGGAAGTTCTGTACTTTCTAGGTGAATTCAAATATCATCTTAGGTCAGGCTGAGCTTCTTTGCTCTTATGCCTCACTTCTGCCATAATTCTAAAACCCTTGTAGCACTCATGCTTCATAAGAACCTGTGATTTTGCTGTTTGGAGAATTTTGCTGCCGTGTATTCTGTAGTTTAGGACAATGAAAAAAATGTTTTGAAAAGATCCAACACTAATCAAATAAAATATTATCCTCATTTAGATTAACCTTTACCATTACTAGAAAACCAAGTACAGCTGGAGACTTAACTATAGGTCTTGCTGTTGGTTCATCAGCAAACCAAAATGGTCTAATTTGTCTCATTACCATTTTGCATGTGAACCAGCTGTCCTCTTAACAAAAGCAGTTGAGCACACCAGCCGATTAATTGTAGCATTCATCTTAACCATATGTGAAACAATATTAGAAATCACAGGAAACTGAGAAAAGAAAAACTGAACAGCCAGTTAATCTTCAAAACACAAGTTCACAGCGATTGTTTCATGGCTTACTAAATAATTAACTCTATCCTTTTTCTCTAAATCTTTATACTTATTGATTATTAATTGGGAAGAAGTTAGGCAGTGATAAATCTGATTTGCCTTCAGTCATTTTAGGTTGTATTTTGTATTCTTGGATAGAGTGATTTCAGAATCTTCATCAGTCCAAATGAAAACACTTTTGGATTCCTTTGTGTAAGGCTTTACCTTTTGGTTATAAATTGATGTAAATTTTTTTCTTAGCCCTGTTATTCAGTTAAACACAGCTGCCCCCTTATTGATTTAGAAATGTTTTGTATAACTCAGGGGTACTTCCTTAATGTGGGCTTGGTTGCAGACACTAGGTGGTTTATGAATATTCACAGATCTTTTTGAAGGTGTGATGTCAATGTTGTCCGAATTGAGGCTCAAAAGGGCACAGGGATCATAGAATATGTCTTTCTCTGGTGAAGGAAGACAAGGATATTCTTTTGAGACTTGACCATGAATGAGAGCATGTTGTCTTCTGTAAATGACAGCTGAGGGAATCATTTTCATGCACCAGTGTGTCGTTGAGTGTCATGGTGTCCCCTGTAGGTGGCGACCTTCTACTTTATTTTGTCAGTTTCTCCTGGTAGTCTTTATTAGGAAGTCTTCCTTTGCTCTCATTTTTTTCTACGTAAAAAATTCCTTTCGAGTATAGATTCTTTGTAGGTTTTACCACACCATCAATCAAGCAGGTTCTTGATATTATCCAATTTTAAAAATACGAGGGAGCTCAGAGTATAAAGCACTTAGCTAATCACAATTCTTTTAAATTAGATCTCTAGGATCATCATATTATACTTTGACTTTTCATTCCACAATGAGATTTTCTTCCCTGAAGATTTTAGAAGAAAGGTTGCATCAATTTTTTAAATAAAATTTCGATTCATTGTTTGAATTATTGTTATTGTAAATGTATGATTATGTTAAGTATAAATAGCACAGGAAATAAATTTTAATTTCTAAGTGATTGAAAAGTATTCTCTAAGATGTTCTAGATCCTTTATAGGCATTCAGAAAATGTGTTTTGAATGACTGAATTGGGAAAGGCCAAGTGAGTTAACTTTACAGTTGAGTTCATCAGTATGTAGCTCTACTTATATACATTATTTCTCTCCTGAAATGAGCCTTTATATACCTAGTATAGCCTTTGAGAATGAATTCGATGAATTTGTATTACTTGGGTGGATGGATTAGGGCTGTATAACATGTCACAAAGAATAATTGGTTCAAGTATAAGAGGTTACAGTTAATGAAATTATTTTCTTTCTGCAAGAAAGGCATAGCTCACTTTGGGGGAAGTTATCCTTGAAATAAAGTGACATATTTTTGAAATAAAGAGTGACAGTCTGTCAAGGAATGCTTCTTAAGAAAGGTTAACATTTGAATTATAACTTGAAAAATGAATAGAGGTATGCCAAGTGGGTAAGTGGAGGATCAAGCATCCCAGGCAGATTAATAGCATGTGCAAAGGCATAGAGGTGGAAAGAGTGTGGACAGTGGGATCCCTCACCTCACTGGCCCTTACTGAAGGCAGCAAGTAGTACATCGAATTGAAAACTGGACCACAAGATGGGGTATCAGTACAGATGCTGGGTGGCCCTGTGATCACTGCAGGTCACTTATTTGTAAAATTGTCTTAAATGTTCCTTATGACTTTCTTCAGCTCTAACTTTCTAGGGGCCTATGAAATCTCCCTTTTTTGATTTGCCTGTGCTACTTCCATACTCACCAATAATTCCAACATCAGCACCCATCCCTTTCACAAAGCTCTCCCATGTTAGCCCGACCTCATTTCTAACATCTCAGGACAGTCTCTGGATGATCCCAGCCATGCACTAGAGCGACTTTGCAGCCTTCCATTCCTGCAGGCGTGGTTGAACTTTGAATGCTGTGTCAGCAGGGCTCCCTTTGTGTTTTGGACTTTTGATTTGGGTTTCTTTTTTTCATAGCATGTTTTCTGTCTGCCTCGCCTTTCGTTTGTTCAACATTTGTCACATGAATATTGTGGCTTGGCTGAACCAGTCAGAGTGATAGCAGATGTTTAGAAATTGACCAAGCCGATGGCAGCAATGATATTGGATTAAATTATTAACTAGGATCCACAGCAGAAGCCTTTAGCTTCAGCACATGCAGAGTAAAGGGTGTTTCCTAGCATCAAAATTAACTGGCAAAGTGGATGCCAGATCAAGTTTCTTCTAAAGAATTGATACATTATCATCTCCTAAGGTTCCCCTTTCTGTCCCCAACCACTCCCCCAACCCCATAATTGATGAAGAGAGAGATTTCCATTTGTCTTTTTTTCAGTATGTCATATGTTTCATCATTAAAGATTAATTCAGAAACAGAAGAAAGAAAAGGTCATTGTACCCATGAGATTCTAGAATATTGGTGATTTTTAACATGCTTTTGTGAAATAACATTCGTGGGACAGTTAAAATAACTCTTCATGAGTATCTGTTATCAGATTTCTGTTTTCGTTCTGTGGACAGTATCTCTGCATTACCTTTTAAATGTGTATGTGTTTCTGTTTACCTCATTATGCAACAGTAAAAATTGAGAGCATAAGTGTAAGATCACACCCAGTGTCTATTCAATTTTTTCCACTTATCCGTAAAAGACTTTATGGCTAGTTTATCCAAAACTAGCATCCCATCCAGAATCATGTTGTGATGTTCTTTAAATCTCTTCTAATCTGGCACATTCCTATTATTATTCGTAGTAGTAGTGTTAATTATTTGATAAGTTATTGGAGAGGCCAGATCAGCATAATATCCCACTTTAAGTTAAGACTGATTGCTTTTGCTTTTTCTTCCAGCTCTTTTATTTCCTATAACCTGGGATAATTTAACCTGTCAAAAAAAACTTTGATTTACCATAGGTGATGTTTATGCTTGGTATTTCATCACATCAGTGGACATAACATATCAGTTGCCTACCATTAGTGTTTGCTGGATTAGGGAGATGCCTGGCCGGTTCTTCCACTGTGTGGCTGCTCTAATATTCCTCTTACATGGCAGCTCTTCAGTAGGGAGTTAAAACTGACAAAGAAAGATAGAAGTTCAAATACCTAAGATTTAGACTACTAAGAAATGAACAGTAGTAATCTGTAAGAAAAATGCCGGATGCAAAAAAATTAGAGATTGATTCTTAAGGCACAAGTGACTAATTCGTCTTTTGGTTTGTTTCTAGTCCAAATAAATGCCCAGCAGCAGGAACTTTATAAGTCCACTCAATTTGTCTTGATTAATCTTAAGTAGTTTTTTTAATCTGCCATATCAAATAAAGTGATTTTTAACATTATAAATTATAATTGTATTAACTTTTACTGTAGATTTTTGAAAATTCCTTTAATAATGTCAACTGTTGAAGAATAAATCTTTATTACTAACCAATGATTTTTCTTCCAGCTACTCCTATCAAACTCTTACTATTCTATGACCTTAGATAATTTTTTAAAATTGTACTTTAAGATTTCCAGATTAACCAAATACAAGATGCCCACTTACATTTAAATGTCAGGGAAACAATGAATTATATTTTAGCATAAGTATATATCCCATTCAATATTTGGGACATAGTATATTTAAAGATTATTTTTTATCTATCTGGAATTCAACTTTATTTGGACATCGTATGTTTTATCTGGCAGCCCTAGTTTTAAAAGTTGCCGTTTTATTTACACATTTATTGACTGTATTAATTTACCTGCCTGTGTTACTAGTTTGCTTTGCAGCTTCAATAATTCAATAACAATTGTTTGAATAGTAATTCAAAACTGTTATTTTGCTAGACAAGAATTACAGACTATACATAATTGCTCTCAATGTGAAACTATTCATAAAAACAGGAAACATAATTCTTACCTTCAAGAGTTAACATAGGAAGATTTTGTTCCTTAATAAACAGGATAGGCCTAAATTATCTTTATTGGTAAAACATTATGAATGTTTATTAAGTAGATGATGTAAATTTTTAGAAATGTCTAAAATCCCTTACTACTCTGTACATTTTATTTTATTGGCCCAGAAGGCATGGGTTGTGCTTTCTGCTGTGATGTTTTCCAATGTTTCAATGAGTCTGAAAAGCATAAGAATGAATGGGTGTGTCTATAGATTTAAAAATCGTATTTGAAGTATTTTAACCATGCATAAAGATGACATCTAAATTACCTTAGTCATATACAGTCTTCTATGCTAGATGTTAAACTTGATTTTTAAAAACACCCTAAAATGAATTAACAATCAGTAAAAGCACCATTTATAGATAAGGTTGCCCTGAAAAATTTTCTATTTGAAGAGCTAAATTCCTTTGAGAAGCATTTCAAACGGTCATTTAATACACAGCCCTGAGCAGAACTCTATTATGTCTGACTTTTATTTCCCCTTTCTCCTCTTCAGGTTGGAAGAAAATAATGATCTTTATTGATTGTATATTTCATATTCTTTTTTTTTTTTTTTTTGAAATGGAGTCTAGCTCTGTCGCCCAGGCTGGTGCAGTGGCGCAATCTCAGCTCACTGCAACCTCCGCCTCCCAGGTTCAAGTGATTCTCCTGCCTCAGCCTCCCAAGTAGCTGGGACTACAGGCACGTGCCACCGCACCTGGCTAATTTTTTGTATTTTTAGCAGAGATGGGGTTTCACCATTTTAGCCAGGATGGTCTCGATCTCCTGACCTTGTGATCCGCCTATCTTGGCCTCCCAAAGTGCTGGGATTACAGGCATGAGTCACCATGCCCAGCCCCTATTTCATTTTCAGTTGCTCAAAGATTCAAATTTTATCTAATTCAAAGTGCCTACATATGATATAAACATGGCTCATTTCTGCATAAACTCCTGTGTACAATATTTGAAAATGACCCTTTTTAGTCAATATTGTTTAACAGTATTTGTGAAAAAGTTTTTGAATTCCAAATAAAGACTTTCAGTACCTCAGCTGCATTTGATACACTGAGGAGGGCCTGTGGGTTTGTGTAAATAGGGATGGGGGCGGGGATGGGCAAGGCTATGTCTATGAGTTCTAGAAGCTGTAGACAGCTCTGCTCTTAAGAAGCTTTTAGGTTTAGACATATAATCTTTGGCCTTCATAAAAATAATGAGGGTGTACTTTAAGATCGTACTAAAGATAAAAGCATGGGTGGTAACAGAGTCATTTATTTAAGTGGCCAAGGTTTAATTTTTTGAACTTTATACTTTAGGTTTATTTGGTTCCTGAAACATTTTACAGATGGTGAAACGCAGGCTGATAAAACCAAGTTGTTCTAGAGAAAGAAAGTTATTCTGAGCTGAGAATGAATTCTGACCTCTTCACCTTTTGTGTGGATTGTGGCACCATTTTCTCTCCCGGCCTCTGGTCAAGCCTATTCAAACCTACTTGTCATTTGACACCAGAGTTCTAGTTAAAATGCAGCACTGGCCCTACAGGTTCCCCTTTGATCCTCCATCAGGGACCCCCTTGCCCACCACCTGCCACTCACCCACGGTGGCAAGCAAGACGCTGCGGGCCTGCCCTGCCTCTCTCCATCTTCCCCACCACCTTTCCCCACAGGGCTGTCCCATGAGCTTTCACCGAAGTTTCAGCATATCTCCCCACATCCCAGGTCTGAGCTTTACCCAAGAGTCTCTTCTCTGTACTCTAATAGCAGGTGGTCCTTTAAATGAGGTGGATGTGTGTTATTTTACCTAGGAACTTCACCATCATCTCTCTCTCGCTAGACTTAATCTTTATATCATCATTTTTATCTGTGTGGGTGTGTCTTTTCCACTAGACTGTGAACTTCCAAAGGTCAATGATCATGTTTGATTAATTTTTAACCTGGACACCTAACACAAGGCAGCGAATACGTTCTCTCTCTCTTTCTCTCTCTCTTTCTTTTAAGAGACAAGGTCTCATTCTGTCACCCAGGCTGGAGTGCAGTGGTATGATCATAGCTCACTGCAACCTCAAACTTCTGGGCTTAAGCAATCTTCCTGCCTCAGCTTCCTGAGTAGCTAGGACTACAGGCGTGAACCACCACACCGGGCTAATATTTTTTTGTATTTTTGGGGGGATAGGGTCTCTCTGGGTTGCCTAGGTTGGTATTGAACACCTGGCCTCAAGCAGTCCTCCTGCCTCAGCCTCCCAAAGCTCTGGGATTACAGGTGTGAGCCATTACATCCAGCCTCAGTTTTTTCTTTTTTAACTGGGGATTAAATTTACCTGTCTGGTTCATGGGGGAAAAAAAAGAGATGATAGTCCTAATAGATGTAAAAATAGTTCCTGAGAAACAGTTTGGGGGGAAAAGCAGATTGTCTCAAATTAGATATGTTGAACTTGAGATAATGTGAAATCTGAGTAGAGCTTAGCAAATGGAACTGAGGGCAGACAAATGGAAGATAATAGAAATGAAGGTTGAGCAGGATGTTTAAAGGCAGTAGCTTAAGCCATGGGCCAGCCGTCTTTTTCTCTTAAAGGTCCAGATAGTAAATATTTTCAGTTTTGAGGACCATACAGTCTTAGTTGTAGCTGCTCAACCCTGCTGTTACAACCCAAGAGCAGCCTTAGACAATATTTCAACAAATATTTGAACAAATGGGTGTGGTGGTGTTCCATTACAACTTTATTATTGGACATTGACATTTGAATTTCATGTACTTTTCACGTTATGAAATATTCTTCTTCTTTTACTTTAAAAAAATCATTTAATGGCTGGATTTGGCCAAAGGGTCATAATTTGCTGACTTATGCTCTATACTAACAAAACCATTCAAGTTTCAAAGGGAAATAAGTAAATAGCGTAGGACAAAGGCTTAGGGACTAGATCTTTGAAGCTTGGTTAGACTTTGTTGGAATTCGGAGAAGGAGCCATCATATGCAGGAGAGGAACTAGTGTGTTGCAGTGTCAATGAAGAGGATCAAGAGCTGGGTGGTTGGAAGTATATGATTAAGAAGATCATTAGGAAGGTGAGGAGAAAGAAAAACACCGTTAGTAGGAGTCAGAAATTCACCGATAACCACTGAGAATTTTTTAAAAATTGAAATAAAATCTTAGACAAGAGAAAAGATAGTATGTGGATATAAGTTGGAAGCAGGGGATATAGAGCAATTACTCGAGATGTTGGCAGTTTAAGTCAAGAGACAAGTAGGAAGACAGCCATGGGGTCTGCTACAGATTCCCTTGCATGAAAGCATGGCCCTTTATTAAGCAGAAGGCTTGCTAAGCTATCTCTTAAGATTTTATTCATTGATTTAACATACACTTACGTATGTTTACATACCAGGTACTGTTCTAAGGAGTTTATCAATAATAACTCTTAGTTCTCATCATGACCTGGTGATATAAACACTGTTGTTATCCCGTTTTACAGATGAGCAAACCAAGGCATGGAGGGGTCACTCCTCTGGTCAGTGGCTGGTAACCTGGGTAGGATGGTTCCAGAGGGGGACTGCTTTTCGCTATTATGCATTAGTGTCAAGTTTTTCATGTCTAGTTCATTAGAACATTTCTTTTTCTTTTTTTGCCCTGTGCAATGGGCCTTGCTTGTAATCCAAACACTTTGGGAGGCTGAGGTGGGAGGATTGCTGGAGGCCAGGAGTTTGAGAATAGCCGGGCAACATAGTACGTTATCTTTATAAAAACTTTTTTTTTTCCGCCACTGTCATATGTGGCTGAAGTTGGCATCAGAAATACCATGGATTTGTATCTTTTCTGTTGCACGTATAAATTGAACAATTAAAAAATACACTTCCGGAAGAATACGTGTCTTCCATCAACCACAGCATTGAGGCATGCAAATTATATGATGAAAACATTTCCCTGTGCTCATGCTTATATCAAGGATGTAAACTAAGAGCTGGCAATTGATTGGGGAAACTTTCTAATTAATAAGCGCTTTTGAAATACAACTTAATATAGAACGCAAGAAATGTGATAGTTTATTTGGTTTATTTCCTGAAGATCTGGATTTTATGGTGTTACGTGGCAGTGTGGAATAATGCACAGAGGATGAGACATCCTAGGATGCCGGGATGGAAGCCTGCCTTCTCCCCCAGGTTTATCACTTACTCGTGTGTAACCAAGTACAGTTGGCTCTCCATATCCGCGGGTTGCACTTCCGTGGATTCAAGCAACCGTGGAGCAAAAATATTTGGGGAAAAAAACACAATAAAAGTAATGCAGCAATAAAAAAATACGTATTTTTAAACCAATACGGTATAACAACTACTTACATAGCATTTACATTGTATTAGGTACTATAAGTAATGTAGAGAAGATTTAAAGTATAATGGAAGATGTGCATAGGTTGCATGCAAATACTACAGTATTTTATATCAGGGACTGGAGCATCCAAGGATTTTTGTATCCAAGGGGCATCCTGGAATGGATACAGAGGAACAACTGCGGCCACTTTATATCACACTTAATATTGAGTGAGAAAGGAAATTACTCCATGCAAGATTCTTCCTATGGTTCATTTTCTGAGAGGAAAGAGCACTTCTCTGGTCCTGGGGAATGGAAATGTGTCTCACAGCCTGAGGAATCTCTGTCTCTCTTTAAAATGGGAGCCAGTGAGATTCATTACACAGTTTTGTTTTCTTGCCATTGCCTCCTTCAAGGTTGTGCTCAAATCTCACCTTTTCATGAGGACCACCCTGACTCCTACGATCCTGCAGCCTGGCCACCCTCAAACCCCCTTATATGTTGCTCAACTTTTTTATTTTGTCTATTGCACTCAACTCCTAATATACCATAAAATTGTAGTTTAGTGTCAAATAATTTAAGCTCCATGAGGGCAGGGATCTCACCTACTTTGTCCAATGATGTATCCCAACTAAATGAAAGAGTAGCAGTTAGCATTGGTGCCTGGTATTTATCTTTCTGATGAATGAATCTATATTCAGATGCCATTGTTGAGCACATGGAAAGCTACATGCTATGGAAGATTGAGCATAATCAGGGTTTCTTGAAAGAACAATTTCTGTTTTCACTGGACATTTGCATGGTGACACTTAACCTCAAACACTTGTGGATTGTGCATATGAGTGTTTTTGCCCACAACTCTCCTTGTGTCTAATGCAGTGAGCAGAGCGAGGTCACTCTTGCAGATAAATTTGTTTTCCAAAGGGGAACTTTGCCCGCTAATTTAAGGCAGCCACATAATCTGACTTACAGGCTCAGTCGTTTCTCATTTGCCATCTGGCAATTTAATTACTTTAAAATAAAGCTATATATAGAATGAAATAACACAAATTGGAAATCTGTGATAATATGTATGATAAAATGGTAACATTTCTATGTGTTCTTTTGTTTTGTTGTTGTTGAAAAAATAAAGGGCATAAAAAGACCTGAGAAGGAATCATTTCAAAGCTTGCCCTAGACAGAGCCCCTTATATAAATTTTATTCTTTGACTAAGAGCCTTTGTTATAAACTAAATGTTTTGAATTAGTGGATTATTACATTTTTCCATTGAGTTATAAGTCTGGCCCAAAGCTATGAAATAAGAGGTTGTCTAAATTGTTTCAAAAGTGTTTGGCCATGAAGTGGAACTGGGCTGAGATGTGAGGAAGATTCTTTTCCTTTTTCCCTTGTCATAGTATTTCCGGATCTATAGTCTCCTCTTTTTTCCTATCCCTTTACCCCTGGAATATGTTTTTTCAGTGCCTTCTTATACTCTGTTTCTGATTTCTCTGTCTCTGCTTGTGCTTCCCTAGTTCTCTGTGGTTAATTGCCAATGGGCAAAAGAACCAGCGCTCTGGATGGTAGATTCAAGTTAAAGAGTAACTCAGATAATGTTTGTTTGAGACGACAGTGAGGGAAGGGCGATTATGGAATTCTGAAAACCAGGAGCTTAAGTGACAATTACATATAAAATAAAGATTAAAATGATTAGGGTACTTTATCTAATTTATCATTTGGAGTGGGGAAGTTGTATTTTTTTTGGTGGATTTTTTTTTTCTTGATTGTTGTGGCAGCTAGATGCAAATAAGATCACGCTTTGGAACACACAATGCTGATTCTCAATCACTGGCAAAGAAGGGTGAGAAGACAGAGCATCCTAATTTGCACAAAAATGCAACCAAGTCATCATTTGCAGCTCCTTGGAGATTCCATTCTAAAGTTTTACTGCTTGTACAAGTTCCTTTGGTATCGGAGGCAGAGCCTGGGGCGTGGTTGGGAAACAATAGTTTGGCTTTTTTCCCCCCTAAATCAGTTCAAATCCCATATACCCTGAATTAACTGGAATTGCTCTCAGACTTGGCAGCTCCTGTAAAAGATCTGGGTGTTCATAGGGGCCTAATGAAATGGGGAACACATTTGTTTCATCTTGACTTCCGTAGAGGAAAGTCTGCACTATTTTTGTGGGCTCAGAGAGGAGGAACTTCTGATCTGTTGGAGAGAAAACTGAATGAATGGGCACTGAGGCAGAAAGCCTGATGTGGCTGTCATGCAAATAAGAACCGTGATTGGCTTTCTCTTTCTTTCAGCGCACGATGTCACTGGCTGCTCTCAGCCTTAAAGATTAGGTTTCAGTAGGAGTTTTTCAGGTTCAAGGACTGTTAATGGTTTGTAACTGCCTGACAATAAGCTCAACCTCAGTTACATCAGCCTGGGCAGATGTCTAAGGATATGAGACCGGGGGAAGAAAAAGTTAGAATCTGTAGCAGAAGGACGAAGCTTGCCACCTGCCTACTGGGCTGAGCTTTTAATGTGATTTACATTTCTAAGCTCTATGTAGGTGCCCTGGAAATGGTGGTCTTCATTAATGCAAAGATTAAGTCTTTAATTAAACTTTTTAAGAAGAAAAGTAAGTAGTTCCTTTTCTCTCTACTACCTATTGTGTGCATATGTTTCCGTATGTGTATATGTCCCTGTGTGTGTGTGTGTGTGTGTGTGTGTGTGTGTCCATGTGTGTGTTTTAGGTCCTTCATTCTTTTGTGTGAAGAAATTAGAGTGTGAAACAGCGTAATAGGCATGAGTTAAACTCTACTCTATACCAGGTTGTTTAAATACCTCAGACTTTTGTAACTCTAGGACAGTATTATGTGATCTTAGCATGTCTTATTTATTTATGATTGGGGTTTTAAGTGAATTCACTTCTTTTGTGCTTTTCAAAAGAAGTCCTTTGAAGAGGGGGGAAAATTCTTGTACTTAATTTATGTTTCCCTTGATATCCAGTGTATGATTTTTTGATTCTTTGGCTAAATATGCAGCTGAGGTAAGGGAGCCTCTGTGTAATGTATCACATATTTCTGGTGGAGATAATCCCCTGAAACTCCCTGGCACTCTTTGTTGTGTATTTAAGAGCTCGAGCACAAACTGTCTAGACTGATCAGTGATTGTTGTAAGGGTACAGAGCTTTTGTAATGTGGCTTTATTGTGTACTTACCATTGACTTACATTTCTTTAATGTAGGTGCTTCTTCATTCTCTTGAAAATAATAATTTTTATAACTACTTGGCTTTGTTTTTACATAGTCGGTGGTTTATTTTAGTTTAGTTTAGTTTAGTGTTTGGACCAGTGACTTATACTGGATAAATGTACATGGGTAGGGGCATTGGTAAGAGGAGCTTTGGAGAAAGCTACAAAGAGCAGCACGGTGGGCTGATTTTCTGCAGCTCCTTGCTAAAGGCTGCCTTTGGATGAACAGATTAAAAGTGGCCCTGGCGAGAGTGAGGAACACCAGGGGAAGAGACCTTTTCATAGGAGCCAGTTGGTAGCTGTGCAGTGGGGCCGATGGTGCGATTGATGGTGCAGACACGAATGCCATTACTTGGATTTGATTTGAAATTGTCGAATAGGAAAAGTTTCCATTTTCAATAGTTTCTAACTCTGAAGTATGGTAACTCAGTCTTTAAAATAAACGGACATCAGCACAAAACACTGTGATGAACTCTGGCTACACTTTGGGGGGACATATGGTGAGTTTGGCCCAATGCTAGATTCTTCTGAAACACAAATGAGAGTTAAGTCAGGTCTTTGTGGATTTTGTGTATTAAGATTGATAGTTGTATGCACCATGCAAAACATTTGCTCAACAAGAGTTTACATGAAATACTAGGTGCCAAATTCACATACTGCTTTTGTTAAATACTAAGCAGAAAGCACAATGGACATTTCTGTTTTTAACTTGATATCTAGTTCTCAATGTTTATTTTCTCATTTAGCAACTTGCGGAGAAGGTGGGGTCCTTTTGAAAATGAGTTATCCTCTTCAGCTTCATAAGATTGTAAAATTTAGTAGCTGCAGAAAAGATGGTATGTGAGATGAGCGCTAGCGTGTGGCCCAGGTTTACAAGAGACAGTGACAGTTCGAAGTTTGGGGCCTCGTTAGAATAATTTTTACTGTTCCTGCCACAACCGTGTTTTACCTGAGTTATTTCTTGAGCTAAGTACTTTATGTATATTGGTTCATTTAATCTTTAGAGTAGCCCTAATAACTGTGCTATAGAGTATGTTTAGTGAATTTTAGATATGCTCAAATGGATTTAATAGTTTATGCGTGTGTTCTCACGTTACTTTGAGAATTCATTTTATGGTCTAGTTTCCAGGTACATGTTATGTTGGGGACATGGATACGCCCAGTGTGAACTCTCTAGCATAGATCAGAGTCAGGAAGACTTGCTCCTCACTCACAATTCAAGTATCTGCTGGCTTTACAGGGGTTAGACTTGCTACCTCAAGCAAATGCCTCAGCACAAGGACTTTCTCCAATACCTTTCCAGTCTCTCTTATGCCTGGGTTACATGGCAGGTATATAGAAAGTATTAAAACATTGTCGATGAATTTGTTTTGGTGCTGTCGGCCTCATTTTGGGCTCCACTGATGCCCCAACTTAGCTTGTGTTGTCAGGAAAAATGAACTAGAGAGGTCTCAAGCCTCCGAGGATTTAAAGAAAAATTATTGTAGAGATTTATCTTAGTCTCAGGATTTTACCTGTTATTTTGTCCTCTAATGTCTTGGTCTCTTCTGTGCTGGGAAAATTTAGTTGAATTGGATTGTGTTGGGAAGAGTCAATTGCATTGTAATTTAAAAAATGTTTAATATAAAAGGGTTTCATGAAAGCAAGAAATGCAGAGAGAATTTTGTAACACAAATGGGTCTCCACATGTATTAGCTATGTCATTTACATGTAAGTTGAATGTTTACGCTTAATTTTTTTTTTTTTTTTTTTTGAGACGGAGTCTCGCTCTGTCGCCCAGGCTGGAGTGCAGTGGTGCGATCTCGGCTCACTGCAAGCTCCGCCTCCCGGGTTCACGCCATTCTCCTGCCTCAGCCTCCCGAGTAGCTGGGACTACAGGCGCCCGCCACTGCGCCCGGCTAATTTTTTGTATTTTTAGTAGAGATGGGGTTTCACCGTGGTCTCGATCTCCTGACCTCGTGATCCGCCCACCTCGGCCTCCCAAAGTGCTGGGATTACAGGCGTTTAATTTTTTAAAAATGTAATTGAGTTTATAACAGTGATGCTCTTTAAATAATGCTGTAGAGGGAGAATATTTGTTATAAACCTCCTGGTAGGAAATTCATTTCTATCAGGACAGTCTAACATTTACTGTTGCGATGGCATTATACAGTTGAGTAACTGCTATTTGCTGTGTGTGTGCGAGGGGGGTTAAGTAGGAATTGGAGGTCTCTATCAATTCTGTCAGATGTTTTCAAACATTGGAGTAAAGGGAGGACCTAAAATGCTGGGAAGCAGTTAACTGAGCAAATGATTCTATGAAAACATTGTTTGGAGGGTGGACACTTTCAGCTTTTCCTTTATAGGTAAAACACTATGGGCAAGACCCCTGGAATCTAAGATTAAAACTAATTTAGGATTTGCTCCATTGCTCCCTTGCTGGCCCTTACCCGTGGATGTGTTAGACATGGAAACACATCATGATGTAATGAACTCGTAGCCAATGAAGTTGACACCTGAATGTATTCTATCTTTTTTTCTATAGCGGTTTCCAACCTAGATGAGGAAAGCCGATGGACAGTCCACTACACTGCCCCGTGGCACCAGCAGGAGAATGTGTTCCTTCCCACCACAAGACCCCCCTGCGTTGAGGACCTGCACCGCCAAGCCAAGCTCAACCTCAAATCAGTACTGAGGGGTAAGATGGCATCCTCTGTGAGCTTATTTTCTTGGGTTACTGGCTGCTGAGAGCATAAATCTGATATCTATTTATAAAACCAGCTCTACTTTTATTGAATGTATAGTATGCTACGTCTTTATACGATATCATAAATACAACCTAATACATGCTGATATGGTTTGGCTGTGTCCCCACCCAAATCTCATCTTGAATTGTAGCTCCCATCATTCTCCTGTGTTGTAGGAGGGACCCAGTGGGAGATAATTGAATCATGGGGCCAATTTCCCCCATACTGTTCTCGTGGTAGTGAATAAGTCTCATGAAATCTGATGGTTTTATAAGGGGACACCCCTTTTGCTTGGCTGTCAATTCTCTCTTGTCTGCCGCCATATAAGACGTGCCTTTCACCTTCCTCCATGATTGTGTGGCCTCCCCAGCCATGTGGAACTGTGAGTCCATTAAACCTCTTTTTCTTTGTAAATTTCCCAGTCTTGGGTATATCTTTTTCAGCAGTGTGAAAATGGGATAATACACATGCCTAAGATGTTCTGGTCTCTGCAGAAACTTGCCTATTTGCAGATATGCAAATCTGTTTCCAGGAGCCCACACCTTCTTAGAAACACTTTAGCATGTTTAAACCGCCAGTGTTAATTTGATCCAAATAAACCACTGCTGACATGGGCAGTTTTGCCACTGTCTTTTTAAAACCATTGTAAGTATTCAAAACCAATTTTTTTTTTTAACACACTTGTTTGTTCTGTTTAGTTCAAGCTGGCTGGAAAAAGGACCTATATATAGACTTTGAAGACATGCCAAATGGTTTGATTTATCAGAACTGGGGTATCACCCAACTGGGCTCCTCTGAGCCTAGGTTCTGCCAGCAGATGAGCAAGGTATACTTGGTCAAGTAGAAAATATAGGAAGAGTGTATTCCTATATCTAGTTTAAAATTCTCATTTTTACTTCAATTTATTGTGGTTTGTTTTTCTTATTGAGATGGAGTCTCACTCTGTCACCCAGGCTGGAGTGCAGTGGCGTGATCTCGGCTCACTGCAACCTCCACCTCCCAGGTTTGAGCCATTCTCCTGCCTCAGCCTTCTGAGTAGCTGGGATTACAGGAGTGCATCACCACACCTGGCTAATTTTTGTATTTTTAGTAGAGATGGGGTTTCACCACTTTGTCCAGGCTAGTCTCAAACTCCTGACCTCATGTGATCCACCCACCTCAGCCTCCCAACATGCTAGGATTACAGGCATGAGCCACTGCACCCAGCCCAATTTATTGTTGATGTTAAAAAGTAAATGTGTGGCAAGGAGGGCAGCCTAAAGGTGATAAAGAAGGAAAGTAGTTCTTCAAAGAGGAAGGAGTGACTTGTAAAATTCAGAGACTTTTTCTTAGTACAACAAACCAAACTTCTTATTCTACCAGATGCTGCTCCTACCAGACTTCTCCTACCATGCAGTATTTGGGACATTAGTATACCAAAGAAGTATTTGTTATTTCTCTGAAATGTAATTTAACTGGGGCTCCTGTATTTTATCTAATTGTGGAAGACTTGACTTTGGGAGAAATTCTGTCATTGATTCAAGGAAAATCTAGAAAAATAATTTTATCTTGTATGTCAGTCACTTATGAAGTGATTAATTCTTTAATGTACCACCACTATGATGACTGATAACATTTATTAAACACTTAACTCTAATGCCAGATACTGTTCTAAGCCCACTGAGTATATTATCTCATCTAATTTTCCCAGTGATCCTACTGCTTACTGTTACTGTTGCAGATGGAAAAATGGAAGCACAACGATTAGAAACTTTCCCAAGATCTCCAAGTTAATTAGCAGTAGGACCAGGATTTAAACTTGGACAGTCTGAGGCTGTGGAGCTCATATTCTTAACTGCTACACTATACTGCCTTTAACAATGATTTATTTATTGGGAATCTGTTATTCTGGCAGAAGTGCAGAGTACAAAGGCAGGGTCCTAGCTCTCAAACACAATGTGGAAAATACTGAGGAGACAAACTAAAAATTGCTGTATGGGAATTAAAGAGGGCAGATAACTTCTGCTTGGAGAGAGAAAGAATAGCTATCCATAGGTTCACCATAGATTTGGTGTTCTGAACAGAACTGTGCAGACATTTCAGATCATGGTTCTATTTTTTGTTCCTTTAATCTTTTGTAATGCTTAGATTATCTAATGTATCTTCCAGTATCTTGTATCTCATAGCTTTGCTATTGGACTATCCAGAAATGAGGGCATTGTTGGTTTCCCTTTTTATTTAGCCTGAGTAACCTCTGTCTTTAGTGACTTCAGTCTTAAATAAGAAGAATGGCATTCGTTTGGTTCGTTTGTAAATGGCCTTGGAGTTGTGCTTTGAGCTTTGTTGCTGTCATAATATTGGTCCCTTAATGTACCTAAATCCAACCAAAGTTTCTTCTAGATCCCTTTACTTCCTTGTGATTTATCTTTAGTAAATTGTGACCAGGAACTTCTCTACTTATAGTTCACCTTCCTCCACCAAATTACTAATAAGAATGTTAAATGGCACCGTTCCCAGGACAAATCCCTGAGGCAGTGCCTCGTTAGCATTTCTCTGCCCAGCTCCTAAGCAACAGAGCACTACATGGTCTGGCTTGTAGAAAACGCTTTCGTGAAGGTATGTGTGAGTTTGAATATTCAGGCTCGACTGTTTTTGATCACTCTCCAGGAAACTGTGCTTCACTCCCATTTCATGTATTTTCAAGTTCCAGATCAGGACTTGACTTTTCTCCCCTTGAAAAACTGAACATCTGTTTATAGGCATTTCTGCTTTTCTTTTTGAATATGCAGTACATCTATATGAAATATCATCTATCCCCACTGGTTTTGCCTAAACATGAATTTTATTTTGAAAAGATAAATGCTTTCATAATTGCTTTAATGCTCTAAAATGGTTCATCAAAGGGATTTACTATTAATAAAATTAATAACTTTGGAAAATTCCTGGAGCGCAACCTTTAAAGTCTGGATTTAAAAACTTCGTAAGAGATTTTAGATAAATTATAGACTTATGAACAGTGGTTGGGAAGGATGAAATGAGAAAGATTATCTGAGTTCTTTTGTTCTCAGTTATTTACTTTTAACCACATGTACAGAACTTCACGTACCTCTTCCCCTATATCATCTTAGCAACCTGAAATAAACACAACATGAGTGCAAGATATTTATTACCTCATTATCAGTGAAGATTAAAAAAATCAATCTCTGAATATGTGGCACTATTAAGATTTGATGTTATATAAATTATCAGTCTAAGTTCATTCAACCTCAGCATTCTCTACTTAAAAATATAGAAAGGTAGCTAGGTATTCACAGTGAGTAATCTATTTTGTTTCTTCTTCTATTCTTACTGTGTCCATAATTTTAAGAAAAGAATACCATTCTTTAATATTAAACAGGCTATTGCTTTTTCATTGCCATTAAATGCTTATTGTGTGAATTAGCCTGTCAGTTTTTATGGGGAGCTAGTCTACTCTTGGGAACCATAAAGTGTGAAGGGAAACGACACAGTGAGTATCAATAAATGCATAATGAAATGTAAACATATACGTTTTAAAACAATGCATAAATCCTTAGTAGTTAACAGATTAACTGAAGAAGCCACAGAATTACTGGAAAATGTTTTGTGAAAAAACTGAGTTTGACTTAGTACATAAAAGCAGATAATAGACATAAATTAATCAATATTGAGCATCTGTTCGGTTCTATGCCAGGAGTGTTTAAATGAACGGATGAAAGTTCCTGGGTCCTCAATTTTAAAGAGCCAGGCCTGCTGTCTTGGCAGCAGCTTGTAGCAAAGTTTGTCTTGAGGTTTGCTACTGCAAGCTTACTGTCTTACGGTAGTAAACAGGCAGTAGTGTGATGGAGGTGTGCATGAGTTACATTGTGCACACAGGGAGAGAGGGCTCAGTCAGAGAACAAAGAAAAGCACTGGGAGGTCCCCTCACTCGCCCACTCCCTCCTGCTCCCATCCCCACATGAGAGAGGAGATAGTCTTTCAAGATGTGTAAAATGGCATTTGGAGCAGGCTCTTGTCCATGTATAATTTCGCTCTACTCTGATCCGAATATAGCAGATATCTTTTGTATTTACAGCTGGAGAGTCTCTGGAGACTTTGATAAAATTTGATGGTCACAGGCTTAGATTAAATGTCTTGGTTTTGTTTGTTGATTTGTTACTGGAGATTTAGGTAATGATTCACTGCTAATGAAGATACAAACATGTACAGGTTGAACATCCCTAATCTGAAAATTAGAAATCTGAAATGCTCCAAAATCCAAAACTTTTTGAGCACTGACATGATGCTCAAAGGAGGTACTCATTTGAGCATTTTGGGTTTTGGGATTAGGGATTCTCACTCAGTAGTTATAATGCAAATATTCCAAAATCAGAAAAAAACCCAAATCGGAAACATTTGTGGTCCCAAGCATTTCGGATAAGAGATACTCAACATTTACCCAGATTTAAAAATGGCATTTTAATATTTGCTTCAATAGACATCTGGCTAGCAACAAAAAATAAATTTTTGAAGATGGATCCCATTATCTGTGAAGAATTCACTCAGCTTCTTACTGAGTTTCCAGAAGAAGTCTACCCTTTTTACATCCATCATTGTTTGAATCCTTCATGAACTTCACTGGAGATAGCTGTGATGATAAGTAACCTAAATCTGGCTAAATTTTTATCTGCATAGTTTTTAGCTTTATGGAAACGGCTACAACTAAGTGGAAAAGAAATCAAGAGATAGTAGTAAGCTGAATGAGAGGTTCAGATTTTGCTTTTTTGTAACCTGTAGACCTCATTTGACAACTGTGAGCATATTAAAGGCTGAAATAAAGACATGTCACTTTTAAGGCTCCATCCCCAAAAAGCCCAACTTGAGAGAGAGATAAACATAATTTCTCACAGTATGTTTAACAGGCACTTTAGTTACTGTCTCTGTGTACATTCCTGCCTGAATTAGTTCACAGAGCAGCTGTTGTTGGCATCAGAAATGTTCTCTAGTCACAGCTCTTTCCTGAAGAAATGCATTTTAGCAGGTCAGCATGCTCCATGGCTCTAGAATTTAAAAAGTGTGAGCACAAGGAGGAGTGTTGAATCTGGCCTATGTCATTCAAAGTCAGAGGGTTATATTTATTATACCTGAAAGGATAGGAGTTGAGAATTTATTACACAATGTGAAAAAATAACTACTTACAGCAAGTGATTAAAAACAATGGTGCACACATCGACCTGTTTAACATTACAGAATGATTTACCATCCAGGCGCGGTGGCTCACGCCTATAATCCCAGCACTTTGGGAGGCCAAGGCGGGCAGATCACGAGGTCAGGAGATAGATACCATCCTGGCCAACATGGTGAAACCCCGTCTCTACTAAAAATACAAAAATTAGCCGGGTGTGGTGGTGCATGCCTGTAGTCCCAGCCTACTCAGGAGGCTGAGGCAGGAGAATCACTTGAACCTGGGAGGCAGAGGCTGCAGTGGGCTGAGATTGCGCCACTGCACTCCAGCCTGGTGACAGAGTGAGACTGTCTCAAAAAAAAAAAAGGAGAATGATTTACCTTCCCTAAAATTATGGACTAGATTTCCAAGTTGTTCCAGCCAGATTTCTCTACAGTTACCGACAGCAGACTTTGAGGGTGACTGCATCCACCCTTAGTTGTCATGAAGCCTCCTAGCTCCCTTTTGGTGTAGACAAGTATGTTTCTTGGGAGAGATTGTGGGCCTCCTTCTGGATTTGATAAGGGTGTGTCTTATTTATCTGCCTAGAGCACGTGGGTCCCTGAGATATCGCAGATACCCCTTGTCTTTCGCCATCGGTTCTCCACTTGAAGGTCCTGTGGCACTTTCCCAGAACTGTCTAGGAGGTGCCTTTGTAGGAATGGCCTGTGGACATTGATTGAGAGCTCTCCCTGATGGCATGATGCATCTGCCCACAACCTCAGACAGGCCCAAGATGGACATCTGCTTTGCCCACCTTGTGCTAACCACATTGAATTCTTCATCTTTTTTTCTGTAACTTTTAAAAAAATATGACATATAACACAGAGAGGTACATAAAACGTGTATGGCTTGAGAAATAGAGTGAACAGCTGTATAACCATTACCTAGGTCAAAATGTGACCTAAACTTCAGAAGCTTCCTGTTCCTGCTTGCTTGCCTTTCTTTTTTCTTTCTTTCTTTCTTTCTTTCTTTCTTTCTTTTTTTTTTTTTTTTTTTTTTTTGAGACAGGGTCTTACTCTGTTGCCCAGGCTGGAGTGCAGCAATGTGATCACGGCTCACTGCAGCCTTGACTTCCCGGGCCCAATCCATCCTCCTACCTCAGCACCCTGAGTAGCTGGGACTACAGGCACACAACACCGTGCCCAGCTAGCTTTTGTATTTGTAGAGATAGGGTTTTGCCTTGTTGCCCTGTCTGGTCTTACTCCTGGGCTAAAGTTGTCCACCTGCCTCGGCCTCCCAAAGTGCTGGCATTACAGGCGTGAGCCTCCACACCCAGCCATCTTCCTGTTTTCTAACAGAAGTCCAGGTGTCATGTGAAGTACTTTGAGTCACATCTAAATTCCAATCCTGACTTTGTTACATACTAGGTATAGGTTACTTGAGTTTAATTTTGTTTGTTTCTTCAACATTTTGATGTTATTTTCTCATCTATAAAGGCCATAATATCTGTTTACATGGGAATGAAATGAACTTATTCATGTAAAGTATTAATATCTCAATATACCTGCCCCTCAATGTGGAAGTTATGTGTCTGTGGAGGGAGGGGTGCATTTTAATTGAAGTGCAATGGAACATAGATATAATTTTACAAATCTCAAATGGCCTCAGCATTTAGTTGGGTCTTTCTTTCCTACCCGTTGTGCTCCAGAGATATACTGTGGGAGGAGGGATAAAGGAACAGAACAAGGAACACCTTCTGATGACAGTGACGGACACTTAATACTCAGGTTCATTTCATCCACATGAGCAAGATGCCTTTCGCCGCTCACCATCAACCTCTGAAAGACCCCTAGAATGCTGGAGCTGGAAAGAGCTGCCCAGTCCTCTGGTCAGTCCCCCTTTCCATTTTGTAGATAAGCAAAGCAAGACCCAGAGAAGTTAAGGGTTCCTGGTGCTCACGCATGCTGGCCTATTCTGATCTCAGACCTCAAGAGCACTGAAGAGACCTGTCCCTTTGATGCCCTTTCAGCTGTCCTCCACTTTATGGAAGTTCACAGGGACAAAGCTCACCCTGGGAATCTCATGGCCAAAGATGGATTTGGTTTCTTTAGCCAGTTAATTTAGAAATGCAAATTGGCTCATCATTTCCTATAGGTGGTGACTTCATGGTTACTCCTGAAGTCTCCTCACTCACCCCTGATTTCATTAAAATTCAAATAAGTCTAAGAGAAATAAAGGAAGCATCACATGACATGTTTGATTAATATCTATAACCATTCTTTCATCTTAATGGCTTTTGGTGCTTATTTTTAGGGTTATAATTGGTTATTAGTAACTCAATAGACTTAAAAAAATAGGCACAGGTTGCAAGGGAAGGAAAGATAAACATTTGAAATTAATAAATACACTAATGATTTAGCACTTGCAGCTGAGTTTACAATTTGCCTAGTTTGCTACTTCCCAAAGAATACTTCAGTAAAATTGATATGCAAAAGGTGAAGGTCAGATGTCTCTGGCTAAGGTATTCTAATTTTTTTTTTTTTTTTTTTTTGAGACAGAGTCTTGCTCTGGTGCCCAGGCTGGAGTGCAGTGGTGTGATCTCGGCTCACTGCAACCTCCGCCTCCTAGGTTCAAGTGATTCTCGTGCCGCAGCATCCCAAGTAGCTGGGACTACAGGTGTGCACCACCCTGCCCAGCTAATTTTTGTATTTTTAGTACAGATGGGATTTTGCCATGTTGGCCAGTCTGGTCACTAACTCCTGACCTCAGGTGATCTGCCTACCTCAGCCTCCCAAAGTGCTGGGATTATAGACGTGAGCCACCACGCCCAGCCACTTAAGATTCAAGCAAGAAGCTTTCAATGACTTACATTCATTTATACAATTTTAAATCGTTTTCAAGTTGAAACAAATATTGGCATAGAATTGGGGGGCAGGAGGAGTGCTATGTTATTCTGAAAAAGCAACTGAACAGAGGAAGGAAGTATAATTGTCTCATATTTCGCAAAACCGCAGTAGCACTGACATCTTGTTTTGTTGTCATTAGTGATTCCAGAAGATGAGATGGGAGACCAGAATTCTGGTTGCAGTGTTGTCAGTGGCAAGCTGCAGGATATTGGAAGTCAGGTCCCATCTTCGTACTTGGCTTCCACCTCTGAAAAACAATTTATGATTTCTATGTTCCCTTCTAAGCTCTAAAATTCTGATTGGCTTCTCAGTACTTAACTGTTTAAGGGTAATATGTGTGAAGTTAACTGACACAAAGATATTACCAATGGCTGAGCCTAAGTCCTGACAAACTGGGATGTGTAATCTTAAGTTTGTATGGACGGAAAAATTGTCTAAGTGCATACTGCAAGTGAAGCACTGGGCTGGATGTTATAGTGCAATCAAAGATGAGTGTCGTCAATGCTTTCCTCCAGAGGCTGAAAGCTAGCCAGAGATAAGATGTATGTATGACTAGCTTATGTGCAAGGTTCATAGCGGTGGTATTATTAAGCCTCAACCCTGGGTGTTATCTTTAAAACGAACTTGGTCAGCCTGCCCTAGTTAAAAATTCTTTACCAGCTCCGCATTACTAACAGAATATAACCTAAGCTCTTAGCATCTAGAAACCTTCCTGAACTCAAGCCTGTTTGTCTCATCTCATCTGCGGAATCACCTTTGCTCCCCAGACATCTCTACTCCTCCACCCAATTTTTTTTACTTTGTGCCTTCACGTGTAATGATAAAGTCCTTCAGTTGGAATGCTAGCTTGTCTTGTTCTTCTTTCTGTCTACTGCATGTCCCAAGCCATACTTTTTCCCTTCTGAACCACAACCTCTCACACCTGGCCAACTCCTGTTTCCCCTTTGTGAGTCATCCTTGGGTGCTAGAGTCCCCCACAACCTTTCCTGGATTTCCCCTGGGTAGCCCCAGGAAGTCCTTTTCTACCTTGTCATGGAAGCTTACACTCCACCATTCTACTGCTTATGATACACTATATAATTGTGTTTGCATGTTTATCTCCCCACTTGACAGTAACATCCGTGGGAACAGGGCTTTGTCTTTTCACTTGTGTGTCCCCAGCACACAGTCCAGTGACTGGGACTGCAAATACTGTTGTGTTTGTAGAAGGCCTGAAAATGTTTGGAAAAGTCACCTAAAACACAGGAGAGAGATCAGAGTCAAAGCCGGGGAACAAGTAGTGAGAATGTGGAGTGATGAGATTGGGGGTGGAGAGGGCCAGTGGTGAGGAGGAGGGGGGGTTGAGGCTTGGAAGCTTTACTTTAGGGCACTGGGAGGGAGAAGTCTGCAAAAGAGCACAACTGGGGAAGAAGAAAGTCAGCCAGGATGAGGCAGTCATCATGGCACTCACAGGTGGGGAGAGAGTCATTGTAAGAAAAGGCTGTTGAATCGGTTGTTAGGTGGTGATTGGTGACCTTTGAAAGGGCAGTTTCAAGGAAGTCTTTAGATTAAGCCAGATTTCCTGCGATAAGAAGGATTTTTATAAGCAGAAAAACAATAAAAGTAATTTTTTTAAAGAAATAAAGGTGAATGAATGATGCCAACAGAGCAGAGAGGGAAGGGATAGTATTTTGAGGTGGTGGCAGGGTACAGCTGATATTATTACATGTTTTAAAAACTAGAGCTTATGAAAACAGGGCCATAGAAAAAAGGAGTCAGCAGGAGGGGAAAGGATTGCAGATATGGAAAGAGAATGGGAGGATGTTCCCTGAAGAAGCAGGAAGGAGGCAGTCAACTCAGGGCAAAGCGGAGGGTCGGAGGTTGCGGCCTCTGTCTCCTAGAGGGAATTGGGGAAGCGTGTTATGAGACGGAGCCAGAGATTGAGGCTGTTCATTACATGGTGTGGGAGCCTTGCTTGCAATGTGGCCCCCGCCATATTGTTAGTTCTTTGGTGAAAAGGATGACTTTATTTGGTGCTCTCTCGCTCAGGTCTTGTGAATTTAATTAGGTTGACTTTTCAAAGACAAATGATGTTATTAAAGGCTTTAAAAAAATATGTGTGGTATTTCATTTGGCTCTATTGGAATTTTTGTCCTGAGGGAAAGTTGCCCAGCCGGGTGAAACCATGGATTAAATGCCCTATTGAGAAAAAGAAAAGAGCAGACAAAAATATGGGATTAACAGAATGGGAATTATATACAAAAAGGGGCTATTTAACTTCTCCTATTGGATTTGATGGCACGGAATTTTCTATAATACTAAGTACTACTCTGGGTACAGTAACTCCAAAAGAAGTGCTTTCCTTGGTGTCCTTAACTCGGGAGAGGGAAGTTGGATGCAAGAGCAAAGGAAAAATGAACAATCATTGCTTTTTCAGATAAAGAGACGTGTTGCCCCCACCCCCATACCGTTTTTTTTTTTTTTTAACGGTAAGCAACACAGAAAAGATAGAATGGCAAAGACAGTCATTTAAATGATCCAGGTCTTAACAAAGCACTACGGATTGTTTAAACAAAAGGCTTTTTGTTTTGTTTTTGTGTCTGTAGCCAGTCTGCTGTTTCAGCAATTCTATTTTAACTCCCGATAAAGTAAGTAACTTGAGTGGCCTCTATATTTCACTCAGGGCAGCATAAAAACGATACATTGAAGGTACTGTTGGTAAGGTTTGTTATCATTCACGATACAACCGAAGTCTCCGGTGTTGGCTTAGAATCTTTGCAGGCGATTTGATCTTGAGTAACCTTGGTGATGCTCCTCTGCTGCCAATGATACGGCTTTTTAATTCTAAAGTGAAATGAGATCGCCTCCAATTTGGCGGCTCTCTCTGGTGGTGCTCAACTAGGACTTGCAGACTCTCAGCACACTCACATTAATCATGGCATCAGAAAGCTCTCACCTTAATTTAAATCAGATTTAGTTCTTCAAGGCTTCTTAAATTAATCTGGGCATGTGACAAGAAGAAATGTTAAAAGCTGGTTTTCTGCAATGGCAAATGACATTTTAATAATAATTCTTGCCATGGTGTGCAATGAAAAACAAAGCTAACAGACAGTTTATCCAGTGGCTCAACTTTTAATGTTTAACTCCTAAGGTTTTTTTTTTTTGTTGTTGTTTGTTTGTTTTGTTTTGTTTTGGGAGGTTTTAATTTCACTCTAATAGGAATTAATCACAGAGCAAGAATATTAATCAAAATGGCCTTTTATTTTTAACCCTTCTACATAAAATGAGATTGTCTATGGTGTTTAATGTCAGTGACAGAGATATTGATCCCAAGACATGGGGGAAAACCAGTCTTTCTAAAATGTGTTAATGCATTGTTAACAAATTCATTTCCAGTTTGACTGTTGAGCCGATGACCACAATTAGTAGCGTATTTTCCCTCTGTGGTTCTTCCCAACCTGGTCATTTTATTTTGCTAAATATACAATGTAAATTGTATATTTACATTGTAAATGAGAAGTCATTTGGAATTGTGTTATTATAAAATAATTTTTAGGCAGTCTGCTTATCATTCCTTTTTTTTCCCCCTCCCCTGGCAAAGAAACCTGTCCATTTGAAAGGTAGCATTCTGTCACCACCTCCTCTCTTACATCTTACTCCCCGCCTAAACTTGCCTGCAAGCTTTTTCTGAAAATGCAGCTTTCCTGTGGCATCTGTTCTGTCTGACTAGAAAGCTTTGGGGAGTTGCCCATGATGCAGTTAGCTTTTTAATCCTAGATTGGTCAGTTTCCCTGAAATTCTACTGAGGCAAAATTTCCTTGGATATATAACCATGATGGTGCACCAGACATCATCTTCCTTATTCATTCTGTTCCACCTACTCTCCTCTCATCCTCTTATTACTCAAATATGTGAGTTGTGGATGGGAGAAGAGGCCCATTTAATGGGAGGTCAGGTCATATGCCTTGGGTTAATCAAGGCGGAAAATGTGGCTGAGGATAAAATCTACCTGGGTGACCAATGGGGCCATCACCTTTGTCATATAGTTACAGTACCCTTTCAAGCACGCTACTGAACAAATACAGATCATTCATTCATTTAAGGAACTCACTGAGCACCAGCCAGCCACCCACATTGAGCCATATCATGTAGGGCTTAGAAACCATTAGTAGGATTTTGGCTTTTACATTCAGGGCGTGGAGAGATTTGAACTTAGAAGTGACATAATCTGACTCATTAGTTTGAAATGGATCAATCTGATTGTGTGTTGAAAGTTCACAGTAAAGGAGACAGGGGTGTCAAAGTAGGAGACCAGGTGGAGGTCACCATCAGGTGAGAGATGGTGGAGGCCTGATCAGGAAGTTTTCCCTGCAGTTGCAGCTGGAGTGGAATGTTAAAATAAATATAAGAACCCTCCAAGCATTTTAAGGAAATCTTGACATGTAAGACACATTTCTACAGTAGCAAAGCTAAAGCTTTTCCTGAAACAAAATGGCATTCTTTAGGGACTAAAAGTAGATACCAGATATAGCATTCCCCCACCATTGATCTGTACCATATCAGCTAAATTCTTTATCCTATGTTCCCTTTTAAGTTATTCGCTTGGCGAGTGTGGATCATTTGTGACGTAATAAAAAGAACAGACCAACCTTCTTTTCCTTTGGGCATTTTATCATTTGTCACGTGGAATATGTAGGAAGCAAAACTCTATTGCCCTCTTTGGGATCCCCACCTAACACCACCTCTAAGTAGAGAAGACTTCTCCTCTTTCACTTTTACCTCCACCCTAAATGGATATCATGTTGATCCCTTTAATTTTATTTCTACTTCTCTTTAGGTATTTGCCTTACTCTGAAACAGTTTTCTCGCGGTGTGGCTCACAGGACAGCTGCACCAGCAGTGATTGAGGACTTGCTAGGAATCCAAGTTCTCAGGCTCCATCCCAGACCTACTGAATCAGATACGGGAGTGGACTCCGCAGTATTTTTACAACAAGCCCTCCAAGGGATTCTGATGTACCTTAATTTGGGATGCCACTGCTCTGTACATTGGCCTGTGAATTTGTTTAATCAGGCAGCTAAACTGTAAGCACCTTGAAGGCTGGAATGTAACCCTTTAGTCCCACTACCCTTTACAAGCTACAAGTTAGGATTCTAAGACACAGCTACCCAGTTTCAGAGTTGGAGCTCTTGACTGCTGCTGCTCTTCTCTCTCGTTGGTGGCAAAGGTGACTTGAGAAACTGGTGTTGATGCCTCTGTGTATTCATTCTATGTTTTCTTCAAGCTAGCTCTGCCTTGACTGTCTGGAAGAAGAGTATTCAGAGGTTTAGAAAAAAATGGCTGGCCAAAGCACAGGTCAGGAGAATCACTGAACCTGGAGGTTGGAAAGAAAACATAATTGTCACCAGCTTGACTTTCTCTTTTTCAACTTGCTGGTGGTATAAGTCTAGATAACTTTCATCCTCCTTTTTTTTTTTTTTTTTTTTGAGACGGAGTCCCACTGTGTCACCCAGGCTGGAGTGCGGTGGTGCCATCTCAGCTCACTGCAACCTCCGCCTCCCGGGTTCAAGCAATTCTCCTGCCTCAGCCTCCTGAGTAGCTGGGACTACAGGCACCCGCCACCACGCCCAGCTAATTTTTGTATTTTTAATAGAGATGGAGTGTCACCATGTTAAACAGGCTGGTCTTGAACTCCTGACCTTGTGATCCGCCCGCCTTGGCCTCCCAAATGTTGGGATTACAGGCGTGAGCCCCCGCGCCCGGCTTCATCTTCCTTTTTTAAGGCAAAGTAAGACTTAGTCCCTTCAGGAAATTTCCCTTTTCCCTGACACCAGGGTGATAGTTGGCATACTTTCATATTGGCCCTCTCTTTCTTGCTTCACCTGCAGCTAAGCACATTGTACTCTATTACCTGGAATGTTTTGTCTTTATAGATTCCATTAAGAGATAAAATATTTACTTTTACAACTTTTAGAAAGTCTTGGGCTTACTCGTTAAAGACATATATTTTCTCTTTTTTATGTTTTATGTTGCTTTGAATGCTAAGTGTCACTGAAGTGATAATTGGTGAAGAAGTGGTCTTACGGGCTCAAATTTGCATTTATTAGGAGGTAAATTTGAGTTTAATACTTGAAATATAAAAGCATGCTTTTATGCTGTTATACATATTCCTGTATAGCTACATAAAACAGCTCTGGCTCTAAAAAGAGGGGAAGGGAGAAAAGAATAAATCATTAGTCTAATAATAAACCAAAAGGGCCTATTTATTTGAAACTTATTTAAAACTACTATAAATTATAAAGGAAAATATTCATTGAAAAGATCTGTATTCAATACACAGTGTCTTTAAGATTTAAAACAGCTTTTCACCTCTTTGATATGCTACACACAACTGAGTAACTTAAATGTTTGAACATCTATTGTCTTTTAATTATGTTCTAGTTTGTTTATTGTTGAAGACAATTTAAATAAATTGAAGTTCAACTGCTTTGAAGAATTTATGGAAAATCTAAACATAATTTTGGAAAATTCATCGTGCATGAGTGACAAGGGAGAATCCTAACTGTATCAGTATGATTTCTTTCTCTTTTCCAGTATTGCCAAGCCCAACAAATTAATGAAGGGGTAGGTAAATAAATCCCTTGTATTTTAAATGCACTTTGGTTTGATTTTTCATGAAGAAAATAAGTTCTCTAATATTCACAATACATGATATTTAGGTGCAGGCAGTTTTTCCTTTGTATTTATTCGAAAGCTCAAACTAGATTATTTAGCTATACAATACTTCATTCAGCTATTGGGCTGGAATTCATTTTCTTCTAAACATGAATGTTTGTAGTCTTATGTATTCTCAGTCCTTCTGGACTAAGATGAAGTTTTGTGATAGAACTGGCCTTTTACCCTGTTATTTATAATCTGGTAGATTATTAACTGAGATAGAAGTTTAAAAACTTCGATCTACCAGAAACTTTATACCTGGGCTTCAGAATCTGTATGACTGATACAATAACTGCTTTCCTTCAATTCTCAGAGAATTATTGTAAACACAAATCAGGTAATGATAACAAGAGGCTTTCAGTTTAGAAAAGTGTCAGTGGTATTAGCTTTAAAAATCAGTCATCCGAAAAAAGATTTTTTAGACTCTAGATCATCATAGGACTTTCTCACTGAAGCAGTACATCATGACTGCTATTTTTATAATTAACTTTGGGACTGGAGTCCTCCCAATGCTTAATGACCTTGAATTACAGTAGGAAGGTTGCAAAAGATTTAATGCTATTAAAAATAAACCACATTCAGTTTTTAAAATATGGTATATGTAGAATATACCATGCTAGAAATAACAAATTCTAGAAATAACAAATTATACTTTGACCTGAATGTTTCAAAACTTTCCTAGGAGCTCATACTCATACACGTCAACACTACCCATGACCTGAAAAATGACAACTGGCCTACCGAACTGGTCCTTCTGGCTTTTCACACTGCAGTGCTTGTTTTAAATACAGTTGACCCTTGAACACAACACATTTGAACTTGGAGGGTCCACTTATATGGATTTTTTCAATACAGTCAGCCCTCCATACATTCTGGGTCCTGCAACCGAAACCAAATGCGAATGGAAAATACAATACTCAGGTATTTTCTGCATCTGAAACCAAATGAGAATGGAAAATACAGTATTCACAGGGTGTGAAACCTGCATTATACAGAAAGCCGACTTTCTGGGTCTGCGATTTGCAGGAGTTTAGTATGCATGGATTTTGGTATTCTGGGGTCCTGGAACCAATCCCCTTCTGATACAGAGGAATGACTGCTTCTTTTGTCAGTTCTTTGCCTTTCTCACGCAATCTAAGAAGTCAACAAACTTCTTACTTTTTTTCTTTTAGCATCCCCTCATCTTCCCATATCATTTTCTTGGGAAATAGAAAAACAATCCCATCTTATTCCACTTCGCATTCAATTTCTGTTTCTTCTATTTCTCCATCTCCCTCTCATTTAAGCAGGTCATACTTAGTAACCATCTATTTAAGAACTTTACCCCTTCAGATTATATTTCAGAATCTTTATAATAAACTTGGGAAAATTTTCACTGCATTGTATGCTTCCTTTTGTGGAATTATACATATGAAGAAATCCATCATGACAAATTACAGAAGTCAGTGATAAAAATGTCCACGTACGTTTATCAGCATCACAAAGCACCTTGCATTTTCCTCATGTAGATAATAGCATGTTTAAAGTAGTTCTCTCTTATTTGTGGTTTCACTTTCCATAGTTTCAGCTACCTGCAGTCAACCATGGTCTGAAAATTTTAAATGGAAAATTCCAGAAGTGAACAATTTATAAGTTTAAAGTTTTTGCCATTCTGAGCAGTGTGATGAAATCTCACAACAGCCCCCTCCATCCTGCCTAAGACATGAAACCTCCCTTTGTCCATCGGATCCACGCTGCAGACACTGCCCGTCCATCAGTCAGTTTGTAGCCAGCTTGGTTATCAGATTGCCTGTCAGCATCTCAGTGCTTGTATTCAAGTCACCCTTATTTTACTTAATAATGGCCCCAAAGGGCAAGAGGAGCAATGCTGGCCATTTGGATATGCCAAAGAAGCTGTCAAGTGTCTCCTTTAAGTGAAAAGGTGAAAGCTTTTGACTTAAAAAGGACAGCAAAAGAAAATCATATGCTGAGATTGCTAAGATCCATGGTAAAAATGAATCTTCCATCTGAGAAATTGTGAAAAAGGAAAAAGAAGCTCCTGCTAGTTTTCCTGTCACACCTCAAACATTATCATAGGTATAGATGTCTAGGAAAAAAACATAGCAATAGATAGGATTTGGTACTGTCTGTGGTTTCAGGCATCCACCAGGGGTCTTGGAACATATACCCTGAGTATAAGTCAGGGACCACTATATTAAAAATTGAATGACTAAAGAATAGCTTAATGCATAGAGATTTGGAGGCCACAGCAGTAATAAATTCATGTGAGAGTCAGATGACCATCTAGCGCTATGACATTATTTTTTTCTTCTCTATTTGAAACTTTGGTCTACCAAGAAATGTTTGTCTCTCGTCCTTGTGCTATGGAAAATGGATTGACATGAAAGGAAGGAGGAGGAAATTTAAGGTTGGGAAACTAGAGGACACAACCAACAGTGATACCTTTATCCAAGCAGTAGTGTGAGAACAATAACACAGTTTTGCTGTAAATTTCTGTTGCAAGAAGAATATGTGTGAACAATTGGTCTTCTTTTACATTTAGGATCTTGTTTCTAGCCTGTGGTCGCAGGCATAACCTGGCTTTAAATTATGCTATGCTTTGCAGTTACTCTCTCAGTTCAGTGTTTAAAAAGTCTTTGCTTATTCGTGATGGCTTGCTGTCACTTTTGTTTCACCCCACAGACAATAAACTCCAATTCTAATGAACAAAACCATGGTTTTAGAACCTGAGATCTGTTGCAACTTGACAAGAGGAGAATTTTCTGAATTTCCCCTAGAGTTGGAATAAATGACAGTGGAATTTGATGAGTTTACTAGATTTCAGAAATGTGATAAGAGCAAAAAAAAAAATTGGTCAGCTGCCATGAATTTATATTGTCTAGTCTTATCTTAGATCCAGCATCATATTTCATTTGTTTTACTACCATTTATTATACTGCTATTAAAACATTTTTGTGGCCAGTGCGGTGGTTCACACTTGTAATCCCAGCACTTTGGGAGGCCAAGGCAGGCAGATCACCTGAGGTCAGGACTTTGAGACCAGCCTGACCAAAAATTAGCCAGGCATGGTGGTGTATGCCTGTAATCCCACCTACTCAGGAGGCTGAGGCAGGAGAATCGCTTGAACCTGGGAGGCAGAGGTTGCACCATTGCACTCTGTTCCAGCCTGGGCAAAAAAAGCGAAACTCCGTCTCAAAAAAAAAAAAAAAAAAAAAAGTGACATAAATTTCATGGTGAAAAAAAGATGCATTGTCTTCTAAACTGGGCTCAAAAAGGTGACACACAATGGAAGTACTAATAATTGCCGGTCTTTCATGCTTTTAACTTGTGGATGATGATTTTGCAATATTTGGTCTTTTAAAATCTAACACGTGTCAAGTCATTTTGGCTATTTTCAATATTATTGCCAAGAATATAAAACTAATAATCACCCTTAGAAATGATCTTGCCCAGCAGTCTCTTCTTATTTCCCAGGGAAACGTCCTTTTGAAACACAGTCTTACTTGGTATCCAATACATTACATATATTTGTAAAAGTAATGTTTGAGTAGTGTTAAGTTTTATAATTTAAATTTTTAAAACATAATTATTTATTATTAGTCATTTTACTATTATTATACATTTTAGAGGCATGGTCTTGCTCTGTCTCTCAGGCTGGAGTGCAGTAGCCCAGTCATAGCTCACCACAGCTTCGAACTCCTGGGCTCAAACAATGCCCCTGCCTCAGCCTCCTGAGTAGCTAGGACTACAGGCACATGCCACCATGCCCGGCTAATTAAAAAGAATTTTTTTCTAGAAATGCGGTCTCATTATGTTGTTCAGGCTGGTCTTGAACTCCTGGCCTCAAGTAATCCTCCCACCTTGGCCTCCCAAAGCACTGGGATTACAGGTGTGACCCACTGTGCCCTACCCTATAATTTAAACTTCTTATAGGGTTCATTTAATGAAACAAATAAAACAATTTTGAACAACAAATTAATTTAGTTTAAAAGAGCTTTGGACTTCTCTCTATATTTGTGAAGTATTTGAAAACCCTGAATTACATAGATAAGTAGCTGCAAATGGTAATAGTTTATATTGGTTTATTTTACAAGTTTCACTCTGATCTTTAGACTTTAGTTTTACAGAGATGGCAGGAATAGCTTTATTTCTAGGACCACAGGAAAGTTAATTTAGCAGCATAAGTTAATAAATTAATTCCCTCATTGTCTTAAAATTTGGTATGTAAAACTATTGAACTTGAGTCTTTTTTTTTTTTTCTTTTTTTAGATTCAGGGAGTATATGTGCAGGTTTGTTACATGGGTATATTGTATAATGGTGAGCTTTGGGCTTGTAGTGTACCCATCACCTAAACAATGAACATTGTACCCAATAGATAATTTTTTTTCTTTTTTCTGAGATGGAGTGTCGCTCTTATTGCCCAGGCTGGAGTACAATAGCATGATCTTGGGCTCACTGCAGTCTCTGCCTCCCAAGTTCAAGCAATTCTCCTGCCTCAGCCTTCCAAGTAGCTGGGGTTACAGGTACCCACCACTATACCCGGCTAATTTTTGTATTTTTAGTAGAGACTGGGGTTTTTCTATGTTGGCCAGGCTGGTCTCTAACTCCTGACCCCAGGTGATCCGCCTGCCTCGGCCTCCCATAGTGCTTGGATTACAGGCATGAGCTACTGGCGCGGGTCCCCAGTAGGTAATTTTTAACCCTCACCTCCTTCCATCCTCCCTCCCTTTGGAGTCCCCAGTGTCTATTTATTTCCATCTGTGTGTCCATGTGTACCAATTGTTTGGTTCCCACTAATAAGGTGAGAACATGCACTATTTGATTTTCTGTTTCTGAGTTATTTCACTCAGGATAATGGCCTCCAACTCTGTCCAGGTTGCTGCAAATTATATGATTTAATTCTTTTTTATGGCTGCATAGTATTCCATGATGTGTATCTACCACATTTTCTTTATTCAGTCAACCGTTGATGGATACTTAGGTTGATTCCATAACTCTGCTATTGTGAATAGTGCTGTGATAAACATATGGGTGCAGGTATCTTTTTTCTATAATGATGTCTTTTCCTTTGGATAGATGCTCAGTAGTGGGATTGCTGGGTTGAATGGTCATTCTGTTTTTAGTTCTTTGAGAAATCTCCATACTGTTTTCCATAGAAGTTGTACGAATATACATTCCCACCAATGGTGTGTAAATGTTTCCTTTTGTCTACATCCATGCCAACATCTGTTGCTTTTGACTTTTGTTTTGTTTTGTTTTTTGAGACAGAGTCTCACTCTGTTGCCCAGGCTGGAGTGCAGTGGTGTAATCTCAGCTCACTGCAACCTCTGCCTCCCAGGTTCAAGCAATTCTCCTGCCTCAGCCTATGGAGTAGCTGGGATTACAGGCGTGTGACACCATGCCTGGCTTGTTTTTGTTTTTGTTTTTATTTTGCATTTTTAGTAGAGACGGGGTTTTGCTGTGTTGCCCAGGCTGGTCTCAAACTCCTAGCCCCAAGTGATCCACTGGCCTCAACCTCCCAAAGTGCTGGGATTACAGGTGTGAGCCACCATGCCCTGCCTTGCTTTTTAATTATAGCCATTCTTGAGTGTTATTTTTTAATCTTAGTTTTAAGATGGCTATTTAAAGAAAATCTAATCCAGTATTTACAGAATCCCCAAACTCTGCAGAAAATACCGTTTGAAAACTACTAATCAGGCCGGGTTCAGTGGCTCACGGCTATAATCCCAGTACTTTGGGAGGCCAGGGTGGAAGGATCGCTTGAGTCCAGGAGTTCAAGACCAGCCTAGGTAACATAGTGAGTCCCTGTATCTAAAAAATAAAAAAAATAAAATAATGCCAGGTGTGATGGCATGTACCTATTGTTCCAGCTACTCAGGAAGCTGAGGTGGCAGGATCACTTGAGCCCAGGAGATTGAGGCTGAAGTGAGCCGTGATCATCATGCTACTGCACTGCAGCCTGCATGACAGAGTAAGACCCTGTCTCAAAAAAAAAAAAAAAAAAGAAGAAGAAAACTACTAATCATGTTTTATATAACACATAACATTATCTCTGTAGAGTGAGAATAAAACTTTTTTTTTTTTTTTTTTTTTTTTTGAGACCGAGTTTCACTCTTGTTGCCCAGGCTGGAGTGTAGTGGTGCGATCTTGGCTCACCGCAACTTCTGCCTCCCGGGTTCAAGCGATTCTCCTGCCTCAGCCTTCCTGAGTAGCTGGGATTACAGGCATGTGCCACCACACCTGGCTAATTTTGTATTTTTAGTAGAGACAGGGTTTCTCTATGTTGGTCAGGCTGGTCTCGAATTCCTGACCTCAGATGATCCTCCTGCCTTGGCCTCCCAAAGTACTGGGATTAAAGGCATGAGCCACAGCGCCAGCCTGAGAATATAGTTTCTAATCATACTCTTTATTTCAGGAAAACTGTCAAATGGAGAAAATGTGAAAATATTTCTTATAAAGAGTTAGATTGATATGAGTAAATTCTCATTAAAAATATGTTGTGTTCTGGAATTTTCAGAAATTTTCTTTAAATATCAATTTTAATCAATATTACAAGTAGTTGCCAGCCCAGACCACAACATTTTTGACCTATAAGTAACTGAAGTAGTATTAGTTAGCTATTTTATGTTTACATATGCATTTTTTCATTAGTTTGCCATTCTAACAGATCCTCATTTTTGTCTGATTTGCAGTTCTGAATTGTAAATGTTGTCCTTCCACTCCCTCTGTGAGGTAGCAAAGGAGAATCAGGACTTTCTTTTTTATCCCCTGGCTTATTTAAAATTGGTCTAATATTTTTAGCCCTCCACTGAAGTGACTGCCGTCTGCTCTTTGAGGAAGAATCGTGGATCCTGATGTCAGAAAGGAACTCTGAAGATGCCCCAGTTTAGTTCTGTGCCTGTAGGTGCATGGTTTTTATAAAGCTATGCAAAGAGAAAACTTTTCCAAAACCACACACGTTTTGTGCTCCTTTAGAAAGCTGGATATTTAAAGGAACCCTGTGGCAATTCCTTTTTTGAGGCAAATGCCCCTTTGTGCATCTTGGTGCTTTAAAGAGCCATTGGAAGTTTTCTTACAGCACCGGCCCCCACCCATGAGAGCCGCCAGCACAGTGCTTTCTCCTCGAAGAGGATCCTCCTTTCCACACAGCCAGTGGCCCCAGTACCCCGAGATCCATGGCACCATAGTGGTGCCACGCATTCCTCTGTGGACTGGCAGATGTCTCAGGCTGGCACCTGCCTTCCTATTAAATTCCACACAGCATTTACAGGCTGTTTGACATCAAAATTAAATTGAGAAAATTAATATAAAATGAGAGCATTATAATCCATGATCTCATGTGTCGCTGCCAGCTAATGAGTCTAGGAAACAAGCATAGCATGAGCATCGCGCTTTTTTTTTATGTGGAATAATATCATCACATAGGTAACTAAGGCCCTGGGTTAATATTCCGAGTCCACTGCTCACTTGCATAACATTATTGAGCAAATAACATAATTACCCTAAACTTCAATGTCCTGTGAGTAAAGTGGAATTAATGATGGTGTCTACCTCACAGGATGGTTGTGATCTCTGAATACAATCTTATCAAGTATTAATTTAATATTAATTAATATTTAATTGAAATATGGTATGTAGTGTGTAGTGGGTACTTTAATAATTCTTAGCTGTTTTTATCATTATTTTAAAATCCTATTAATGCCTAGAAAAATATAACTTTAAAAAGTAAAAAAGAGGAGTAAACGTAAAGTAAGCAAAGAGGAGTACAGCTTTTTAATGGGCTTCTTCCCCTCCCTGCGTGCCCCTCTGCAGAATGCGATAAGTTGCGGCATGATGGCTACCGCAGTTCTCAGTACTACTCTCAGGGACCCACCTTTGCGGCCAACGCCAGCCCATTCTGTGATGATTACCAAGACGAAGATGAAGAAACAGATCAAAAGGTAAGCTTCAAAGTTCAACACGGGGTCCTGGGTTGGGTCCCAGAACAGAGAAAGGATATATGTGGACAAACTGGTAAAATCAAAATTGAGCCTGTATTTTAATCAATAGTATTGTCTCAAGTGAATTTCTTGGTTTTGACAAATGTGCCATAATTATGTAAGAGTAACATAAATGGAAACTGGGTAAAGGGTACACAGGAAACTTGCAATACTCTTTGCAGCTTTTCAGAAAATATAAAACTATCCTAATTTTTTAAAAGGTAAGATTATAATCTAAGGAATTCATAAAGGAGACGTAAAATCAGTGTATTTGTGCATCTCAAATATTCTTTTTTGGTTAGAAAAATAAAGGGCTTATTTCTGTTGTTTGAGTTTTCATATGACCAAGGACTCAGTTGTATGACAAAGAAGAACTCTGATCATAATAGCAGAACCCACTGTTTACAGTGCTCAGTGTTATTAATAGAGACAGAATAGAAGAAGTGCATTTACTTAATATCATTGCACTAGCCAATTCATTTAGTGATGCTATTTTACATTTGGGTTCCTTTTCCTCTGCCGTCTCTGGTGATATGCACAAACCACTTAAGATAAGTAATTTTCTCAATACTGAATACACATGAAAGAATAAAAATGTATGAAGATTTTGATTTATGTAGTTTTATTTTCATTTACTAAGTAATGTGGATTGACACTGGAATTACTTAAAATAAGATTTGATGAATAGTGTTTTGTTTCACAACCATTTTTAATTAATTAAAAACTTTCAATGGAATTAGGCCAATTTATAAATGCCTTATTGATTGAAGAACATTATTCAAAATTTATTGTCCTTTTCCTCAAATAGGTAACTTCAGAGAATAAAATAATAGTTGATCAAAAAATGGGAAATTAAGCCAGGCATTGTGGCATGCATCTGTTGTATCAACTACTTGGAAGGATGAGACAGGAGGATCCCTTGAGCCCAGGAATTTGAGTTGTGGTCACTCCATTGTACTCCAACCTGGGCAATAAAACAAGACCCTGCCTCAAAAAGCAAAAGGGAAATTACTACCTTAAATTTTTGATCTTCAAATGATCTTCACCCAGATTGTTTTTTAGATTCTTTTTTTTTTTTTTTTGGTGAGATCTTGCTTGCTCTGTCGCCCAGGCTGGAGTGCAGTGATGCAATCTTGGCTCACTGCAAACTCCATCTCCCAGGTTCAAGCAATTCTCGTATCTCAGCCTCCCAAGTAGCTGGAATTACAGGCACACGCCACCACGCTTGGCAGATTTTTGTATTTTCAGTAGATACGGGGTTTCACCATATTGGCTGGGCTGGTCTTGAATTCCTGACCTCAAGTGATCTGCCCACCTCAGCCTCCCAAAGTGCTGGGATTACAGGCATGAGTCACCGCACCTGGTCTACATTTTTTAATTAATATTTTAAATTGATAAGTCATAATTATATACATTTATGGGGCACAATGTGATGATTTGATATAGGTATACAATATGGAATGATTAAATCAGACTAACATATCTGTCACTGTGCTTACCTTTTTTTTTACGGCAAGACATTTGAAATTTACACTCTTAGTTATTTTGAAATATACAATTTATTATTAGAGATTGTAGTCATCCTGCTGTGCAATAGATCTAAAAACTTATTCCTCCTGTCGGAAATGTTGTCCCCTTTGATCAACAACTTCCTATTCCTTACCTCCCCACCCAGATTTTTATCACAGAATGTTTTTCCTATTTCTTGAAAGGTATTTTCACATATTGGATTACTCCTTTGAGCCTTTAAAATATACAAAGACAGTATCTTACTATAATGAGTAAAGCAGCCATTTCAAAATTAATCTGAACCTTAGTTTTGAAAATTTTTATTTTTCTCTTGTTGGCATGAGTGGAAAATGAAAACCAGAAGGTGAATTACAGAGTGAGACTTTTGTTTATCCAGATACACTTTAGCCTTATACTGATGCTCAGAGAAGGAAGAGAAGTTTATAGTGGGGTCCAGTGAGACAGATGGCTTCTGGGTGTATAGAGACCCCTGGCAAATTGGCATTGTCATGACAGCATCCTAAGATTTTTCTGGAAAATGGAAAAATAATTTCTAAATTCTCACATAGCTCTTTGCTTATCATGACACTCAACTCTGAGGGAAGTTAGCCTCTGCATTAGTTTCTACTCCTCTGTACCATTGCCACGGACCCCGATGGCCAAGCAGCCCTCTCCCAGATGTGTGTGAGAGTGTCGACAAATCACCCCCTAGAAAACAGGCTACTATCCTGCTGAAAATGAGTGCGAAGAAAATGGTCGTGTGTAAGGGAGTATATATAAAAGTCATCCTTTATATGATGTGATATGTCATGACATCCCAGTATACACAAATGTTTCCATAATAATTACCTTAGTGTGATTTGCTGGCACTGGCATCACTAGACCAGGAATGAGAAGTTGACTGTGGGACCCTTGACAGGTCTCCTTGGGACCCACAGCATCCTTCTTTTTGTGAAAGGGAGGAGGTAGGCAGTGGGGAGGACCTGCCTGGTGTGTGTGGGAGGAGAACTATTTTCTGGGGTCCCTCCCAACCCTCTCCAAGTTACAGTGTCTGCCCTCATGGCTTTCCTATATTTGGTCTCTTACAAAAGCACCAGCCACTTTCAAATCTTAACTTTCTTTGCTGCTATAAAATTTTCGTTACTTTTGTGATTTTTAAAAATCCAGGTTTGATTGGGCGTGGTGGCTCACACCTGTAATCCCAGCACTTTGGGAGGCCACGGTGGCCAGATCACTTGAGCTCAGGAATTCAAGACCAGCCTGGGCAATGTAGCAAGACCTTGTCTCTACAGAAAATAGAACAAAAACTAGCTGGGTGTGGTAGCGCACCTGTAGTGCCACCTACTCGGGAGGCTAAGGTGGGAGGATTGCTTAAGCCCGGGAAGTCAAGGCTACAGTGAGACGTGTTTGCACGACTGCACTCCAGCCTGGGCAACTGGGTGAGACCCTGTCTCAAAAAATAAAAATAAAAATTCAGGTTAATCTTGTTCTCGGGTAAAAGTATTTTGAAATCCTTGGAATATATCATTAGAGATATTTATGGGGAACTTGTATTTTTCCTTTTCTTAAATATGTAGAACCAAGCTGAAGTATATTAGAAAAATGTTAAATCATTAGATCTGAGTGTCATCTCAAGGCAATCTCTGTTAAGAAATTGGTTTCAGAATAAAATAAATATCAAATTATTTTATCAAATATATATTAATTAGATATTATTATATACTAATTAAATATCAGCTAACAAATTATACTGTCATAATAGCTAACTGCCTGCTTCCCCTTCCTGCCTCCCCCACTCCCTTCTTTCCTTAACATTCTTCTCTTTGAGCTACCTCATTCAGTGTTGTATTAACCATTTCTTGATTCTGTGGAGCATCAAAAAAGCCACTTGCCACCCACTATAACGTAGCCAATTCGATGAACTTAGGGCATATTTTCCATCCTTTTGCTTATTCATCATGATTGGATTAATTGCAGCACTCTGTTTTTTTGTGTTTCTGTTGTTGTTGTTGTTGTTTTGTTTTTTTGTTTTTGAGACAGGATCTCACTCTGTTGAGTCTGTTGCCCAGGCTGGAGTGCAGTGGCGCAGTCACGGTTCACTGTAGCCTCAACCTCCTGGGTTCAAGTGATCCTCCTGCCTCAGCCTCCCGAGTAGCTGAGATTACAGGTACACATCACCACGCCCAGCTAATTCTTGTATTTTTTTGTAGAGATGGGGTTTTGCTATGTTGCCCAGGCTGGTCTAGAACTCCTGGGCTCAAGCAATCTGCCTGCTTTGGCCTCCCCAAGTTCTAGGCTTACAGGCGTGAGTCATCACGCTCAGCCTTGTTCTTCTTAACTATATAAAGTTAACAAGTCTTAGTGCTGCTGTCAGTGACAAAGATCCTGAAATTGGTGTGGAAATTAAACGCATAAGCCTTATGTTTTCTCTACCGCTTCCTGCAGGTCCCTCTACGTAACTCATGTGGGAATGTCTTCAGGTTGAAGTGAGGGTTTCATTTGTGTGCATCCGCATAGTACGTGATTGGCTGCTTAGTTGGCTTATTTATTCAACAGTAATTCTTTGAGTTATTGCTACTAAGTAAATATTTGCCCTGAGTCCAAATCTTTATTAATCTTCATGGCCCTTCCTGCCATTCACTAGGTCACTGTGATGCACGGATGCATCCAAGCTGTACAGCCAGCAGTGGTGGTCATTTAGGACCCAGAAACACTCCTCACCCCTCTGTAATGTGTTCTGAAAAAGAGCTCCTTCAAGCACAAAATTATAATTCCTCTGTAAAATAAGGACTTATTGATCACCTTCTATGTGCCAGAGACTATTCTAGGTGTTGGAGATGTAACAGTAAAGCAAATGCAAGAAATCTCTGTCTTTGATGGAGCTTTGATTTCACGGGGAGGCACTAAGAGCAAATACAGTCATGCATTGTGTAATGACAGGGATACATGCTGAGAAATGCATTGTTAGGTGATTGGTCATTGTACAAATATCATAGGGTGTACTTACACAAACCTACATGGTACAGCCTACTACACACCTAGGCTAGATGGGATAGCCCAGTGGCCCCCAGCTTTTTTGTCACCAAGGACCAGTTTCATGGAAGACTATTTTTTCATGGACCAGACTGGGGTGGGTGGGGCAGTTTTGGGATGAAACTGTTCCACGTCAGATCATCAGACATTAGTTAGATTCTCATAAGGAGCGCATAACCTAGATCCCTCACATGCACAGTTCACAATAGGGTTTGCGCTCGTATGAGAATCTAATGCTGCCACTGATCTGACAGGAGGCGGAGCTCAGGCAGTAATGCTTGCTCGCCTGCCGCTCACCTCCTGCTGTTCAGCCCAGTTCCTAACAGGCCACAGATGGGTACAAGTGCACGGCCTTGGGGCTGGGGACCCCCAGTATATAGCCTATTGCTCCTAGGCTACAGCATGTTATTATACTGAATACTCTAGATAATTGTAACATAATGGTGAGCATTTGTGTATCTGAACCTAGGAGAGGCACAATAAAAATGCAGTAGAAATGATGAAAAATGGTACACCTCAATAGGGGGCACTTACCATGAATGGAGCTTGCAGGACTGGAAGTTGCTCTGGGTGAGTCAGTGAGTGTGGTGAGTGAATGTGAAGGCCTAGGGCATTATTGTACACTATTGTAGGCTTTATAAACACTGCACACTTAGGCTGCAGCACATTTACAAAGAAAAATTTTTCTAGCCAGTTTCAGTGGCTCACATCTGTAATCCCAGCACTCTGAGAGGCCAAGGTGGGAGGATTGCATGAGTCCAGGAATTCAAGACTAGCCTGGGCAACAAACTGAGAACCCATCTCTACAAAAAAGAAATATGTTTCTTTCTTCAATAGTAAATTAGCCTTAGCTTATTGTAACTTTTTTACTTTGTAAGCTTTTAAATTTTTTAAACTTTTTGACTGTTTTGTAATAACACAGCTTAAAACATAAATACATTGTATAGCTGTACAAAGATATTTTCTTTATATCCTTATTATGTAACCATTTTTCTATTTAAAATGTTTTCCTTTTTAAACTTTTTTATTAAACACTAAGACACAAGCACACATATTAGCCTTGGCCTACACAGGATACAAGGTCAGCAGCATCAATATCACCGTCTTCCCCTCCACATCTTGTCCTACTGGAAGTTCCTCGGGGCAATAACACCCATGGAGCTGTTATCTCCTATGATAACAATACCCACTTCTGGAATATCTTCTGAAGGACCGGCCTGAGGCTGTTTTACAGTTAAGTTTTTTTCATAAGTAGGAATACCTTCTAAAATAACAAAAAATACTGGCCGGGCGTGGTGGCGCACGCCTGTAATCCCAGTACTTTGGGAGGCCGAGGCGGGCGGATCACAAGGTCAGGAGATAGAGACCATCCTGGCTAACACGGCGAAACCCCGTCTCCACTAAAAATACAAAAAATTAGCCAGGCGAGGTGGCGGGCACCTGCGGTCCCAGCTACTCTGGAGGCTGAGGCAGGAGAATGGCGTGAATCCCGGGGGGCGGAGCCGGCAGTGAGCCGAGATTGCGCCACTGCACTCCAGCCTGGGCGACAGCGAGACTCTGTCTCAAAAAAATATATATATATATAAAATAAAATAAAATAACAAAAAATATAGTATGGTAAATACGTAAACCAGTAGCATAGTCACTTGTTATCATTATCAAGTATGATGTATTATGCATAATTGTGTCATATTTTGTTTTTTTGTTGGTTTTGAGATGGAGTTTCACTCTTGTCACCCAGGCTGGAGTGTGGTGGCACGATCTCAGCTCACTGTAACCACTGCCTCCTGGGTTCCAGCAATACTTAGTAGATTTTTAGTAGAGACGGGGTTTCACCATGTTGTCCAGGCTGGTCTCAAACTCCTGATCTCAGGTGATCCACCCACCTTAGCCTCCCAAAGTGCTGAGATTACAGGTGTGAGCCACTGAGCCGGGCCTCATATTTTTATATGTGTCATATTTTTATATGACTCTCAGGGCAGTGGGTTTGTTTACACCAGCATCACCACAAGCAAGAGTAATGCGTTGTGCTGTGTTATGATGGCTGCAACATCACTAGGCAATAGAAATTTCTCAGCTCCGTTATGATCTTATGGGACCACCATCGTATATGCGGCCTGTTGTTGACTGAAATGTCATTATGCTGCATATGACTGTAAGTAATTTTGCTCTGTTAGAAAGTGGCATATGCTCAAGTAAAATAAACTGGAGGGACGGTTGCAATGTTAAATGAAAAGGATAGGCCTTACTCAGCATAGAGGTGATTGGGATTGAAAGAATGAGCATTTCTGGAAGAATATTTTAGAAACAGAAACATCATTCGTTTCTGGAAGAATGTTTTAGAAACAGAAAGCAGCCAGTGCAATAAATGTTTCTTAAGAGTGTATGTGGGGCCAGTGGCCGGGCGTGGTGGCTCACGCCTGTAATCGCAGCACTTCGGGAGGCTGAGGCGGGTGGATCACAAGGTCAGGAGATTGAGATCATCCTGGCTAACATGGTGAAACCCTGTCTGTACTAAAAATACAAAAAAAAATTGGCTGGGCATGGTGGCGGGTGCCTGTAGTCCCAGCTATTCAGGAGACTGAGGCAGGAGAATGGCGTGAACCCGGGAGGCAGAGCTTGCAGTGAGCTGAGATCGCACCACTGCACTCCAGCCTGGGCGACTAAGCAAGACTCTGTCCGCCCCCCACCAAAAAAAGGAGTGTATGTGGGGCCAGGCGCAGTGGCACATGCCTGTAATCCCAGCACTTTGGAAGTCCGAGGTGGGTGTATCACCTAAGGTCAGGAGTTTGAGACCAGCCTGGACAACATGGTAAAACCCCGTCTCTACTAAAAATACAAAAATTAGCTGGGCATGGTGGCAGGCACCTGTAATCCCAGCTACTCGGGAGGCTGAGGCAGGAGAATTGCTTGAACCCAGGAGGCAGAGGTTGCAGTGAGCCAAGATCATGCCCCTGCACTCCAGCCTAGGCGATAGAGCTAGACTCTGTCTCAAAAAAAAATAAAAGTGTAGGAGATATATCAGATGCTGCAAAATGCAAAGATTAATAAGATATCTCTACATGCCTTAAGGATTTTACAGCTCTCCAGGGTAGGGAGAACTAAGTAGAATAAAAAGCATTATATATAACCTGCTGTTATAAGTGTTTGGCATACAGTACTAGGTGAAAAAGAAATTCTTCTGACTTGGATAGTCAGGAAAAGGGGGTGGGATCCAGAGAGGGTAAAGTATGTAAGAAGAATAGTTGTGGGGCTGTTGCAACAGGCAAAACGGCACTGAGGACTGAGACCAAAAGTGTAGTTGTGTCAATGATGAGGAAGGGGGTTAGTTAGGAGATGGTGGCATTCAGAGTTAGGAGATCAGTTTCAAGTTTAATTCTGCCACTTGCTGTGTTTCTTTGGATGCATCACACCCCTTTAAGGCATTAATTTCCTTATGTAGAAAGTGGGGAGTGGAGTAAGATTGTTCTCTGTGAGCTTGCAGGACTGGAAGTTGTTCTGGGTGAGTCAGTGAGTGTGGTGAATGAATGTGAAGGCCTAGGGTATGAAGTTGTTCTGGGTGAGTCAGTGAGTGTGGTGAGTGAATGTGAAGGCCTAGGGTATTATTGTACCCTGTGAGCTTTTTGAACAAGCAGTTTATTCATTTTTTTTTTTTGAAGGCATACATATTGCTTTATGTAAAACATACGGTGAAGAGAGCCAGGCAAGGTGGCTCATGCCTGTAATCCCAGCACTTTGGGAGGCTGAGGTGGGTGGATCACCTGAGGCCAGGAGTTTGAGACCAACCTGGACAACATGGTGAAACCCTGTCTCTACTAAAAATACAAAAATTAGCGAGGCGTGGTGGCACGCACCTGTAATCTCAGCTACTAGAGAGGCTGAGGCAGGAGAATCACTTGAACCTGCGAGGCAGAGGTTGCAGTGAGCCGAGATCATGCCACTGCACTCCAGCCTGGGTGACAGAGCCAGACCCTGTCTCAAAAAAAAAAAAAAAGTGAAGAGAAAATATCTAGCTATTTGAACGTAATTATTCCAAACATCGAAAACACACAATTAAAACAAGTGAAGGAAAGCTACTATAAAATAACAGATTAGATACTTTTTAAGGATCACTTATAGTAAATCTAGAAATAGAAAAAAAAATCACAGAGACAGAATTTGTTTAGCGCTAAGTGCAAATGCTGCTGAGATGTTAGTGGACTGAGGCTCAGAATTTAAGCACTGCAGCTGTTCTCCAGCGGCCTAGGGCTGCTCTCTTCTGCAGCGCTCCCATCCTCGGCCTTCCTGCCCTGACCTGTCTTCAGAAGCCCCTGGCAAAGGCAGCGATGGCGACCACCTGCAAGATGGCCTCCAGGCCGTGGAGCTCCAGGAGTGTGGCGCTGAGGGCCCAGTCCACCCACAACACCAGGGTCTGCCAAAGCAGGAAGTGGGCAGAGAGGAGGACGGTGCCAGCCGTGATGGCCAAGCTGGCGGCCAGCAGCCTCTCAGCCTCTGTCAGGTTGCCCTTGGTGCCCAGTTATAACTGTACTGCTTCCCATCAGAAACCATGGAGTGAGATCGAGGACCAGATAACGGTGAGGATAGCTGAACACCTGACCTCGTGCACGGCCGCCATCTTGCTCACCCCCTCATTCATTTACTGAGTAAATATTTATTCAGTCTTACCAATATGACAAGCATTGTTCTAAGTCCTGAGAAGCCATCAAGTGAACCAAAGCCACTTCTGTTGAAGGAAAGATCATGGTGAACAAACAAGCGTCATACAACACCAGGTGGTCATACGTGTTATGAAGGTAAATAAAACAATGGTAAGGGGAGTTCTAGAGCAACAGGACTGCCATTTTAGATTGAGTGTCCAAGAAGGACTCTGAGAGTCATCATTAGAGCAGACTACCGAGTGACATATAAGAACGTCACACAAGTGGGAGTTGAGCAGTGAGAACACATGGACACAGGGAGGGGAACATCACACACCGGGGCCTGTCAGCGGGGTGGGGAGAAAGGGGAGGGAGAGCATTAGGGCAAATCCTAATGCATGTGGGGCTTAAAACCTAGACGACGGGTTGATAGGTGCAGCAAACCACCATGGCACATGTATACCTATGTAACAAACCTGCACGTTCAGCTCATGTATCCCAGAACTTAAAGTGAAATAAAAAATAAAACTTTTTTTTTTTTTTTTAAAAAGAACATCGCACATGGGAAGGCCTGGAAACCTTATTGTAGTTATCCTGTGAGAAGAATAGCCACACACCAGAGCAAGTGGGCACTGAGCAAGGGGAAGAGTGGCGATAATGACTTTGGAGGAAATAACCAAGGACCAGATCACATAGGACCTAATTAGCCATAGTAAAGATTTTGGATTAGTTGCTCCTGGGTGAGATGGGGAGTCACTGAAGGAGTTGAGCAGGGAAGTAACATGATCTGATTGATTATTTAACGGGATTTGTCTGTAGGAAAATTAGACCATAGAGAGTGGAAGACAGAAGCACAGAGACAAGACAACAGGCCCTTGCAGTAATCCAGGCAAGTGATAGCCAAGGGTGGCTGGGACCAGAGTGGCAGTGGTGGGGTTTCTAGGTTTATTTGGAAAGTGAATCCTGCAGGATTCGCTTAAGTTATGAGACAAAGAAGAGTTGAGATAACTCCGTCTGCTATTTTTCTAGCTTGGTCTCTCTAGAATCTCATTACAAAAATTATTTCACCCCCTGAGAAATTCTCACCCATTAACCCTGCCCTCTTCATCTCCACACTCATCCTTCCTTGGCTTATATTACATGGCCTGCCATTGCACTCACTTCTTTGCACACATTTTCAACTCTGCTGGCTCCTTTCTTCTTCTGCCACTTTCCTGGCAAAGAACCCAACTCCAGTTTGATCCAACTTTTCCCTGCTTTGCACTAAAGCCTGATTGGTTAGTTAAACGAGGCTAGAGAAGAACGCCAAGGTATGTTTCACTGTAAATGTATGACCTCAAGCCTCAAGTGCTGCCTAGCAGTCCTACTATATTAACTCATCAGTTCATTCTTCCACTCTCCCAAGTAATATTTCACACCTTCTCAAATCTCCAAACACAACTTCCTCTGGTTCACTTGCAGATCCTGCCTGCTGTGGTTTGGATATGGATGGAGTTTGTCCCCACCAAAACTCACGTTGAAATGTGATCCCACTGTGGTAGTGTTGGAAGTTGGGGCCTAGTAGGAAGTGTCTGGGCTGTGGAGGAACATCCCTCATGAATAGCTTGGTGGTGTTCTCTGGCTTGGTAGTGAGTTTCTGCCCTCTCTCTCGATGGGATTGGTTCTTGTGGGAATAGATTAGTTCCGGTGAGAGTCAGTTGTTATAAAGCCAGGAGCCCCTCAGATCCTCCCCTCGTTGCATATGCCTGCTTCCCTTTTGATCATCTCCACCACGTTTTGACACAGCATGAGAGCTGTTGCCAGAAGCCAGGGCCATGCCCTTTAACTTCCCAACCTGTGAAACCATAAGCTAAATAAACCTCTACTCTTTATAAACTACCCAGTCTCAGATATTCTTTTATAGCAACAGAAAACAGACTCAGACTCTTCCCTTGGTATTTGCTGCACTAGGAAAACAAAAGCAATCAGGGGTCCTATCTTTTCATCACCAAACCCATCAAACTTCTTACATCTCCTCCTTAATGGACTCACCCTTTCCCGCCATTGTAATGCCCTGCTGTGTCCCAAGTGGCTAGCTCAGGGCCTGGCACACAGTAGGCACTCAGTATTTTTCCAGTGGGATGAATAAGGCCAACCTCTCAAGGACTTCATATTTGCAATTCATCCCTCTCTCTTAGCCCTAATCAATTTTCTGTCTTGATTGCATCATAACCATCATTATACAAACATGCTATATTTTCTTTCATCTTGAAGAAACCCTACTTTGACCTTTCATCCCCCTCAAATTTCTACCACATTGTTCAGTTCAACTTTATAATTAAACATGTCCGAAGAACTGTCTAGACTTGCCATCTCCACTTCCTGTCTTCACAATCTCGTTTGAAGCCCCTCCAAACAAACTTTTATCCCCAGCGCACACTTAAACTACTCTTGTTAAGTCTACCAGTCACCTCCACGTTGCCAAATCTAATAGTTAATAGTTAATTCTCAGGCCTCATCTTACTCAGCCTCTCAGCATTTGACATTGTTTATGATTCTTTTCTTCTAAGAATACTTGGCTCTCATGACACAACACACTCCTGGTTTTCCTCTTCCCTCACTAGCCACTGCCTCTCAATCATTTGTTGGATAGTCCTTTTCTTCCAAATATGTAAAAGTTGGTTTAACTCGGGGCTCAAACCTTGTACCCCCGCTACTCTGTAACAGGCTGACTCCTTGGGTGATTTCATTGAGTCCCGTGGCTTTAAGTACCATGCATTGATGTTTCCTAAATGTATATCTTTAGCCCAGACTCATGCAGTTATCTGCTTACTGTCTATCTCCACTGAAATGTCTTACAGGTATCTCAAACTTGTCCGAATCCAAATATGTGATTCTCACATTTCCAAAAAAAAAACTTCCTTCTTTCATAGTTTTTCAAAACCACCTCAGTAAACCACAACTCCATTCTACCAGTCACTTAAGTCAAAAACATTAGGCCTGGTCTCAATTCTTTTCTTTTTCTCGCACCTTCTGTAGGATTACCAATTTTTGAAACACCTTTGAAACCTCAATTCAGGCATCCTGCAATGGGTAGGTCAGGGAATATGTCCATAGAGTAGGCAGCCAAGGCAGGTTAGAAGCGAGGCTGTGAAGGATTCAGGTTGGATGGGCCGTGCTATGGATATTGAGTTCACCAGGAGTGATAACAGGAATGCTGGTGGAGGAAGGCTGAGGTGCGCTCACAGAGGGGCAGTGCTAAGTGAAGGAATTCCTTTATTGCATAGCTAACAGGAAATCTCTAATACATTTTTTAAGCAGAGAATTTTATGATTAGGAATAAAAATTATATACACTAATCCCTCAGTATCCATGGGCAACTGGTTCCAGGATTTCCCACAAATACCCAAATCTATGGATGCTCAAGTCCCTTATATCAGATGATGTAGTATTTGCATATAACCTACACATATCCTCTCATATACTAGATCACCTGTAGATTACTTATAATAACTAATATAATGTAAATGCTATGTAAAGAGTTGTTACACTGTATTGTTTAGGGAATAATGACACAAAAAATGTCTGTATATATACAGTTACAAACACAGCCATTCTTTTATTTTTTGTTCAAATACTTTTAATCCATGGTTGCTTGAATGCACAGATACGGAACCCACGTTATAGAGGGCTGACGTGTATCATCTTTTGATAGATGGGAGATACATAGGTAATTTTGAAACTGATTTTCCAGTTTATACATTGTATCAAAACTGACCCTAGAAAAGAGGAAATATTTTGTCAGAGTGATTACCATAAAAAAAAAGAAATCTTATCAAACGTTTACATCAAATTGAAAAAAATGCCAAGCCCAGATGGTCTTGTGTATGTTGGGTGGGGGCGGTCTTCTACCAAAGATTTTAAAGAGTAAGTAAGTCCAATGCTTAAAACTTTTTCAGAGCAAAGGGAAAAAGTACGGTTCTTTTTAATGAATTAGTTTAACACTGATGCCAAAACCTGGCAAAGACTATACAAAGCAGAAAATTAACTGGCCAGTCTCACTCATGAATATTGGCATTAGAGATCATAAATAATGCATTAGGAAACGTAATCTGACAGCTCATTAAGAGAAATATTCCAAAATCAACCTGGGTTTATTCTGATAGCAATGCAAGGATGCTTGATACTAGGTAATCCAATTATATATTAATAATATTAATAGATCTGAAGAGAAAAATTTTATATAGTCAAAACTGTAGATATTGACAAGTTATTTGGTACAATTTGATGGCCATTCTTGATTTAAAAAAATATAGCAGAACTTAACAAAATTTATCTGCCTTGTCCTCCAAATCCAACAATTTTTAATGGGCTGTTCCCACTAGAATGAGATATAAGAGAAGGACATTCACTATCATTACCACTTAGCATAGTATGGAAAGAGGTAGCCAACACAATCAGGAAAGCTGTAGTATAAAAAGTGCAGAAGTGAGAAAGATTGAGATTATATTATCACTCTTTGTTCATGGTTAAGTCTTTCTTGGGTAAATCCAAGAAAGTAATATTTCAAAACTTCTATAAATAACAGAGTTCAATGATATAGTAAGGTATACAATTAATATACAGCAATCAATAACTTTCATATCTACAAAGTCAAATTAGAAGATATAACAGGAAAAATCTATTTAAAATAGCTATTGCAAAGTACAGATACATTTAATAAGAAAAGGACAAGATCTATATGAAAGAAACTTTAAAAAATACTATATGGTCAGGCGTGGGACTCATGCCTGTAATCCCAGCACTTTGGGAGGCAAAGTTGGGTGGATCACCTGAGGTCAGGAGTTCAAGACCAGCCTGGCCAACATGGCGAAACCCCATCTCTACTAAAAATACAAAAATCAGCTGGGCATGGTGGTGTGTGCCTGTAATCCCAGCTACTCGGCAGGCTGAGGAAGGAGAACCCAGGAGGTGGAGGTTGCTGTGAGCCGAGAGTGTGCCACTGCACTCCAGCCTGGGTGACAGAGCAAGACTCTTGTCTCAAAAACAAAAACAAACTATGGAACACAAATAAGATTTGAATAACTGAAAAGACATATCACATCCTCAGAGGCGTTAATATCAAAAAGCTCACCATTCTGCCCAAGTTAATTTATAAGATTAACACAATACCAATAAAAACGTTGAGTAGATTTTTTCTGGTTTTTTTTTTTTTTTTTTTGAGACAGAGTCTCATGTACTCTGTTGTCTAGGCTGGAGTGCAGTGGTGTGAACTTGGCTCACTGCAACCTCTACCTCCCAGGTTCAAGCGATTCTCCTGGCTCAGCCTCCCGAATAGCTGGGACCACAGGCACGTGCCACCATGCCCAGCTAATTTTTGTATTTTTAGTAGAGACGGGGTTTCACTATGTTGACCAGGCTGGTCTCGAGCTCCTGACCTCGTGATCCGCCCGCCTCGGCCTCCCAAAGGTGATCATTTTAAATATAGAGTGTGTAGAAGTCAATTTGGAAGGGAAATTCGATCTGGAAAACCTTTTATTTTGTATTTCCTAGTAGGTGTTGAGGGGAGGGGTGTGTTACAAAGAGCAGTGACTATATGGAAGAAGGGATGCATGAGTTAACAAATTATTGACTTTAAAAGAGGTATTTCTTACAAAAATCATCTAATTTGCATTCAACAAATATTAAAAATCCATTATGTGCTTAAGATGAGTTGCTAATATGGCAAAGGTTAAGGACATATAAATTAGAAAAGAGAACCTAGAGGACGTCGATTCTGGTTATTTACTCTGGCTAATTGTTCTAGAATAATTATCCTCATTATCCTAATGTGAAACACCAAGTAGGACTCTATGTGTTATGTTATGAAGAAAGATGTTTTGCTAATGAGATCCACACATATCTTTGATGTTCAAAGTGGGAATATAGTGTAGCAAGAAGAAAATTGTTGAAAATATTTCCAATTGTATATGTTATGCATATTATCTAAACGTAAACATGATGCATTGAAAAAAAATGCTGTTGGCAAAGCAATTTAGAAATTCCAGAAAATAAGCCAGGCATGGTGGTGTGCGCCTGTAATCTCAGCACTTTGGGAGGCTGAGGCAGGCGGATCCCTTGAAGTCAGGAGTTCCAGACTAGCCTGGCCAACATGGTGAAACCCTGTCTCTACTGAAAATATAAAAATTAGCCAGGCGTGGTGGCATGCACCTGTAGTCCCAGCTACTCAGGCTGAGGCAGGAGAATTGCTTGAATCTGGGAGGTGGAGGTTGCAGTGAGCTGAGATCGCACCACTGCACTCCAGCCTGGGCGGCAGAGTAAGTGAGACTCCATCTCCAAAAAAAAAAAAAAAGAAAGAAAGAAATTCCAGAAAATACCTTTTCATTCAACTCTGAAATCAAAGAGTACACCATTGCTTTGTGTACTGTTTTTGACTTTTTTCTCTTTTCAGTTTTCAGCATATGCCAAGTACTGCCAAAGAGGTTCTTGCATTTGAAGGCAGGTCAGTTATCAGTGCGAAAATACTTACTGTGAGTCGATAAGGAATTTTTCCACCTGCCATTATCGGAAGTTATATTTGATGATATGTTCACTGAATCTGGGAAACCTTCACAGAATCCCCATTGTCTTAGCAGAAAGGATATCAATCATGAGTTATGCAATCTCTTGTGTAAAATTCACCCCTAAAGAGATGTATTAGATCTAGATTTTTGGCAGTAAACAGTTGGCTTTAATAGTCGTGACAGAAATCGAAATTTCCCTGTTTCCTGTTATTCTTTGAACTGGCATGTCAGCTTCTGTTTTAGGCTTTGTTGATAAGAAATATTTAAATCAAAGGAAGACTTTGAAGAAAAGGCAGTAACCTTGCTGCCATACCTGTAAACACAGGAGGCTTATTTAACATGATGCTTGAGAGTGTAGGTTTGGGGTAGCTTTTCCACCTGTCAGAGCTCAGTGGCCTTGGATAAGTTGCTTTCGTCTGTGAGGTTCAGGTTCCTCAACTGTAAAGAGATATAAACCACATGTTCCGGTTTGCTTAGAACAGCCCTGGTTTACAGCTGTTATTCTGTGTAATTATTAATTGCACCCCCTTTCACTCTCAGAGGTGTTCTGGTTTCGATAAAATTACATAGTTACCCTACCTACCTTGGAGAGTTGGTGTGAGGTTGAAGTAAATTAATGTTTGTGAAACCCTTAGCACAGTGCCTGGCACAGAGTAGATGCTCAGATGATGATGATAAGTATTATTAAGCTGATTGGTATTTCAAACCACGCTTCAAAGAAAATGATGCAATAGACAATGTCTGTTTTTATAAAAATTTGGCCGCTCTCCCAATCATCTTGTCTTTTGTTCCACCCACATAGAATTTCCTGCCCAAGGCAATAAATTTGAGAGGTTTCAGCAGCTACTGACGAATTTCTGATTGTCATGGCTTTACAGGTTATCTAGGTGTGGAACTACCGTGTTTATGCTATTGCTAGCTTGTTCATCGGGGTACACGTTCGGATATAGAACTTTTTCACAAATTAGATCTTATTTTCCACAAACAGCCCCATGAAACAGATTATTTTAATAGCTATTACTATTATTTTAATCTGGAAATGGAGACTCAGAAATATGAAATGGCTTTCTCAAGATCACATAGCTCGAAAGCACCAGGAAACATGCGAAGGCGGGGCTTCTTGCAGGGAGCATGTGAAGGCGGGGCTCCTTGGAGCTCATTTCTTTTCATCGCACCATGCTGGTTAAGCAAAAGGGCAAGATTACTCAGTTACCTCAATTCCTCCTCATTATGCCCAATTTTGTCATCTCTTATTCCTCTTTGACTTGTCTGGTATGCTTCACTCAATTTTCTTTTCCCCCAAAAAAGTTTTTAAGTGCTACTTGGTCTCAGTATATGGATCCCATTCTTGGCCTAGGGCAGCTTACAGTCGAGAAGTGATTACTCCGTGTCCAATCATGTGTTACTGGGTCTCTGTGAGTAATTTCAGGAAACTGTAGAAACACAAATGAGTCGATGCTCACTGCTCTGCAGTTATGGCACCTTCTTATTCCATGCTATTGCAGACAAAAATGAGAAAATTGGGGTCTGTTATTCCCACGCCTTTTTGCCTGCAAACCAGTGAGAATGTCTCCAATGACCCATTCCAGTTTCTCTTGCTGTTTCCATCCCACTACTCTATAATCAGGGTCTGTTTATACCCGCCTTCTCTTCTAGATTAATGGACAGCATCCCTATCTTGTTGATCTCTGTGTTTCCAGTATGATGCCAAGCACTTGGCGCATGGAAAGGCTCAGGCGCCAGGGACTGTGCTCAGTGCTGTATGTGAATATATTAAGTATTTATTGCAACCATGCAAAGTAGCTTTGATTATGCCCATATCATGGATGAGAAAACTGTATCTTGGAGAGATTAGATCACTTGCCTAAGATGACATAGTTTTTAAATACTGAAACAAGATCTTTCTTTATTAAAACGCCTTTTATTGAAGTATAACTTACATAAAATAATCTATACATATTTAAAGTATACAACTTAATAAATTTTGACATATGTATACACACAGGAGACCATTACCATAATCAAGAGAGTGAACACATCTATCACCCCTAAAAGCAAAACCAGGATTTAAACCTAGACTTACGACTCTAGAGCTCGTGTTTTTCCCCCAGTAATGAGTGTATGGGGAGTAGAGCCTTTGCCACAGCCCTTTCCTCCTAACCATTCTCATTCTCTTATGGGGAGTTTTGCATTGTTGAGATAATACAAAGAGCATCTTTTACAACCCAATTGTCCATCAATAAAAAATGTGAATAAATTAGTACTGGAGTGGAATGTATACCCCAGTGAAATGAATGAATTACAGTTTCACACAACTACGTGGATGTGTCTTAGAAAGACAATAGTAAGAAAAACACAAAGAGAATAATACTATTTTTGTAAAAGTCAAAGCAAGTTTATGCACACACACACACACACACACACACATGCACACATATAACAAGGAGTAATTAGGAACACAAAATTCAGGCTAGTGGTCACCTCTGGGGAAGTAGGGAGATGGGATGGGGCATGGAGGGAGATGCAGGTTATTAGTAATATTTTAGGTCATGGGTTGAGTAGTGAGTTCTTGAATATTCATTATGTTATATGATTTTAATACATAATTTGTTATTCTAAAATATGATTACAAACAACTTACTATATCAGTTTAAACATATATGTTCTAATTAAGTATTTTCTTTCATTTGAGGAAAGGATCGCTTAATATGGGATAGTTAAGATCCAAAATATTTTAATTCACTGTGTGATAAGAAAGTTTAAAGCTCTTAGGGCCTGGTGCAGTGGCTCAAGCCTGTAATTCCAGCACTCTGGCAGCTGAGGCAGGAGGATGGCTTGAGCCTAGGAGTTCAAGACCAGCCTGGGCAACATGCAGGACCCTGTCTCTACAGAAAGTTTTCAAAAATTAGCCAGGCATGGTGGCTTGTGCTGGTCATCCTAATTACTTGGGAGGCTGAGGTGGGAGGATCGCTTGAACCCAGGAGTTTGAGTCTGCAGTGAGTTGTGATTCTGCCACTGCACTCTAGCCTGGGTGACAGAGTGAGACCCTGTCTCAAAAAAAAAATAATACAATAAAAATAAATGAAAAATAAATAAATTAGCCAGGGACACTGGTGCACATCCATAGTCCCAGCTACTTGGGAAGCTGAGGCAGGAGGATTGCTTGAGCCCAGGAATCTGAGGCTGCCGTGAGCTGTAATCACTCTGCTGCACTCTAGCCTGGGCAAAAGGGCAAGACCTCATCTCAGAAACAACAACAACAAAAGAAAGTTTAAAGCTCTTGATAAAGCAATTAGATTTGAGGTAAAGGGACTAATATAATACATATGAAAGAATGAACAATTAGGCTGGGCACAGCGGCTCACACTTGTAATCCCAACACTTTGGAGGCTGAGGCGGGCGGATTATCTGAGGTCAAGAGTTTGAGACCAGCCTGGCCAATGTGGTGAAACCCCATCTCTACTAAAAATACAAAAATTAGCCAGGCATGGTGGCACGTGCCTGTAATCCCAGCTACTTGGGAGGCTGAGGCAGGAGAATTGCTTGAACCTGGGAGGCGGAGATGCAGTGAGCCAAGATTGCGCCACTACACTGCACTCTAGCCTGGGCGACAGAGTGAGACTCCGTCTCAAAAGAAAAAAAGAATGAACAATTAAAGTTACTTAATAATAGGATGTGGAAGTCACCTGTTGGCCATCATGGAGTTGCTGGATGAACCATGAACTGTGCTTCTACATGGATTCATTTCCACTACCCCCACTTTTTCTGTTGTTGGTGGTGCCAGGAGAAAAAACAAAAAAGAATGCACAGAGAACAGAAATAAGTGAGGGTCTCTTGTGTCTAAATCTACTAAAGACAGAAGAAGCATATAGCCAAAAGGCTGCAGACGTTTTGGCACCCTATGAAACTATTAAGGATCTTGAAAACCGAGAGTCAACACAAGAGGTTTAATTCTGGGAGGAAGAGCATCAAAGACTAAGTGTCTTCCAAAAAGGACTGGAATGTATGTGGCTGTCTTCTTAAAGACATCAACTATATAGTTCTGTATTGTTGATGTGTTCTATATAGTTTCATCTGTTCTCTATTTTCATGTAATAATTCTAAATGAATACTAAGTTTAGCTCTGGCTATAATTCAGTTTTCTAACTTTTACTAACAAATCAAAACAAAAAAGACTGAATTAATCTGTGTTTCTTAGTTAATCCCACTTTTGGATCAGTTGGCTGTTCTGAGAAAGAGAGCATATTTCGTATGAGAATATATGGGAAAGAGACCCTATTTCAGGCCCCACACTGTCCATCTGGTGAGAGCTTGTCTGATTTCCGGGTAGAACCTAGAAGTCTCTAAAATACAGGTCTTCCAGCATCCAAAAATTACAAAGTAACTGTCAGTGTTGCCTGTTTCTCTCCCTTTCTAAATGAAGCAATTTGACACAAGGAATCATGGCTTATGTTTCATTTGTGACTCTCCATTCCTCCCAGGACCAGGATATGGGGTTTTGGTGAACATTATTGACCAACTGACAGATCCCAAAACTGCATTTAAGTTCTGAGAGCAAGGCAATTTTAAACTCAGTTTTTTAAAAAGTCACCCTATATTGAGGGATTTCATTAACATGAAGCATTTGAATGCTACTTGGGTCATTCTGTTCTCTGTATGGGGAGATTGAGTTGATCAAAACATACGGCTAGTAAGTGACAGTGCCAGGATGCTGGTACACACTGTTTTTTTACTTGTATAGCTTTTCAAAAGGTTCCATTCTTATTTACAGACATAAAGGGAGATTTTGTTTTGAGACCAGAAGACCTAGTAATTTATTGTAAATATTGCCACATTGTTATTTTACACTGTTTCACAGGAGAGACTTTGGGGTCAGTTCTGACTTCTAATCTCAACTGCCCACTTGTGAACTTTCCAAAAGTCAAGTTACTTTACTCCTTTGAGTCTCCACTTCCTTATTATTAAACAAGGCAAACACTGTGAAGATTAAGTGAGATAAGTTCTATAATGTCCCCACCAAGGGCAAGGCATATAGCCATCAGTTACTAAATGGTGGCCCTTCTGAAGCTCAAATTCTGAAATAACCTTCTATGCAATTCTGATTCGAAGCTTCATGGAACTTATATTCTTGTCGGAGAGACAAGATACATAAATAAAATATATGTGTACTAGTTATATGTACTAAAGAGAAAAAAAGAGAGCAGGGAAAGGGGATACAAAATATTAGAAAGAGGTTGAAATTGAATAGGATGAACAGTTAAGACCCCAACAAAAGAGGACTCTTAAGGGGACCTAAAGAAAAAGAAGGGGCTACCTGTGTGGATGTCTACGGGAGGAGCATTTCAGGCCATGGGAACAGCAAGTGCAAAGGCCCTGAGGTGAGAGTGTGCATGGAAGGTACAAGGTACAGCATGGAGGATGGTGTGGCTGGAGTAGAATAAATATGGGAAAGAACAGTAGGAAATGCAGTCAGGGAGATAACAGTGGCCAGCTGGTAGATCATGTAGGGTCTTGGAGGTCATAGTAAGGACTTTGGAGGGTTTGAACAGAGGAGCAACATGATCTGACTTACATTTCTAAAAGGATCCCTTCGCCTGCTGTATTGAGAGTAGACTACTGGAAGAGGAGGAGCAGGGGAGGATGGTCAACAAGGGCAGAAAAATGGGGGTAGTTAAGAGGCCAGTGTAATAATCCGGTATTACTATGTCCATCTTAATGGGCTAATCATGTGTTCTGCCGCTGAAATGAGGGAGGTTTTTCTGTGCCTCTGCTGTGTTTATACACACTGGGAGGCATGAAAGTCATATCATTGTGGAAGTCATCCATGCTGGTGTTTTACTGTCATTTAGTAGATTGTGAGACCTAACAGTCACATTTGCATATAACTTTATCTGTGCCCTGCTTGTCTGGGAAATTTTCTTGTAAGAGAAAGGAGCACTTTACAAAATGGACTCTCTTTGTCAGTTGTCATGCTGGAGTGATCCGTGGTGATTGTCCCTACGGGGAAGTGCTGTTTCATTATGAGAGTTATCGATTCTGACAATGTCAGTCAACTAGAAGAAAAGTAGGTTAGTGGGGCTGATGAGCACCATTGAGATGCTTACAATTGGTAGACAGTGCTTCATCCTGCTCCCACAGCAGACGTCATGTGGAAAAGGGAGCCCTTGCTCCAGGGCATAGAGAGCTGTAGCCTGAAAGCTTTACTTTTCTTTCTTTTAAACCTTTCTGGTTAGGATTTGCTTCTTACTGCCTTCAGGCTTTATACTGTAATTCAAGGTTGCCTGAAAAATTATATTTATGTGTATGTATCAGGAAATTGGAGTAATCCTCTAATTTACTAGCTTGAAATTCAAACTCAGACATGTGGCCTTTATACAAACTGCCATGAAATTCTTCAGTGACATTAATTTTAAGTGTGTGTGTGTGTGTGTGCACATCTCAAGGGTAGAGAATATGTATTATAAATCAAACTTAAGTGTCACAACTGCAAAACAGCTGGAAATAATTGATTTACATCAGTATGGCTTAGCTGCTGCTGACTCAAAAACCCCTTTGATATTCTTTAAGGATCTAAATGAGTTTTAACCCTTTTAACCAGAATCAGATCAAGTATCAATGGATATAGTGCAATTTAGTATTATAAGACACCAACAACATGCTCAGTTTATAAGTTGAGTATATTTGTCAATTTAATTACAAACATTATTTCACATTTTCCTTAGGTGGAAAAGAAACTGGATGATCATTTTATGTGTTTTATGTATTAAGAACATCAAGTAAATGTATTGAGATATCTAATTATATGATTTATCTTTTCCACATGCCTTTATTATTGTTAGTCTCCTTGTGGTAAAAGAAAAAAAAGTGAGTACATGTCAATTCATGACTTTGCTTTTCTAAAGTCTTATTTATATCAGCACCACCTCCATATCCACAAATTTTTTTCTTTTTGAGACAGAGTCTCGCTCTGTTGCCAGGCCGGAGTGCAGTGGCACAACCTCAGCTCACCGCAGCCTCAGCCTCCCGAGTTCAAGCGATTCTCCTGCCTTAACCTCCCGAGTAGCTGAGACTATGGGTGCACACCACCACGCCCAGCTAATTTTATTTTTATTTTAGTAGAGACGGGGTTTCATCATTTTGGCCAGGATGGTCTCGATCTCCTGACTTTGTGATCTGCCCACCTCAGCCTCCCAAAGTGCTGGGATTACAGGCATGAGCCACCACGCCTGGCCCATATCCATGATATTTAACAGTCATAGACACTTTAATATTTATCATCTTATTGGGTCCTAAGAGCACCTCTGTGGATGCACAAAGGTAGGCTGTATAGCCCCATTTTACAGCAAAGGAAACATCAAAGTTTAGGAACAGACTCAGGTCTTTGGATTCTTAGTCTAGGGCCCTATCGCCAACAGCAAACTATTTTCATTAGCTCTTACCTAGTCTTTTTCAGATTTATAGAGCTCTAGTAGTTGTAGAATAAATACAGATTTTTGCAGCAAGATGAATGCAGTAGCAGTAAACAGTGATGACAGTATTCTTGTGTTTGAATTTTTTTTTTTTTTTTTTTTTGAGACAGAATTTTGCTCTTGTTGCCCAGGCTGGGGTGCAATGGTGCGATCTCGGCTCACTGCAACCTCTGCCTCCTGGGTTCAAGCGATTCTCCTGCCTCAGCCTCCCCAGTAGCTGGGATTACAGGCATGCGCCAGCATGCCCAGCTAATTTTGTATTTTTAGGAGAGACAGGTTTTCTCCATGTTGCTCAGGCTGGTCTCGAGCTCCCGTCCTCAGGTGATCTGCCCACCTCGGCCTCCCAGGGTGCTGGGATTACAGGCGTGAGCCATCGCACCTGGCCTAAAATTTCTAATCAATGCATTTCTTTATATTTCTCATCTGTGTCCTCTTAGAGACTTGCATTAAATCCAGAAAGGTTAAAACATGCCTTGTAAAGTTAGATAAATCCTCACAAACATAACGTTAAGTGAAATAAATAGGTCACAAAAGAGAACAGACAGTGCGATTCCCTTTACAGAAAGTTCAAATATAGGCAAAACAAAGCTGTGGTATTAGAAGTTGGCATAGCAGTTACCCTCGTTTGTGGGTATGTGGTTGGGGTAGCGGGTGTATTGAACTGGGTGCTGGTTGTACAGGTATTCCCTTTGGGAAGGTTCACTGACTTTTTATTCTCCAGTGAAATTCTTTCTAAAAGCTTTATTTTCATAATTGGTAGTTCCATTTAAATGCTTCGGACTTAAAGAGCAGTTATTACACATTTATTTTATATTATAAGCTGTCATTTCCCCCACGAAAGTCGATTACCCTTTTTTGTTGTGTTCCTAAGCACCCTGCACTCATTTGGCCTTCTTGGAGCATCTTAGTCACAGAACCAGCTGCTGTGGAGCCAGGCTGAAGTCCATCAAAAAATGCTCGCCAACACAACTTTCTTGCTTACACTTTTTAAGGTGTTATGGGAAAGAAAGGTATTGAAGAAGGGCTCTTCAGTGAGGATGTTAATCTGTATCAAAACAGACACTGCTAGAAATGTTTTCGTAGAATTCTGATATGGCTCAGAGCAGAGCTTTAGTCAGTGCCGTATAAGTTAACAATTTCACACTGATTTTTTCCCATATAAATGGCTTCGGAAGACCACAAATAGTTGAACAACAATAGCTCTATCATTTTGGAAATGTCCCTTGAAGTCAGAGCCTAAAGGAAATAAGATTGAGGCTAGAAATTACTTTGAGCAAAACTAAATTTTAATAAAAATGGAAACTGATGGCCACAGCCATGATGTTTTTCTCTAGGCTTCTAATGTTAAACTAAACCCATGAACTTTCTTTCTTTTTTAAATTTTTTTTTAGACAGAGTCTCACTCTTTTGCCCAGGCTGGAGTGCAGTGGCACAATCTTGGCTTACTGCAACCTCTGCCTCCCGGGTTCAAGCAATCCTCCTGCCTCAGCCTCCCAAGTAGCTGAGATTACAGGTGCCCACCACCACGCCTGACTACATTTTTTATTTTTAGTAGAGATGGGGTTTCACCATGTTGGCCAGCTGGTCTTGAACTCCTGACCTCAAATGATCCACCCGCCTCAGCCTCCTAAAGTGCTGGGATTACAGGCATGAGCCACCACGCCGGCCATTACATGAGCTTTCTGGCCACAGTAGATAGAGGGAAAGCAGAAAGGACTTCAAAGATTTTGTGGGTCAGCAGAACCTTTTGCAGTCCTCACAGTTTACAGACTAAGGCTGGTGTGAATCATGCATATTATAGGTCAGACTCAAGAGGCTGAGCAAACCATTGCTTCTGTTCCTAAAAGCGATCAATTATTTTGGCTTCTTTTAAACCAGTCCAATTTTTTAAAAAATAAGAAATATATTTTAAAATGTTTCTGCCAGCTCTTTATACACTGTGGCTGCTGCTTCTTTTTTCTCTGCAGTGTTCTCTGTCTTCATCAGAAGAAGAAAGATTTATTTCCATCAGGAGACCTAAAACACCAACCTCAAGTGACTTCTCCGACCTTAATACTCAGACGAACTGGACCAAGTCGCTTCCACTGCCAACACCAGAAGAGAAGATGCGACAGCAAGCCCAAACAGTCCAGGCTGACGTGGTGCCTATTAACATAACTGGTACGCTTTGCTAGCCAGACAGGTTCAGAATGTACTTGGGAGAATGACTACAGCTTTTTGTTATACGCTGTTAGCATTTCATTGCTACATCAAAGGTGAATAGCTGTGGTCCAACTTCATGCTCTTTGTTTAATGAGAGGAATATTAAAACTACATATGTGTGTGCATATAAAATGTCTACTGCTTGTTGGGTTTGAAGACTATGTCGCCAAACACTGGTGTCAAAGAACTCAGTGGTCCAACCATTCATCTTAAGAGTGTCTCTTTTAATTAAATTGCTTTTTAGTAAGCCTTTGGTTATATAGAAACATCTTGTAAATGTGGTCCTAGGTATGAAGAAAAAGTATATATTTCCCTTCTAAAGGGTTAAGTAATATTTACAGAAGTAAATAATTATTTTGTGATGTTTCTAATGATAGATTTTCTAGAAATTTCCTAAAGTAGAAAAAAGGAGACATTACTTAATCGAAATTTCTTCTGAATATAAAATTTTCAGAATATGTTATATTAAGCTAGACTACAAATATTAATTACCAAACCTGAAATTCAGGTTCTTATGGAATATTATACTCAGCCTGTAATCATTTGTGACAATTAAGGTGACAAGGTACATAAAATTCAAAGATGATCTTTCATGAACTTAGGAGAGCTGCTAAAAAGATAGCAAAATTGGCTGGGCGTGGTGGCTCACACCTATAATCCCAGCACTTTGGGAGGCTGAGGTGGGCAGATCACCTGAGGTCAGGAGTTTGAGACCAGCCTGGCCAACATGGTGAAACCCTGTCTGTACTAAAAATACAAAATTAGCAGGGCGTGGTGGCACGTGCGTGTAATCCCAGCTACTCTGGAGTCTGAGGCAGGAGAATTGCTTCAACCCGGGAGGCAGAGGTTGCAGTGAGCCGAGAGATCGCACCATTGCACTCCAGCCTGGGCAAAAAGGAGCAAAACTTCACCTCAAAAAAAAAAAAAAAAAAAAATCAAAATTTTCCTGCCTTATCACCTCCATAGCCCACAAGGAGCATGGGTTAGTGGTTTGGGGAGGGCACAAAGTGCAAAATAGACATGTGAAGAGTTAATAGCTTCAACTATTAATTGAATTGTATGTTTGATGGAAGCAGATGACTAATAGTGGTCATTGATAATCAATTCATACAAAGCAGGGCCCTTAAGGCCAGAAGCTAACAAAAAAACTAGGTGACCAAAAAGAATGAGTTTTCCTGAACATTTACTCTGGAAACCCATAGCATCCTTGCTGTGCTTCTGAGGCTACTGCTGTTAGAAAGCTTTAGAAAGCTTTTTGCCATGGCACTGGTGAGCTTGTAAGGGGCTAATGGCATTTTCATAGTCACTGAAGATTTTTTTTAAAACCTTACCAGATATTTAGAAATTACATTTAGAACTCATATTTTAAATTCCATAGAAATTTAATAAATAAGTGCATGAATTATTTTCAATTCAGTATATATTTTTCCACATTTATTTTACTTAAATCTTAAAAGAATAGCAGGGCATTTTAAGCCATTTTCTCAGCAAACAATGTTATTGATCTTTCTGAATATGTTTCTTATTTACCTAGATCATATTTTTTAAAGATTATTTTTAAAAGTATAACTATGTTTTAGAACAAAGTATAATGTGTACTGGTCAATGAAATACAAGGCTGCTTATTTTCTATAAGAAAATGAATTACATTATTTGATTGATTAAATGCAGCAGAAATGTAATTACATTATATATAATTAAGTGCCTATGAAATAATATTATAAGATTGTGCAATGAAATATGACAATCCTTAATGGAATTAAGGTGAAATGCATTATCTTGAGATTAAGAGATTTAAAATAGAGTAATTAGAGTTTCAGGAATGAAGAATTATTTGCAATGAATTACACTGTCACAACAGAAGACAGTGTCATGTCTCTGAGCTTTAATTCTATCCTATCTGATGACTAAGTAGAGATGAATTAGACTTTAAAGAGAGGCCTTTAAAATGCTACTCAGGAAAGGTGAATGACAATAAAGAAAGAGCAGTATGAGTTATGTCAAAATGTAATTTACTTTTAATCGAGTGATTAACATTTTGCAGAAATGCCAAAAGTAAATATAATACCTAACATATTTATTGATCCATTTTCTACATCTGTGTGTTCACATATACACACATATTTCTTAAAGAATTAGTTTTTCTAATCTGTCATAAAGAAGCAATAAATTTAAAATTTTCACTTTTAGTGGTTGAATTGACATAGGTTATACAGCTTCCTGCTCTTTAAATTATGTATTTCTAAAGTCCTAGAAGATATTTGAGATTAAAAAAAGAAAATTCCTCTAGGGAACTGTCATGTGCTCATTCGTTGGGGTTAGCATTGAGCCTCTAGTTTGATTTTCCTAGTAAGGCTCAGCAGGAAAAAAAAAATGGCGATTTCAAATCCAGAGTGCAGCCCACCATGCATAGAGGTAGAATGTTAGCACCATGAGCTGCTGGCTTGAAAACTGATTTAATCCCTTTAGTTATAGTCTTGTGGGCACTCGGCATGTTCTAAAACTGGAGGAAAAAATACTTAAGTTAATATGTACATATAAATATCTTCTATCATCTGCTATGTGGGACAACAACTCTTCCATCTGGAAGATAAGTGTAGAGGATAAACATACTTAAATAATTTTTACAAACTGGCTTTGTGCTGGTGTTTGAGCTATCCAAGTTTTTTCTTTTTTTTTTTTTAATTTAAGAGTTTAATTGAGCAATGAACAATTCATGAATTGGGCAGCCTCCAGAGCCAGAGTAGGCCCACAGACTTTCAAGTTTATTTCTGAATAGTAACCATGACTGATGAATGCCATTTTTCAATTAAAGGCAGTGACTAATTCAACAGATATTTATTGAATAACTGCTTTGTGCCAGGCATTAGCTGAGTGCCATAGGGGATGCTAAAGTACATGCATCACAGTCTGTACCCTCAAAAAATGTATAATCCAGTAGAAGAGACAGACTTTTTTTAGGTCATGATGCAAGATCAAGCATTTGATGCCTTCAATGACGTGTGTCTTAGGTGTTCATCCTCAAATGGTTTGTTTCTTAATTTTCTGGGAGCTTGGGTGATTTTATCTTTTGTCTAGGAAGCAAAACTGGAGACTAAATGCAACTTTATTTTATTTTATTTTATTTTTTGATATGGAGGTCTCACTCTGTCGCCCATGCTGGCGTGCAGTGGCACAATCTCGGCTCACTGCAACCTCCGCCTCCCAGGCTCAAGCGATCCTCCCGCCTCAGCCTCCTGAGTAGGTGGGACTACAGGCACATGCCACCACACCCAGATACCTTTTTTGTATTTTTGGTAGAGACAGGATTTCACCATGTTGCTTAGACTGGTCCTGAACGCCTGAGTTCAAGTGATCCACCCACCTCAACTCTCCAACGTGCTGGGATTATAGGTATGAGCCACCACACTGGCCTAAGTGTAACTTTCTATTAATGTTTTGTCTGTTCTTTAATGTCTTGATACAAGGAAGGAAGTTTTTTCTTCTGCTGCAGGGAACTAATGAAGCACTGCAGTTGTGACTTGCCCCTCACATGTGCCATTTATGCCATTGCACTTAGCGACCCAGTTTTTCACAGCATTGGCACCTTCTGGTATTCAAGGGTCTTCTCTCAGTCATTTCTGTTTTTCTCCATTAGCGACAAGGCTGTAAGCGTTTGTAAGTTTGCAAGCATTTATTTAAGTTTGTTCCTCAGTAGGGGAAGTGTGTTTTGATCATTCAGATGTTTTATTCTCTGTTTTGATTAGATAAGGTTCCCAATTTTTTCTTACCAAAATAGAAGTTACATTGTCCACAATATACCTACATTGAATGTGTGTCAATAATGCTAAAAGTGAACGTTTTATACTTTTATGCATAAAATGATAGAAGTTTTTAATGTGTATGTGTGTGTGTATATATATATATGTGTATATATATGTGTATTTGAAAATAACTTTTTGAGGAGAATAACCATTCAAAAAGGTCAGTGCTGTAAGACTTTAAACTGGCAGGTAATTTAAAACAGATCAATCAATAACAGATGTTGTTATATACTTTATTATTTTATGGTTTCTCATGATGTGTTAATCAAACACACCTACACTCTAGAAGGAAAAAAAGAAGTCCCATGATGTGGCATTCCAGGTTTGATTGCAAAATCACTTGAAATGTCTGAATTAAGATCAACTTTAAAAAGTAATTGTGAAATAGAAGCAATTCATCTTTAACAACAGCAGTGCTACTGGGTCTCATTGTGGTAAAAGTACTTTATCATTATAAGGCGTTTCATTTTTCACTATAGTTGTATGTCACACCACAACAATTACCACAGTCTATCCAAATTGTCAGCCTCCTTGATTGAAGAAGAAGCTTTTCATTCAAGAAATCTTTATTAAGTTACTTATTTCATCACACAAGGCAAGAAATTAATGTTGATCTCTGCAAGATGACCAGATGAATGAAACATACTCATTACCATCACCACCTACACGCTAATGTAGAGTGGTTTTGGTGACCAGAGGATATATTTGAAACACTTCCAAAATTTTGCTTTGTTAAATAACACAGAGTGACTCTTCCAGTGTGTTATTAAATTTGCATTTGCTACTCCAGCTCATTTGAAAATGAGATCAAGGTGCTTCCTTTGGAAGGTAGAACTTGGAAAACAGCCTTACTGTGATAATGTGCTTTCCTTCCTTTTTTGCCCTTCAGCATTCATCATCATATGACTGGCTAACATTATTAATACCTTCTTATCATTTTACAACAAGCTTCTGGAAGAAAGTGCATGGTGTCAGCTTGCTTGAAAATAACATTGCTTTGCTTGTTCTACTACTCTACATTAGGGGAGAATTTCGATCGCCAGGCCAGCCTTCGGCGGTCTCTAATTTACACAGACACTCTGGTAAGACGACCGACGAAAGTCAAAAGGAGAAAGACTATTACAGGAGTCCCTGACAACATACAGAAGGAGCTAGGTATGGCTCATCAGAACTGTATTCTGTTGCCCCTCACTGCTGCTCGGCCTTACTGCGCTAACCTCATTCATGGTGCTTATAAAATCGATACATTCTGATAGCCGTTTGGTGCCCCAACAGGCCAGCTTCCTTCCTGAATGAGGCATTAGGTGCAAATCTTAACATCCCGTGGAGAGAGAGAGTTGATTGAATTTTGGGGAGAAGGTACAAGGAGAAGGAAGAGCTTACATGAAAACGATTAACTGGGATGATAGAATTCATAGTTACCTCATCATTGCTATGTGACATGGAACATTGGCTATTCCCACAATTAAATTTGCTTGTCATTTAGATCTTAAGTTTTCATGAAACAGAAGTCATTCTAGGACGTCACATTATGAATATGGACTTTCACTATAACTATAATGACACTACTGGTGGCATTTTGTCATCAGAAACAACAGTCTGGGATTATTGGTAAATGTCGATAAGATAGAAAATAGTCATTTATGTTGGATGGTGCCTTTATTACTTTCAGTGAAACAATTTCATAGCTTCTTTATTCTTAATTCTTTTTGTTCAATCTGTGTTTGGCTGGTGAAGAGGGTTGTTTAATTACTTACCCATTTTGTTTCTGGTTATCATTGTAAATGCTTTGGATAATCCCTTCATTTCCCTCTTTCTAGGTTAACTTCCTCTCACTGTTTTCTAATAGGGCCCATAATACCAGAAGGTCTGCAGAGGCACCATAGCATAGCTCCTGGGTTAGGACTAAGGACTCCAGTGCCAGCCCGCTTGGTTGAACCCTAACTCTGCCACTTGCTCTCTGGGTGACCTCAGTTAACTTCATCTCTCTGAGTCTACTTCCTCATTTAACAAATGGGCTTGGTGATGTTAATAGAACCTACCTCTTAGGGTTGTTTGAGGACAATTTGTGCATGTGAGGCCCTTGGTACTTGGTTAGTACCTGGTACTACCATAAACGTAATAGCTACTGTGGTCATTATTATAGGAAACTTAATACTACCTGTCTTGAAATGTGTCCTTTCCTCTTTGGCCAACCTATGGACTTATTTCCTAATAGTTACTTTCACCTGATGTTTTTATTTACTCTCAAAAGTTACACTCTAGAAACTCAGAGTCATTATTTCTAAAGTTTGCAGTTAGTCTTTTAGTCAAAATGAGTGTAACCAGCAATAGTGATATATCTGTGATAGCACCTTGAGGTTGTATGTCAGTTTCTGGGTGCTACAGACATTGTGCTTCTCTGTTTGTTTTCCCAAACATCCCTGATTGAATGCCTTGTATTAGAGAGCACAGACTCACTTTTCTTTAGCTGGCATTTTCTCCTTTACTGCCATCCACTTTTATAGTATATATGCTCTGCCTTCCATGCTGTAGCAATAGTCAGGTGAGAATAGCAATGCTCTGCCTTTGCCGCAGGCAGCCACAGTGACCCAGATGGTATACAGATGTCCGCCCTGTTCTATCATGGATTGGTTTATTGCAAACGAAGGCAAGACTGCAGCAGCTCCTGTGGGATTGTGAAGTTTGTCTTTGGTTCGTGCCCCACATGCTGCTGCTATTAGTGGCCTGGTTCCTCTGTGGCTACCTGAGGTCTCCAGACACCTTCCCTCAACCTACCTTAAGGAAACATGTGTGCTTTCTCTCTCTCCTCTCAGTTTATGCCTTATTCTTTCAGACTCTTTTTTCCATTCTTGAAGTGACAGCTAACTAATTTGGAAACTAATCTGTACTCATATGTTCAGTAGATAGTTAATGGAGTAATTTCCTAAAGCACTCCAGCAACATTTATACTTTAACTGGTCTTTTTAGGAGATGTGCCTTCAAGGAGTGACTTTAAAGACAGGCATTTAGGCCCTTTGTAAGATCAGAAGGATAGTGTGGCCCAAGTAAAGATGCACATACACATAAGTATTCCATATGCACTGTCTGTATGCATATGTAATATGATGTCTAGAATGAGAGTTGCAAGTTTTTATCACTTTTATTACTGAACCAACCAGTATGGAAGCCAATAACTTAGTTGTTTCTTTGATCTTACTAGAATGTTCTGGCCAGCTAGATAAATCGTATCTTTTGTAATTTTAGTATTTTTTAAATCAGTGATTAAAATCTCTGGAATCCACGTTCATTTCTTTTACATGTGACATGGAACTGTTACTAATGCTGGAGGGAAGAAAATAGCTTTTCCCGCATCATCTGGGTTGTGACTGTTGCCAGACACGAGACAGTCAATATCATTACGGTCGATGACATGACCTGGATTAGAACTGGAGGTCAACTGAGACAACCGTATCTAAGAGCTAGTTTTTTTTTAAAAAAAAAGATAATTAGACAAGGACTGTAGTTTTATAGATAGGCCAGTTGGAGGATTACTGGATAGAATGAGGAGTTAACATTTGTATACAGTTTTATTTAGCAAAAATATTGGATTACATATTTATTTGTTCTGTCCTTTCAGGACTTCTGGTTGATCTTGCCTTTTTTTCCCCAGTATTTTACACTTATAAGGACTGTGGTATGGAAGTCTTAAACTACCAAGGTAGTATATCTAGGTAATGATTATCAAATCATACCTAGGTAATGATGATCAAAAATAGACACTTTATATTTTCTTTAAAATTAGTCTTCTAGATATAAGACACACAGGGGAAGTATAACAAACAAATTAGACAAAAAAGAAAATGATGTCCCAAAGGAAAGGCATTCACTAGGAAAGACGCACCCTGTTCAAAAGACGTTGCCCAAGTTGCCAGCGGCTTTGGATTTTTAAAAAAATCTAACCAGAGAGGTACTTCCATGAATTAGAAAGGATTTATATTATCCTTAATTATATGCAGTTTTTATTTCAAAATCCACAAATAATAGACTCTGGAGACTAGCCAATATATAACACTTTAAAATCAAGGTATGATATTTAATGCTTATTTCCAAAACTTATCTGATAAGCTAAAATTTGTTGCCTTTCGTTTCAGTGAATTGGACATTTTGAATTTTTTCTTTTATCTTAAATCTGTACAGAAATGTATCTGAACATCATATTATGAGGTTTCATCTTTTAGAATCAGATAGGATTATTTTGTTGATATATATATATAACACTTGGCTACTGAACTTATCCCCATACATATTCTCTAAGCAGAAAAGGCCTCATCTAAAGGAATCCCTTTATTAATAATTTTTGGTAGTTTATACTAAGAAACTATCTACTTGACAAGACTTTTTAAAAACTCATAGCCTAATCCTTAAATAAACTAACTTGTAAATATTCAGCATCCTTAATTACATATATTTTTTTAGAAATTCAAAATATTATTAATAAAAGAAAAAGTATAAGTAATTATTTCTGTACATTATGTCTTAAAATCAGATAAATCCCATCAAGTTTGAGCAGCACCTAAGTGGTCTACACTTGTTTGTAGTTGTCTTTTTGTAGTTTGTTTCATCCTTTAATCTGTAAAGACATACCTCAGGGTTATTGCAGCTATAGTTCCAGACCACTACAATAAAGTGAATATTGCAATACAGCAAGTCACACGAATTTTTTGGTTTCCAGTGCCTATAAAAGTTATGTTTACACTGTGCTGTGGTCTACTAAGTTTGCAATAGCATTATGTTAAAAAAAATGTACAGTGTAAAAATACCTGATTGCTAAAAAATACAAAGGATCATCTGAGCCTACACACAGTCGTCGTCTTTTTGCTGGTGAAGGGTCTTGCCTCGAATTTGATGGCTGCTGACTGATCAGGGTGGTGGTTGCTGAAGGTAGGAATGACTGTGGCAGTTTCCTAAAATAAGACAACAGTGACATTTGCCACACTGACAGATCCTTCCTTTCTTGAAAGATTTCTCTGTAGCACGTAATACTGTTTATTAACATTTTACCGACAGTAGAACTGCTTTCAAATTTTGAGTCAATCTCCCAAACCCTGCTGCTGCTTTATCTCCTAAGTTCATATAATATTCTGAATCCTTTGTTGTCATTCTAACAATGTTCACAGCATCTTCACTAGTAGAGTCCATCTCAAGAAAGCATTTTCATTGCTCATCTGTAAGAAGCAATGCCTCGTTGTTCAAGTTTGATCATGAGATTGCAGCAATTCAGCCACATCTTCAGGCTCCACTTCTAACTCTAGTTCCTTGCTGTTTCTACCACCTCTGGAGTCACTTCCTTCACTTCAGTCTTGATCCCCTCAAAGTTATCTACGAGAGCTGGAATCAGTTTCTTCCAGACTCTTACTAATGTTGATATTTTGACCTTCTCCCATGAATTAAAATTGTTCTTACTGTGCTAGAGTAGTGAATCCTTTTCAGGTTTCCAACTTACTTTGCTCAGATCTATCAGAGGAATCACTATTTATGGCAGCTTTGGCCTTACAAAATTAAGACTTGAAAGTCAAAATTACTCTTTAATCCATGGGCTGCAGAATGAATGTTGTGTTAACAGGCATGAAAACTTTGTACATCTTCATCAGAGCTCTGGAGTGACTTAGGTGCATTGTATTTTGTGTGTGTGTGTGTGTGTGTGTGTGTGTGTATTTGTGTATTTTTTTTTTTTTTTGAGACAGAGTTTCACTCTTGTTGCCCAGGCTGGAGTGCAATGGCGCGATCTCAGCTCACTGCAACCTCCGCCTCCTGGGTTCAAGCTATTCTCCTGCCTCAGCCTCCTGAGTAGCTGGGATTATAGGCATGCGCCACCACGCCTGGCTAATTTTTTTGTATTTTTAGTAGAGACAGGGTTTCTTTATGTTGTTCAGGCTGGTCTTGAACTCCTGACCTCAGGTGATCTGCCTGCCTTGGCCTCCCAAAGCGTTGGGATTACAGGTGTGAGCCACTGCCCCCTGGCCTAGGTGCACTGTAAATGAAAGAAATCTTTTTTTTTCTGAGCAGTAGATCTCAACTGTGGACTTAAAAGTATTCAGTAAATCATGCTGTAAGCTGACATGCTGTCATCCAGGCTTTGTTGTTCCATTTACAGAGCACAGGCAGACTCTATTTAGCATAATTCTTAAGGACTCCAGGATTTTCAGAATGGTAAAAGAGCATTGGCTTCAACTTAAAGTCACCAGCTACTTTGGCTGTAACAAGAGTCAATTTGTCCTTTGAAGCTTTGAAGACAGGCATTGACTCCTCCTCTTGTAGCTTTGAAAGTCCTAGATGACATTTCCACTAGAAGGTCGTTTCATCTACATTGAAAACCTGTTGTCGAGTATAGCCACCTTCATCAATTAACCTAGCTAGATTCTCTAGATAAATTTCTGCAGCTTTTCCGTCAGCATTTGCTGCTTCACTTTTATGTTATATAAATGTCTCCTTTCCTTCAACCTCATGAAACAACCTCTGCTAGCTTCCAGCTCTTCTTCTATAGCTTCCTCACCTCTCTCAGCTTTCACAGAATTGAAGAGAGTTAGGGCCCTGCTCTGGATTAGGCTTTGGCTTAAGGGGAATGTTGTGGCTGGTTTGATTTAATGTCCAGACCATTAAAACTTTCTCCATATCAGCAATAAAGCTGTTTTTTTATTTGTGTATGTTCTGGAGTAGCACTTTTCATTTCCTTCAAGAACTTTTCCTTTGCAGTCACAGCTCGGTTAACTGTTTGGCACAAGAGGCCTAGCTTTTGGCCTATCTTAGCTTTTGACATGCCTTCGTCACTAAGCTTAATCATTTCTAACTTTTGATTTAAAGTGAGAGACATGCAACTCTTCCTTTCGCTTGAACCCTTAGAGGCTATTGTAGGGTTATTAATTGACCTAATTTCATTATTGTTGTATCTGAGGGAATAGAGAAGCCCAAGAAGAGGGAGAGAAACTGGGAAACAGCTGGTCAGTGGAGCAGTCAGAACACACACAACATATATCAATTACATTTGCTGTCTTATGTGGGTGTGATTTGTGGCACCCCAAAACAATCACAATAGTAATATCAAAGATCACTGGTCACAGATCACCATAACAGATCTAATAATAATGAAAAAGTTTGAAATATTGCAAGAATTACCAAAACGTGACACACAGACACACAGTAAGCACGTTAGAAAAATGGCATCAATAGACTTGCTCAACACAGGGTTGCCACAAACCTTCGACTTGTTAAAAAACAAAAAACAAAAAACACAGTTATCTGCAATGCACAATAAAGCTAAGCACAGTACAATGACGTATGCATCTATAGCATTCATCTGTTTCCTATCATATTCTGAAACTTTTTATACTGTGAAAATATTGGAGGGTCTGTTTTGGGAATAGAATTTTGGTGGTCCTTGTGATAAGATATATTAGTTTTTTCATATGCTTTTTAAGGTCTTTAGGAAATGTTTTTGTTTTAATAAGAAAGTTATACTTAGCTGTAGAGGGTGATAAAATAGCTATATTTCTATTTTTTTACATGCCTAGAATGGTTTCACATTTAAAACTGCTACCCAAAAGTATCAGGATTTTGTTTATGCTACTTAAAGACAGTTAAAAATCTACCACTAACTCCATGCAAAAACTAGAACAATTTTGAAAGAAAAAAATGTATTTGTTTATATGAGTTCAACTCCAAACACTCAAAACTCATTGTTGAATGGAATGAGATATTTTGAGTGTTTGGAATTGAACTCGTATACACTGATACACCGATACCAGTCAACTTCCCATCTTCTCAATTACTAAATGGCAAAATTTTGCACCTCCTCAAAATGGGTTTTTCTTCTGTCCTGCCTTTTTGCCCATTTCCCTCTCTGTGTGGTACAGCCTCGTGTGTGTGTATGTGTCTGTCTATCTGTCTTCAGTGAGCGAGTACTTGAAAGAGGGTAGAGAGAGGAAATAGATCATCTTCGCTAAAAATACAAGTATAAAAATTCCTCTCCATCATCACAGTGAAGGAGAAGGCTTTATGCCAGGATCCTTCCTTCCAGGGTGCCATCTCCTTTGAGGTTGATACAAGCACAGTGCTGCCATTTCAGTACTACCCTCTGCTATCTGAGTGAGCAAAAGGCAACCTATATCCAGTCCATGCCCTGGTTAGATTATGTGTTGAGAGAGGGAAGCCTTAGAAACCCCATGAGTCCTAGGGTCGCATCCAGGTGTCCACTGACACAGAGGGGTGTGCTTGACTCGCGTTGCTCAGCAAAGCCCGTGTTGAGATAGATACTTTTGGGTCCTTTTTGGATGGAGATAACATAGGGAGAACTATAGTTTTACTACTATTTTTAGAGATTCGATTTGTCTTAAGGATTGACTTTTTTTTTTCTCAGTACACTTTGGGTAGGTTCTTGTCTTTGTGATTTTTTTTCTTTTTTCTCATAAGCTCTGTTCTTTCCTGGGTAGCTTGAAATCTAACTGTTTACACTTAAAGTTTACCTCATCCACGTCCCTCTCTGTTGGCCCTTCTTTGTGTTTCTTTCTTTCTGTCTTTTTTTTTTTTTTAACATACTATTCTCTGTTTGGTTGTAAAACTCCAACGAATAAATCATCCTAATTTGAGGAAATGTTCACTGGATCAGTTCCTGCCGGTTTCCCCGACTAGAACACAACAGATTGCTGTTGAATTTTGAATGTCACCAACAGACAGATAATGGCTTCAGATGGATAATGAAATGTTTGGAACACAGATGGGCCTGTAAATCAATTTTCTTTGCCTTAGAATTTCCTTCTGACATAAAGAATTAATGTAATTAACACTGTTTTATACCAGTACGCCTCAAATATGGTATCTCTGTGGCCCTATTGTTCAATTACTACATTCGTCTGCCTTTGGGAAAGATGTGTCACTGCTTGATAGATGGTCTGCACAGTCACCCAGTGGGCGAAAGGCTACCTTGAAGACTTTACTGAAAGGTGATTATTTCAAAGTAAATCCTCCTCTGAGCCCTCGGCAGCCTTGATCTTGAAGGGATACCCTGAGAATTCCATACGCAGCACTCAAGCCATAGGAGGATTGGAGGTACAAATTAAGAGAAGTACCTGACATTCATGACAATAATTTTTATTTTAGAGCTATCAGTAACTTTTTAAATGTACTTAGATACCTACAGGAGAAAGGAAATTAAATCAAATAGAAAAATTTTTTAAAAATTCTGTCAGAGGGGTGAGGGTACACGTGATGAACTATGGATTTTATTTTCAGGTAACAAGCCTCTTTCTGCTTTATCTCCAGCATCAGGCACTGGCCAAGATGATGTTGATGGCCACTCAGTGTACACCCCTGATCACTACTCTACACTAGGAAGGTTCGATAGCTGTCGGTCTGCTGGGCAGCGCTCAGAAACCAGGGACTCCAGCTGTCAGACGGAGGATGTGAAGGTCGTACCACCTTCCATGAGGAGAATCAGGGCACAGAAGGGGCAAGGCATTGCTGCCCAGATGGGCCACTTCTCAGGTTCCTCTGGCAACATGTCTGTGCTGAGCGATTCTGCAGGGATCGTATTCCCTTCCCGCCTCAACAGTGATGCTGGCTTCCATAGTCTTCCGCGTTCTGGAGCAAGGGCAAACATTCAGTCCCTTGAGCCGAGGCTGGGTGCCCTCGGCCCTGCAGGAGACATGAATGGCACTTTCCTCTACCAGAGAGGTCACCCACAAGCAGATGAAAACTTAGGCCATTTAGGAGGTGCCTCAGGGACTGGAACACTTTTGAGACCCAAATCCCAGGAACTGAGACACTTCGAGAGTGAAAATGTAATGAGCCCAGCGTGTGTGGTTTCTCCTCATGCAACCTACTCCACCAGCATCATCCCAAATGCCACACTGTCTTCCTCTTCCGAGGTCATCGCTATTCCCACTGCTCAGAGTGCGGGACAGCGGGAAAGTAAAAGTTCTGGCTCATCACATGCAAGGATAAAATCCAGAGACCACCTCATCTCCAGGCATGCTGTGAAAGGTGATCATCAGTCGTCCGGTCGCCACTGGAATGAGGGCCATACCACCATTCTCTCACAGGACTTAGGCCCTCATTCCCCTGGCGAATCCACACTGTTGTCCCTCTGTGACTCAGCCGTCTCTCTAAATGCTCCAGCAAATAGGGAGAATGGGTCCCAAGCTATGCCGTATAATTGTAGAAACAACCTGGCCTTCCCAGCCCACCCCCAAGATGTGGATGGCAAGAGTGAATCTAGTTATTCAGGGGGCGGAGGGCACAGCAGCTCGGAGCCCTGGGAATACAAATCCTCAGGTAATGGAAGGGCATCCCCCCTGAAGCCGCATTTAGCAACTCCTGGCTATTCCACTCCCACAAGTAACATGAGCAGCTGCAGTTTGGACCAAACGTCCAACAAAGAGGATGCTGGGTCGCTGTATTCTGAGGACCACGATGGCTACTGTGCATCTGTGCACACTGACTCTGGACATGGATCTGGGAATCTGTGCAATAGCAGCGATGGCTTTGGGAACCCCAGGCACAGCGTGATCAATGTTTTTGTTGGAAGAGCTCAGAAAAACCAAGCGGACCAGTCCAATTACCAGGATAAATCCCTATCAAGAAACATCTCTTTGAAGAAAGCAAAGAAGCCTCCCCTGCCACCCTCCCGGACAGACTCCCTCCGCAGGATTCCCAAGAAGAGCAGCCAGTGCAACGGGCAGGTGCTCAACGAGAGCCTGATTGCCACACTCCAGCACTCGCTGCAGCTGAGCCTCCCAGGCAAGAGTGGCAGCTCGCCCTCCCAGAGCCCCTGCAGTGACTTGGAAGAGCCCTGGCTGCCCCGCTCCCGGAGCCAGAGCACAGTTAGTGCTAGCAGCAGCATGACTTCTGCCACCACCCCCAATGTCTACTCCCTGTGCGGGGCCACGCCGTCGCAGAGTGACACAAGCAGCGTCAAGTCAGAGTACACAGACCCCTGGGGTTATTACATTGACTACACAGGCATGCAGGAAGATCCGGGGAACCCAGCAGGGGGCTGTTCAACCAGCAGTGGGGTGCCCACTGGGAACGGGCCAGTCCGCCATGTCCAAGAAGGGTCCAGAGCCACAATGCCCCAAGTGCCCGGTGGTTCAGTCAAACCAAAGATCATGTCACCAGAGAAGTCACACAGAGTCATTTCTCCATCCAGTGGGTATTCCAGCCAGTCAAATACACCCACAGCACTCACCCCTGTGCCTGTGTTTTTAAAATCAATGTCACCAGCAAACGGGAAGGGGAAGCCCAAGCCCAAGGTACCAGAAAGGAAGTCCTCTCTGATATCTTCAGTATCCATTTCCTCATCGTCCACTTCTCTTTCTTCTAGTACTTCTACTGAAGGAAGTGGCACTATGAAGAAGCTGGATCCAGCCGTGGGCTCTACCCCGGCTCCTCCTCCTCCTGTTCCCTCTCCTCCATCCCCTTGTCCTGCAGACAGGTCTCCTTTCCTTCCTCCCCCACCTCCTGTCGCAGATTGCTCCCAGGGCTCTCCTCTGCCTCACTCTCCTGTGTTCCCCCCTCCGCCGCCAGAAGCTCTCATTCCTTTCTGCTCCCCACCTGATTGGTGCCTTTCTCCTCCCCGCCCTGCACTGAGCCCCATTCTTCCAGATTCACCTGTGTCCTTGCCATTGCCCCCACCTCTCTTAGCTTCCTCGGAACCCCCACCTGCCCCACCTCTTGACCCCAAATTCATGAAAGACACCAGGCCGCCTTTCACAAATTCTGGCCAGCCAGAATCCTCCCGGGGATCCTTGAGGCCGCCTTCTACCAAGGAGGAGACCAGCAGGCCCCCCATGCCCCTGATAACCACGGAAGCATTGCAGATGGTGCAGTTGAGGCCCGTGAGAAAGAACTCAGGCGCTGAGGCGGCACAGTTGTCTGAACGAACAGCTCAGGAACAACGAACTCCAGTTGCTCCACAGTACCACTTAAAGCCATCTGCTTTCCTGAAATCCCGAAATAGCACAAATGAAATGGAGAGTGAAAGCCAGCCTGCCTCTGTGACAAGCTCGCTTCCGACGCCTGCCAAGAGCTCGAGTCAGGGTGACCATGGCAGTGCGGCCGAGCGCGGTGGCCCTGTGAGCCGCAGCCCTGGAGCTCCAAGCGCTGGGGAGGCAGAGGCTCGGCCCAGCCCCAGCACCACCCCACTCCCAGACTCTTCACCCAGCAGGAAGCCACCCCCCATTTCCAAGAAGCCCAAACTGTTCCTGGTGGTACCACCTCCGCAGAAAGATTTTGCAGTGGAGCCCGCAGAGAACGTGAGCGAAGCCCTCCGAGCTGTGCCCAGCCCCACGAGGGGAGAGGAGGGCTCTGTGCACAGCAGGGAGGCAAAAGAGAGTTCTGCAGCCCAAGCTGGCTCTCATGCCACGCACCCTGGCACCTCGGTTCTTGAGGGAGGAGCTGCAGGATCCATGTCTCCCGGCAGAGTGGAAGCCAATGTCCCCATGGTTCAGCCCGATGTCTCACCAGCCCCCAAGCAGGAGGAGCCAGCCGAGAACAGTGCGGATACTGGGGGCGATGGGGAGAGCTGCCTATCTCAACAGGACGGAGCAGGTGAGTCTGGCTTCCTGGCTTCTCTCTCCTGTGCCCTCTGCCCATATGCAGCTGAACCAGATAGGGTTGTTGAATGCTCACACGTGGAAAGAACCCAGGTAGATCAGATTCCTGTTAAAGCTAGCAGTATGTAGGCTTCCTGTGTTAAAACACAGATTAAGTTACCAACTTTGCATTTTGTTATTATTTTTAAAATCTAGACCTAAAGACATGGCAGAAAATAGGGGGATGGAGATGATCTGCAGCAGGCTGGGTATTCAATAGCAATGGGTAACACCTCCCTTCCGAAGAGCCGCGCAAAGAAACGTTGCAACAAAATTTAAGAGAGATGCCATGGGCGTTCCATACTTTAACAAAGAATGAGCTCTGGCTCTCAGGCTAGTGTTATTTCCTCCCTTCTTTGTAAACTATCAAACTACAGACCCACGGCATCTCCCTGTGGTTCTCACATTGTCGGGAATGGCAGGGAAGCAGCATATTTAGAAGCTTGGCTGAGGACTGAAATTCCAGTCACTTGTGCGTCTTGTGTGCCTGCCTGCTCTTCTGTAGCTGGGGTGCCGGAGACCAACGCAGCCGGTTCATCCTCAGAGGCCTGTGACTTCCTCAAGGAAGACGGGAGTGATGAGGTAATGACCCCCAGTCGACCCAGGACCACAGAAGACCTTTTTGCAGCTATTCACAGGTATTTCAAACTCCTTCCTCTGACTTTAATCTACTGTGTAATTCCTTCTTTCCAAGCAGCACCTCAATTTACTTTTCTTCCTTGAGGTTTCTTCTGTCACCCAATCATAACTCCTTAACTTTACTGTTGATTTTTTAGTGGATTTCTACAGTTTTATTTCCTCTGGCTCCAATTTCTGTTGTACTTTGTCTCACTGATTTTTATGACATTGGGGACAGTGGCTCAATGTGATACGTTCTGGTAGGCGCTGCTCTTCCTGGCAAGGAGCGCAGTGTGGCAGTCATAAGACAGAGTATATTAGCAAGAGTCGGATTAAAACGACTGACAGTGCAGTCAGGAGGAGGAATGCTACGTTCTGTGGACTTAGGATGCACAGACTAGCTCCATGGGACTCTCTTCCTAAAGATGTTTTAGTTTATTCTAATTTTTTTCATTTTACAGAAAAACCACGATTATACAGAGCAATTTATGTGGCTGCTTAAGTGTTTCTATAAAAGAGTACGACCTTTCGAGCGGGAGCAAAAGAATGATTTATGCTTGTTAATATACCACTAGTGCCATCTACTGGCATCAGAAATCGTTGGGTTTAAAAACAAACAAAAAGGGTAAAATTTTCAAAGTAATGGCCTGAACTGTTATACTTTTTATATGTGGTCACCTTTAAGAGTAAATATGATTTAGCACTAAAGTTTTACTTACTGCGTCACTTTTCTGATTGTAAACAGCTGAGTATTCCCACAACAGTGTCATTGTAAAAGCTGATGACTGTATATGTGCAACTACGTTAAGCCGTAATGCTGTATAAACCTTTTGCTTCCTTCTAGACTTCTCTACCACAGTATTTCCAGGTAACTCTAATGAATGTCCTTATGCTGCCAAGGCCTTATTTTGCCCTGAATGAAGATCCTTTCTTTTTTTTTTAACCTCCTGAAACAAAGCATCCTGTAGAATCATTTGATTCTGTGTGTGAATGATCTTATGTCAGCACTGCTTTCCCAATTCTTGGACTCTCCCTGAAAAGACTATTGCATAAGATGAAAAACATAGTGCTGTACCTACCTGAAACTCTTCATGCAACACATAAACATCTAACTTGGTGTGGGGGGAACGAAGCCGGTGAATTAATGTGCTTGTCAAGAATTATGCTCTTTATGTCGCTCCTCTAGTGTTGGTATAGTAGATCCTAAAGACTGCCCCTTTTAACATGGACTGGTTTCTTTAATCTCATTAGAAGTGAAAAGGTAGCTGGTTGTCCAATTATTTCTCAAAACAGAGAAATGATAAATGATGCATCCTTTGAAACTTCAGTGGCGATTCTAGAAGTTCCCATAGATGTTTCTAACTCTTAACCACGCTAGACACATAAGAAGCACTCAATAAATATTTCCTGAATTAAATGAAACCAACTGGTAGTTAACCATTAGAAGATTCTTCCAAGACTCAGAGTATTTCATTTAGTATGGAATGCACTGGGTTGCTAAATATACAGGCATATCTATCTATTTATAATAGCCATCCACAGAGAAGATTTGCATAGCCTGGTTGTTCTGTGTACTAGATACTTGGTTCCAGTGAGGAAACCCAACTGTTGTGGGTCCAAATTACTGCATATTTTTTCCCAAAAATATGCCAAAGGCCTCTTCTATATTTTGGCAACCTTCTTAAGGCATCGAAAAATGTGTTGTTTCTCTTACTAGGACGTTACATCGACTGCAGATGTAGAAATCGGTCAGTTGGTGTTATTCAGTGCACGTATGAGAGAAGTCAAAGCCAAGTAGGCCTTAGGAATGGATTGCAGAGAGAGAGTGAGGACACATGCTAATTTCTGTTGTAGCGTTGAGAATAAATTAGCAGACATAGTAAAAATCCATCTACTGTCTGTGCTTTTTTAGGGCTTTATTTTTATGTCCTTCAGCGCTTAAGCTCATAATTTAAAATAAAGAATATCTAAGTTGAAACACAGCTTCCAAATTTTATAATGCAAATTAATTCGCTTCAGATTTAAAGCCAGATGGAAAATGTAGAACACCAGTTGAGGTGTGAAGTTTTTATATTTATTGAAGTAATTAGTTTTAAAATCAGTGTTAACTGTTTAAGCACTTTTTATAGCTGTCTTCATTAAAAATACATATTCGTGTGTGTGTGTTGTGTATGTATATGCAAAGAATTTGTACATTTAGATTTAATTATTTTAGTGGGCACCTGCTCTTGAGAGATGACAGTGCTTTCATAAAATCCCATCTTTCTTCCTTTTTTTTTTTTTCTTTTTGATACAGAGTCTCACTCATTCTGTCACCCAGACTGGAGTGCAGTGGCGCGATCTTGGCTCACTGCAACCTCTGCCTCCCAGATTCGAATGATTCTCCTGCCTCAGCATCCCAAGTAGCTGGGATTATAGGCATGTGCCACCATGCCCGGCTAATTTTCTTATTTGTAGTAGAGACATGGTTTCACCATGTTGCTCAGGCTGGTCACCCCATCTTCTTTCTTAATTCTATGTCTACAATTAAAGGTCATAGTTTTACTCAAGTTTAGTTGTGACTTGTTTAATGGATCTCAGCATACTCTCACCGTTTAAAATCTAAATTACAAATTAAGTCACCAGCCAATACCTAAAAGAATGAAATGAGCAGAGCTGCTTTGGGGAGTAGACCATGTAAGTGGTGAGGCCATGTGCTATAAGCTCAAGTCCTAGTTGTCATACTAACAAGTTACCTTTTCTCAGTTACCTTTTCTGAAACCCAAAGTGGTTGGACTAGACCATTTCTAACGTCTTTTCTAGCTCTACAGTTTCTAGATGTTAGGATGTCTGTAGTTTTGTCAGCCGGTCCTAACTCTTATCAGGGCAGACTGCTCTTGTTAACTACTGAGCGGGACCATGAAACCTGTATGGTAGGCCGTGTTCTGCAGTCCCAAAGAGTCTGGTGCCCTGTCCACTCTGGCCACCCTTCAGACTCTGTATTGGGTCCTTACCATTTCCCAGCCTCTGCTTTAGTGGCATCTTTTTGACCAGAAGAATGGAGATGACCCCAGGAACACCAAGCCCAGGGCAGTCAGCATGGGCCCATGCTGCCCTCTGTCTTGCTGTGTAAGCCACGTAAAAACTAAGTCCATTTTCTATGTGACATTCAAAGGTTTGTTAAGCACCTGCTCTGTGCCTGACCAATTATGGCTATCACTGCATTCATGTGTACTGACAAACTGTGACCTATATACTGTTATTACCCTTTTTGTGATAGGAAAAATACAGTCAGAAATGTTAACTTGTCCAAGGTGACAGAACAAGGAAGCTTTAGCAGTGGGAGTTATGTAGCTAGCTTCTTTATTTCACTTAATCTTCACAAACCTGTGAGGTTGGTATCTTATAAGTGAGGAGGCATGGCATGCATGGGTAATTTGTCCCAGGTCACACAGCGAGAGGTGGGAAGAGTCTGGTTTCAACTCTTAATCTGTGTGTACAGATATCATACTCTCAACCTTTCCCTGCTGCATATTCTACAATTTTATAGCAGGAAAAGAGATATACCCACGTTTTTATTCTATTAACTGTGTTGAGTTTCCTTAAAGCAAGTTTTCCTGCAGTTAGCTAAGAGACACACACTGAGTTGTTGTCATGAAGAGACCAGCAAGGGGCCACTTGGGTCACTGGCTTTATCATCTCTTTGTCACTGGCAATGGAAAGCACATTGAACAGTGAGGTTCTCAGAGACTCAGGACAAGAAATAACTACAGGAAACCTTCAGCTTTCTTTGATTGCCCCTTCGTCTTCCCCCACCCCACCCCACCCCTCACATTTTCTTGATCAGTGCAAGGTTTGCTGAGTCGATCATGAAGCAGGGTCTGGCATGGAGGGTTCGCCTTTGTTTTCTGGAAGGCTGGATTTTAGAAGTTGGCACATGGTCCTGGAAGAGCTGAGGAAGACTGGTCTGATGGCAACTTCTAGAATAACTGAGAATGTGAAGCTGAGGAGTTGTTCTAGGACCTGGAGTGGGGTACATCTTAGTACAGGGGATATTCTGGCATGGAACAAGAAAAGGAAGCATAGAAAGAAAGGAGGGTCAGCATGTGAAATTCACTCCGGATCAGCCCGTCTAGGAGAGATCAAGGAAAACTGGCCATTATTAAAACTTTTGGTCCTATCCAAAGTAAGTTAATACAGTGTCTAAGATTTGTTTCAAATAGGGAGGGTGGAGACAAAAGAAGGGTGACCGTAATTAATGATTATCATAGGTGAGTTATGGGCTCATGCGGTCTTGCAGTGAGCTGTTCTCTTTTGTGTGGGTGTTTGAAATTTTCCAAAGTTAAAAATAAATTATTTGCCAGGCACAGTGGCTCACGCCTATAATCCCAGCACTTTGGGAGGCCGAGGCAGGCGGATCACCTGAGGTCAGGAGTTTGAGACCAGCCTGGGCAACATGGCAAAACCCCGTCTCTACTAAAAATACAAAAATTAGCTGGGCTGGGCGTGGTGGCGGGCGCCGGTAATCCCAGCTACTTGGGAGGCTGAGGCAGGGAGAATTGCTTGAATCCGGGAGGCAGAGGTTGCAATGAGCTGAGATTGCGCCATTGCACTCCAGCCTGAGCGACAGAGCGAGTCTCAAAAAAATAAATTATGCATTTATTACTTTTTCTTTTTTGTGAATAGAGATAAGGTCTTACTGTGTTGCCCAGGCTGGTCTCGAACTCCTAAGCTCAAGTGATCCTCCCACCGTGGCCTCCCAAAATGCTGGGATTACAGGTGTGAGCCACTGTGCCCAGTCAAAAATAAATTTTCTGAAAGTGAATCTTAAGTAGATAGTGACCTGAAGATGCGATAAGAGAAGCAGAGTGGTTGTGGCTGACAGCCTGTGGTCCCGTGGGAATTAACCTTTTTCTTAATGTTATTAAATCTCAGATCCAAAAGGAAAGTCCTCGGCCGTAGAGATTCAGATGATGACCACTCCCGAAACCATTCTCCCTCCCCGCCCGTGACACCCACCGGCGCTGCCCCGAGCCTGGCCTCTCCAAAGCAAGTGGGGTCGATTCAGAGAAGCATCCGAAAGAGCAGCACCAGCAGTGACAACTTCAAAGCTCTGCTGCTGAAAAAGGGCAGTCGTTCAGACACCAGCGCCCGCATGTCTGCAGCAGAGATGCTCAAGAACACAGACCCTAGATTCCAGAGGTCGAGGTCAGAGCCTTCCCCAGATGCCCCCGAGAGCCCGTCAAGCTGCTCCCCAAGCAAGAACAGAAGGGCGCAGGAGGAGTGGGCCAAGAACGAAGGCTTGATGCCTCGGAGTCTGTCCTTTTCCGGCCCCAGGTACGGCCGCAGCCGAACGCCGCCTTCTGCCGCCAGCAGCAGGTACAGCATGCGGAACCGGATCCAGAGCAGCCCCATGACCGTCATCTCGGAGGGAGAAGGGGAAGCCGTGGAGCCTGTGGACAGCATAGCCCGCGGGGCTCTGGGCGCTGCGGAGGGATGTTCCCTGGATGGACTGGCGAGGGAGGAGATGGACGAGGGCGGCCTGCTCTGTGGGGAGGGGCCTGCCGCCTCCCTGCAGCCCCAGGCCCCCGGCCCTGTGGATGGGACAGCCAGTGCAGAGGGCAGAGAGCCCTCCCCACAGTGTGGCGGTTCTCTGAGCGAGGAGAGTTAGGGCCAAGAACGTAACTCTCCCAGGTGACACGGGGGGAGATGAGCAATGCAGCACTCTAGGAAGCCTGCTAGGCGCCCTTCCCTGGCTCACCCGGGGAGCCCACTCTGCTTCTGTGCTGTGGGCCCCGGGGTTGCCAGCCCTGCAGTGTGAGTGAAGGGTTATTTAGGACTCACTTGGCACTTGCCCTGTGGCTTAAGAACAAGTAGAAGCTTAAACTTCTGAAAGTGCTTCCTGGGGAAGATTTTTTTTTTTTTTTTTTTTGCTAAATGCTGGGTGTGTGTGTGTGTGTGTGCATTTTCAACACTTTTTAATTTTTAAAAAATACACATATACACAAACAACATGTACAGAAATAGAAGAAAGCAAGCCAGACTTAAGCTTGGTAGAGTAACGAGTCCTCTGGACTAGGCAGTAATTGCTTTCAGAGCATTACGTTTATGGAAATCCGCGAGTTCTGTAAGAAAGGAGAAGATGTTACTTCAAGAAAGAGGCAGTAGAGTTGCTGGTTCTTAATGCACAGAACACACAGATATATGCATACGTGTGCTGCTGAGGTGAGGCAGGTCTGGTGAGCACGGAGAGGCTGGGAAGGGGCTAAGTGACTAATTGGTTCAGGTACTTTTTTCTGGGGGAGGTAGACTTTGCTTCTTTTTTGTAAAAATGACAAACATGTAGAAGTGGCAATGCTGTAACCTGGTGCCTGCTGCTGTGCAGCCACATACACACAATTGTAGCCTGATTTTTAGAAGTGTGGGTAATTTTTTAATGAATTTCCTCCTTGAGTAGCAGCTGAGGTCATTGACAACTGAAGTGATGGTGTGGACATAGAGAGAGGGGAAGGGTTGGAAAGGAGTAAGTGATACACTGCTGGAATTTGTTTCCTGCCTATGAAATAAAATTATTTTTCAGAATTAAATTTGAAAACTTGCACTACAGAACTATGGGTGGAGCTTTTCCTTTTACAACAGTTTTCTTTTTTTTTTTTAACCAGAGTTTAAACTTCCATTAGGCAATTTCCTGTCACTTGAAATGTCAACATTTGCTAACTTTTGGATATCCTTTTTGTTACACCAAAGAAAAAGTTATGGCTATTTTTTTTTTCCTTGAACTACCTACAGTATCATGTCCTAATTCAGAAAGATTTATCAAAATCTATTATATATTATCTTACTTTGAAGAAAATGCTGAATAGCTCTTGTTAGTCAAATAAACTGATAAAAATTGGTAGGGCCTGGCTATCAATTAGCCCTGGTAAATGAATTTTTAGATTAAAAAGGTTTTTTTGCATCATTTGGTTTGTGCGTTTTTATATTTGTTTATAAATAATTGAGTTGCTAATTACTTCTAATCTCCAATCAGATTTTCAACAATTTTAGACATGGGACACAAGTGTGTGAAGTCTTTATTTTGATGTAATAATCTCATTACCCCACCCTTACTCCCTTAACTTCCATGTACCTAGACTCCTTTATTTGTTAAATAAACTAGAGTATTGTCTTCTTCATTAGAAGGACCTAGGATGACAATGCGGAGAGTCTTGGTCTGAATCTAGTGCGACTACCACCTGCCAGCTTTTGGGGGGTATGGAAATACTATCTAAAAGTTGGACTGCATGGGTCAAATCATTATGAGACTTATAAACTAAAACTTTAGATACCCATTTAGAAATGTCTTTGAGGCAAAAACAAACCTAAAGAATGAAGGCTCTTTCCCTTCTCTGAAAAAAACAAAGCACTGCTCTTCACACAACTGGAAGTCAAGACCAGAGATTTGGAGCAACTGTCTACTAATTTGGCACAAAGATCGTTTGTTCTTTAGAAAAGTGGCGTTGGCTTTTGAATATGAAATCTTCTTATAGCTGCCTAAAAAAGACTAGAATGTATATGGATATCAGAAACCTTTAATACATAATTTATGCAAAGATAAGATAAAGCAACATAACACTAATTATAAAACTATTTTTAAATCCCCATTTTTAATGAAAAATATACATTTGTATTTAATTTGCTTTGAATAAAACAATTGTAAAGTAAATATTTGAAACATTTCTTTTTGTTTATACATGCATTTTTTTTGAATAATGAGATAGGTGTTCTTATACAGAATTGTTTAGTGTTTTGCTGGATACAAACAGAAAAGCAGTGAGACCAGAAGGTCTCTGGGGGAGGTGACAACCCAACAGAGGAGGTGGAACATCACAGACACTGGATGGCGCCATCTACAAGGGCATGTGGAAAAACAAGTCCACATCATGTCCTGTGGACTTTGGAATAAAATACGAATAACCTATCGCCTGGCGGTTCAGATGACGTGGCATGTGGAGAGACGTGAGAACTTCTTACAGGCATGGATGAAATACAGGGAGAGAAGAATCGAGACTCATCCCTGAAACATGGCACCTTCCATGTGGCTACTCTACTCCTTGGGGCCCGCTTCTGTTATGGACTGCATCTTAAAAAGCTCCACAGGGGTAGATCTGATGGCTCTCATACCCTCATACTTTAAGTTCCAGATAATCATAGAAGCCCCAGCCCTAAATTATTTCCACTTTATTTTTACTATCAGTGGGGAGAGAAACAAATGACTGCTTGGTCTGTCAGTTGGAAACAACCTCAATGCGATCTGCTTTCTGCCATCCTACTATTTCTGAAAAATCTTGATTGATTGAACTCTTGCTTTTCCTGTGGGGGTGACTGTATATTCCTTAGGAGAATCACAGTGAAAAGGAGACGTTTCTGTGTCTCCGTCTTTCTCCCCACCCACCACTGGCACCCTGCTCTGTGGTGGCATCTTAGGAGGAGAGGGGAAAGAGTGGCTTTCTTGGTTCTGCCGTAGTAGGGGTTCAGCCTGCATGCAATGCTGATTCCATCATCAAATGAGCACAGCAGCATAATTTGCTTTGGCAGATGTGAGGATGTTGTTGGGGGAATGGAGGGTCATTTGAATGAAACATGGACCTGATTCTTGCACCACTTTCCTTAATAAGCCACTCGGTAACTGTAATACAGTTTCTCTCAGTTGCCTGCTCTGACCTACCTTCCACAGCGGCCAGCCTTTATTCACAGAACAAGGAGTAGAGCAATCTGTAGTCATTTGTTCAGCAATGGGGGAAAAAAAGTCCTAATGAATGCTTCTCATGTGCTAGGTAAAGACAAGGAGGCCCAAAGATAGAAAACGTGGTTGAGCTATCAGTAAGGGGCATGATCCTACTGCCAGTTTAGATTCTTCAAGAAGTAGACAGTTAGAATACCAAAGGATTTATTATTGGAGTAAGCACCTTTGAAGGGAAAAGAGGAAGCAGGACGAGGCAGGGAGAGCAGGCAAGCTGCCATCCCAGGGGAACTCTGGGAAAAAGGTCACTCATTGGAGGAGTCCTGTGTTGGACTGAAACAGCTAGGTCCTTGTACCATGGCCTTGCTTGGTCTTTCGCAAGAGGGCCCCCTCAGAAAAGCGTGCTCTCAATTTCCATAATTTAGTGAAATCATTGGCCACCAACCCCTCCTGTCTTGAGAATAGCGTGACCTCAGCTGGAAAGCTAAGGTGGATCCTGGTGAAGTAGCAGCTGGTGGCTGCCAGCTACCCACACTCCTTGCAGCTGGATGGCATATCTTGTCTTGAAGGGGGATTTAAGTGGCACCACTCCATGCCTGCCATGGTCCACCCCTTGCCTATGTGGATCCATTTTCCCAAAAACACGCAGAGAGTGACTGTTCCAGGGCGCCAATGGCCCTCTCTTCCTGAGGATAAATGTTGAAAGAGGAGTTTGGTAGGACCAACTATAGCACCTTCCTGCAAATGGTTTTGGAACCACAACTGGTTCTCATTACTCCCTGCTTCATTCTAAATTCCCCTCACCCACAACTGTCATCTTTGCTGGTCTTGGTGGCTTTTTTGATAGTATAAACCAAGCTCTCATTCCTGAGGGTCCTGAGCTCCTGGGAGCCAAACCCTTCTCAGACCAGGGTTGCTGCACTAGTCCATTCAGTTACAACTGGGCAAGGAGTACAGAGGGTGCCTCCAGTGGATCCGCTAAGTTCCACACACATTGCTCTTGCCCCTATCCTCTGACAGCAGGCTTGCCTCCTCTTGCAGTTCAGGGTCAATTACCCTTGACTAGATGGTGACTTCTTGCCTACTGGTCCCTGAACACAGAGTCCAAAGTGCCCACGTAGTAGCAGCAGACTGTAGTTCAATGGGATTCTTGCAATATTGCCTAGAGAAGGTATACAGTCTCTGAGAACTAGGACTTCCGATGCTGTAGAACCTGGAGTTGCGGGCATGGGAAGTACTAAGTCCCTCAGTGGTTCGCTGGGTGTGATGGTAAGTGGGGTCACTCCTGCCTCCACTCCTTGGTTCTGAAATCTATATATTCCTGTTGTAGACACAGCATCATACAGGCTTTCTGATTCAATAAGTATACTGTGTGCAGGAGATGGTGGCACATCTTGGCAGGGTATTGTCTCCCACTTGGCACTAAAGCAGGCCATGCCAACATGCCATCAGTCTAGCAGCTTCTAGGTGGCGCAGTATGTGATAGGAGCAGTGGATCCTATGGCCAGTGGCGAACTCTCCCTGATTGGGTGTTAACATGTATAGATCACGTATTCAGCAAATCCACGCTGACAGTTCAGATGTTTTGTAAGTCCCTAGATTGTGTTCAGGACCCTGTAGGCCCAAAAGGAACCACATACCTAGAATAGGAAGTCTGTCCTTGTGTGAATAAACTGCTGGTGCTTCTAGGAAAGAATGAGCCTACCATAGTGAATTTGCTATCAAGTGACCAGTTGGTCCTCACAGCCTCATCAGGGTCTCAGCATTGGTATCTGTTGCTGGCAGGTTGGATAGTCACAGTGAGCAGTGTCTAAGTTGGCCTTGGTAAGTGGGAGCCCATGTTGGTGGGTTCCATCCATAGCCTCCATCTTTGCCACCACTGCCACTTTGTGTGTGCATTTTACCAGCACTGAGGTGGGCACTGGCAAAAGCTAATAGAACAGGCTAAGTCATTTCATCTACTTGGTTGTTTAGTGCCTCTTCTGTGGTGGGTGCTATCTAGTGGGCATTAACATGTGATACAGTTTTTCAACTTCTGTGTTCACTCCATATGCCCATCCACATGCCTCTACCCCAGACCTCCTAATCCATGTTTTTTCCTCCCAAACTCCTGATCAGCTGGCAGGCCATTTTCTGCCATTTCCATAAATATTTTACCTGTCCTCCCTCACAAGGTGAATGATCCAGTGTACCTCAAAAAATTCTGCCCAGTTTTTGCAGGAAGATTGCAATTTTTTTCCCGTTTTTCAATGTCACCTTTGAGTGAGGGTCCATTTTCAGCTTGCAACTACAGAAGATAACTAATCAATAAACCAAGCCCAAGCATTCCTCTTCCTTCAGTGGATCATACAGGTCCTCCAACAACCACAGGGAGGGGGGATGTAGGTGCCACTGTGCAGACATGGCGGTTGGAATAATTGCTCTTGCAGTTTGCTTATGTCCTCCGGTCTGGCTTGGAACTGCTCCTGTACATATCATTTCCATCTTCCAATGGGCTGCTGCCGATCCTACTAGCTTATGACTTAGTGCTTCCCACAGGACCTAGTTAAGACGAGCAGTTCTGGATACAGCATCACTGGGTCTCAAAGTTCCATGTCTACCAGAGCCCAGTAGCACAGCAGAGGCTGTTTTTCAAAAAGCATATGATTCTCTCCTGTGGTTAGAACCACCTTGCTTCAGGGCCCCAGGGACCTGCACTGTGCTTCTCTCATTGGGCCTTGTCATCTATTCCACACTGCATCTTCTTTCCCCCTACCTCCAATACATAAGATCTGCCACATCACATAATTCAAGCTGCTAATTTCTTCATATCTGTCACTTCTGGTTCTACTTCTAATGATTACTCTTTTTTTCCTAACTATGGGCCATAATTTATATTTCTCTGTTTCCAGTAATTTTTTACTGAATGTTGGTAATTATGAGTGTTATGTTGTTTGTTGATGGATTTTGTTATATTCCTATAAATGGTATTGGGCTTTATTCTGATTCACAGTTAAGTTTCTTGAAATTAGTTTGATTCTTCCAAGGCTTGTCTTTAAGCTTTGTTAGGGGAAGTCCAAAGAAGCCTTTGGTCTAGGGACAATTTGACCTCAGTACTAAGGCAACACCCTTTGGAGGACTCCACCTGATGACCCATGCATTATGAGTTATTTCTACTCTGGCTAGTAGAAACACAAACTTTTCCCAGCCCCATAGATGATCTGTAAATTATTTGCTCTACTACTTTCCAGTTACTCATTTCTTGGCTTAAGTAGTTTCTTCTAACACCTTCACTCAACCAAGGACTCCAGGGGACCCACTGCAGATCTACAGCACCCTCTGTGTGTGTGCTGCTGCCTCCTCTCCTCTCACTTACTCACCTTGGCCTCCGGTGACACTGATCTCCATCTCCTCAACACAGCAGGACCACTGGTCTCTGGCTTCCCCCTCCCTGCTTTGCTGCCTAGAAACTGCCTCCAGGCCATTCGCTTGAGCAATCACTGTACTCACCTCATTATTCTCCCTTCTCGCAGAGATCACAGTCCTGTACTATGAACTTTCAGTGTCTGAAAACCATTGTTTCATATATTTTGTCTGGGCTTTTAGTTGTTTAAGAGGGACAGGTAAATTGGGTTCCCAATTCATCATCATGGCCAGAAGCAGATGTTCGCCCGAGGTGCTTAAAATTAACACTGTTCAAGGCAATATTTATTATGGTTTACTGCCCTGATTGGAGGAGAGGGAGTTTAGAAGCTTATACTCTTTCCCCACAGGTCAAGGAACAAATGTAGGGGTTATTCTGCCTGCCAAGGATGTCAGTCTCAATTATACATTCAGGGATTAGGCAGATAACCTGCAGGCCCAGGAGATCTGCTGTAAGCCATACTTTGATTAGAACTACATTTACTTTCTAACCTCTGTATGCTCCCATTTTAATGGGAGGAGGAGGAACTGTAATGACACTTTGGGTTTCTGGGTATCAGACGTTAACTTGGACCCTGACATATCCAGGTATTCCTCTTTCCCCAGGGTAGAGCCACCTGAGTAAATGGCCATAGGTCCTTTAGAAAAAGAATGAGGGGATCATTACTGTGTACACCTGCTGAAATGTTGCAGGAAACTTTCCCCTAGGATACAGTCACCTCTGCAATTAATGAGCTCTAGGTCAGAAAACTGAACTAGAAACTGGCAAGGAATCGTGTTTTTGTTTTTTAATTGGAGTGATCTCTCTCAGTCCCCTGCTCATCAATTCTTGCTCACTTTTGATTATATATAAAGCCTTACCCTTGTTGATTAGTCAGCTGTTTTGTCCCTAGGAATGCCTTGTTCTACCAACTATTTCCACGAGACTTTACAGGTCAGGACCCCTTGGCTGCCATTTGGAGCTTAGTGGTTAACAGGATACTGATGGCACCCTGGCTTCTGTGGCTGGCACTGCCACCTGGGCTCTTCAAGGTCTCATCATCATCCGCATTGCTCTCAGCAAGCGAAGTTCCATCACAGCCCTTCCTGCCAGCCCCAGCCTGCCGAGGAGAGCCACCGCTGAGCTCCTTCATGATGCTCAAGCCCGCTTATCAGTGCATTCCCAGCGGCCTTGCTGAAGGATGGGTCCCCTGGGCCTTCCCGTGGAACATAATTGTCTGATGGGTCACCTTGCCTCATATATCCATGCCGGCATGCTCCCTTCCCTGAGCCTTCTCATTCCTTTCTCTATTGTTTGTCCCAGCCATTCAGGCATTTCAACATTTTGATCACTCTTTCTAGGCTTCTACCAAGCTGCCCTAGAGCAGTGAATCTGTATTATCTCCTGGCATTTTTCTCATGGTGTGAAATCCTCTATCCTGAGAGCCCCAAGTCAATATACCCTCTCCTTTATCTAGTTGTATAAACCCAGCCCCTTTGACCAAGCACCCTCAGGATCCAGTCCCAAGAGTACGCCCCTGGCCCCTGCAGTACATGCCGCCAGGTTAGGTGGCTCCTCTGGCATAGATCCCATTTCTCCCTCATCAGACCCCCTCAGCCGCAATCAGTTATGTTGTGACTTAAGTCTCGTTATAGGCCTGGTAGCCAGGAGAAGGGGAGGGACCAGTCCTGAGGGACACCTTTTGCTTCATGGGGAAAGACCCTGGACACTGTCTTCCCTTATGTTAGGGAAGAGGCAGGAAGGGAGGGTAGTTCCAGCTCTTCATGGGGAAGGGTGGGCCTCTTCTGAAGGATCTGAATATTCAGGGAGTTTCCTAGGGAGGCAGATGGTTGGGGAGATCCACTAAACGCTCCCATCCCATGTTTTAGGTTCCCAAGTTTGATTCCAACCTTGATCTAACAGGCCTGGCTTGGTTGAGTATTTGTTGGCTGTTAGCTACTTTTACCATCAAATCCTGTGCTTGGCCTTCAGCTTGCTCTGCTTGGCTACAGCATGAGATGAGGATTGTTGGCAAGCTACCACAGAGACTCTGCCGCTCACACTTAGTTTTGTTTGTTAATTGACCTCAGCTTTTCATTATCCACTTGCAGGACGTCAATCCAACTCAGCAATAACCATGGAAGCCCACTGTCCTTGTCTCTTTTATCCACCCTTCCCATATTTGAGACACCCAAATCACCCACCAGTCATTGCGTTCCCCTGCACCAGCATGCCATTTCATCTGAAGTCTTCATCACTGGACAGCCTTCTTGTGCCAGGGACTGTCTGTGCCACCTATCCACCAGGGATGGGGGCCTCCGAGCCAGCCAGACAGTGAGTCACTCAGCCTGCAAATGCTGTCTTACCACCTACGTTCGTGGGCCACTGGTACCAATTGTGCCAATTTTAGGCTGAGATGGAGTTAGGAGTACAAAACTGGTGAAGTGACATCTCTGAAAGGAAAAGGGAAAGGCAGGATTGAGCAGAGGAACGGTAGGATCTAACAAACTCTCTAGCAGCCCACCAAAAAGCTCCAGAGCAGAGACTGCTTATTAGAGGGGTTTCGAGTTGGTAGAAATGACTAGGACTTTTTTTTTTCTTTCTGAGACAGGATCTTGCTCTGTCACCCAGGCTGGAGTGCAGTGGCATGATCAGGACTCACTGCAACCTCCGCCTCCTGAGCTCAAGCAATCCTTTCACCTCAGGAGCTGGGACTACAGGCGTGTGCCACCACGCTTGGCTAATTTTTTATTTTTTGGACAGACAGTCTCACTAGGTTGCCATGACTCGTCTTGAACTTCTGGGCTCAAGCAATCCTCCCACCTTAGCCTCCCAAAGTGCTGGAATTACAGCTGTGAGCCACTGCACCTGGCCTAAATGGCTAGGTCTTATACCACCACCTTGCTCAGTTATTGGCTGGAAATTGCCAGAAAAAGGCATGCTGTCAGCTACCACTGCCTTGCTCAGTTGTAAACTAGGTCCCTCTCTCCCATAGAATAGTGTGTCCTTATCTTGAAATCTGGCGTGGACCCTGAAGACGGTAACGGGGAGACTGTCAGCAAACCACACCCCTCACAGCTGGGCGGCTGGTACTTTCTTGAAGGTGAATTTGAGTGGCACACCTCACGTTGTCTGCCACCACTTCAAATCCTGAATAAAACTGACCATCCTTTGGCCACAGTAACAGTTAAGTACCAGAAACAATCAATGACAATTTCGCATCAGTAACCTCACCTCCAAACTAGGCTTCTAAATCATGCTAATCAGCAGCGGCCTCACTCTGGTAACTGCATCCCCACAACTAAAGCTCCCTCAACTCCTATATGGTTTTGAAAATCTGTTAATCCTTCCTAAAACCCTGCATAAGGTCAGCAGTTTTCTTTATCCGAGAGACCGTGCCCTACAAGAGCAGTGCTCTCTTGCTCAGCAAGCAGTGTGTGCAGCTTTTTGTTCTGGGTACTGAACGTGGCCTCTGCCTTTAACACTGTCACCTCTGCCCCTGGCTTTCATCTGACTCCTCCTCGTCATTCAAGTCTCAACTGTCTCTTGAGAGGCCTTTGCTGACCACCTTATGTGATGTCCACCACACCCTACCTAGCCACACTCTATCCCACTGCCCTATTCAGTTCTTCATCACACTTGCCAATTTCAAGCATCTTATTTGTGTTGAACTCCCTCACCCTCTAGAATGTAAACTCCATGAGGACAGGGGCCTTGTCTGTGGTGTTCACAGTGGGAGGGTGAATGAAATAGTTAAGGAGGTGGAAAGATGTTGTTGGAGTTAGTGAAGAGGAAGTCAGTGATGAGGGGCTTGGGACACAGGTTTTCTTACCACCACCTCCCAGTCCTTAGCAGAGTGCTTGGAACATAGCAGGGACTCCCTACAATGAGTTAAAGAATGAATGAAAATACGTGACAGTTCAGGGAAATGTTTAGGGGAAAAAGCAAGATTTTTAGGGGGTTAAGTGGAGACTAAAAAGAAAGGAATGAATTCATTACATTTAAATGGAGTTACATGGAGTATTCTTGTGCAGTGGGGCAGTGGGAGGATGCAGGAGGGAATGTAATACATACAACAGAGAATGTAATGGTGGCAGCCACAAAAGACAATTTGATTTTTGTGTCCAGCTGAATTTCACCTCTCCGGGCCTGACAGCCTAGTGGTTCCACACAAGATAAATAATTTTAACATTTTATTGATACTATCTGGAGGGGATATCATCCAACTGACACAAATCCAAGAAAAAAAAAAGGGAATATGATTGTGATGCAGTGAAGGAGGGAAGTGACATGAAATTTCCCTAGATCCTCACAGAAATAAAGACCACGATAGTTATGACCAATTTATATGTTTACAGACTACTGTCCTCTGTTACCTGTGTATGTAGATAAAACTTCAAGCATTAAAAAGGAACATTGGAAATAAGCTTAATTAATAGTAGTACTCTCAATAGAAGACACTAGACACGCACTTTACTTATAGGTCATGTTGATGTCTATGATAAACAGATGTTTTGCCTCTGACAGCAGAACTTCCTTTCATTTTTCTCATTCGTTTTCTTTGGTGGGTTCATTTTTTTGAATCAACCACACTTCATTATTTCTATTAAGCAATTTGAAAGGACTGTTGTAGCCTGCAGTGTAGTAAACCTTCTCATCGAAAACTTTTCCATCTTCCCTTAAAATGCTTGCTAATGTCAAAAGTTGTTCTTGATTCTTTTGGGCACTAGAAAATCCATCGAAAGACCTACAAAGGAGAAAGGAAATAACCGTGAATGATTTTAATACTGATGCGAATGTCATTCTGAAGCAAAAAGCAGGTGCTAGTACCGTGAATGCTGAGTGAAGTGCAGCTTCAAAGTTACTTCCTCTCGGCCAGGCGAGGTGGCTCACACCTGTAATCCCAGGACTTTGGGAAGCCAAGGTGGGTGGATCACTTGAGGTCAGGAGTTTGAGACCAGCCTGGCCAACATGGTAAAACCCCATCTCTAATAAAAATACAAAACTTAGCCAGGTGTGGTGGCGGACGCCTGTAGTCCCAGTTACTCGGGAGGCTGAAGCAGGAGAATTGCTTGAACCTGGGAGGTGGAGGTTGCAGTAAGCCAAGATCACGCCACTGCACTCCAGCCTGGGCGACAGAGTGCAAGACTCTTTCTCAAAAAATAAAAATAAAAAAAGCTACTCCCTCTCAGCAGATGAACTGACCACTCCTGCCTGTGATTCCCAGTCTCCATGTGACCTCAGAAGCACTGAGGAAACCCAGGAGGATGCATGCCCTCCTTCCATCTGTTGACAGGTGGATTTGGAACCTACACAATCTCAAGTGCTCTACCCTGTGCTTCTCAAACCTTTAACGTGCATACGGGTCACCTGGGGATTTTGCTACGATGCAGATTCAGGTCTGGGGTGGGGCCTGAGAGTGTATTTCCTCCGAGCTCCCACATCCATGCTGGTGCTGCTGATCAGAGAACTACACCAACACCCCTATAGAAGCCCCTTTTCCAGACTCGATTTTCACTTGCACATTGCCCCTTTTTCCCTCTCCTAAGGAAAAGAATAAACACTGGATTACAGATGAATATGATACAGTTTTCACCTCTCTGAATTTATGATCCAATGGAAGAGATCAACGTTTTGGCAGCTCTCTCTATACATCCTGAGGCTTTTTTGTTTGTTTGTTTTTTTGAGACAGAGTCTCACTCTGTCTGTTGCCCAGGCTGGAATATGGTGGCACAGTGTACTGCATCCTTGACCTCCTGGGCTCAAGCAGTCCTCCCACCTCAGCCTCCCAAGTTGCTGGAACCACAGGTGCACACCGGACTAATTTTTAAAAAAACCTGTAGAGACAGGGTCTTACTGTGTTACCTAGGCTGGTCTCAAACTCCTGAGCTCAAGTGATCCACCTGCCTTGGCCTCCCAAAGCAATGGGATTATAGGCATAAGCCACCATGCCCGGCCTCTGAGAAGGGTTTTAAACAGGGACAGGATCAAAGTGTTGTGGGAGCGTTGAGGACGTGATTAAATCTGGGGTAAGGAGAATCATCTGAGTTGGGCCTGAATGGAGGATGGTTTTGCTGAACAAAGAAAGGGGAGTGATAGGAAAGAGACCATAAATCTAAAAATACCAAGTGTTTTCATAGTGAGGCATAAAATGAGGTCAGGAAGGTGAGTCAGAACTAGAAGGAAGAACCCTGTGCATTAGCCTAAGGCCTTTTGAGGTTATTTCCAAGAATGTTGAGCTGAAATGTGCAACTTGATAAGATCTGGATTAGAATATAGGCAGACATATAATAGACTGGTGAGGAAGGATCCAGTCAGGAGGCTGCTGTGGGGAAGTGGAAGAAAAGACAGTCAAAAGATTAAAACAAAAAGTGGGAAAAGAGAATAAAAGTTTAAGTATACATTCTGCAGTATATAAACAAAAACATCCTGAGATTAAATCCTGACAGCACTGACCTAGCTGAGCTGCTGACATGCAAGCATGATGAATTTGATTTTGAGGGTTAAGAATAAGAAACACTGAGAAACAAAAATTTTCCTAATATGCCTTCTTTGGTATATTTCGTTATCAATGTGCCAGTGCAAAAAATCAATCCTACCACGCTTCAGATGAGGTGTCATCTCTTTTAAGGGTACAAACCATGTCTGCTTTATATAACAATGTCTACCCAGCACCCAGAACCATTCCTGGCATGCAGTTCCCTTTTAATCCTGTCAAGTGTAGGAATCTCTGCATGCACATGTATGCAAAATAAAACACTGCAGGTGAGTTGATATAACTCTTCCATTCTATCATTTTCATGTCGATTGAATATAATTCTGAACCATGGGTTAAGAAACATTTTGGGCCAGGCATGGTGGCTCACGCCTGTAGTCTCAACACTTTGAGAAGCCAAGGCGGGTGGATCACCTGAGGTCAGGAGTTCCAGACCAGCCTGGCCAAGACGGTGAAACCCCGTCTCTACTAAAAATATAAAAATTAGCCAGGCATAGTGAGGGGGGGTGACTGTAATCCCAGCTACTCGGGAGGTTGAGGCAGATGAATCACTTTGAACCTGGGAGGCAGACGTTGCAGTGAGCTGAGATTGCGCCATTGTATTCCAGCTTGCGCAACAAGAGTGAAACTCCATCTCAGAAAAAAAAAAAAAAAAGAAAGAAACATTTTGGCTCTTAAATGTATTATTTATTTCCTTAATGAATAACCAATGCTTAACATGTTCTGCCTAAAAGGAATCTGTTTTCAAATTCATTTTCCCTTAAAATCAAATACTGAACCCTCTAATTAGAAATAAGCTTTTGTTCTCTGAATGTGTGTTGTTTCACAATGATCTATTCACTGTTTTATTCAGAACACAGACAACATATATGGTGCCTGCCTCCCTCACCCCCACGTGCCTGCCTTGCCAGGGGCTGGAATATATGGACATAGTAACATGCTGTCATATTCTTGAAGAAATTTCCGTCTATAAATAAGCCACTATTACTTAGAAGAAGAAGAATTAGAAGGGCACCAGGACAGAGTACCTAGCTAGGTGGAGAAACTGAAGAAGGCATCACAGAAAAGGTGTCATTTGTCCTGTAGGGTGGCAGTGGGCTCTCCAGGAAGAGGAAAAAGAGAGTACTAGAGCTAGGAATGCTTGATGCTCATGTTCCAAGTGTTTTACATAAATTAACTCATCCGATCTTCATGGCAACCCTAAGAGATAGTAAGTATTATGATCACACGCATTTTACACAGGGAAATTTTAGCAAGGAAAAGTGGACTAACGTGCCTGAGGTCAAAGGTAACAAGATGTGGAAGAACATGGCATGTTACATGAAGGGTGAGAAGCCCAAGTGGTGGGAAGGGGAGCTGCTGAGACAGGGCTGGGCCAGGTCATATGTGGCACTGTGCACTGTGTGAACAATCTGAGCTTCCCTGGGGAGGCAAGAGGAATCCAACGGAGATTTTGGGCTTTTGTCATTGTGGTAAGAAAGATGACAGTTCCAGTGTGGAAGAGGAAAGGAAAAGACTGGTGGCAGGGAAGACGGCTTGCAGGCTACTGAAGTGAAATCGTCAAGAAATAATTCAGTTAAGATCAATCAACATCCCAGTATCTATTGGGAATGTCAGGCTTGTGCCAAGAACTGGGGTACACAAAGATGACTTAGTATGGTCCCTAGAAGATGAAGACCCGAGTAAGTCACAATGGTGATAGAGAGGAGGGAACAAAACCCTGAATCATTTTTGAGGTGAATGGGCCAGATTTGAGAATCAATTGTCAGGAACATTGTGCTGATGGTGACTGTAAATTCCTTGCTCAGGAAGCTGTCTTGACTGTGCATGGTGGCTCATGCTTGTAAACCCAATGCTTTGGGAGGCTGAGATAAGTAGATTGCTTGAGCCCAGGAGTTCAAGACCAGCCTGGGCAACACAGTGAGATCCTATCCCTACAAAAAATAATAAATTAGCTGGGCATGGTGGTGGCCCATGCTACTCAGGAGGCTGAAGTGGGAGGATCCCTTGAGCCCAGATGTTCCAGGCTGCAGTGAGCTATGATCATGCCACTATACTCCAGCCTGGACAACAGAGCGAGACGCTGTCTCAGAAAAAGAGAGAGAAAAAAAAAGAGGAGCCCATCTGGCTGATGAGGCCCTCGACTGAGACAGGCACTATAAGATCAGAGATTTGGGAATTGGGCGAAGGCTCATTTTTAGGGTTGTTGAGTTTGATTCCCCCAACCCCAAAGAGAGATGTCCAACAAGTAGGGAAATCAGATCTGGAGACACTTAATAGATGTGAGAATCATTCAACTCAGGGAGTTGAAGCAATATGAATGGATTGCCCAGAACAAGTCGGCTATGAAATGAGGGTCTAAAACAGGCATCGACAGTGATCCTAGGGTAGGGAGCTGAGGAGGAGCCAACGGAGGTAAAGAAATGGGACAGGAGAAATGACAAGAGAGTGACACTCTGAAAGTTAAAGGATAAGCAAGCATTAAGGGAACAGATTCGTCCACACATGACTGCTGTAAGGGTCATGTGGGAGAGGACAGTAACCACGTGGCAGATACAGAGGCACTGCTGAGGATGGCAACGGCAGTCTAAGGAGAGGGTGGGAGTCATACCGGATCGTGGTGATTTGCGGTAAAGGCCATTCTGATAAGGTCTCGGATGGAAATGAGGAACATTTGTTGGAACTTGGAGGAAAGGTGACCCTTGTCATGACATGGCAAAGAAACTGTGTTTGTGTCCCAGCGTAATGTGGACAGTACAACTTGGGAGTTATGAAATAGGATATTTGGCTGAACATTTTCTAAGCAAAATGTGAATGGAAGATGTGGCTTCGCTTCTCTTGACAGTAAAATACAAGAAGAGAGAATTTAAAGAGTAAATTTTTAATCAAAAGGGAAGCAGAACTTAAACATTTGGAAAATTTTTAGCCTATCCATATTAAAAGAAATGAGAAAGCTTGTTCGAGAGAGAACAAGGGTAAGGCCAAGCAACCCTTTGATAAGGAGATTAATGTGGAACTGCCATCTAAACAGAAACCAGGACCTATTCTCCAGCATAATGGAAGAACGGTGCCAAAGGTATTTTAGAAATTATGAGCTGCCTCTCCCATCACATGCCAAGTTTCAGTGCCTGCGGAGGGCAGAACAATTTCAAAGGAGGGTCTTTGGGCACCTGGGGGGCCTTGGAATTCACTGCCTAGCACTGCCTCACCAATCTGTTTCCTGCATTCCAGTGCAGCCCTCCTTGGATGCCCCAGGTTCAGCTCCAGTGGGCTGAGGTGTGGCCTGGGCTGCAATGGCTGTCCCTCTGGAAGGCACAGGCAGTTAACCTCAGCAGCATCCATGTGGTGCCACCTCTGTCAGTACATGAGCTGTGGGGGTGTGGCTACCTCCACCTTGAAGGATGGAGCTGCCCAGGGCCTTGGGTATGTGACCCAAGCAGAGGGCCACAGTGAGACCAAGCTACTGCAGTGAGTCCCCAACAGGGAAATGGCTAACAGAGCTATGGGAGCCGGGCACACCAGACTGGGAGGGCCACCGGTGTGCAATTCGAGCCTGGTAGAGCTGCAGGGTGGGGTCCCTCCAACTGTGAGAGCTGCAGTGGGGTTGGGCCATCCAAAGCCATGGGCAGGGCCACTTGAAGCCTTGGGGGCCCAACCTCTGTTCAGCAGAGCTTCACAAGTGGGACCTTCATCCCAGTGGGCCCAGAGGGAAGAGCTTTGAGTCAAAGAAAATTAATCTGAAGATTTAGAACTTACTTGGAACCTGTTACCCATTTCTTTTTTCCCATTTCTTCCTTTTGGAATGCAGTATTTATCCTATGTCTGTCCCACCATTGTATTTTGGAAGCATATAATATGTTTGATTTCACAGGTTCATAGATGGAGGGGAATCGGCCGCAGGATGAACTGTACCTTGAGCCTCAGATTTGATTTTGATGATCTTTAGATGAATTTAGGCTTTTGAGTTGATGCTGGAATGAATTAAGACTTTTGGGGCTATTGGGATAGAATGAATGTATTCTGCATGTGAGATGATATGAATTTTACAGGATCAGGGCAGAATGCTATGAACTCTATGTTTGTGTCTCCCCAAAATTCATATATACATTTTTCTTTTTGTTGAGACAGGGTCTCAGTCACCCAGGCTGGAGTGCATTGGTGCAATTACGGCTCACTGCAGCCTCCACCTCCTGGGCCCAAGTGATCCTCCTACCTCAGCCTCCCAAGTAGCTGGGACCACAGGCATGTGCCACCAGGCCTGGCTAATATATATATACATTTGGTAGAGATGGGGCTTTGCCATGTTGCCCAGGCTGGTCTCTAACTCCCAGGCTCAAGTGATCCACCTGCCTCAGCCTCCCAAAGTGCTGGGCCTCAAAATTCATATTTTGAAAACCTAATCACTAATGTGATAGTATTAGGAAATGAGGCCTTTGGAAAGTGATTAGGTCATGAGGGTAGAGCCTTGTAAAACATGTCCAATAAAGCTGCCTTGCCTCTTCCACCACATGAGGGCATTTCTGAGAAGGTTCCATCTATGAACCAGGAAACGGGCCCTCACCAGTCACTGAAACTGCCAGCACCTTAAACTTGAACTTCCTTGTCTCCAGAAATGTGAGAGAGAAATTTCTGTTTTTCATAAACTACAGCCTACAGTATTTTGTTACAGCAGCCTGAACAAACTAAGACTTCTGTTTTAAGGTATTTTTGTTCAGGTCTAACTATATTGCAGTCTTTTGTTTTGGGAGCATGTAATTTGCACCGTGTCTTATATGAAGGGCATGCAATAGACTCATTAAATGAAGTGATTATTATCTTGTGACAGACCTCAGTAACATATACAACAAAGCCAGTAGGAAAACATCACAAAATGCATTAGACCTGATTTTATGGAAGGGTGAAAAGCCTTTTGAAATTGCATTGGAGCTAAACTGTGAGTGCACACAAGTAAAACTAGCAGTCAGCAAGGCTATAAATTATCTACCACTTACCGTACAAACACAGTCATTTCGGCTCTATCTTCAATGAAGACATCTGACTCTAAAGGTCTGGGTGGATCAAATTGCTGTTCAGAGGGAATATACAGGGAAATGGTGATGGTAGACTCACTAAAAGGACCTGAACCAGGCTCCACGTAGCTTGTCACTGGAGCTGTCATCTTTATTTTCATCTCTGTGACATAAAAATGAAAGCAAATTTAGTGTATTTTTGACAGCTTTAAACATTTAACCTATTCTTTTTTGATCTGGGTTTCTTGATTTACTTCACATTATTGACATATTTACCTTTAAGATAATTTTCATCTTAAAACAGTAAGGCCAAAATTACTCAATTGCTCACTGCCCACATTAAACCACTTTCTGTATACTGATATTCTGGGTTAATAAATTCTTAATTTTTAGAGATAAAAGGGGAAATTAGAGATTACATGGTCAGTAAATTATTTTTTCTTACCATTCAGAAAATGAGGTCCCACAGGCTAAGAGACCTGCTAAAATATAAATAGCAGCAAAGCCAGACCAAAAGCTATGACTTGATGCTTCTAATCTTGGTACCTTCTTGCCTCCCGATGTCTCTGATCCTACCAGTCACCAAATTATCTTGAGGTGTTAGCCATAGAAAAGGACTTATCACGAGTTACACCAAACCCCAGTTCATCCAGCAAAATCAGAGAACAGAGGTTGAAAAGTAATACCCAGTGTAACCCTGGTTCTGAGGAGTCTTGTCTGAAAACAAGACAAGTCTTTGATGACTTGCTTATTTTTCTATTATAAAGGATATTTCTTTAATAAGCTAAAACTCAATAATAAGCCCGGGGACTCTTTCACAATATGCATAATTACAAGGAAAACTGCTTTTACCTTTCTCGTTTTTGCCTTGAATGTAGCTGTTCAGTTTCGTAAAGCCCGTCTGGATGGCTGAATCCCAGTCCATAGACTCCACGGACGTGCTGACCCACTTGGCTGGTCCATAGTGTCGGATCTCATAACTTCCGGGCTAAAGTGGAACAGAGAAAACTTCGAGAAGCAATTCTAAGAGGGTAGGAGTGAGATGCAAAAATACCGGTGCCATGATCTCGGGTCGACCTGGAGCCGGCCTGTCTAGGGGCTGCACCGCCCCGGGGTCCGGCCTGAGGTCCCCGCTCCTTAGGTCTGGGAGGTTCCCCTCCACGAGGTTCCCCTCCTTGCGATTAGGGACCGCAGCGGCCCCAACCCCACACGCTGGGGACTCGATTCACACTTTCAGACAAGCATCTATTACACCCCCTCGGTTCGGAGGGTTCCACCGCGCGTTCTGGGACGTAACCAGTTCCTCCCCGCCCCACCACCCCGCAAAGACAAGAAATTGAGATGGGACCTGCACTGGGGGTAGGGGGGAGGGTAGAGCTAAATGACCGGGGTTTCTCGTTTGCGTAGCATAGGGGGTAGGGACTGGGACCATTTAAAAAATTGTACTTTTTACTTAACTCTATGGGACCCGATGGCCTCACTGCAAATCAGCCGGAAGGCGGGCCCAGCCCCTCCGCTCCCGAGTCGGCGCCTACCTGGGGGCCGGCGTCCTCCGGGGCCTTCCAGCCCGGCGTCTCCACAGCTTGGGCCGCCGCGTCCTCGGCCGCCCCGAGGTCTGGCTGGAGCGGCTCGGCCATGGGCGGCGCTGACGCTCTGGAAGCCTGGTCAGCCGCGCAGAGGCCCCGCACCCCGGGCCGCCCCGCCTGCGTGTGCGCGCCCCGCCGAGGCCCCGAGTCCCCGCTCCGCAGACCCGGTCCCTCCTCCCGGCCGGGCTGGAGACCCGAGCCCACCCGATGCGTCTGGCTCTGGACCGCGAGGGGGCGCCGCCACCAAGGCGGGGCCGGCTCACGACCCCGGACAGCTCCGGCCGGAGTTGCGCGTCCTGTCCCCGCCCCTCCGCGGCGACAGGGAACCGCACCTCGCTTCGGCCCGCCTTCTTTTGAGGCACTTCCCGCCCCCGCCCCTGCCTTTGTTTTTGAAGGAAAGGCACACGCAGGTGGCCCCGCGGGCAGTAGGGGGTGGCGCTGTTTCTGTGCAACCGGTTTGGGAGCCTCTGCCGCGGCCCCGCCCGCGCTGGGAACCGCGGGCGCTGAGCCGCCTCGAGGGTGTCCCAGCGCACCGCAGGCAGAGAAAGGCCGGAGGTGGCGGCTGGCGACCCGACCCCCGCGGCCCCTGCCCGCACTCCTGGGGCTCAGCCAGGACGAATGGCCGTACTCATCCCAAGAAGTTGTCCTAGGTCCCAGACAGCTTTCAGGGTCCCTTGCGGAAGAGGTGGTGGGACCACAGACACATGGAGAGAATCTGGAACTGTTCTGGTTTCTGAACTTTTCCCCGACAGGACCCCAGACCCTCTGAGTCATCCCCGCAGGCTTAACGAGACTCGGGGAGAGTTAGTGCCGAGGCCAGACACTAGTGCTTTTCAAGAATTTTGGTTACCAGGGCTTTCCCGAGCCGAGTAGGGTGCGGCTCTGTTCCCCAGCACCCCCCTTCCGCCGGCCAGGCCGACTCCGCGTTACTGTCCCCTGCGGCGGGGACCCGGCACGGCTCCGGCGCCCCCCAGAGGACTCCCATCGTGGGCAGCCAGAGCTCCGAGGCTCTCCGGGGCGACGTGACCGCCGCAGAGGCAGCAGGCACTCCCCACGCGAAAGCCAACGGACAGGAGGGTGGCCACGTGAAAAGCAATGGTGACATCCCCCAAGGGTGAAGGGGAGTAGGCCCCTGTGAACAGAAGAGGCAGCCGGGACCACTGGCAATGCCATGGAGCCAGCACCCCCTAGCCAGGGTGCTGAGGCCAAAGGGGAGGCTCCCTCCCCCGCAAGGAGACTTCCAAGAAGACGAAATTGCCTTTCAAGGCCAGGCACGGTGGCTCACGCCTGTAATCCCTTCATTTTGGGAGGCCAAGACAGGGATGATCGCTTGAGCCCAGGAGTTCGAGACCAGACTGGGCAACATGGCGAAAACCCGTCTCTACAAAAATACAATAAAATAGCGTTGATAGTATAGTGGAGAGCATAGCTGCCTTCCAAAAAAAAAAAAAAAAAAAGCTGAGTGTGCTGGGGTTGTGATCTCAGCTACGCGGGAGGCTGAGATGGGAGGATCGGCTTGAGCCTGGGGAGGTCGAAGCTGCAGTGAGCCGAGATCGCGCCACTGCACTGTAGCTTGGGTAACAGAGTGATACCCTGTCTAAAATAAATAAATAAATAAATAAATAAATAAATAAATAAATAAATAAATAATTCTCTTTCAAGAAGGGTTTCTAAGAGCAGCTTGTCCTTCAAGAGAAATGGGAAGGAGGATGGGGTGATTCTTCTGCCTCCTCACCTATGGAGGAAGAGCAGGAGCGGGGGAAGATCAATGCCTGCAGCGACAAGGGCGCTGCCCAGGAAGGGAAGGCTGTTGCCACCCCTGAGAGCCAGGAGCCCCAGGCCAAGGGCGCAGAGGCAGTACTGCCTCAGAAGAAGAGGCAGGGCCCCAGGCTACAGAGCTGTCCACTCCCTTGGGGCGGAGAGTGGCCCTACACCAGCCCACGCTGAGCAGAATGAGTAGCTGGGTGGGCCAGGTGGGTGATCTCTAAGCTGCAAAAACTGCTGTTCTTGTGAGGTTACTGCCTGGACCTGGTGCCCTGGCTGCCCTCCTGTGCCCAGAAAGGAAGGGGCTATTGCATCCTACCAGCTACATTCCCTTTCCTTCTCTCCCTCCTGTGGATTCTCCAATCGGCCATGTGGCTTTCCTCTTAAGGCCAGTTGAAGACGGTCCCCCACAGCTTCCCAAGTTAGATTAGTGATATGAAATGTGCCTTTCCCTGGCCCTGCCTCCTTCCCTGTCCCCAGCCCTGCAGAAGGCAATTTTTGGTTTTCTTCCCCAATTCTTTTCCAAGTAGGTTTTGTTTACCCTACTCCCCAAATCCCTGAGCCAGAGGTTGGGTGCTTAAACTCCCAAACCTTGAGGGTCCGGCCTCCCCACTGTTGAGTTTTTACTCTGGTGCTGTGCCTAGTGGCACCTGGGCCGGGCAGGGGGGCACTGCCCTGCCTAGGGTTCTATTCAAGTTCAAACCTTCAGCTTGTGAATCAACTGTGTCTCTTTTTTGACTTGGTAAGCACATATTAGGCTTTGGGGCCAGGGAGAGGTCTGTAATGTGAAATAACTTCTTCTTGCCTTTTCTTTTCTCATTTTTATGAATAACTTTTAATGGCCAAACCCCAGATTTGTATTCTTTTTTTTTCTAACTGCTACAACCATTCTCTTCCACCTGGTTTTATTATAACAATTGGAAAAGGAATAAATGTCCCTTAAATTTTTTTTTGTTAGATGTATTCTTTATTTTTTCCAAGAGATTTATTAAGATATAATTCATATATCATATAGTTCACCCATTTAAAGTGTACTAGTCAATGGTTTTTAGGATCTTTAGAGCTGGGCAACCATCATCACAAGGTGAGAACATTTTCATCACTTCCCACCCTTAAAGAAACTCTATAACCTTTAGCCACCACCTCCCAATTCCCCATTCCCTATGCCTAGACAACTACTAATTTGTTCTCTGTCTCTATAGTTTTGTCTATTTGGAACATTTCATATGAATGGACTCATAATAGTATGTGGTCCTTTGTGACTGGTTTCTTTAACTTGGCAAAGTGTTTTTGAGGTTCATCTGTGTTGTGGCAGGTACTCCATTTCTTTTTATAGCTGATTAATAGTCCATTGGATAAACATTTTATTTATCAACTGATCAGATGAGGGACATTTGGGCCATTTTCAACTTTTGGCTATTATAAATAAAGCTGCTCTACATGTTTATGTACATGTTTCTGTGTGCATGTATGTTTTCATGTCTCTTGGGTAAATATCTAGGAGTGGAAGTTCTGGGTCAAATGGTAACTCTATGTTTAACTTTTTGAGAAACTGCCAGACTGTTTTTTCGCCACTTTACATTCTCACTAGCAAGGTATGAGCATTCTATTTCTCCACATCCCCATCAACACGTGTTATTATCTGGCTTTTGGATTATAATCATCCTAGTGGGTGTATGCTATGGTTGGAATGTTCATCTCTTCAGAAACTCATGTTGAAACTGAATCCCCAATAGGGCAGTATTGAAAGGTGGGGCCTTAAGAGGTGATTGAGTGATGAGGGCTCTGAAATTAATCCATTCATGGGTTAATGGGTTAATGGATTATTGGGTTAGCACAAGAATGGGACTTGTGGTTTTATAAGAGGAAGAAGAGAGACCTGTGCTAGCACACTGAGCCCCGTCACCATGTAATGCTCTGTGCTGTCACAGAACTCTGAAGAGAGTCTCCACCAGCAGGAAGGCCCTCACCAGATGTGGCCCCTTGACCTTGAACTTCCCAACCTCCATAACTATAGGAAATAAATTCTTTTTATTTATAAATTACCCAGATTCAGATTTTCTGTTATCAGCAATAGAAAATAGACTAAAACAGTGCACCTGGTGCTTTAAAATATTTTTTGAGATATGATTTGCATAGCATCAGTCACTATTTTAAAGTGTACAATTCAGTGGTTTTTAGTATATTCACTATGTTGTACAAACATCATTACTACTATCTAATTCTAATTATAGAACATTCTGTCAGTCCAAACAGAAACTCCATGTAGCTTAGCAGTCACTCTTCATCTCCCTTGCCCCAACCCCTTGCAGCCACTAACCTACTTTCTGTCTCTATGGATTTGCCTCTTCTGGATATTTCGTACAAATGGAATCATGTATTATAACATGTGATATTTAGGCCAGGTGTGGTCACTCACGCCTGTAATTCCAGCACTTTGGGAGGCCAAGGAGGGTGGATCACCCGAGGTTGGGATTTCGAGACCAGCCTGACCAACATGGAGAAACCCCATCTCTACTAAAAATACAAAATTAGCCAGGCGTGGTGGCGCATGCCTGTAATCCCAGCTACTCGGGAGTCTGAAGCAGGAGAATCGCTTGAACCTGGGAGGCGGAGATTGCAGTGAGCCAAGATCCCGCCATTGCACTCCAGCCTGGGCAACAAGAGTGAAACTCTGTCTCAAAACAAACAAACAAACCAACAAAAATAATATGCAATATTTTGTGACTGGCTGCTTGCTCTTAGTGTAATGTTTTCATCTATGTTGTAGCATGTACCAGTACTTAATTTTTTTTTAATTGCCAGAAATACCCCATTGTATGGGTCTAGTGCTTCTAAAGCAATTGATGTCTTCTCTTTTCCTTGCCCTTCCCTGTCCAAACAACTGTGCAGTGGCCTGAGGACTCATGGCACTTTCTAGTGGTTCTGTCAGATCTATTATTATGCAGAGCTAAGTTCGATTTACTTAGTAAAGGCTAAATAATGAATTTTTAACTTATTTTAAAAAATAGCGTGTTTAGTTTATGTAACAGATGTGATCCATTGCTTAGGTGACTTTGCAAAGTTGAAAATATAACTTTATCACAGGTTTTTTTTTAAAAAAGAAAAAGGATGTAATTTACTTCATTGCTTAAGAAATCTGTTATTTTAATCTATAGAGTATCTTTTACATTTATCAATGTCTTTTTTGGAGGGCAATATTTTATTTGCAGAAAATCTAAGGCTAAATTTGGAGACATTTTTTAGGGTTTGGAGTATGCAATTAGTGAAGGTAACAGAGGTGACTACACTGCATTATCTGTATTTACAAGGCAGTAACTAGTCATATAAAAGAACAGAGGAAGGAAAGAAAAGGATTTATTTCAAAATAATAGGATTTCAGTTTAGAACAAGTTTAATAAAGTTTAGTAAAGTTTAATAAACTTTAAATTATTTAAATTATTTAAAGTTAATAAACTTCATTCAAGTTTTATATTGTTATTTCAAAATAATCGAGTTAGTTTTAGTTTTCTTGTTGATTAATTATAGTAATTTTTTATTGGCTTATATTTCATCAATGTTTATATGACACTATGAAGCAGATATTTTATTTAAGCTGTACAGCAAATTTTGAGATAAGTTCTATTTTCCACATTTTGAAATCTGTGAAGCTGATGGGGGAGGAGCAGAGTACTCAAATGTTTCTTCCTTTTGTCTTTCAAAAGTACTATTTATCTTCAGTTAACAAGCAATATTTTATTTTTGTATTTATTCATTTATTTATTTATTTAGAGACAAGGTCTTACTCCGTCACCCAAGCTGGAGTGCAGTGGTGCAATCACGGCTCATGCAGCCTCGGCCTCCCAAGGATCCAGCAATCCTCCTATTTCAGCCTCCTGAGTAACTGGGATTACAGGCGCATGCTACCACACCTGGCTAATTTTTTTGTTGGTTTTGTAGAGACAGGGTTTTGCCATGTTGCCCAGGCTGGTCTTGAACTCCTGGGCTCAAGCAATCCACCCACCTTGGCCTCAGAACACGCTAGGATTATAGGCATGAGCCACCATGCCTGGCCTTACAAGCGGTATTTTAGGAACAGATATTTAGTGGTGTGTTTGGTGAGGAAAGACTAAGTTGTGCTGTGGAAACAACTGCACATAGCACTGGCCATAAGCAACAGCTGATTCCTTGTTCATGCAGAGTCCTCTCTGGGTCTGAATGAGGATTTTGGACAGCCCCTTTCCATGAGACGGTACAGCGTGGCACCTTTATGTCAACAGATACCTCCACAATCACCCTGGCAAGGGAAGAGAGCACTGAGAGACCCACACCAGTAATACAGCTGGTTCTCATTATTTGTGGTAGTTACATTCCTTAAAGTAACCATCAACACCGATTTAGCAAATACTGAACCACTGCTCCTAGGGGAAATATAGAGTTAGGTTCCTGTAAGCCTCTGGTCACAGTATTTTCAGTAACCAGTCAATACATAACCTTGTTTTATGTGTGTTTCTGCATAAAGATATCTTATTTAACAGGTGTTGTTGATTCATTAACATTGAACTCGTGACCAACAGCATTATAACTCATGCCTGAATGTCACATATATCTTCTCTGTGATATATGTGATATATGTAAGGCACATCACGGCCTTCTTGCACTGAGGAACAGTAGACAGCACTTCAGCCCTAAGCCTGGGGGCTGTTTTAAACAGCAAACAAAAAGCACAAAAATGCAAAAATGGTGGCACTCCATAGACTGTAAAATGGACATTGTCTACCGCATGAGAGCTAAAACAAACAGAGCTTGCCTTATCCAACTTCAGCTGGGAATGTGTGCACTGGGCAACCTGCATTTTCCAAAGCTGTGTGCATGCATATGTCTGTGAGTGACCAGAAAATGCTGTGAGTATTGACTGTGGACTTACAAAGATATTTTAGCAAGCAGGCAAATTTGCAAATATGGAATTTGTGAATAATGAGGATCAACTGTAAATGCTTCCTGCAGTAAGTTACATAAGTTGTTTCCATCCACTTTCATTGACCAAAGCAAGTCACAGGGCCTTGATTAACCTCAAGGGGGTGCAAAAATACTATTGGTCTGTGTTTTTAAAGGAGAGCTCAAAATATTTGAGAAAAGCCCTGTCTGTAATATCGTTGAGTCATACGTTGTTTATTTATTCCATACTTGTGGCAGATTTTTATTTCCCAAAGATGGTTGCAACATTATCTTCCATCCAATGTGCTGTTCTTATAACGTGACTTTGACATATCTCTAATTAAGAGGTGAACATCTGTTCTCCCTTTCCTTGAAACTTGGCAGGCTTACGATGACTGTAGAAGGCTAGATCATTAAAGTTGTTCACCTAGTTTTCTTTGGGACACTTGCTCTTAGAATCCAACAGCCACGCTGAAGGGAACCCCAAGCAGCTCCATGGAGAGCTATGTTTAGTATATCCTAGCTGAGGACCTGGCTGACAGCTGGCACCAACCACTGCTCACGTTGAGTAAGCAAGTATTCAGATGATTCCTGCCCACCATTGAGTCACCTCCAGACATCCTTGAGTGTTCCCCACTGAGGTCCCAGAAGTCATAGAGGAGATACAAGCTATCCCTGCAGTACCCACAGAAACTGTGAGGATAAGAAAATGGTTATTTTTTTAAATAACATTATGTTTGGGATAATGTTTTTCAGAAACAATAACTTGAAAAGTATTTATTCTATGCAGTATTGTAGTAGGTGTTGCTGGGTGATAGGGTTTGGCTCTGTGTCCCCACTCAAATCTCATTTTGAATTGTAATCCCCACATGTCGGGGGAAGGGCCTGGTGGGAGGTGATTGGATCACGGGAGTGGACTTGCCCCTTGCTGTTCTCGTGATACTAAGTGAGTTCTCACGAGATCTGGTTGTTTGAAAATGTGTGGCACTGCCGCCTTCACTCTCTGTCTCCCATTCCGCCATGGTAAGACGTGCTTGCTTCCCCTTCACCTTTTGCCATGATTGTAAGTTTTCTGAGGCCTCCTAACCATGCTTCCTATAAAACCTGCAGATCTATGAGTCAATTAAACCTCTTTTCTTCATAAATTACCCAGTCCCAGGTAATTCTTTACAGCAGTGTGAGAACGGACTAATACAATGGGTTTTATCAACAAATAGTATTTGATTTTGGCCTTTCTGGGGTCATCCATGCACTCATAACATAGTTAAATATCTGGTCTTTTCTTTTTTTTAAAGACAGGGCCTCACTATGTTGCCCAAGTTGGAGTGCAAACATAATGTTATTTTTAAAAATAACATTGTGATTGGCACAATCCCAGAGCGCTACAGCCTTGAACTGCTGTGCTCAAGGGATCCTCCTACCTCAGCCTCCTGAGTAGCCAGGACTACAGCTGCATGCCACCGCTCTCAGCAGTTACCTGGTTATCTGGTCCCCCTATAGTTACCACTGTCTCATATGTGATAACTGTAAAATGGGTAGCAACTTGGTATTCTAACAAGAAATTTAGTCTTTTCTTTTGGCTGGCTTCTCCTTCAGTTTTGACGAGAATTAGAATACCCATTAATGATTTAGACACAAAGAAACCTGTGAAGCGCCTCCTACACTGAGCACTTTGCTCTGTGCCTGATCCATAATTGCATGATAAATGTTGAATGAATGCCAGTCATAGAATTTGGCAGACACATAGATAGGAATTGAGTGTTTTTAGGAACACCTGAGAACCACCTTTCTTATCTGCCACAGAAAATGAAGAGACACTGAGTTGTGGGGTTGAGGATAAAAAAGCTAAAGTCTAAAGCTGGAAATGCTTTTAAAAATTAAAATACCAATTTTAATCAGAGTGAGGCTTGATATAACTTCTAAGTTTGTTGGAGGTGTTTATGAAAAAAGAGAGGCTCATCCATACTGATTTTAAAAGGTTTATGCTTTGAAGTTAAAAATAGATGACCAAATATATCACAACTAGATAGCTCACATTCTCAAAAGCACTTAAAAGGAACTAATCTTTGATGCAGCTAAGGTAAAATGTTTCTAATAGATCACTTGATGAAAGACCATTTCCCAAAAATTTAGGGCTGCTAAGATGTTTCCTTGAACTATTACATGTGGGGTTTTCACTGTTGCAGTAGAATTATTGTATTCTTCCTTTCTTTTTTCTTTTTCTTTTCTTTTCTTTTTGGAAATAGGGTCTTGCTGTATCACCCAGGCTGGAGTGCAGTGGCACGATCCTGGGCTCAAGCAATCCTTCCATATCAGCCTTCAGAGTAGCTGGGACTATAGGCACACACCACCACGGCTGGCAATTTCTTTAAAAATTTCTTTTAGCAATGGAGTCTTTAACTCCTGGGCTCAAGTGATCCTCCAGCCTCAGCCTCTCAAAGTGCTGGGATTACAGGTGTGAGCCACCATGCTTGGCCTGCATTATTTCTTTATTAAGATAAAGAATTAGTAGGAATTGGACTTGACTCCCTAATGACTGAGAACATAGGTGTTACAGAGGTTCAGTGTCCAACTTCCCAGAAGAGGAGTTCCTCTGCCTGCACCTTTAACAGATCTGCAAACTAGTCAGTTCTCAGCCTGCTCGTAAGTCCTGCATAATGGTCTCCCCAGGTTGTTCTACAGTTGAGTGTCTACATGTGCACAATGAGACCCAGACGCAGAAGAGATAAGTAACAGATTAAAAATTGCCTCCAAGGTCATGCGTGTTGGCTCACACCTGCAATCCCAGCACTTTAGGAGGCTGAGACAGGAGGGTCACTTGAGCCCAGGAGTTTGATACCAGCCTAAGCAACACAATGAGACCATGTCTCTACAAAAAAATTTTTTTTTAAAAATTAGCTGGGCATGGTGGCTGAGCCTATAGTCCTAGCTACTAGTGGGGCTGAGGTGGGAAGATCGCTTGAGCCCTGGAGGTCAAAGATGCAGTGAGCCATGATCACACCTCTCGAGCTTCGGTGATAGAGCAAGACCCTGTCAAAAAAAAAAAAAAAATCCACTACCATGGAGAAAAGGTTTAGTAGTAATGCCTGAGTAATGAGATGAGTAACATCTCATCTTCTAGATCAGTGCCTCTCAAGCTATCTGCAATGAAAGATCCTTTATATGTTTTTAAAATTTCCAGTTCATCTTAAACCAACATGAGTGTCTACTGCACAGGACCATGTGCAGCTCATACTATAGGCTACCGAACCCATAAGTTCTGTAGTAATTTAATTGGTCTATACCAATATCAGTGAGATGAGTCCACTGATCACATGCATGGATTTTGTAAAAAGTAAGTTGCTATAAATGTCTCTAAACATGAAACCAGCCCAACTGTGCCATAGAACTGATGTTCATGGTTTCTTTTGAATAAACATAGAAATTGGCCCAGTCTTAAAACTTTAGAAAGTTGTCTTTGTCTTATCTGAGTTCCTTTCTCAGGAAACCAACCGTCAGGCCTCCCAGATAGTATCAAGGAACTGAAACTTACAAGATCATTGCATCATTGCATCTGGCCAGTGAGGCCTGACCCCTTACCCTTCATGATTGTCTAACCGACCACTTGCCTCTTGTTAACCAACTCCTCTTCCTTACCCCTTCCTAACTCCTGTTTTCCCACACATAGTTATATTTCTTCCCTGCTGTATACACCCCTAATTTTAGTTGGTTGGGGATTTGAGACAGATCTCTCGTCTCTTCAGCTGCAGCACCTGAGTAAAGACTTCTTCCCTGCCAATACTTGTCTCAGTGATTGGCTTTCTGTTTGGTGAGCCATGGGACTTAGATGGAACCCCTGGCATTTTAGTAACAAATGCTTACTCTCAACTTCTCTTATTATCTCATCTCAGACTGTCAACAAATAGCCTGTGAGCCAGCATCAGTTCATGGACCATGCCTCGAAGAACACTAATTTAGATGACTATCCCTGTCTCCTGTCCAACTGAAACCTGGTTTAGCCTTTCCAATCATTGCAGTACTTTTGGGGTTGATTCTCTGGATACTTAGCTTGTATTTACACTTAAGGAAGACTATTGTGTATTAACATGGATTATATGATATTATTTTATAGTCTATACTCATCATTTTCATTGCCATACATTTAAATATATAAAATTATATTTTACTTGGTTTTATTATTTGCTTATTTAATATTTAGAAATGTGTTTTTTTTCCAGGTTCACATGATGAGCCGACATTATTAGCTTCTTCAGGCATTAGGACTTAATGGATGAGGTACAGATAGGCTGGAATCCATGAATGTTGCTTTCACAGCTAGAGTTTGTTTAGACATTCACTTGAAGTATAGGACAATCAAAGTCATGCCCTTTTTTGTGGCTAGTACACAATTCATTCTACTTGTGAGAGTGTTAAGTGTTGGGATATTGTTAATACCAGTGAACAGGAATTGGGCATCAGTTTCTGGACTGCCATGATTTTAGTCTCACCACAGTCACAAAATCTGTAGCCTGCGTCCTTCAAGGTGGGTAGCCACCCTCCACCAGGTCAGAAGAGGGTGCTCTGCTTGGCTTAAACCCACATGTAAGAATCTGGGTTTCCATCTGACCTCTGCCACTTTCTGGCCCTGGGCACGAGATTCAGCCTCACCAAATCTCTTTCTTCATTGGTACAAATAGCTGGTATTCATCACATACAATTTTGAGGATTCTAAGAGGAAATGCCTAGTTATCGCTTAGCCCAATATTTTGCATGTGTGTCCCCATAAATGATAGTTGTGAGTATGGATTTTTGTGAATGAAAACTCTGGGCCATTTCATTAAGCCCTGAGATCCATTAATTGAACTCTCCTGGTCCTCTGCCCATTAGCTTCTCCAGGCATGAGAACTTTGTAGATGACGTACAGAAAGGTTGGAATCCATTTGTATTGCTCTCACAGCTAGAGTTCCTTTAGACCTTCACTTGACGTAGAGGACACTCCATTTGCAATAGTTGCTCTGTCCTTAAGGCAGATGTGTGTTTGAACACTGGATTGTCCCAATAAATCTCTGAAGTAGATCCTATTAATATGATAAAGGAATAAATAAATAATGAATAATTTAGAGACAAGAAGATTCAATGACATATGTTCTTATACGTTCTGCATATAGAAGAAAATTTATTAACATCACTTTATAACTTATTGTTATGATGGCATTAGCAAAATGGGAGAAAATAAGGGAATGAAAGTCTGGCTAGGACCACTGAATGTGTGTTGGGGAGGAAAGAGAAATTAATTCTTATTTTCTCTGGAAAAACATCCAATTTCTTGTTTCCTTGCCTGAATTTTGCTTACATCGAATCAGGATAACCTGCTTCCCAGGGCTACATTGTGACTGTTGCGGGCCTAAGGCACTTTTGCCTTCGTGGTTTCCTTCCTCCACATGAAACTTATAAAATATACGAATTACGTTTTATGACTGTATTGGTGTAAAGATGAATATAATCTTTGATCCCAAAAGTTTTTTTTTCTTCTGATTTTAAAATAAATTAAAACATTTTCATGGGACCCTAAAGGTAAGGTGAGCTTTGGGGATGGTGCCTGGTGTGCCTGATTGGCCCTGGTCCTACCCCAAGCAATTCGGATGTTTTAGTTTCCTTATGAGAGAGTGAGAGTGCTTGATGTATAACATGGGTTGGTAAATACAGATAGGAGCTGATACTTGCTCTGTCCTTAGGCAGATGTGTGTTTTAACATTGGATTGTCCCAACAACCCTCAGATCCTAGTAATATGATAAAGGAACCAATAAATAATGAACAATGTAGAGAAAGGAAGATTCAGCACTTCAAATCAGAATATTTAATTTTTTCTCCAATTTGTTCAGAATCCAGTAGACGAAGAATGCAAATATTGGCCCTTCAAAACATGCAACTATGTGCATTGTATAAAAACTTGGAGGGGCCGGGTGCAGTGGCCCATGCCTGTAATCCCAGCACTTTGGGCTGTAATCCCAGCCAAGGCAGGTGGATCATGAGGTCAAGAGATGGAGATCATCTTGGCCAACATGGTGAAACCCCGTCTCTACTAAAAATATAAAAATTATCTGGCCATGGTGGCACATGCCTGTAGTCCCACTACTTGGGAGGCTGAGGCATGAGAATCCCTTGAACCCAGGAGGCAGAGGTTGCAGTGAGCCGAGATTGTGCCACTGCACTCCAGCCTGGGTGACAGAGCAAGACTCCATCTCAAAAACAAAACAGAACAAAACAAAACAAAACACCCAAACTTTGAGGAATTGAGGACATGAAGATGTATTTTACCTGTATGGCAGAGTCCTCCCCACCAGCAGCAAGAACACTGTGGGACTTAAGAGGTTTTCCACTCTGTTGCCCAGGTTGGAGTGCAGTGGCACTATCATGGCTTAATGCAGCCTCAACCTCCTGGGCTCAAGCTCAAGTGATCCTCCCACCTCAGCCTCCTGAGTAGCTGGGACCACAGGTGTACACCACCATGCCTGGCTAATTTAAAAAAAAATTTTGTAGAGATGGTGTATCGCCTTGTTGCCCAGGCTGGTCTCAAACTCCTGGCCTCAAGCTGTCCTCCTGCCTCAGCCTCCCAAATTGCTGGGATTACAGGCATGAGCTACCATGCTAAGTCCTTTTGTGGTTTTCAGTGAGCACTTTATATGGTTCTGTTTTCTCTGATTTCTTAACACATTGATTATTCTTATTTTTTAGTGGTTGGCCTAGAATTTGCAATATATATTTACAACTAATCCAAATCCTCTTTCAAATAATATTATACTGCTTCACAGATAGTGCAAGTACTTCATAATAATAAAATTCTCCCAATTCCTCCCTCCCGTCTCTTATATTATTGCTGTCATGTATTTCACTTATATATAAGCATACATAATCAAGCAGTTTGTTGCTGTTATTATTTAGAACAATTAAGACTTTTATCAATTAAGAATAGAACATACACAAAATTACTTTACCTTTATTTATTCCCTCTATAATCGTCTTCCTTTCTTTTTTGTTTTGTTTTTTGAGACAAGGTTTCACTTTGTTGCCCAGTCTGGAGTGCAGTGGTGCGATCATAGCTCACTGTAATCACCAGCTCCTGGGCTCAAGCGATCCTCTCACCTTAGCCTCTCGAGTAGCTGGGACTACAGGAGTGCACCACCATGCCAGGCTGTTTTTATTTGTTTTTTTAGATGGAGTTTTGCTCTTGTCACCCAGGCTGGAGTACAGTGGCGCAATCTTGGCTCACTGAAACCTCCACCTCCCGGGTTCAAGCCATCCTCTCACCTCAGCCTCCCCAGTAGCTGGGAATATAGGCACACAACACCACGCCAGGCTAATTTTTGTATTTTTTTTTTTTAGAGATGGGGTTTTGCTGGGTTGCCCAGGCTGGTCTCAAACTTGTGAGCTCAAGCCATCTGCCCGCCTCAGCCTCCCAAAGTGCTAGGATTATAGACATGAGCCACCGTGCCCAGCCAGAAAGAAGCATATTTCTGATGACCACGATTCAATTGTCACCTAAAACATGTTTTATACTATTCAAGTTCAGGGTACCCCATTTTTTCCTCATCTTCCTTAAATCATAAACTAAAACACTTTTCAGCCATAAATCGATCAATCCAGAGAGCATTTCCCAAGCAGTGAATCATTTTTTATTTTTTATTAAAAAAAAATTTTTTTTTGAGATGTAGTTTTGCTCTCATTGCCCAGGCTGGAGTGCAATGGTGCAATCTCAGCTCACTGCAACCTCCACCTCCTGGGTTCAAGCAATTCTCCTGCCTCAGCCTCTCAAGTAGCTGGGATTACAGGCGCCCACCACCATGCCTGGCTAATTTTTGTAATTTTAGTAGAGATGGAGTTTCACCATTTTGACCAAGCTGGTCCCAAACTCCTGACATCAGATGATCCACCCGCCTTGGTCTCCCAAAGTGCTGGGATTGCAGGTGTGAGTCACCGCACCTGGCCTCATTTAAAAAAATTTTAAGTTTGTAGAGATGAGGTCTCACTTTGCTGCCCAGGCTGGTCTCAAACTCCTGGGCTCAAGTGATTCTCTTGCCTCAGGCTCCCAAAGTGCTGAGATTACAGCCGTGAGCCACCACGCCCTGCCCTCTTCCTCTCTTTATCCAAATTTCTGACCTGTGTCATTTTCCTTATCTCTGAAGAATTTATTTTAATACTTCTTACAAAGCAGATGGCTTGGCAACAAATTCCCTCAATTTTTGTTCCTGTGAGCAAGTTTTTCTTTATCCCTCACTTTTGAAGAATAATTTTGTAGAATACAGAATTCTAAGTTGGTGTTTTCTTCCTGTCAATACTTTAAATATTTCATTCTACTCCACTTGCTTGCATGGTTTCTGAGAAGTTGAATGTCATTCTTGTCTTTGCTCTTCTATGGGTAGTGTTTCTTTTTTCCCCCTGACTTCAAGATTTTTCCTTATGTTTGATTTCCTGCAGTTTAAATATGATATGCCTACGTGTAGTTTTGGGACAATTATCCTACTTATTCTCAGGCTTCCCAGATCTGTGGTTTGGTATCTGACATTAATTTGGAGACATTTGCAGTCATTATTGCTTCAAATATTTTTTCTCTTCCTTTCTCCTTCAGGTATTCAAATGCGTATGTAACACCATTTGTAATTGTTCCACAGTTCTCAGATGTTGTTCCTTTTTTCAGTTTTCTTTTCTTCTTCGCTTTTCCATTTTGGAAGTCTCTATTGACAAATCCTCATGCTCAGAGATTCTTTCTTCAGCTGTGTCTCGTCTACTAATAAGCCATCAAAGACATTCTTCATTTGTGTTACAGTGGTTTTGATCTCCAGCGTTTTTTGATTTTTTCTTGCAATGTCCATCTCTCTGCTTATGTTACTCATCTGTTCCTGCATGTGGTCTACTTTTTCCATTAGAGTCCTTAGCATATTAATCCTGGTTGTTTCACATTTTGGCCTGAGAATTTCAACATTCTGCCCTATCTGAGTCTGCTTCTGATACATGCTCTGACTCTTTAAACTGTGGTTTTGTTTTTGCTTTTGCCATTTAGTATGCCTTGTAATTTCTTGTTGAAAAGTGGACATGATGTAAAAGGAATTCTGACAATTAGGCCTTTAGTAATGTGGAGGTAAAGTGTGGGGAAGGGCGTATTCTACAGCCCTTTAATTAGGTCTCCTGTTTTAGCAAGCCTCTGCTCCTGGGCTGTAAGCTTCACAGGTGCTTCTCATTATTTCCCTCCCACTTTAGGTGGGACAGGATGTCGAGAGGGGCTAGAGGGGCTAGAGCAAGTAGTTCCCCCCTCCATGTGGAAGGCTAGTGAGAGCTGAAGCTGGGAATTTCCCTTCCCCCAGGTCAGTTAGGCTCTGGTAAAATAAATTCTCCTGAGGGCAGGCTGTGTTAAGAACAGAATGTTCTGGTGCATTTCAGAATGGTTGCTTCCTCCCATCCCTGCCAGAAGCACAAGGGGATTTTCTCTGATTTTCACTCTAAGAACCTAATAGGGCTCCTGGAGATAATACTCACAAAAGTGCGGGGGCCCTCCATGAATGGCACCCCTAGAGTTTTTAATTCTCAGAGCTTCCAGCAATTCATCAATTACAGGTCAGGTTTTCTGCCCCCAGCTGGTTCCTGGAGGTTTCTGCTCAGGTAAGTTGTGATTCTCTGTGTCTATCTGTCTGTCTCTCCAACTTTGGGGACAGTGGTTTGTCCTGTGACCTCAGTTCTTTAATGGACTTAAGAAGAGTTGATTTTTCTGTTTGTTCAGCTTTTTACTATTAGGATGACTTCCAAGTTCCTTACAAGTCAGGGTGGAAAGCAGACTTCATTTCCTTTTTATAAAATGATAAATATATTTTCTGGTCCACTGTTGCATTTAGTGAAATGTCCACATTCTATTCACTAATTCTATTTCCCATTCTTAACTTTTTCTTGCTAAAGTTATTTTTTCCCAAACTACTTTTTAGTGGTTAACAGTTTAATTCCTCTATTTGCGAATTTTCTTCAACTCCACTTTTTCTTGGAGTGCTAACAACCAGATTACTTGTGTTTGCCAGTTGTGTCAACATTTAAACAAGGATGTACTGTTTACACTGTTGTTACCCATGTTCTGCCTGCAAATCCTGCTTTGTGAGTTGAATTGGCTGCAGCTGCATGTTTGGTTAATGGCGTCAGGAAACAGTTTACAGAGAATGTTGGCTTATAAGTGAAGGCCCAAAACTGTATATACAGATCTCATTTTCTCTAAACCTGTTAACAAAAATCTGTCTGCATTGAAACTCACCTGTATTTTGTGGCTCACTCATATTACCTAGAGTAATTGCTTTCAATCTTGGCTTCATATTAGAATCACTGGCTCTATTTCTTGTATTTTTTTTTTTTTTAATTAAAATTTTTTTTGGTAGAGATGGGTTCTTGCTATGTTGCCCAGGCTGGTCTCGAACTTCTGGGCTCAAGTCATCCTCCTGCCTCAGCCTCCCAAAGTGCTGGGATTACAGGCATAAGCCACCGCACCTGGCCACTGCTGGCTCTATTTCTATGTAATTGGTCTGTGTGGGTCCTGGTATCAGAGTTCTAAAATTTCCTCCAAGTGATTTTACTATGCAATTAAAGTTACAATCCAAGAGCTAGCAAACTTTTTTTTTTTTTAATTTTTGTAGAGATGGTGGGGGGGCCTTGCTATGTTCCCCAGGCTAGTCTTAAACTCCTGGCCTCAAGCAATCCTCCCTCCTCAGCCTCCCAAAGTGGTTACAGGCATGAGCCACTGTGTCCAGTCACCAGCAAACTTATTCTCTGAAGGATCAGACAGTAAATGCTTTAGGCTTTGCCGGTCAAATAGTCTCTGTTGCAACTACTCAACTCTAACCTCATAGCATGAAAACAGCCACAGGCAAGTGAACGTGGCTGCGTTTAATAAAACTTTATTTCTAGACACTGAGATTTGAATTTATGTAATTTTCATGTGTCATGAAATATTCTCCTTTTTATGTTTTTTCAACTATTTAAAAATGCAAAAATCGTTCTGCAGGATATACAGAAACAGGTTGCAAGTGGGATTTGCTCTGCAGGCCAGATAGTCTGGCAACCCCTGGTTTATAGTTTATTTGCTTCACTGCTTCAGTTTGGTCGCATAAGATAAAATGTTTCTTTCCCTAAATCACTGATAACATTTTTAATGAGTCCTAGCATTGGTTACTTATTTTACATGTCTTATCAGAACATTTTAAAACATGGCAATGCATCTCCTTAGTTAGAAATTGTAGCAGCCGGGCGCGGGGGCTCATGCCTGTAATTCTAGCACTTTGGGAGGCTGAGGCAGGTGGTTCACTTGAGGTCAGGAGTTCGAGACCAGCCTGGCTAACATGGTGAAACCCTGTCTCTACTAAAAATACAAAAATTAGCTGGGCGTGGTGACATGTTCCTGTAGTCCCAGCTACCTGGGAGGCTGAGGCAGGAGAATCGCTGGAACTTGGGAGGTGGAGGCTGCAGTGAGCCGAGATTGCACTACTGCACTCCAGCCTGGGTGACAGAGCGAGACTCCGTCTCAAAAAAACCAAAAAAAAAAAAAAAAAGAGAGAGAGAGAAATTGTAGCAGTTGGGATGCTTTTGTCTTCAAGTAGCAAGCCTGGCTTAAATGGCTTAAACCAGTAGGAAAGGGCTGGGTATGGTGGCTCATGCCTGTAATACCAGCAGCACTTTGGGAGGCTGAGGTGAGTGGACTGCTTGAGCCAAGGTGTTCAAGGCCATCCTCGGCAACGTGGCAAAACCCTATCTCTACAAAAAATACAAAAATTAGCCAGGTGTGGTGGCATATGCCTGTAGTCCCAGCTCCTCAGGGACCTGAGGCAGGAGGATGGCTTGAGCCGGGGAGGTTGAAGCTGCACTGAGCCAAGTTTGTGCCACTGTACTCCAGCCTGGCAGACAGAGCAAGGCCCTGTCTCAAAAAACAAAAACAAAAAAACAGTAGGAAAGGTATTCTATCATTAAAATGTAGACAGTTGCAGGGTCAGTTCAGCTGCTCTACAACATCATCACAGACAGATGCGCATCCAGCAGAGAGCAAGGGAATTTCTTTCCATGTGTTTATTTTTAAATAGTGAGGCAAACTTTTCTAGAATGAGCCCCTTCTCCCTTGTAGGTATCCCCTTAGGTCCCAAAGACCAAATCAGTCCCTGGTGAGTGAATTAAAAATCGCCTAATTAAATGTCATGATGCACCCCCAGGGTTTTAGAAGGGCCCAGCCTGCCTTAAGCAGGTAGTCTCAGGATCCCAGAACCAAATTAGGGTTCTGTGAGCAAGGAGGAAGGAAGAATGGCAATTGGGAAACAATCAACTGGGTCTCTCACCGAACTAGATTCTTGGGATTAAGAAAAAATTGCGGGCCAGGCATGGTGGCTCATGCCTGTAATCCCAGCACTTTGGGAGGCTGAGGTGGGTGGTCAGGTCAGGAGTTTGAGACCAGCCTGGTCAAAATGGTGAAACCCCGTCTCTACTAAAAATACAAAAATTAGCTAGGCGTGATGGCACGTGCCTGTAATTCCAGCTACCTGGGAGGCTGAGGCAGGAGAATTAGTTGAACCTGGGAGGCAGAGGTTGCTGTAAGCCCAGCTCACGCCACTGCACTCCAGCCTGGGTGACAGAGCGAGACTCTGTAACAAAAAAAAAAAAAAAAATTCTGAAGAAGGCTGTGTGCTGAGCTTCTTGAATTTCCATTTGTTTATTTCCTTTAAAGAACACTAGAGAATTGGTCAGTACCATTTCCCTAAAAGAAAACCTATTGATTTTCACCTAAATAGATTATATTTTGCTTTAGTCTTCAAAACCACAACTATTATTTCTATGAGGTTACATTTTTAAAAGTATTCTATTTTTGCCTACTTTGTTGTTTTAAACTTTACCACATTGCATATCTAGCATAAAAATGTTCATGCTAAAATGACTTTTTTTTGAGACAGGGTCTAGTTCTGTCACCCACACTGGAGTGCAATGACACGATCACGGCCCACTGCAACTTCAACATCCTGGGCCCAAGCAATCCTCCCACCTCAGCCTCTCAACTAGGTGAGACCACAGGTATGCACCACCACACCTGGCGAATTTTTTTTTTTTTTTTGGAGAAATGGTGTCTCACTGTGTTGTCCAGGCAGAAGATCCTCCCACCTCAGCCTCCCCAAATGCCAGAATTACAGGCGTGAGCCACCATGCCTGGCCCCAAAATGATTTTTTTAAGCCACCATTTTTTGTTCATTTTGAACCATCAAACAATGTCTAGTTTTGAATTTTGCATTGTGAAAATAATAAAAATTGTTTTCAAAAATATTCTAGCATTGAATAAGAGTTTAAGACTATACATGTCACTTCCTGCTTTCCCTTGTCACCTCCATGGGTATTTTGATGTACCTCCCAAGTGGTATTACCCACCTATGTCTCCTTATTTGAAAAATCACTGAGGAGGCCAGGCGTGGTGGCTCGCACCTGTAATTCTAGCACTTTGGGAGGCTGAGACGGGAGGACTGCTTGAGCCTAAGAGTTTAAGACTAGCCTGGGCAAGAAGGCAAGATCCTGTCTCTATAAAAAAAAAATAAAAATTAGCTGGGCATGGTGGTGCACACCTATGGTCCCAGCCTCTCAGGGGGCTGAAGTGGGAGGATCACTTGAGCCCAGGAGGTCAAGGCAGCAGTTAGCCATATTTGTGCCACTGCACTTCAGCCTGGGTGACAGAGCAAGACCCTGTCTCAAGAAAGAAAAAGAAAAATCACAGAGGGAGACCTTGTATCAATATCAATTCCACTCTCAACTGTGCTAATCCTTCTGAGAGCCCTGATCCTCCAGGAGCCTGGGCTGAAATTTGACCTTTGCAATTTTCTGGGGAGAACATCTGGCACAGTGGAAGATGCTTCTGCCCGGGACAGAGAGGCCAGGCTTCTGTTCTTGGCTCTGCCTCTTACAAGGTATGTTACGTTGGGCAAGTCACTTAACCTCTCTAAGCTCTAGCTTTGATGTCTATAAAGCAAGAATTTGAACTATGTGGCTATAAGGTCCCTATTGGAACCAATGGTTTTTTCTTTACCATGTAATCCAAAATATTGACCTTTCCTTTCCAATGTTAACCTGATTTCTACTGTCATTGTTGCTTGGTGAAGCCTACAAATTCAGTCACAGTGCTATACATGACTTATTACATGGTAGTGTTATATAATAAAAGTGATGTCTAATAAGATAATGTGTTATAGCAGAAGCTCTCTCTTTTGCCACAGCACGGTCAGATGACCCATAATATCCTAGTGTGAGACAATCCCATGTCACTAAGCCACATCCCTCCCCCATTCAAGGAAGCAAATCAGAAGACAAATAAGCAAGGTGACACTACAAAGAAGATAACTTTGGACAGCTTTATTATTATTTTTTAACTGTTTGCGAATATCTACACTTTCATTGCTAATATTATAATATATTTCACCATTATTTACAACACAACTATCCCCTGCAGTTCTAGAGATGTCTTTTACTCCTTCTAGAACTCTCTATATCTTGGAGCATTCATACAGAAGTGAAACAAACCATGAAACCCTGAAAAACTGGTGTGGGAAGAAAAGTTCTATTTGGTGGCAAAAGTAGTTACCTTTGGCTGGTCCAGAGTTTTTTTTCTTGCCCTTCAGAGCCTGTTCCTGTGCTCATTAGTAATTAACTGGTTTTTTTTTTCAACTCACATAGAACTTTCCTTTTTTTCTCAGGCGTGTTATACATTTTAGGAGAGTGCAGTCATCTTTGGAAGAACCTGGGAAACTTTCCCCTAAGGAATGTGAAGATAGGTTAACCAGATTGGCATTTGCCAAGCTTTGCCCTCAGCCTGAAGTGCCCCATTGTCAGAGGTTGGCCAATGAATAGCAGCTTCTTGGGTCTAGGGGCCCTTCTCCCTCTTCTCATGGGTGCTGTATTAAAGGTGGAGAGCTGTGTTTTGTATGATTCCCAAGAGCAGTTTATTTTTGCTCTTCCAGTCCAGGTGAGCCCTTTTCATACTGAAGGACTGCATCCCTGGGCCTCCTCCCCAGGAGGATTTCTGGTGGCCTCTTCGTAGGAGGGCAGTAAACACTGGGAGGGGAGAGTGGCCTCCGGGGGCAGTGGGGAGTACGGGAAGTCCTCACTGCTCCAGGCCAGGCCGGGCAGGAGGTCTGTCACCTCTCCTGCAGGTGGGTGCTCTGGTAGGTCAATGCTGAACACCTGCCCCTGGGGTGGCGGGGACTTGCAGCGGCGGTACAGGAACAACAGCAGAAATGCCAGGAAGAGCAGGATGGTGGCCGGCAGAAGGATGCACAGGAAGGGCTCCACATCCTCCTGGGTGGAGCTCACCCCCTGGGTGCCCTGGAGTTAGGGAAGGAAGCCTAGTTAGGAGATGTGGAAAGAAGGCCTCACATTTCTTTTTTTTTCTTTCTTTCTTTCTTTCTTTCTTTTTTTTTTTTTTTTTTTTGAGACACAGTCTTGCTCTGTCACCCAGGCTGGAGTGCAATGGTGCAATCTTGGCTCACTGCAACCTCTGTCCCCAGGGTTCAAGCAATTCTCCTGCCTCAGCCTCCCGAGTAGCTGGCATTACAGGCATGTGCCACCACGCCCGGCTAATTTTTGTATTTTCAGTAGAGACAGGGTTTCATCATGTTGGCCAGACTGGTCTCAAACTCCTGACCTCAAGTGATCCGCCTCCCTTGGCCTCCCAAACTGCTGGGATTACAGGCGTGAGCCACAGCACCCGGCCAAGGCCTCGCATTTCTAAGGCCCTGAAGTTCACTCTCATCTTTCATTCTTTTTTCCATTATTACTTATTCTAAAAATCACTATCATTTACTTATGCCAGTGAGCTTCAGCCTATATGAAATAATATTAATTTACACAATAAAGTGTGAATTCAGAATGTCAAAAGGTATATGTTGATGAGATCTTACAAAATTTCCACAAAGTAAAAATATCGAAATAAATTTTAGTTAGTAGGTCCGCTGTTCATTTTCTTGAAAGAAAATTCTTACTATTTATGTACTTATTTTATTTAGAATGAGACCAATTATGATTTATTGCCACTAACGGATCATGTGGGACTCACTTAAATTCTTTAATTCTGGAACAAAATCTCATTATGTGTTCATAGCACATGTAAATATTACATGCATGTCAAATGTAAATAACTGAATTTGGATTTGATGGTACTTATGATGAATGAGATTTTTAAAATTCTTTAAATTTGTTTTTGTAAAACTTGTGGGATAAATATGAAAACATTTTACCTTTTTACAGACAAAGAATTACAGATAAATTCTTGGGCAACCTAAAAGGTATCGATTTTATAATATTAGCTCACAGAAATTATAATGGCTCCTGATGGCATAAATAATACAATAGGCATGAAATGATGCTTAAACAGCAAAGTAGAAAAGCAACGTTAAAAAAAAAATACTGTTCCTAATTGCACAGAGACTGACTTTAATAAGGCTACTAAGAAATAACAAAGTATTAAAAAGTTTCTCTCTTTTATAAAGCATATAGTAACAAGTGTAAATGTTAGTATCTACTATGGAGGAAAATAAAATATTTTAAAGCCTTGTAATTATGTTTAAAATAAGCAAACAGAATATTAAGCTTCTTGCTTATTTAAAAGAAAACCTAGGCCAGGCTCAGTGGCTCATGCCTGTAATCCCAGGACTTCGGGAGGCTGAGGTGGGAGGATCACTTGAGGTCAGGAGTTTGAAACCAGCCTGGCCAACATGGTAAAACCCCGTCTCTACTAAAAGTACAAAAAAAATTAGCAGGGCGCGGTGGTGGGCACCTGTAATCCTGGCTACTGGGGAGGCTGAGGCAAGAGAATCATTTGAACCCAGGAGGCAGAGCTTGCAGTGAGCCGAGATTGTGCCACTTCACTCCAGCCTGGACGACAAAGTGAGACTCCATCTCAAAAAAACAACAACAACAACAACAAAAACCCTCATAAACTATGAGAGATGAGGTTCACTCCTTGATTTTGGTGGAAAGGACACATGTTTTGCGGGTCATGACCTCTTAGGAGACTGGTTTATCTAGCCCGCATTTTATTTATTTATTTGTTTGTTTGTTTGTTTATTTATTTATTTAGAGACAGAGTCTCGCTCTGTCGCCCAGACTGGAGTGCAGTGGTGCGATCTCGGCTCACTGCACGTTCTGCTTCCCGGGTTCACGCCATTCTCCTGCCTCAGCCTCCCAAGTAGCTGGGACTACAGGCACCCGCCACCACGCCCGGCTAATTTTTTGTATTTTTAGTACAGACGGGGTTTCACCGTGTTAGCCAGGATGGTCTCGATCTCCTGACGTCATGATCCACCCACCTCGGCCTCCCAAAGTGCTGGGATTACAGGCATGAGCCACTGCGCCCGGCCCTAGTCAGCATTTTATAATGCTAGATGTTTGTATAATCTTTTGTTATTCCCTAAAGACTTTATAACTATGTGTGTGGTTTTAACTTGAAATTAGATGGTTTATTTAATATTTATATTTCCAGATATTTTGTCCTTGGTAAGATATGAATTAAGGTATTTTAGCTTAAAGAACATAAAAATAGTGTTCTTGAGAAGCAGAGCATCATCTTTGGGGGTTGACAGCTCTGTGTTTGAATTCCTATAATGTTCTAACACCTGTGTGACTATGGACTGTTCACTTGCCTTCTCTGGGCCTAGGCTTTCTCTTCTATAAAATGGAATTAATGACATCCGTTTTCAAGGGTTAGCATGAGAAGTAAATGAATTAAAGTGCATAAAGCACTTGGTGATAGTACTTATATATTTATATCTCAGTGACTCGAGCAGTCAAGTTTACTCAACCTAAAATACTAAAGATAATCAGAGAAATCTAGAAATTTACTGGTGAGGCTAGAAAATAAAATCTGGCATAACTAAATTTATATTTTAATAAATACATATTTTCAGAAAAAGTCTCTTACGTTTTATGTATGCGATTGTTAAATTTCTAAACTATAAATTCCTTCTGTTTTCTTACATAAAATCTAATTCGATATCAGAATTATTAACTTAAAATCTGTTGTGACATAATAAGGACTTTGATTACAAAAGCTGTAAGAGTAGATGAAGTCATAAATTTGCTATAATTATTAAGAAATCAAGTTGGGGTAAGAACATTTTAACTATAATTTGCTTTTTCTTTCTAGATGAATCACCAAAAAATGTTTTAACATTTTTAATGATTAAATAATAGCTTAATAGCTTATACTAGCTTAATAATTCAATAATAGCTTTGGCTATTTTCTCTTTTAATACTTAAACCCTGATAAGCATGGACCATTTCTCATGATCTATTTTTATTTCATTCTCTATCAATAATATGGATGATAACAGTTTCTGATCAGTTGTGGCCATAAATTTTAAATTCTCTATTATATCATAGAAAGTATGCATAGAATATACAGATACTTAATGTTCTATTTAAAAAGTTCTATGTAATAGACCCTTTGTTTATAATTATGCTACTTAAGGTATTCTCAATACTAGTTGCAAAAATTTGGGAAAGGAGAAATACCACAGTCCCTGCTGTAATCAGTTATTCCATTGGCTGAGTTAAATTTGTCCACATAGCAAGTGGTGTTAGAAGACTTTTATACAGCAAACTAGTACAATTTCTTGAGACAAAGGACTTTTCCAGTTAAGAGAGGCCCAGTGCTATCAGACAAATTCATTACAGTATCCTTAATTTGCTTATTTAATTATTTATGTTATATTACTTAGAATTGTTGGATTTTTTTTTAATGTGGAAAGGATGTCTTTTTTAGCCAAATATCCTAATTTGCTTACCCGCCTCAAAGTTATTTTTTAACTTTTAATGTTTTTCTGATGTTTATATTGGCTAAAGGCATTTGTTGTTCAGGGGATGTTTTAAAGAAATGTCCAATTAAAGGTGTAACTGCTAAAGGATATCTCAATATCCACATCAATATATATTTATGTATTTTTTTTCTGTAAAATGTGGTTTTGGAGAACTTAAATACTAATCTCACCAGTTGGTTTTCCAGAAAGCAAGAAAATAGTTTGATTTCCTTCTTTCTTGTGTTGTCGGCGGTGTCATTCATTTCTCCTCTGATTATAAAATTAATTCTTAGGTTTAGGTTTGTACAAATATTTGTCCTTAGTGCTGCTTCCTACGGAGACTGCACTGGTGATTTGCCAGACAAAGCAAAAGCAGCTGCCGCATTTCTTAGTGAGAGACAAAATCTCTTTAACCCCCTGCTGTCTTACCTGAAGTAAGATGCATGGTTTCTGCTAACACTTAAAAACAGTGGTTAATACACAGCCAGGACCAAAGAGAGGCTCTTATTTTTGTATATGTAGACATTGCTTACTGAGCAAAGAGCAAAGTTATAACACTGAGGCATTTCTGTTGTAACACCTCTGTTGACTGCTGCTTTCAGGTGTTCTTCAACATATTTCAGATATCAAGTGTTCTTAGGATATAGTTGTGCCAAGTTTTACTTGAATGTATCCTTGTCCAAAAAATGCAACTTTCAATTTATTCCCTTTAGACCATGCCAATCAGTGAATTCCTATTTTTGTTATAGCTGTAAGACAAAATGCTGCCACTACATTTTATGATCCTAAAACCGTAGATATTATGGATTTTAAAACTGATGAAGATGCTTTGGGAAAGAAAAGACTTAAGTCATAAGTACAGACCTGCAGCTGGGTCTCCAGGAGAGGCAGGCTGGGCTCGCTGGTTAACCACTCATATGTCCCCCGGCCAGCATGTCCAAACTTCTTCCAGCTGCTGCCCAGCAGTCCCCGCATGTTTTCATCCAGCTGATGCCCTGGCCACCCTTCCACCTTGCTGCCCAGATTTCAACAATCCTGCTTGCTCTTGGCCTGGATCCAGTTTGGATGTGCTTGGCTGATGGCTGTTGGTAAACTCGTCCTCTGATGGATGGCAACAGGGGAAAGAAACCAACCAGAGAGACCTCTCAGGACTGACTGTTTAGATTCGGTGCCTCTGGATTTGTGTCTGTGGCCTTTATCACTATAGGGGTTGGCATCAGATATCAGATATGGAATAGATTTCAGACAAGAGAGTTTTCTGCACCAGCATTACTACAGTGCAAAGAATGGCCTCAGTGAATAAAGAGCTGTTTATATTTAGGACGTAAATAAGACCCTTTCCCTTTGCTTACCACACCTCTCTCTAGAGACCTATCTGACCAAGGAAAACTACTCAAGCTGAATTTCCCACTAATTATTTCTGGATTCTGTTTTACAGAGAGAAGGGGTATTTGGTAGAAAAGCAAAGACTCATTATTAATATTTTACTGAATTATTCAGATGAAAGATGCCTAGTGATAAGGTTGTACAGAAGACAGACCATAGCTTAGATTGTTTGGGTGGAATGTTTGCCAATTTCAATTTTTTAAAAAATCGAATTACCAGTACCTAAATAGTCTTCCTTCTGATTATCTTGTGAACTTCATAATGTTATTGATATCAAGCTTAAAACAAGGAGTTTTCAATTTGAATGTTCACTGAGTTGATTTTGGGATACTTGATTCTACATATTATTTAAGATATGGTGGTTGAATTCTCTTTTAGTGGAATAAACTTCAGCTTCAAAGATTGCACAATTGTTATAGAGAATAGTCTGAGCAATTTAAAAAGAAAAAAAAACAAAGATCTATGCAAAATGTTATAACTCAATGTTACAATCACCCATATCCTTATCTAAGCATCATTTCTGTACAAGTGATTATCATGCTGAAATAATATTTCTTAACCAGGATTCTTTTTTTAATCTTGATTGAGATTCTTAATGACTGGCCTGTGGTGGTTCATGCATAGGTTTCAGGAGGTTGTAGACTCTCCAAACTTTGTAGATATGTGCAATTTTCTTGGGAGAAGCCATAGTTTTCATTACTTTCTCAGATGAGATCCAGCACGTTCAGGGTGGTATGGCCATAGACTTCTTACCTTTTCAAAGACAGCTGCCCTCCCAAACAGAATTTAGTACTTTGTCAACTTTTTTATGGTGAAAGTTTTCATTAAGTGTCCCAGTACCTCAGTCAGTATCCTCGTGTGGAACTCTTTTCATTTCATTTCATCTTCTTCTTATTGTGGAGTAAGCTGATTTTGTGCTTTCCATTAAAATATTGCCTTGTTCCATTTATGTGTTCCTATTTTAAATAGATCCTGTATCCCACCCTTGATACATCAGAAACACCTGGCATCCAGCGCACCATTTTGCTTTCTTGCATTTCAGTGGCTTTGTCAATACTGTGGCCTCAACATGAGCCATCCTTCTCCACCTTGTCTACTTATTTAAACACTGTACCTTCATTTCTTTAGAAGCAAATTGAGGTCTGCATTAAAAGCATTAAATATGTATCTGTAACATTGACTCTCTTCCAGTATTGAACAAATTAGAGAAAAATGCCTGCACTTATGAATACATTTTGGGGTCCAAAAAAATAACAAATTGCACAAACAAAAAAAAGTATCAGAAGAAGAGAAATATTATGGGGAAAAAGCAAAAAATGGACAGTAAGCATAGAAGGGAGGAGGCCCTTTGAAAAGAGGACATCACTTAGAACCTCAGAGATAAAGTGGTATTTGAGCAAAGACCTGAAGGCAGCAAGGGACCGAGCTATGAAGATATTGGATGAAAAAACATTGCAGACCCAGGGAACAGCCAGTGCAAAGGCCCTGAAGCAGGCACATGCATGGTTCCTTCACCAAATGGCTAGTAGGTCTGGGTGGGCTGGAGCAGTGAACTAGGAGAACAAAAGTAGAGGATGAAATCAGAGAGGATCTGTTGGGGGTCAGAAGGTAACATTGAGTTCAGGGTTTATAGAGCATTGGGAGAATTTTGGCTTTTACTCTAGGTGAAATGGAGGAGCTATACAGAGTTTTGAGCAGAGGAGTGGTAAGATCTGATTTCCTTTTTTTTTTTTTTTTTTTTTTTTTTTTTGAGACAGAGTCTTGCTCTGTCGTCCAGGCTGGAGTGCAGTGGCACAGTCTCGGCTCACTGCAAGCTCCGCCTCCCAGGTTCACGCCATTCTCTTGCCTCAGCCTCTTGAGTAGCAGGGACTACAGGCACCTGCCACTATGCCTGGCTAATTTTTTTTTATTTTTAGTAGAGATGGGGTTTCACCGTGTTAGCCAGGATGGTCTCGATCTCCTGACTTCGTGATCTGTCCACCTCAGCCTCCCGAAGTGCTGGGATTACAGGCATGAGCCACCACATCCGGCCCTGACTTCCATTTTAAAAGGATCACTCAGGCCTCTGTGTTGTAACTAGATATAGGGATTAAGGGCAAATGCAGGGAGACTAGTTAGGGGCTCTTAATAATTCAGAGTAGGAGCAGTAAAAGTGATGGAGACAGGAGGCAGAGAAACTAGGCAGACAGGGGCAGGTCCCTCGTAAAGCCCCAGCTTCAAGTCCAAAAACCTGAAACCCGTGGCTCAAAGTGAGAACTTCTCTCCCTGTTTGCCTGCTCTCTCCTGATTGGTTCTTTCTGAAGAATGTCTTTTTACCAATCGAATGTTGCCTTTTCCAAAACTACCTGTGGTCTGCCCCCCCGATCCTGTGCCTATAAAGACCCGAGACTCAACTGGTAGAGAGGAGAAACAGCTGGACATTGAGAGGTCACTTGACTTCAGAGACAATGGCTGGATGTTAAGAGAGGCAACTTGACTTCAGGGGAGAGTGACCTGCCCTTCCCATTGCCTTTCCAGCTCCCCTCTTTACTAAGAACCCCTTTCACTGCTCAATAAAATTCTTCACTTTCCCCATCCTTCATTTGGTCTGCATGACTTCATTCTTCTTGGGCACCGGACAAGAATTCGGGACCCACCAAGTGAAGGTACCCAAAAAGACTGTCACACTGGCCCTTTGCCCTTGCTGGTGAAAGGCAGCCACCGCATGTGACAAGGCAAAGGGGCCCACTGAGCTGATAACACACTGCTGTCTGCAGATGGTGGAGCTAAGAGAGCATTGCAACACGCCCTCTGGGGCCTTGAGGTTTGGTACTGCTGGCACTAAAGCGGCTGGCCAGTTCCTGCGCTTGCTTGCCTACATGCTCCCTCCCACGAGGGACCAAATGGGATGGGCTGAGTAAATGGGCATCCCTGTCATGAGTCCCGCAAAGGGGTCAAAAATCCTGCATCAAAAGTGGTGAGAGTCTAGATTCTAAATATGTTTTAGGGATAGAGACAATAAGATTTCTTGAAAAACTGAAGGTGGTGTAAGATAAGAATGATTTAGAATAATTCTAAGGTCTTAGGCTTGAGCAGCTGCAGGGATGGCCATTGTTATTTACAGAGAAGGGAAAGATTGGGGTGGGGTTTTGTTTTTTAAAGCAGGAGGAATAAAGATCAGGAGTTGTTAATAGATATGGTAAGTTTTCAGTGTGCATGAGTTTGGATATTTGTGTTTTAGTTTAAGGGTGAGGACTAGACAAGAGACACTAGTTGGAACTTATAGGCAAGGAGATGGTTTTTAAAGCTAGGAGACTTAATGAGATCACCCAGATAATGTGGGTCAATAGGATGAGGAGGCAGAGTGAGTGTCCAGTGAGCTGAAAGGGAAACCAGGAGTGTGTGGTGTCCTGGAATCCAAGTGAGAAAATGTATCTGGAAGAGGAAAATGATCATCTATCTCAAAAGTTACTGTCTGATCAAGTAAGATGATGAATGAGATTTCATATTGGATTTGACACAATGTGAGTATGTGTATATATGTGGGGAGGGCATGATGGTTGGTTATTTGGACAAGAGGAATTTTGATAGAGTGGCTGGGGGGAAAGCCTGATTAGAATGGTTTTAAGAGAGAAAGGAGAAGAATTGGAGATTCTTTAAACACCTAGGGTTATTCTGCTTGAAAATGGAACAGAGAAATGGTGCAGTAGCTGGACAGTGACATGTCATGAAGAAGGTGATATAGTCGGAACAACTTAATAGATTTTAGAGAAAAGAGAACATTGGTAACTCTGGTGTCAGCCCTCAGCAAATCCACTTCTAGGGATTCCTCCTAAAAGATAATCTGACAGGCCGGGCGCGGTGGCTCACGTCTGTAATCCCAGCACTTTGGGAGGCTGAGGTGGGCAGACCATGAGGTCAGGAGTTCGAGACCAGCCTGGCCAACATGATGAAACCCCATCTCTACTAAAAATACAAAAATTAGCCAGGCACGCCTGTAGTCCCAGCTACTTGGGAGGCTGAGACAGAAGAATAGCTTGAACTTGGGAGGCAGAGGTTGCAGTGAGCCAAGATCACGCCACTGCACTCCAGCCTGGGCTACAAAGCAAGACTGTGTCTCAAATAAAATTAAAATAAAATAATAATAATAATCTGAATATTCAAAGATGTAATCTAAGTACTCAAAGATATATATTGTTGAAAGACATTTTAACACATCTTACATGTGTATACCAACAAACAACTGGAAAGAAAATGTCTACAAAATGAGATCTGGCTAATTTAAGATATAAACATATAAGGATATATTATCACCTGAAAGAAAGATGCAAACATGTTCACAACATATTATAAGAAATGTGTCAGGAAACTGCATATTTACGCCAGGTGTGTTGCCTGGGCAACATAGTGAGATCCCATCTCTCTCTCTCTACATGCACACACACACACACAGAGAAAACTGCATGTTTATTATAAATTTGCATATCTGCATATAGAAGCACTTTTTTTCTAAGTAGTGAAATTAGGGTTTTCCATAGGACTATGGATTTTATTTCTGAGGATCCACATTTTGTAATTTTTCTATGCATATGTGTTGCATAAGCAAGACAATAGTTGTCAGATTTGCCTATCTTTGAAGAACTGCATAAAAGCCACCCTGTGGTAATATTCTGTAATTTCCTGCCCTCCACCTGAATTAGAATGAATCACTATTTCCTCTGAATTCCCACAGCACATTGGTTAATCCAATATTACAGAGTTATTTGAATCAGCTTTGTGTTATTTCAAAAGTAAATTGGGAGATTGTTAGCTGACTTACAAAAGGACTCACTGAGGAGTGGCATGAAATAGTGGTCTCTGCTATGACTTACAGCTGATGAAGACATGCTTAGCCTATAGAGCCAATAGCCTTTACCTGCTATAATGGCTTACAGAAATGCTGTCATATTTCAACTCTAGAAAGCTGTTGTATTTCAATTCTAAAATCTGTAGATTTTTAAGGATCACAGTCTTTTTTTTAGATCTCCACAGCGCATGCTCATTTGTTTTTCACGAATTATTTATTTTTCACACTAAAAGGCAGAACGCTTCCTTTTATTTCCATGAGTTTTTAACCATCTCACATTCTCCTGTTCAGAACTTTTATAGACTGATGTTAATTACAAACACGGACTACAATTTCTGAAGATCAGATTAGCTATCTATAAAACTTCTTTAGGTATTTCAGAGCTGAGAATAGAATAGTATTTATATTTTCTACTTTATTCTTTTACTTCTTTCTTTTTTGAAAATGAATTGAGATTTTCATCCATTTGGCTGCTCTGTTTCGTTTTGTTTTTTTTTTCTTCCTTAGTCTCCTTGAACTTGACACAGTTGATTTGCTATTATGTTTTCAAGAACTACTGACACTTCTACATTTTTTGGTCTTATTGGTTGTGGGTTTGTTGGCTGTAGGGAAGTTTGTTGTTGTGTTATACATTTCACCCTCTAGGCCAATAATAGAGAAAAATCCCCAGAAAACTAATGGTCAGAGATGATTCAAGTAAACCAGATGACTACAAAAAAGGTAGCTTTTCCCCCCTACATTCAATTTCCAGATTAGCAAATGCATTTGAATTTTAGTAAACTGGTCATTATACTATCTCAAGATGCTGTTATAAGAATTAAATAAGCTTATATTTGATTAGGGTGACAGAAAAACTAATCAGTAGACTGCAAGCAGTACTGTGACTAATCACCCTGCCTGGATCAGACTTCCACGGAGACCCAGGGTTCATCTAAGGGTCACAGATCTGGTCTTTGTTTTTCTTAAACTTTGGCCATGATAATCTAGAAGGAAAGCAACAAAGAGTTTGAGTAAATCCATTGGCAATATGGATGGAAAGAGGAAGATAAACGAGTGATTTTTTAAAAACCAACCAAGAATGATGATGAAAAAAGAAAAATTATTGATATAAAATTTACTTTGGAAAAGTATAGGCATCTATGAAATTGGAAGTTTGAACAGAAAATTTAAAAATATTTTTGTCTGTGGAGGAATAATTAACCTAAAATACAAGGCAAAGATCTTCTGCCTTAATTTTTTTTTTTTTTTTTTTTTTTAAATGAGACAGCGTCTCCCTCTGTCGCCCAAGCTGGAGTGCAGTGACAAAATCACAGCTCACTGCAGCCTTGACCTCCTGGGCTTAACCCACCCTCCCACTTCAGCGTCCCGAGTAGCTGGGACTACAGGTGTGTGCCACTACATCTGGCTAATTTTCGTATTTTTTGAAGAGACAGAGTTTTGTCATGCTGCCCAGGCTGCTCTCAAATTTCTGGACTCAAGCAGTCCTCTCACCTTGGCCCCAAAAGTTCTGAGATTACAGGCATGAGCCATGGTGCCCGGCCAGAAGTTTTATATATGCAAAAAATAAAGGGGAATCACTTTGTCTCTATTTCCGCATCAGTGTTTCTAAAAATGTTATCAGGACTATACTATATAGACAGATTCAAGCAACGTGAGGATTTGCTTTTGGCACTGAGTTACTCACATGTCAAGCTAACCAGAAAGGAGAAGTTTCTACATATGTAGACAAGTGATAACCAGGTTCTATGGAGCACAGCACAATTGTGGGTAGAATAAGGTGATACAAGAGATTGGAGGAAAAAAACAAAAAAGAAAAGATAGTCCCTAACCTCAAGGCATTTACCTCTTTTTTGTTTTATTGTATTCTATCACAATTAGTTTCCATCCATCGTTTATAATCAAAACAGAAGCACAAACAATGCACTGAGAACTCCCTTCTCAATCAAAACATAAACATGGGGAAACATTCAAAATAGTGCTGTGTCACTGGACTCTCTTTACTACTGGAATTGGGTATAAATGACACCTCGCCTGTCATCTGTGCATGGCCATTCCCCCAGAGGCCTCACAAGGCTACAACGTACCAGGAGAGCCTACGCATGGCCCACGTTACATTTCTCTTCCTGATCCTGCCCTCATTTTTGAGGTTTTAACCAGGAGGCAAAATAAAAGCTTAAAGAAACAACAATGAAAAAATTATTCAAAATCTGCTTTGAATCAGTTTTTGTGTAGCAAATGAAAACTAGTTTTCTTTCTGGATATTTATGAGAAATTGTATCGGGGAAGTTTAAAAAAGATCTGTAATACCACATTATTATTTTTCACAGCATTGGCTGTACGTGCAAACTATCGGCAATAACCCAAATGCACATGTATAGGAGGGTGGTCGAATAAGCCGTGATGCATCCACATAGATGGCCGTGCTATGCAGCTGGAGAAAAGAATAAAGAATGTCTCTGTGAACCGGTATGGAATAATTTCCAGGATATATGAAATTTAAAAAGCAAAGGATAAAAGAGCATCTAGAACACTGGTTAGCTAACTTTGTTCTGGAAAGGGCCAGGTGGCAAATATTTTAGATTTTGTAGATCACATGTTCTTGGTGGAGACTACCCAACTGCAGTTGTAGTGTGAAAGCCATCACAGCCCATACTACCGGGAAGGGTACTGAGACTGGGTTCCAATCATACTTGGTTTACAAAACAGGCAGCAGGTTAGATACAGCCCTCAGGCTTTCATTTGCTGATCCCTAATTTGTTGATTCATGTAAGAAAGGGCTATAAGAAAACACAGGAAGGAAAAAAACAATGAGATTGATTAGCTACAGGGAGTAGAAGGGAATGAGGTAGAAAGAATGGAGGAGTGGGGATATGGTCATAGGAATGAACGGGGAGCAATACTTTTTTGAGTAACTTTTTATGGAGCTCTGACTTTTGGAACCATGGTAATGTTCCCATATATCCAAAAAATTATACTTTTCTGGAAACTGGTCAGTTTTATATTTTCAAATTTATTGGTATCATTGATATGGTCTTTTACTCTCATATGAATCTATGGCTATGCCCCTTTTTTCTTTCCCAATTTTATTTGTGCTTTTTAATCTTTTTTCTTCTTTGAGCAATAGTATATAGGCTTATCAATTATATATATATATTGTATAGATACATTTGTACATTGTGTATATATGTATATATGTATGTGTGTATATATGTATATGTATACACACACATTCTAAGAACCATATTTGGCTTTTTAATTTTGTCTTTGCTTTCTATTTTATTACTTTTTATTCTTATTTTTATCTTTTCTACTTTCTTTGACTTTATTATTCTGATCTAAATTTCTTGAGGTGAATGTTTACCTCAGGAAACTTTAGTTTTTTCTTTTTTACTAATATGAATATATAGTGCTATAAGCTGCATCTCCAAATTTTTGGTATGTAAAACTTTCATTATTCTGAATATCTTAACATTTTAATTTTATTTTGACTCAAGGCTTATTTCCACCTGTAAGAGGATTTTTTCATTTACATTTGTTTTTGATTTATTAATAAGTTCCTTTGTTTTCAGATAACATATTGTTATGACATCAGCTCTTTAAATATTTTTTTCAAATTATACTTTAAGTTCTAGGGTACATGTGCACAATGTGCAGGTTAGTTACATAGGTATACATGTGCCATGTTGGTTTGCTGCACCCATTAACTCGTCATTTACACTAGGTATATCTCCTAATGCTATCCCTCCCCCTGCCCCCACCCCAAGACAGGCCCCCATGCGTGATGTTCCTCGCCCTTTGTCCAAGTGTTCTCATTGATCAATTCCCACCTATGAGTGAGAACACGCCGTGTTTGGTTTTCTGTCCTTGTGATAGTTTGCTCAGAATGATGGGTTCCAGCTTCATCCACGTCCCTAGAAAAGACATGAACTCATCATTTTTTATGGCTGCATAGTATTCCGTGGTGTATATGTGCCACATTTTCTTAATCCAGTCTATCATTGATGGACATTTGGGTTGGTTCCACGTTTTTGCTATTGTGAATAGTGCCGCAATAAACATACATATGCATGTGTCTTTATAGTAGCATAATTTATAATCCTGTGTGTATACCCAGTAATGGGATCACTGGGTCAAATGGTATTTCTAGTTCTAAATCCTTGAGGAATCACCACACTGTCTTCCACAATGGTTGAACTAATTTACACTCCCACCAACAGTGTAAAAGTGTTCCTATTTCTCCACATCCTCTCCAGCATCTGTTGTTTCCTGACTTTTTAAAGATCGCCATTCTAACTGGTATGAGATGGTATCTCATTGTGGTTTTGATTTGCATTTCTCTGATGGCCAGTGATGATGAGTATTTTTTCATGTGTTTTTTGGCTGCATAAATGTCTTCTTTTGAGAAGTGTCTGTTCATATCCTTTGCCCACTTTTTGATGGGGTTGTTTTTTTTTCTTGTAAATTTGTTTGAGTTCATTGTAGATTCTGGTTATTAGCCCTTTGTCCAATGAGTAGGTTGCAAAAATTTTCTCCCATTCTGTAGGTTGCCTGTTCACTCTGATGGTAGTTTCTTTTGCTGTGCAGAAGCTCTTTAGTTTAATTAGATCCCCTTTGTCAATTTTGGCTTTTGTTGCCATTGCTTTTGGTGTTTTAGTCATAAAGTCCTTGCCCATGCCTATTTCCTGAATGGTATTGCCTAGGTTTTCTTCTAGGGTTTTTATGGTTTTAGGTCTAACATGTAAGTCTTTAATCCATCTTGAATTAATTTTTGTATAAGGTGTAAGGAAGGGATCCAGTTTCAGCTTTCTACATATGGCTAGCCAGTTTTCCCAGCACCATTTATTAAATACGGAATCATTTCCCCATTTCTTGTTTTTGTCAGATTTGTCAAAGATCAGATGGTTGTAGATGTGTGGTGTTATTTCTGAGGCCTCTGTTCTGTTCCATTGCTCTATCTCTCTGTTTTGTTGCTGGTACCATGCTGTTTTGGTTACTGTAGCCTTGTAGTATAGTTTGAAGTCAGGTAGTATGATGCCTCCAGCTTTGTTCTTTTTGCTTAGGATTGTCTTGGCTGTGTGGGCTCTTTTCTGGTTCCATATGAACTTTAAAGTCGTTTTTTCCAATTCTGTGAAGAAAGTCATTGGTAGCTCGATGGGAATGGCATTGAATCTATAAATTACCTTGGGCAGTATGGCCATTTTCATGATATTGATTCTTCCTACCCATGAGCATGGAATGTTCTTCCATTTGTTTGTATCCTCTTTTATGTCATTGAGCAGTGGTTTGTAGTTCTCCTTGAAGGGTCCTTCACATCCCTTGTAAGTTGGATTCCTAGGTATTTTATTTTCTTTGTAGCAATAGTGAATGGGAGTTCACTCATGATTTGGCTGTTTGTCTGTTATTGGTGTATAGGAATGCTTGTGATTTTTGCACATTGATTTTGTATCCTGAGACTTTGCTGAAGTTGTTTATCAGCTTAAGGAGATTTTGGGCTGAGACGATGGGGTTTTCTAAATATACAATCATGTAATCTGCAAATAGGGACAATTTGACTTCCTCTTTTCCTAATCGAATACCCTTTATTTCTTTCTCTTGCCTGATTGTCCTGCACAGAACTTCCAACACCATGTTGAATAAGAGTGGTGAGAGAGGTGTTGGATCTCTGAGCCCAAGCTAAGCCATCATATCCCCTGTGACCTGCACGTATACATCCAGATGGCCTGAAGTAGCTGAAGAATCACAAAACTGAAAATGGCCTTTTCCTGCCTTAACTGATAACATTACATTGTGAAATTCCTTCTCCCGGCTCATCCTGGCTCAAAAACTCCCACTGAACACCTTGTGACCCCCTACCCCTGCCAGCCAGAGAACAACCCCCTTTGTAATTTTCCACTACCTACCCACATCCTATAAAACAGCCACACCCCATTTCCCTTCCCTGACTCTCTTTTCGGACTCAGCCCACCTGTACCCAGGTGATGAAAAAGCTTTTTGCTCACACAAAGCCTGTTTGGTGGTCTCTTCACACAGATGTGCATGAAAAGAGGGCATCCCTGTCTTGTGCCATTTTTCAAAGGGAATGCTTCCAGTTTTTGCCCATTGAGTATGATATTGGCTGTGGGTTTGTCTTAAATAGCTCTTATTATTTTGAGATACGTTCCATCAATACCTAGTTTGAGAGTTTTTAGCATGAAGGGCTGTTGAATTTTGTCAAAGGCCTTTTATGCATCTATTGACATAATCATGTGGTTTTTGTTGTTGGTTCTGTTTATGTGATGGATTACGTTTATTAATTTGCGTATGTTGAATGAGCTTTGCATCCCACAGATGAAGCTGACTTGATTGTGGTGGATAAGCTTTTGGATGTGCTGCTGGATTCGGTTTGCCAGTATTTTATTGAGGATTTTCGCATCAATGTTCATCAGGGATATTGGTCTAAAATTCTCTTTTTTTGTTGTGTCTTTGCCAGGCTTTGGTATCAGGATGATGCTGGTCCATAAAATGAGTTAAGGAGGATTCTCTCTTTTTCTATTGATTGGAATAGTTTCAGAAGGAATGGTACCAGCTCCTCTTTGTACCTCTGGTAGAATTTGGCTGTGAATCCATCTGGTCCTGGACTTTTTTTGGCTGGTAGGCTATTAATTATTGTCTCAATTTCAGAGCCTGTTATTGGTCTATTCAGGGATTCAACTTCTTCCTGGTTTAGTCTTGGGAGGGTATATGTGTCGAGGAATTTATCCATTTCTTCTAGATTTTCTAGTTTGTTTGCATAGAGGTGTTTATAGTATTCTCTCATGGTAATTTGTTCTTTTGTGGGATTGGTGGTAATATCCCCTTTATCATTTTTTGTTGCGTCTCTTTGATTCTTCTCTTTTCTTCTGTATTAGTCTTGCTAGCGGTCTATCAATTTTGTTGATCTTTTAAAAAAACCAGCTCCTGGATTCATTGATTTTTTTTGAAGGGGTTTTTGTGTCTCTATCTCCTTCAGTTCTGCTCTGATCTTAGTTATTTCTTGCCTTCTGCTAGCTTTTGAATGTGTTTGCTCTTGCTTCTCTAGTTCTTTTAATTGTGATGTTAGGGTGTCGATTTTAGATCTTTCCTGCTTTCTTTTGTGGGCATTTAGTGCTATAAATTTCCCTCTACACACTGCTTTAAATGTGTCCCAGAGATTCGGGTACAGTGTGTCTTTGTTCTCATTGGTTTCAAAGAACATCTTTATTTCTGCCTTCATTTCTTTATTTACCCAGTAGTCATTCTGGAGCAGGTTGTTCAGTTTCCATGTAGTTGTGCGGTTTTGAGTGAGTTTCTTAATCCTGAGTTCTAGTTTGATTGCCCTGTGGTCTGAGAGACAGTTTGTTGTGATTTCTGTTCTTTTACATTTGCTGAGGAGTGCTTTACTACCAACTATGTGGTCAATTTTGGAATAAGTGCGATGTGGTGCTGACAAGAATGTATATTCTGTTGATTTGGGGTGGAGAGTTCTCTAGATGTCTATCAGGTCTTCTTGGGCCAGAGCTGAGTTCAAATCTTGGATATCCTTGTTAACCTTCTGTCTCATTGATCTGTCTAATATTGACATTGGGTGTTAAAGTCTCCCATTATTCTTGTGTGGGAGTCTCAGTCTCTTTGTAGGTCTCTAAGGACTTGCTTTATGAATCTGGGTGCTCCTGTATTGGGTGCATATATATTTAGGATAGTTAGCTCTTCTTGTTGAATTGATCACTTTACCATTATGTAATGGCCTTCTTTGTCTCTTTTGATCTTTGTTGGTTTAAAGTCTGTTTTATCAGAGACTAGGATTGCAACCCCTGCTTTTTTTGTTTCCATTTGCTTGGTAGATCTTCCTCCATCCCTTTATTTTGAGCCTATGTGTGTGTCTGCATGTGAGATGGGACTTCTGAATACAGCACACTGATAATCTTGACTCTTTATCCAATTTGCCAGTCTGTGTCTTTTAATTGGGGCATTTAGCCCAATATTAACATTTAAGGTTAATATTGTTATGTGTGTATTTTGATTCTGTCATTATGATGTTAGCTGGTTATTTTGCCTGCCAGTTGATGAAGTTTCTTCTTAGCATTGATGGTCTTTACAATTTGGCATGTTTTTGCAGTGGCTGGTACCGATTGTTCCTTTCCATGTTTAGTGCTTCCTTCAGGAGCTCTTGTAAGGCAGGGCTTCATGATTAAAACACCAAAAGCAACGACAACAAAAGCCAAAATTGACAAATGGGATCTAATTAAACTAAAGAGTTTCTGCACAGTGAAAGAAACTACCATCAGAATGAACAGGCAACCTACAGAATAGGAGAAAATTTTTGCAATCTCCTCATCTGACAGAGGGCTAATATCCAGAATCTACAAGGAACTCAAACAAATTTACAAGAAAAAAACAACCCCATCAAAAAGTGGGCAAAGGATATGAACAGACACTTCTCAAAAGAAAACATTTATGCAGCCAACAGACACATGAAAAAATGCTCGTCATCACTGGTCATCAGAGAAATGCAAATCAAAACCACAATGAGATACCATCTCACACCAGTTAGAATGGCGATCATTAAAAAGTCAGGAAAAAACAGGTGTTGGAGAGGATGTAGAGAAATAGGAACACTTTTACACTGTTGGTGGGAGTGTAAACTAGTTCAACCATTGTGGAAGACAGTGTGGCAATTCCTCAAGATCTAGAACTAGAAATATCATTTGACCCAGCCATCCCATTACTGGGTATATACCCAAAGGATTATAAATCATGCTGCTATAAACACATGCACACGTATGTTTATTGCGGCACTATTCACAATAGCAAAGACTTGGGACCAACCTAAATGTTCATCAGTGATAGACTGGATTAAGAAAATGTGGCACATATACACCATGGAATACTATGCAGCCCTAAAAAATGATGAGTTCATGTCCTTTGTAGGGACATGGATGAAGCTGGAAACCATCATTCTGAGCAAACTATCACAAGGACAAAAAACCAAACACCACATATTCTCACTCATAGGTGGGAATTGAACAATGAGAACACTTGGACACAGGAAGGGGAACATCACACACCAGAGCCTGTCATGGGGTAGGGGGAGTGGGGAGCGATAGCATTAGGAGATACAGCTAATGTAAATGATGAGTTAATGGGTGCAGCACACCAACATGGCGCATGTATACATATGTAACAAACCTGCACGTTGTGCACATGTACTCTAGAACTTAAAGTATAATAAAAAAAAAAAAACATGGGTGTTGCAGATTCAACATGTCAGACACCTTCAAGCTCCGTCTTCTAATTCCACGGTGGCAGGGGCAACTCTACATTACTGCTCTCTGTTTGGTTTCAGTTTTGCCTCACCCTGTCTGGAGAGCCCTCTACTCTCTCGTGTGCTCAACAGAGTATTAAAAATATTGTTGCAATATATCCAGGATCTAGCTATGTTCTAATGGAAGGACCATTCGCTTTCTAGTTCACCATATTGTCATATGATTAATTTTCTCCCATTAATGTCTCTTTCATTTACTTGGATATTTTAGCTTCCTATTGACTCACTTATCAAAGATTACAAACAGCTTAAAATACTAGTGCTTATTTAGGTCATGGTTTCTCCAAAGGTATCTCACATGTTGCTAGTAATTTAAGATTTTAATAAAGGTAAGGGGAGACAAAGATTATGTAGTCAAATAACTATGGGAAATCCCAGGTCATAGCCAGTAGATTTTCTTCATTGAAGGACCTGTCAGATTCTCAGGTACGAATGGTCTCTGACTTACGAGGGTTTGGCCTATAATGTTCCAACCTTGTGAAGATGCTGAAGTGATACACATATGGCAGTATAAAATAATTTATTCAATACATTACATGAGATAGCCAATACTTTATTGTCAAATAGGCTTTGTGTTAAATGATTTTGCCCAACTGTAGGCTAATGTAAGTGTTCTGAGCATGATTAAGGTAGGCGAGGGCTAAGCTATGATGTTCACTAGGTTAGGTGGGCTGGGCGTGGTGGCTCACGCTTGTAATCCTAGCACTGTAGGAGGCTGAGGTGGGAGGATTGCTTGAGGCCAGGAGTTCAAGACCAGCCTGGTTAATACAACGAGACCTTGTCTTTACTAAAAATTAAAAAAAAAAAAATTAGCTGGGTGTGGTGGCACATGCCTGCAGTCCCAGCTACTTGATAAGGGGAGGCAGAAGAATAGCCTGAGACTGGGAATTTGAGGCTACAGTGAGCCATGACTGTGTCACTGCACGCCAGCCTGGGTGACAGAGTGAGACTCCATCTAAAAAAAAAAGTAGGTGTATTAAATGCATTTTTGGCTTATGATCTGTTCAACTTACGACGGGTTTATTGGGACGTAGCCCCATTGTGAGTAGAGGAGCAGCTGGATCCTGCTGTGCATTGCTATAGTGAGAGCATTGCTTCATCTTATTTCACCATGGAGACTTTTTATTTTTCCTTTTTAGGACTGATTTTTAGATCTACTTTTTCAATGAACATTCCTTGAGGAATCCTGTTCTAGTTCAACCCCTTCATTTTAAAGGTGAGGAGACTGAAGCTCTGTGACCGTCACAATGAGCAGGTGTTAGAGTTACAGCAAAATCCTTTGCATTATAATTCCAGTGTGCTTTCTACCACTGAACATTTCCGTAAGTGGAGGATCCATTTCTTCCCTGGCGAAAGTGTTCCTACATGTGATGTGTCCTGCCGTTAGTCATGTGTGTTTCTAAGAATACTGACCACCTTGGGGCAGATTTATAGATTGTTGTTAAAATATGTATTGGATTTTAGAGTGGGAGCAGTGAGAGTGATATTATCAAAAGTAAAATGTATAGTTATTTTTCTTAGAGGTACAGTATATACTGTATGGGTTTCCGGTATTTAGTCGAGGTGATTTAGAAACGTATCTGTAGGCTGGGCATGGTGGCTCATGCCTGTAATCTCAGCACTTTGGGAGGCCAAGACAGGCCGATTGCCTGAGCTCAGGAGTTCGAAACCAGCCTGAGCAACATGGTGACACCCTGTCTCTACTATAAATACAAAACATTAGCTGGGTGTGGTGGCAGGCGCCCGTAATCCCAGGTACTGGGGAAGCTGAGGCAGGAGAATCACTTGGACCCAGAGGCAGAGGTTGCAGTGAGCCAAGATTGTGCCACTGCACTCCAGCCTGGGTGACAGAGCAAGACTCTGTCTCAAAAAAGAAAGAAAGAAAGAAAGAAAAAAAGAAATGTATTTGTATACTCTAGGGCATTGCTGTTGAAATACAGATGAGTGAGGCATTAATAGTAAGTTCATGGCCCAATTTATCTGGATGAAAGCCTTTGAATTGAAATGTGCATTATTTAACAGTCCTGTTCTTTGACATGCAATTGACATACTAGTAATTTAATTTAGGGACATTGGTTTTAAAATGCCAACTTTAATCTACACTCCCATTTTAAGCCCCATTCTCTAAAACAAACAAACAAACAAAAAAAACCACTATTTATAACTCAAAATGTTGCTGAATTTATATTTCCCTTTCTTGCCTTTATTTACTTTGTTTATACTTTACAGGTGTCTTTAAGACTCCTGCTGGTAGTTCTCTGCTAGTAGATATTTGTTATTATTGTTAAGTCATGAGCAGTCAGTGGTGAATTAAAATTTGAGGACCTTTTATCCCTCATTCACTGAATTATAAAATACTGGAGTTTGGAAGTTTCTTAGATTGTGGAATAATCTAAGTTAGAGCCTCAAATTCTGAATTAACCACCAAGCAAGTGGTATAGAGCCTCTACTACTTGACTGTATTTTTCTATTGTTTATTAGGCAAACATTTTTATTGGTACTAGTATATTAAGTTCTAGGCGTTATGATGTGCACCTACAAAACAGTCCCTGACCAAAGAAGCTTGTAATCATGTAGGGGACAGACAAGTAAATTGATGATTAGATGTCAACATGAAGCCTATTCACAATAGCAAAGACCAGGGGATCAACATAAGTGCTCATCAATGATGGACTGGATAAAGAAAATGTGGTATATATGCACCGTGGAATACTATGCAGTCATAAAAAAGAATGAGGTCATGTCCTTTGCAGCAGCATAGAGGGAGCTGGAGGCCATGATCCTAAGCAGGATTAGAAATTAGAATTAACGAAGGAACAGAAAACCAAACACTGCATGTTCTCACTTATAAGTGGTAGCTAAACATTGAGTACATATGGACACAAAGAAGGGAACAACAGACACTTGGGCCTACTTGAGGGTGGAGGGTAGGGGGAGAGTGAGGATTGAAAAATCTACCCATTGGTTCCCATGTTTATTACCTGGGTGGCGAAACAGTCTGTACACCAAACCCCAGTGACATGTAATTTACCTGTGTAACAAACCAGCTCATGTACCCCTGAACCTAAAATAAAAGTTAGAAAGAAAAAAAAAAAAAAGTCAACATGAGTGTTTGGGCAGTTGTATGCTGAAAGAGCCCCTGGAACCTTAAAGAGGGCATCTGAATCAAATAGGGCTGTGAGGAACGGTCTTTTGGAAGGACTGTATAATCAGTTCTCCTTTCAAACATTCACCACTCTCTTTATATCCCCTCCCAGTCTCTCTTTTCTCTTAGAATTAATTTTTCCCTATGAAACAGCTATTAAGAGCTGTGTTCTCTGCTCACTTTTGTCAACTTTCCTCATCTTTTCTCATCCATCATTGTGGGAGTTGTACTGAGGAAGAGCTGTCCTTTTTGTCCAACGCAAATTCTGCTCATCCAGGTCCCCCCAACCTATGACCCAACCTAGTCCCCTCCCTCCTGGGATCCTGTTGTTCCCTTTACCCAACATGCATGTGTGTGCATACACACACCTCCAATACTCCCACCCCAAGATCCCCATCCTGTCCCCTTCTCAAACACCACAGGATGCCACATCCATCTCCTACTCTCCTGCCCTAGGGGATAGCAACACTCTTTTTCCAATATTTTCCCCTCAGCCCATAAACTTTAGAGATTATCTCCCATCTTGAAATAAACAAAGCAGGAATTTTGACCCTTTTCCTTGGCCCTCATTCCTTCTGTGTGTTACTTTCTTGCCACCTATACCCCCACAATTTAAAAATTGTCGTTATTCCTGCCTTCCCTTCTCCCAATTGCTCTTCTCTCCATGGTTTGACTTCGGCCCTCACCCTTGCCCTGAAATTGGTCTGATGAAAGTCATCACGACCTTCACATGGACTATGGACTAGTTCCAGTCTTCATCTTACTTGGTGTTCCTGTATCATTGGTCCCTGCTGAATGTTCTCTTCTAGAAGTACTCACTTGACTTTGGTAACACCCTGATTCTATTCTCCTGCAGTCTAATTGGTAGCTGTTTCTCAGTCTCCTCTGAGAGCAACTCCTCCCCCAGCCTTCTGTCTTTGCCCAGTTAATTGGACCCAATGGTAAACCATCTCCAAAAACTCAACTTTAAATATCAATATAAAAATCCAAATAGTTTAAATGAAAAAGAATGGAAAAAGTATACCATGCAATCATTAAGCAAATGATTAATATCATTAATATTAGTATCAGATAGCTGGGCGTGGTGGCTCACGCCTGTAATCCCAGAACTTTGGGAGGCCCAGGTGGGCAGATCATGAGGTCAGGAGATCGAGACCATCCTGGCCAACATGGTGAAACCCTGTCTTTACTAAAAATACAAAAATTAGCTGGGTGTGGTGGCAGGTGCCTGTAATCCCAGCTACTCGGGAGGCTGAGGCAGAAGAATCGCTTGAACCAGGGAGTTGGAGCTGAGATCGTGCCATAGCACTCCAGCCTGGTGATAGAGTGAGACTCTGTCTCAAAAAAAAAAATAAATAAAATATAAGAAATCTATAAGTATCAGACAAAAAGATATCAGCCCACAAATATTAGCTGGTATTTAAAAATACATAGTAATAAAGCAGTTTATTGAGATGACATAACAGTACTAAATATATACATAATAACAGAGCTTCAATATGTAAAGGAGAAGAAACTAAAAGAAGAAATAGACTAACTCACAATTGTAGTTGGAGATTGCAAGACTCCCTCCCAGAATAATTGACCTAGTCAATATTTATAGGACACTCTGTCCAATAACAGTAGAATATTCATTCTTTTCACATATGCATGCAACATTCAACAAGATGAACTATGTTATGGGCTATAAAAAGCCTTAATAAATTTAAAAGGTTTGAAATCATGTTCTCTGGGATTTAAATGGGAATCAACAGAAAGGTGTCTGGAAAATCTCCAAATACTTGGAAAATGACAACACACTCTTCAGTAACATAAAGAATTAAAGAAGAAATCACAGGAAAAATTAAAAAATATTTTGACCTGAGCGTCATTTAAGAAACTTGAAAAAGGAGTGAATTAAACAGAGTAAGCAGTATGAGGGAAATGATAAAGATAGTAGCAGAAGATAAATAAAAGACGCACAAGAAAATAAAGAAAATTGATGAAATTGAAAGCTGGTTACTTGAAAGCAATCTATACAATTAACATTCAAACACACTGATCAAGAAACAGAAGACAAAAATTGCCAACTTCAGGAATGACGGAGGAGCATTACTACAGATATTTAAAGGCTAGCTATAGGCCGCTAAGTTTGACAACTTAAATAGCTAAATAACTACTAAAGCTCAGTCAAGAAGAAATATACACCACATGACTCAGCAATTCCATTCCTGGTATCTATACAAGAGAAATGCAAGCATGTATACAAATGTTTATAGCAGCATTATTCGTAATAATGAATATGAATTTGGATATGAATATGGATTTTAAAAGTTTAGAAGCTGGACTCTTCTTTGGTTCCATATGAACTTTAAAGTAGTTTTTTCCAATTCTGTGAAGAAAGTCATTGGTAGCTTGATGGGGATGGCATTGAATCTATAAATTACCTTGGGCAGTATGGCCATTTTCACGATATTGATTCTTCCTACCCATGAGTATGGAATGTTCTTCCATTTGTTTGTATCCTCTTTTATTTCACTGAGCAGTGGTTTGTAGTTCTCCTTGAAGGGTCCTTCACATCCCTTGTAAGTTGGATTCCTAGATATTTTATTCTCCTTGAAGCAATTGTGGATGGGAGTTCACTCATGATTTGGCTCTCTGTTTGTCTGTTATTGGTGTATAAGAATGCTTGTGATTTTTGCACATTGTTTTTGTATCCTGAGACTTTGCTGAAGTTGTTTATCAGCTTAAGGAGATTTTGGGCTGAGACGATGGGGTTTTCTAAATATACAATCATGTCATCTGCAAACATGGACAATTTGACTTCCTCTTTTCCAAATTGAATGCCCTTTATTTCCTTCTCCTGCCTGATTGCCCTGGCCAGAACTTCCAACACTATGTTGAATAGGAGTGGTGAGAGAGGGCATCCCTGTCTTGTGCCAGTTTTCAAAGGGAATGCTTCCAGTTTTTGTCCATTCAGTATGATATTGGCTGTGGGTTTGTCATAGATAGCTCTTATTATTTTGAGATACATCCCATCAATACCTAATTTATTGAGAGTTTTTAGCATGAAGGGCTGTTGAATTTTGTCAAAGGCCTTTTCTGCCTCTATTGAGATAATCATGTGGTTTTTGTCTGTGGTTCTGTTTATATGCTGGATTACGTTTATTGATTTTCGTATGTTGAACCAGTCTTGCATCCCAGGGATGAAGCCCACTTGATCATGGCGGATAAGCAAAAAAGAGCCTGCATTGCCAAGTCAATCCTAAGCCAAAAGAACAAAGCTGGAGGCATCACGCTACCTGACTTCAAACTATACTACAAGACTACAGTAACCAAAACAGCATGGTACTGGTACCAAAACAGAGAGATAGACCAATGGAACAGAACAGAGCCCTCAGAAATAATGCCACATATCTACAACTATCTGATCTTTGACAAATCTGACAAAAACAAGCAATGGGGAAAAGATTCCATATTTAATAAATGGTGCTGGGAAAACTGGCTAGCCATAAGTAGAAAGCTGAAACTGGATCCCTTCCTTACACCTCATACAAAAATTAATTCAAGATGGATTAAAGACTTAAATGTTAGATCCAAAACCATAAAAACCCTAGAAGAAAACCTAGGCAATACCATTCAGGACATAGGCATGGGCAAGGACTTTATGACTAAAGCACCAAAAGCAATGGCAACAAAAGCCAAAATTGACAAATGGGATCTAATTAAACTAAAGAGCTTCTGCACAGCAAAAGAAACTACCATCAGAGTGAACAGGCAACCTACAGAATAGGAGAAAATTTTTGCAACCTACTCATTGGACAAAGGGCTAATAACCAGAATCTACAATGAACTCAAACAAATTTACAAGAAAAAAAAACAACCCCATCAAAAAGTGGGCAAAGGATATGAACAGACACTTCTCAAAAGAAGACATTTATGCAGCCAAAAAACACATGAAAAAATACTCATCATCACTGGCCATCAGAGAAATGCAAATCAAAACCACAATGAGATACCATCTCACACCAGTTAGAATGGCGATCATTAAAAAGTCAGGAAAAAACAGGTGCTGGAGAGGATGTGGAGAAATAGGAACACTTTTACACTGTTGGTGGGACCGTAAACTAGTTCAACCACTGTGGAAGTCAGTGTGGCGATTCCTCACTGATCTAGAACTAGAAATACCATTTGACCCAGCCATCCCATTACTGGGTATATACCCAAAGGATTATAAATCATGCTGCTATAAAGACACATGCACACGTATGTTTATTGCAGCACTATTCACAATAGCAAAGACTTGGAACCAATCCAAATGTCCAACAATGATAGACTGGATTAAGAAAATGTGGCACATATACACCACGGAATACTATGCAGCCATAAAAAATGATGAGTTCATGTCCTTTGTAGGGACATGGATGAAGCTGGAAACCATCATTCTCAGCAAACTATCACAAGGACAAAAAAACCAAACACTGCATGTTCTCACTCATAGGTGGGAATTGAACAAAGAGAACACATGGACACAGGAAGGGGAACATCACACACTGGGGCCTGTTGTGGGGAGGGGGGAGGGATAGCATTAGGAGATATACCTAATGCTCAATGACGAGTTAATGGGTGCAGCACACCAACATGGCACATGTATACATATGTAACAAACCTGCATGTTGTGCACGTCTACCCTAAAACTTAAAGTAATAATAATAATAAAATTTAAAAAAAAGTTTAGAAGTTGGAAAGCTGCAGTTTTAGGGGTGGTAAGTAGTTTCTGCTTTTTAGAATAGCGCCTCCCTTTGTTTTAGAAGATATCCTTAATTCTGGTGAAAATCCTGAAGTGCAGGAATGAACCCAAGTATGGAGATTTCAGACTGAGATGTGTGTTCTGTTTAGTAAAAATTTGATAATTGGTGGAATGTAATTTTCCCCTTTAGACTTTAAGATATTTTTTACATACAATTAAAAAAAAATTTTAAGACGAGGTCTTGCTTTGTTGCCCAGCCTGGAGTGCAGTGGAATGATCTTGGCTCACTATAACCTCTGCCTCCCAGGCTAAAGCAATCCTCCCACCTCAGCCTCCTGAGTAGCTGGGACCACAGGTGTGAGGCACCTTGTCCAGCTGAATTTTTGTAGAGATGAAATTTCACCATATTGCTCAGGCTGGTCTTGAACTCCTGGGCTCAAGCGATCCACCTGCCTCAGCTTCCCAAAGTGCTGGGATTACAGGTGTGAGCCACTACGCTCAGCCACACATTAAAATGTAAGCTCATTGTGCCTAACACAGCTTGGGGGCCATATTTGGGCATAGGCTTGGGCATTTGTCCATGGATTGCATTCAGGTGGAAAGATTGCCCAGCTGTGTTGTCTATCAGTCAGTGTGACTTGTACTGAACCACAATCTTGGAAGATGTTTTCTGGATTCTTCTAACTGTCTTGGACTGAACCATGAGGATTAGAACACAACCTAATTGCTGCTTACTTGGGGCAGAAAGTGGGATAAACATTAAATGAGGGAGGAGAAAGATGACCTCAACCTGGAGATCAAAGTGGGACAAGTTTCTAAGGAGAGGGTTGATCATGTAAAAGAGTCAGAGCAATGGTCTGGGAACATGGTGGGAGCCTGGAGACTTTCTGTATTTCTTCTGCCCTGACTCCCAGAAAGTTTTAAGGAAGGTGGCATCATCAAGGAAAAACTGATTTTCAAGCTGAGGGAGTGGAAGGAGTTATCTAGAAAAAAATTGCCAGAATCAGGAATTTATGGATAATAGAACACTTATAGATCACCACTTTAGAGGATAACTCAAGTCCCGTTTATTAGGTTTTGAATCTATGCATAAAATAGACTATTTAATAGAAAACTCAAATTTGCTGCTATTCTGATAAATATGTATTTATTTATTTATTTTGAGACTGAGTCACACCCTGTCGCCCGGGCTGGAGTGCAATGGTGTGATCTCAGCTCACTGCAATCTCCACCTCCTGGGTTCAAATTATTCTCCTGCCTCAGCCTCCCAAGTAGCTAGGATTACAGGCACCCACCACCACACTCAGCTAATTTTTTTTTTTTTTTTTTGTATTTTTAGTAGAGACAGGGTTTCACCATGTTGGCCAGGCTGGTCTCAAACTCCTGACCTTGTGATCCACCCACCTCAGCCTCCGAAAGTGCTGGGATAACAGGCGTGAGCCACCATGCCCGGCCTCTGATAAATATTTAGACCGTCTAGTGCCATTATGAGAATTAAATTTTTGATTAGTATGTTCTACTGAATTTTACCTATTCCCGATTAATATAAATTAAAAAAAAATAAACATAGAAGCTACTTGGGTGCAGTTGTTTAACAAGCTTTATAGTTTTTAAGGTGATTTTGTCCTGATGGGTTTATAGACAGACCTACAGGCTATTAGACAAAGGTACAGGCTCTAGAGCCAGATGGTTTGGTTTGGATTCTACTTCTGCCATCTAAACGTGAATGATTTGGGGTAAATTAGGTGATTTCTTTCAACCTGAGGTTCTCCCTCTGTAAAATAGGGATAATGCCTAGTTCAAAAGTGTTCTGAGGGTTATATGAAATAATTCTTGTAAAATGTTTTATACTTACAAAGTGCTTGATGTTAACTATTAACTACTGTGATGGTAGGAAATGCTATTGTTATTAAAGGAGAATTGTACACTTAACGGAAATTAACTCTGGGAACTCTTGAGTCACAAGCCTCTTCTTAGTCTCAACTCTTTAGGTAAGGATGTATTCTAAAGAGAGACTGGCCACCCCATATCCTTTCCTCTTCCCATGGGTGCTGAGGGACTCATATGGGATTGAGGGACACCTGCTTCAGACGCTCTGGGTCATGCCACCAATTTTTGCCTCTGAACCTCTGAACAGGTTTGGGTAGAATGGACCTGAAACCCTGGGGTATCTGGTGCGGCGCTTGTATTGTGAAGAGTATTTGTGGGCAACGTATGCTACTTACATTTCGGAGTTTGCTAAACCACATTTCTCTCGAGGGACTATTTTAATTACATGTGATTTATATGTTACTTACAAAAAGGCTTTAAGGTCATTTATAAATAAAAACAATACAAATCTAATAACCAAATGGGTGCTACTAGGGAGTTAGGATGAAATAATTTTTTCAACATGTTTGGAAAAGTTGAATTTTGGTTCAGACCTGGGCTTGAGTTCAGACCGTTTCCTAGCTGGGCAGCCTTGGGAGCTATCTCAGGGCGTTTTCCTTGTCATGAGAGAAAATGACTTGAAACCACCTTGTCTAATTCTTAGGAAGAGGAATATGGTGAGGTGCAGTAAGTTGCAAGGGGCATGTGTTTTATTTTCCCCTTGTTCCTAAACACTCTGCTTTACTTGAAACTAAATTTGGCTCTGAGTTTACTGGCAGCGAAGGCAAAATACAAATACAAAGGCAACAGGTTACTTCCCCCTCTCTCCCTTTTAAAGTTAGTATCTATTTACAAGATCAAATAGTTGTTATCAAAGCCCTTGGCTTTGAATTCTTGAAAAATGGTCTCATGTTTCCTTATATAAGAAATCAAGTGATGTAATGGGTATCTACTACTAATATAGATTTATGGAAGACAAATTCAGTGATTTTTTTATATTGACCCTTTTTGAAAGCTGAGACGTAACATTAAATTTTAATTTAGCACAGGCATTTCTAAAGGAAGCTGAGATAATTTGGCCTGAAACCATTGCTTCTCAACAGCATAGCGTAATGCAGGAATAAAATGAGAAATTCTAAAAATTGTGACTATTCAAAATGACCTTTAAGTTTGCCTCGAATATTAATGCTCTCAAGTTATCATATGGCAAATGCTAAATTGTCAGGTTGAATATGATCATCAGTTGTCTTGTGTGTTGCTTATTCCTATAGAATATGAATTTATTTTGTGTTACCTATGGTTATGAGACCAGACTCAGTTTCTCGCTTTGAAGACTAGTATAACACAATTATTTTGTGAGGACTGATTAAGAAAAAAAGGTTTGAATTCAAGTTTGTGGGTGATGTTCGATCGACTAAGGTTAGAGATGGTGCACTGGGAAAGACTCCAGCCTGGCTGTTAATTTCACTTACATCGTTACCTCAAGCTATCATGTCCTAGTGCTTAAGGTATGGCTTTGCAGTCAAGCTGAACTGGGTTTGAATTCTGGCTCTGCCAATTTCCAGCCATGTGACCATCAGTAAGTTATTTCTGTTCACTTCTCCGAGCCATTACTCTCTCTATCTGTAAAATGTGGTCTGGAAAACTTACCTTGCAGACTGTTGGTGAGAATAAAAGGACATATTTAAAATAAATTGTCCAACATAGTTCTGAGTATTGAGATAGTGAGAATGTGGACTTGGGGGCTTGTTTTGATTTATAATCTGATGCTGCATTCAGAGAGGAAATATGAGCACAAGGTCGGTCTTTCTTTCTTTTTTTTTTTTTGGGACGGAGTCTCACTCTGTTGCCCAGGCTGGAGTGCAGTGGTGCCATCTTGGCTCACTGCAACCTCCACCTCCTGGGTTCAGATGATTCTCCTGCCTCAGCCTCCAGAGTAGCTGGGACTACAGGCACGCGCCACCACGCCCAGCTAATTTTTGTATTTTTTGTAGAGCCTGTTGGCCAGGCTGATCCAGAACTCCTGACCTCAAATGATCTGTCCGCCTTGGCCTCCCAAAGTGCTGGGATTACAGGTGTGAGCCACCACGCCCGGCCATCTTTCTATGACAGAGTAAACACTGAGTAGCAGAGACCCCTGTTCCTTTTGAAAGTGGTCCTCTCAGTCTCACTTTTCTTAAGAAAATGATTGCTTCAGTGGTTAAAAAATTTCTTGTTAAAATGAAGATAATGAATGAAGAAATAATTATTAGTTAATATCAGTTTACCTGTTGGTGTTATATGTAAAATTTTTCTAGATTTATTTCATAATCTGATGGCTAATAATATAAGATCATGATGATAAATGAGTTTGGCCATTTGCATATTAGAGTTATTTGGTAAAATCATTGCCAATATTAGTTATTGAATATTTTAGAATAAACATTAGCTTAGTAATTAGCAGTCAGACTGGTTCCAGACATCTAAAGGGTTGGTATATTCATTAACAGGGGCCTAAATCTGGATAGAAACTTAATGTATTTGACTTATAATTTATCCATCTCATCTTTAAATATTGTTAGGTGTACTTTTATTTTTGAGATATTCCTAATTTGAAGCAATTTTTAAAATTTACATGAAACAAATCATTTTTTAAACAAATTTTAAGAGATCAATCCCGACATTAACACACTGATTTTTTTTTTCATTTTTAAAAAATGGAGGTGAGGGGAAATTTAAGGCCATTCTATTTTTTTTTTTTTTTTGACAATGCTTTAAAAACCCAACCAAACTGGAATTTTAAGTGAGTGAATTGCATGAATACGTACAGAACTGCCTTTTTAGTAAGCTTTACTCTACAGCCGGGAGACATTTCTTCTGAGTAGGAGAAAATCTGTGCATGGTAAGCTTTACAGCCGGGAGACATTTCTTCTGAGTGGGAGAAAATCTGTGCGTAGTAACTTTACTCTTCAGCCAGGAGACATTTCTTTTGAGTAGGAGAAAAGCTGTGTATTGCCCCTCTTTTGAATGCCTCTAAAGCAGGAGCCTTCGTGAGACCTTAGTGGAGCCGCTTTGCCATCAGAATACTGGTCAGGGAAAGGGAAACGGTAAGTTTTAAGGGATCTTGGCAATCACTTCACCAGCCCTGTCACATGGCAGATAAGGGAATGAGACTTGACAAGTAATTTGCTCACAAACACACTGTGTTAATCTAGGACAGGGAGTTACGGCTCCTAATTCCCAGGTGATCCTAACAGACCGTAAGGTGACATGAGAGAAAAATGTACTTGTTCCAAATATAATTTGATGAGTTTTTCCCAGATTGACAGCCATCCCCTTCCTTATGATAACTCTAGGACAGAGTTCCTTTAACTGACAATTCAGTTTCTTTAACTGAAAAGTGGACTTCTTTGCAGTCTGGGGAGGTCTATGGAATTTCTTTTCTAAATAATGTTTCTAAATGCTTAAGATAAAATACAATTTGTTATAAAGGAAGCCAATGTACTTATCAAAATCCTCAACTTGTGATAGAATAATATATATTCTTTCCCATGAATACATTAAATAACAAGATCGAGTAGTGGTTTCTAGTAACAACCACCATGTGTTCCAAGTCTGGGAATTTTTAGAGATCTGCAATAGGGAGGGACTTTTCTGGGTAACAAGCTGCAGGTCTTGCCAACATCGCTGTGGTTAGTTGCGTGCATTCCAAATTAAAGGGCATGTTAAATTTCAGTTACGAGTCAGTGAAAACAGAGCTATAATTTTTCCCTTTCTTGTTTGTGGATCCCTTAATTATTCTTTTTTTTTTTTTTTTTTTTTTTTGAGACAGCGTCTCATTCTGTCACCCAGGCTGGAGTGGCACGATTTTGGCTCACTGCAACCTCCGCCTCCTGGGTTCAATCAATCCTCCTGCCTCAGCCTCCCGAGTAGCTGGGATTACAGGCATGTGCCACCATGCTGGCCAATGTTTTTATTTTTAGTAGAGACGGGGTTTCACTATATTGGTCAGGCTGGTCTCGAACACCTGACCTCCGGTGATCCACCTGCCTTGGCCTCCCAAAGTGCTGGGATTACAGAGATCCCTTAATTCTTTGCCTACCCCAAGTTACAAACTTCATTCTAAAGTGAAACTACCTGGGGAATAGAATGCTTGAACAATTTCCACCTATTTCTGCATTTTGAAACCTTGCCATCATGCAGATTCCTGAGCCCTGCACCATACTAACTGATTTCCTCTCTGAATGGAGCATCAGAGTATAAGGAATCAAAACAAGCCCACAAGTCCACATTCTCACTATCTCAATGGATCAGAAGTTCTGCAAGAACACTTGCAGGCATCCAAGGCCCGGACATCGGCAAGTTCAACATTCAACAATTTTTAATTCTTAGGGACATTAGAATATGAGATCGTCTAAGGTGGCTGAGCTAGTTCAGGTACCTAAGTGAGCTGGGGGAGGAGGCTGTTGTCAGTGGAGGGGAAGGATGGTTTTGATAGGGGTTGAGTCACTCAGTAAACTGGTTACATTGTCCTGCCATTTTCCTTAAGATTATATAGAGACATTATTTGAATTTCTAAGGCCGAATTTGGCTGTAATTCACAGGGGGTGGGAAGTTTCTTTTGCTGATTACCTAACCATGAAATTGGGCTATTGTAGCCCCAGCAGAAGTGGACATGGGGTGTCTACTTTACCCGGAAGTAAGCAGAATGAAGGCTACAAAATTGGGTGGGGGAACACATTTGGTTTATCCACCCCAAATGGGTCCCTGCCCAGTGGATGGAATCAAATTCTATTCTGTTAAAATGGCTCACATATTCAAGGGGAGAGAGTTTGGGACCTCAGTAGAAGATGACTGGATAAGGCAGCCTTGTTCCCAAAGAGAGCAGACAGCTAGATTTCTGAGTCCCAGAGCCACTGGCTTTGAACTTAGGAGGTCTTGTTGATTGCCAACTCTGTTGGTACTTCCTTAGGGAATAACTGCATTTGTAACGACAGCTGGGTGGGTTTGTTTGTTTGCCATCCTAATTGCCTTACAAAACCGGACATAAGGTTTTACAGTGATTTTTGGATTATTCACTACAAAAGCAGGTATAAATCTTAGTCCACAAATTTACATATTAAGTTTTCATTTTCTTTATTTTTCTCTAACTCAACTAAAAAGTGTTCTGTACCTCTGTTCTGCCAGGGTAGCACAAACTTAACATATTTGTAAAGGGCTTAGGCTTTTAGAATACCAGAGCTGGAGACTCACAGGCAATTTTTGGCATTCAGTCACATCATGTCCCTCCCCTGAAATAATGAACTCCTGAGCCAAGTATTTACTTGACTAGCGAGAAAGAAATGGGGAAAAATATTGAGAGACAAAAAATAGATTAATATCTCAAGAATACTTTTCAGCCAAGCGTACTTAATGCTTTTGAGGAAAAACTTGTATTGAAGAAAGGTAGTCTGGTAGCATTCATCTACAATTTTTGGATCAGGGATCTGGTCCTTTAAATCCATATCTGTGCCCATTTTTGAATGTTGGCTAGTTTACAATTTTATGAAAGACACACCCAGGTTCTGATAATTGCTGAATCCTGTGCATCCTTTCAAGAGCAGCCTTTGAAACAACTCTGTTACGTCAATCTATTTCCGGTTGACGCCTAGGAGCAGCATGGGCAGGTCGCAGACAATGTATGGTGTGCTCAGCTGAGTGTTCAGGGACAGGGAGGCTACTGCTCCTGGCCAGGCAGAGCAGAGGGCTGAGAGAGAGACCTGGAGAGGAGGAGTTGTTTCTATCCCATGCCAGGCCATGCTCTAACCACCCCCAAAATCACCAAAGGCTTACAAGGTTGGTTGTTTGTTTCCATAGCAATAAAACTATTAGGTTGGTGCAAAAGTAATTGTGGTTTTTGCATTAAAAGTAATGGCAAAGACTGGCCAGGTGTGGAGGTTCACGCCTGTAATCCCAGCATTTTGGGAGGCCGAGGTGGGTGGATCACCTGAGGTCAGTTTCAAGACCAGCCTGACCAACATGGTGAAACCCGGTCTCTACTAAAAGTACAAAGATTAGCCGAGTGTCATGGTAGGTGCCTGTAATCTCAGCTACTCGGGAGGCTGAAGCAGGAGTATTGCTTGAACCCGGGAGGCGGATGTTGCAGTGAGCCAAGATTGTGCCATCGTACTCCAGCCTGGGCGACAGAGAAAGACTCTGTCTCAAAAAAGAAAAAAAAAAAGGTAATGGCAAAACCTCAGTTACTTTTGTACAAACCTAATAAATTTGCCAATTTAATAATCTAAAATTTAACTGTCTAAATGTATACTAATGTGTAACTGCCTGTGTCTTTAGTTTGTTGTCCTTAGAATAAAACATCAACTATGCTCAGTTAATTTTCCAAAATGTCCATTTATAAATGGTTTTGACCTGAGAGGTCTATTATAATATATTCTCCTTCTGCTTGAAAAAGAAATCTATTCTGGACTTTAGAAGAATATTATTTTTGTAACCCATTGTTATATTTTAAAAGAGCTGTCAAATATTTACAGTCCACGGCCATTATTGGAGCAGATTAAAATGAACCTTGGAATATCAAACTTTTATCTGTAATACAGGCAGCATATTTTGCCTTTATGATGGGTAAATTAGCTTCAATACTCAATTTTTCAAGTTGCTATAAATGGAGCCTTCTACTTCAAAACATTTAACATCTGATTCATTTTCTTGAAGGCAAATCATTCTTGGCTAGAGACACCACTAGAGAATGTTGTTTTGAATTCTTTCTCTACTAGAGACAGTGCTAGAGAATGTTGTTTTACTTCCTTACATCATTTGTACTGGTTAGAACAATAGCTCAATGTAGTTTCCTTATATGCGGATATAAGAAGACTAGGTAACAATATCAAAGAGAATACAAGTTCAATATTTGAGTTCTCAGCTCTAAACTGTTGTGCATTTCATCTCTTCATGTTCAAATAGAAATAACCTAGCTTTTTTTTTTTAAAAAAAAATCATTTACAATCTGCTTATAAATGTCTGTGGGATTTAACTATGCCTTTATAATCTTTGAGTTTGAATGAGATTAAACTGGATAGTTTATTTCTCTGACAACACAACATTTTGTGCAAGCAGATTAAGTTAGCAAGGCAGACTCAGGGCACTAATGGCTTCATGTTGTAACTAGGAATCTATAAATAAAAACAAACAAGGAGAAGACCAAAGAGATGCTTACCATGCTCTTTCAAAGGCTTGAGATAAGAGGAATGCTGGTCAATATGTGAAAACCACAATTTTGCATTATGCTTTGATTTCATTTTCACTTGTATATTGAATCTAGCTTTAAGCTGTATGGGAAGGTGAATTTTTTCTAATGAGTGATATGAAATATACATCAAAGCTACATTATAATACACGTTTTGATCATAAGCCAAATAGTTGAAGTGTATCCTCTCTCTGTTTTAAGGAAATACATATAGATTTGTGCACATAGTATATTCATTGTTAGATATTAATAACTAAAGAATTGGCCATTGACCTAGAATTCATTTCCAAAATGTGTGATTAAAGAGCTCTGCTCCTGAGCTGCTAACTTCATACTGGATTGGTATAAAGTGTTAAGCTTTCTGTGTTGGAGAACATTCATGAATATGAATATCAAGGATATGTACATATCCTCAAATGTAAATTAACTTGCAAAACAGCATGGTATTTATAAATAGTTATTCTCCTACACATAGTACTTACTGTTGATTAGGCACTAATGTTTGCAAAACACTGCAAGATTGAGCTTTCATATTACCTTAAGACAGCCCTTTGAGGTAAGAGTGTATTTTCATTTTTCAGAGCAGGACACTTGAGCTCTAAGTAGTCAAGTGTTGTCCAGGTTTCCCACTTCCAGGAAGGGACAAAGCATGGGATGTGAACTCTGCTTTTTTAGCTGAGGCTTCACTCTCAGCTGTCTCCATCCATAAACATGGTTGGCCCCTGTATTTGTGATGTTCTTATGCAAAGTATGTTGATGCCTATCTTAGTTTTATTTCATCCTTATGATGGAAGTGATTGAGTCTTGGTGGTGTAACTGAGACTACTAGTGTGTATGCATGATAGAATCATGACTTAAGCTTATAAGCAAAAATTCAATTTCCATAGCATTTTGAATGTCTTTTACCCCAAGCTTGTCTAAATGGCAGTTTTCTATGATTTGGGCAGGGTGATACCTAGGCTGATATATTATAGACTTACAATCTTTTTTTTAAAACGTTTTCTTTTTAAATATATATATATATTTTTTATTTTTTTTTTGATGGAGTCTTGCTCTGTCGCCCAGGCTGGAGTGCAGTGGCGCAATCTTGGCTCACTGCAAGCTCCGCCTCTGGGTTCACACCATTCTCCTTCCTCAGCCTCCCGAGTAGCTGGGACTACAGGTGCCTGCCACCACGCCTGGCTAATTTTTTGTATTTTTTTTTAGTAGAGATGGGGTTTCACTATGTTAGCCAGGTTGGTCTCGATCTCCTGACCTTGTGATCCGCCCGCCTCAGCCTCCCAAAGTGCTTGGATTACAGGTATGAGCCACCGTGCAAAAAATTTTGTTTTTAATTGACATCACTAATTACATTAATTGTACATATTTATGGGGTATAGTGTGATATTTTGATATATGTGTATTTAAAACAATAATCTAGTAAGATCAGGAAGTTAAAAGTGGCTGTATTTTTTAATATTACTTTTAAATACTAATATTCTTATTAATTGAGGGATTTTTGGTTGTTTATGAACAAAAGGTAATACTTTAATTTTTTAAATGAATGATCTACATCAATATCTACTGACAGTAGGAATTTGATATAAGTTCTTATGAGTAAAAGATAATATCATAGAATAAGCCCTTTTTTTAAACAAGGAAATGATATATTATTTCTACAAATTTGTTTTTTAGGCATATACCAAATTGTCAATAATGACTATCTCCATGTTATAGGATTTAAAATGGGCCTTTACATTTAGACTTATGAAATGCCATGAAAAGGGGCCTAATTCTTTTGACAGAATTCTGTAAACACAGGATATTTATATATATTTATTCAGTAAACACAATTGTTTCATGTACCAGATTTTTAATGCATTTGAATCTTTATTCTACAACACAAGCAACATAAATACAATATCTTTTAAAATATTTTCTCTTTAGAATTTTCATTTCCACCTCAGATAAAATGTACACAAAATACACTTGCAAGCTTGCTTACAGAGACCTGTTAAACAAAGAACAGACAGATTCTATAAAATCAGTTATATCAACATATAAAGGAGTGTGATTTTCAGTTTGTTTTTTTAAGTAAATATGACCAAACTGACTAAATAAGAAGGCAAAACAAAAAATTATGCTTCCTTGACAAGGCCTTTGGAATAAACAAAATGCTTCAAGGCTCCCGGTGAATGGGGTTGCAAGATGAATTTTGCATTTTATAGGTAAAATGGTATACTGACTCAAATCATTATGGCTATACCAAGCTTCATTTATTTATAATCTTCAATGAAAATAAGTTGATTCTTTGGCATAATACTATAAGGAATAAAAGGACCCATACCACCCACTGGCTTTATCTAGAGCGGGAGATAGTAGTAGGGGAACTGTTTATAATGTAATTTGTCTAAGTTTATTCCTCGTAGAAAAGCATATTGAATAATAGTCTCTTAGCATGATTAGGGCAATAAACATCTTATTCTTATCTGTCCCATCCCCACAACACAAACTAAGAAACAAAAATAACTTTTCCCCCTAGGCACCTCCTCCCGCCCCATCATGCCACACCTGGATATTCTATCACATTGTTTCAACTGAAGTGAAACCCAACTTATCAAAAGCATTCATCTTTGTTCAGCTTTGCCTATTTTGTGGGAAATCAATTTTTATTAGAGAGAAGCGCTCCCAATAAGAACCAGATGAAAGAAATGTAGGACAAAGCAGCTTGCACATAATCCCGAGGTAGCCAGGGATGCTCACTGGGGCTGGCAGTGTCAGGGCCCGAGCCTCCCTAACTTTAAGAAAAAACATAATCTTTTACACATTGGTTCAAAAGATTGGCTTTTGGATTCCCTCCTCTCCTTTTTGGCACTGGTTGGTAAAACAAAAATAAATTACTCTTAGAGATTGACTTTTGAAATTTAATTTTAAAATCAGTGTTACTAAAAGAACTAAATGCACACATAATTTCCAAAAATTATGGGAAACTAAAGTAAAAAAAAACCAAAAAACCCTTATTTCCATCCACAGAGGCAAAAACTCTGTAGATTGTCTCCTTGATATCATCAACATTCTGATATGCTTTCTGATCTCACTAATTCTAGTAAATATAATCATTTCCTTCCATTCCTACAATAGTCTAAACTAATTTAAATGAAGTCAGCATATTTATTAAGCAGAAGTCTTTAGAGAAACCTCATTGAATCAATAAGCATTATGTGTAATTAATACAGTTTATAAACAGGTGATGATTTTTAAGTGACTTGTTTTTTTCTTAAATCATTCTCTGTATGGTCCTTAAATTTTTTAATGGTAAGAGAATTTCCAAAGCTAATTAATAAAGTAAAGAAGAGATAAACTAAGGCCCCCTCTATATGAGTTAACATGATTTCACTGAATTCCCAAAGCACACTGATTCACTTTTATATTTTTCCCATTATTTGGAAGATGAAATAATGAATATGGTCTCCACCATGTAGATATGTGCACAAACACAACATATTTACTGAAAAGTCAAAACAGGCACACCTGCTGCTTAAAATGGAATTGGTTCATTTTGCAAATTTCCGTGAAGCCTTTGGGTAGACTCTTTACAGATATATACGAAATTAAAATGTTAATTTACGCCAGACAGTTAAATGAAAGATGAAGGTACAACAAGTACTCTCATCTCATCTCAAATGGCTAGTATTTTGGTGGCCAATGAAAGATGTAAAACAACTGGCAAGCAAACAACTATTCAAAAATCTGTAAGCCAGGAGCCAAGGCTGTAAAGGAGCTGACATGGAAACATCTCATCAAAACGACATGGATGGAAGAAATTCAAACACTACATACTTAAATTTAAAATCACCTTCAGTACAAGTCAAAGGGTCAACATGATACAAATGATCATCCATAGAATCAATGTTTCTAAATACAAAGACAAGAAGCTTAGATTTATCTCACTGTTCCATAGAACTTATACATTCATTGTCTTCTAGCTTGTAAAAACCAATTGTTGGTATAATAAAACTGGAAACTGGGAAGATTGAGCAAGACTGCTGTATAGAATCCAATCCCAAGTCATCTGCCCAAGGGTAGATTCAGTTTTTCTCTAGTGTTTGATAAGTCAGGCTGATCTTAAAGGTAGAAGTTGGAAATTTTTTCAAGGCAGTGGTTCTCAAAGCATAGTTCCCAAAACAGCAGTATTGGCCTCACCTATAAACTTGTTAGAAATGCAAATTTCCTGATTTACTTAACTGGAACTCTGACCATGAGCCCAGCAATCTGTGTCTTATTTTTAAAAAAGGCCCTCCAGGTGATGCTGATGTGTACTAAAGTTTGAGAACCACTGTTCTAAAGACAAAAGATACTAGACAACCACTGGTTAAACCTTCAGGATAGGAATTAACAGTACGAACAGTTCTTGGTGGTTGAAAAGGGTGGAAGGACCATAATTAGATGGGATTCACCAGCAGTGGAGTGCCGTTTTGTCACTAAAGTGGTCAGCCACTCTCTCCTCCCTGGTACCCCTTTGTAGTATTGTATAAAGATACAGAGAAAAGGTTCTGTATGGTGCTAGTGGTGTGGTAGTGGTTTCTCTTCAATGATGGAGTGGTACCACAATTTATAAAGAAACCGATGATCTCAGGAGATATTTTTGGTCTGTCTTCCCTGAAATAAGAATTGTGTTTTGGAAATCTAAAGGGTGTTCTGTTCCAAAATCTTAAGTTATTAGTTATTTCCACATCAAATAGCAAACACTACAATACAGCCAGGGAAAGAGGATCTTCCAAACAAACAAAAAAGGTATGTTTTCTAGATTGCTCCACTACTAAATGAGAACTTTTTTTTTTTGAGGCATAATTATAAATCAAGTTCTTGATCAATTTTACAAATCTTTCCCAGTGACAAGCTCATATTTCCAATAAAAAGTGCTCTTTTGCTTTCCTAAGGCCACACTAAATCTCCCTGGGGTCACCTAAGTGGTGCCCAAGCATATTGAAGTTTTGTCATCTGCTTACTGCAAGACTCTGAATTTTCCTTCTGCCTGTTTCCTTGTCTGTAAAACAAGTGGAAATGTGTAGATGTTATGGCACATGGTTACTATGGATGTCGACCTGATGCCCTTAGCACCTGGCTCTTCAAGAAATCCTGTCCAACCAGCTGCTTCCTCTTCAGAGAATGTACATTTTGAAAAATGGTTATCCATTATTTTGCATATTCCCAAACTTTGTGCTACTAATTTAGTACCATGTATTTCCCAGAGAAGCAAGTAAAGAGGCACTGTTGGCTACAGGGCACTTTATTCTGAGTTGATTAAATGATATTTGAAAAAGGTTTACAAATTGTGCATGCCGTTCCAGACACACACTGCCATGTTCTTCTGTGTTAATAGCTGGCCATGAATAGTATTATTCCATCATTTCCACCTAATTCAGTGAGTTTTCTAAAGTAACACTGAATGTCTGCTTGAAGACTAAAGTTTAGATTTTGGTTTTATTTGCAAACACTTGAAATGTGTTACATGTGATTTTTTTATGTATAAACATGATTCATTTTCTTTTTTCAACTTTATTTTTAAAAACCTCCATAACATCCCAGACAGATCTGAGATGTCAAATAGTCTCATTTTCATGGCCTCATTCCTTGAAACTTTTTTTCATACTAGAGTGCTTACTCTATAGACTTAGAGCATGTTGTCAGAGAGAGAGTATGGCCCTTGAATTCAGAAACACCTCTTTTGCAACCAACTTTGCCTTTTACTTGTTATCTTGGGCAAATTTCTTAACCTCTCTGGGTCTGTGTTCTCCTCTGAAAAAATGAGGAACACAATACTTGTCTCACAAGGTTGTTGTGAGGACTACGTGTGATAATACAGGTAAGGGTTTGCAATCACAGTGACATTCACCACTCGCCTCCTCCCTGCTATTTGTAACCTCTTGCTATTACTATCAAAGGTCTTCATTCTGTTTAGCTTGATGGGACTGATACTAATGGATTTTCCTTTCTGAGAAAACTTTCCTGTATAAGCAGTATTGTGATGAATCTGGCAAAGTCAAGGATATCTATTATATAACTGCATTACCGTCTCACAGTGAAGGCTACTTGACTCTCAACTAACTCTGTATAAGCCTTATTTTAAAACAACAAGGACAAAAAGCCTAATGATCATTGTACAAATATGTTTCAATTTCAAGGTACTTCTGAATTATATTAACATTTTTGTCATGTTTGATTTAAAAATTTTATTTTTATTTACTTGAGACAAAGTCTCACTTTGTCACCCATGCTGGAGTACAATCTCGGCTGACTGCAATCCCTACCTCCCAGGTTCAAGCAATTCTCCTGCCTCAGCTTCCCGAGTAGCTGGGATTACAGGCAGCTGCCACCATGCCCAGCTAATTTTGTATTTTTAGTCGAGACGGGGTTTCACCACGTTGGCCAGGTTGGTCTCGAACTCCTGACCTCAAGAGATCCACCCGCCTTAGCCTCCCAAAGTGCTGAGAGAGATTACAGGAATGAGCCACCACACCTGATTTAAAGTATTTTAATGCGAGCTGTTAAGTATGTTAGCATCTGCCTGGGTTCTTATTGGTCAGTCATTACATAGACCCCAAATCATAAAGGTGTTCTAGTTTTATATCTATGGGGAAGGCTGGAAAATTACCACAAGGGAAGAGAGAGAAGATGGTGTAAAAAGGCAGCCTAACTATTTTTAAAAGCAGATCAGGAGATACAGGAGCTAGGTGAGATGCTATGGACAGTGCATGAGGTTCAATTGTGAAAACCGATGTCCTCATTAATGACAGAGAGAACTCTGTCCCTCCATATGCTTGGCTGGGCCATCATCAGTCCAGGGTCTCTTATACTTGGAGTTTTCCAGATGTTTGTTTCATGAAGCACACTTTACCAAAATTTAGGAAAAGAAGAGAAAGATCTCAACTTTAAGGTAATATACTTTTGGCTATAAATACAGGCAACTAAAAACAATGTATAAACTCTGATTCTGCTTAGGTCTGTAAATACATGCTAATAACTGTTCTTAACTTTAAAAGGCTGCCTTGAATTTTGTCTTACTGTTGCTGCAAAAGAGACTGTGAGGAGAGAAACACCTGACACTTTCAGAGACTGGGAGGGAGTGAAACAAAGTTGGGGGAGTGGGCAGCTGAGTCACAGGAACAGGGCAAGAGACTGAGCTGGGCAGCCTGGGAAGGTGCCACTCCCCTCTCAGTGTTCTTCATCTCCTCCCTTTCTTCTCCACCTGCTGGGAAGAATCACCTGAAGGCCTACTCATTAGAGACTACTTTGCATCAAGCTGCAAATACCTCTGAGAAGTACTGCTGTCACTCAGTGATGGTTCTGGTTGAAATCTGATGTCAGTGTGGATGTCTGGTAACTCGAGTGCAGAGTATGTTAGGACTGAGTTATAGAGAAGACAATGGGAAGGTACCAAAACACTCTTAAAAAATTGTAGGTCAAGAGCTCTGTACACCTACTCATCCTTTTATTCTTGGGACCCATAATCAGGCTAGAACTAGAACAGTGTTTGGACACAGTACAGGGTAAACTTATGTTCAAGAATTTTGGATCCCATAATAGAGCATCGGGGAGAATGCTGATTTCCAAACAACTAACATACTTTGGGATACAGTATTCACTTTTTTTTTTTTTTTTTTAAGATGGAGTTTCACTCTTGTCACCCAGTCTGGAGTGCAATGGTGCAATCTTGGCTCACTGCAACGTCCACCTCCTGGGTTCGAGCGATTCTCCTGTCTCAGCCTCCTAAGTAGCTGGGATTACAGGTGCATTCTACCACACCTGGCTAATTTTTGTATTTTTAGTAGAGACGAGGTTTCACCATGTTGTCCAGCCTGGTCTCAAACTCCTGACTGCAGGTTATCCGCCCACCTTGGCCTCCCAAAGTAAGTGCTGGGATTACAGGCGTGAGCCACTGTGCCCAGCTGGTATTCTCAAATTGAGACAGCTTCCTTTGAATTTTTCTACTTTATAAAAAGTTGCTATGTATAAATACTGCAATTCTAGCCTCTGCTTTACTGAAGCCTTTTCCCCCAGTAAACTGTGGAGTACTCACAGGTTCACAAAGAAGAACTGAACCTCAGGTAAGCTATAAAAAGAAACAAAGCAACTGTGGTGTTACTTCTGTTGGAAAATTAAAAAAAAAGCAGTTATCCAACTTTCAATTCCATTTATAAAATGTAAAAATTCAAAAGTATACAACATAGTTCATTGATATCCCAACAATTCATTGCCTTTTAAGATCAAATAGCTGATTACCTGTTTCTAAACTTGAATTATTGTCTAGTGAGTAAAAACTGAAGGCAAACAGAGTGTTTTGTGGAACTGGGAAAAAAATGGATTCTGTGGTGATCTCTAGATGGTACACTGAATGATAAGGGTGTTTTTTCCAGATCACCTAAAGAAGTCAGAACACTGCCTTCCTCTTAACCTCTAAGTTAGTTCCATATTTCTCAAGGAGGGCAAAGTTTACAAATACCCCTTTAAATCCTTATTTCAATACTGTAGAATTTATGTCTTATATTTAAAGGGTGACTTATTCATTATGAATGGGGCTGGGAGATTATAATGTATGCCTTAAATAACTCTGCTCTGTAGAATGTGTGTAAGTAAGCTCGATTGAGGAGTTTTCAATCATTAGGATAATGTAAGAAATATAAAAATACTATAAATAATAAGATAAAGCTTTCAAACGTATTTTCTAGTAATACTTAGAAATATCCACCTGAAATATTGGTCTGAATGCAAAGACATCAAACATAGGGTAACTTTACTTGGTAGATAGGAGAAATATTTTAAATAGACAAAATTTTCTAAATTTCAGTGTCTTTCTGCATTACTTTCATTTTGAGACTAGAGCTTGTGTAACTGACACCATAATTTTGCAAGATTGTTGTATTATATTTTAAGATTGAAAATGATTTCATCATAATCCACCCCCACCCCACACTCCCTGCTCCCTTCCCTGAGTCCCTTTCCTCCAAGCGTGTTGATATAAAATGAGTTGCGTTTTCATGTTTTGTTTTCTTAAAAACCAAATGCTATACCTTATGTTCAGACAATTGTGGAGCATAGAAATGGAAGTGCAACAAAGGACTAAGGCACCTTTTTTTCTTTCCTTTCCTTTCCTTGTTTGCCTTGGGGATGGAAACAAACACCACAAGAACAGCCAGGGTGGCTGGTCAGTCTTACGTCTCTTGACAATCTACTTATCAGCCATTTTCACTGGGTACTCTGTGTCACAGGCTGATAAGCCACAGACTTCAAACCCTGCTAGGAAAGAACTTTCTTCTTTTAGAAATACAGAAATAAAGGTACAACAGTACCTTACATGGGGAAATTGGTGAATACCTGAAAATCTTAATGATTTTGATTTAGGAATAATTTTGAAGTGTTCTGTATTATTTTACAACAGAAGTCACCTCTTTCTTGATTATGACACCCTAGAATATGTTTTTATAGTTGTCTTCTTCCCAGCCAGACCCATAACCATAAATCTTCCTCCAATGAATAATCCCTGGTACTAGATGTCTGAGTGTTTATCAGCTTGACTTACCAGCAGATATTGCCTTAGGAATTGTATTTATTTTTTAAATGATGGATCAAATGGATCAATATAGTGTTTTCAAATGAGTAATCCTTGAAAATGACCCATTTGGGGACAACACTGTAAGCAAAAGCACTGGGAAATATACTTCAAGAGTTAGAAACATATCAAGGATTATAGATTCTTCTATAATAATGTGCAAAATCAGAATATCGTTTGTGTCATCTAGATACAAACCTTAGTATGGCCCCAATGCTGATCAGTGGTTGGAAAGGCTTTTTACATTAGGAAACACTGTTCTCTGAGACAGTAGTTTAAGTGGGGCTAGTGGTGGGGAAAATGCAACAGCTGGATTGGCAGGACTCTAACCCTCACTACTGTTATTTGGTGGGAGAGTAGAACAGGAGTCGGCTACACAATGATGTCATAGACACGGCCCACCCTGCCCAGCCACTCCCTCACAGCCTGGCGAACTCTGATGTCGGTCACGTGACAGGTCAGCTGACTGATGCACGGGAACACTGCGGGCTGGAGGGCCGTGAAGGTCTGGTCTGGGAGAATCTGAATCTGATTGAGAACTGTTAGCACCATGTTGGTCCATGCCTAAGAGAAAAGATTTAAGAAAATCAGTGGCTTTCCCCCCTGGTTTTATTTGAACACTTGAGAGTGGCCCTGCCAATGTGGAAATGGTTTTTTTCCAGGCTTTAGTTGCAATAAATTAGTTTTCACTCATTTAATATGCCTATAATAAATTGTAGGCATATTAATTTATTATGCCTACATCGTAACTTCACATACATAAAGATGGGCAGAGACTTGCCTTATTTTCAGCTTTCACAAACTACTAAACTCTTACTTATTCCTTAGATTTAAAAACAACAACAACAACAAAAAACCTCCCTCGCCTTCTCACAGTGAGATCTCCACAGGCCGTTAATCTCAAACTCATGTTTTGATGCACCGTAGAATTACACTCAAAGCCTCCCTGAAGAATGAGAATTTTTATGTGCACAGGATGGGCTAGAAAAACTTGAGATGAAAACAGTTTGAAAAAAATTCATTGGCATAACCACACAATATTTACTTTGCTTTTTTCTTTTATATAATGCTTCATAACTAAGAATTTCTTCAGGGCCATTTTCGAATGACACACTAAGAACTCAATGCTAGTCAAAGCTTACTTGTTTTTAAAGACAGGGTCTCTCTATGTCATCCAAGCTGGAGTGCAGTGGCACCATCTCAGCTCACTGCAACCTCTGCCTCCTGGGATCACACAATCCTCCTTGCTCAGCCTCCCAAGCAGCTGGGATTACAGACATGTGCCACCTCTCCCAGCTAATATTTTATTATTTTTTTTTTTTGTAGAGATGATGGGTTTTGCCGTTTTTTTTTTGTAGAGATGATGGGTTTTGCCGTGTTGTCCAGACTGAAAAAGCTTACATGTTATAAGCTTTAGCCTCACCTTATTTATACAGGTAAGTTCCTAATTCTCAATAATATACATTACTATGGAGAAAAACAGTTCCTGAAATTACCTGAGGGTAAAATTCCAGCTTCATAATGACATACTGATCCTGGGAGATCCTGCACTTAGGTTCAGGCAGTCCTCTGACTTTGGAGGGAAATCAGTTCATACCCTCTACGTGTTTCTATAAATCTTAGCCTGTGTATGCCTGCTCTGCAACGGGGGGGCCCATCCAGTACTGGAAACCCAGCCTCCCGCCCACCTGCTCTGGCCACAGGGATGTACCTGGATCTGTGCTTCTGCGTCTCTCACCGAGACACTGAGGGAGCTCCCGGTGGAGCCTGAGCGGGGCCTCTTGTCCTGTCGCAGCAGCTCGGGGCCTGCGCTGAAGGAATGCCGCATTTGCCCTTGGTCCATCAAGTGCTGGGGACGCTGAAGCAGCGGGGAGTCCTGGCCCCTGGGACCCAGTGGCTCTCCTTTCTTCTCCACTTTGACCTCTTTGGGGAACGCGGACAGGTTGTGCTGCTGTTTCCTCTTTTTGTATTCAGTCATCAACTTTGAAATGGTCTTGTCGGCTGCCATGGTGTAGATTTTGTTCCCCGCATTCTCCCACCACTCCTTCTTCCGGCTGGGATCCTTCTTCTCCACTTTGGGGCTGGGGGGCAGCAGCAGGTCCCCACCACCGACCTTCAGGCTCAGGGACTCGCCCATGTGCTCCCGGGACTGGCTTCTGTCATCCTCGGAAGGGGTTTCTTTCCCAGAGAAGCCCCCGGTGGATGGGGTGGATGACTCGGACTGGAAGGAGGGCAGGATGAAGAACGGATCGCCCTTGAAGGTGGGAGGCTCCTCCATACAGCTCTCCAGGTCCAAGTGCATCTGGATGTAGTTGTTGCACAGTTCCATGCACAGCTTGTGCAGCCTCTTGACCAGCCACACCCAATCTGCGTTGCTGACAGGCTGGACGCTGAGCAAGGGCATCCGTGCCCGCCACTGTCTCTTCTCCTTGCCTCTCGGGGGGCTGACCTGGGCGGTTTCCTCAAAGATGTCTTCATCCTCAGATGAACACTGCTGGGAAGAATCTGTGCTTCTCTCGTCGTCCTCAAAAAGGACCTTCTTCACTTGCTCGGCCGTGATGGTTTCTTGATTGGTGAGAACAGCACACACCAGGGCATGGAAATAAATGTTAAAGCTCATCGCAGACTGGCGGTAGAGGTTGGCGGCGCCCCCGATGCCAGACACTTTCTTCAGCAGGCACTTCAGCCCGGGGCTGGTGTCAAACTCCCTGGCAGTCCTATAAGAGTCCAGCAGCAGGTCGAATATGACTGCCAAGTTCTGCATAGAGATGTATCTGAGGAAGCCAGCCAGCTTGGCTTCTGGCACTTGTATCGTCTTTTCCTCTCCAGGAGAGGGGCCTTTGACAAACTCTTCTAACAAGATGTCATATAAGTTCTGGAGTAACACCTGATGAGACAGCAGGCTCACCACAATTTCCCTGAAAGACACGCTTCAAGTGAAAAGAGAGGGCTCGATTAATGGTTTTCTGCCCTATATCAGGTGTCTCAAAGCAATATAGACGTTACCCATTTCAGAACGATATATGCAAATTTACAAACTAAACTACCTCTACTCAAATGTCTTCCATGAAAGAAGGCATACTTTTTGGGCATTGTGTGATAACCATTTTAATCACAACTAGTGGAGTTCTTGACACTTTAAAAAATTCCTGAAGTTGGGCCGAGCGCGGTGGCTCAAGCCTGTAATCCCAGCACTTTGGAAGGCCGAGGTGGGCGGATCACGAGGTCAGGAGATCGAGACCATCCTGGCTAACATGGTGAAACCCCGTCTCTACTAAAAATACAAAAAATTAGCCGGGCGTGGTGGCGGGCACCTGTAGTCCCAGCTACTAGGGAGGCTGAAGCAAGAGAATGGCATGAACCCGGGAGGTGGAGCTTGCAGTGAGCTGAAATCGTGCCACTGCACTCCAGCCTGGGCAACAGAGCAAGACTCTGTCTCAAAAAGAAAAAAAATTCCCAAAGCTATAGAATATAAGTTATTATGCCAAATTAATAGTTATCAAGATATCACAGATATCAGAGAGTTAACTGTGACATCAAAAGATATCACAGTTGAAGGGGGCTGGGAGGTCTTTTTGCCCTTGGGGACACAGAATATATTTTGGGTTTTCCTATGACCCATCACATGAGGTCAGATGTGGAATTTTCCATTTGTAGTGTCCTGTTGGCACTCAAAAAGTTGGGGTTAGGGATGCTCAACATGTACTATGTTTGCCAAACTTTTTAATTTGCCAATGTGGTTTTGGTTTACAGTTTCATTTCTTTTCACTGCTCTTATAATTTTATGAAAATAGTTGAGGCCATTATATGGCCAATTAATGCCCCAAACTGGATAACTATAAAATTATGACAACCGTTATTAATTTCAAAGTTCTAGCCATGATGTTAATAACATTTTGCTTTATGTCTATGACTTTGAATGTAAAAATTTGTGTAAGTAGGAAAAGTGCTTTTCTAACAGAAAATGACAAATCCTGCATAAATCTCAATGTTAACTTTGCCCTTTGTGTAATCCTCACTGAGGGAAAACACATTACTCTCAAGATGAAATGAGTAACAAAGGACGGTCATTCGAAAACAGTAACCTTTTAAAATAAATCGCTTTAACTTTTTTTGTGGTCAAATATACATAAAAGTTACTACTTTAACTTTTTGATGTACACAATTCAGTGATATTAAGTATATTCATAATGTTGCGTAACCATCACTGCTATCTATTGCTAAAACTTCCTCATAATTTTTAACAGAAACTTGGTACCCATTAAAAAACAACTCTCCATTTTCCCAGCCCCAGCTCCTACTTAAGCTACCAGTAAACCTGAATCCACACTCTTCTGAAAAAGAGGACTCCAAAAGCTACCACAGGATGCATACTAAAAAGGGAAATTTTTTACTGATCAAACAAGTCTGTCCCCCTGATAGCTAGAACATCCTCAAGGGACAGGACACTACCTTATTCATCTTCTTGTCCCCAGTAACCAGGAAAATGGTGAGAGTAGCATTCAGTAAGTCTCCAAGTGGAAGAAAGAAAGCAGGCTGGCTCTGAGTGCAGGCTGCCTGAAGGAAATGCTCCCCCTGAGAAATGGTTCTGACATTTGAACCCCACTCTCCTAGGATTCTGGATCCTTGGCAGGAAGCACCACCAGAGGGGTGAGTTTAATCAGTCTGGTGAAGGCATGAAACCCTTCGCTCACAACACTGTTTTTTATTACCTTCCCTGAGAAATGGAAAGCCATTTTCCAGCCAACAACACCTAAAGTCAGGCCAATGCAAAGCCATGTCTGAATTGTGGAATATCTTCATCCACCGAGATCATTTTTTGGATGCTTTGAGAGATACAGCTGTTAACTATGCATGTAAAAAAGGACAGCAAATTCCCTTTACGTTAGGTTTGGGTTAAAGGACGCAGTGACAAGAAAACAGAATGGGAGGGAAATAATACTGAAGAAATCAAAGTTTCAGAAAGATAAGTGAAACAATTTTATAGATATGCAATTCTTAATCATCTACGCTGACAGGAGACACAGATCTCAAACAAAATCAACAAATAACTTTCTAATTCAGCATACCCAAGGGTTTCAAGCTTTTTCTGAGCACACCTTTAAGAAGTCTGCCATCCTCCTGCTGCTTAAGGGCAAAGGAAAGCCAGCCTCCAGACTGGATAATTGAGAGTTAATTGCATAACAAGTGGTTGACTTAAAACATGCTAATATATATCTTAAAATGCTAATTAAGATTATGTGGATTGAGTAAAGCTTGGGGCTATCAATGTCAAGGCTATTAAAACAAACCCAAATCAACCAACCCAGGTTTCTCTATTTAAATGCTGTAATCTGGTTTTAGGATTACGTCTAAAGGATGGACCTGGCTAGCATATAATTTTCCACAGGTCTAACTCATCTTCCACTACATCCTATGCTAAACTAAGAATTGTCCCTGCAAATGAGAGTCAAATCTAAGAATGCAAAGCATACAGATTTTGGCTAAGAGCTCTTAAAGAATGTTAAGGAATGTCTTTGGCTCAGTGGGCAGTGGGATTGGTGAAAGAATTTAACATGCTTATTTTGTTTTGCTTAACTGCAGTGAGTGGGTAATTGCCTATTAAAAGTGCTAAGTAAATTTATGAGCCATGCTGGTATATTTTTAAACTGTAACCTTTTAAAACCAATAACATAAGGACATTAGGCTATTCTATGTTTTATTTATAATTTGAATGCAGCCTACTATTCCTTTTTCCTACTTTTACATCAAAAATATTTCAGCAAGAATAATTGGCTGAATGTGAATTAGAAATAGGAAAAAAGGAAGAAAAGAACTGAAATTCTGAAGTAAATCAATGCTTAAAGATGTCAAAGGATTGCACAATCTTTGGTATATAAAATAGATTAAAAATGACCAACACTTAAAAATTAGTGACTGGTGGTTGAGGGAAACGGGCTAGAATTGGTAGAGTTCTATTCCTGAAGTTGGGTGACAGGTTCACATTTATTTTTTATTCATGCTTCACAACTTTTGAACATTCCACATTTTTTTGGTATGTACCAATAACTGACCCCAAAAATTATTACCTAGAAATTTCACCCAGATGTTTGTTATATTAATCAAACTGACCTGCTAACCTGGCAAACTTTGTTTGTTGGTTTTTTGAGATGAAGTCTTGCTCTGCCATCCAGGCTGGAGTGCAGTGGCGTGATCTCGGCTCACTGCAACCTCTGCCTCCTGGGTTCAAGCGATTCTCCTGCCTCAGCCTCCTGAGTAGCTGGGATTACAGGCATGAGCCAGCACGCCTGGCCCAGCTAACTTTGGACAAATCACCCAGAGGTTGTGAAACGATACCAATTATCTTTGTTTGGGCTGCCGTTAACAAATACCATAGACTGGGTGGCTTACAAACAACAGCAATTGGATTCCTATAGTTCTAGAGGTTGGATATCTGAGATCAGACCTGGTGAAGGCCCTCTTCCAGAATACAGATGACCATCTTCTCCATGAATCCTCACACGGCAGAAAGAGGGCAAGGGAGCTGTCTCTTAAGGGCATGATTCCCATTCATGAGGGCTCCACCCTCATGACCAAATTTCCTCCTGAAGGTGCCACTGTCAGGCCTCTGAGCCCAAGCTAAGCCATCATGTCCCCTGTGACCTGCACGTACACATCCAGATGGCTGGTTCCTGCCTTAACTGATGACATTCCACCACAAAAGAAGTGAAAATGGCCTGTTCCTGCCTTAACTATGACATTATCTTGTGAAATTCCTTCTCCTGGCTCATCCTGGCTCAAAAGCTCCCCTACTGAGCACCTTGTGACCCCCACTCCTGCCTGCCAGAGAACAACCCCCCTTTTTCCTTTACCTACCCAAATCCTATACAATGGCCCCACCCCTATCTCCCTTCGCTGACTCTCTTTTCTGACTGAGCCCGCCTGCACCCAGGTGAAATAAACAGCCTTGTTGCTCACACAAAGCCTGTTTGGTGGTTTCTTCACACAGACGTGCATGAAAGCCACCTAACATCACACTGGGGGATAGGCGTAACCACATCAATGTGGGGGGACACATTCTGTCCACTGCAGCAACTCTGTCCTTGAAATGGGAAAGGGCAGAGGCCTTATGTTCAACCAAACCCAGTTTGTTTTTTGAGACAGAGTCTCGCTCTATCACCCAGGCTGGAATGCAGTGGCGAGATCTCAGCTCACTGCAGCCTCCACCTTCTGGGTTCAAGCGATTCTCCTGCCTCAGCCTCCTGAGTAGCTGGGACTACAGGTGCATGCCATCATGCCTGGCTAATTTTTGTATTTTTAGCAGAGACGGGGGGTTTCACCATGTTGGCCAGGCTGGTCTGAAACTCCTGACCTCAGATGATCTGTCTGCCTTGGGTCCTAAAGTGCTCGGATTATAGGCATGAGCCACTGCGCCCAGCCCAGAGCCAGTTTTGATTCTGACTCCACCTCTTTGCAGTTGTGTGTCCTTGGGCAAAGGACCCAAGCCTCTCTGTATGTGCCCTCAGGGGTGAAATGGGAGTAGGAATACCTATCCACTGTGTTTCATATACAGTGCTCAAATACTTAGTATTACTATTAACATGTCAGAAGTTTAAAAGTGGGAAATGTTGGTCATTGCCTTCATCTTCAAGTCTAAGAATATTTTTAAGGGAGGATGATAGTATTTAAAAAGGGCAAGTTTCTTGGGGCAGAGCATAGACCTTTTTGTCTCCCAATAGCCATTATTGTTCCTGGGGAGGTTTATGTGCTTCCCACTGAAACAATCAGAACCATGCCTCAATTTACTTTTTATTTTTTTAAATTAGACAAGGTTTTGTTCTGTTGCCCAGGCTGGAGTGCAGCGGCATAATTGTGGCCCCCTACAGCCTTGGCCTCCTGGGCTCAAGTGATCCTCCCACCTCAGCTTCCTGAGTAGCTGGGACTACAGGCATGCGCCATCATGCTTGGCTAAATTTTTATTTTTTTACTTTTTTGTAGAGATGGCTCTTACTATGTTACTCAGACTAGTCTCAAACTTCTGAGCTTAAGTGATCCTCCTGCTGTTCTGGGATTACAGTTGTGAACAACCATGCCTGGCCTATTTTTTTTAAGATTATAAGTGTATGACATTATGGGTTGGGCTGTCTTCCCCCACATTCCTATGTTGAAGTCCTAACCCCTGGTACCTCAGAATGTGACTATATTTGGAGAAGAGGTCTTTTAAGAGGTAATTAAGTCAAAATGAGGTCATGAGGGTTAGTTTTAATTAAATATGACTGGTGTCTCTATAAGAGGAGGAAATTCAGACATAGACCTGTACAGAGGAAGTCCATGTTAAGACACAGGAAGAAAATGGTCATCTACAGGTCAAGGAGATAGACCTTGGAGGAAACCTTCATATCTGACTTCTAGGCACCAGAACTGTGGGATATATGGTTCTGCTGTTTGAGTCACCCAGTCTGTGGTACTTTCTGTGGCAGCCCGGATAACCTAATATGTATGAAATGTGGGTAATTTGGTTACAAGGCTAACAGTTTTTATGAAAACCTTTGCTAAATGACTCCACAAATGTTTTCAGTATTTCTGGCCAAAGCTCAGATTACGATGTGTGAGAACTGGAAGTGAATGAACATTCTTATTTATAAGCACCCTATGAGTTGAGATTTAGGTACTTACCTTTTCTTGGTGTGTCCATTTGGTTTTTCATCAGGAGGCAGCTCAATAATGAGCTGGCAGGACTGAGCGTGGTCAAAGTTGTTTGGTGTCTTTGGTGAGCACTGGGTGTCCAGCATAAACACCTGTATGGGGGTGCAAAGGTACATTTCAGAACTCCAGTGTCCTCTGCTTGACCTGTCAGGGATCAGCTGGATGACCCTGGGCAAGTTGAGCCTCATCTATAAAATGCGGATAATGGTTTCCTATTTGATATGTTTGTTGACAGAGTTAATTGATATGTGTGTATTACATATGCAAAGCATTAGAACAGAGGAGTAAATAATCAGGGTTAGCCGTTGACACTAATACTAGCAATGCTACTAGTTCTACCATGTGACAATTCATTATACCCCAAATAGCAGGTATTGACACTTAATATTAACTACAAGTAAATAAAGAGCGGCTTTGTAAAAGATTATCTCTGATTTTTGAGTCTTTGGTATCATATTCAACACAGGGATGAAAAAGGAGTTGGGACTTCTGTCAGGATTACTGATGGTTACTGATAGGGCCACAGTGATTTACTAGGCATGGCAGATGTCACTAAGAAAATAGTGAGCACTTACTGGATCTCTGACCCAAATGATTTTCTTTTACATGACTTATAATACTTTCACTACTTTCCTCTGGAAATATTAGAATATATATATTTTTTGAGACAGGGTCTCACTCTGTTGTCCAGGCTGGAGTGCAGTGGTATGATCATGGCTCACTGCAGCCTCAACGTCCCAGGCTCGAGTGATCCTCCCACCTTAGACCCTCGAGTAGCTGGGACCACAGGTGTGTACCACTATGCCCAGCTATTTTTAAAAATTTATTCCTTTCTTTTTCAAGTTTTAAGTTTGGGGTCCATGTGCAGGATGTACAGGTTTCTTACATAGGTAAACATGTGTCATGGTGGCTTACTGCATAAGTCATCCCATCACCCAGGTATTAAGCCTAGCATCCATTAGCTATTCTTGCTGATGCTCTCATGCTCTCCCTCCCCCATTCCCCACAGGTGCCCAGTGTGTGTTGTTCTTTGCCATGTGTCCATGCATTCTCATCAATCAGCTCCCACTTATAAGTGAGAACATGCAGTGTTTGGTTTTCTGTCCCTGCGTTGGTTTGCTGAGGATAATGGCCTCCAGCTCCATCCATGTTCCTGCAAAGGACATGATCTCATTCCTTTTTATGACTGCATCGTATTCCGTGCACCACATTTTCTTTATCCAGTTTATCATTTATGGGCATTTGGGTTGATTCCATGTATTTGTTATTGTAAATAGTTCTGCAATGAACATACATGTGCATGTATCTTTATAAGAGAATGATTTATATTCCTTTGGGTATATGCCCAGTAATGGGATTGCTGGGTCAAATGATATTTCTGCCTCTGGGTCTTTGAGGAATCACCACACTGTCTTCCACAATGGTTAAACTAATTTATACTCCCGCCAACAGTATAAGAGCGTTACTTTTTCTCTACAACCTCACCAGCACCTATTGTTTTTTGACTTTTTACTAATAGCCATTCTGAGTGAGATGGTATCTCATGGTGGTTTTGATTTGCATTTCTGTAATGCAGTGATGTTGAGCTTTTTTCATATGTTTGTTGGCCGCATGTATGTCTTTTTTTTTTTTTTTTTTTTTTTTTTTTTTTTTTGAGACGGAGTCTTGCTCTGTCGCCCAGGCTGGAGTGCAGTGGCGCGATCTCGGCTCACTGCAAGCTCCGCCTCCTGGGTTCACGCCATTCTCCTGCCTCAGCCTCCCACGTAGCTGGGACTACAGGCGCCCGCCACCACGCCCGGCTAATTTTTTGTATTTTTTAGTAGAGACGGGGTTTCACTGTGCTAGCCAGGATGGTCTCGATCTCCTGACCTCGTGATCCGCCCGCCTCGGCCTCCCAAAGTGCTGGGACTACAGGCGTGAGCCACCGCGCCCGGCCGTATGTCTTCTTTTGAGAAGTGTCTGTTCAAGTCCTTTACCCACTTTTTAATGGAGTTGTTTTCTCCTTGTAAATTTAAGAGATGGAGTCTTATGGTATTGCCTAGGCTGGTCTTGCACTCCTGGGCTCAAGCAATCCTGCCTTGGCTGCCCAAAGTGCTGGGATTACAGGCATGAGCCACCATGCCTGGCAAGACTAGAATACTTTAAAAATATTTTCTTTCAAAATCTTGTAAGAATTATCAGATTTTTGAATAATGAGTTATTTTAAGAGTGAATACATAAGGAAAATTTGGGATTGAGGAAGAAATAGAGAAGTATTAAGAAGTGAAAGATGGGCCAGGTGCAGTGGCTCATGCCTGTAATCCCAGCACTTTGGGATGCTGAGGTGGGTGGATCACTTGAGGTCTGGAGTTTGAGACCAGCCTGGCCAACATGGCGAAACTCCGTCTCTGCTAAAAATGCAAAAATTAGCTGGGTGTGGTGGTGCACACCTGTAATCCCAGCTACTCAGGAGGCTGAGACAGGAGAATCACTTGAACCTGGAGGCAGAGGTTGCTGTGAGCCGAGATCACACCCTGCACTCCAGCCTGGGTGATAGAGCAAGTCTCAAAAAAGAAAAAACAAACAAATAACAACAACAGAAAAACAGAAAAAGAAGTGAAAGATTCACTAAACAGTTCTTGCTGTTCTTCTCCATTAATGATCTATTTCAGAAGATCCCATTGACTTTTTCATATTTTTGTTGTATGATTGGACAGGGTTGCAGAGACCACTGTGTGCACACGTGCAAATGCTTTAGCCAGACGTAACAACTGCATATTTGCAGAAGCTATCCCTTTGGAGGGCCACTTTCTTGGTTTCTCTGTTCTCACTTCTAGCTACACCATTGCTGCAGCAGCTACAATTGCCATGCTGCTAGAAGTGGCTCTTCATTGCAGCCTTACAACCTTTCTTCTGTCCCAACTTCTTCAGACTGGCCACGGAGGCTTCAGTGGGATGTGCTCCCTTCCTTCAGAACCAGCAGAATCATGAAGTCCCAGATGTCAGGCATGTGCTCAGCAGAGATGTGAGAAACTGAAGGTAGAAGGTTCTTGTCCCACTACCTCAGGACAGCTGGGAAAAGCCCCAAAGAAGCCAGACTTGGCTAAGAAACTTCTCAGCTGACTGAGTTCTTTACATGGGTAATCAGGGGATCCTAGATTATCAGTGTGCTAATAGAAAATTTTATTAAGAATTTAAACAGATCTGGTAGAGAAAAGGGGCCTTCTCTTTTGAGTATAACCTCCAACTCATTTCTTCAAATTTAACTCAAATGTGACAGTTCAATTACATTCATAAAACTTGTTTAATATTTTAAATACATATCATGCATACACATACATAGGCATATGCAAAATAGTTTCTTCATATGAGGACCCAATTCAGGCATGTCTGTTGCTATTACATGATGGAATATTTAGCCAGTCAATGGTTATTGGAGATTCAGTCCATTTCCCTTTTTCACTACTATGAACAGCATGGTTATGAATATATGTGAATTTGGGGATGGCATTTAGCAGGACTGCTGCTGAGAGTCACATCCAGGGTTTCCTAGCGGCAGACTGCCATGTCACTTAAGAGCTTAGGGTATATCTGTAGCTCGTGATACTACTGTATTCTTCTGATATTTCTGTGATTCAGTAACCTATTGATTCAACAAAGACATACTAAGCATCTTCTCTAGGCTTTGCTCTAAAAATACCAAGGTAAATATACAGAATGTGTTCTCTGCTCCTCAGGAGCTGACAACCAAATTTTGTGACTTCTTACACGTGTCTCAAGAAGGAAAAGCCATTGGTATATGATGATTCCTGCATGAGTGAATACACTTGAATTTTAATGTTACATTCAACTCAAATTTATTAAGCAACTTTTAAATGTTAAGTTCTGTGTTGTGAATGAAAGATATAAGAAAAAAGCCCAAATAAGTTTGCCATTGTTAGGCACTCATAGTCTAGCAGTAACAATAATAGTTAAGCAAATACTTATAGGTAGCTCAAGCAAGTTACGTATAAAGGACAGTGGCGAGGCTGCTGAAAGGGTTCTATTTGATCTGGGCACTGGAGGATGCAACAAACGAGATGATGGACAGGAGGTAATGCTGTTGATTGGGTTCATGTCATTTCTGGCAAAGAATGGTAGTGGCAAGAGTTGGGAGCTACAAGGTGTATGTCCCTCAGGGAATGAAAGGCAATTTGGTGATGCGAGACTTTCAAGGAAGGTCTCCCAACATGCATTTCGAGTTTCTAGAGCCCCTGAGATCAAAAGCCCCTGCCCTTACCTGCTGGGCCATGGCTCGGATGCGCCAGTACTCGGCCTCGGCACTTGGGGAGGAGGACGGGGCCGCCACTCGCACCTGGCAGCCTTCCCCGCTGAAGCTCTCCGTGCCGCTGTGGAAGCAGCCCAGCAGGTCCTGGGGAGAAACAGCAGATGCTCACTGAATGCATCCTGGTTCATGGGCCGGGCTCAGTTTTGGATCTGAGATCGTCACTGTGTCTGAGACAAAAGTACTGACCCAGCAACTTCTTTCTCACTCTCTGCAAGATCTAAAGTGAGACTGCCTGCTCAGAGGAGGCAGAACCCATGTGCCCAACATGGTAAGGGATCAGGAGCTAAAGATGGTTAGAACTGTGCCAGGAAGGGCTTCCTCCCAGTGATGTACCTTCACTGGCTTGAGTGTGGCAGAGAACGCATCTTGCAGGGCACAGCAGGCAAGCCTCCACATCTCCTCAGTGAACACAGGGCCCGCTGTCACAAGGACGTATCTGCCAAAAGAAACAAGTAAAGGAGTTTTTTTGTTGTTGTTGTTGTTTGTTTTTTTCAGACAGAGTTTTGCTCTTGTTGCCCAGGCTGGAGTGCAATGGCATGATCTTGGCTCACTGCAACCTCCATCTCCCGGGTTCAAGCAATTCTCCTGCCTCAGCCTCCCGAGTATCTGAGATTACAGGCATGCGCCTCCATGCCTGGCTAATTTTGTATTTTTAGTAGAGATGGGGTTTCTCCATGTTGGTCAGGCTGGCCTTGAACTCCCAACCTCAGGTGATCTACCCACCTCGGCCTCCCAAAGTGCTGATATTATAGGTGTGGGACACCGCGCCCGGCCACAAAGGAGTCTTGAATTCCATTTTGTTGCCACAAAATTTAGGCCATATGGGCTCATGCATAGGTTTAATCTGCAGCTCCCTGCCAAGTCTCCCTGTCTCTCAACCATCCAGTATTCCATTGTCAAAATACTACTTCCTAAACCATTTTAATATAGAAATATCAACGGATCCCCTCTACAAATAGGCCAATCATTAAACGTAGACTTGTATGCAAGACCGCATATATTCTGTAGTGATTTTTGGATTCTAGTTCCATTTTCCATCACTCCTCTACAAGCAAAACCAAACCCCAAACTCTTATCTCAATGCTATTTTGTTCTTCTGCTTGGAAAGTCCCCACCTCCCCCATGCCTGTCCACCTTGGAGGATGTGACCAGTGTCACTGCTACAACGAGGTCCTTGCTTCACTGTCACAGTTTTTCATGTGACCCGCTCTCCCATGTGCCTGGCTTATTTCACTTAGCATAATAACCTCCAGTTCCCTCTATGTTGTTGTAAATGACAGAACCCCCCCCCTTCCTTTTTTTTTTTCTTTTTTTGAGACTGAATCTCGCTCAGTTGCCCAGGCTGGAGTGCAGTGGTGCCATCTCGTCTTACTGCAACCTCTGCCTCCCGGGTTCAAGCAATTCTCCTGCCTCAGCCTCCTGAGTAGCTGGGACTACAGGCGCCCGCCACCACACCCGGCTAATTTTTGTATTTTTAGTAGAGACAGGGTTTCATCATATTGGCCAGGCTAGTCTCGAACTCCTGACCTTGTGATCTGCCTGCCTCGGCCTCCCAAAGTGCTGAGAATCCCATTATTTTTTATGGCTGAATAGTACTCCATTTTGTGTATGTACCACATTTCCTTTATGCATTCATCTGTTGATGGCCACTGATACAGTTTGGCTGTGTCCCCACCCAAATCTCATCTTGAATTCCCATGTGTTGTGGGAGGGACCCAGTGAGAGGTAACTAAATCATCGGGCGGGGTCTTTCCCCTGCTGTTATAGTGAATAAGTCTCATGAGATCTGATGGTTATAATGAGTTCTCCTTCAGCCAGTCGTATAGTTGCAGTCCAAGTCTGAAAGCCTGAGAACGGGGAGATGTAAGTACAGTCCAGGGGCAGGAGAAGATTGATGTTCCAGCTCAAACAGTCAGGCAGGCAAAGTACCCTCTTACTTGGCCTTTTTGTTCTATTCAGGTCTTCAACTGATTGGACAAGGCCCACCCACATTAGGGAGGGCCATCTGCTGTGTTATCTCCACCAATTCAAATGTTCTTCTCATCCAGAAACACCCCCAGAGACACACCCACAATAATGTTTGGCCAAATGTCTGGGTACCCTGTGGCCCTGAGCAAGCTCTCTCTTTGCCTGCCACCATCCATTAAGATGTGACTTGCTCCTCCTTGCCTTCCGCCATGATTGTGAGGCCTCCCCAGCCACGTGGAACTGTAAGTCCATTAAACCTCTTTTTCTTCCCAGTCTTGGGTGTGTCTTTATCAGCAGCATGAAAATGGACTAATACTGATACTTAGGTTGCTTCCAAATTTTGACTATTGTGAACATGGGAGTACAGCTATCTCTTTGATATAATTATTTCCCTTCTTTGGAGTATATACCCAGCAATGGGATTGCTGATTGTATGATACCTTTATTTTTAGTTTGAAGAGTCTCCAAACTGTTCTCCATAGTGGTTGTACTAATTTGCATTCCCACCAACAGTGTATGAGGGTTCCCTTTTCTCCACATCCTCTCCAGCATCTGTTATTACCTGTCTTTTGGATAAGCTATTTTAGCTGGGATGAGATGATATCTCATTGTACATTCAATTTGCGTTTCTCTTACGATCACTGATGCTGAGCACCTTTTCATATACCTGTTTGCCTTCTGTATGTCTTTGAGAAACTGAACCAGAATACTTTGTATAATGTCTTATACAATACACATTTGCTGACTGAACACTGAAATGAAGAATTATTAGCACATAGTTATTTTTAATTACAAAAGTCTACTTACAGAAAGCAATCCAAAAAGTCGATTCCTACCACAAAGACAATTTAATTTCTTTAGATTTTTAAATAAAAACTCCAGCTTTGTGGAGAGTCAGGAAAGCATTTCCTCACCTAATACAGGAGCAGCCCACTCTGGAGATGGTTTCAGTGGGCTTGGCCACACAGGCGACCAGCAACTCAAAGAGGTCCTTCAGCATGGTATTGATCATGCTCTCGTACCTGATATCTATGGGAAACAGCAAAATCACAGTTTCACGCAGCTCTAGTGTAAAGGGATAGATTGAAATGGCCATCTACAGCAACAGAGGCAAGTCTGAATGATAAGCAAATATCTGGGAAAAAGAAATAGAACAATGAGAAAAATGGCCATATCCTCCTCCCGACCCCGCCAAAACCCAGTAAAACAATAATTTTCTTGGATTTTTACCCAATTTCAGCATGTTTCATCCACTTCTACAGAAATAAAAATGAAATATGCAGTTCACTTTTATGTGTTGCTGTATCACAGTCTCACACTGTGCAAAGCAATGACCCGGCCAGGAACATGTGGCTACCCTTAGGGATATGGTTACCAGTTACCACCTACATGTGGAAAAACTCACTTGTTTTCTTTCACAATTGGTGTTCTTTTTTGGCAGGGTAAATTGTCCTTGCTAAACTTAATAGAGACACAGTTTCTTTTATTAGCTTTGTTAGTCTCCCCTGGGGTCAACATCCTCCTTAGTTTCTCTGTCCTCTCCAGCAAGGGAACCTCTTCCCTTACACCATGATATGCCAGTCCTTTGAGTTATAAGCTCTGTGGGTAGCAGCAATGTTTCTTCTGCTCCCAGACACCCAGATCTTCACACATGTGGCTCCACTGGGACCACAGTGAACACATCCCCTGCCTCTAGGTCCCTCTCCATCTGCTGACTTCAGCATACTGTCCATCCCACACTTTCACAGCCTTTACAAAGTGCCATCAATATTAAGAAATTTCTCTTCATCCCTAGCCTGTTAAGCTACTTCTTGCCCACAATGGAAGCCTTTTCTAAAACCCTGCCTCCTCCATTTAGCCTCCCCAGATGAAGCAGGGTGACAGGATATACCCCCTACCCCCCCACAGGCTACGGGGATATTGCTTCTTTTTTTTTTTTTTTTTTTTTAATATACTTGAATTTGCCTCCCTTCTCCTAATGCACAGGTACCCCAGACCTCTTATTAGGTATTTTATTTTCTACCACACATATATTTTGAGCATTCGGTTTGAAAATTTTGTAGAAGACACATGGGCATGAATTTTCTCTTTGAAAATCTATTAGAAGGCTGGCACTGACCATGTTGTTCTATTTTAATAATTCCCAGGACAAAAACCCTGCATTCATATTTGCATTAGGTATTTACTACACCGTTTTAGCTGACGGTGCTGTCTACCAAAGAAATACCCAGAATGAACTGCTCTGGCACTTCAGATACCTGAATGTAGAAAGCTTTGAATGTGCTCCACCACCAGCTCACAGGACAGACCAATAGCGTGCTTGAAATTGGCAGAGGCCATATCCCAGTAGGAATGGTCTTTATGGCTCCGGCGGAGCCAAAGGGACATCACAGGAAGGAGGAGGTGAACCACTGCATAGATACCAAACCCTGGTCCTGAAAAAGAAAAGTCAGCATAGCAACAACCTGTAATAAAAGGGAAGCTCTTTGCCTCCACCTGGCATTGTTGATCTCTTTGGAAGGATCCCTACATTTGCTGTGAAAGTGCAGGGAAAAAGAATTTACTGCTGATGGGGGAATATATGGTCTTCAGTGGCATTTTACCTTTTTGTTTCTGCGGGGTTTTAGTTATGTGAGCAATATGTGAATGTACTCCTAAAACATTCAAATATTGCTGGTAAAGCTAAAATATCACCTGGTCAACTCCTAGGACCTAAATGTAAACACACAAATACACATGTGTGTATAAGAAAATACCCTTTGAAATCATACATTTATGAAATCTAACTACATGGGGAAATATTTTATATAAAGCAGATAATGTAAACTTCGGTCTGCATACTCTTTTTTTTTTTTTTTTTTTCACTTAACAATAGTGTTAGAGCTGGCCACAGTAGTGTACACCTGTAATCTCACCTACTCTGCAGGCTGAGGCGTGAGGATTGCTTAATTAAGCCCAGTAGTTTAAGACTAGCTTGGGCGACATTGTGAAATCCCTTCTCAAAAAAAAAAAAAAAAAAATTAGCTGGGCATTGTGGAGTGCTGGTAGCCTCGGCAACTTGGGAGGCTGAGGTGGAAGGATCGCTTGAGCCCAGGAATTTGAGACTGCAGTGAGCTATGATCACACCACTTGCTCCAGCCTGGCAAGACCTCCATTTCGCAGAAAACCCCAAAAGTGTTAGAGATTATTCTTTGTCAGCAAATTTGGATATTCCTCATTTTTATTGCCACATACTATTTCTATCGTATTTACGTCATCAGTTTACTTATCCATTTCCTTACTGATGAATATTTAAGGTGTTTCTAATTTTTTTGTTTTATAGACTATGCTATAATGAAAATCATTGTGCTTCTTTGTTCAACATTGTGGAAATGTTGATGAGTTTTTGAAGTTATGATTACAAAAGCAAAGCATCCATTTTATAATAAACATGGAAATTACATGAGAACACAAAAGAAAAAACTCATCTAGAGATAATCACATTTTGATGTATTTCCTTTTAGGACTTTTTGAATGCATGTGTGTTTGTATTTATAATTGCATAAAATTTCATATAGTTGAGATTGCACTCCATAGTATGTGCATTTTAACATAATGCTTTGTAAGTAATTATTCACATCATTAAATATTATTCACAAATATTAATTTTAACGCCTGCAGAATATTTACATGCTTTTACCACAATTAACTGCTTCCCATTTAGGGTGTTCATAATTTTTGGTATTCAAGATGTTTCAGCAAACATCTTATATATACAATTTTGTCTTTATTATTGATAATTTCCTTAGATGACAGGCTCCTAGGAACAAAAGTGGATTAAATGCTCTTCGCACACATTTAGTGGCAATCAGTGTGAAAGCAGAAAATGGTACTGATGAGTAAAACAGATTTAGAAATAGTGGTTTGCAATTCTATAAAATACCTACTTATTCTTTGATGGAAGGCTTTTAACTTTTTAACGTGGCAGTATCTATGGTGTTTTTAAAAAATTAATATAAACTTTGCTATAGATTTTGAAACAGTATCAATTATCAAGTCTTCATTATAATGAGTACAGACCTCCTCTTAGTAAGAAAGTGGCTTCATTTAGGGTCTGATTGTTAGTAAAATACTTAAATTTCTATTAAAAAAGTTTCTTTGATCTTGAGAAATTGGGATGTATAAATGTATATACTAAAATTGATTAATTCACAACAAGAAATAAATTCCTAAAAGTCATTCTTTTCTCATACTCTCAGGGTCCTTGTACTAGGCAAGGACTAAATGTCTTTTTCCAAATCTAATCACCTATGACCCTTACACAAACGGGGTGTTGCTGCCTTAATACTGCATATAGCTGAAAGTGGTTTATATTACTGGAAGACCCAGTAAGCCCAACCAACAGCCCAAGGGCCAAGAGCATGTGACTGTGAGATCCTGCCACAAAGGAAGGTTGTGACCATGGAAATAGCAAAGCCAAATGGCTGTTGGAGACGCTGATACCATAGCCTTGGTCTGAGTAATGTGGAGCTCCTACACATCCAACTAACTGGCCACCACACGATACTTGTAACCAGACTTCTAGGAAGACATGTAAACAATACACAGGCCATATCTTAAGCATCACTACCATTCAACAAACATTTATTGAGCACCTCTTACGTGTGAAGCTTTGTACTAAGTCTAGGAAACAGTGAAAACAGGCAGACACCTGCAGAAATACCCTCTTGAAAAGAGTTACATGTATAACCACTCCCCCAAAAGACGGACACAGAAATATTTACCTGGTGTTTTCGTCACATCTCTCAACAGCTCAAAGAGTAAATCCAAAGTTGGTGGTTGGTGCTGCCGTGGACAATTGGACACAGCCGCTGTCAGCTGCTCCAGCAGGATTATCCAGACTTCTATCAGACCTGGAAACCAAAAAGCAGACCTGTATGAAATCCAGTTAGACAATGAATAATCATCCCAAGATACAACTAAACATTGTATGTAAACTGCCAAGTGCTATACAGACGTGAGCCATCACCCAGCGTTGTTAGCTTTCAGTGGCCATAGACATGAACAGATGATGATTTATGTGGTCTGACAAAGTCAAGGGGAAAAATACTGCTCACATTTCCTCCTCCTTCCCCTTTAATAAAAAGGTGATAGGTTAAGGAAATTCTACCACGTTGAAATGGCTGTCAGGTTTCCTGGGAGCTGATGATACCAAATAAGCTATCCATCCAGTTCTATCACCTTCATCTATCTTTTTTTAAAAAATGATTTTATTGTGGTAAATATATAGAACAGAAAAAGCCATTTTAGCCATTTCTACAAGTACAATTCAGTGGTATTCATGACAACAATGTTGTGTGACTATCACTACTGTTTCCAAGACGTTTTCATCTCAAACAGAAACCCTGGAGCTATTAAACAGTTACTCTCCTTTCTTCCTCACTCCAGTCCCTGGTACCTCTAATGTACTATAAATTATGATTGATTTTGAGGTGTGATAGTGGTGTCATGTTTATGTTTGTTATCTTTAAAGAACACACACTGAAACATCTACAGATGAAATGCTATGTTGAGGATTTGCCTCAACCTATGGAGAAAGAGGAAGAGAGAGCAAAGATATACATGATCCAAGATTAGCCATAAATTGATAGTAGTTGAAGCTAGATGATAAGTCTGTTATATTATTCTGTTTAGTTCTGTATATTCTACATATGTATATCTGTATATGTATATATTTTGTATATTCAAAATATACAAGTTTTGTATATGTTTGAAATTTCTATAAGAGGAAAAATGTAATTATTTGCCTTTGAAAACCAGCGGAATAATATCTGATAATGTATCAATGTTGAGGATTAATTTTTTAAAACTAAAGCTATTACTTATTTTTGTTCTGATTTACTATGTCTACATAATGATAACTTTAAAGTCCTAGTTACATTGATTATGTAGAAAAGTTAGATAGGTGCTGGATGGAACTGTATCCCTTAGAAGATGGGGTTCCTAGAAAAAAAAAATCAAAGATTTGCACAAATGGGAAAGAGAATGCTCGATGTTACATACCCAACCGTTTACAACTGTTTAAAAGAATGTATTATAGATAAACAACATTAGCTTCTGCTTATAATTATCTGGGTTTGAGGTTTAAAATGCTAAGTAAAAATTGTTCTTATCTAATCATTAAACTGAAACCTCTATTAGATAATATCTAGCCAACTTTCAATACTTTAATTGTTCTCTATATTAGATATTCTTTCCTGTAATTATTCCTCACAACTAATCTGAACTTGTGAGAATTTTTTTTTTTTTTTTGAGATGATGCAGTCTCGCTTTGTCACCCAGTCTAGAGTGTAGTGGCGCAATCTCGGCTCACTGCAACCTCCACCTCCCGGGTTCAAGCGATTCTCTGCTTCAGCCTCCCAAGTAGCTGGGATTACAGGCGCCCCCCCACCACGCTTTGCTAATTTTTGTATTTTTAGTAGATACTGGGTTTCACCATGTTGGCCAGGCTGGTCTTGAACTCCTGACCTCGTGATCCACCCGCCTCGGCCTCCCAAAGTGTTGGGATTATAGGCGTGAGCCACCGCGCCTGGCCTGAACTTGTGAGATTTTGTTGTTTATCATCTCCATCGAAAATTTTAAATCTCCTAGCCACCCCCGCAAAATAAAACAAAAAAACCTTCCCCTCAAAAGTCCTTTTATAAAAGAGTTTGAAATAACCTATACCCAGAAGTTAGACCTATTTGAGGGTATGATATCCAATTTTAGATGTAGAACAGGACAGGGTCTTCTGAGACAGAAGACAGAAGGCGTGAGCATGAGTTAATCTATCTGAAAATGATCCACAGTTACTAGTTTGAACTCTGATTCACAGGAGATCACATGGGACCTAATTTGAAACAAATTCTTTAAAATCATTCCTTTCATGAGCCTTCAGCTTCAACAGTCACAAATAGAGTCTCTCTTTAGTAATGGCTTAATTTCCCCAGTCTCTAACCAAATAGTCCTGTAAGAAGTAATTATATAATGATTTGTTTTCTAAAAGATACTAAAAGACAATTATCAGCCAATTTAAGTACCTAGGCACCAATGGAACTTCTTTCCAATTTGCTAAAGTCAAGAGAATTGAGAGTTAGAAACTACTTAAGTGGAATCTGCAAATTTGCAGTAGTTTTAGACAGAGGAATCCATTTTAAAAGGATGGGTATAGAGGCATCCATTGTAAAGTGATGTTTTTGGAAAGTCCATGGAAACTTTAAGCAGACTTATTGTGATAGAATTACAAAAAATAACTACAAAAATAGATGCTCATTCTTATGATCTATGCTATGGTTTGAATATTTCCCCCGAAGTTCACATGTTCATGGCAAGTGCAGTAAAAGATGATTCTGGAGTCTTACAATTTAATGTCTGCTCTGTTGTGTTTTTGGGCTCACCTGGGGCATGTTGCTCTTGTCTTGCCTATTTCTCCTCCTCTAGAACGTGAATGCCTTCCTACCATTGTATTTTGGAAGCATGCAATTTGTTAATTTCACAGGCCCACAGCTGGAGAGGAATTTGCTTTGGAATGAATCATGCCTTTGGTCTCAACTGTACCTGATTTAGATGAGACTCTTGAGTTGGTGCTGAAACAAGTTAAGGCTTTGGGACTATTGGGATGGCATTAATGTATTCCGCATGTGAGAAGAACCTCAATTTTGGGGGCCAGAGTGGAATGCTATGGTTTGAATGTGTCCCCCAACATTCATGTGTTGGAAACTTTATCCATAATGCAACAGTGTTAACAGGTGGGACCTTTAAGAGGTGATTAGGTCATGAGGGCTCTGTCCTCATGAATGGATTAATATTGTTATCATGAACGTGAGTTAGTATCTTGGGAGTGGGTTCCTGATCAAAGCATGAGTTTGGCCCCCCTGCCTCTCCCCACCACCCTGAACTCCTTGAGTGCTCTTTTGCCCTTCCTCTTGGGATGATACAGCAAGAGGGCCCTCATCAGAGGCAAGCCCCTCAACTTTTGGCTTTTCAGCCTCCAGAACTGTAAGAAATAAATCTGCTATTTATCACTCTCAAGTATTCTCTTATAGCAGCACAAAATGGACTAAGACAATTCCCAGAAGCTTAAGGTACTTCATTTATGACTTAAGCTTCTGGGAATATGAACACAGCAAATAACCTAGTTTAGTCGAATCAATTAACTTACCGGTGTCATCATCAAAATCAGACAGGACTGATTCAATTCCATCCTCACTGCTGGCTGACTGTTCCTGAAGTCTTCGAGGCAAGCTGGCAAGTCTCCCACTAAGGAATATTGGCTTCAAGGGCATTTTGTAGATTTTGGCCAATAACTAAATTAAAATAAAAAGACAAACTGCAATTATATGTTGGAAAAAGCTGCATTGTGGGTTTTAAAGAATAATGAAATTATACACTAGTACTAAAAGGAGATGGGAAACTAGACATTGAAAATTTGATTATTCGTGATTTGGATTTATAAAGGTAGCTTACAAGAGGCATCTATCCCATGAAGCAGATGAAATAGCATTCAATGGCAACAAAAAAGTAGAGGGAAAAAGGATCCTATGGATAATTGTTCAGTATCTTAATTACATATGAGTTTTATAGACTTTTATAAACCTATCGAAGGAACCATGAAACATGTCCAGAATTTTTGCCTAAGTGAATAAATGTTCTGTGGGGATCACTGAGAAGACAGTCCACAGGCAAATGAGATACCAGACTCTGATTTCTCCTTCCCTTGACTCAACCTCTGAAGAAACACAGGGGCAAGAGCAGTTGGAGAAATGAAGGAGGCTGGGACCAGGAGGGAGAGAGGAAGGTCTCAGAAGCAGAGCCAGCAGAGTGGCCTGGGTTCTTTAGTCCCCTCTTGGGACTAGCACCCAGGCACCCATGAGCTCTCTCTTACTGGGACAGACTTCCAAAGATCCTTATGTCTTCATGAATTAATTAGAATCCTGCCATGCCCACATTGTTCAAGGAACCAGGGCTATGAGCAAACAGACAAAATTCCTGTCCTGGTGGGTCTCACCAACTACAATCCTTTCTAAAATAATCAAATTCCAGACATAAATGCTACAGGAAAAACTAAACAGGTGGTACTAGAAATAGTGAAGTCTGGGCCTGGTGGGTTATGCCTGTCATCCTAGCACTTTGGGAGGCCGAGGCTGGCAGATCACTTGAGACCTGGAGTTCAAGATCAGCCTGGACAACATGGCGAAACCTCGTCTCTACTAAAGATACAAAAATTAGCTGGGTGTGATGGCCCATGCCTGTAATCCCAGCTACTCGGGAGGCTGAAGCAGGAGAATCGCTTGAACCTGGGAGGCAGAGTTGTAGTGAGCTGAGATCATGCCACTGCACACCAGCCTGGGCAACAGAGCAACTCTGCAAACAAACAAACAAACAAAAAAGTAGGGAATCTTGGCAGGAATTGGCAGATCCTTTAGCCCTGTGCTCTGAGGAGGTAACGTTTCAGATTAGATCTGGGAGATAAAGAGTGGCACCTAGAATCTGGGGAGAGAGTCCCAGCAGAGGAAGCAGAGATGGCCCTGCACAGCAGTGAGCAGGTGTATTTCCGGGAGGGCAGAAGCTCAGCGTAGCTATAGCACTGTGAGTAAGAGGGAAGGATGTGAGGGTGGAAAGGGAGCCGGGCAGGGGTCGCGTCATATGGGGCCTGGGGGAGGCAGCTGGATGGAGAAGCCAGGGCCGCATGTCCCTTTTAAAGCCATGGGCTCAATGCTATCACCCAGGAAGAGGTTGTACATAGATCCCCAAAGAGGCCCAGGGACACCACCTGAGAAGACAGGTGAGAAAGTATTGAGAGAGGGGTGTCACTGAAGCTTAGAGACAAACGGCCTCAGGGAGGGGGCATGGTGTCAGGCAGAGGATGGACACAACGATGGTCACTGCTCACTTTGACAAGTGCTGTTTTATTCTCTTTACTAGATTAAAAAAAATTTTTTTTTGAGACAGAGTCTTGCTCTGTCACCCAGGCCGGAGTGCAATGGCATGATCTCAGTTCACTGCAACCTCCACCTCCTGGGTTGAAGCAATTCTCCTGCCTCAGCCTCCCCAGTAGCTGAGATTACAGGCGCATGCCACCACGCCTAGCTAGTTTTTGTATTTTTAGTAGAGACGGGATTTTACCATGTTGTCCAGGCTGGTATTGAACTCCTGACCTCAGGTAATCCACCCATCTCTGCTAGATGATCTTGACTGAGCATGTCTTTCTTTTATTAATGTCCCTCTTCACTGCTTGCACCCCTGTCCTCCACTTTTTGGTGCCCTCAGGAAGACTTCCCATGACCTCGTGACCCCTTCCCCTAAAACCTCATGCAAATATAGAGATTCCAGTAGTTCAGGCATCTGAGTGTGAGGGAAAAGTTTCAGAGACCTCAGCATCCAATTGTGGGTTCTAGTATGTTTTCATTATTTTCTTTCCTTCATGGAAAAAGGAGGGACAAAAATGTATACTCCACATCTGTGCCCCAATCTCCTCAGATGGCAAAGTGTCTCTCTCGGGCTTCAGCAAAAGACCCCCTACGCGTGTTTTGGGAGCATCTTCCGAGGCAGGTTTCCAGGCCGGGAGCCCAGCTGGACCATTCCCCTACCTGAGAGCAGCGCCTGAGGTAATCCAGGGCCGGGAGGCACAGGTCTGTGGATGGGGCTCCGGGTGCTGGGGCACAGTCTCCAATCTCTTTACAGTCCACCTCCCCTAGGGGCGGCATGGGAGACAGAGACCAACAGTGTTACCCTTGCATGCCCCCTTGTAACAGGAGACCTGTTTACTCACATAGCACTAGTACACCAAATATCTATTAAAAGAGAGTGGGAGAAAAGGAGAAAAATGACTCCAAATTGCACAACCCTGAGGAAAATCCTTTCAGCCATTCTCCCAGCTGCATGTGCACATGTTAAATACAGTTGGGACCATACCTTTCCTATCATTTTGTTGAGATTATATGGTTGGTAACTCACCCTTCCACTAAACAATCAACATTTCCTCTCTCTTCTACCACAGTACTTTCAGTGGCTGGATGGTGTTCCTTTGTACATGGGCACATGGTAAATGACATTTCTGGGACCTGCTGTTGGATGGAGTGACTTTTGATGACAAAGGACAATCCCAGAGACAAGTCCTGGACTGGGCTGGAATGAAGCGCTTCTCTCTCTCCATTTGGAAAAGGATTTCTTTCCCTGCCAGTGCGTGGCACTAAATGCTGATGATAAATGAGGTCTCTGGGAAGAGTCTAAACATCTGGGGTTTAGGGACAGAGACTACTTAATTGCATTTAAATGATTTTTCTATTTTTTGTACATATCTAGAGATTTAACATGTCTGTAGAGCGGTATCTAGGTTTTTCTGTAAGGGTGTAACTGAATTATTATAATTTTTCTTCTCGAATCTATTTCTATACATTTAATCAAATCATTTCATGTACTGTAATTGTTTCTAATTGTCTACAATTGTAAGAGCTAGAACCCTCCCATGTGAGTAAACAGACCTAATTACTAGGCATTAGTTAAAATTCAGAAGCAAAGAGGCATGTTTCTCCTTTAAAAAAACAAAAAACATCTCTTATGTTTTCGAGCAAGGGTTAGCAAATGTTTTTGGCAAAGGGCCAGAGAGTAAATACTTCAGGCTTTGCAGGTCATACTGTCTTTATTGCAACCGCTCAACTCTGCCTGGTAGTATGGAAGCAGCCATCGACAAATGAACATGGCTATGTTTTAATAAAACTGTATTTTTAAAAACTGTGGGCCATAGCTTGCCAAATCCTGGTTTAGATGAACACATTTTATAATATAAAAACACAGACCAGGTCAAATTCATGTTGAAATAAGCAGGTGGGAATTAACAATAAATTCATTTCCTATCCACGATTACAGCAGGCGTCCCAAAATTTAGACTGTGGCCGCTGTGTATTTGAACGCATCCAAGTCTATGTGAATGGCACTCCCTGGAGCCAGGCAGGACACAGGCACCATGACTATACAAGGGGCTCTGCCTTTTCCACTGATCCCAGGCCCCAAACAAATAATTCCACTTTATAATTCACAGAAGAAAACAGAGGCTGTTTTCAATGTCCTCTATGTGATGGTTTATTTTAGATGTCAACTTGGCTGGATTCGGGGAGACCCAGATCACTGATAGAGCATGATTTCTGGGTGTGTCTGTGAGGTTGGTTCTGGAAGAGGCTGGCATTTGAATCAGACTGAGTAAGGGAGCTCCACCCTCACCCAATGCAGGCAGACACCATCTAATCAGCCAAGGCTCAAGAGAACAAAAGGCAGAGAAAAGGAGAATTCTCTGTGTCTCTGTTTCTGGAGCTGGGATATCCTTCTCTTGTCTTAGAACTACAGGTTCTCGAGCCTCTTGCTTTGGATTAAGAGTTACACCATCAGTGCCCCTCATTCTGAGGCCTTTGAACTTGAACTGAGCCGTGTTATCGGCTTCCTTGGTTTTCCAGCTTGCAGATGGTCTATCGTGGGACTTCTCAGCCTCCATAATTGTAGGAATGTTCTAAGATTTCCAACCTTAGATTAGTCAATATTATATTAAATAATTGCCCTTATGCAGAAACCTATTCTCAGTGTCATATGATTAGCAGCTTGAGTTTGATTTCCCAACTTTTTAGCAAAAGTTAAGAATTCCTCCTACCCCAGGCTTAATTAATTATATAATATATTTTCTAAGTATAGAAGTCCCCCTTCTTGAAAGCCTTGTGTATTTCAGAAACTATGCAGATGATTTTATACTTAATTTAGAAACACCTTAACAAAATATATTCTCACTATACAACACGACCTGCGATAGGAGATTTTTATATAGCACAGGTTTATGTAGGGTGAAATGAAAGGGAAGGACACTTAGTTAAACCAAAAGGTTTAGAAGAAACTTAAAATTTTGAGAGTTTCCATAGAGTGTGATTAGACCTGGAACCCGAGAACCTTTTACAAAGGGAAAATACAAGGTTGATATTATTCTTTGACAATAAAGTTAGTATAAAATAATAAATAGATTAAAAATATGCTATAAGATATTCCATGAATACAATGAAAAGTATCAACCTTAGACAAAATTCAAGCTTCTTTCACAGTAAGTTTTTGCTTTTGAGTACACAACAACACCATCTGCTTGTACCCCAGGATGTGTGCTTGTTCCAGACAGTCAGTAGGCCCTGTCTCCAGCCACAGAGCCACCCTGGAAAGGGTCCTCAGCAGTTACAAGGCATGAGAGAAGGGTTCTGCTTACCCAGTCCTTTGACAAACTTCATAAGGCACATGATGTAGCTAGTGGCTGCATTAGCAAAGACCTGGATGTTGTCGGTATTGAGAAAAGCTTCAAATACATCAAACACTGGAGCTTGGCCTTTTCCTAAGGGAGGAAGATTATAGAATTGTAAGAAAGTAAGTTTCTGCCCTTGGGTTTGCCAGGGTTGCCCATATTCCCAGCACGTTCCACTGAGACAGATCTTGAGAAAGATCTACTGGGGAGATGCCTGGGTTTTTTATTGGACCATTGGCTTGGTTCCAGCGTGGTGCTCAGCTCTGCCAGCAGGGGAGCAGCTCGGCAGAGAGATGAGGGCTGAGCTGGCCGAGTGCAGAGCTGAGGCAATGTGCTGGTCTAGAGAGCAGGGAACCATGTGGCCTCTGGAATGCTCCTGCACAGGTATTTGTAGATTATCTACAGGGCACGGCAGGGCAGGTTTAGATAGACCTTTGGTGGCATATATGAGTTTCTTTATATCTATGCAGAAAAAGAGCACAGAAGGCCTGAGACCACTTTTCTTTTAGAAAGCTTGCTTGCAAAATTGGCCTTTGGTGGGTGTCTGGGAACTCAGCTCTCAGAGTACTCCCAGGCCACAGTTAACTGATAAGAGTAGTTCACCGTGCCTAGACTGTTCATACAAACCATACGGTTTATGGTGAACACCTGCTTTCCTGTTGGGAGTCTGGGATTTTGGTAATGTGCTAGGCAAAGGGTACATAAGTGGCCAGTCCCCAGCTAGATCTCTAATGGGCTTCAACGGGCAGAAACATTGCAAACATGTTGCTGTGTTTTCACTGCTGGGGGAAGAATGTCTTCTGTGTGATCCCTCCCGGGAGAGCGAGAGCACAGGGAAGCTGGCGCATAGATTCTTCCAGACTCTGTCTGTGTCATAACCTGTTGTGTCCTTCCTACATTGCTAAAACTTAGTCACGAGCTGTGTAATAAATCTCAACATAACTATATGCTGGGTCCCATGAGTCTTTCTGGTGGGTTTCTGAGTTTAGGGGTGGTCTTGGGAACCTCTGAGACAACACCCCTGGGCCCTGGGCATGCTTTATGGGTACCCATCCATTCCCAGCAGACCAAATCTCCCTAATTCTGGTTACTCTGTGTTATGATACTTTTCTGCTTCTTCTTACTAGCAAATGGATAACATTTTTCTTTTTGGCTTTAGACATGAACTCAACACAGCAATGTGTAAGTGAAACAACAGAAGTCTCTCAGCCTTATTGACCAATTGTCAGCAAGAACAGGGCCTGACAATGCTCAGGGCTCTCAGCCTGCTGGCAGAACTCAGGACTCTTGTTCCTGCTACACCACATTCTTTCCTGCTGATAAAACATGGCTGACAATCTGTCTTCCCTATTGTTCAATTTTTTTTTTTTAAACAGCATGAAACTTGGCACAGAGAATTAATGCTGAATAGCAAGAATCATCCAAACATTCTTACCCATGGAGTAGTCACCAACCAGGTACTCCTTCATCTCTGACTTGTTCCCGCCATGCACTGTTTCCAGGGCACTGAACAAGGGTCTCCATCCCGACTGGATCTGCGTGGAACACACTTCAACCAGCTCACCAATGGATGTGACAACCTGGTAGAGGCAAAGCAAGTGGCACTTAAAGCCCTCTCCTTAAAAGGAGCAGAATTTCTGGGAAGGGTGATGTATTTCTCTGTCCCCTATTTTGGAGTTAATTTTAGTGAAAAGGAAAAACCAGAATAGACAAACTCACTCAAAAATCTTCTGAATAATCAGCCATATTGTATTAATTTGCATTTCACTAATGACTAATGCTGCAAAGCAACTTTTCACATCTTATTAGCCAAATATTTTGTTGTTTTTAAAAACTGGGTTCGTGTCTTCTTGTTATTTTCTTTCTTTTTTTTTTTTTTTTGGTTTTTAGAGTTCCTTATATATTCCCAAGATATAATTTGCAAATATTTTCCCACAGCTTTGGACTTTTTAAAAGTTTTATTTTTTAATGGTGTCTTTTCAAGATTAAATTTTGGTGAAGTCCAATTCATCCATTTTTCTTTTAATGGATCACATCATGACCCATTTTGAATTTTTTTTTTAACATGGTGAGAGGTAAAGGTGTAAGTTTATTTTTATCATATACATTCAAGCACAATTTGCTGAAAATATCCCCTCCCATGATTGAACTGCAATGGTATCTTCATCAAAAATCAATTGATTATAAACAGGATAATTTATTTCTATATTCTTCAGTTCCACTGAACTATATAGGTCTGCCTTCAAACCAATACCACACTGTTTATTACTGGAATTTTGAAATCAGGTAGTGTAAATTTTCAAAATTTGTTCTTCTTTTTCAAGTTTGTTTTCTCTATTCTGTTCTTTGCAGTTTCATATAAATTTGAGAATCACTTTGACGATCTCTTCAAAAAGGTCTGCTGCGATTTTAATCGGAATTGCGCTGAATCTATACATCAATTTGGGGAGATTTGCTATTTTAAAAATATTGAGTCTTTCAATCCATGAATATGGTATATCTCATATTTATTTGAATCTTCTTTAATTTCTCTCAGCAATGTTTAGTAGCTTTTGTGTACAGGTCTTGAGCTTCTTTTGCTAAATTTATTCATAAATATTTTATCATATTTGATGTTATGAATGGAATTATTCTTATTTATCTTTGGATAATTTATTTCTCATATATATAAATTCAGTTGATTTTAGTATGTTGATCTTGTATGCAGTGACCTTGCTCGACTAGAATTTTTTTGCAAATCCCATATAATGTTCTATATACAACCCTATGTTGTCTGTGAACTAAAACAGCTTTACTTTTCGTTTCAAACCTTGATGTCTTTAATTTCTTTATACAATGAGTAAAAGTTAATGTTGAGCAGAAATAGAGAAGACAGAAATCCTCATCTTATTACTGATTACAAGAGAAAAACACTGTCTTTCATCATTAAGTGTGATGTTAGATGTAGGATTCTCAAAGATGCCCCTTATCTCATGGAGGAAATCCCTCTAATTCCTCTTTTCTTAAAAGGTTTTGTCAAAAATGGGTGATGAATTTTGTTAAATGTTTTGTCTATATCTATTAAGATGATCGTGTGGTTTTAATCTTTTATTCTACTAATTGTTAATTGATTTTGAGCTGTTAAACCAATCTTACATTGCTGGGATAAATTCCATATGCCACAATGTTTAATCTTCTTTATATGTTACTGGATTTATTTGGCTAGTTTTTTGTTTTTTGTTTTTTGTTTTTTTTTTTTTTTTGAGACAGGGTCTCACTCTGTTGTCCAGGCTGGAATGTAGTGGCATGTGATCATGGCTCACTGCAATCTCAACTTACTGGGTTCAAGGAATCTTCCCACCTCAGCCTCCTAAGCAGCTGGGACTACAGGCATGCATCACCACACCCAGCTATATGTGTGTGTATATATATATATATATATATATATATATATATATATATATATATATATATATTTTGTAGAGATGGGGGTCTCACTGTGTTGCCTGGCATGGTCTCGAACTCCTAGACTCAAGCAAACCTTCTGCTGTGGCCTCCCAAAATGCTGGGATTACAGGTGTAAGCCACTGTGCCTGGCCAATAATTTTTAAAGGATTTTTTTTTGTCTAATTTCATAAAGAATATTGGTCTATAGTTTTCCTTCTTGAGACTTTGGTATCACAGAAACGCAGGCCCCATAAAATGGGTTTGGAGGTGTTCCTTCCTGCTTTATTTTCTGGTGGAGCTTGAGTAGGGTTGATATTATTTCATCCTTAGTTTATAGATCCACCAGTGAAACCAACAGGGCTTGGGTTATTGTGGGAAGGTTTTTTTTTTTTTAAATTTATGAAACTTTGCTTTATTCAATTTGTTAAACAAGAACGATTTAATTATTGCCCCCACCATAACAGTCATGGAAAACATGTCACCTGTTTGAAAGAACAATACTATTAGTTGCAAAATTTAATTGTAAGGATCAAGCAGAGATTATTGGTCTAACCAATCCACAATGACAGCTTTGAAGTGTTCAGATGCTAGTTTTAAAATAAAGGTGACAAATACTAATCACATTCTCATATTACTGTTCAGGATCTACATAAGCTTGGTTCTGGAAATAGTTCAATACACAAAGGTATGAGAATAACACTGTAATCACCGGTGATCAAACCAAAGGTGTAATTTTACAAATCACTTATAGTAAGAATCAATTCTAACATTTTAAAAGTCTAAATCTACATAAAACTCAAAGCAATATATTTTTCTACTTGAGACCAAAATAAGTTTCCTTTTTCCTAAGCATAATTCTTTAAGATGAATCTGAATTCACGTGATATACCTTGTCAAACTTTTCCAAAGAATTTTAAGCGCTGCTTTAGAGACAAATTCTTACATTATGTATACATACATTTTTCTTTTACATATTTTTTCTTCAAAGACTAATGACAAGTTTATGAGGTTAATAGGCCTTTAATGTGCAAACATCACCACAATCTAATTTAAAAATAATTTTACTTACCCCCATTTGTACCCATTTGTAGTCATTGCCTACTCCACCACCCCACCCTCAGCCTGAGGCAACCACTAATGTACTTTTTGTCACTATAGATTTTCCTATTCTGACATTTCATATAAATGTAGTCATATAACATATGGTCTTTGGTGACTGGCTTTTCTCATTTAATGTAATGTTTTCAAGATTCATCCATGTCGTACATATATCAGTACTTCATTTTTATTGCAGAATAATATTTCATTCTGTGGACATAACCTAATTTAATGTATATATTCATTAGCTGTTGGAATTTGAGTTGTTTCTAACTTTTTGGCTATTATGAATAATGTTACTATGAACATTTGTGTACAGGATTTGTACAGATGTTTTCATTTCTCTTGGGTATATACACCTTGAGGAACTGTCAGACTGCAAAGCAGCCACACATTTTACCCTCTCACCAGTAGGGCATGAAGGTTCCAATGTCTCCACCTCCTCCCTCACCAACACTTGCTATTATCTTTTTTTTTTTTTTTTTTTTTGAGACGGAGTCTCAGTCTGTCTCCAGGCTGGGGTGCAGTGGTGCAATCTTGGCTCACTGCAACCTCCGCCTCCCAGATTCAAGTGATTCTCCTACCTCAGCTTCCCAAGTAGCTGGGACTACAGCGTGCACCACCACACCCTGCTAATTTTTGTAATTTTAGTAGAGACAGGGTTTCACCATGTTAGCCAGGATGGTCTCCATCTCTTGACCTCGTGATCCGCCTGCCTCGGCCTCCCAAAGTGCTGGGATTACAGGAGTGAGCCACTGTGCCTGGCCGCTATTATCTATCTTTTTTATCCTAGTAGATGTGAAATAGTATCTCACGTGGTTTTGATTTACATATTCCTAATGACTAATGATGCTGACCATCCTTTCATTAGTGCATATTTAATGCCATTATTGACATGGTTCTATTTACATCTGGCATTTGCTATTTGTTTTCTGCATATTTACATATCACATCCTTTTTATTCCTCTGTTCCTCTTTTACTACCTTCTTTTATGTTAAACACATTTTTTTGTGATCACTTTCATTCATGTTTATTTTTTAATCTTTTTGTGTTATTCTCTTGGTTGCTGCCCTAGGGATTATAACATGAATCTTCAATTGATCACATTTGTACCTCAAGTTAATACTGAGCTAATTCTGGCAAAATACAGCAACTTTGCTTCTATATAGCTCCATTTCCCATCCCTCCTTTCTGCTAATGTTATTTATATTACATCTTCATGTTTAATAAATCCAGCAATACAGTGTTAGAGTATTGCTTTAAACATTAGGTTTCTGAAATAAATTAGGAGAAAGAGAAAAATGTACACACTGTTTTATATTTTCCCACTTATGTACCATTTCTTTTTATGCAATAGATTTACCAGTTTGTGTTATTTCTTTCAGCTTAAAGGAATTTAGTATTTCCTATAGAACAGGTCTACTGGCAAGATATTCTCCAAATTTGTGTTTATCTGAGAATGTTTTTATGTCATCTTCATTTTTGAAGAGTAATTTCTCTAGGATTATTCATTGACAGTTTTTCTTCCAGCACTTTAAATATGTCATTACATTGTCTTCTAGCCTTCATTCTTTCTGAAGAAGTCAGCATTAGTTAATCCTAGCATTAATCCTAGCATTAGTTCCTCTGTAGTAATGTAGTCTTTCTCTTGCAGCTTTTAAGGTTTTGTCATTGTCGTCGAGCATTTTGACTATAACGTGTCTATTGTAGATATCTTTGTGTTGATCTTAATTGGGGTTCCACTATTTCTTTAAATATATTTTCCCATCTGTTTGTCTTTCTCTATTCTACCTGGGACTCTCATTACAGGTATGTTGGTATGCTTGGCATTGTTCTACAAATCTCTGAGGCTTTGTTTATTTTTGGTCAAACTTAGTTTTGTCTGATCTTCAGAACAGATAATCTCTATTAATCTATTTCCATGTTCACTGATCTTTCTTCTGCCATCTCTTTCTGGTAAGCCCGTATAGCTAATTTTTCATTTCAGTTATTGCCCTTTTCAACTCTAAAATTTACATTTTTATAGTTCCCATTTCTATATTTAGAGTCCCTATTTTTGAGTCATTGTCATATTTTCCCTTAATTTTTTCGAACATATTTGATAGCTACTTTGAAGGCTCTGGCTCCCAAATACATCTGGGCTTACTCTAAGTCAGTTTCTAGTCACTATTTTTTCCTCTGTGTTTCACTGTTTCCTGTTTCTTTGCATCACTCATATTTTTGAGAATTAGACATTTTAGATAACACATTGTAGCAGTGCTGGATTCCAATTTATTTTTGAGGGTTTTCATCCCCCCAGACTAAGGTGCTTGGAATTCCACAGACTAAGTCTGTGGAATCTGTCTCTTCCCATGGCGCTCATGTGTCTGCTCAGTTTTTGTTCTTCATTTTTATTTTTTAGCCTGACTCCCTAGTGTTCATCCCCATGTCTGCATAGCTTAGTAGTCAGCTGATCATGTGGGTGGAAACTGTGCTCAAACACCTTGAGTCTTTAAGGTTCCTACCCTCTGGCAATCAATCTGTGTGAGAAGGTTGGCCAGAATATTCAAAGTTCAGCCAGTTTTTATCTCCCTTTTATTTTCTGATGAGATCTTTACAATCTCCCCTGTACATGCCCATGTTTCAGTCATCCACGGATGTGTGAACAGACTCTCTGGTCCCTCTATGAATCTCTGATATCCAGGATCTTATGTTAGATTTCTTGCTAGTACACTACTCACTGCAAACTTTAGGCAAGCAAGATTGCAGGATTCCCCTGTTCATTTCTCCATGAATTCATCACTTGTAATTGACAAGCCAATGGTCTTCTCCCCACTCTTCTCCATACCAAGTCTGTCCCTAATGGTAGAAAAGCTGATGATTGTCTCAGTCAGCCTCACGCTGGTCAAACTACTATTCTTGCCAATAGAGCTTGGGAGTAAAGGTGATGGCTTCAGTCTTTGGCAAGGAAGTCAGACTCCCACTATTCTTAACCAAAGTTCTAGCAAACACTGTTTTTAAGAATAAATGCTACTCAATTTGTTGTCTGCTTTTGGTCAATTTCCAGACCTCTCAGATGGTTGCTTTGGACAATTCTGTCCTGTCCTGTTTTATGCTTGATTTTTGCGGGGAAGGTTAACCTAACTTCTTCATGTCACCATAGCCAAAGCTGCTCCTGTCCTTAAGCTTCTTAAACACATTTAAGCATTGTTATTTTAAAATCTGTCTCTGATAACTCTGATATCTGGGTTCCTGTGTGTGTTTATTGTTTGTTTTTTAAACTTTTGTTTTCAATGACATGTTATTTCCTAATGAGCCTGGTTATTTTTTATTGAATGCAAACATTGCACCTGCAAATCAAGAAATAATTTGAAGATTATTAATACAATGATGTAATCTTCTGTCAGAAAGGCACTAGAAATCTCAGATTACCTTAATCTCATGTCAGGGATTGGGCTTATTTGAAGTTGGGTTTATTTTCTCTTATGACTAATCTATTTAAGGTTCACCTTTCTTTCTAAGATGTCCCTTTTGCTTCAAGATCCTGACTCAAGATGCGAGGAAGTTACCAGACTTGGGAGGTCCCAGACTGCAATTTTGCTGAGCTTCTCTGTCTTTTATTATGTTGGTGCAAAAGTAATTGCGGTTTTTGCTGTGATGGCAAAAATCACAATTACTTTTACACCAACCCAATATCTTCCTTTTTTTAAATTAGTAGATTCTATTTTTAGGAAAAACAGCCTCAAATACCAGGAAGACTACTCTGGGTATTCTTTTTCTCCCAGATCTTGGCCTTGTAGTTCTTCACTGCCCTATAGTATGTCAGTGTCTTCGAGTGATTAAAATTTTTTTTATCCAACTTTTTTTAGTTGTTCCCTGTGAGAAAGTTGATCTGAATTACCTAGTTCACTCTTATTGGTATAAAGTCTTGGGTGTTAACCTATCTAGGTTAACTTATCTTAGATGTTAATGATCTAACGTTTAGGTGTTAACTTCTAGGCGTTAACTATCTAGGAGATAACTATAGGTGTTAACTAGGTGTTAACTTATCTTAAGTGTTAACAATCTAGTCTTTAGGTGTTAACTTATAATTTCAATCCTTTATTTCCTTAAACTTACTAGGCTTTGTGATTTAATATTTTGCATGGAAGATACCAATATTTCAATCCAATTCTTTATAGTTCTAGTTGTACTATCTGTTGTTTTATCAGTTCTCTCCATTGCCTTGTTTTCTTGTGTGTTTTGTGAATTTTTTAAAAATACTGAGAGCTCACGTACCTTGAAACTTTATTTGTGGGATTCTTTTGTAGCCCGAGTTGACATGAGTTTCTCTCGGGGGAGTTTTGTTGCTTCCGTATGGTGCCTGTGTATTTTCTCAGATCCTGAGGTGGTGTAATTTCATATACAGATCACATAAAAGGGCTAGGTTGTAATAATAAATCCTGGAGCGCTCTTTTTAAAAAACTTTCCATTAAGAGCCAATTAGAAACAAGCTGATAGTATCCTCAGGAAGTTTGTTTTAATTCAACCTTGGCCTGAGTGAACACCAGCTTTGTAAAGTTTGCGTTGAGATTTGTTTTCTGTTTCTGTGCACTCACGTCTGGGATGACCAGAACTTCTGCTCCACTTGATAGCAAATTCCCTCGCGGGAAAACCAGCCTAAGGGCTCCGCTTACTTCTCTGGCTTCCCATTGGCACTCAGTTTTGGGGCTTCCTTACTTTCTTGCCAGTGTGTCAAGGTATTTAAAAGAAATGTTTAAACCTCTATTCAACATTTTTGGTGGATTTCAGAGAAAGAGATCCTGTATTTCTAGCCCATCATCATATGAAATACGACGTCTCCAGTTAGTTTCTTTACGTTGCCTTCAGTAGACAGTATGGCAGCAGTTAGGAATATAGGCCAGGTATAAAGAGATAGGCCAGCAGATTGCCTAGGTTCAAAGCCCAGCTCCACCAATCACTGATTATGTATCCTTAGTCAAATTGCTAAACTTTTCTGGTTTTTTTTTTAATTGCCTAGGTTCAAATCCCAGCTCCACCAATCACTGATTATGTATCTAGTCAAACTGCTTAACTTTTCTGTTTTTTTTTTTTTTTTTTTTTTTTTTTTTTTTTTTACGGAGTCTCACTCTGTCACTCAGGCTGGAGTGCAGTGGCGTGATTGATCTGGGCTCACTGCAACCTCTGCCTCCCTGGTTCAAGCGATTCTCCTGCCTTAGCCTCCTGAGTAGCTGGGGTTACAGGCGTGCAACACCACACCTGGCTAACTTTTGTATTTTTAGTAGAGATGGGGTTTCACCATGTTGGTCAGGCTGGCCTTGAACTCCTGACCTCGTGATCCGCCCACCTTGGCCTCCCAAAGTGCTGGGATTACAGGTGTGAGCTACCACGCCCAGCCCTGCTTAACTTCTCTGTTACAGATTCCACATAGGATTATTGGAAAGAGTAAGTGTGCGAAGCTCATAGAACCGTGCCTGCCACTGCACTCAGTAAGAGCCAGCTATGACGCTGATGACCATGTCACACTGACCTGGTCTTGGACGTCCTCATCACACAATTCCAGCTGCATAATGCGCTCGAAAGGTCGGAAGAGTGCTTCATTGAAGTGAAAATGAGGTGGCTCATTCCAGTCAGTGAGGACTTCTGTCAGTATGTCATGGATGAAGGAAACAGCCTTCTGAGACACATGTCTTTCCTTATGGCAAGCAGCCTGCAAAATTCACGAGAGAGTGGCTCACCATCAGGACAGCAGACAGTGAGAATGGTTTCTGAAGGCTTTCCTACCCCACCTCATTACAAGGAGGTGGAAGCAGCAATTCTGTTAAAATCAAAACATTCTAAGGGATAAGTCTAAACAAACTGCATACTGAATTGCATTTTTAACAGTTCAACCAGCTTATCAGGCACAACCTCAATTTCATGTTAATGTTTCTAGAAAAAGAAAAGTTTCCGGTAATTTCTTTTTCTGTAACATGACAGTTTTCTTGAATGGTACAGAACATGCTCACTATAAAGACATCAGAACCCAGTCTAGGAATGGCTCACAGTTTCATCTGAGCTGTGCCCCACATGTAGGAAGATCAGATGAGTCATTTGTCCCTCAGTGAGGTGAGGGACAAATTGCCACAGTAGCTCTAATTGGTTTACAGACCTCCTGGTATCCATGCTCTTGAGTAATCCTTTCCTGTACTGGCCCTGGGCTTGGATGTGTGAGTTGCTTTGGCCAGTGGAACACAAGCAAACATCATGTAAGAACAGAATTTAAAAGTACTTGTGATTTGGGGTTTGCCCTGTTGTTGCTCTTTGGAACCCTAAGAATGCCATGTGAACAAGCTGGGGCTGGTCTGCTGGAGACTAGTCTACATGAGAGACCATGAAAAGAGAGACCTATTTGTCTAGCCTTCCCAGTTAAGGTCATCATGAACCATCTGGCCCCAGACTTTGCACCAGCTGACCATAGATACACAATTAAAGCCAGTGAGATCTGCCACACCTGGCCAACACCAGAACTACCCAGAGAAGCCTACCTCAAATTTCTGACTCACGGAATCATGAGCTAAATAAATGGTTGTTGTTTTAAGCCACTAGATGTTGGGGAGGCCTTATTGTAGAGTAAAAGATAACTGATAGACTTTTTCCCCATGACTACATTGCTATTTTCTACCCATTTTGCTTACTAGAATGTTCTCAGGTTAGTAATTTAAGTTCCAAGAAATATTTTATGATTTATCTCTACCAGATAAAAGCAAAAGGGCTATTAAGAATAGTTATCACTGCAAAGCAGGGCAACAGTTTTCCCTGTCAACTTGGAAGTGGCCAGTCCTCATGTATTGAGATGCTTAGATGTAGAGCTGCCATAAAACTGATCACACGAACTGCTTTCCTTTGGAGAGTGAAAGGGTCTTAGTATTAATTTTGTTGGGAAAACCAAGACATAGGGTTCCCTGACTGAAAGGACACTGTCCTGAGTATATTTAGCTATTAGAAAACAGGGACTGGTAGGAACCAAAGACATTGTTATATTTATGTATAAAAATAAAGCTATTAGGAACCATCCACAGTCTTTCTGTTCCAGGCTCAGGTTGATACCAGATCATAAAAAATGAAAAACTAGCTGAGTTGTACAATTGCAAAGAAAGAGGGTCAGAGTGAGACTAGGGTAGTACTGCCCTTTGGGGTGATTCTTTAGATGCCATGAGGTATAACCAGAAAACAGTGATGTTTGTGACCAGGTGATAGGCAAGTTCCCACTGCCCAATGGCCACAGTGCTTTGCCCCCATACATGACTGCAGGCCCCCATGCTGGCTCTGCTGGTCACTGACTTAGCAGTTCCAGCCTCTTCCCACCTTCCCAGTGCTCACCTCCACCAGGTGTGGGGCCACAAGGCTCCAGCAGCGCATCACGTGGAGCAGGGGCCGTGCTTTGCTCCGCACAATCCTTAGCATGGCATTCCCCAGGCGGAACAGGTGGAGGGCGCTTTTTCGGTCTTGAGTGGATTTAACTTCTCCTACAGGAAGGCAAGAACATAAATGCCAGAAAGGCAAAACTCAGACATAGTCTGACCTATTCAAGCAAAGAGAGAGATTGAAAATCTAGGTAGGACCAGTAGGGTAATTCGATATTGGCTAACCAAGGGAGGAGGGAGCCCTGGATTCAAGAAGGATGTGGTGGTTCACTCCGCAAGGCCTGCATCGTCCTCTCACTCACCACTGTAGCCCCGGTACCTGGGACGTGACAGGTATGATCAAGACTTGATGATAAGAGGGAATGAGGTAGCGGTTCAGTAGGAGGGCCGAGAAGTCCGACCGTCTGGATTTGAATCCTGGCACCATTTAGTAGTTGTGTTATATTGGGCCAAAGATTTTCCTCTTTAATGATCTCATCTGTAAACCTGGGGATAATACTGCCCACTCCTAAAATTGCTTTAAAGATTAAACGTGATAATACACATAAAGTGCTCAGCATGGGCCCAGCACATAGTAACTGACTAACATTTTTAGCTATTATTATTACTCTTGTTACTGTCACTTTTCACTGTCATCATCTACTTTGCCAATCCTTAATAAACCTCTGCAGCCTTTGCCAAGCAGGCCTGGTCCCTCTGCTGCTCAGTAACATGCTGTCTGGCCTGCTCTGTCTTGTTTTAGTACCATCCTTGCCTACCCTGATCTTGGGCTACTTCTTTGCCACTGTCACCTTCATCTTCCCCGCTCTCTCCCTGCTCATGTCCTATTGCCTCTCCTCTGCTTCCTACTGGGGATGGGACCCAAGTCTAAACACAAAATTCATTTCTGTTTCATATATACCTTTACACACAGCCTGAAGGCAATTTTTGTACCCCTTGGGGACCCTCAATAAACTGTGTTGCATGCCTGCATTTCAAGTGTGACCTATCACATGAGGTCAGGTGTGGAACTTTCCACTTGTGGCATCATGCCAGTGCTTAAAAAGTTTTGGATTTTGGATTTTTGGATTAGGGATACTCAACCTGTAATAATCATGGATGTTTACCCTGCATCAGACACTGTGTTGGTTCTGTAAGTCTTTAATAACTTTAATTTTTAAAGCAATTATATTTTCTTTCTTTTTTTTCTTTTTTGAGGGAGTCTCACTCTGTCGCCCGGGCTGGAGTGCAGTGGTGCAATCTCGGCTCACTGCAACCTCCGCCTCCCGGGTTCAAGCAGTTCTCCTGTCTCAGCCTCCCGAGTAGCTGGGGCTACAGGCACATGCCATGACGCCCGGCTAACTTTTTTTGCATTCTTAGTAGAGACAGGGTTTCACCATATTGGTCAGGCTTGTCTCGAACTCCTGACCTCAGGTGATCTGCCCGCCTCGGCCTCCTAAAGTGCTGGGATTATAGGCATGAGCCGCCACACCTGGCCTATATTTTCTTTTAAGAAGAAAATATAATTATTGCTATTTTACAGAGTAGAAAATTGAATGTCTGAAAGGTGATATGACTTGCCTCAGATGCTGTGGCTGGTAAATGTTGGAGGCTGCATTTTATATTCCTGCCTGATTGATTCCGAAGTAAGTCTCCCTCTTTCTAGATTTACCGACCCTTCCTGGCCCCTGCTCATTGTGTTCTTTGTAAGCTCAGAGTCTACTGTTTTCTCCAATGCGAAAGACTTTGAAGATTACCCCCAGGCTCAGAGATTCTCTGAAAGTCTTATGGGCCTGGGAGGTTGGCTTTATATAGCTCAGGTTTTAAAGTCTATTAAAAACTAGTGGGGAAACAACTGTGGTTCTCAAATCTAAATCTGCAGCAAGGGTGAAAAAATCAAATATACCGCACTTAGAACTTTAGATTCCGAAGGATAGAAGGGACCTCAGAGGTTGTGCAGTCCAACATGTCACTAAGGTGCGTCCCCAGCACATGGCTCCCGGTCTCTGCCTGAACTCATCTGGGACAAGGTACTCACTGTTTCAGGACAACCACTTGTGCTGTTGATGAACAATTCCATCCGTGAGCAACCTGCCAACGCTTTGGGACCCTTGGACAATTCAGAACAACTCTACTTTGTCTTCCACAAGATTGGCCTTCAAGAGGGCCTTATTTCTTCACCTGGCCTCATTGGAGACAACAGGGATACTGACCCATCATTAATGGGATATGCCTCTGAGATCAGTTTTGCAAGAGTGGTATGCAGTTTCCTCTTTCACCACCCCTTTTGGAATTAGTGGTTGCTTCTGCATATCACAAACCACCTCTGTCCGGCTGGCTGGACAGAGGTGTGTGGTGTGGTTTGTGATACGCAGAAAAGCTCCACCCTCATGTGAAGGAAGCTATCTGCACCCTAAGGAGCCACACAATTTCTACCACAAGCACAAAACTTAGCAGGACAACCTAGTCCAGCTCCCGTGGGAATTCTCATAGATGTGGTAGCAGCAACGTTTCCATTCACAAAGAGTTACACCACCCCTCACACAGGATGCCTCGAAATCTGGAGACAAATCTATACTTGGGCTTAGCTTGTGTGAGTGTAAGCAAAGGGAATGTGGAGTCAAATCTTCAGGCACGCTGCTGGTGATAGAGGCCTGGGCTGTTTCCTGCTAACCTCCTGGCATATGGTTTATTCAGGGAAAGAATTACCTGGCATTGCCAGAGAGTAATCAACTGTATCTGTAACAGAATGGAAAAGCTGAGACTGCGATGCTTTCTTCAGCTGGTAAAGAAAACCTCCCAAGGCCATGAGGTTCAACTTATCCGTAGCATCTTCAAAGAGCCTGGATGCAAACAGAAAGAGATGTGTTCTTTGGAAACAATTCAGCAAGGTCTTTATGGCAGAATGATTATGGTAATTTTGTTGATGTGATTAATGCAAATGCTGTGTAAACACTGTAGACAAATGTATGGTATTATTCTGTCTATTCTAACTGTGTACAAGTCTGCTCTAACTGTGAGATTTTAATTCAAAGGCACAAAGAATATATTTAAAAATATCTTTGTGCCCTCATGGTCTAGCTCTGCTATGGTAGGCACTCATAAAATGCTTGGCAAGAAGCTGAAAGATGGCAAGGCGTTGTTCCCAGAAACTGAGTAATTGGGAATGGAATCTTCAGAATTAGCTTCAATTTCATAAATGATGTCAAAAAACCCCAGTAAATTAATGAATAAGGTTTTGTTTGTCTATAATTTATGAGTATAATGCTGGAAAGGATACAAAAACAGCTAACAGTAGATCCTATAAGCCCCCCTCCAGGGCGGGGACTGGCCTCATACACACCCAAAGGCCTGGATGTGATGGGAACTCAAGTATCTATTTGGAAGAAAGAATGTTCCCCAATATGATGGGTCTTACAGGTTCTTTTTTTTTTCCACTCAGCTGGGCACAGACCTTGCCAGCAGAAGGATTTAGGAAGGCGGGGAGCACAGTAGCAGAATTTAGGGGAGGATTTGAAGGTCACGGGAATGAAGAATGGTAAAGATCAAATATCTGTTTTATGAGGCCACAATGAGCAATGTGCCAGGTGAGCCTTCCATGGCTCTTGGGTCACCCTGCCATCTGCCCTCCAAGCCTAGTGACACCGCAGGGCAAACAGTGCTGTGGGGGCACCATGAGCTGCTTCAGGGAGAGGGTCTCTAATAGAAATGGAATCATGAGTCCTTCTTGAAAGAGGAAAATGAGACACGCAAGTTTTAAGATGGGAATTAGCAGATTAAATGTTTATAAATTATTGAAACAAATATATTTTTCTTGCTATTTTGTAACTTCCAATTTTGATACCATTTGGTTTCTGGGTCCTATTGACCATTTCTCCTCCCTCCTTCCTAGTAAGAAAATAGTGATGAATATTATATTCCACCTGACACCTGTATATTACTTTCCAGATTCTAAAACATTTTCACAGCCAGCTTGGATAAGCAGCAAAAAGCAATTATGGTAGTGGGTTAGTAGATGGAGAAACAGCCTCAGTGCAGCTATGTCTACAGACATGACCCGGCAGCTGGGGAGTGCAAAGCCAGGACAGGAACTCAGGTCAATCTGAGTCCTGGCCCAGGGAGTGCTCCTCCCACTCCTGTCCCCTTCCTGACGGTCCTCCCTGTGCCCGTGCCGGGGGTCTGGGACACAGTGACCAAACGCTGAAGAGGTAAGTGAGGTGGAACTGTGTGTGATTGGTGACCAAAAGCACTTTCAACCTCAGGAAGTACCACCAAACAGTTGAGGCGATTGGTGATTTTCCCTCTTCACCTTCGCATGGTTGTTGGGCATCAATAAGTAACACATGCATGTGGGATTTTTGAAAACAGCCATAATCATAATAGAGGATTTTTACCATTTTCCAAGCTCCGCTCCAGGTGCATCAAGTTACTAATTAATTTACCCACACAACTACACGGTGACAGAATTACTTTTTAAAAAATGACCCTATTTTACCAATGGAGAAGCCAGGCAGGGCCCAGGGAGGTAAGGTTGCCTGAGATCCCAGAGTAAGCGCAGCGCTTTGACCCCAGGTGGCCTACCTCAGACCCTCCAGTGTTAGTAGAAAACGTTTCATTCCAAGTATGGATGTAATGGTAGAGAGAACTAAGCTTGAAAAAGATGGAAGAGATTTAAGTGATTGGCTAACAAATGGGTCGTCCCTGGCATGACTGAAACCAGATGGATGTGGGTGTCGCCTGGTAAGCAGGCTCCCGGGGCGTGGGAGGCCGGCGCCGCGCACCTGTCGGCTTGCGTGGAGAGGGTGAGCACCACCTTGGCCGCGCTGCTCCCGCTCATGAGGCTCCCGCCGCGGAAGTCGGAGGCCCGACCCCGGCTGCCTTCCCGGACGAGGTCCTGGATGGACAGGGGCTGGACGACAGGGGCCGTGCTCAGGGAGCGCCCCTGCTCTGGGCTGTGCTCGGGGGGCGAGCCCTCACACTCGGGGTCCCCAAGGAGGCCAGCGCTTCCAGTGGCCTTCTGGGGCTGGCTGATGGTCAGAGGGGGCTGCGAGGCACCATCGCTGAAGTGGTTGTGCTCCAGGGTGCCCACGTATTCACACACCCTAGAAAGAGCACAGACAAGCAGCTGTTAGGCGCTGCAGCTCACCCCGGCAGCTCCATAAACCCCACAGTGCCAGACAAAGGAAATGCAGCCAGCTCTGCAAGCTCCCCAGCTTTCCTCTTTCCTGTGATGACAGTCAGTCCTTCCCTCCTGTGTTCTCATGTCACACAGCATTATTATTAGTAGTATTTGAGTTGGACCAGACAGCCTTGAAATGGGTAAAGGATTATTTGGGTTCTCCCACCCCAGGCTGGGAGAAAGACAGGCAATGAAGCCCAGTTCATCCAGTCCCCCTGCCTCATCCGGCTTACTGGCTTATCTGCCCTCCTGCTGTTTGAGCCATTTTTCCCCAGGCACCCTCTTTCCCTCCATATAGGGCTCTGATTAGGAGTTGGGAAGCGTTTCCTTACGATGGGATCCCAGAATGGCCATACCTATGACGGAGAGGCCAACTAGCCACAGTGGGTTCTGCCCAGCCACATCCTGCCTGGTCCCGATGGCGCCACATAACTCAAGTCTGGGTGGGGTGGGTGGCGGCTGGGTGGGAGGGCAGTCACCGAATTATGGCAAACACAGAAAAGGGTCACCACATGTGCTACAACTGCCAACTTCTAAATGGTTTGTTCCCAACAGAACCTGGGACGAAGATGGTTCGCAAGGTCCCTCATCTCGGAGTAAGTCCGTTTACTGGTAAAGAGCATCATGGATAATCCTCTCTGATGTTCTAGAATCAAGGAATTTTTCAATCCCTTACCCGCTGCTTGTGTACCAGGAGAGCCTTTTTATTTTCTTTTTTCTTTTTTTTTCTTGTTAGAGCAATAAAGAGCAGCAGGTCAGCAGCCTTCATAATAGAACCATTTTGCTCAACAAACACTCATGGCTATATTTGCTTTGAAGATGTGAAACTGAACCCAGCTCTGGCTGGTGCCCTGGGCCATTGGCCATTGCCCTGGCCACTCTTGCCCCATGCCTGCTCTGCCTAGACCTGGGTTTGGAGTGAGTGTGAGGCGTGTGCTGTAGAGAAGGAGAAGGAACAGTGTGGCCAGCCCCCGCCCTGTTCCATGGGCAGTGCTCCTTCCACGGTACTGGGTCTGTCCTGATGCAATGCTTGGGGAGACGTGCTTTCAGTCTTAGTTGTAAGAGGACTTGGACTCTGGAGCTATTGCTGGTTTTCATCTTACAGGCACTGTGCACTATATAACTCACTGGGAGTTTCTTTTCACTTTGATGCTACAATGCTTAGAGCCAAATTTTTGGCCTGTCTTTGGCAGAGGTGTACTATTTTTTGTTTTGTTTTGTTTCAGTCTAGCTAAATTAAAAGTAGGTATCTTGTATTTTATGTATCCAAATAAGCTATCTGAAATCCTTCTTTAAGTAAAGAGGACATTGATAAACATACAGCAATGTAATATTGAGGAGACAGGACCAGTTTTAGATTTGCACAGTATTCACTTAACTTAGTCATCTCAATCAATTATTTAATTGGTTTTTCTTCCTTCTTTCTCTCATAAAAATGTCAATAGAAAAGTCACAATTCCTCAGACCCAGTTCTGTCCCCTGTTCTTCAAAACATACATTTAGTTGGGCCCTTATTCCCTCTTCTCTTTTCACGTCTCATTTGAAGTTTAATCAAACTCTGTGAATTGTTATAATTGATTTACATGCTGGCAGGCTCTTAAGGCCACCCCTCTCCACCCGCCACAGCCCACTCCAGGTTTCCCGAGGCAGGGTTAGTGCCATCTGGGGGTGGGAGCCCGTCATGCACCTGAACACGTGTGGCCAGCAGTCCGGGTTGTGGCTTCCCATCTCCAGGCCTACGCTGAGGATGGCCTCCATGCACAAGACGTGGGCAGTGTGCAGCCACACCCCCTGCACCTTCCCAATCTGCTCCAGTTTCTGCTCCACTTTTAGTTTCACTGTGCCAGAAAGACATTTATTAAAATAACAGGTTGAGTAAGGGAGACAGAAAGAATGAAAATGAAAGAATGTGTGTCATGCAAGGGCAAAAGGGAAAGGACAGACTTCAGTGGCAGCAAGCACCTCCACAGTAGGTCCTTGCGGACCATCATGCAAACCACCCAGCCAGCAGGTCCCACGTGCTGGTGACCCCAGCTCTCCAGCTCCAGAAGTGGGATGGATCCTGAGCTGGCAGGTGCCATTCCTTCCAGGCCCTTTCATGGGCTCTGGGTCAGGCACAGCAGTGTGGATGGGTTTCATGAGCCAATTCCAGCTAAAACCATCTGGGCCCAGACCTTTCACCCTTCCCAAAAATTGGTCAAATGGAAGAATTCCTGGCTTTCTGCAAGTTTTCTCTGAGATTATTGTAATGTTAGGCTCTCATTATGATCATCATCTCTAAAACAACTTATTTACGTATATTTTGAGCACCAGAATGACTGCTCTATCACTGAAAATGACCAATTTCATTTCATCCCTTGAGTTTGTATTTGTGAACTCCAAATAATACTTTAAAAAATTGTAGCCTGGGTGTGGTGGCTCACATCTGTAATCCCAGCACATTGGGAGTCCAAGGCAGGTGGATCACCTGAGGTTGGGAGTTCGAGACCAGCTTGAACAACATGGAGAAACCCTGTCTCTACTGAAAATACAAAATTAGCCGGTCATGGTGGCACATGCCTGTAATCCCAGCTACTCCGGAGGCTGGGGCAGGAGAATAGCTTGAACCTGGGAGGCGGAGATTGCAGTAAGCCGAGATGGTGCCATTGCTCTCCAGCCTGGGCAACAAGAGTGAAACTCGGTCTCAAAAGAAAAAAAAAAAATTGTAGATGACTAATGAGAAAGAATGCAGAAGGTGACTTCAGATGTCAGTAATGCAAAATGCTAAGGCAAGGCCAAACCACAGTGTCCTCCTTGAACAAAGGTTTCAAGTCATTGCATGTGGTGGGATAACTAAGTGATGGTCCAGAACCCAGAAATACAGCAAGCCAACCTCAACGGAATCCAAACCATCTCCTAATGTAAGGAGCAAAGTGATTTTTAGCAAAACATCATTTGTCTCATAAATGTGATACTAATTTTATTTATTTATTTGAGATGGTGTCTTACTCTGTTACCCAGGCTGGAGTGCAGTGGCATCATCTTGGTTCACTGCAACCTCTCCCAGGTTCAAGCAATTGTTCTGCCTCAGCCTCTGAAGTAGCTGAGATTACAGGCACCCACCACCATGCCCAGCTAATTTTTGTATTTTTTAGTAGAGACGGGGTTTCTTTCACCATGTTGGCCAGGCTGGTCTCAAACTCCTGACCTCAAATGATCCGCCCACCTTAGCCTCCCAAAGTGCTGGGATTACAAGTGTAAGCCACTGCGCCTGGCTGTTTTATCTATGTTTTTGAGATAGGGTCTCACTCTGTCACCCAGGCTAGAGTGCAACGGAATGATTATTGCTCACTGCAACCTGAACCTCCCCAGGCTCAGGTGATCCTCCCACCTCAGCCTCCCGAGTAGCTGGGACTACAGGCACATGCCACCATGCCTGGTTAATTTCTGTATTTTTAGTAGAGACAGGGTTTTGCTATGTTGCCCAGGCTGGTCTTGAACTCCTGGGCTCAAGTGATCCGCTTTCCTCGACCTCTCAAAGTACTGGGATTACAGGCGTAAGCCACTGTGCCCGGACTTAATCTTATTTTTTATTTGTTTTTAATCTGAATATCGTGGTCTTGGTTTTGTGGGTTTTTTTTTTTTTAAAGAACTGTGAATGTAAGGATTTTTATGTAGTTCATGGTTGTAAAATACTTAAGTAAAATTGTGAGACTCCTTTTTCAGTTAACACTGGGGATCTGTGAGAGCAATTTTGTTTTCAAATGGGTCTCTAAATTTTATTCAAGTCTGAGAAACACGGACCTAAATTGTGTTTCTCAGCTAAAAATGTACAGCTGACTCAGTGACTTGTTACTGTACATATCTGATAGTAGTTACACAATTTGGACCAAGCTGGCATTTTTCCTTTTGTTTGCTGCCTGCCTTGTATCTTCTGTTGCTACCAGGATGGTCATTCTTTTCCCTTAGATTCAGATAATCATCAGCTTCACTGACTCACTGATTTCATCAAGTTAAAAATCAGCCATTTCTCGAGTTCACAAAGCTCAGATTTTTCTCTGATAAGAGCCTCTTCTTCCTGAGCCTCCCCTCATGAATTTTCTTCATCTGTTTAATTTCCCCTTTAGAAAACTGGCCAATCTGCCTTCCCCACTATAACCCGAAGGGTCTTCAAGTGTGCACTTGGGTGAAGTGCCAAAGCCAGTGACTAGATGACAGGTGTGAACAGTTCAGCTAGGTGGGTCCCTCTGGGCCTGCTGCACTTTCCTTGCCACCAGGGGTCAGTATGTCTCTCATTCTCCAGAGAGATCTTCTGTAGGTCACCCACATAGAAGAGACCCAAGCCTGTGGCTCAATAGGATCTCGTGATCAGTGGTGTATACATACTGGGCATCACACACATAACAGGCACGAGTGTTGGCTGGCGTGTGTAGGCCTGTGCAGGTGTGTGCATACTGCACCCAAGGCATCAGGTGGGTTCTGGCCCTCCAGTTGTTACCTTGTGTGATGGCATCACTGGGTTCTTGGGCCTCCCTCTCTTCTTTTTCTTCTTGGACACAGGAGGCAGCTGCCATCTGGGCAAGGGCTGAGGCGCAGTTAGCAGCAACCCCTTCAGAGGAGACACACAATGACTTCTTGACTGAGTATATCCTCTAACCATTCACCTAGCAGAACCCCTTCTAAAGGGTCCCCCTGCCCCACCCTGCTGGGTCATTCCCAGTGAGTTCTGCAGGACCACAGCCAGGGAACACTACTCCCGCTGGTACCTAGAGCGCAGCTCAGCCGTGCGGCTTTCCGCAGCCCGTCGAGGCTCATGCAGATGGCGTCCCGCTCCTTCTGGTTCTGCTCTTTGATGCCTTCAGCTCCCAGAATGAAGGCCAGCCCTTTGGAGCTCCCCGCCATTCGACCAGTCAGTGGGGTTGATAAAGTATCGATCAAGTTCTTCCAGCAGCCCACCAGAATATAGCGAGCAAATGCCACGCCTGGAACATGGAGGGGTGTGTGTCATTTTCTAGAGACAAAAACAACCTGGCAATGAATGACGTCACATTCTCTTGCTATCAAATGAGCAGTACTCAGTTGCATGCAATTCTACAACAGGAAATATAACAATGGATTATATGGGATTATGTTTCACTTTGTTCTTATAAATAATAAATGTTGCATTATCAGCTGAATGATGCTAAGTAACTTCCATCAATTACTTTTTCTTTTTTTTTTTTTTTTGAGACAGAGTCTCGTTCTGTCACCCAGGCTGGAGTGCAGTGGTGCAATCTCGGCTCACTGAAAGCTCCGCCTCCCGGGTTCACGCCATTCTCCTGCCTCAGCCTCCCGAGTAGCTGGGACTACAGGTGCCCACCACCACGCCCGGCTAATTTTTTGTATTTTTAGTAGAGACGTGGTTTCACCGTGTTAGCCAGGATGGTCTGGATCTCCTGACCTCGTGATCTGCCCGCCTCGGCCTCCCAAAGTGCTGGGATTACAGGCGTGAGCCACCGCGCCCGGCCCAATTACTTTTTCTAACCAAGACAAAATCCTGATTCAAGTCACCACATAACAATGTAATTGCTGGTAACAAATGCAGTGTATGGATGTTCATAAACTCAAGACCCAAGTCATTACCTGCCACTGTGGAGTCATCAATTCTCCTGCTCTGGGCAAAAGGAGACTCTGTAGCAGCCGAGGCCATCAGCTGGCCACCAATGGCACTGCTCTCTAAGCCGTCAATATCTGTCAAGGAAAAAGAAAGAAGTTTTCCCTAAATAAAACACTCCAGTCAAAAACAAGCAAATGGCCACCACGATATTCATTTTTAACAAATATCCCTTGTATCTTTTATGTTTCAAGCATGTAGCAACCTTTAATGAGACTATCATAAATTTTGCTTTATTCCCTCAGTCTAGTTTTATTTCACTTTGGAGTATTTATTCTTCTGTTACATTGTTGCCTATCTTTATTTAAAAATAGATGTACATTATAAATTATTATTTCTCTGTTAGAAAATCTATTGATTTAGAATATTTTGATCTTAAATGCTCTTTTTATTCAGAACCATGGATTATTCCCAAATTTTATATGTACAGGTTACCCAGATGTGAACTTTAGTTTCAGAGCTTCCTTACATGAATTAAGAGGAGAATAAGCCTCTTTGGTCAGATCATCACATAGTCAGATTGCAAAGTACAATAAATAATACCTTATAATTTTGTTTTCTTTTTTTTTTTGAGACGGGAGTCTCACTCTGTCGCCCAGGCTGGAGTGCAGTGGCGTGATCTCGGCTCACTGCTGCAAGTTCCGCCTCCTGGGTTCACACCATTCTCCTGCCTCAGCCTCCCGAGTAGCTGGGACTACAGGTGCCCACCACCACGCCCGGCTAATTTTTTGTACGGGGGTTTCACCGTGTTAGCCAGGATGGTCTCGATCTCCTGACCTTGTGATCTGCCTGCCTCGGCCTCCCAAAGTGCTGCGATTACAGGTGTGAGCCACCGTGCCCTGCCAATAATACCTTATAATTTTCAAAGTGTTTTCACAAAACATTTTTTCACTTGATCATCGAAACAGCTCAAATTAGGTAAGTAGGTCAGTATTATTTTTATTTCACAGAGGAAGAGACAGAGTCCTGCACCACAAAATGACGTTTTGGTCAACCATGAACTGCATATAAGACAGTGGTCCCATAAGATTATAATAGCATACTTTTATTGCACCTTTTCTATGTTTAGATACACAAATACTACTCTGTTATGACAGCTGCTTACGGTATTCAATACACAAGGTGCAGGTATGTAGCCTTGGAGCAATAGGCTATACCATCTAGCCTAGGTGTGTAAGTACACTCTATGATGGTCACATAATGACAAAATTGCCTAACAATGCATTTCTCAGAACATGTTCCTGTCCTTGCTAAAGGATGCATGACCATGTTTAAAGTAGGTAAATGGTTCAAGGCCATGAGGCTGATGACAGAAATAATTAGTATTCATGTCTTCTGACTCCCATCCAGGCCTCTCTATACCATTCCAGCTCTATACTGGATCCTCAGTTATCCTGTTTAAGTTTTTGTTGAAACAAATTCTTTTCTACAGAATTAGCTCAACAAACCACTCTTTAACATTATGGTGAGGAAAGGACTGGAGTTGGGTTGAGAAGGCTGAGCTTTAGTCTTGGCTCTGAATTAAGCAGCCTTGTAGCCCTGAGGCAGGCTCGCCAAGGCCCCAAGTTCCTCGGTATAAAGGAAGTAATCACTGGAAAAGTGACTATGGAGTTGAAATATACATACTTGGATGCAACTAACATAGCTGAATGCAACACAGGGAGGGGATGAGAAAGGAGGGTAGTTGTGGGTTTTTTGTTTGTTTTTGTTTGTTTGTTTTTGAGACGGGGTCTCACTCTGTCACCCAGGCTGGGGTACAGTGGCGCAATCTCAGCTCACTGCAACTTCCACCTCCCAGTTTCAAGCGATTCTCATACCTCAGCCTCCTGGATAGCTGGGATTACAGGTGTGTGCCACCACACCCAGCTAATTTTTGTATTTTTAATAGAGACGGGGTTTCACCACGAAGGCCAAGCTGGCCTCTAACTCCTGACCTTAAATGATCCTCCCGCCTCTGCCTTCCAAAGTGCTGGGATTACAGGTGTGAGCCACTGCCTGTAATTATTAGTATTAATTCTGAGTTTAGGACTTCACCCTCACCCCAAGAGGATGAGACTTATTTGCATGGTGTTCCACCGTATCTTTGATTCTTACAGAAATTACAAAAAGCCTAGAGACTCCTCAGCAACTATCAGAACCAAAACAGGGACAAAATCTATATGGCTGCTAAGGTGGAAACAGACTCGTTTCTCTGAAATTAATTTGACGTCTGGTCAAATGGCCTAATGATATTTGCCAGAAATTTTCATTTATCAAAGTATAATGAATGTTTTCTATGTGCTAGGTAAAGGTCTGATGAATTCAAGTAATGCAAAGCTTATTTCTGTGCTAAAATTCCACAGTTCTATACAATACTCTGACATGACATCAGGAATGGCCACAGTTAGTACAGGGTTGATCATCAGATTGCTGGCACTGCTTCTCCTCATACATAATGAAAAGATCAAATAGAAGTCTCCAAACTCTAGGTTAACTGCTGCTCTGATTCACTTGTCACTTCATACCTGGAATTTAGAATCACAAAGAATCACAGATCCTTATTTTGTTGAATTCTTATGAAAAGCCCTTTTCTATCATTAAAATTAAATAACTTTCCTATGGACATAGCAATTGAGCTTACTGTTCCATTAATAACAGCGATGGCTAATTAACAGTGATGACTGATGAATATGGGAACTGCGAATAGTCTGTTACTTATTCATTTTACATGTACTGAATGACTCCTTTTATTAAGGTCCGGGCAAGAGAGTCACAGAGATTACTTTTGGCAGAAACTGTGGTCTTCTCAAATGAAAGCTGGAATGTTTAGGATCCTCATCCAAATTCTCAGACTTATAAGCTCTGGGCAGTACCTGCCATCCCTACTGAAAGGAGTTTGTGAAGACAAACGGAAATCAAGCATTGCTTATAGGTAAACTAAATAAATGACTCTCATACATTTGAATGATTACTTTTCTTTTCTTTTCTTTTCTTTTTTTTAAAGACAGAGTCTCACTCTGTTGCTCAGGCTGAAGTGCAGTGACGCGATCTCAGCTCACTGCAACCTCTGCCTCCCAGGTTCAAGGGATTCTCCCACCTTAGCCTCCCAAGTAGCTGGGACTACAAGTGCTGGCCAACATGCTCAGCTAATTTTTGTATTTTTTTGTAGAGATGGGGTTTCACCATGTTGGCCAGGCTGGTCTTGAACTCCTGACCTCAAGTGATCCACCCGCCTCGGCCTCCCAAAGTCCTAGGATTATTGGCCTGAGCCACTGTGCTCGGCCTGAATGCTTATTTTTCAAATGGATGTAAATGCTATAATGATTAACAAAATACAAATTGATCACCTCTCCAGTGATCCTGATGCCCAAGTTTGAGACCCAATCTTACTTTCCCCAGTTCCATCCTAGTTCTTGAAGCAAGACTCCAAATGCCAATCAATGATGAGGACTCTGCCACCCATGGACAGACCTCACTGTATGTTCTGACCTTCTGCCTGATTCCTAAATAGTGCCTCACCCCAAATTCTACATGGCTGGGTTCCACCTGCTAGTTTATTCTGATACCTTGTAAGAGCCCTCAGTGCCAACCATAGGCAACATAACATGCCCTTTGGACAACAGATTCTGTGCCCCAGTTGGACTGTCTTGCCCAGCCCTGTGCTGTTCCTGCTGGGCACAGAGCAATGCCGAGCTGTGTGAGGATACAGACACTCCAGAGAAGGCAGGGCCTTGCTCTGAACCTCCTTCTGCTGGAGCCAGGAGAGGATAACTGCAATCAGAAACCAGTCTGGGGAGGGTGGGTGCGGCGGCTCACGCCTGTAATCTCAGCACTTTGGGAGGCTGAGGCAGGCAGATCACCTGAGGTCAGGAGTTCAAGGCCAGCCTGGCCAACATGGTGAAACCCCATCTCTACTCAAAATACAAAAATTAGCCGGGCATGGTGGTGGGCACCTGTAATTCCAGCTGCTCTGGAGGCTGAGGCAGAAGAATCGCTCGAACCTGGGAGGTGGAGGTTGCAGTGAGCTGAGATCACGCCACTGTACTCCAGCCTGGGGGACAGAGCTAGACTCTTAAGAAAACAAACAAACAAAAAAACCAACCAACCAACTAAACAAACAAAAAACCCAGTCTGGGGACTCAGAGCCAATCCAGGGCAAGCCTGGAGCTCTAACTTACTAAGGCAAGCGATGACCAGACTAAACTTTCGCAGACTCCTCAATCTTTGGCATTCTGGCCGAGCCACAATAAGCCATGAAAAGTGGCTTTTGCCAAAAAATATTGCTCCACAACAATATGGCATACTGCTCTCTACACTCTCGTGTGAAATTTCTAATAGTTAAATAGGATTTTAAAAGTTCTTGTGGCCCATATACACCACGGAACACTACACAACCATAAAAAAGAACAAAATCATGTCCTTTGTTGCAACATGGACATAGCTGAAGGCCATTATCCCAAACGAGTTAATGCAGGAACAGAAAACCAAATGCCATATGTTCTCACTTATAAGCGGGAGCTAAACACTGGGTACTCATGGACGTCAAGATGGTAACAACAGACACTGGGGACTGCAAGGCAGGAGAGGGAGGGAAGGGAAAGGGTTGAAAACTGTTGGCTACTATACTCAGTACCCGGGTGATGGGATCAGTTGACCCCAAACCTCAGCATCATGCAATATGCCCAGGTAACAAACCTGCACATGTACCCATTTAGTCTAAAGTAATAGTTGAAATTATATATATAGGGAGAACTATCACATGAGACTCTGCAAAAAGCACCAACTTGTTCACAAGCCATTGCAACTCACAAGCCATTGCAACCTTACACAAAATAGTACTCCTGTGAGGACATCTGCCCAGCCCCTGCTTGCCTGTCCAACTTAAACTGGCACCGCCCTTGTTACTGATCCTTTACTCAAGGATCATTGTCTCAAAACAATGATGAAATCCTCCTCATTTTTCCTTTAAATACCTTTGTCATCCTTTACCTCCCTGTATACACACATAGTTTACTATGGCGGGCATATTCCCATTGCAGTGTCTATTCCTGAATAAATATTTTCTTAAAAAAGATAAAAGCTCTGGACACTGAAGACAAGGATGCTGGTAAGTATTTGGCATTATTATTAATTCTGGTACAGCTGGGAAGGGAAGGGAGGGCCTCTGATATGGATAAATGGAAGGAAACCAACTTTTTTTGTTTTGAGACAGGGTCTTGCTCCTGTTGCCCAGGCTGGAGTACAGTGGTGTGATCTCTGTTCACTGCAGCCTCTGCCTCCCGGGTTCAAGTGATTCTTCTGCCTTAGCCTCCCAAGTAGCTGGGATTACAGGCACCTGCCACCATGCCCAGCTAATTTTTGTATTTTTAGTAGAGACGGAGTTTTGCCATGTTGGCCAGGCTGGTCTCGAACTCCTGACCTCAGGTGATCCACCCACCTCGGCCTCCCAAAGTGCTAGGATTATAGGCATGAACCACAGCACTTGGCCAGGAAGCCAACTTTAAAATCAGTCATTTTACATTTATTGGTAAACCCCAAGGACACTGAATGATATGGGCAACTATTAGCATGTGAGAACTTCCAGGAATAATCCTAGGCCTACACATCCTATAGATATGGCCTACGGTTTTACACCAACAGACAAAGGTGCTAAGTTAGTCCTCATCTAATGGGGCACAGTGAACCCTACAGACTCCCACATGGAAAAGGGACAGAAAACTCCCGTGAAGTGAACTCATAACACTTCCCTGGAACTGTCACCATTGCCAGGGAAGCTTTGTGGGTGCTGTTTCAGAGTCTGCTCCAAGCACCAACACTTCTCTGAAAGAGGCTTTAAAGTGTGAGCCGTCCCACCCTACCACGTGCCCCAAGGCCTTGCAACGAACCACTGACCGGTCAGCATTGTGATGAGGGGAAGGCTGTTATCTTCCGGGCTGCCCCAATAGCCAGCCTCTCCAAGCATGTTCCTGTCGAGCACCTGATGGTAGAGCTCCTCAATCCAGGCCTGGGAGAAGACCATCAGCACGCCGCTGGTCTGCACCTGCTTCATGAAGTCCTTCTACAGAGAGATCGCATGAGAAGGTGACCACATAACACCCTGCTCACTAACAGGCTCCTAAGTGCCTCTGCTGCCTCTTCACGTCACAGAGCCCTGAACTAAACCAAGGCTTGTGTATTGGGTAAGGGGGCGGCAAGTGGGGAGAAGTAGAGATGGAGGATTCCCAAATGTGCTGAGGTTTCCTTCACTGTTGACACCTTTTGACAGATACCTTGCAGAAGGATTAGAGAGACTGCACTTTACATTCTTACTCTTGGATGTGTGGAAAGGTTTGCAATTGCACAGATGTCTTTAATAGCGTACGAGCTTCCTTTTCTAGGAGCCCCAACAGCAGCAGAGGTGGAACGTGCTCCTGCAGGAATGTGCACATTTCCAGAGACACTTCACTTATGCTCATGAAGCAATCACTTACCTTCGGGAATTTACAACTTATCAAGCAAGCAAATGATTATTGATTTCCTTCACGTAGATCCATGGATTTAGGCTCAGGAACTGATAATAGGGTACACCATGGAGTGGCTTGCTCCATCACAGGAGCTAACCACAGGACAACCAACATTCTCATTGTACCCCTTACAGGAAGTGCTTATGAGCAACAGCCAGTGAGCTTAGTTCTGGGTCAACAGTAGGTCTGGGAACATGTTGGAATACGGTGAAGAGTTTTTATAAGTGCACATCTTCAGTCAGGCCTGATGGCTCATGCCTGTAATCCCAACGCTTTGGGAGGGCAAGGTGGGAGGATTGCTTGAGCCCAGGAGTTCAAGGCTGGCATGGGCAACATAGCAAGACCCTGTCTTTACAAAAAATAATTTAAAAATTAGCCAGGCATGGTGGTGCACACCTGTAGTCCCAGCTACTCGGGAGTTGAGGTGGGAGGACTGCTTGAGCCCAGGAGTTTGAGGTTGCAGTGAGCCATGCCATGATCACACCACTGCACTCTAGCCTGGACAACAAAGCGGGGCTCTGTCTCAAAAAAAAGAAAAACACAACTCATTTTCAGCAAATTTCTTGCACATCTTCTGATCTCCCTTAACACGTCAATGATGTGGTTTTGGACAGGTTTTATACACATGTTTAATAATGACATGAGATGAAACTACTGGGTTATCCCTGGGCAGCCATTTCCAGGGCCTCACGTCCATACACTCTTCACTGGAGCCCAGTGGGCAGCTCTGTGCTCACGGTGCTGGGCAACTGTATATCTGTGCCCTTATATATATGTCATCTCCTTCCATCCCCCAAAGTCCCACTGGCATTACCAACCTAGAGCAGCCCGGAACAAAACACGCTGTGCCATCCCACTCAGGGCACTGAGGCTAGGCTGTACACCAGGAGGTTACAGCCTGCCCTCTGCCAGTCCAACGAGGGATGGCACACTCACCATCACGCCTGGCGCCAGGGTCGGCCGCTTCCTGTAGTAGTCACCGTGGGAGAGCTTCAGGTTGAGGAGCAGGGCGCAGTGTGCAGCTGTGTAGAGGCTGTCTGCGTTCATCAGCATCTGGAAGCTGAGGCTGCTATTCCCGTCAAAGCCAGGAGAGTGCATCATGCCTAAGAGAGAAAATGAAGGGACTTTTGGGGGTGTGAACAGTGTGCTTGGCAAGGCTGGCTTCCAGAGAGCTGCGAACCCATCGTGAGAGATACTGCATCATATAGGACATTTCTGTATAGCACTGACAGCTAGCCAGGAATATCCTTAGGGCCGGATACACACCCCAGCCTGGTGGCAAAGAGCATGCGTTCAGGAGTGGATCTGCCTGGGCCTGGATCCTGATCTCTTACTTAGCAGCTAGAACTTTGATAAACTCATGTAAACCCTGTAAGTCTCACCTTCTTTTCCTATAATAAGGAGAAGAATTGACTGCATTCTATCCCCAGCTTGAGCCCTCCGGTGGCTCCCCATCACAATGTAATAAAACTCCAACCTCACCCTCCTCTCTCCCTCTCATTCCCCGCAGCCACCCTGACTGCCTGCTGTCCCTCAGCCACACCAGGCCTGGACCTGCCGCAGGGCCTTTGCATTTGTTTTTGTCACTCCTAGGATGATCTCAGGATCTCTGGATGCTGCGCTCCCTCAATTCTGCCAAGTCTCTGCTCAAGTGACAGAGAGACCTTCCCTTTTAATTCCACTATTAAATAGCAAATCCACTCCTGCCCCCCACCAATATGCCGCTTACCCGGCTTTTAAAAAATGGCCTCGATGGCATTTATTCTACCCAGTTTTATATTAACATATACTTGTTTATCATCTGCCATCACCACTATAAAATCAATGAGAAGGTGATATTTCATTCGTTTTGTTCACTACAGAATCCCCAATGCCTAGAACAGCGTTTGGTACATAGTAGACCCTTAAAAACATTTGCTGAATGAGTAAGAATTAATGGATATGACTGCATGAGAATTAGATGCAATAATGCATGTAAGATGTTTAGAAAAGTTATTAATACAACTTTTCAAAAGGAATAATGTTTCTCGAAAAGCTAAACATAGAATCACTATATGACCCAGCAATTCTACTCCTATATAACCAAAAGGACTGAAAGCAGGGATTCGAACAGACGTTTGTACATCAGTGTTCACTGCAGCATTACTCACAACAGCCAAAAGGTGGAAACAACTGAAGCGCCCATCAACAGATGAATGGATAAGCAAATAGTGGTATATATATAAAATGGGTATTACTCAGCCGTGAAAAGGAATGGCGTTCTGATATATGCCACAACATAGAGGCGCCTTGAAAACATTATGCTAAGTGTCAGGCACAAAATAACAAATATATATGATGCACTCTATGAAGCACCTAGAATAAATTAGAAGAAATAGAAAATAGATTGGAGGTTACCAGGGACCAGGGACCGGGGGCAGACTACCTTCTATTTGGAATGTTAAAAAAGTTCTGGAAATGCTTGCACAACACTGTGAATATAATTAGTACCACTGAATTGTATACTTAAAATTTATTAAAATAGCAAATTTTGTTACATCTATTTTTACCATGATGAAAACAAATAATAATGTAATACATCAAAACACGTTATGCCAGGTGCAGTGGCTCACACCTGTAATCCCAGCACTTTTGGAGGCCAAGGCAGGCAGATCACTTGAGTCCAAGAGTTCCAGACCATCCTGCCCAAGAGGGTGAAACCCCATCTCTACTAAAAATACAAAAATTAGCCTGGCATGGTGGCGCATGCCTGTAGTCCCAGCCATTTGGTAGGCTGAGGAATGAGAATTGCTGGAACCTGGGAGGCGGAGGCTGTAGTTAGCTGAGATCACACCACTACATTCCAGCCTGGGCAACAGAAAGAGACTCTGCCTCAAAAAACAAAAAAACAAAAAACAAAAAACATGTTAAATTGTGCACTTTAAGCAGGTAAACTGTGTGGTATGTGAGTTATCTCACAATCAAACTGTTAAAAAAATAAATGAGGAAATAAAGAGGTTCAAAAAAAAAACCATTAAATAATAGCTATTGACTTTCTCCCCACTATCTTTTCTTTTAAAAGACATTTTATACTTACTAAAGTTTTCATTTTGAAGATCCCTTTGAGCTTTATATAAATTAACTGAAAAAACAAACAACTATATCTCATGCTCTGAAGATGGGTTCATTCAGTGAGAGTTGTTGGTATCATGGCTCAAACTTTCACAGGGAGCTTGGGGTGAAAAAATTACTGAAGTCAGCTTCTCTGCATCTATTAGTATGCTGGTCCTAAGGCCATCTGCAGACAGGCATTTCCAGGCCTTCAGGGTTCCTGACTATCTGGAGCCTGGTGGTCAGCTCGCAGCTTTGCAGCCCACAGACAACTGCACATCTGTGTCCTCCTTACACTGTCATCTCCTCTTACCCTCCAAAGCCCCACAGGCAATACCAGACCAGACAAGTGTGGAACAAAACACACCGAGCCACTCCTCTCAGAGCACCTTAAGAGATTTTCAATGAATGCGCCATTTGTTCCTGCAAATACTCGGAGGCTGAAATCTAGGGATGTGCGGGAAACAGTTCATCTGTACATTTGTGCATGCAAATTACACATGTCCATATACTCTGCAAATCATGTCTAAAATTATTCTTTAATAAAAAATATGGCTCATATGAAATGTAAGTGTTTTCTAGAATTAACAGTCAAAGAAATGAGAGATACAAATTTACAGCTAGAATGTTTATTCAGTGATGTTGTCCCTATGAAAATGAGATACAAATTTACAGCTAGAATGTTTATCCAGTGATGTTGTCCCTATGAATTTTTTTTTTCCTGAGTCAGAGTCTTGTTCTGTCACCCAGGCTGGAGTGCAGTGGTGCGATCTTGGCTCACGGCAACCTCTGCCTCCCGGGTTCAAGCAATTCTCCTGCCTCAGCCTCCCAAGTAGCTGGGATCACAGGCATGCACCACCACACCCAGCTAATTTTTGTATTTTTAGTAAAGACAGGGTTTCACCATGTTGGCCAGGCTGGTCTCGAAGACCTCGTGACCCACCTGCCTCAGCCTCCCAAAGTGCTGGGAATACAGGTGTGAGCCACCATGCCGGGCCATCCCTATGAATTTTAATAAATAGTTAAGTAAGAAGATGTGGACCAGAGAAAGCTTTCAAAGTTGAAAATAATTCAAGATCTCTGCCATATTTGAGGGCAGTATAAACATTTTTTGGTGGGAGTAAGCATATATATTATTCCCACAAAACCACCTCAGACAATCAAAGAGTGGGCATTACCTCTGCCTTATGAAACAAGGCAGGGGAAATAAAAAACAGTAGAAATTTTGATGTTGCCTCAAGACGTTTTCTACCAAGAGCACTTTGTGATCATGGGCTGAGGTGCATTTTATTATTATTTTTTAAAATTTATTTTATTTATTTATTTATTATTTTTTTTGAGATGGAGTCTTGCTCTTGTTGTCCAGGCTGGAGTGCAATGGCACAATCTCAGCTCACTGCAACCTCCACCTCCCGGGTTCAAGCAATTCTCCTGCCTCAGCCTCCCGAGTAGCTGGGATTACAGGCATGTGCCACCGCGCCCAGCTAATTTTGTATTTTTAGTAGAGACGGGGTTTCTCCGTGTTGGTCAGGTTGGTCTAGAATTCCGGACCTCAGGTGATCTGCCCGCCTCAGCCTCCCAAAGTGCTGGGATCACAGGTGTGAGCCACCATGCCTGGCAAGGCTGAGGTGCATTTTTTTTTTTTTTTTTTGAGACGGAGTTTCGCTTTTGCTGCCCAGGCTGGAGTGCAATGGCGCGATCTCGGCTCACCACAACCTCTGCCTCCCAGGTTCAAGCAATTCTCCTGCCTCAGCCTCCCAAGTAGCTGGGATTACAGGCATGCACCACCATGCCTGGCTAATTTTGTATTTTTAGTAGAGATGGGGTTTCTCCATGTTGAGTCTGGTCTCGAACTCCTGACCTCAGGTGATCCACCTGCCTTGGCCTCCCAAAGTGCTGGGATTACAGGTGTGAGCCACCACGCCCGGCAAGGCTGAGGTGCATTTTAAAAGGAAGATCAGACTGCAAGTGAGATCTGAAAACTACATCCTTGGTTAGAACATAAGCAGTGTATCTCAGCCCTGATGGTCCATGGGAACCCCTGGCACTCTCAAGGTGCTAGTGGGGCTGATTCCAGTTATCTGGAGGAGACATAGGGCACAAGACCAGTCTCCTTCCATGGTAAAACAGAAAGTAGCATTCAGGATTGGGTGTTTAACTATCCTGGATCATAGATGAAAGGTACAATTGAGTCTATCAACAAGAAAAGAAAAATGAATCTGTAAATGGCTTTCATTTTAGACATCAGTAATAATTCCTTTCAAAATGTTGAAACCAACTACTAATTACCTTGGGATGTTTTGGAAAACTGGGCACTTGCTCAGATGCTGAAAGTGAAAAAGGCCACTAATGTGAGTGTTGACATGGAGACCAAAATCAGCAGAGAAGTGACGAAGCCCTGGCAGGCACTACTGGTGGAGACACCCAATAGGAAAGACTTTGTCAGGTTACCTTTGTTGCAGGTAATCTGTTGGTACCAGCCTACATCTGCATGCAGATTAATTTCTTAAATTACAAAGAGCTGGCAAATTTGTAAATAAAACAAAATAAGGTCTATTTTGTCAACTTAAACAGCCATTTTCTTGCTATGTCAGATATAGTTTACTGGTGATATTGATAATAATGGAAACATGATAAGAATAATTTATTAAATGCTTTCTATTGCCTAGAACCAGTCTCTCCTCATATATCATTTTCTAATCCTGCCCTATTGTTTACCAGTAAGGAAAGTGCCCCAGAGACAGTAATTTGCCCAAAGTTACACGGCTCAAAATCGGCAAAGGTCTTTTGGGCCCACACTTCAGGTTTTTGCACTAGCCATGCTCTACTTGCTTCGAATGTCATGAAAAGATTCTGCCATATCCTGTACCTCTCTAGTAGATACTCTATTTTCCATTCTTCCCTCTGATTGGCCTCACTGATGTGCTATCCAATTTAGAGTAAGAAACTGTAAGAACTACGACCTTTAACATATTTTGACTCTTTGCATTGCCCAGTGTTCAGTAACTAAAGTTCATTCTCTCCCTCTATAATTAAGATGTGCTTTACTGTGGAAACAGGAGGATGGATCACCTACTTGACTGCTTACCAGGGAAAGATTAGATACAAGAGTAGCACAAGAGACCTCTTAAAATCTCTTCTGTGTCTAAGAGAATTTGGTACTTCTTTTTTGGATAAACATTAATTTAGAACATTTAATAGTACTGAAGAGTATAAAAAATAAGAACAGTAGTCCCCGCTTCTCTCAAGGCCCAATGATACCTCTAACAGCAAGACTCACTTCCTTGTGTGTATGAAAATACCACAAAGCGAGATCACACTACATATGTCAAACTGTAACTTGATGTTTTCTAAAAATACGTGTTAGATGTGTCTTGATATTGACACTTCTGGGTCTGTTTCATTCTTTTTTAATGACTGTGCATATACCACTGCATAGTTACATTGTGGTTTGATTTATTTGATCTTAATGCTCTATTGGTGGACATTTATGTTGTTTCAATTATGAAAAATACTGAAATGATGAAATGAATGTTAGTACTTCTGCAAGCGTACTAAAAGCAGAATAAGTATATTAAGTTTAACAGATACATACAAACTATTTTCCAAATAGATTTATACCAATTTTCCCACCTACCAACTGTGCACAAGAGCACTCTTACACCCACTCTCAGCAACGCTGGGCATTATCAGCTTTCTAAACCTTCGTGATAAGATTACACAACTTTGCTTAGTCACAGATTTATTTAAGTCTACGGCTCTAATTTTTACATAACATTACTGCTTTATCTTCTGATAGAGGTTGCAAGAAATTCTTTTAGAGATTTGGAAAAGGCACAAAGAAGAAAATAATCTGTAATAACACCAGGCTGAGATAAGTAGTATTAACATTTTAATGTGAATTTTAAATCCTTCTTTTTAAAATTACATTATATTTTTTCATATCATTAAATATTACTGGAAAACATCATTGTAAATGGCTATACAGGCCAGGTGCAGTGGCCCATGCCTGTAATCCCAGCACTTTGGGAGGCCAAGGTGAATGGATTACCTGACGTCAGGAGTTCAAGACCAGCCTGACCAACATGGTGAAACCACGTCTCTACTAAAAATACAAAAAATTAGCCAGGCGTGGTGGCGGACGCCTGTAATCCCAGCTTCTCAGGAGGCTGAGGCAGGAGAATCGCTTGAACCCAGGAGGCGGAGGTTGCAGTGAGCCGAGATCGTGCCACTGCACTCCAGCCTGGGTGACAGAGCGAGACTCTGTCTCATAAATAAATAAATAAATAAATAAATAAATGGCATCTGCTAGTATGCTATAAATCTCTGCCTGAGTTTCTGTTCCTTTGTGTAGGTTCCCAGGAGCCAATGAGATGCCAGATATCCACTGGTATTTTCAAGTCTATCAGGACTTAAAAAACTCATACATTTGCTGGGCTACAGTTTTTCAGCCACCATGGTTTCCCCCACACCCCCGCAACCAGAGCTAATCAGCTCCAGAGGTTTCTGTGTTCTTGAACAGCATCTCCTAAATAATTAAAAATCCTCTAAGAGAAGCATGTGAAGAACAGCTTAAAGATCCACCAAAAGGAGAAATTGAGTACATTGTGGTCAGTTAGCAGAAATGGGTATCATAGAGGCATCCTAAGTCATATTTGCAAAGAACACTTAAAGACACAAGGAACATGGCAACAAAATATTAACTAGAAAGTACATTACAAAATTACACATATGACATATTCATTCCCCTTATCCTGGTACTGTGCAGTGTAATGAGCATGCTGTCTGGAGCCAGGTTCATATGCTGGTATCACCGCTTCCTAGCTATGTACATACCTTGGATGACTTATTACTTAACCTGTGTCTCAGTTTTCTCATCTGTAAAATGAGGATAATAGTGCTATCTACTTTATGGGGTTGTTATGAGTATTAAATGAGTTAATATCAGTAAAACCTTTAGATAATGCAGGGCATATAGGAAGTGCCATGTTAGATTAGCTATTATTATCATCATTATTATTGTAGATACATGTAAATAAGCACATTCATATGATGAAAAATGACTGCAAAGAAAGATGCCAAGATATTTCAGAGTCAGCTTCTAGGTGGTATGATTATTTATTTTGTGTTTTCTTTTTTTGTAGAGATGAGGTCTTACTATGTTGCCCACTATGTCCTCCCACCCTGGCCTCCCAAAGTGCTGAGACTATAGGAGTGATATCTTGTGTGGTTTTTATATTATTGTATTCTCTAAGTTTTATATTCCACAATGCCAGGTGTTGGTAGAGGATTTTGTTAGACTACTTATTCTCCATTCCTGCTTCTAGAATACTTCTCTTCCTCCATTTATTAAAGCAAGCAAGCAAACTCTCAGCCTTTGAGGCTCCTATCATCTGGCCAAATCTTCCACCCATCCTTGAAACTCTCCTTCATGATATGCCAGACACGGCCACATTCACTGACCACCCTGGCTTGGAGTCTGTGGCTTCCTCTTCACCCCAATGTCTCCTGCCCTTCCTGCCATTATCCTGCACGACTTCAGCCTCTAGATGGCCAAATCATCCAATGCCAGGTCCTTTTAGAGTCTTGACAGCCATGCCATCCATCATTCCCTCTATTCCGCCTCTTCCCACCCATAGGCTCCTACAGTAACACTCAGAATCAATTCACCCCACTCCAGTGTTCTTCCTGCAACATCACTGATTTAGATGGCCCACTCTGACCAGAATCTTTCTGCTGGCTTGCTCAGGCACTCACACTACAGCAGATTTTGGATGAATCCTCACCTTTCACCTACTGTACTACTGCAGTTAATCTGCAGAATAGATAAAGTAAGTACTACTGTTTATCATACTTACATTACAGGTAGGCAATGTGATGCAGGGAGAGGGTCAGTAACTTGCCCATGGTCACAGCTGTTCAGTGCTAGAGCTGGGATCTGAAGTTAGATCCCAGAAATGGCTAGAGCCCAGATATATATATATGTGTGTGTGTGTGTGTGTGTGTGTGTGTGTGTGTGTCTATGTAAAATTCCTGAAGTTAGAGCTCAGACATATTTATGTCTATATAAACTCCTGAAAATTGGTTTCATTCTCCCCTTTTCTGTCTGAGACAACATTCAAGAATGGAATTCACCAAAGACATTACAATAAGGATAACTCTGAATCCATAGTTGGTTTTTAAAACAAAATATGGTGCTGTATTAGAAACTGCTTGTTACTATATAAAACCATTTTCTTCTTACTTGGTAATAGAATCATGACTTTACTCGGGCTTGCAATGTGCCCTGTCTCCTAGGAGGGGTCAGTGAACTTGAGGTTGTTGTGTGGCGCTTCCAGAGAGCTCCTGAAAGCAGCCGTATTTAGCTCTCAGGTGGCTCCTTTGCTAGCCTTGCCCCCTTCCTTCTTGCTCAGACTATAGATGAGAAGCCAGCAGCTCCGCCAGCACCAGCTGTCTCAGTTCATGAGGAAACCTGAGGATGACAGTCACCTATTAACAAGAGTAGAGCTGAAAGACAGGAGCACCTGGGTCCCTGATTATCGTGGAGCTCTGGAGATCAGACCTCAGACTCAATTTAGAGGAAAGGAAATGAATCTCTTTCCTTTTGTAGTAATATTGCCTTTTTTTTTCTTCTTTTTTTGAGATGGAGTTTGGCTCTTATTGCCCGGGCTGGAGTGCAGTGGCACGATCTCAGCTCACCGCCACCTCCGCCTCCTGGGTTCAAGCGATTCTACTGCCTCAGCCTCCCGAGTAGCTGGGCTACAGGCATGCACCACCATGCCCGGCTAATTTTGTATTTTTAGTACAGACAGGGTTTCTCCATGTTGGTCAGGCTGGTCTTGAACTCCTGACCTCAGGTGATCTGCCACCCCCGCCTCCCAAAGTGCTGGGATTACAGGCATGAGCCACAGTGCCAGGCCATCATCTGCATTTTCTATAGATGCAAACAAACCTAATCCTAACTGACAGAGGCAGCATAACATACTCATTTATTTATTTGAGGTTTTCTTCCTATAATTTTACCTTCTGTATTATATAAAGATAGCAAGGTAAACTTGTATTTGCCATCTTTTGAGGTGTTTAAACCACAGAGCCAAAAACTGAGGCTGGTAACGGCATAAATGCCTTCCTGGTTGTGTAGTCACAAAGCTAGAGCTCCTTCCAGAGACTTCAGCCCATTCCTTAGAGGGTGAAGGGACAGGAGAAGAAGCAGTGAGGCAGAGAAGGGTGAGCCCAGGCTGGGCAGAGGTTGCAGGTCTGTGGCTGCCCACCGCCTGGCAGTACCTGCAGGGTTGGCGGGACACCCGAGGAGGGCGGACAATGGTAGCAAAATCACAGGACCCTTAGGGAGCCTATGACTGGAGATAATGGGGGCTCCCTGGTGATATAAGAAGTGAGGGGGCCTCCCCTTACAGATACCACACAAGCTCCAGCTTCTGGTTTGACCCTGGGATGAGAAATAAAGGGAGGGCAGAGACCAAATGTTCTCCCTGCTAGGCAGGCTGAGGGGCTACAGTCAGCTTTGTTTTAATGTAAAGAAATAGATATATCTTGTACAACTGAGATTTATACTTGCTACACTATCTTTTAGGAAATCTGGTACTTTATAAAATATTGCTTGCAGCGAACCTTACATTTGGTCAAAGTAAGTCACAAGACTGCAACTGAAAACCGCTAATCTAAGGAACAGCAATCCAAAGTCAGTGCCGATGACCCTTGATCAATTGCCGTGCAAGGCTGGCACCTTCCTTTAGTGCTGAGGAACCACCTTACACAGATGTCACTTTGTTCTATCCATGATCAAAGAGGCATTTCTGCAGCAATCACAGCTCATGTCAAGCACTGTCTTTATAAAAAAACGTACTTTATTTGCCCGAACATTTTCAAACTCCCCTACCATATGAAACTTTAATTGCTTTGAAAAGAAAGGCTCTCCTGAATCCTGTAGAATTAAGGAGGCTCATTTCAATGGCATATTAGCTGTCTGAAGATAGGAGTCACTGAGAAACACTGAGTGACTGTGATTCAGCCGAGAAAGCAGCCCCGATAACAGGGTAGGGATGAAGGCTTGATGGACGTTTATGACAAAGTGAGGTTTGAAGCTTTTGACATCAAAATAAATAATGAGTCAAAGAAAGGGTTTATAACTCAGGGAGTTTTTCCCTTCTCCCTCTCTTCTGTTTTTACTTTCATAACTTTCTCTTAGAGGAACAAAGGAAATCTGCCATCTCCCTGTCTCAGTGGAGCATAATGTTTCTCTTTTGTTAATTTTTAATCATGGAAGTGGCACTTGCAAGGGGGCAAGAGGACATGCCTCAGTCCAGAGATGGATACAGGCCAGCACCCAGTGGCTGGGGGGGGGGTAGCCAAAGCAACGATCAGTGCCACCAGTTGAACCACAGCAGTGATGGAAGAGAGTTAGCTGTTGGTAACAGGACCACAGAGTGATGGGTCTGTAATTTGGAAAGAGAGTCCAACTCCTGAATAGAAAAATACTGTGATGTCACTAGAACTAAATAGACCTACAACTAAATTACAGTCAATAAAAATGATATTTGAAAACAACCAAACATTTGTGAAGTCTCTTTTCAATGTATTGATTTTTATGTTTAAAAAATAATTTCATAAAACATGTTTGGTCTGATGGGAAATTTACGGAACTCTAAAATTTGGGCAGTCTGCAACATTTATCGGGCCATATTCTGGCCACATAAAAAACTCACACAAGCCCTGTTTTGCATGTACTATAAATAAGTATTGATTTGAAAGGTACAAAGACACAAAACTGAAGACCTGCTTTAGCCTCAAATTTTAAAAAGACTTTGCTAGGATTATATTTCTTAATTCTCATAAGAAATGAGAGTGGTCCCTTGGAAGTCAGTCCTCACCACTGTGACAATTCATTCATCTGGAATTACTGGGGATGTGTCGATAAAGAAGAAGTTATCTGAGAGCTAAATTTTATATATTGTGCTGAAACTTCGGCAGTGGAGTTATTTTGTATGGATAATTTTAATTTTTTTTTCTTTGAGGCGGAGTAGCTCTGTTGCCTAGGCTGGAGTGCAGTGGGGCAATCTCGGCTCACTGCAACCTCCGCCTCCTGGGTTCAAGAGATTCTCCTGCCTCAGCCTCCTGAGTAACTGGGATTACAGGCATGCACCACCATGCCTGGCTAATTTTTTGTATTTTTAGTAGAGGCAGGGTTTTGCCATGTTGGCCAGGCTGGTCTCAAACTCCTGGCCTCAAGTGATCCACCTGCCTCCTGGATAATTTTAATTTTAAATAGAAGACCCTGACTATAATTTTACTGTTTCTTGATGGCTCAAGGCCATCATTATTACTGCAACCAGTGGCCATGCTGCACTCTAATACACAGCTATTCTGGGGACTAACAATGTTTGCTGGGCTCTCTGCCTTGGCACAAGGGACACCAAGATGGTCGGAGTAGCCAAGGCTGCCAAACCTCTCCATATGAATATTCCCAGCTGGGAAGAGGCAGAGACTCAAAGGATCCACCAATCGCTTCCAAAGAACAACTTGAGAGGCTTTATGTACAACTCCCTTAGCTCATGAACTATTGCACATCTTTTTTTTTTTTTTTTTTTTTTTTTTTTTTTGAGATGGAGTCTTGCTCTGTCACCAAGGCTGGAGTGCAGTGGTGCGATCTTGGCTCACTACAAGCTCCGCCTCCTGGGTTCACACCATTCTCCTGCCTCAGCCTCCCAAGTAGCTGGGACTACAGGCGCCTGCCACCACGCCCGGCTAATTTTTTGTATTTTTAGTAGAGACGGGGTTTCACCATATTAGCCAGGATGGTCTCGATCTCCTAACCTTGTGATCCGCCTGCCTCGACCTCCCAAAGTGCTGGGATTGCAGGTGTGAGCCACCGCACCCAGCCGAACTATGGCACATCTTAAGAGACCAAAAGGCTTGGTGTAGTGGCTCATGCCTGTAATCCTAGCACTTTGGGAGACAAAGGCGGGAGGATTGTTTGAGCCCAGGAGTTTGAGACCAGCCAGAACAACATAGTGAGACCTCATCTCTTCTTTATTTCCTTCTTTCCAACACAGTGAGACCCTTTCACTTCTCCTTTCCCTTTTCCCTTCCGTTTTCCCTTCCCTTCTGCCTTCCCTTCTTTCTCTCTGCCTTGCCTTGCCCTGCCCTGCCCTCCCTTGTCTTCCCTTCCCTTCCTTTCCTTTCTTCTCTTTCTCTTTCTTTTGTTTCTTCTCTTTCTCTCTTTCTCTTTCTTTGACAGGGTCTTGCTCGGTTGCCCAGGCTGAAGGGCAGTGGTGGAAACATGGCTAACTGGAGCCTCAACCTCCCAGGCCCAAGTGATCCCCCCACCTCAGCCTCCCAAGTGGCTGGGACAAAGGTGCACTACCATGCTTGGCTAATTTTTGTATTTTTTGTAGAGAAAGGTTCTCCCTATGTTGCCTAGGCTGGTCTCAAACTCCTGAGCTCAAGCAATCCACCCATCTCAGCCTCCTAAAGTGCTGGGATGGCAGGTGTGAGCCATCATGCCTGGCCAATACCCTGTATCTCTAAAATTAAAAAAAAAATTGCTGGGTGTGGTGGTGCGTATAGTCTCAGCTACTTGGGAGGCTGAGCCACTGCACTTCAGCCTGGGCAATGGAGTCAGACCCTGTTACAAAATAAAAGAGAGAGAGACCGAAGAACAACTTCATCAATTTACAATCAATAAATATTGATTGAGAATAAGCTGTACATATCTTGGGACCTTAGCATATAGCACAATTCGGCTTCTCTATAAATGTTGGTTGAAGGAGGATTTGGGTGGGTGTGTCTGAAAGAGAGAGAGACAAAAAGACAGACAGACACAAACATGCACAAAACACACCCCTAGAATGTTCAATAAGAGAATGTCAAATTTAATGACAGTGATATAAAAGATCTTAGGGAGAAAAATATTTTTTTAGGAAGAGTATACATTTTCCTAGTCTTCCAATAAAACGTGAATTTTGTTTCACACACAAATAAAAAAATCCAAGATTTGTTATATTTAACTCCAAAAGAAAAAATATTGAGAAAAAAATATGTTAGGTAGCCTTAAAAATTGATGTGAAATTAGGAAATAAGGTATGAAATTCTTAGGAAATAAGAATTAGGAAAGTTGAGAAATCATGTCTCTTTATATCCTTTTCTAGGTCATGTGAAAATTTCTGGGGTAAAAATTCTGTGTCTCCTTTGGTGCTTGCTACAACTTTGGATAATTCTCGTATTAAAAAATGTTCCAGCCGGGCGCAGTGGCTCATGCCTGTAATCCCAGCACTTTGGGAGGCCAAGGCAGGCGGATCACAAGGTCAGGAGATCGAGACCATCCTGGCTAACACAGCGAAACCCTGTCTCTACTAAAAATACAAAAAATTAGCCAGGCGTGGTGGTGGGTGCCTGTAGTCCCAGCTACTTGGGAGGCTGAGGCAGGAGAATGGCATGAACCCAGGAGGCGGAGCTTGCAGTGAGCCGAGATTGCACCACTGGACTCCAGCCTGGGTGACAGAGTGAGACTTTGTCTCAGAAAAAAAAAAAAAGGAAAAAAAAAATTTGTTCCTTCTTATATATACAGAGATTTAAGTGTCTTTTTCTTGTCCTCTTGAAAAAGGACAATTTGGTCAGCTTCTTAAAGATACTTGTTAAGTTACACATCAGTCAGCTTCTAACCAAGTTCCAGTAACTGGGCTACAGTTTTTTCATGTATGTGTGTGAAGTTTTGTTAGAAAATAAAAAGGAAGTGAGACAAGGTCTCAGCCCTCAAAGAGCAGGGAGTCTAGAGAGGGGAGGGTGGAAGGGATGGTGGATGCATTAACAAATGACTGTGATAAATGCACCAAGCACAATGACAAACACAAGCTCAAGGTTAAGTGGTAGAAGAGCAAGTGGTGATCATGGCTTTTTAGCAGTTCTGTGTCAGTTCCCAGGGTCAGCCCTTTGGATCTGAGCACAGTCTTAGGGAGATTCATTTGCCTCAGTATTCTGTGGTCAAGAGACCCTTGTACTGGAGGGAAAGGCACAGATGACCTCCCTGGTATCACACCAACATTTATTCCCACCATAAATTTTATGTACCCATTAATTTATTTCTTTCTGTATTATCTTTCAAGAACACTATCTTAAAAATAATTATTTACTATGTGAAATGCTACTACTTCCCTGTATTCTTTATCTGCTTCCTCCACCAAAACTCTAGGTGATTCTCTTCTGCCCTTCAATAATACCAGCATTATTTTCTGATGTGATTTGCCCACTATTCCCCCCAGCACCACTGTTTACGGTCTGAGTCACAATTCAACAGATGGAAGGATCTGAGATGGGAGAATGCAGCGTTACCAAGCTATACTAGACTATCACACATTGTTCGAATGTTCAGTAGAATTCAGAATATATTGGGAGGACTTGGCGTGCAACTGATCCAAGACAGCATTCAAAATTGTTTACATTTTGATACACCAAAAGTACATTGCTCTATGAATTTTAGACACCAAGTCATAGAAGCATACTGGGAATTCAATGTTTTAAGAATTACAGATTGTCATCTTGTTTCAATCAGTAGCACCTTTCTAGAATGCAGCTACTTCTCATTCTTTACTTTACATCCTATACATTTATCAGCCTCATAGTATATTCCAGCCATCGACTGTTGTAGAATTCAAATAAACCACCACTAACTAATAGGTCTTAGATTTCTTCGCCCTCTTTAAACTGGGGAAACCCGAAGATTCATTAATATGCTTTGAGCACTTCAAACTATAAGCATGATAGTAATTGCCCATTAAGGCAAACTGCTCTGAATAATCTTGTTGACTATACAGCAGAGAATTGTTTACAAACCTGAGCAGAAAGTAGAGGCAAAGTTCTGCAGAGCGGTGTCCACCTCCTCTACATTGGAGAGAGCCAGGAGCCGAGGGAGGAGGCCTTCCAGGGACTGTATGAACAGCCTGGCGCTGTGCTGATCCGCCTCCTGGTTCTTCAGCAGTTTTAGAGACAGGGCGGCAGTTCGCAGGGACCGGTGGCCTAGGCAGTCCCGGGGTGTCTGCTCTTCATCGGCTAGTGAACAGTTGTCCGACCCAATGTCCGACACGTCGGACCTGCCCGAGTCCTTTTCTGCTGCCATAGAGTACTGATCACAGGAATCAAACTCTGTCCTAGAAAGGTCTTGGTCATCAACGCTAAAATTACTCTCACTATACCTAGATCCATAGGACCTTGTCCTGCAGTCTACTGACAGGAAGTTAGTTATGTCAGGGTAAGGGACCGTGTGGCTTCTCTGCACGACATCTGGCTGGTCTACCGCCTCTGTTTCCAATACTTTGCTCAGCGTCTCCTTACCCTCTGGGATGGCTGGTGACTTGAGACTGTTCTTGTGGTTTCCCGAATGGTCCTCGGGTGTAGTCTGACCCAACTCTCCCTCAAGAGTGGTCTGGCCGGTGTCTGTGGTGACACTGATGCTGATGTCAAGGCTCCTCTCGTTCCCTGACTCCCACGGCGTGTGTTCTGAGGACAGCACTCGCCGCTGCCAGCGGAAGTCAGCCTCATTGATCTCCATGGAATCTCGGCTCCACTCAGCCCCATCCTTCAGCTCCTCAAGGCGCAGAAGCAGCAGTTGCACCTGACCTTCGCTCAAGCCCTTCCCCTGGCTGAGCTCATCCAGGGCACCCAGCAAGGTGCAGACACAGGACACGGCTGCATAGCAAGCTTCGATGCCACCCTTGATGCATGCTTCGGTCATGCCATCCATGATGCTAAACAGTGTTCAAAAGAGAAAATGGAATAAATGCATAAAATGTAGAAAATATCTCTGAAAGGAACAAGAGTGTTAGCCTGGCAAACAGCAAAGTATTCAAAACAGATAGTCTGATTTGAATAAAACAAAATGGTCTGGGCAATGAATAAAAGAAACAAACATGCCTAGGTGGGCAGAGGAAGATCTTCAGATAAAGTGGCCTGCATTGGCTGGGCACAGTGGCTCATGCCTGTAATCCCAGCACTTTGGGACGCTGAGGCGGGCGGATCACTTGAGGTCAGGAGTTTGAGACCAGCCTGGCCAACATGGTGAAACCACGTCTCTACTAAAAATACAAAAAATTAGCCAGGTGTGGTTGGTATGTGCCTGTAATCCCAGCTACTCAGGAGGCTGAGACAGGAGAATCATTTGAACCCAGAAGGCAGAGGTTGCAGTGAGCCGAGATCGTGCCACTGCACTCCAGCCTGGGTGACAGAGCAAGACTCTGTCAAAAAAAAAAAAAAAAAAAAAAAAAAAAAAAAAAAAAAGTGGTCTGCATTGAATCACACTCCTTCTTGGCTCACTGGTTTTTTGGGTACAAATAGAAGCTCCTGATGAGTATTTATGACCTTCCCGAACAATCTCACTTTTGTATTATGCTCAGTGTTTCAAATAGAAAATAGTTATAATGGTTACATAATGTGGGCCTTCCTCTATAAAGTAAACATATTCCTGAACAGATGTATGTGAATACAACTATTACAAGCCCTATAATATTCAGTTTTCTAGGGGGGCTACATATGAAGAAATCCTATAGTTACAGTATTGCAAATCAAAAGTTCTCTAAAATAATCCCAATGAATAATTATTGTATATTTCACTTGGTACATCTGGTTTTAAGTCAATATGAAAATATAAAAAGTTCCATGATTATAATAAATTGAGATATGTCTTCTCATGTAGCTTGTGGGTGAATTATTAAATAGACACATTTCATATAATGTAGAATTTTTTAAAATTTCAGGGATTTGTAAGCAAGGTTAAAAGTCTTCAGAAAAGCAGCCTCAATAAAGACCTAAAAGGATAAACATCATACAGTTTGAGGAGATCCAGATGAGACTTTCTTTTTGAAATTGATCTTTTTCTGGACTCTGATTCAGTGGAGCTGGGTCCTGCCAAGTCACAGAGACGCTGTGGGCTCCCGAGTATCTTAAAGAAAAAGGTAAAAGAGTAACAGAAAAGTGAATATCACAAAAAAGCACAAGGTTTTTAAATTGTGAGATCAAATAAACATGTACTTTCCCTAATGAGTGATATAGTATAAGGAGAAACAGAATTATTTGGAACTTCCAATCTTAGTAAAGCTGATTTAGGTTTTCTTCTTGACATATGGTGTGTATCAGGCTCCTGGCTCTTCAGCTCAGGGCTGGCTTAGACAAAGAAAATTATCAGAGGGATTGTTGAAAAATCTTTTCTAGCACAGAACTAGAAAACACTTGGATCTCTGTTCTTTAGTAATATTGGCCTATAATATAACCTTCCTGGACTCTTTTTGTCTTATTTTGGTATCAAGTCGGCTAGCTTCATAAACTGGGTGGAGAAGTATGCCCTCTTTCTTATCGCTGAAAAAGTTCATGGAAGATTGGAATTCCCTGTTCCTTGAATGCTTGTATAGCTTGTTTCTAAAGCTACATGGAGCCAGAATTTTAATGGGAATCCTTTAACTAGTTCCTCCATTTCTCTAAAGATTATAGGACTATTCAGGCCCTTAATTTCTTCTTGAACCAACTTTTTAAAAGTTGCATTATTTCCTAAGGACTTATCCATTTTATCTGGTTTTCAAATAGAGTGTTCTAAAGATGCCTTAATACCCTCTTTTATTTTTTTAATGTGTGTAATACCTATAGTTAGGTATTTTTTTCATTTTTATTTCTGTTTATTTGTACCTGTTTTGAAATTTTTATTGCCCTTGAGAACAGTTTTTCAATTTTCTTAATCTGTTCAGTCCTAACATTTTCTGCTTTTTAAAATCCCCTATATTTCCTTGTCACATTACTTTCTTCTTTTATCCTTACTTTTTCTCCTTTCTACTTTTTTTGAATTTATTCTATTCTTTTTTTCTAACTAAGCTGGAGAATTAGGACATTAAGGTTTTCTGCTTTTTAATACAAGGAGTTAAAGCTATACATATCCTCCCACTTATTTCTTCTCACAAGTTTTCATATGTAGACTGTTCATAATTGTTCATTTCGAACACATTTTTATATACATACGGTAGAAGTCTACAGAAAATGTCAACTTGAGGCTAAATTGATTCAAGGAAAGAAGGTTAATGCAGTGCGTCTGCAGCAGACGTCCTAGCGTATGTCCATTCATCTTCAAAGTGATTGATAATCCAAGCAAAGCAGGAAAAGGTCCATTACATAGAAGAAGTTGTATTTTAAGTAGCTCTCCTCTTTTCCTCTTTCCATATTTCTTTCATACCACAGAAATTGAACACTTCTGCTCTCTGGAAGGAACATAAACGAAGCTTCCACTTTTTGTTGACATCAAAAAAAGAGTGACAAGGCTGGGGCTAAAGTCAGGCAGGCTCTCTCTTTCCCTCTCTCTCTCTCTCGCCCCCTCTCTACAGGCCTGCAGCCCCGTGGCTGGACCCTCTGAGCCTCAGGATGCAACATCTCTTGCTGGAAGGATAAGTGCATTCCCAAAAGATGGAGTGGAAAACCTCACTGTCTCCTGGGATCCCACCACAATTTAAAGTTTAACTTCACTGGTAATAAATTAGATATTCACTGGTAATAAATCCGATAATTTTTTTTTAAAGATGGAATCTCGCTCTGTCACCCAGACTGGAGTACAGCAGCACAATCTTGGCTCACTGCAACCTCTGCCTCCTGGGTTCAAGCGATTCTCCTGTCTCAGCCTCCCAAGTAGCTGGGACCACAGGTGTGCGCCACCATGCCAAGCTAATTTTTTTGTATTTTTAGTAGAGATGGGGTTTCACCATGTTGGCCAGCCTGATCTTGCACTCCTGACCTCAGGTGATCCGCCCATCTTGGCCTCCCAAGATAATCTATTTTAATTCCCACATTAATCTTGTACTTATTTCTCAATTGCTTCAGAATCTGGAGGGAAAGGGATGGATTGGTAAGGTTTCTGGAGAACCCTCAACAAAAACTAAAATGAAAGATGTTTTAATCTCAGCTTCTTCAGGTGGGAATGAGAGTTGTGGGATCAGTGGCTGGGGGGCCAGAGGTCTGATAAAGACTGGGGGGCTTCTAAAGCCGAGCCATAGGGGAGAAAAGGAAGCAAAGTGTACTTTTTCATTACTGTTCATTTTAAGGGGAAATCAGAAGCAGAAAAGGGGCTATGCTTTGAAAAACAAAAATGTCCTGTATGTCCTTGATCAACAGGCACACAGTGCATATGGCAGAGTGACAAACTAAAACGAGAACAGGGAAATAACATACCAAGCCTTCAAACTCCAAAAGGCTAAACAAACATCCTGGGTACCCAGTGGTTTTCTTTGTGTGCACAAGCCCTGCACATTTTGGTATCTAGGTTACCAACTTTCCCAAACGATTGGTTTTGTCGTATAAAGTGGAGGCACCGCTTTTCAGAACATCCTGGCCCCAATTAGTCTGCTGAGCTCCTTGGGGCAGCACTGCCTGGACGTGCTACCATCAAATTCTAGCCTCATCTCTGCAAAATGACCTTGGGAAGCTAGAACATCTACGATGAACAGAAAAACATAACTAACTTCCTTTTGCAGTACAAAGGAAATTATTTAAAACACATTTAGAGACCTATGGATGCCATATGCAAAGTATCTACTTAGCATCCAGGTACCAAGTGGCTCTACTGTGGGCAGTGACTGCTCTAGTGCCTGTCATTTCTGAGGGGAAAAGAAAGGTTGCTGCTGCTTATAAAATAGCCTCTTTGTAGACATTTTGTCTTCAGGTCCGCATGTCGGTCAGTCAAAAGTTACTAAACACTTATTCTGATTCAAGCATTATAGTGTTAAATACTAGGGGAAAACATACAGAAGCAATCTATATACAAAAGTATAGTTGAGGAGACAAGAAGCTTGTTCCCCATTCTATTGTGAAACAATCAGTGTTATGGGACGTATAATCAATTGCTAAATGGCGGGATGGAATTTCAAGAAGAACCCGATCAGTGGTCTGAGGAAGCCCAGCCATGAAGGACAAGGATTTTGATAGCAAAGAAGCAGCCATACTTAGAACACCAGGCTTCACCGTCTTAGCCTTACGACTCACAACATGAAGGACTTTGGGCAAGTCACTTCTCCCCCCAGAGCCTCAGCTTTCCCATCTGGAAAATGGGCATAACATTATCTTCCTAAGGGAGTTTGTAAATAAGCTAATGTGAAGTGGCAGCAGTATCTAGCCTGTTGCAATTAACCACTCAATTCTGTGAGGGGGGAGTGACCCACAGGAATAAGGGACAGAAAACCCTGAAGAGGCGGGGAGGTGGGAATTGAACAAAGCAGATCAGTCACATGGGATGAAGGTGCATCCAGGGAAGTGATGGAAAATCCAAATGATGGAAGAAGGCTCTGGAAGCTGGGCACAGTAACTCTGCCTTGATGGGAGAGTCAATGAAAAGCCATTAGAGAGCCCTGGGCAATGGGAAAATTGTTAACAATGGTGATTTATGGACATAAATCCAGTAAGACAAAAGGAATAAAACAGGCAGGAGAGGGAGGCCAGCTAGAATTGAACCAGCTATTTTCAGCCTCCATGTGTTTTCTCTTCCTTAGAATAGCAATAAGTACACCATATATTTGTTTAGCACTTGATATTTACAAAGTACTTAGGCAAACTTTAGTGCATTTTGAACTTGCAACCTTTGGAATATTATAACAATGTACAGATGAGAAAACTCTTAAGTTCAGAGTTAAATGATTTACCTATATCACAAAGCCAGTGTGTGGCAGAGAGAGGATTTGAACCCTGACTCTTAAACTCAGGCTCCTGAAATGGGCAGCTGTTCCAACACCAAGAAAAAGGGGCTGCTGGGGGTCATTTGCGCTGCAATGTGAGAGTCAAGTCCAGTGATAAGGATGATACAGGAAAAGACCGTGGGATTAGGGTCAGCTGGACCAGGGTTTGCACCTTTTCTTTTTCTTTGGGACTTTGGGCAAACCATTTGGCCTCCTAAAGCCTAAGTTTCTTTGTGGGAGGAAATTTCCTTTTCCTTTGGCATCACACTTCTATGAGGAGGAATATCCATCCAGTGCAGTAAAATTCTAGGCCTCTCTTCTCCCTTCCTCTCATTTCTTCCAGGTACAGGAAGAGCCCCTGATCGGACTGGTGAATTTAGGATAAGGAGCTGAGCATGCCTCACTAGCATGTTTCTCTCCCATCTTCCTGGGGATCTGCCAATCAGAGGAAGCCCATGCTTGCCCTTCCAGGATGCAAGCTGAACAGGAGTAGGAGAGGACCCTGGGGAAGGGCCACTGCTGTCTGAGTGGTGAAGTGTGGTCTAGTCTCACTGGCCTCCAAAGCTGTATTTTATCTGCCCATCTAGTGAAGATCAATTCTTAAAGCTGGCCTTTTGATCTCCATTGCCTGAAGCTCTGGTGGGGAAAAGAAGTAACATTCTTAATTGATAAAAATAAAGTTGATGGTCGAGCATGGTGGCTCACACCTGTAATGCTAGCACTTTGGAAAGCTGAGGCAGGCGGATTGCTTGAGCTCAGGAGTTTGAGACCAGCCTGGGCAACACGTCTCTACAAAAAATACAAAAATTAGCCAGGTGTGGTGTCATGCAGCTGTGGTCCCAGCTACTCAGGAGACTGAGGCAGGAGGAAGGAACACTTGAACATAGGAGGTCCATGCTGCATTGAGCCATGACTGTGCCACTGCACTCCAGCCTGGGCAACAGAGTGAGACTCTGTCTCAAAATAAATAAATAAAAGTTGATATACAACCTCACAAATTTATTATGAATTAAAAAAAATATATGTGAAGTGCCTGGCATATAGTAGGCAAGAAAAAGAATGGTAATTATTATCGTGGGCTCATAGATTTTCTTAACAGCCATTAAATCTGGGCTACTCCTTAATTTCTAGAGATAGTGAGTCAGAACTTTCCAATACTCATTACAATAAAATCTCATTAAAACACCAAGAAAGAATTCAAATTTAACTTCTCAGATATTGGTTGGCAGCAATGATTGCTTAAAATAAATTAATCATCAACAAGGGAATTTTGCTACTCTGGTTTTTTGGAGGGGGGGTGTTGAGATAACAAAAGGAAATGCAATTTGACCTTTATGAACAGATTCACAAATACAAAAACACTGATGACTTTTCTTTTTGGTTCTTTGAGAGAAGGCAGAGGAATCTTTGTTTGAAGCACCTTCAGAATAACCCTAATTCTACCTCAAAACCATGAAGTAGCACACTGGGATGGCTACTGAAATCTGGACAACCTTTATGTTCTTGCTGGGGTCATGACATTTGGGAGAAATGAGGCAAAAGAATGGGACAAAGGGATTCCTCTTAGCAATCAGAGACTGGCAGAGCTCTTTTTTTGGATAATGTGCAACCTGAGTATAAAATCATTTTGAAATCTAATGTTGGCAAAGGCGAATAAACACATATATCTGCACAAACAGCACGTAAGGTAGAAGAATGAAATCTCAGCATGGGCCTGGTCTGGTGCACATCTAACAGAGTCTTAACAAGCACTAGCTCGATTCTCAAATGGTTTTGCATCAGTAGGCATCACTGACCCCTCCTACCCCGGCTCACAATACATGTACACACGCACTGACTCTAGAGACAGCATTCGTTACTGGACACCATGAGGCAGTAATGAAGTTCCGGCAAGTGATTGGCAAGCCTTTTCTGAGCGCTTCTTGTATGCGAAACGCTGGTCAGGCCCCCTTGTAAACCTGGTGGCGATCTCCAGTGCCTCCTCACCTCTTTCATTATTTTGATGGCTTCCACCCGGTGCTGGGGTGGGGGGTAGAGCAGCACTCGGTGGTAGAGGGACTGGAGCACGGGCTTCATGGAGTCCACGGACCCCACCAGCCGGACCAGCTCGGCTGCGATGTAATAGATAGTCCGAGCCACAGGTCCGCTCAGGGCCGGCGCAGTGCAGGAGCAGCCTGATCCCCGGCCGTGGTCAGACACTCCCGGAGACGCAGAGTCCGACTCCAGGCTGGTACTGGTGCTGCTGGTGTGAGCAGAGGTGATGGTTTTGTCATGAATTGGATTCCCCAAGATCACGATGAGAGCAGGGCAGAGGTTTTTCCTGGGAAGAGATGGTGAGAAAAGTAACTTTCCCCACAAGCCAAATGATAAAATTTACTCTGCGAGTAAACAGATGCCATAGAAATGACAAGAGTGCGGCTCTTTAGTGCTTCTTCTTTTGGCTACATTTTGCCTGTTTTCTAAGTCTCTCTAACATTTCTAGGTATTTCAACAATACTTTTCCTCATAAATTGAGCTAGCATGAATGAAATAAAATATAAGAGAAGCATTAAGAAACCATCGTAAGTGAAGAAATGGACTCAAAATGCTAAATGGCTGTTATAAAGTTTCATATTACTACAAATAACAAAATGATTTCTCATTTGAGAAGTTAATTGCAAATTCCATACTGACACCTATCATTTGGCTTCCTTCCTGTCAATAAGCCCAGGGACCCAGAACAACCAGCTGGCTGCCTATGGGGCCTGTCACTTCTGGGAATCTCTGACTATGATTAAGAGACTGGTATTCAGGTTGAGATGGAGCTAGGGCTAGGAGTAAAGCTCAGTATCTCTTGCCCCCTGCATAAGTTATATGCTTTTTGAACGAGCTGAAAACACAGAAAAATTTTCTGGTTCTGGTCTCTCATGATCCTATGATATAAACCAAAGACGGCCCTGGAAGCATATTCTGCCATAATCATCATCAGTTTTTCTGCGGAGTTTGGTCTGATGGATGTCAACAAAGCAATTTATCTGCTTTATTATTATTATTATTATTATTATTATTATTATTATTATATATTTTTGAGACAGAGTCTAGCTCTGTTGCCCAGGCACGATCTCGGCTCACTGCAACCTCTGCCTCCCGGGTTCAAGTGATTCTCCTGCCTCAGCCTCCCGAGTAGCTGGGATTACAGGCACCCGCCACCATGCCCAGCTAATTTTTGTATTTTTAGCAGAGACAGGGTTTCACTGTGTTGGCCAGGCTAGTCTCAAACTCCTGACCTTGTGATCCGCCCACCTAGGTCTCCCAAAGTGCAGGGAGCGTGAGCCATTGGGCCCGGCCTATTATTATTATTATTATTTAATTTTTTTTTTTTTTGAGACAGAGTCTTGCTCTGTCACTCAGGCTGGAGTGCAGTGGCTTTATCTCCACTCACTGCAACCTTCACCTCTCAGGTTGAAGCAATTCTCATGCCTCTGCCTTCCAAGAAGCTGGGATTACAGGTGCCCGCAACTGCCATGCCCAGCTATTTTTGTATTTTTAGGAGAGACGAGGTTTCATCATGTTGCCCAGGCTGGTCTCGAGCTCCTGGCCTCAAGCAATCTGCCCGCCTCGGCCTCCCAAAGTGCGGAGATTACAGGTGTGAACAACTGCACCTGGCCACAATTTCCCTGCTTTCTCTCTAAGACATTTACGCATAGATGAAACTACTACTGGTGGGTCATGGACTTCATGGAGAGGGACCCAGAGACATAGCCAGCAGCAGCCCTTGGGTTGGCATCAGCGTGGGGGCGTCAGGAGTAGGTGCTCACCAGATCAGGTCCGTGAAGCGCCTGTGCAGATGCATGGAGGAGGAGGAGCTGCTGAGCACAGACAGGATGCACTCCAGGTAGAGAAGCTGCAGCTGCTGGCTGTCACTGCAGAAGAGCAGAACCGACACAAATGCAGACAAAAGACAAGGCAAAATTAAAGAGGTGATGTGTGGAAACACGCTCGGAAAAATGGTAGGCGTTACTAAAGTGCTAGTTTTAGGGGGACGGTTAGTGTTATGGGTTGAACTGTGTCTCTCTCCTCAAATTCATAGGTTGGAGTCCTAATCTCCAGCACCTCCGAATGTGACTTTATTTGGAGATAGGTCCTTACAGAGGTGATCAAGTCAGACTCAGTTCACTAGAGGGGATGCTAATCCAACATGACTCTGTCCTTAAAGAAATGGAAATTTGGACACAGAGACATTCATTGAGGGAAGACAGTGTGAAGAGACACGGGAGAAGACAGCCATCTACAAGGCGCAGAGAGAAGCCTGAGGAGATCCTTCTCTCTCACCTCTCAGGAGGAACCAACCCCACTGACGCCTTGATCTTGAACGTACAGGCTCCAGAACTGTAATACAATAAACTCTTGTTTAAGGTACTCAGTTTATGGCACTTTGTTACAGCAGCCTCAGCAAGATAATACAGTTGGGGTGATTTTTTTTTTTTTAACTAATAAACTTTACTTTTTAGAGCACTTGGAGATTTATAGAAAAACTGACCATGAAACAAAGTTATCATATTGGACCTATTATTAAATCTTACATTGGTATAGTACACTTGCCACAATTAATAAAAAATTGATATATTAACTAAAGTCCATAGTTTATGGCAGAAATGCTAATTTTTATATTATCTAAACCTTTCAAGAGACCATTTACCACATTATCTTTTCATTGGTGAACACTTTGTGAACTTGCATTAGACTTTTCTTCTTTATTGAGGAAACATGATTTTTCAGTGGAGAAATTATTTTGTGTCCAAGTTATCATTATGGGGTTCCTCATAGAGGAATAGAGCCAGATGAAGAAAATAGACAGCTTTATGGGGAACACATTCCTAATATCCAGATTAACTTCTCTGCCCAGCCTACCAGAAAGTATTAAAATCCAGGCAGGTGACAAGAGTGACAGATAGGGCTAAGGAAGAATTTAATTTTCAGGGACATGTTTATTGCAAATATATAATAAATCCTTTTTTAGAGAGTTCACTCAGTAATGTGGGATGGGAATAGTCAGAAAAAGGAAAAACTTGCTTATAAAAATAATTTTTGGTTGTGTCTCTTTCTCCTAATTTAAAATAAATGTCCAAAGGAAGTCAGGAAGTCTAGTGTCTTTAACAGTTCAAATTACCCCCAGGAGAAGGGGGTGGAAGGAACAGAAAGGCTCATGCAGGCCAACTAGAAACTTGAAGAGATAGGAAGGAAGTAAAGAAAAGTTAACAGTAGACAGTGCTAAGGCCAGAGGTTACATCCACACAACTGCCAAATTGAGAAAGACCACACAATTGTAAGACAGAGGATAGTGAGAGGGGTGGAGTCCTTTATGTGCCATTTAATACACTGACATTGATATTAGTATTTATGTGCCATTAAATACACTGACATTGATATTATGCTCTAAAGCCCTTTGTCAAAATTCTTCCATGGTCTGTCCACTAAAAATACTGTTTTTATTTTCTTTTAAGGTTTATAGAACTAAACAAAAACAAAGAGACAGTTTGTAGCCCTTTATAGAAAAAGGTTCCTGACCCATATTCTAAAATCTCCCTTGTCCAAAGAAAGCTGTATAGTGATTAAATAATGTTATTATTCTGTAGAAGGGAATGCCACTTATATTTGGATATACTCTGTCAACCACGCCCTTTGAGGGTGGAAGAAGAAATGGGGAAAGGCTGAGTCTCCACAAAAGTTATTACTATTTGCCAAGAGGAAGGTGATGGATGGAGGAAGAGTAAGAAATGATGAGCCATTCTTGAGCCAGGTAAGGACTTCACATTTCTAGGCTTCTAGTCCTACAAGCTTCCCTATGCTTTTGACCAAGACGTAGCTCCTGACATGAAACAGCATGTTTCTTCACTCTTACGGGACTGGACAGACATATAAGCAAGTAGATAAAGCACTGGTAGGAAGGGCTGTGAATGAATACCTTAACACAAGGTTCTATGAGACCATATCGCAGGAGCAACTTCTTAGAAAGAATGTCCACAGGACATGCTGTCTTAGTAGATCCTAAAGTTCAAGTAGGAGACTGTGGCATGGTGAAGCAGAGGAAAAGGTGTGACAAAATATCAGGGTGGAGGAGGAAGGGATTTAGGCTGAGAGGTTTGTGGCTAAAGCACAGGGTGTGAGGGTGGTATCAGCCCAAGAGGTGGACAGAGGCCCCATCAGGAAGGGTCCTGTAAGCCACACTAAGATGTCTGGACTTTATCTGGAGGTAAAAGAGTGATATGACCAGATCTGTATTTCAGAATGTTCAATTTGTTTGCTTTACGAGGAAGAGAGTGGACAGGACAAATCAGAGGGCCATGGTGTCAATTGTAAGCCATATTTAAAAAATCACTTCTGGAAGGATTGCCTTCACTGTAGTCTCAGTTAATCATTCTGACCAATCACTTGACCTGTTATTAAGAAGAAAAATTATGAAATGCTCCAATTCAAAAATTTCTCTTTTTCTTTCAAACTGTCAGTCTAGCATCACAAAACGAAAACAACTATAGACATGAAAGACTCTCAATTTCTGAAATCATTGGAAATAAGTCCATAGAAAAGCTATGAGTCATCAAGCTATTGGCAAAGTGTGCCATGGTGAATACTTCAACCCCCAGGTTATCAGACTCACTGACAGGGAACACATCGCCAAGGTAACTGGCCTGAGAGTCTCCTTGGAGACTGAACGCAGCAGCTTTTCCGTGGGTTGCAGCAGTCTGGAAAACAGATGATCGTGGCCATGCATGAGTCACACCATTAAAGGAGCTGTTTAAAACGTAAGCACCTTCCACTAGATACACACACGCACGTACGCAGCGTGTATGCGTGTAAAAGCTGTCCCTGTACAAACAAGTAAGTAGAATGCACAAGGCAAAAAGTAACCTAGAAACCAGCCAACTCTTTCAAAACACATGAGGGAAAAATCTGTCTACTTAGGAGGGCTGTAAGTCACTTTTCTTGGTCTTTTCTGTGAGCATTTCATGGCTGGCAGGCTTAGTATCTGCTGGTCTCATTCTCTGCTCATCACTGAACTTCTTCCCAGGTGCACGATCTGTGGAGAACAACGCTCAGGCATGGACCCGCAGGCCGTGAAGGCAAAGCAGCCACCCCTCCTGGCAAGGCTACTGGGAGGGCAGCCTAGCACGTTTTGTATCTCTGGAGTTCTTAGAGTTTTGTTTTGAACCATTTTGACTTTGCTTTCCTTAGAAATAGATTTGAATTTAGTTAAAGAAAGGAGAGAAGAAATTAAGTGTGTAAGGAGTGAAATGGAATTAAGACAGACAGTGGGAATGCTTTGGCAGGCCCCATCTATTCCAAGCCTGCGTTGGTATAGGTTTTGCTCTAACATTCTCTGTTCTAGGAGGAGAGAGAAGCAGGGAAAGAGTGGTGGGAAACAGGCAGAGAATAAGTAAGTATCTTTCTAAGTCCAATTATCCTTCCAGAAATTCTTGGATTTAAAAAGCATCATGTAACTCAACTTGCCTAACATAGGATTCTATTAATACCACATCTCCAAGGCATGCGAGGGAGTGTTCTGCGTACCTGAATACATTTTCTGAATCCTCCCAAGAGTCCAAGCATATCATGAACACACACCCCTACAGAGCTAAAGCCCTAAGAGGCACTGATTTTGGAAATGGCTGTTGAGGTTAGTAAATACTGATTCTGGTGTGATTTCAGAGGAATTGCCTATTCAGAGAGTAGAAGAGGCATCCAGTTTAGCTAATAGAAATAAAGGAATTAAGTTAGTAAAATCAGAAGCAATGGTACACAAGTAAAAACTTAGCAAGGAGAATGAACAGAAGCACCAGACTGAGAGCAGCTGGTGCACAGGACTATCTTACCAGGTGGACATAAAGGTCTTCCCTTACAGCTATGCTAAGCATCCTGTGCCCCCAGCATCTTTAGCAAAAGGCCCCCATTTTAGGGTAACGGAGTCGTGATGGCAAATACCAAAATCATACAAAGCAATCAATTTCTAGAGGCAGAACTATGACCAGGGGAATTGTACTGGAAAATCAAACAAGACTGAGAATCCTATAAAATCATTAAGCTCTAAAATAACATGCCTAAAGCCATCTTTGATCCAATGTACAATGAGAAATCCTAGAAACATATGCACATGAATTATTTTCTCCATTTAAAACCTATTCTCAAACTCCTGACCTCAAGTGATCCACCCACCTGGGCCTCCCAAAGTGCTGGGATTACAGAAGTTAGCCACCAAGAGACCAGCCTAGCCAACATGGTGAAACCTCGCCTCTACCAAAAATATAAAAAATTAGCTGGGTGTGGTGGCGCATGCTTGTAGTCCCAGCTACTCAGGAGGCTGAAGCAGGAGAATTGTTTGAACCCAGGAGGTGGAAGTTGCAGTGAGCCCAGATCACGCCTCTGCACTCCAGCCTGGGCGACAGAGTGAGACTGTCTCAAAAAATAAAAATAATAATAACAAAACAAAAACAAAATATCTATTCTTAAGTCATGTGGTTAAGAAATGCTTTGTTTTTCAGTGACTGATTGAAATCTACAGCCTTTAGTTTCTAATATGTATGTGTGTGCATTTGCAATGTTTGTTTGTACAATGCATTTTCCTAACAATCTACAGTCAAATTTCTGATGTACACAGCCCAGTGTTCTTAACTGTGTGATGACTAGAATTAGCAGCAACTATTCTAAAAGCAAACAAACCAGTTTAAAGCAAATGTATGTCAAATATTTACTACATGAGAGGGATTCCTGGAGCTGATGGGGGTTCCTGGGTGGCTGGAACCATCCAGGTTTAAAGAACCATGAACTTGAACCCCAGAATACCAGGCATTCACTGGACCTACTCTAAGACTCTTTTCTGACTAAGGAACAATGGTATGTTTTAAGCCTATCCGTGTTGGGCCTACAGACTCATTCTGCCTTATCCTGCTGGCTAGGGGACTTATTTATTTTATTTATTTATTTATTTCGGAGTTTTGCTCTTGTTGCCTAGGCTGGAGTGCAATGGCGCAGTCTCAGCTCACGCAACCTCTGCCTCCCTGGTTCAAGCGATTCTCCTGCCTCAGCCCCCTAGTAGCTGGGATTACAGGCACCTGCCACCACGCCTGGTTAATTTTTTGTATTTTTAGTAGAGATGGGGTTTCACCATGTTGGCCAGGCTGGTCTTGAACTCCTGACCTCTAGCTAGGTTTTAATTACTAACTGGCATAACTACCATGAGCCTTTCCCACGTTTCTGGCACTTAAAAACTCCAGATTTTTCCCTTAGAAAACTACTCAGAAAAAAAGTTTAGCTAATTAGTTTTCCCTTGCTTGTGAAGTAACAAATACAGTCTTTATATTTTTTGTAGTTCTGGTGGTCTTCGTTCTATTCCCTGCCAATGCTAGGACCTGGGGGTGGAGCAGGGGTAAGGGAGAAGCACCCCCGACAGCTGGAAGTACCTGGCTGCCACCGGCGAGGCTGTGGTGTCCCCTGGTGAACACAAACAAGTTCACAGGGTTAATATCAGATGAGGACTCACCATGACTGCGCTGGAACAGGATGAAATCCAATCAGCGGCCATGCCTGAACTGAGGTCTTCTTTTTTAAAAGGGCTCTATATGACCACAAAAATGAACAAATGTCCCTCTCCCCTATGACTGACTCCCACTTCTTCTTCTATGACAACTCTAGCTCCCATCTGTTCATCCTGTCTGCTAGAAAAACTTAAGATGCCCAGTGCTAGAATTGCGCCTACTTTCTGACAGCACCCAATCTTTGAACAGAACGCTCAATTTTTAACCCATTCTAAGTCACCTAACTCATGTTAAAATCCTATAACAACCCCTCCTAACACCCTTTTACTGTCCTGTGGTTTCCCATGATGGACAGGCTCCCTCACATAAGAAGTTACTAAAATGAATCCTGTTAACTTCAGGTGTTCCTGGAGCTCTTTGGCTGATGGGCATTCCCAGTCTTTTAAGTGAATTTTCTCACTCAATCTTACAAAAACATGAATGCGTTTTATATGACTGATATTATATTCTATACAATATTATAGTAATTATCATAAGAAATAGTCTATTAATTATTTTATAGGATACACAGACTTAGGGTGGTTCAGATCTTTGTCCAAAGCCACATGCCAGTAAGGGGCAAAGCGTGGGTTTTAACCCAGGTAATCCAACAAAGATAATGTAGTTGAGCCAATAGTGATTACACACCACTCTTGACTGGGTCTTAGGAGAAAATATGCCAATAGAAACATATTCCAACTCTGCTATACCAGCTGTCTGTGTTATGATGGAGGGGAACTGGACGGGGATGAGGACTTAGCACTAGGAGAGATCAGACCTCTGGTCATTGATGGGTAGAGTGAACACATGACCTATCCAAACCAGAACACCTTTGAGAGTGAAGGAGGGTAATTATAATTATTACACAACAGGTAAAATCTGGGACTGTCCCAAGCAAAGCAGGTGGCATAGGGGCCTTACAGATGGGGTCGCTGCAGTTGGTGCTAGAGCCCTCAGTTAGGATGGTAATCTGAGTGCCAGCTCCACTGTTCCAACACGCCATGGTCAGGAAAGATGGGGACCTAAGCAGGGTACAGCAGGAACTATTTACGTCCATCTGCTGTAGGACTCAGCCCTCCTGAGCAAGGGGAAGCCCAGACCTGCTGTCTGCCTAGCCTGCCAGGGTCCAGGGATGGGAGAAATTTGAGGGTGGGGGTAGGGAAAAAGTTAAGTGCTATTTCTTTTTGGTTTATACTATCCATGTATTATACAGGCTTTTTCATTTTAAAAAATAAACTTTATTGTGCATATTTAAGGTTTACAACATGATGTTATAGGATTTATATATATAGTAAAATGGTTACTATAGTGAAACAAATTAACATATCCATCATCTCACAGTTACTCATTTCCTCCCACTACCCATCCACATCCCAGTGGCAAGAGCAGCTGTAAGCTACTCATTTAGCAAAAATCCTGAATACAATACACTATTAATAACTATAATCCCCAAGTTGTACATTTGATCTTTAGACTTATTCAACCTACACATTTGCTACTTTGAATCCTTTGCCTTATATCTCCCCGTTTCCTCTCCCCTACCCCAACCCTGGTACCACTATTTTATTTTCTATTTGACCTTGAAGTGCCTCAATAAAGAGAGCTTACTTTGGTCAAAATATAGAGGTGACTTATAGGAACAACAGAAGAATTGACGAAGAAATCATTTGGCAACAACTTTTAAGAGTAATTCAATGCTTAGCTTTAAAAAATCCTAAATTTCTGAGAAACCAAAAGCAAAACAAATAACAAAATGAGTTTCTGCAATGCTTCCAGCAAAGTGAGAGTCCTCATTCTTGCCTACAACTAGACTATTTCTCCCAACTCATTACTGCATTTAAAATTCAACAAGTGAGTTTTCTGCATTATCAGATGTCCTAGTTACCAATGAATGATAGTTTAATGTCTTTCATAATTCAAAGGACACTTCAGAATTGTAACTGTGTTGTAGAATTTTGCAATTCATGACATATGTAGCTGGTGGAGACTTTTCGCCCCATGTTGAAAGTCTGGTGTTTTATGATTTGGCTTTACTACAGGTGCATAGGTTGTCTTGTTAATGACTGCACGGAAAGATGGAGCAGAAGGCATCACCTAAGTGAACTCAGATATTGATTAAGCTGATACGCAAAACAAAAAAAAAAGTAAAAGAGTAATATGCTCTTTTTAAAGACAGTTGTGTGAGCTCATAGGCTCTGGAATGTTAGAAGAAATAGAGCACAGTCCAACGCTGTCATTTGGTAGAGGAAGAAAGGGCAGCATGGTTTGATGAGAAGAGTCAGGCACCAGGACACAGCTGAGATCTGGCTGAGACAGGACTGGCTCTCATACCAACCAGCACTCAGCCCAAAATTCTTCCCACTCAGCTTCATGCTCCATGAAGCAATTGTTCTCTGTAAGGTATCATCTTCCCATTGTCACATCAGAAAGTTATATACTCTAGTAATGGTATTTGGTTAGTTGAACTGCACCAAATTTCAGAATATATTCCTCAGTAAATACCAGTGTTTAGGGTGTGGAGGGGGGAAGCTATTGTCCCTATAATCTTACAATCCATAATTTGAAGTGATGCTGCAGACAAAGGTTATTTCAGAAGTAGACCACTGGTAAAGAAAAGCGGCAGTGGTTAGGGCACTTACTTTATGGCGGCTTGCAGCTTCTCACACAGGACGGTGAGTACAGAGACAACATCATCACAGAGGGACTCTACTGTTGACCCTTCAAAACAGAGGAGGTTACAGGCATGAGACATCGACAGGGGGCACGACGAGCTCCCTGAACCATCCTTCCCGTCCTCCACTTTAGATGGTTTTTGAGACTGAAAAGATGATTTTCAGATGTGGAGAAGCCCTTAGGCCACCAAAGTGATGATCACAGAAATGATAAGAATTAAGTGTGATTATTCTTTGTTTGTTTGTTTATTTTTTGGAGACAGAGCCTCACTCTGTTACCCAGGCTGGAGTGCAGTGGCGCAATCTTGGCTCACTGCAACCTCCGCCTCCCAAGTTCAAGTGATTCTCCTGCCTCAGCCTCCCGAGTAGCTGGGATTACAGGCACCTGCCACCACACCCAGCTAATTTTTTGTATTTTTAGTCAAGACAGGTTTCACTATGTTGGCCAGGCTAGTTTTGAACTCCTGACCTCAAGTGATCCACCCACTTCGGCCTCCCAAAGTGTTGGGATTACAGACATGAACCACCGTGCCTGGCTTATAATTATTCTTTCTAAAGCAAAACACTCAAAAGATAGTCCAGAAAGAAAATAGATTGTTTCTTATTAATAAAAATCACTCACACTTAACAAAGGGAAATTTAGTAATTTCAAAAACATCTTGATGGACAAGAATTTTCTTAATATTTAGGCCAGTGGTCTATGTGTGTATTCCTTATTCTGACCCTTGAATTTCTGGGTCTTCTGAGCTATTTAGAATGGTATCACAGAGAGATAAAATAAGGTAGCATGGGAAAAGATGGGCTTTGGAACTAAGAAATCAGAGAAAAATGGGGCGAAATAATTTAGCCAAATCTTTACCTACTTTATTTGTTGAGTATCTGCAGGGCACATGGTCTTTGTTGATACTGAAGCAACAGTCAATGTCAGAAAAATAAAATTTCCCTCTAAATGTGTTCTAGTTTCCAGAAACTAGAACCAAAACTCCCATAGAAGCATAGTGGGAAAAAGGCTGAAATCTGGAATCTGTTAAACTACATATCGAAAACTGCTGATTGTGTGAGCTTGGGCAAACTTCAGTTTTTCTTCTGGCAAAAATGGGATAAATAATACCAATTTCACAGAATTATCAGGCTACATGAAATAGTAAGTGGAAGCATTTGTTTTCTAAAATAAAAACCTGTAAACGTCTTTACAAATGTGGCTCTAAGTATCTGATGAATGTATAAATGAATGATGACGGTACGTCAAGGAAGATGGAGAGAAAATGGCAAATGTGTAAGAGAGAAAGTAAAGTTGGAGGAAGGCAGGGAAAGAGAAATAAATGGCTGGTCCTCAGAATTAAGATCTTAAGTGCAGCAACAAAAAAGAATAAGCTACAATGATAAAACATAGTTTAATAAAACCCACACAAGCAGTCCTTAAGCTCAATTTTAGACAAACGTCAAATGAGTCCCTCTGTCAATTTTTTACTACTATATTTTTTAGAGATGTATCCTTGACCGAGAAGTCGCAGACCCCCTTTTTTTAGTTTATAAAATCATCCTACATTAAAGTGAAGCCTTTATGAGAACACCATAGCCAAAAAGAGGAAAGGAAGATAGAACATCTTAGCGCACGTCACTGAGAGCATCCAACTGAAAAGGGCACCTTCCAGTCCGCGGCCCAAGAATGTGGCATCATGGGACTGAAACAATACTCTAGTGAAACAACTCTAGTGATGCTTTAGAATGTGACTTAAGGCGTGTCTCTTTCTCATTTCTTTCAAATACCCTTCCTCTCCTAATTGTGGCTGTTAAGCTGTTTCTCTCCTTTTCATTCTCTCCTTTTTTTTCCCTCCTCCTCACCTCCATCTCCTTCTCACTATTATTAACTGGCACATATAATAGAAAAGCAGATTTTGGCAGTATTTAAAAAATTACTGAACAAAGTCTAAATTTCAATTTTTTAATCAGATACTTTTGCATACTTTCAGAAAACAATATTATCAAACCTGGTTTTAAAAATTAAATTGCTGGTTAATTATATATGTGGACTTCTATATTTTTTTCTTTTCCTGTGGGTCAGAATGAAAGTTCCTTAACTTGATTTCAGCTGATCTTTAAATTGGGCTGTCTGCAAGAGGCCCTGTGAGATGACTCATCATTCATGTCAAAAAACTGGTATTTGACAAACACAATTCTGGTGCAATAACACTGTATGCCAATCAGGTTTCTATAATCTTCTATCTAGTTATTCTCATTTTAGCAATTAAACCTGACTTCATGGAGAATGAAGTAACTAACAAAGCCCGCCTCCAAATGAGAGGTATGTGAAGCGTTAATTTCCCTCAGGTAGTTGGATCAGGAACAGGTGTGGTTGGCATAAGTGAATGTAGGAACAGAAGGAAGACAACAGCTGATTAAATAATGCCACCTAAGGCAAAGCCAAGCACAACCTCCAAGAGAATGGTAAAACAACCGAGAGCTCCTAGACATCTTTGTACCCCTCACTCCAAGCACACAGTAGGCATTCTCACACCTGCTTTAAAAACTGAACTAGTACAAATCAAATGCAATACCTTGATTCCCGAATTCCTGTGGGACATCTGGGTTTTCAATTATCTAGTAAGGGAGACACACATAATTAGGAGATTCAGGCAAGAAAAATCTTGACTCTTTGACAATGGGAAAATTCTAGGAAACAAAATGGCTTCCGGGGTGCCCTGGGCTCAGCTACCTTGCCTGAGCCCACCCTCTACCCACTAGCTCTTGAGAGCATTTCATTATTCACGGTGTTTATGAGACAGATTATGATCTCTGGAATTGAGCTTATTAGTTCCCAAAATAATTCATTCACGTTTGTGTGGACACTCTTGCGTGGACACTTCCTGGAAGTTTAAACCCTGTGGTGCACTTAAACTCGCAGGATTCCAAGATGCTGGGCTGTGACCTGGGGCAATGCCTGCCTGAAGAGGTGAGTTAATTTCGCACAGAGAACAACCTATTCCAAGGCTACAGCTGATACTGTGCGTGGCCCCTAATAAACACAGACTCTTGGCCATAAGAAGGATTAGGTTCCTGGACTTCAAAATACAGGTCCAAAGATAACCACTGGTCAGAATCTCCATCTTTGTATTTGATGGGGAGCATTTTAACTGTACCTAGCCAGCTGCTCTTGGCTAGGTACATCCAGAACTATGAGGGCAGAGACAGAACTGTGAGGGAAGGGAAAATAGGAAGGAAAAGACATTTACAAATAATCAGACTTACTTCCCATTGCAGGGATAACTCAGTGACTACTGAGCAGAGACTAGGAAGGTGGCACTTTATTCTCCTTACCTCTTTGCACCAAGAGATAATCCGGAAGTATTTTCATGCCAACTAATTACCGGACATGTAACTCATCCCATGGTGCTGATTTAATTTTTAAACTTGCTACAGGCACGCATTTCTACCATTCTCTGCTCATTAATCTGCAAGCTCAGCTGCTTCCACAACAACTTTTGCGAAATGTTATGTCAGTATCTACAGCTCAGAATGGCTAAAGTCAAGTTGAGAACAACACTTTCTAGAGGAAGCACATTTAAGTCATATTTAAGGGTAGGAGAATCCTTCCACCTTTCAGCCCCAAATATTTAAATGTAGCAACTTTACTTTTTGAAATTAGTAACTTACAACTTAACAATAGCTTAGGTTACCTAAAATAATTCAATAATAAAGCTGGATAATATGTAGGATTTGTGACGATACAAAATCAAAATTATCGTCTGTCCTGGGATGCAGCTGGGGATAAACATTTATTAGGTTGAAGATACACATCCTGCTAGTGATTTTGGCATTCTACATTATTTATTTTCTTTCCACTGCATTTAACCTTCCTAATTTTGAGGTGGCCCATGATGTCTTTCCAGTTGATAACTGAAATGAGTGACTGAGGCAAGTATCTCCATCAATTGAGGTTTATTAAGCCAGCTTTAGGGCACGCCCGGGAAAAGTGTGAGCTGCTGACACACCTGTGGCTGTCTGCACCTGTGGCTGTTTTTCTGAAGAGGCTTTCAGGAGGTTTTACATTTCAGGAGGTTTCTACATTTCCTTAAAGGAAGGGGGAAGGCATGTAGGAAGAAGGGCAGGTAGGCAGTAATGCAAATGGTTACATGCTTGTGAGATTTTACTTAGTGCCCAGTAAATCTAAATTTTACATAAGGTGAATGTTTGAAGAAAAAAATGGGAGTAACGGAAGAATCAATTATGCACATATCTCTGGGTAGACAGAGGAGTGATGGATCTTGCCTTTATTCTGCACCTGGGAAGATGGGCTTGTAAACAACTTTATCAGTGTGGAATCAGAAGGATTTTAGTTTTAGGTGCTAGACTTAGATTGCGGATAAAGTTACAATAGGCATGTCCTTGTTTATGGGAGGCCAGCAAAGATTTGACTTAAGAGTGATCTGTGGGGGCAGTCATTTGGATATGCTTGAGGCCTTTTACCCTTCTGAGGTGGTCTGGCTAATACATAATGCTAGTAGCAGCATCTCATTTGGAAGAGGGTGTTACATGACTCAGCCTCCAGGCTTAACCTTCCCTTTGGCATAAAAAATTTGGGGGTCCTGAGATTTTAAAAATTTTCTTTTGCACAGTGATAGGCCGTGCTAGAAAATATACACATCTTCCCCAGGTAATGCTCAGTGTTTCTCCAGGTAATGCTCCAGGTAATGCTCAGGGGAATACGTGGCCTCTTTAGAGCAAACCCCTCCATTCCTATAGATGATTCCACTTTAAGAGCTTTAAAAAAATACCTAAATTCTTATGTGGCAAAACTTATGTCTCCCTCCATTGGACATCACAAATGCTTCAAATACCAGCATCCCGAGACCTGTGTTTTCTGGGACATGGAATCACATCTCCAGGGACCGCATGAGTAATAGAAAGGAAATAACAGGAAACACCAATTTTCCACTTAATTTGAGATCTTGCCTCCAGTTGGGGTGAGTCCAGATGGTCCGTGATGAGCAGGACCAGAAGGCTGTTTAGCCACATAATACCCAGGATGGAGACAGACAGCCTCTACAGTATCACCTGCCCCTCCACAGCCATACCTTTGCCATTCTTATGGAAGAGCAGTATGACAAAGACTGGGTTATTTGACTGGAAATCTAATACTCTCCTACTTAAAAATTTTACAATAAGATTAAATGAACTCATATAATTGAAAGCCCTTTGAAATTACAAAGTTTGATTTAAATGATTTAAAATATTAGGATATTATTAATATAGTGTTTGATCATATTGCCATTTAGCATGGATGAAATATGAGTGTATATTATAAGATTTCTCAACATCTTAGATTTATCTCAATTAAAAATTTTTTCTCTTATTTTCTATTTATGTATTTTAATTTCTTTTAAACTAAATATTCCCATACTAGCTATATCCAAAATCCTACTATAAATAAAATTGTTTTTAGCAAGCAGTAAGCTAAAGTAATAAAAATATCTCAAGTTAAAACAATCTTTAATAGAAACTGGGGCTTTGGATACAGCAAACAGAAAAGAAAAAAAATCAATATTTGTTTTTTCAGATTAGTGTTGTTTTCAACACTGGCTGCCAGAGCACATATTAACTGAGAACTTGCACTGGCAGTCAGCTAGAGACCAGGGGTTTACTTCTGGCTCCTTCATTGATAAGCTCATTCATTTCAGATTTCAATTTCATCTTTCTGAGTTTCACCTTCTCAGCTATAAATGAGGAAAAAAGAATTTGACTAGATCATCTCTAAGGTTCCCCTCAATTCCATGATTTTCTAAAAATTAGAAAATAATTGAAATTAAAAATAATTACAAATAGTTGAAGTTAAATAAGAAATCCTAATTTTTATAAAATTAATCTCAGAGAGATCTGGGACTGTAACTGAGATTTTTTTTTTTTTTTTTTTTTTCCTGAGACAGAGTTTCACTCAGTTACCCAGGCTAGAGTGCAGTGGGCATGATCTCAGCTCACTGCAACTTCTACCTCCTGAGTTCAAGCGATTCTCCTGCCTCAGCCTCCCAAGTAGCTGGGATTACAGGTGTGCACCACCACACCCGGTTAATTTTTTGGATTTTTAATAGAGACGGGGTTTCGCTATGTTGGCCAGGCTGGTCTCAAACTCCTAACCTTGGGTGATCCGCCCACCTCGGCCTCCCAAAGTGCTGAGATTACAGGTGTGAGCCACTACGTCCAGCTGTAACTGAGATTTTCCATTTGAACAAATAACTAATGTCATTTCAGAACACTCCTTGCAGATTTCAAAAGGATTTTAATCTAAATTATGACAGAGGCAGATTTTAAAACAACACAAAACACCAATTTTGAAGAGGAATCACTCTCTCATTAACATTCCCAGAAGATAATATATACAAGGAGCCAATTACGTTGACATTTTCCCCTGGAATGCTCATTTTAGACAATCTGTTCAAGTTTAGAGCAAAAAGCTCTAGTGGGCTTTGATGATAGAGAGAAGACAAGTTTAGTTTCACCCTGAAGGCCCCAGCAGGTGAGGGAGGCCTCCTGCCACCATCTTTTAGTTAACAAAGGGAAACATACCCAACCTCAAAGCATGTAATAAATTCTATTCATTTTTCTTAATTTCAAATTTACTTCCAATATTTGTTAGTATATCGCAACGTTTCTAATAAAAATTTTCAGTGTGAGAAGTTTTAAAACAATGATTAAAAAATAAGTTTTAAAATAACTCAAAAAATCACAGAAACTGTAAGGAAAAGCAATTCTCAAAGCTTTAGGGTGAAACAGGCAAACATCTAAAGAGCTTAATGTGTACAAATAAATGTTCTGTTAAAACAAGCAAGCCCTTCCTACTGTTTTCAGGAGGCAGGTAGCCCTGGCAGTGGGGGCCCCGGGGCACGGGATACACAGACACCACCAGGAAGGTGATGAACGTGGGGATGTCACAGACTCACCGTATTCTCCTGCCTCTGTCGTAACTGTAAAGTCAAGTCACTCAGCATTTGACTGAGAGTTGCCCGCACAGCAGTGTTTATGCTACGCTGGTGACAGCTGCTTATGTACGTCTCAATGCACACCTGTTAAAGAAATAAGACAGCAACACACATGTCTGCAGGTATCAGCTTATTACCAACATTCTTTGGGATTGACCAGAGAGGATATCAAATCCCTCTTAAACAGAAAGTCAGCCTGATTTAGGACTGGTTATTACTAAATATATTTTAAATCCCTGGAAATTTGTTTTTAAGCATATAGGAAAAGTAATATTTCCCTAAGGAACCATTCTTACAACCTGTTCCTCTGAGCATCATAGGGGAACGCAAATTAGTGATTTTTAGATGTGCCAAATAATTCTATCTAGAATCAACTCAGGTGGCTGGAAATTAATCAGAAAGAGCTCCCTTCATAGTGAAATAGAACAGAATTTATTAACTCCCAGGTTGTGCAGTGTGGGAAAAGGGTTAACAAAACCCTTTCTCCTGCTCTATGAATGAGTTTGACCTTGGGTCAACCCTCTAGCTGTGTTCTTCTGGAAATTTCATAAAGGCAGGACATCAGCTGTGTTACTAGGTAGCATGGCTTATGGCAAAAATGTTTCCAAATTCCTACGCTACATCTGAATTGGGAGAACTGTGAATCAACTATAAATACCTGGTGGGTAGCCACAGGTTTGGGCTTCCCTAGGTTTACTGACTCTTCGAATTGACACGTCCTCTGCAGGAACTCTGCAAACTCTGCTAATAGAGTTGTTTCAGAAATATTGGTCCTATTTGGGACATGGGGCTTCTAGACCAAGGTGACTGCACTCACCGAGATGGCTCTCATCTCCTTGCACCTACACTGTCATTTGAGAGCCAGAGGTTCTTCTCTAGGCTGCTGTGAGGACCCCCAGGAATAACAATGCCTAACACTGTCCTGCTTCTGTTTCCTGTCCTGTGTCCTGCAAAGTGAATATAACTCCAAGGGTGGCCTATTTGGGTCTTACCAGTCTCCATGTCTAGTTGAGCCTAAAAAGACCTGGTGGTGGCTACTACATGGAGAAATCTCAATTAGAAAAAAAAAAAAAAATCCCTCATTTGATAATATGCTGCTAAAAGTCATGACTTTTCAGATTTTACTGCCTCTAATTCTTCTGGAAGCCACAGGATGGGCACGAAAATGCATGCTTTAAATTTGCCTCCTTTTTTTCTCTCCATAAGGCATTCAATTTTACAAAGCATATTTAGAGACACAAAAACAAAAAGAGGTGTTTAATTTCCTAAATTATTTTTCTAGGAATAGCTCCAAGATTATCTACAATGAAAATCCAGGGTTCTCACCTACATGGCAAATTTAATTTGATGATTGACAACTGAGATGGGCAAGAGACTACATTTTAATCTTTGTTGCTGCTTCTGCTTAAGCTAGAGAATTTTCTGCCAGGCCTCATGTTATCTTTTTCTTTCTGCCATGCCTCACTATGTTTACCTAGCAGAATTAACTAGGTGAACATAATTTTTTTTAAGTTTAATTTATCTCCTATTGAATGATAATATTTCAAAGGAGCATTTGAAACTGAAAACTGTATTTGAAAAAAAAAAAAAAGGCAGTCTTCTCAACCTCGACAAAACCCAACAACTCCCAAACCTACATTTGAAAGTTGGCCTAGATTAATTAATTTCATAGTTAAAAAGCAAAAGCAAGTTATAAAGTATTTATTTTTCATAAAAGTATTTAGGGCACATGCCTTTTAATTCATTTTCTCAAATAACCATGGATATAGTGGATTTGAAGATACAATAATTTATGCATGCTTAGAAAAGAAAAGGTGTTTTACGCCAGATGCAGTGGCTCACACCTGTAACCCTAGCACTTTGGGAGGCTGAGGTGGCTGGATCGCTTGAGCCCAAGAGTTTGAGATCTGCCTGGGCGCAACGGGGCAAAACCCCGTCTCTACAAAAAATACACAAATTAGCCGGGCATGGTGGTGCACGCCTATAGTCCCAGCTCCAGGCATGGGAGGATCACCTGAGCCTGGGAAGGTAGAGGCTACAAGGAGCCATGATATTGTGCCACTCTAGTCTGGGTGACAGAGACCCTACCTACCCCCTGAAAGGTGTTTTAACCCTGAAATGCTTCTACTTTTGCATGTGATGAAATGGTTTTAAAACTTTGAAGATACATCTAAATGAGTGCAGTGATTCACTTTGATGAAGCCAAACTCTCCATCATGTATCATTTGTACTTCATAATTTAACAGTTTTCTTTAAATCTTACATTTTCCCGAGAAATCTTTATAACTGTTGATCTTTAAGATCTATAAGCTCTGCCATTTTAAATTTATGGGGGAATTTTAAGCCTTAAAAGCATTACAGATGAAAGAGGAGCTATTTTGAGAGCTGAACTACACACTTAATATAAACTCTCTTGAATACTGAGAAACATACCACTATGCAATCTCTGTTAAAAAATTACATCATTCACTTTAGACTCATGAAAGAAAGTGCATGCATGAGGAACTGGATTTTATATAACGCAGTGCTGTAAACAGACAAGAACTTTCCAAATATCTAATGTATTTTTTTTTTTTAGTTTTAATGCCAGCACTGTTTTTACTGTTTAGTTGCTAATACTATACATATACTACTGGATATGACTTATTGCAGTAGGCATTTTATTCAGGGAAAAGGTAAGCATGTTTACTCAGCTAAAAAAAAGTATTAATTTAAGAAGCCCATTTGGCTAAAGTTAGGAGTATAAAGACTGAATATGACAAAAAGGTATCCCATTAAATATAAAAATTACCATGCATTTGATGACATGGTTATCTTTAGGTACCCAGAAAGAAATGCTTTCTCAGCTATCTTGACATCTTCTAAAGGAAAGTTTCTTACACTTCCTGTAATAATATATTGGTAAACTAGTCAGATTCATAGAACTAGAGCTTCCATTTTTAAACCTGTTCATTGTATTCAAGACCAACTATTTTTAATGTTTTTCTTCCTCTACCTCAGGGCAGTACTAAATGAGCACACTGAATCACAGCAGCTAAGAGAATACCATGTCCAAAAGCAGGCTGAATTTCTGGGACAGAGCTCATCAGTTTCTTCTTTCATTCTGCCCATTATTAGTTCTACCTGCCCGTGCTCTTTGCTTTCATTATGCAGAATCAACACTGGGAAAGCCTAAGTCCTGCACCTCTGCCAGAGACTCAAAGGGCCAAGTCAAATACCTTGTGAAAAGCCCTATAGGCACCTGATCACAGGGAACACACAAAGACGCAGGGCAGTGAGGAGGTTATAAGGGACACTTTGTGATTATTTCACTGATTCGTAAACATCCAGCTTTATAGCATGCTAAACAGAACTGAGAGCAAACAAACACGGTTAATGATACAAAATAAACCCCAAAAGTAGAAGGGAAAAGAACAAGAAAACACAAGTTTGCAGGCCATACATAAGCAATAAAAGCTTTACATCACTGAGTAAGTAGACTGATAGATAACAATACTAGGTTAAACCCAGGGAGAAATCACTAAAGTATTTACTATGAAGCAGCACAGTGGAACATAGCTATATATATATATTTTTTTCAATATATATTGGCCAAAGGGATCACAAATATTAAATAATATGCCACAATAAAAATGTGCTTAGCTTTATAAAATACATATGACCTTCATTTTGTTGAACTGTGCAATTACCTTCTCTTTCCCATCTGAATGGGGTTATTGGCACTGCTTTGTTAAAATCATGCATAATGCTAGTAAGTTCCATAAAGAGGAGAGCTAGTATATTTTCAACTGGAAAACTTTTATAAGGATGAAAAATAATTTACAGTGATTAAAAATAGAAAGGATCAGAGATTAAGCTATAAAAAAGCAGAAGGAATGTCTTCTATGTAGGGAAGACTATAAATGCTTCTTGAACACATTAGAACCAGAGAAAATCTTGGCTCTCACTGTAAGTCTAAGTTTCACGATTAATCATGCTGACAACTCAGTTGCCAGGCTATTCCTTATTCTCTCCTTCCTAAGACAGGTCAACAGGTAGGTACGTGGCAAGAGGCATCTCATCAAATGGGTCCTGCTGATGCAAACACACACACACACACACACACACACACACACACACACACGGGGTGAACTGAAGTTGTTTTATTATTTCTAGGAAACAGCTGTCTAAGTCTGATCACCACGTTAGGTAGGGAAGTTTGCTAGTTTTCCTTTTGGATGTCAACTCAAAAATAAATTCTAAAAGTGCCAGGCACACCCGGAGAAATCTGACTGTGACTTGCCTCTTCCTCCTCTATGGTCTTCGTGGCTTAAGTTGGCATATTAAAATGGCTTAAGACACCTTAACCCATCGATTCGTGCACTTTCCCAGGTGCCATCTACTTGGTCTACAGAAGGTTGGCTGAGAACCAGTCCAAACTGAAGCAGAGACACTGGTCTGTGTGTCTTCTAACTCCAAACAACTTCTTCACAAGCCATGCAAGAAAGAGGTTTAAGGGAGGTATGGAAATTCCTTGCTAAAGAAGCACGTGCTCAAAGCCCATCTAGCAGTTAACTAGCTAAAGAACAGACTCCTCAGAGGAGTCAAACCAGAATCAATAGAGACTGGCACACAGGAAAGAAAGGGTTTCAGGAAGGAAAAGTGAAGCTCCTTGAAATGCAGTTTCCTCACTCTAGTGGTCTCAACTGGTTTGAGGCCGTGGTCCTGCTTCCACGGCTAGTTTTCTTGCCAGGAGGAGGGCAAGAAAACTCCTCCCAGTCTTACAGAAAATATAACATCACAAGGTGCTTCTGAGATAAACAGATCAAGGTATCTGTGTACTTTTCTGCGGGATTATATCTGAGACTATCTGTTCCTTAATTGTAGAACATTTTATTTCAGGTATGTCTCAGAAATAATGCTATCATATCAGAGTAAAAGAAGTATTGGCCGGGTACGGTGGCTCATACCTGTAATCCCAGCACTTTGGGAGGCCGAGGCGGGTGGATCACGAGGTCAGGAGTTAGAGACCAGCCTGGCCAATATGGCGAAATCCCATCTCTATTAAAAATACAAAAAAACTAGCCAGGCGTGGTGGCATGCGCCTGTAATCCCAGCTACTCGGGAGGCTGAGGCAGGAGAATCGCTTGAACCCAGGAGGCGTAGGTTGCAGTGAGCTGAGATTGTGCCACTGCAGTCCAGCCTGGGAAACAGAGTGAGACTCCATCTCCCCCCACCCCCCAAAAAAGTATCACTGAACATTTCAAGAGCTATAAACCAGCCCAATCTAAAAAATACTTTAGTGACAACTAGAACTGTTAAATTAGAACCGTTGGTGGCAGGTGTTGAGCGTCAATGTTTTTTCAAGCTCCCCAGGGCAACAAGTGAAACTATTACAAACCTCCCATCCTCTGATGTGTTATATATAATGCTCACAAAAGATGCACTATCCATATGGAAAGATACTGGAAAAAGTGACATATTCCCGATGGCCACTTGAATCTATGGTCACAAAAAAATGAAATGAATAAACACTTGAGCTTTATATATATAAAACACCATAGAACAATTATCTAACTAAATGCCTCGGTAAAGGTCCAAGGGTATACGACTCCTAAGCACTTCAGTTGGTTGCCAATATTATTATAGAAGATTCTGCTAACATTCTCTAAGACTGAGGGGAAGCCAGGGAGCAATATGGCAGAGTGATTAAGAGTACATGTTTGCAATATTAAAAGTCTGGATTTGAATATCTAGCTGCAGAAACTTGAGCAAGCAAACTTCACTTTGCTTGTGTTCTTTATCTAGTTGTGGCAGAAATTAAAGGAGAATACATGTAAAATGCCACTTATTGCCATGCCTTAGACACTCAGTGACTAGTAGCTATTATTATTAACCAGTATATTAGGATGGAGGGCTGGCTGGAAGGAATAACAATAAAAAAGGTGTTTTTCATACCCTGAAATTATGAATCTTAGAGGAAAAAAAAATGGCCTTTGAGACAGATTTTGCTTGACCCTGATAGCATGCTACAGAATCAAAACTGGAAGTTTCTATGAGTCAATAAGATCAAACCAGCAAACACTCATTTATGAACTAGGCTTTCTGCTTTTGAGAAATCCCACAGAGAAGCCTTCCGCAGGTATAAAAACCCTTTCCAATGGAACAGGCTCACCGCAGCCTCCGCCTCCCAGGTTTAACCAATTCTGCCTCAGCCTCCCGAGTAGCTGGGATTACAGGCATGCACCACCACACCTGGCTAATTTGTATTTTTAGTAGAGACAGGGGTTTCCCCATGTTGGTTAGGCTGGTCTCGAACTCTCAACCTCAGGTGATCCGCCTGTCTCAGCCTCCCAAAGTGCTGGGATTACAGGCATGAGCCACTGCACCCAGCCCCACCTTTTTCTTTTACTCCAAGACCTTGGCAATTTCTGCTCCCATAGCTTTTTCCTATATGAAGGTAACTTTCCTTGGAAAACTCAACATATCTGCTACCCTGGGGATAATATTAACAGAAATCTTGGGCTCAGCTTTCAATCAATGAAGAGAAGGGCTATGCATCCACATGGAGTTTTAGTAATGATTTCATGAAATTGAACAGAAAGCACTTGTTGGATATTTCATAATTGTCCATTTTTATATTTGGTAATATTTCTTATGCTTCCTGTCACAGAGGATGCTGTTCTAAGAACTTTTCATTATTGCAGTTTAATTAAGCAAGTTAAATTTAGATACACAAATGAAGGGTGCCCTCTTATTTACATTTTGAGAGCTTAATGATCCTTTTATAGTTTCAGAACCTTGGGGAAATAGCCTCATTTTTCATGCTTAAGTACACATCCCACTTCCTGATCAGCAGGTTTCAGGATAAACACTATTCATGAGTAATAGTCAACGTATACAAAAGTAAGCAGGAAGAGAACATCTAGATTCCTTCTTTACATTTCCACAGGAGTTTTAAATGGTTTATTTTAAAGTGCTTTTATAAATTGCTTCCCGATTTCAAACGTGGCAATGGCAAACATTTCACATTTACCATGTGGCTGGACTTGCACTAAAAGCTTTTTATATGGATTGTATTTTTCTTGTCTAATTAGCACAACCACACTATGCGCTCAGTATCACTTATCATTTCATCTACAGAGAGCAAACATGAGGCTGGGACAGGTATCCGAGGCAACACCACTAGGCAGTGTAGAGCCGGCTTCATATCTAAGCAGTATGACTCCAGAGCCCATTTTTCTCTCCCACCAAGCTCAAATGCCTTTATCATTATATTGTTCTTTGGCTATGATCTGTTGTTGTTGTTTTTCCTTTCCTGGTTTTGGAAGAGGCCACAGTGTTTCGATGTTGCATCCTATCTGGACGGGCCTGCTGAGTCTTTTTATTTCGGCTTCCAGATACTCTCAGTGAACACCCTTCACTCGTGCCGAACTTGGTGGTGTGTGCCTATTATTCAGGAATTATATTTTCAATCATTCTGACTCTCATTCAAAAACTGGTTCTCGTGAGGTTGTTAGTATCAACAACCTCAATCCCTGGCAGCCCTCTCCTCCTGAAGACCCTCTGCTCCTTGTCTCCGCTTCCCCCCAGTTCCATCAGCAGGGGCAGTGGCTTGACACCTCCCCTCTCTTCCTTCACATGGCAAAGGGCTAACAAGCCTCTTACACACCAATCCTGCTTCTTGCTATTTTCAGAAACAACACTGTCTTTTGAAAAGTGAACCTGCAAATAATGAAAGAGCTCACAGGGCTCTCTTAAAATTCAATTAAAAACAAATGCAAATAAAACAAATACAGAGTATACATACAAATGTGTTAAAGTGTTCTTTCCATCTGTATCAATCCACATTTTAAAAGTGACTTGTATTGTAATGAGAGGTCAGCTGATTGGCTGCTGCTTTCTCATCTGACAGTCACATAAAAATTTTCTACATGCTCAAAAATAATTTTCTCTTAATTTTCACTCTTTAATACCACATGATACCATAAAAAGCACATGTATCTGCTAATATAAGTACTCTCCATGAGTGCTGATAATTAGCCTTTTTCTCCATCATTTCAGAACTCAAAATCATTCCTCTTTGTGGTTTGAATGTATACTCTTATCAGAACATACAAATCCTGTAGATATTCTTTTCAAGAAATGGAAGGGAAATTATTCCAAGCATATTAAAGTTCAGCTTTGAAATGATAGTGTTTCCAAAAGCCAAAGACATATGCCAGGCATTCAAGAAGCCAAGTTTTCTGTTGGACACATTCTTGGGCGTGCTGGAAGGCACACATTACTCTGGGCTGCAATACAGATTGCAATGAGAAGGCTTTTCAATGATCATTTCAAAAGGCATTCTTCAGGGTTTTGAAGATAGGGAGGGGATTTAATCTATAAACATCTCTCTAAATCTCCTACTTGGTTTCTTAAAAACTATTTTTTTAAATCAAATGCTTTTCAATGAATTGTAGGCAAATTAGACCGAGAAAGCAATACGCCTGGGTGGAGAAGGGTAAGGGGAACCAGTACTGTTATTTACGTGGTGAAGGCCTCAAGTGAAGCAAACGTAAGCATGCAGGGCTCTGAGACACACGGCATTACAACTAAGGATGGCGCACCACACAGCATGCTTCCCACAGATCAATTCCTTAGCGGAAATTCCCCACGGTAGTAATCAGAGAAGGATTCACTCCAGTGCTGGGGCTTAGTTCCACCCCAATATTTATCCCAGTCAGAGATAAAGCAGCTGTGAACAGGAGGCACAGACACAAGCAGTACTCACCTCCGCGATCTTCAGCACGGCACTCCCATTCAGATCAAATGTTGGCGTGTAGGTGATGCATAGTAAAACCTTTAACAAGGTGAGAGATGAAAGAAGAGACAAGGGGTTAACAGTATGGAAATTCACTGTTGTTTCATATGCCATTTGTGCAGTCCTGTTTTTATGATTCCTTTGCTATTTGCTTTACCTAATGTTTCTTTATATCCCACCCACTGCTTTCTCATTAGTGGCCACATGTTGCCTAATAAAGTAGAGACCATCCTGTAAAAAATAAAGGCTGCTAATCTCTCCCCACGGAAAGGGCTGCAAGACTGGCCAGAAACAGCATCTCACAACAGCTTCAGGAGGTGTGTCCAGTAACAGCAAAAACCTCAAAAGAGTTGTTTAGTAGCAGTCATTTTAAAAATGCCAGGCTTAATGCTAGGCACTTCACATGAATTATCTAGGTTGACCTTCTAAATAAGTGTTATTATTATTGCCCCCATTTTACTGGTGAGAAAACCAAAACTCCATGATTAAATATGTTACCTAAGGTCATACAGGTAGCAAGTCGTTGAACTCAAGTAATCCGACTCCATGTGCTCACTCACTAGGCAAAGCCATCTCCACGTCTTCTGAAACTCAAACGTCAGTGTCATTTTCTATTCCTATCCCTTTCCCAAATCCACACGGAATTAGAAATTCTTTTATTGCATTTTCCTCTTCCCTCTTGCAATTTCTTCCAGAAGGTTACATGGTGTTTACTTACTCCCCTTATTTTCCAAGATACATAGACAATAGGTCAATGACATTTGCAAGATCTTTAAGGACCACTAAAAACTTCACTTTCTACTTGTAGAGCCTTTAGGGAACAGATCAATAAAAGCCTGTGGCATTTTAAGAATTGCTTCTCAATCTGTAGGTAAGAGGCTACTCTCTCCCTCTTCACTTAGCTCTGACTTTTCTTGCTGCAGAAAACAGACACAAAGGTGCTGGTGTCTGCTCCTTGATCTCAAACCCCACAGCCATGCCCTGCCTGCAGCTTAGCCTGCCAGGGGCAGTCTTCTGAGCATTTTTCTCATCTGTTCAATTCATGAAGGAGCATGGAAGCCTAGCAAATTTACTTAATACAGGAAACTGCAATTGTCAGATGTGACAAGAAATCTCTCCTCATCTCTCAGTCTTAGCTGTCAGCTAGGCCAGCCCTAGGAACAGTCGCTCCTTCAGAGAAAGCAAGTATGTATGCAATTAAAGGGGGGAAAAAAAGATATTTTTTTTTGCCACATTTAGTCACAAGGGTGGGTATTAATTGCAGGTGTGCTCCTCAGTCTTTTGATTCTTAAAGGGACTTAATCCAAGAATCAACACCAGATAAAAATCAGCTCAGTTGGCTGGGCACAGTGGCTCACACCTGTAATCCCAGCACTTTGCAAAGCTGAGGTGGGCAGATCACTTGAGATTAGGAGTTCGAGACCAGCCTGGGCAACATGGCAAAACCCCATCTCTACTAAAAATACAAAAAAAAAAAAAAAATTAGCCAGGTGTGGTGGTGGTTGCCTGTAATCCCAGCTATCCGGGAGGCTGAGGCAGGAGAATCGCTTGAACCTGGAAGGCGGAGGTTGCAGTGAACCGAGATCACACTGTTGCACTCCAGCCTGGGTGACAGAGTGAGACTCCATCTCAAAAAAAAAAAAAAAAAAAAAAATTGTCTCAGTGCCATGGCGATTGAGAAAAAGGGATTGGGGAGCAACTGCCTCTTGGCCTCATGGGAAATAGCTTTCTTTTGTTTCATGACAATCTTTGGGAGGTGGGATTTGGTAGGCAGGGAGGGATAAAAGCTGAGGACAGTGGGGTCACTAGGACCTACCCTGGGCTTGGAGGGAGGCTATGTCTTCCAGGCCCCTGTAAGTACATCGTGGTGGTCCCATGGCTGAAAAGCCCTGTCCTTGGCTCCTCCTCTGTTTGTTTTGCCACGTGGCTTGATTGGCTTCTTTCCAGTCTTAGATGTCGCCCCCTCAGACAGACGTTCCCAGATCCCCCTCTCTAAAGTACTCAGTGTCACATCTCCTTGTTTCATTTACTTCAGAGCAGACATCAGTCTCATAAATGACTTGTTTGCTTATTTGCAATCTTCTCATTAGACTATACCATCCGTGGAGCCTGTGAAAGGCCCTCAGGACATTGTCACATGATGCTTTCTTACTCTGAGGTTTTTTATTTTTAGTGCCATGTTTCATGGCGGGGGGTGGGGAGTCTGAGGTGGTGGTGGCCAGCAGAGGCCACTTGGTCCATCTGGGCTCTTGATTTTTTAAGTATTGACAATAAAGACTGGCACCACTTTACGATATGAAAATAATGATGGCAAATATTTGTCCGCACTGGTTAATTATTAACATTGCTTATAGGACTGACGATCAACTTTCTGCCTTCCGTGGCTCTGTGAGTTCATATAAGGTACACAAAGGTAGTTTTAGGAAGAAGTGTTCGAAACTTGACCCAGTTTTCTGTGAGCAAGAGCTGCTTTTCGGAGCAGTGGCTGGAAGCATGAGCAGTTCCCATGGTGAGGTCTTCGTAAGAATGTTGAGCTAGCAGTATCGGTAATCAAGATTCTCAGGGGAATGCAGGAAGCTGGACTCCCTGTGTTTCAGGGAAGCCCAGCATATATAGAGGGAGACCTCCCTGCAACAGTCCTCAGAAGCTGAGGATACCTGCACCCAGGCCCCCAGCCAATGCTGACCATGTTCACAAGATGTTGGAAGGAAGGCTTTCCACACCTAATGTCTGGCCACCAATAGTCAAAGACTCACTGAGCTATATGGAAAAAAAAAAAAAAACAACCCTGAAAACAACAGGAAATAATGAAAGGAAAGTAAAGCACATTAATGGAGCCAGTTCCTTAAGCTCATGCAGTTTGTTGCATGAAAAGCACAGCAGATTTTAATTACAGGGCTGATGGTGTCCATGCCCTCCTGGGACTCACAAGATGTATTAAGGGCAGAGCATCTAGCCAGGATGATGCAGCAGATAAAAATGACTTATTGAAACTGTTGATGCTCCCAATGCTTAGCATGTATTAATTTGCTGGATTAAAACACAGACTAGGGGTAGAAAACTTAGGGCAATAACAAATTGAAATCCTCTGACTTCCATTGCATAATGAGAGGGCAACAAGTTTAGATTAACATTCTGAGCACGCTGGCCCCATGGAAAACAGAAGCAGCTAAATATTGAGGGCAATTTTATTAAAAATATATCCTTCACAGGGTCATTAAAGCATATTGACTAAATTACCATGGAACAGCAGGAACTTGAGTGATGGGCAGCGTCCTGCAATCTACACCATCTTGCAGAAACTGCCTCCATAAATGAGCCACAAGGAAAATAGGGAAAACAGGGGCAAAGCTTTCCATGAAAAGGGAAAAATCATTACAATGGCTAATAAAAGTCCCAGATAATTGAATAGCTACTATATGCAAGAAGCAATCCCTCAATTTAAAATGTGTACAGAAACCCTGAGTTTAGGGAAAAAAAATTAGAATTAGACTTGAAAGGAGAAAGCAAAGCTGATTTATTGCAAGATTTGGGCGCAAGTGACAAGAATCCAGAAAATGTGGTCACGTTAATATGAGAGAGGGATGGATGTGGACAGATAATGATGATGAGCACAGAATCGCAGATGTGCTCTTTTAAGAACATCCTGAATTAATCCTCTCCCATGGACATGTCCTGGTCATGATCGGGGGTTTCTCTGTCAGGCATACCCTGTCCAGCGACCATGATCAGGGCAGAGCAGAGGCTGTGATGTCAGGGCCACAAATGAGACATGATCATGCATATGATTTGGTGTTTAATTGCTGTGTGACTTTGTCTATGTCCTCTAGCCCTTTACCTTTAAAATTCCCATCCCACCTCCCAAGGATAATTACAGGAACAAATAAATTAAATGAATGTTTAAAGAAATAGTGCAGATGAGACAGACCTTTAAGCCTGTCTTCTCACAGAAGCTACACAAGTCTCATTTGATGTAGTTCATGGTAGCTATTCCAACATAGATTAGGCTTATTTCAAGTAAAAAAAATATTAGAAATATCAGATAATCCACAATGAAAAGCATAGAACCTTTGGTTTTTCACTCCATGTCTTATCAATGCCACAAGTTCTCATTTTTCTGATCCAGCTCCACTTTCTTCCTTCTGTCCTCCCTTTTAGGCTACTATTCAATTCCAGTCATTATTCACTAAGGTTCTAATTGTGGGATTACAAATATAAAGGAAGCACAGTCTTTGACATCAAAAAAACTCGCACCGTCTGTTGGAGAAATGAATGCCTGCAACTGTTCTTCAAGGCTGACTGTGATAAGTGCTTTTGCAATTGTGAGCTATATAATAATTTAGAAGGCTAGAAGACACAATAACTTTGGAGAAGACAGACTTTGCAGATGAGAGGACATGTGAACAAAGCGCCAACACTGGAGAGAAAAGGGAGGGAAAGATGCACCAACCAAAGGAAGTGTCATGAGCAAGGCATTGAAGTGTGAAAGCAGAGGCCAGGGATGATGCTGGAAAGATCAGTTGGAACTTTACTGGATGTCAATTTAAATGCCTTATGTTAAGTGTTTCACACATATTAGGGCTGGTCAGGCCAATAAATTATAACTAAAAGGAGATAAACTAGGGCAAATTGGAAGTCAGAGAGAGAAAACAGGCACTTAATAAGATCTAGATGATGTCGAAGACAGATCCTAGTTGTTCCCGTGGCAATGAATTGACTGTTGCGCATCTGGAAAAAAGATGCAGGGAGAGTGGAAGGCAACAGTCACCTGTGTTTGAAACCTGGGTACCATCCTACCACTGCCCTCCCACCAACCCTACTGTCCTAGTCAACCTGGCTGAAATCTCTCATACCCCACCATTCCCACATATTTTACAAAGCTTTATATTATATATTAATGAAGTAACATGCTTTGGAGAACAGAAATATAATTTGCTCAAATTGCATAATATAAAATATTTAATGCTACAGAATGGGCAGACAACTCAAAACACTTATTCCTATAGCACTTATTTGGAACAGTTTAGATACACTACTTAAATCTGTATACTTACACACATACACACACACGCACATACCATTGGATTTCTCAGCTTCTTAGCAGTAAGGTTTACCTTTTGTGATGCCTGCCATGTTTACAGCACCTTGCTGGGCCCTGGGAGGTGCTAGGAGCAGCTGGGCCTTGGCCCATGCTCAATATCTTCTATAAGATGTCCAGATGAATGGTCAGCCTCACAGTTTCAGTGGAACTGTGCATCTATGTGCCTACTCATTATTGTAAAAAGTGTAGACAATGTAGTAAAACAGCCCTGGTGGTATGGAAGAAAACTGTTCTGGGCACCTGAATGTCAGATCCAGGTGGCCTGACTGGTGAAAGGCAGTTTTTGTAACCAAGTAAGGTAACACTGGAGTTTCAGGTGATCTACTTAGGGAAATTATAATTTGGTAATCCTGAATGAGGGATTACCAAATTACACTAATCCGGCAGGACCTCGCTCTGGATGGGGAGAAAATCATCTCTAGTTTAACCAGAAAGCATCTCCCATGAGACATTTCTGATATTTCCCATTATGCTCTGCTGAGAACCTATCTATCTTCTGCACTCTCCATCATAAATGGTAACTTGTATAGGATTTATGAGTTGAAGAGCTCATTTCTATCAAGGTTCCAACAGAGCCCTCTGCAGGACCATTTCCAGGGGATTCAGGGGTAAAGAAGTGATTCCTAAAGTGATGAGAGAGCAGCTCCATGGCCACACTACACCTACCTGTGTGCTGGATTATTCAGGCTCCTATTCATTCACTCAACAAATATCTGCTGAGGTGTTGCTAGAGGCCACATCCAGCACAGTTGTTGGACACACAGCAGTGAACAAATAAGATAATCTCTTATCTTGCAGAGCTAACATCTGGTATGAAGATGGTCATAAAATAAAAAATTACAATAAGCTGTAATGAACATTCTGAATGGGAAAATGCAGTGTCCTCTGGGAAGTCATGCCATGGTCTAACACATAATACACAAGGTGTAATGCTGTATTCATCCTTTCATGGAACTCTAAATTTCACGTTATAACACATATAATAAATTAAACCTAGGGGAAAAGAAAAGGGTACCATCAAAATGTGAGCTGATTTTGGGGAGTCAACCTACCCCTATGCCATATGGTGGGCATGAGGGCATATTGAATGAACAAGAAATTATTTTTCCTTTTTCTTAAACTGTTAAAAATTATCTTAATTAACACACAACTCCTTCTTGGGGGGAACTGTGGTTTCATTTTTCAAAATATCAGATGTTATTTATAAATCAAACCAAACAAAATAAGCTAGTTAGGGCTCCAAAAAGTACAGCCCACAGAAGGCCTTGCATTTTTCTCTCTTGGTGCATGGTGAAAACCTTAATGCCAGGCGCATTTCAAAGCCAGACTCTGGCTCTGGCTGAGAATTTAGCTTTGTTGCTTAACACACATTTCCTTCTGGCCTCTCATGTAGATTGGCTTTAAACTTCATAAAGTTAAAAATTATTGCATAATTCCTTCTCTTTAGAAACACTCCAGTTCTTTTTTTACTCTGTCAAATTCGGCAGCAAGAACAGAAAATTCAGTGACAAGCACAGGAATACTGAGACACCAAACGCCCTTCTATGGGGTGAAGGGTGTGCCGCCTTCCGCATGCACAGCCAAATGGAGTGTTCATTGCTGAAAGTGTACCTCGACCATGAAATGTCAACAGAGATTTTTTTTCCCTCATGGTTCAGGCACAAACAACAAAGCAGACTTAGTCTTCTGAAGTTCGCAAAATGGCAGAATGTTTATCTTTGGAGTGAGGGAGGGATGGAGTCACAGAGTAAACAAGGAATTTTCAGAGGACATTTCCTTACTTCAATTTAAATTATGGATGTCACAGAGTGGTATAATAGACACTGGAGACTCAGAATGGGGGAGGGAGGAGGATGAGGGATAAAAAACTATATATGAGGTACAAGGTACACTCCCCAAGCGACATGTTCACTAAATCTCATACTTTACCACTACACAATTTGTCCATGCAACCAAAAGCCACTTGTACCCCTAAAGCTATTGAAGTTTTTTCAAAAAATAAAATGTTGATGACAAAGACAAACGTTTTTTCTTACTTTGATCAAGGTTTTTCAATCTCAGCACTATTCGCATGTTAGACAAAATAATTCCTTTTGTGGGCAGGACTGTCCTGCTCATTGTAGGATATTTAGCAGCATCCTTGGCTTCTACCCAATAGATGGCAGTGGCAATACCCCCATTCCCCCAGCTCCTCCTTCCCACTGCCAGTTGTGACAAGTGAAGATGCCTCCAGGAATTGCTAAATGTCCCCTGAGGACAAAATTGCTCCCACCTGAGAACTACTGTTTCATTCATTTCTATCCCACATGCCTTGTAGACATAACTCAGAACTTCTACCAAGAAGCTTGTCCAACCCTGTGGCCCACGGAGCACATGTAGGCCAGGACAGCTTTGAATGTGGCCCAACACAAATTCGTAAACTTTCTTAAAACATTATAAGTTTGTTTTGCAATTTTTTTTTAAGCTCATCAGCTATCGGTAGTGTTAGTGTATTTTATGTGTGGCCTGAGACAATTCTTCTTCCGATGTGGCTCAGGGAAGCTAAAACATTGGAAGCCCCTGCTCTACAACACTGTTCCAACTCCAAAAGGCTGACAGCTAGAATCTAGGACTTCCAGAGAAGAACTAGGATGAGCCACTGATCCTTCCCTTTGCTTCAGAGACTGTGGATTAGAGGTCACAACAAGTAGCTGGGCTACAACCTCAATCTTTATTTTTGACCCTAAGAAAATGCATTGTTATTTTATTTCATAAAACATCTACCACTATTAGCAGGTTATCAACCAAATCACTTTCTGGCTCAACTTGCCAAATTTCTGGCAAACAGCTATTCTGAGAGATTTTTTAGTCAACAGATTTTGCTAGAGCTCCTAAATACTCAAGATGGAAAATCTTTCAAATTCCTCATTGGTTTATGGTCATGTCACGGGTTCTTTTCCGGCCTTTATTGATTGCCACTAGAAATAAGTTATTGATATTCATCAGATATGCCCTTAGCACTGAATTCTAGGAAATACTGTTAACAGTGATAGTCACAGAAAAAATATGTAAATATTAGTTATAATTAATTTAGCTAATTCACTTGAACAAATAATCTGTTCATTATTTATATTTTCTTCTCCCTTCTAAACTTTCTCCCCTGGCCAAGTCTTATAACTGTCATCTCTAACTAGAGGACTCACAAATCTATTTCTAGAGTCAACATTTTCCCCAGGTTGTAATCCTTTATTTCAGTTTCTAAACATCACAAATAAATATTGACATATTAGACCAAATAATTTCTTTTGTTCAATTCCATGAAAATCACATCAACCTCACTAAGGCTCTAATATGGTAAACAGCTAAACATTTCTTGTTCTAAAATTCTTAATTACCCCTGTAGATATCCCCATCAAGAAACAGAATCTATTTCCCCACCTTTTAAATATGAGGTGTGGAGTGACCATTAGCTTGAAATGACCAATGGGACATCAGCAAGCAAACAAACCAAACCCCCAAAACACTTGGGGCCTCTGAGTTCCTCAATTTTCCCTGCCACTGCCACCATGTAGATAACCTGCCATGCTAGAAAATGAAAGACCTTATAGAAAGAGGTAGCAGTCTTCCCACCTGGACCTGATGCAGCAATTGTAAGTCAGCCAGCCCCAGCCAAGCCACCAACTGACCGAAGATGTATGAGCAAGCACAGCTGGGATCAGCAAAAGAACAGGACAGCTGAGCCCAGCCTGAACTGCCTACTGCATTTTGGGGTGGTTTCCGATACATGAGGCATAGTCTCAACCATATTTATTTTAGAATATGAACTTGCTTTACTATTTCAAGTGAATTCTAGGAGATTCAGCTGTGTTTATATGGCAAGGCAATTTAGTTGGTTAAGATGAGATCTACTAATTCCAACCCTTATGAAGAACAAGCTGGATTGGTCAGTTATGTGTTGATTACTGCTGGATGATAATATGTGATTAAGATGGGAAAAAGAAATTACTGTGGAAGGGCTGAGTCGATGTCCTTCTAGCAAGTGTATTAGACATGAAGACCAGCAAGTGTATTAGAACTTGCACCCAAAGGTTGAGTGGAAAAGACTTATTTTTTTGTTCCATTGTACAAGTAGTTCATGTTTTAGAAATAGACTCTAGCCTAAAATTTCAGTAGAATGCAGGATGCATTTTCTCATAGAAATAAAGATATAAATTACAGATAGTTGCTTAGGGCAGCCTACAGATTTCTCTTTCATCCAGAACATACAGGAAGTATTCTGTATTGGCAATAAATACAAGGGAAATAATAGAAAAATAAAAATAAAAAATTCTTAATTATGCTAACATTAAAACTGTACTTAAAGGACTACATAGATATAGATATATAGAGAGAACCATGTAGAAAATGCTTATGATTTAAAGTATAAAGCAAGAAACAGGTTGGCTGCGGTGGCTCACACCTATAATCCTAGCACTTCGGGAGGCCAAGGCAGATAGATTGTTTGAACACAGGAGTTCGAGACCAGCCTGGGAAACATGGCAAAACCTTGTCTCTACAAAAGAAATACAAAAATTGGTTGAGCGTAGTGGCGCAGCCAGGAGGCTGAGGTTGGAGGATCACCTGAGACCTGGAGGTCAAGGCTGCAGTGAGCTGTGATTGCATGATTGCATCACTGAGCTCTAGCCTGGGAGACAGTGAAACCCTGCAGAAAAAAAGAAAAGAAAAGAAAAAGAAAAGAGAAGATAAAAGAAAAAAAATCCTATACACACAATGAATATAACTATAAACACATAAGTAGATACGGTGAGAAATCAGTATATAAGAATCAGTCAACATGATGGGATTTACAATTAACTTTTTCTCTTTTGGAATGCCCATAACATTAAACTACTAGCATTTCTTTAAATTCATCTTTTAAAATATTATACACACACACACACACACTCACATATATGTCAAAATTTAAATATAAATATTGAGACCTGATAATATGAACTCAGTCTCTATCTCTTAAATTAGCCCCTTAAGACCATCACTCAACCAGAAACTCTGGCTGTGAGTCCTGCAGGCAACTTGGGCTTTCCCTTTCCCACCTACTCACTGCCCATGTCACTGCCAGTCACCAGCTGCTCCTTATTCTGCAAATCAGGTCAGTGCACTCAGCCACACTTTTCTGCATTCAGCCCAGGTGGCCCCTTCCTACTGCCACCTACCTGGATTAAGTCCTGGTACCTCTGGCTCAGCCTCTTCTAATAAGATATTTCACGATGCCAAAGACTTGGTTCTGCTGATTCCTGAATCATCCTGCAAACCCATCCTCCCTCTCCTCACCTTCCATGTTTAACACCCAGCTCTGGCTGGATCACTTGCCTGCTTACAGAGAGCAGGCCCTCTAGAGCCTCTTCAACCTCCCTTTCAGGCTCATCGTCCACTATCCCTCACTAATCTCAGTTTCCATCCCCAGGACTTTTTTTCTCTACCAAGAATACCCTCTCTCCCAACATAATTATCTGAATCCCACCTACCTTTCAAAGTCCAACTCAAATAGTATCCCCTCCTTAAAAGGATGTTCTGCCCTGCTAAACATGCTTCTTCCTCCTGAATGTGCCTCCTGAACTTTTCTCCTGATTAAACATACACAGCTACCTTGAATTGTGGTAATTGGCTGCCTCTTTATTGCTTTCCTACTGAATTATAAACCCTTGCCTTTGAATATTTTGTTTTTAATCCTATATAGTTTTATGCACTGTTGGCAACAAAAATATATTTCCTTAATAAACCAATTTAAAAAAAGGTCTAAAAAAGCAACAAATTTAAAAGTTCCACGACTTATTTTTTCAAGTTTAATCTGTAACAAGCAGATTTTGACTTAATCTCACAGCTGGGTTTTTAAGAAGTCAAATTTCATTGGTATGCTCCAGATAACACCCTCACTCCTTCCTTTTCCTCTTTCCCTCTCAGACTCTCTGCAGAATGAGAGCCTCATCTCAAATTGTCTCTGCCCATACAAACACAGAACTTTTGATAGTTTTATTGTTGATACTTATAGACCTGACCAAGCAAGCTCCTCAAGATAGGGTTGTTAAAGGGCTACAGTCAACCTGATTCTCTACATCTGAAACAATAATTACAGAGCTCTTCTGGAATAATCAAATCATAAAACTCTACCTCGTAGGATGGAACAGAAACATTGGCTCAGCTAAAGAGTGGGTGTTTTCCTTAGATTGTGGAATCATGGCTGATGGTTAGGACCTTAAATATATCGAGGTGGCTAATTGATGTATAATAATTTACAAAATTATTCTTCTATGCTACGGAGCTACAATTCAATTTACAGTAGTAAATATGAGGGCCTTCTTAAGGAATCAGAAATATGAGGATATGCACAATATTATTCACATTTTACAGATCAGAAAATTGAGGCACAGATTAAGTAACTTCCCAAGGCTACCAGGCATTCTAGCTCCAGAAACTGTGCTCTTACCATTCTGCTACAAGGTATTTCGAAAAAAAGGAAAAGTAAAAAGAAGTCAAAAGGCAACAGAGTTCATTGATTATTCCATAGAACAGTCACACCATGCAATTCTCACACCCTTGCAGACACACTTGACCATGAAAGGTTCCTCAATGAAATGTTCCTCATTATCTTCAGAAGCCATATTATTCACATTGACTTTGCAGTTAACTCAGACCCCTAGGTCTGGAATGCTGTCTTCTCTACTTATCCAAAACTATACATCCACAGATCATATGAACTCTCAGCCCTGCTGCAAAGCCTTTCCAGAAAAATAAAAATGGTTGAAAAGGCAATTCTGCTACCAATGACTGTTTAAGCCCAGCCAAGTAACTGAACCATTCCAACTTCAATTTACTTATGAAAAGAATTTGATGATGTAGGAGGTTATTTCAATTTTAAAATACAAACCCATGTTGATCTTTCTCAATCTTGAACTCATAGATTATTATCTATTATCTCAATTTAGTTTGTTATTTATCCTAGTGGGCCATTAAAAACTACCACATGTGTTTCTGTCTCTCCATTAGTCAATAACTAAACTAACGAGCATTAGTAAGCCATGTGTCAGATGCTCCGCTAGGCACCAGAGGGATAAAAACAATACTTACAGTATATCACTAATTTTCGCTTAGTAACTAGTGAAATTTTCAAGTCGTGTCTGAGTCAAGAGTTTAGGAGACATTACAATGTGTAATGGAAACCAAGGAAAGTGAAACTTTGGATAAGTGGGGACTAGTGTATTTATATATTTAATTGATTTCTGACTCTATCATTGGCCTCCAAACACAGATTGTGTTTTTCTTTGGTTTTGTTTTCTTCACTATGGGATCTTCTGTGCCCAGCACAGTGCCTGACGCATAGAAAACAATCAAATATTTGCTGAATAAATGATTAAAAAATCAGAGAATCTTCCCATTCTATTTGGAACTATAGAACATCCAGAGTAAGTGATGAGGGCCTCTGCATTTATATGCGCTTAAATTAAGATTATGTGAGAAAAGTTTAAAGACACTTAGTAGAGTGATTCTGAAATATAGTTAACACTTGGAAATGGTGGTGCTTTAAAAAGATATTAATAGATAATATGAAAATCTCCATCTCAAAAATAATGCATAAACTATTTAAAGGAAAATCACATCTCCAGGCTTTCAATGTTTGTTCATTAGTTTTTCATATATTTTTACCATCTGCTGAAGGCAGTCATATCAAAGGGTAAAGAAAGATGGGAGGAAAACTCAGTAAGAATTATATTAGTCTGTTTGCAAAGTAGAAAAAGATTCTCACCACTCAACCTTATGAGCAGGAAGAGGGAAGGCTGTTTGAGAACCATTTACTTAGCAGAACCACATATTTTAGACACTTCCCTGCATTAACTGCACAAACAATATGTTTGCAAACTTGTTAGATCAACCTCCAACAACGACACATTCAGGAGTTAAGTATTTTTCATCAACATAGGATTTTTCCTTAACGCTAGAGATTGCTACAAATCTTCTGTAGTGTCTCAATGGCTTCAGGCTAAGAAGAGATTTCTCCCTGTTATAAGAAGCAAGACAAATTAGCCATTTCACTCTCAAACTTCACTAATGATCACATTCTTTCCAAAAGGAACTCTAGAAGACCAAATGCCCCGAGTTAAGAACATCAAAACTAACCATCTGAAGAAACTTCCCAAGTGTAAGACTCTGCCATTAAAACATTACTGAGAGGGGACTCAAACATAGTCTTTCTTCCTTTGTCGTGTTTCTTGCTCCCAGACCAAGGCACTGACGGCAGTACTGATACATAATTTAAAAGCACACTCCCTTCCACTTTGTAATACCAGAACTCTAATTGGACACCCTGAAGCTTAGGACTACCAGCCATACAAATAGTAAACTCTGTCCACGATTCACTCATCTGTGTATTTTCTATAGATATTTACTAGGCTTTTGTTATATAAAAATACCCCGGCCAGGCACGGTGGCTCACGCCTGTAATCCCAGCACTTTGGGAGGTGGGTGGATCACCTGAGGTCGGGAGTTCGAGACCAGCCTGACCAGCATGGTGGAACCCCATCTCTACTAAAAACACAAAAAATTAGCCGGGCGTGGTGGTACATGCCTGTAATCCCAGCTACTCGGGAGGCTGAGGCGGAGAATTGCTTGAACCCGGAAGGTGGAGGTTGCGGTGAGCTGAGATTGCACCATTGCACTCCAGCCTGGGCAACAGGAGTAAAACTCCGCCGCCCCCCCCCCCCAAAAACAACAACAAAAAACCAAAAAACCAATGGTAAATTACACTCTCTTTCCCTTTCCCCAACACTCTCTCTCTCTCTTTCACACACACACACACACACACACACACACACACACACACACACACCGATTAGCTAACTTAGCGGAAAAGACACTTAGATTCCTTCTTCGTATGTGAATTTAGCTCACAGGACTAGTGAGGGAATATCATTATCACGGGAAGACACAGAAACCACACAGGACTCTGAGCCACTCCTAGTTTTACCCCTCCTTAGCCTGTGACTTGGCTTTTCTGCTCCATCATCTACACAAGAAGAATAGCAGTGACTAGCATCCACAAGCCTCTCAGGATAGACTTGGCAGGCAAGGTAACCCACCACTTAAGAGCACAGGTTTAACCCCAGGCTGAATGCTGCCCTGGTCATTTCACTAGCTGTGTGCCCTTAGTATCAATGTGTCTGGTGCATAAAAAATGTTAAATGATCAGCCCCTGTCATTTCTCCTTTAAAAATTGTAAAGCACTCTACGAATATTCACTTCTATTATCTAAAAATGCACATAAAAAGACACCCAGTAATACAATATTCATCAAATGCTCTCTGTGTCCAGCATCATCTCCTTCCTTATCGCCAAAGCCAGCCTGCCCTCCCCAGATAGGATGCCCACATCTCCCACATGCTTACAGAGGCGAACGGCCAGCCATAATTCCATTCGGCAGCCTTTGAAGACTCAGCCAGCTGTATCAGTTAATAACCTCACTAAAGGTTATCCATCAGAAAGAAGGGAAACAAGTCCTAACTACTCTTGTCAGAGAAGTCATGAGATCCGTACATGGCTCCTATACAGTCTGCCTGGCATTTATGGAAATAGCACACACCATAGGAAAATGTTGCCAAAGCAGACAAGTATTTAACCTAAATATTCAATAGTCTACTAATCCATTTCCAAGGTAATCTATCTTCAGAGCCTCTTTCTGATTCTGTACAGTTCTGACCATTTATTATTTGCTCAAGCTGTAAAATTTTTTCTTTGGGTTCCATAGGCATTTCAATAAATCAAACTTGCCTTTTCTCCCCTTCCTGTTAAATAGTAAAACCATGTAGAATAGTTCCTAGACTAAGTGATTTAACCTCATTCCTATTTGTCAGAAGCAGGCTTCACTGATTTTTTTTAACCCTCTGATTGAAAGTCTTCTTTCTAAATGAGAATACTATCCTTGGAATATTGGATTTCATTATTGGCCCGTTTCTGTTTAATCTTGGAGAAATCTCTACAAAAAGGAAATTATATTATTTTCTTTCCAGAAATTTAATACAATTGTTCCATACTCTTTAGAGTGTGACATGGTTCAATTTTCCATGTTTATAAGCACTAACAGATACCAATATGGGAATAAAACGCATGATCTAACTTCTAAAAAATAACACCTGGGATCCATTATAACAACGTGCTATGCTGTGGTCGGACAGACAAATAAAAACTGCATGGTGTGGCCTTATCTCTCCTGAATAGTATATCCAGACCAACATTTGAAGATGTCCACCATATCTTGTTTTAAAAGGTTTTCTGTGCCTACAAAATACTTATATAAAATGACTGGAAGATTTTTATAGGAAATTTCTTAAATAATTTATCATCAGAATGAGTCATGTAGAAGCGCCAAGACTAAATTAACATACCCTTCAGATGTAATGGAAATCCAGTCCTTTCTCTGGGGACTCATCTAATTCTCTCTTCTATAATTTTTGGGAGAATACAGTAAAAGCATTTAATACAGTAATGGTATTAGCAAAACAAGGACTTATTTAAGAGGCTTTACCTGGATCATTACAAGTATTACCGAATTATAAGATAAAGGGTGTGGGCTTCTGGAGATTATTAAAAAGTTGATATAGAAATTCCTCATTCAGAGAGAAGAGGGATAAAACTTATTATTCTAAGCCAGAAAGTCTACACTGTGAACCAATCTCTATACCAAAACAAGTATTTTCAATCTCAGAAATAGCAAATGATTATGGAGCCCTCACTTGTGACCTATCAAAGTCAGGTTACCATCAAGTTTTATTTGATGTTAATAACAACATTACCCAAAGTATAGTTATCTTGTCATTAATTTTCTAGCAGCTTGGCCAAAATGTTTATCAAAAAGTATACTTCAAAAAATTAACTTCAGGCTAGGTTTGTTGTGAACTGAAATATTTTTCCCCAATCCTAATATTTAAATAGTTAAAAATAATGGTATGTTTCCTATCATCTCCCCATCACCCCTCCCTTCTAAGCACCCCAGTCTCCAGCAATCATTATCTTACTCTCTACTTCTGTGAGATCAACTTTTTTCGATTCCACATGTGAGTGAAATCATGGTATTTGTCTTTCTGTGCCTGGTTTATTTTATTTAACATAATATCTTTTGGGTTCATCCACAGTTACAGTTAAGTTGGAGGAATAAATTTTAGGAGCTCTACTGTATAGCAAGATGACTATATTTAGTGACAATATTTTTTTTTTTGAGACAGGGTCTTCTTACTCTGCTGGCTACAGAGCAGTGGTACAATCTTGGCTCACTGCAACATCTGCCTCCCAGGTTCAAGCAATTCTCCAGCCTCAGCAACCCAAGCAGCTGGCACTACAGGCACACACCACCATGCCCTGCTAAATTTTTTTTTTTTTTTGAGATGGAGTCTCGCTCTGTCGCCCAGGCTGGAGTGCAGTGGCACGATTTCAGCTCACTGTAAGCTCTGCCTCCCGGATTCATGCCATTCTCCTGCCTCAGCCTCCTGAGTAGCTGGGACCACAGGCACCCGCCACCATGCCCGGCTAATTTTTTGTATTTTTAGTAGAGAAGCGGTTTCACCATGTTAGCCAGGATGGTCTCGATCTCCTGACCTCGTGAGCCCCCCACCTCGGCCTCCCAAAGTGCTGGGATTACAGGCGTGAGGTATTTTTTAAATTATACTTTAAGTTCTAGGGTACACGTACACAACTGAAGGTTTCTTACATAGGTATACATGTGCCATGTTGGTTTGCTGCACCCATCAACTCATCATTTACATTAGTTATTTCTCCTAATGCTATCCCTCCCCACAACAGGCCCTGGCGTGTGATGTTCCCCGCCTTGTGTCCAAGTGTTCTCATTGTTCAATTCCCACCTATCAGTGAGAACATGCGGTATTTGGTTTTCTGTCCTTGTGATAGTTTGCTGAGAATGATGGTTTTCAGCTTCATCCATGTCCCTGCAAAGGACATGAACTCATCCTTTTTTATGGCTGCATAGTATTCCATAGTGTATATGTGCCATATTTTCTTAATCCAGTCTATCATTGATGGACATATGGGTTGGTTCCAAGTCTTTGCTATTGTGAATAGTGCCGCAATAAACATATGTGTGCATGTGTCTTTATAGTAGCATGATTTATAATCCTTTGGGTATATATCCAGTAATGGGATAATGGGATAGCTGGGTCAAATGGTATTTCTAGTTCTAGGTCCTTGAGGAATTGCCACACTGTCTTCCACAATGGTTGAACTAATTTACACTCCCACCGACAGTGTAAAAGCGTTCCTATTTCTCTACATTAACTTTTTTTAATTTTTTTGTAGAGATGTGGTTTCACCATGTTGCCCAGGCTGGTCTCAAACTTCTGGGCTCAAGCCATCCCCCTGCCTTGGCCTCCCAAATTGCGGGGATTACAGGCATGAGTCAAATGCCCAGCTGACAATATATTCTTGAAAAATGTAAACAGTGGCTATTATGTGCTGTCACCACAAAAGTGATAACTATGTGACATAATGCATTTGTTAATTAGCTAGATTTAAGCATTCCACAATGTATACAGACTTCAAAATCATGTTGTACATGATAAAGCATACTACGTTATCTGTCAATTAAAGAAAATAGCATGTAACAAAGGCCCTTATCTTTTTAAGCATTTTGGAAATCTCATTGTAAAGACTGACAGATTTATTGTTTTTCTTTTTTCTGACAGTGTCTGACTTTCCTCCCAGACACTAACTAAAAGTATCAAGGTTTATAATGGTGTCATTGGAGAGTCCATTAAGAGGCTTTCCACGATTTCTGGTGGAGTTAACCTGTGTCAACTCCTATCTTCAGCAAGGCTAGCAGAAGGCACTGCTGGGCTGGATGGAATCAGAAAGCAAGTACAAGTTTTCAAAACAGGTGCGACTGTTGACATAACCATTAAACACTCTGCTTGTGCATAGCTCCTAGAAGAATGGGTACCTCCTCATTTTAATTTTTAATACAAATTTCTGTATTCCACAAAAACTACTCCTGGGAGAATTTCCAGAATAATATGTAATCTGACTTGCCTCTCTTAGTATGACACCAAAGCTCACTCTCCAGTATTTGGAGCCCTAATAGCAGAAGAAAGATTCACAGGTTGCACTTTGAAGTTACAAAAGTGATTAGCGTGGCAGTTGGTCTTGCCTCTTTTTCAGGAGTGGCACAGATACAGTGGAGAAGTCAAACAAAGCTAGAAGGGGTCACTCTGTGGTTCCTAAGAATGCACAGCTGCCAAACTGAAAGGATAAGGCAAAACTGTACATTCCAGAATCAAAGAGAATTAAAGATGAATGAGATCCTAAAGATCAGCTAGCTCAGGCATCATCATGTTCATTGTGTTTAAGAATCAGTTGGGATGCTAGTGAAAGCTGCACATTCCTACTCCCATCCGCTGAGATTCTGATTCAGCAGCAGGAGGCAGTAGTGGTACAAGTAGTGATATATAACATTTCTAAAGCACTAGCTTTGTGCCAGATACTGTGCTATGTTCTTTACAAATGTCACCTTATTTAATTCTCAAAACAATCCTATTGGGTGGGTACTACTATTGCCCCCATTTTACACACAAGGAAATCAAGGTAGAGTGACTGAGGCATCTGTCCAAGGACATTCTGCTAGGAAGTGGAAGAATAAGAATTGAAACCCAGACAGGCTGGCTTCAGAGTTTGAGCTCTTAATCATCACCTGAACTACCCACCAACAGGGTTAGAGTGAGGCCCAGGACATCAAGAGAATGTCATGACTGCAGCCAATCTTTTCTGAATGGAGAAACTGAAACCAGGAGAAGTGTAGTCTCTCATCCAAGACAAAAATCCTTCAGTGCATTTCCAGGAAGAAATCCACCACGGGATGACACCAACTATTCCTGAATATTTCTCAACATATGTTCCCCGAGAGAGGAAAAGGACAGAATACATTATTAAAAGCTTTCTTGTTGGTTCCTGCTGTGTTACCATGACCAAGGTGCTGTTACGGGGCAGAGTTTCTGTCCTTTCTGCCCAACTCACCATTCACTCAGAGAATATGACACACTCTGGTCAGCACAAGGGATCCCCAATCATGGTGATTCTTAAAAGAAAGGGAAAGCAGGAGGGAGAGATGCTATCCCTAAAAGGAAGGTGGTACTTGGAATGAGAGAGGTAAGTTTCATATAATTTGAAGGAGAAAAAAAAAAGATGTATATTCTGACATGCCTCCCAACTGTGGTCTTTCTCCCCCTAAACTGACCATTCTGAAATCTCAGTATATATCAAAACATTATTATTATTATTGCTTTGTTTTAACATATGCAAGCAGGCAGAATACCCAGAATAATCAGATCCACCCCACGCTGGAACTACTCACATACATTCTCTTAAAAGATTACAAATACACTTTCTAATGGCCTTTAATGCAGAACGAGGCCAAATATCTCAAGGATTGATTGAAATTGTCCCTTTTGATGTTAAACCATCAGGGTAATTTAGGGGGACCATGAGCAAGAATAACAAGCATCCGTTCCAAATGAAGATGAGCTAGCATGACCACAACGCAGAGGCATTTTCAGATAACAAGTGCAGGGGATCAGGATGTGTTCCTGTCCCAGTGACGCACACTCGTGGCCACGTCAAACCAACCTTCATCACTTCCACCTGCAGGTCCTCGTTGAGCGAAGGCGTCACTTTCACGGCATTCAGGATCTGATTGAGCAGCTGCTTCTCATCAGAATCTGTTTCCATGGATACAAACCTCTCTTCCGACAGAAGCTTCTGTAAAGAGGCACAAGGCAGTGATCACAGATAGGCTCTCCCCTGCTGCCTTATTTGGTTGTATCTTATTATGGATTGATGATCAGTTTTCTTACTGGGGAGGCGTGTAGCTGGAGGCCATTAGGAAAGAACTTACGCTATGTGCCGTTAAAAAGAAAAATGCGGCCGGGGCAGTGGCTCATGCCTGTAATCCCAGCACTTTGGGAGGCTGAAGTGGGCGGGTCATGAGGTCAGGGGTTCGAGATCAGCCTGGCCAACATGGTGAAACTCCGTTTCTACTAAAAACACAAAAATTAGCCAGGCGTGGTGGCGGGTGCCTGTAATCCCAGCTACTCGGGAGGCTGAGGCAGGAGAATTGCTTGAACCCGGGAGGCGGAGGTTGCAGTGAGCCAAGATCGCACCACTGCACTCCAGCCTGGGAGACAGAGCAAGACTCTGTCTCTAAAGAAAAGAAAACTGCATGCAACCTTGAATAAACCGTTTTTGGCAAAGACCTTTTCCTGCTATTGGATTATTCATTCTAAATTCTATCAAGTGAAACCCTAATGTGCCGGCCATATAAAGTATTTAGGTGGTGGGAATGGAGAATGATCGTGCTAAGAGGAAGCTAGCCCTACCCACTAGTCACGCACACACATACGCTTTCTAAATGTGGCTTCGTCACAGGAAAGAAGGTCTTGTAGACAAGATCATTTTTCAGGTTTTTATCTTTTTACTTCCTAATGTGAGCTGTCATTTATCCAGGAATTATTTAGGAATCCAGAAATCTTCATGTATTTCCCCATCAGAAAATGCATCCCCCCCAAAACCTCAACAAGAAGACATTCATTGTTATGAGGACTTCCAGGAGTCTACCTCACAGGATAGGCTTTTTCTATCTCTTTCTCATTTTCATAAAATTCTTTTTCAGATTGTACCAAAATCCACCTGCCCACAACTTCTACTCCTTCATCTTCCCCCAGAGACAAACAGATTAAGCTTCTAAAATATCTGAAACCAGCTATCAGGTCCACCTAAGTCTTGTCTTCTCCACACTAAACCTCCTCAGGCTCCTCCAAATGTTCTCTCCAAATGAAACCAGATAAGGTTTCACTTGTGCTTAGAATGTGGCCTCAAGAGTGGTCTGATATTAACTAGTGATACATAATTTGGATCACATTCTCTGGTCAAATGAGCTTAGTTGGTTGTCACAGCACATTCTATGCCTGTGAATGAGGCATACAATTTCACCCTGAAACCCCTAATTCTCATTCACAAGGACTGCAATTAAGCTATTTTCCTCCATGCTGTCTTGGTGCAATTGATTTTTGAGACCCCAGTATAGACCTTTATATTTATCCCTATTCAATTTGTTCTTTTCCAAAGGGGCTTCGAGTTGCAGCCTGTGAAGAACTTTGAGAATTCTGAACCACCCAGTGTAATAACTCCCTCTTTTACCTTCACACCACTGAAGACCTTGAAAATAATATTTCAAACCTTTTTACTTAAGACTCCCTGAAATTTTGCCTATATTCTTTCAAAAGGATTTTTTTTTTCAGAATCATGTGGTATACTCAGGAAAGCTCAGAATTAGAGTTTACATACAATTTATTTTTACTTAAAGTGATAAAAACTGAGACGCTCTAAAAATATGCCTAAAGTAAGAGGAGGTAGCAGGGGATGGTAAAGGGAAGACTCACAGCCCACCAAGTTGCTTCAGTTAACACGATTCAGTAAGCCCTTGAAAATATGGCACTGCACTAAATATTCCAGGGTTAAAGAAAAAAGAGAGAGAAGCTAAATGCAAAATCCACACAACATTAGAGAAAAAGGAACAAAAGTGACATTTCAAAACAAATTCTCAACCATTTTTATGGTTGGCCCAATTACCTTGGAGAAAAGCAAAAGGTTTTTAATACCATTATTGCTAATGTTTAAAATATTCAAATGCTGCTGTGTATAAAAATATACATTATCTAATTCCAATCTGCTGGGGGAAAAAGAGCTGTTTTCTCACTATTTCATAAGTTTAATCTCTTAAAAGGTATTGGGAACCTCTCTGAACTCAAAAAGCTAACTATGAAGCAGTTGATACTGACATAAAAAAAATCTGACAAATGCCACCATGGTTTATCCATTGCCACACTGAACAAACTCCTGCAGGCTTCAACTTCACAGTGCTTTTCTCTTAGAGGCCAACCACTTTAAAAAGTATGTATATTTACATAGTCATCACCTTTTTACCATCAGAATTAGATCCATTATGTTTGGTGTAAAACACAAACCAAAAAAATGTATTCAAGCAAATCTGGCTTTTCTTGTTAAGCCAAATTTCTTTTTTCTTCCTAGTCTTGCTCTGGACATAAAAGATAATAATCCATTCATCAATCCAACCGTGGAATAAAAAACAAAACAAAATCTTTCCAGTTTACCATCAATTTTTATTATATAGAACCATAGATGTTGAATGTATACAAGATTTGAATTGGTATGAACTTGTTGTCTCTTTTTTGGGATCCCTTACTCTCCTGAAAGATGTCACACACACAAAAAATCCCTATCTGTGTGGGCTTAGCTAGGTCCACATGAATCAGTGTCTGATCACAAAGGTTCAATGAAATAATGCTGTGTACAGAGAAATTCTGGTGAATATAAGAAAATCCTGTTATTCTCTATAGTTATTTCCTAGTTCAATCAAATTTCTGCCTGAGTCTTTAAACAGCCAGTATTTAAAATGTTAACTATTTGCCCTTTCAATGCCAAAGTGGCCTGTCAATTTCTATCATCCCATTGCATTCAGTCAAAGCCATACCTGCATCCCTGCCAAAGCATGTTGGGCCAGCTTCACATTCTTGGATTCCAAAGCCAACTGGAGAGGCAGCAGGCATTTCTCCCTGGCAAACACAAAAATAAGGACAACATGTGAGCTCAGTAAAGCTGGCAGTCAAGTGATGTAAGCCTTATGTACACCCACCCCCAAATGCCACTACACACATACACAAAAACTATAACCTATAATAAAAATGCACATGGGCTTAAGAGAAAACACAGCAAAGAAGCTGTGCAGAAATGATAGCCCATCAACCCCTTGCCTTCTTGGTATGGCTACAGGAAGAGCAAACACAAAGACTTTCACTAATTATTACCTGGTACACTCATTAGTACACATTGGGACCCCGGCCAGTCTGTGAACATGCTTTGTTCTTTCCCAAATTAACAGCACTGCTCACACCCAGCACACCTGGGGGTGAACAACTCTAGGAAGCATCATTAAGTAGATTTCTATGCCTTGCTTCTACCTCTTCCTTACCTGGAAATTATATGCATCACCATCAGCACTCTGTCTCATCAATATACATCAAAATTCTATTAGTTTGTCAATTCCTCCCCAACTCAAAGAATTCAACAATTTATAAATTTAACATTTGCTTTATAGTCTCTATCAAGAAGTAGATCTGAGTCTTGTGACAGGTTCTTAATGAACATGTTTCCAAGACAGAAATACAAATGAACCATCAATAGCATTGGCCGATAAGAGGTGCCTAGATGCAACATTATCTAGTGTCAGGGGAGAGACAAAAAAAAAAAAAAAGGAGAGATATTTGGATATTTTAAAGCTTAGGGAAAAAAAGGGCATTAAAATATTTTAGGAATAAACCTAAAGAGTTACAAAGACAAAAATGTCTGTTAGAAGCATCTACTCTAAATAATTAAACAACAGACCAAGAATTTTAATCAACCCATTATTTCCCTATGGAGTTACACTGGCACAAAAATAAAATGTGACTTCATTTTACCAGGTTTCTCCACCCCCACTTAAACCAGAGTAGGCCCACTCTTATCTGTTTTATATTTTCAGCATAAACTGAAAGATACATTGATTTTTAGAGTGTGAAAGCTACCACATTAGACTATAGGATTTCATCATTGGAGAAATAAGGGTTACTGCTGTAGAACACAATGAAATACAAAGTTAATTATAGCTCTGATTTCTCCCTGTCCACTCTGCAGCTCTGCTGCTTTTCCATGGAATCCTTCCATCAGCAGCTTCATAACCGATGAAGCGAGAGTCACACACTCCTTAATATAATGCCAGCCACACAGACTACAAAAACAGACCATCAGGAAAAATGTTTGCCTTCCTAACCCTCACCTTGCCCCTCAACAACCCAATGTTAGAGTATCCATTTTTATATGACAATTAACACTACAGCCATTTTTCATTGGATTCATCCTTTGACAGATGGATAAATTACCCAACTCTGTTACATCCAGTTGGGTGGCTGTAACTTTGTCACTGTTATCTTACTGTCAGCTTGTCACAATTACAAGGCAAACACTGTGGTACACTCAATTAGTGCAGGAATAGCTGATTTTTTTTCCAATTTTGTTTCCTTTATGCAATGATAACCAGTTTAAGAGCTTAGAAAAATTAAACGGAGGTATGAAGATAGAGTGAGAAGTAGGAACCAAGGGCAGATGGTAGGCTAACAGAAGCAGCACAGAACTTCATCTGTAAACCCCTGAAACAATCAAATTTCCACCAGGATTAATCCACTGTGAAAGAACTTTCCACTTGAATTTGGAGTCAGATTGGCCAATGAAAGGGCATAACAGCAGGGAACAACCATGGGGGTCCAAAAGTCTTACAGCCTGATAGCCCAGGGAAGAGGAAATATATCCCGTAGCTATGAGCTAAAAATGTACAAATATTTACACATTACTCACCAAGGGCACCCAACAAGATTGGATGCCATGTCCAGCAGCAACAAAGACCCTTTTGGAAATCCTCAACGTGTTGACCCTTGGAAAGCAGCAATATGTTTGCCTATCTATATTACTCTGCCATCTGTGGATTACTGCCATCTGCAGTATTAGCCCTTGAAATCCTTATTCCACTCTCTCACCTGCTCATACATTCACACGAGTGATACTGTTGACCTGAGCCAGGTTGTTGACAAATGCTAGGATCTCCAGGTTGCACCACCACCAGGAGACATCACTGAACTGTTCCCCATGCAAGCCATGGTCACAAGGCAGGACTGGAAGATGAAGGTGGTTCAACTAGGTTTTGGCTGAGTTGAAAGATATGAGTGTTTAGTAGAAAGAACATGGGCTGTGGAATCACACAGACGTGAATTCAAATGCTAGGCATTGGTAAGTTTTGCAGTCTCAATTGAAATACTAAACTCTGTGGGTCTTAGCTCCCTTACCCATAAAAAGGGCATTCGAAGACCAATCCTGCAGAGTTGGAGTATAATATGTAGATAATATGTAGATAATATATGTATCGGAGGTTGTCAAACTTTTTTGGTAAAGAGCCCCATAATAAATATTTTAGACCATGCATTCCAAATGGTCTCTGTCCTAACTATTCAACTCTGCTAAAGCACAAAAGCAATCACAGACAATTAGTAAATCAATGAATGCGACTATGTTCTAATAAAACTTTATTTACAAAAACAGGCAAAAAGCCAGATTTGACCTACAGGCTGTAGTTTGTCCAGCATTGATATAGACAAAGTGCCCAACGCAGATCATGATCTTCAGCATGGGATAGGCAAATCGAATCTTTTTTTTTTTTTTTGGAGATGGAGTTTCATTCCTGTTGCCCAGGCTGGAGTGCAATGGTGCGATCTCGGCTCACTGCAATCTTTGCCTCCCAGGTTCAAGCGATTCTCCTGCCTCAGCCTCCCAAGTAGCTGGGTTACAGGTGCCCACCACCATGCCCAACTAATTTTTTGTATTTTTAGTAGAGATGGGGTTTCACCATGTTGGCCAGGCTGGTCTTGAACTCCTGACCTCAGGTGATCCGCCCACCTTGGCCTCCCAAAGTGCTGGGATTATAGGCGTGAACCACCGCGCCTGGCCTCGAATCTTTTTATGTACCCAGAAAGATTTTGCACAGAACAGGGGCTAACTGTCCTGGGAAGGTCATAGCAGAGGCAAGCATGGCATCAAGATCTCCCTTAGAAAATAAATGCATTGGCCGGGTATGGTGGCTCACACCTGTAATCCCAGCATTTTGGGAGTCCAAGGAGGGCGGATCACGAAGTCAAGCAATAGAGACCATCCTAGCCAACATGGTGAAACCCCGTCTCTACTAAAAATGCAAAAAAATCAGCTGGGCATGGTGGTGTGGGCCTGTAGTCCCAGCTACTCAAGAGGCTGAGGCAGGAGAATCATTGAACATGGGAGGCAGGGGTTGCAGTGAGCCAAGATTGCGCCACTGTACTCCAGCCTGGCAACAGAGTGAGACTTGGTCTTAAAAAAAAAGAAGATAAATGATTTGGGGAAATATCACTATAGACAAAGATTTCATCTGGATATTAAACCAAGGCACTCCATCATTCAACCATCCATCCAATCATCCATTCAATATTTGAGTGCCTCCTGTGTGCCAGGCAGCATGCTGAGAGCTAGGGAAGGGCCAGCAAGAACAGGTCACAACAGGTACCTGCTTTCATTAGTATTCATGGGACAAAGAAAGAAAAAAGAAAATTAGCACTTATTATTTATCTCATCTTAACTTTCACTACAACCTTCTTGCCCTTATTCTAAATTTGAGAAAATTGAGGTTCAGAAAGGTTTTGTAGCCTGCCCAAGGCCACACAGTTAAAATGTGTTGGAGACAACTCAAACCCAAATTCATCTGACTCCCAAGACCAAGTTCCTTCCAACCCCCTTTGGTCTCATAAGATCAGAGCAAAACTAGAATAGATGTGCTTCTTAACCCATTTTAGTTCTTACACACACACACACAATCTGGCAAAGGACCCTCTTCCTAGAGGAGGGTGCCTATCATTTCAGGGAATCCACAGGTCCCCAAACCTCGACTCTACGTGGATCCCAAGTTAGGAGTCCCTGTCCTTAGGGTAAAGAACTCTGCTCAACATTCAAGGTCTGTATCAGAGAAGAGGGCAGTGTAACCTGGCTGGGGTTCTGCTAGGACTGCCTTTGAAGAGATGCTACACTGAGCCCTGGGTAGCTATGTGTGTGTGGGTGTGGGTGTGTGTGCATGTGTGTGTGTGTGTAGGTGTATGTGTAGGCTACTATAATTTTATAGTAAATAAAATTCTATTGTTGAAATTGAGGACCAATATTTTAAGAAAATGTCTATGTCAACAGTGCTATTTATTGCAAAGTAGTTGCTTCTGACTGTATCTGCAACAACAAAATAGATACTTACTTAAAATGAAATGCTTAAAAACAGGGTTTTTTTTTTTTTGCTAGTAAATACTAGTAAGAACAAAAGTGTACCCACCAGTCTAATGCTCTTAAACAGCTAACAAAAATCAACGTGAATGATAACAGTTTACTGTAGTAGTAACATGGTTGGCAGCAGGGCCATAATAATCTGTATCCAAGGCCTCTCATCCCCTCAGACCCAGCAGCCCCTAGAGTAGTATCACAAGCCTCAGATCCTGACTTCAACTGGAAATGAACCCATATGCAAAAGAAGGAAATTCATGGGGCATAACTAATTTTGCTGCTTGCTATGTGATATCATAAAAACCCTCCTACCTTCATTTTTTTCTAAAAGTGATTTTAATGAAAGAGAAAACAGGCCTGTTAATTGGGTCTCAGGATGAAATTTATAATGAAAATGCAACATGGCACACACTCAATCCCCTTTGCACACACTGTACTGGAATAAATCATCTTTTGATCTTTCTAGATGCTGCCTCATTGGGAAAAGGGCATAGCAAAAACCAACATTCGATTACATTAAGCGATTATTTTTTATGCACAGGCACGTGCAAATTTATTCTTGCCTAACTAAATAAAGGCAGTGGCCCCCAGGTTTCATGTCCTGACATGCCATTATTTCTTAAAGAAGAATAATTAGCAGTGCTGCATATGCATGAGGAAGGCATCATCCGCACTGTGATGCTGCATCTGGTCATGTCAAGGAGACTGAACCTATTTCCTTAACTGCATTGTCATGGTTAACAGACCAGCTTTATTAGGCTGACAGGTAACAATGGACAAAGGGAAATTAAAATAGGGAACAAAGGAAGAGTTAGGATTTACCAATAATTATCTTTCAATACAAGCACCAATGTGAACTTTTTTTTAAAAAATTTGTTCGTAAGTTATTGGGGTACAGGTGGTATTGGGTTACAAGAGCAAGTTCTTTAGCGGTGATTTGTGAGATCCTGGTGCACCCATCACCCAAGCAGTATACACTGCACCATATTTGTTGTCTTTTATCCCTCGACCCCCTTCCACTCTTCCCCTCAAGTCCCCAAAGCCCATTGTATCATTCTTACGCCTTTGCGTCTTCATAGCTTAGCTCCCACATATCAGTGGGAACACACGATATGTGGTTTTCCATTCCTGAGTTACTTCACTTAGAATAATAGTCTCCAATCTCATCCAGGTCATTGCAAATGCTGTTAATTCATTCCTTTTTATGGCTGAGTAGTATTCCATTGTATGTATATACCACAGTTTCTTTATCCACTCATTGACTGATAGGCATTTGAGTTGGTTCCACGATTTTGCAATTGTGAATTGTGGTGCTATAAACATGTGTGTGCAAGTATGTTTTTTGAATAATGACTTCTTTTCCTCTGAGTAGATACCCAGTAGTGGGATTGCTGGATCAAATGATAGATCTACTTTTAGTTCCTCAAGGAATCTCCACACTGTTTTCCATAGTGGCTGTACGAGTTTACATTCCCACCAGCAGTGTAGAAGTGTTCCCTGATAACCACATCCACAAAAAACATCTACTTTTTTAAATTTTTTGATTATGGCCATTCTTGCAGGAGTAAGGTGGTATTGCAATGTGGTTTTGATTTGCATTTCCTTGATTAGTGATGGTGAGCATTTTTTTGTATGTTTGTCAGCCATTTGTATGTCTTCTTTTGAGAACTGTCTATTCATGTCCTTAGCCAACTTTTTCATGGGATTGTTTTTTTCTTACTGATTTGTTTGAGTTCATTGTAGATTCTGGATATTAGTCCTTTGTCAGATGTATAGACTGTGAAGATTTTCTCCCACTCTGTGGGTTGTCTGTTTACTCTGCTGACTATTCCTTTTGCCATGCAAAAGCTCTTTAGTTTAATTAGGTCCCAGCTATTTTTCTTTGTTTTTATTGCATTTGCTTTTGGGTTTTTGGTCATGAAATCCTTGCCTAAGCCTATGTCTAGAAGGGTTTTTCCAATGTTATCTTCTAGAATTTTTATAGTTTCAGGTCTTAGGTTTAAGTCCTTAATCTGTCTTGAGTTGATTTTTGTATAAGGTGAGAGATGAGGATCCAGTTTCATTCTCCTCCTACATGTGGCTAGCCAATTATCCCAGCACCATTTGTTGAAAAGGGTGTCCTTTCCCCACTTTATGTTTTTGTTTGCTTTGTTGAAGATCAGTTGGCTGTAAGTACTTGGGTTTATTTCTGGGTTCTCTATTCTGTTCCATTGGTCTATGTGCCTATTTTTATACCAGTACCACACTGTTTTAGTGACTATGGCCTTATAGTGTAGTTTGAAATCAGGTAGTGTGATGCCTCCAGATTTGTTCTTTTTGCTTAGTGTTGCTTTGGCTATGCAGGCTCTTTTTTGGTTCCATATGAATTTTAGAATTGTTTCTTGTAACTCTGTGAAGAATGATGGTGGTGTTTTTATGGGGATTGTGTTGAATTTATAGATTGTTTTTGGCAGCATGGTCATGATCAAGTGGGTTTCATACCAGGGATGCAGGGATGATTTAACACATGCAAATCAATAAATGTTATATACCATATAAACAGAATTAAAAACAAAAATCACATGATCATCTCAATAGATGCAGAAAAAGCATTTGACAAAATCCAGCATCCCTTTATGATTAAAACCCTCAGCAAAACTGGCATACAGGGGACATACCTTAATGTAATAAAAGCCATCTATGACAAACTCACAGCCAACATAATGCTGAATGGCTAAAAGTTGAAAGCATTCCCTCTGAGAGCTGGAACAAGATAAGGATGCCCACTCTCACCACTCCTCTTCAACATAGTACTGGAAATCCTAGCCAGAGCTATCAGACAAGAGGAAGAAATAAACGGCATCCAAATCAGCAAAGAGGAAGTCAAACTGTCCCTGTTTGCTGATGGTATGATCATTTACCTTGAAAACCCTAAGGACTCCTCCAGAAAGCTCCTAGAACTGATAAAAGAATTCAGCAAAGTTTCTGGATAAAAGATTAATGTACACAAATCAGTAGCTCTTCTATACACCAACAGTGACCAAGTGGAGAATCAAATCAAGAACTCAATCCTTTTTAAAATAGTTGCAAAAAATAAAATATTTAGGAATATACCTAACAAAGGAGTTGAAAGATCTCTACAAGGAAAACTACAAAACACTGCTGAAAGAAATCATAGACGACACAAACAAATGGAAACACATCCCATGCTCACAGATGGGTAGAATCAATATTGGGAAAATGCGAACTTTAAGTAACCCCAAATACATTCCTGAATGTTAGGCTGATTCCTCTTTGATGCTCTGGGTGAGAAGAGGCACGAAGACATCTTACATTTCTGAGGTCTGCTTATACTCTAAAATTCTAGGATTCTGTGATCTAAGCCATTTATCAAATAACTGTCTGAATTTCTTCACATCATAATCATAGGTCTGGTTGAAATGGCTTAGATGTGGCTTACAAAGTAACATGCTACACATGTCCCATTTACTATTTAATTATAACTTTTGAAGGTAGACATTTAATTTTCAACCAAACTGAAACTAAGAGAGATTAGGTTACTTGTACAAGGTCATACGTTTGCAAATGACAGAGTGTGATTCAGACTTAGACCATCTTTTCTTTTAAAAAAATATTAAATAGACACAGGGTTTCACTATGTTGCCCAGGCTGGTCTCAAACTCCTGGCCTCAAATGATCTTCCCACCTCAGCCTTCCAAAGTGCTGGGATTACAGGCATGTGCTGCCATGCCTAGGCTAGGCCAATTTGTTTAGAAAATCTGTGTCCTCAAGCCTACGCGATAACGTCTACACGGAGAGTCAGCTCCCACCAACTATGCGTAGGGCACACTGCTTTAAAGTGGTAATTCAAAGGTCCACTATGTTAAGAATGGGGACAGGCATCAAACAAATAATGTGAACTCTCTTATTTCGAGTGATAATTCATGAAGCAATGCATTATGTTGACAGTTGGTGTGTAGTTATGAGAAGGTGTAGGCAGTTTGGATATGTGGAAAAAATCTGGCTTTGGAACTAGCTGCTGAGTTCAAGCCACAGCCAGCACCTTTCCTGGTAGTCATGCCGTTTCCTAATTTGCATATGAAAGGTTTCTACCCTCACTGTGGTGACACTCAGGTTGTTATTATTCATGTTAATGAATATGGGTCCTTTACATTTAAACAGTTTACACCAACATTGATGAATTTTCATTGATTAAGCTTTTGCCAGGGCCAATTCCATTGAGCCAACTGGAACTAAATTGGTTCCTTAATTGATTTTCTCTACAGTGCAGTTAAAATGTTTCCATTTCATTTCTATTTTAATGAAATTATTTTTATCAGTATCAATCCTTTTCTATTTCAAAACAAAGATTGGATTCACCCATCAGGCACTGTTTCAGGCCCTAGGGATATAGCTGTGAGCATAAAATCCCTTTTCTCCTGCAGGCTTTCAAGATTTTTTAGCAAGCCTATTGCAATTATTAAGTTGAGCATATGAAATTGGCATTTGTGTAGGTCAGAAGAGGTTGAATATTGGCAATTTCATGATTCAATCTAGTAGAAATAATTCTAAATAATATAAAATGGTTATGCCTATACTTTACCTCAAGACATCAACTTTTATTGTCCATGATTTTCTCATAAAAAGCACACATGTATATAAGAAAAAGCCAAACAAGCAGAAAAACAAACATAAATATACACCAATGCAAATCAATTAGGGCATTAGTTAAGAAAGAGCTCAGCTCAATGTTGGCAGTGGGTATTTCCAGATAGTGGCATGGGAGAATTTTTTCTTTTTTTATACTTTCCATTTGTACCGATTTTAATACAATAACTCTAGAGTATACTTGCATAATCTGAAGAAAATACTTTTTAAGCTTCGTTGATGTAAGGAGAGTGGCAGTTGAGTCACAGAAGTGCCCTTATTAAAACCTCCAGCATGCCAGTCACCGTGCTGAGAGCTCAGGCACTTCATCCCAATAACTCTCACAACCACTCAATAAGGATGGACAAATACAGTCATGTGCCGCACGATGGTGTTTCCATCAATGACGGACCACGGTGGTCCCATAAGATGATTATGGAGTTAAAAATTTCCTATCACCTGGGAAATTTCCTATCATAGCTGTCCTAACATCATGCAACACTATACTCACATGTTTGTGGTGATGCCAGTGTAAACAAATCAACTGTGTCGCCAGTTGTATAAAAGCATAGCACATACAATTAGGTACAGTACATCACATTTGATAATAATAAACAACCATGTTGCTCATTTATGTATTTTCTATATTCTTATCATTATTTTAAAGCATACTCCTTCTACTTATAAAGAAAAAAGTTAACTGTAAAACAGCCTTAGGCAGGTCCTTCAGGAGGCATTCCAGAAGAAGCCATTGGTATCATAGGAGATGACAGCTCCATGCATTTTACTGACCCTGAAGACCTTCCAACGGGACAAGATGTGGAGGTGGAAGACAGTGGCATTGATGATCCTGACCCTGTGTAGGTCTGGGCTAATGTGTGTTTGTGTCTTAGTTCTTAACAAAAAGTCTAAAAATTAAAAAAATAAATTAAAGCTTAAAGGCCGGGCATGGTGGCTCATGCCTGTAATCTCAGCACTTTGGGAGGCTGAGGCAGGTGGATCACCTGAGGTCAGGAGTTTGAGACTAGCCTGACCAACATGGAGAAACCCCATCTCTACTAAAAATACAAAATTAGCCGGGCGTGGTGGTGCCTGCCAGTAATCCCAGCTACTTGGGAGGCTGAGGCAGGAGAATCATTTGAACCTGGGAGGCGGAGGTTGCGGTGAGCCAAGATCACACCACTGCACTCCAGCCTGGGCAACAAGAGTGAAACTCCGTCTCAAAATAAATAAATAAATAAAAAGAAAAAGAAAATAAAGCTTATAGAATAAGGATATAAAGTATTTTTGTACAACTGACAATCTGTGTCTTAAGCAAAGTGTTACTTCAAAGAATCAAAAAGTTAAAAAATTAAAAAGTTTAAACGATTAAAAAAGTCACAGTAAGCCACAGTTGACTTACTATTGAAGAAACAACATTTTAAAAATAAATTTAGTGTAGCCTAAGTGTACAGTGTTTATAAAGGCTAGAGCAGTGTACAATAATGTCCTCAGCATTCCCATTCACTCACTGCTCTCTCACGGACTCACCCAGAGCAAAGTCCAGTCCTGCAAACTCCATTCATAAGTGCCCTATACAGGTGTACCATCTTTTATTTTCTGTATTTCATTTTTACTGTACCTTTTCTATGTTTAGTTACACAAACACTTTCCATTGTGTTACAACTGCCTACAGTATTCATGCAGTACCATGCTGTACAGGTTGCCTGGGAGCAATAGGCCTACAGCCTAGGTGTATAGTAGACTGTATCATCTAGGTTTGTGTAAGCACACTCTATGATGTTTGCGTAATAATGAACTTGCCTAATGACATATTTCTTAGGACCTATCCCCATCATTAAGTCATGCATGACTGTATTATTGGCATTTACTGATGAGGGACGGAGGGAAAGAGAAAAAAATCACTCCTGGACAAGAGGTAGGGCAGGCACCGGACCCCTGAGCTCATGCCTTGGCACATGAGACCTTAATGGTTACCATTTGTCAATCTCAAACCACATTCCAAGAATGAGGTTAAACATTTTACATACAGCAAGCCAGTGAAGATCTTTTTTTTTCTTTTTTTTACCAAGACACTCCTTTCTTTCTGTCCATTGTCAATCCATTTTAACATTTCCTCACATTATCTCCCACATGTCAATTTTACAACTTCCCGCCGTGAAATGCTGTAAGCTGCTCCTCAGCCCCACAGACACACTTAATTCCTCACACAGCCACTTCTCATGGCACCGTGGAAAGCATCTGCTCTTTAAGGTTTTCGTAAGAAGCTCTTTGTCAATATATATAAAGAAATTAAAATATTGGTATGTCTTGAACTAGGGTTTCCTCTTCTAGGAGCCTTTTCTAAGAAAATAGTCATAGATAATAGCAAAGTTTTCTATGTAAAGATGTTTACTGTATCTTTATGTATAATGTAACTGAGGTTAAACAAATCACAGTACATCTATAGAACAGAATAATACATAATCACTAAAAGTATTCTAAAGTTTTTTTGACACAGGAAAATACTTTGAAAATGTTATACAAAAATATGAGACTATCATGCAGATTATATACCACACATGGTTGTCCTCTTGAATAAAACCTTGCATACACATACAGCATAGGCAGAGGAGAGGGGGAGAGATTGGAAAGAACTTTCCCCCAACACTTTGCCTTTTGGTAATGTGGATGATTTTGGTTTTACTATTTACATGTTTCTACATTTTAAATATCTTCAAGAATAAAACATGTTACCTTCAGAATTAGGAAAAAGGTTGCCAGGTGCGGTGGCTCACACCTGTAATCCTGGCACTTTGGGAGGCCGAGGAGGGCAGATCATCTGAGGTCAGGAGTCCAAGACCAGCCTGGTCAACATGGTGAGACCCCATCTCTACTAAAAAATACAAAAATTGGCTGGGTGTGGTGGTGTGCACCTGTAGTCCCAGCTACTCAGGAGGCTGAGGCAGAAACATCGCTTGAACCTGGGAGGTAGAGGTTGCAGTAAGCCGAGATCACGCCACTGCACTCCAGCCTGGGAGACAGAGTGAGACTCCATCTCAAAAAAAAAAAAAAAAAAAAAAATTAGGGAAAAGGTGAAGTTAGTTTGAGCCTACAAGTACATACACACGCTCTCCCTTTCCTTCAAAGCTTTATGGCCTGAACACTGAATGCCTGTTTCCCTTAATGGCCTCAATGTCATCCTTCCTGAATTCCTCCATGCTAACTTCATCTCCTCTATCCAGTCACCACCCTTTCCAATTTATCAATAACTGAGCAATATTCCTGGAATAGCTTCTCTTTTTCTTCTCCCTAGAGAAATGTCCTTACCATCTTTCAAACATTTCCTGAACTGTTTCCTCTCCCTAAAGCCTTCTTGACTGAAGTGAGGCTTGTGATCCTAAAATACAGTTACCTTAGCCAAATATGTCATTTAAAATCAGTCTACTTAACCTTGCTTCTTTCCTTTCTGTGACATGTTTTCCTACAATCAAGCTTTCAGCCTTAGAGTGTGGATATACTGACAATATGAAACATGCCTATGGAAATTGCTCTGCCCTGCCCTGGATCACAGAACACATGCACTTTGTTACTTAATGATTTTTTTCATGATGAAAATGCTCCAGCTGGCAATCTGGAGTTAGCACCCTGCCCGGAATCTCCAGCAGGAGCAGCGCCCTTCCGCCAAGGAGTGGCAAATGCAAACAACAGCAGCAGCAGGTTCCTAACACAAACACTTTAATTTTATGGAACAAGAGAAAAGTAGTGGGAAAATACCATCACTATCTTTTTTTTTTTTTTTTTTTGGAGATGGAGTCTTGCTCTGTCACCCAGGCTGGAGTGCAGTAGCATGATCTTGGCTCACTGCAACCTCTGCCTCCTGGGTTCAAGTGATTCTCCTGCCTCAGCCTCCTGAGTAGCTGGGATTACAGGCGCCCACCACCACGCCTGGCTAATTTCTGTATTTTTAGTAGAGACGGGGTTTCATCATGTTGTTCAGGCTGGTCTCGAACTCCTGACCTCAGGTGATCCACCCACTTCCCAAAATACTGGGATTACAGGCGTGAGCCACTGCGTCCGGCTCCATCGTCTTTTTTATATGCTGATAACCTTATGCAACTGTAGAGCTACCTCTTAAAAAAATGACAACTCTATGGCATAAATATCTTTCAGAAACGTCTATGCTACAAAAGACAGGTAACTTAAAAGCAAAACAAAACTAATAATTTTGAGAAAAAAAGACTGACTTCATATTCTCTTCAAGACTCACTGGCCTATTAAAGCTCACAAATAATGCATAAATAGATGTATTATAATTTCTTATAAATTAAGTACCATGACTGCAAAATGGTCAACTAAAGTAACAGTTTTCTAGGAAATAAAAATTTCCAGGTATGGTGTCAAAATGCCTTATGAAACCAATCCATTACCAGTTAACACAACAGTCAGAACTAAAATTGGCATTCCTAAATGACTAATAATCCATTTGTGAGAAGTACATAAGAGTTTTAGTAATAGAGCATTTCTTTAATAAATATTTATTTAGCCTACTACATGTCCAGGCGCTGTGTGAAATGTTAGACACATAACGATGAATGAGACACACGGTTCCTGCCTACATGGAACCCATAGTCTAGAGGAGGTAACAGACATGTGATAATATGGAAACATAGGTACAAGGTAATGACACTTGCATGAAGGTATACACAACCAACTATAGAAGTATAATGAGAGTGGGAGAGATTTTTGTCTAGAAAAATGCAAGTGTCTTCATAAAAAGGTGATACTCATTAGGCCTTGAACTGCAGGAGACAATGGAACTTGGTCAGCTCAGTGAAGAAGAAAAGGACATTCCCAGCTGAGATTGTAAATGCAAAGGTACAGAGTGGGTTCGTGGAGCAGCCAAAGTCCCATTGCGACCCGATAGGGAAGTCACAGTGGGAAGACTGGTGTGAAATGACTTCACAAAGGAGCTTTGAGCCAGCTTTTGAAGGGTCTTGCATACCATTCAGAGAAACTAACCTTTAGCCAGTTGAAAATGAGGAGCTAATGAAAGATTTTTAATCAAAGGAATAATGTAATCTTAGACATTTTCTACCAAATGGAACTCTGGCTACAATGTAGCAAATGGATAGAAAACAGACTATCATAAAAAAAAAAATGTTTGGAGTCAAACTACTCTTGGTCAAATTCAGGCCCTGACAATGGCAACCTGTGTGCTAAGCATTTCACCTCTTTAACCCTTACTTTCTTCATCTAAAAATATGGAACTAATATTACCTATCTCAAGCAGTGTTAGAATGATCTGATAAGAAGCTATGTTAGTCAAAGTCCTGACTGCCCAGGGCCAGCCTAACATTTATAGTGCTCTGGAGGGCCCCAGCTCTGTCTTGTCCTGCAAGGGGTCTCAGCAACATGGACACCTCAGCCTGCAGACCAATCCCAACCCACAATCACTGCAATTAACTGCTTCATGGCCAGCCCTGAGGCCTAGGGATGCACACACTTGTGGCACCATTTGCCTTCTGAAAGATAGAGCCAGGGAAGAGACCTCATAGCTGAGTTTGTTGTTTGGTTGGTTTTTTTTTTGAGACAGAGTTTTTGCTCTGTTGCCCAGGCTGGAGTGCAATGGTGCGATCTTGGCTCACTGCAACCTCCACCTCCCGGGTTCAAGCTATTCTCTTGCCTCAGCCTCCCAAGGAGCTGGGATTACAGGTGCCTGCCATCATACTTGGCAAATTTTTCTATTTTTAGTAGACGAGGTTTCGTCATGTTAGCCAGGCTGGTCTTGAACTCCTGACCTCAGGTGATCCACCTGCCTCGGCCTCCCAAAGTGCTAGGATTACAGGCGTGAACCACCTTGCCTGGCCCCGACAGCTGATTTCTGTAAAGAGGCTCAACACAGACAGAGCAGGGAATTCTGAAGTCTTCAGTACCCAGAGAGAAAAGGGCAGGCTTTGGGTGGGAACATTACCATTGCCCTGAGGAGACTGAAAATAAAGCCTCTACAACACGGGTCCAAGGCAGGGTCCTGCCTCACCTAGGACTCAGTGTAGCACCGACAGTATCTAGCACATTGTACACGCTCAACAAATGCTTGTGATTATGGTGCTCTTTCTGATTATCACAGTTGCCTTATGATAACTTCATTGTTGTCATCATTATTAACCAGAGGCAGGAGAGCCTGGAGGAAGGGCTCCACTCTAATAGAAGGACCCAGCACTGAAAGTGCATTTAGGTGTCTGCATTCAGGAATGGAAAAAAGGAAAAAGAACCTACAGACAGCATGCAAACGAAGTAGAGAAGACTACCTGAAAGAACAGTTTTGAGGAAGTAAGTGGGAAAGATAGCAGCTATATTTTTGTATATTTTGAGTTCAAAGTGCCTTTGGGCATCTAAGTGCTAATACATAACAAATTGGACGTACTAACCTGGAGCTAAGGAAAAATTTAGAAGTTATCAATCTGTAACTAGTAGCTGAAAACTTGGAAGTGGATGAAACTTCCAAGGAAATGTACAAGGTGCAGAACAGAAGGATAGGGCTCTGAGAAACCCCCACAGCCAGTGAGTAGAGAGAATTAATGATGCCGACAAAGAAGTAGTAGCCAGAAGAGGCTGTGATGCTCAGGAAGATGCCAGAAGGAAGGCTGTCCTTCTAAGATATGTCCATTTCGTGCCAGTACCCTTCAGTCACTGACTGCCCACTCTGTGCCAGGCATTCTGACTTGGTGTACATTATCTCATTTAATTTGATCATTAACATGCTATGTGATATGTAATTATTTCCATGTTATCAATGGGCAGACAGGCTCAGAGATGGTAAGTAACTTGTCCCACGTCACCTAACTACTATGAATTATCAGTTCCCACTAGAAACCTAACTCTACTGTGAAAGTTAGAAAAAACTTGCTCAAGAGGAAGCGGCATGGAAAGGATGAGAAGTGATGTGAGCTAAGAACTTTCTCAGTGAGCTAGGAACTTTCTCAGTGAGTTAGCTCATTTAATCCTCACAGGAATTGGGGCAGTGGCTATTATCCTGTCCATTTCACAGTCCAAGACATGAAGCTCCTGGAGTCATGGATCCATGAATACAGTTGGTAAATGGATGAGTCCAGACTCAAATATAAGGATTATAGGACACAAAAGCCTACACCCTTTAAATAGCAACATGTTCTCTCTCCACCACAGGGAACAAAGGCTAAAGGGGAAAAAGAAAGAACCCCACAACATGGAAACAAGCACCAGCATCCCTGCAGATTAGCCAAAGTATTGAAAAGGTTTAATCTTCCAGTTTTCCTATGTTCTTCACACAAACCACCCAGCACATGGCACCACTGCAATAATCCCTACTTTTCCCAGGAAACACAGCACTGAGAACTGTTTCTGTTTGAATCGCACACTCAGCTATAAAATGGGCAGGAACGTGGGCTCCAGAAGATAGAAAAATCTGTACCCTTCACTCTTTTATTGACTTTTTATCTACAGTGATAAAACTTTCAGCATTACACCATTAAATTTAGCCTCAGATATAGTAAAAGCTAAGCATCAGACTAGTTTAAATACATGGCAAGGCCAGCGACACTACCTCAAAGCTTCATCTCTGGTTCCGAGATCAACTGTACCATTTAAGGCTCAGAATCACACGCTGCTCATCAAACACATGCTCGGCTCATATCCACTTGACACATCCATCCATCCTTCCAAATGCCACCCTGCTCCACACTTCTGCTTACCCTGTTAGCATTCCCAGAGCCCCTCCTGGCAAGGTTAGTGCTTCCTCCACCCCCATGACACAGGATATGGTAGCTGGTTACATATGGGTGGTTTTAGTAATATCATTAAATAACTGTGGGGGAACATGTTTATCCTGCTTGGTTCACAATCAATTAGCAACGAACATCCTTGCGAAATCCTCTACCAAGCAAGTGAACTGCCTTTCTAGTATCATGATGGCATGCTACTCTTTTTATTTTTATTTTATTTTATTTTTCTTGAGACAGGATCTTGTCCTGTTGCCCAGGCTAGAGTGCAGTGGCTCAATCATGGTTCACTGCAGCCTCAACCTCCCAGGCTCAAGTGATCCTCCCACCTCAGTCTCCCAGGTACCTGAGACTACAGGGATGTGCCACCATGGCTGGCTAATTTTTTAAAAAGTTGTTTGTAGAGACGGGATTTTTGCAATGTTGCCCAGCTGGTCTCGAACCCCTGGGCTCAAGCGATCCTCCCTCCTCGGCCTCCTAAAGTGCTGAGATTACAGGCATGAGTCACCATTCCTGACCATATACATTTTAAAAACTGAGACCAAAGCTTCAAAGAGGAGAAGATATCTAGCATTTCATGTTAATTTTTGACCAATTGTTAAAATCATTCCTATAATAAAGGAGACAGTAAAATGACCTTCCTTCCTGCCATGGCGCATCAATTTGATGGAATTTTAATGGCCTTAAAATGTTTTTAAAGAACACTTAACGACATTGGAAAAACGTGTTTGATATACTAAGTGAAAATCGCAAGCTTCAAAATATTACATACTATATATCCTAATTTCATTATATATTCTCAGAAGAAAATAAACCAAATATTAAGATTCATCTTTAGGTCATATGACTTTTGCACCCAGCAGTCACAGGTTAGAGTTTAGATTTTAACAGTTGTTACTGGGTAATCCTGGGCAAGTTATCCTCACAAAGCCTCAGTCTCCTCTCTATAAAGTAGGGATGTCGTAAAACCTTCTGCATGGTTCAAGTGATATGATGTGTCAATACTTATGTTTCCTAGGCTTTTGAATTTTCTACACTGAGAACATACTCAGTTCACGCCCTGACATTACCTTTTTTCACAAGTGTGTCAGTTGTGTATTCTCTTACTTTCTGAATCATTTAAAACAGGTGTTTCCCTAGGTCAGACTGAAACCTTTTTACCTTCTGAAGTTATAGCTCCTGTCCTCTGCTAAAAGCTTTGCAGTACCTTCTCCATAGGCATCGAACATCACTTTCATGCATCCATGTATGAAATAACTCCCCTTAAGTAATTCATTTTGGCAACAAGCATCAGGCAGAGAACAATGAGGTAAAATTTTATTTTCCCATAAACAGCAACTTCTTCCAGCAGTAATATGTTTGTGGTATTTCAACTACTGAACATCCCCATCGATCCTGTACTGCAAGCACTCTTTAAAAATAGGCCTTGGGCAGGAGCCAAAAAGGTTGGGCTGGTTCCTTACTAGCTGCCTGCTTTAAACATATCACAGACCCTATACCTCCCTCTTCCAGCCTGCAGGTCAGCTGACTAAGAGCTGCATTAACCTGCTCAACAAGAAGCCTCAGGTCTGGCACTATGTGATGTGAAGACAAGACTGTTTCTCAGGATAAATGTCGTGTTAAAGGTTGGGTTTGTGTGTGGGCACAACAGGTGCATTTCAGCCTGTCTGTAACTGCCTTATAGCCTAGTCACCCCGAAGGCAGCTGTATGTATAGCAATACATTGGCAATTGGCTGCTTTACTGCAGTCAGGGTAATAGCAAGTCTACCATGACCTTTCCAAACGAGACATGTGCTGGAAGAAAAACAAATATGCCCAGTATTTTTTTTTTAACACACTGAAGACAGAAAACAGTAGCAGATTGTTCTCTTAGTGCAATGATTCAAGAGCAAAAGACAGTCAAACTAAGACAGTAAAAGCTGCCTGACAACTATCCCAGCCGAGGGCATGACAAAGTGACTGTGGAGGACAGGACAGATCCTCCTTACTGGTGGGGGGGAACTTAAGTCTGCCTGACATTATTATTCTCGCCATTCATATCTACCAGAGACCACAAAGAGCATATGCAGCACTGTCATTTGCAGCAGGAGTGGTTGTAAATGCCCTGCATCCAAATAGAGACTTAGTAAGCTTGCAAAAGTACACATATGGGTGCCCACAAAAATCTGCGAAAACCAGCTAGGATCCTGGAGGCTGATAAAGATGTTCACATGGAGAAAAAGGGAATTTCTCAATAAACAAACACTCAAGTATTATAAACACTATATCCTACTCTATTATTTTATAGCAAAAGCTTATCATGTAGCCGCCTTTAGCTCAGGACAGGTGTTTTTCCTTTCCCTAGATTAAACCCCCACACACACTCATTTCCCATCCTAGTATAATTGGGAGAGGTTCCTAAGTTGAGGAAAATTAAGAGTGCTTGACTCCCCCACCTACACATACTGCTGGCTCCACCCGATGCCTTTTTAGTAGGGTGACTTGACACACTGTTCACATCAGGTGGATGCTGAGGTGGGCTACGGTGTTTCTCCCAATATGTGGGAAAGCACCAAGGCACTCTCTGTCCCAGCCTGGGAAGGCAGAAACATGCCACAGAGGACTGAACCAGGAACTGCACTGAAAGACAGGGTCAAACCAACCTGGGAGAGAAACATTTGGACTCAAGTTTATGGGGCATCACCACTCTTCATGGCCATACCAGGTGGCATTCTCCCCTCCCCAGGCACACACAGGGACCCAATATTCTTATGCAGGCTGGGCGCTACCCAATTGTCCCTTGAGAGCCGGAGACTTCCTTGCTGGGGTGTCAAGGCAGCTATGCCTACCCACCTGAAAGCCCAGGGTGTCTGAGCAAGGAGCCTCACTGCTCCAGGCTAAGGAGAAAGACCATAAAGGGAGGTCACAGTATCATGAAGGACAATGGGGTCTGTGAAAAGGACTCTGGTCCAACTCCCTCCCACTGTTTAGCTCTGAACAAACAGAGGGGATAATCCTGGGCATGCTACTTGGCTTTCTCCAAAGCTTTGTTTCTATCCACAAGGCTCTAGGAAGTTTGACTTTCCCAGCCTCCTTCAAAAGGATGAGAGGGCCGGGAGCTGTGGCTCATGCCTGTAATCCCAGCATTTTGGGAGGCCGAGGCAGGTGGATCACCTGAGGTCAGGAATTCGAGACCAACCTGATCAACACGGAGAAACCCTATCTCTACGAAAAATACAACATTAGCTGGGTGTGGTGGCGCATGCCTGTAATCCCAGCTACTCAGGAGGCTGAGGCAGGAGAATCTCTTGAACCCAGGAGGTGGAGGTTGCAGTGAGCCAAGATCGCGCCATTGCACTCCAGCCTGGGCAACAAGAGTGAAACTATGTCTCAAAAAGAAAAAGGATGAGAGGAATAACTCGCAGAAGAGATATGTAAAAGCTTTGAAAGGGACAGTGCAGTGAGAAGAGCAGCAGAGTCTAAGGAAACAGGCCCTTTTCTTTTATCCTGACTCAGACACTTGTGTTCCCTACAAGTCTCAGTTGTTTTGCTTGCGGGACGGGAATATCTCCAGCACCTCTTCATATTCTAACAGCCTCCACTTTCAGATGTGTGGCTGACAGTGTGAGCAGCCTTCTCCTCAGTGACAAGAGTCTAACTTTATTTTGCCCAACAGCATGGTCAGCTCCAAGTGGTAGATCAGGATTGGTGTGAGCCTTTCCCAACAATCCTGTTTTCCACTTTTCCTGCCTCCCTTGTAACCGTGGAAAACTTTTGCTTTACCGACAAAAAGGACCAGACCTGCTTAGTTGGCTCTGCCCTTCTGCCTTTTGTCTTTGACTTCTTTCTGGATGGGGATGTGAGATCTGAAGCTGCAACAGCCATTTTGTGCATGAAGAGTCAGATATAATGGAAGGCCAAGAGAATCCTGGAGATATCAGCGCTGAAAGCCAACCTCCAGACAGCCTGTTACATGAGGAAAATAGCCCCATCTCATTTAAACCACTGCTAGTTAGGCTTTCCCTTACTGACCACTGAATGTATTTGTAAGTCACATACTCCACTAAGGCCTATTTCCAGAGAAGAGCCAATATTCAGGTAGTGGCATATGTGTCTTCTGTCCCAGTACATTTCCCAAGGGTGAAAGCTGCAATCAATAGGAACAACAATTCCCATTCTAACACATCTAAATGACAGATATTCAACAAATATGCATTGAAGAAACAGAATTAAAAACAATTTTCGAGTCAGACCTACATTTGAACCTCTATCATCTACTAGCTGTGGGACCTCAAGCAAGTGATTTTATCACTCAAGCCTCAGTGCCCTTATCATCAGAATGCAGATTATGTTAGTACCTATTGTACTTGTTGTAAACAATAAGACAATGCATGCCAAGCCATTAGTATAATTCCTGGCATAGAACAATACTCCATAATTGGTAACTCTCATTACTGGGGGTCACTCATGTAGCACCAGCAGCCATGGGTATAAGGATGATGGAGTTCAAGGTCTGGATGGGAGATCCTACAAGTAAATCAGTAATTTATGGAGAAAGGTTGAGGCTCTAATATGCATCTGCATGCTCAAGGGGTGGAAAGAAACCCAAAGCCCCACCTCTAAGGTCCCATACCTTGTAAACACCACAGATGTCTCAGCTCTCCTCCATATTTTATCAAAGTTACCAACCATTTAATTTAAAACTTCAACTCTTTATCTTACAAAATAACAGGACAACAAAATGGTCAAAAGACAGCCAGATATGAAGAAAAGAATCCTACCAGCAGCTCTTCAGATTGGTTACGGCAGCTGCACATGCCGGGGCTATCCTCCCTTCTCTGGATCCCTACGGGTCACGATCATTCCTTTAGGGAGGGTGCATCAGTTAGGGTGCATTCAGCTGCAAGTAACAAAGTCCAATTCCCTCAGTGTCCTAAACAAGGAGGCAGATTAGCTCCAGGTTCAGGTGATTCAGTGCCCCCTTAACACAGCCAGGAGGCCCTTTCTGTCTTTCTTCAGATCCACCATGTGTCAGCTTCATTCCCTGGCTGGCTCCTCTCACAGCTGCAAACAGTTATAGCTGCTCCACGCATCATTTGAAGGTGAAACGTTTTGGAGGAAGAAAGAACTTCACTTTCACAAGACTGAGAGGGTACCCCTCTCATATTCTGATGCAGGGCAAGCCCGTGGCCAGCCTCCTTGGAAGCACAGGGCTGATAATAAGGGAAGATCCTATACCTAGTCAGGTTCATTGAGGATAAGGAGCAGTTGGATGTTGGGTAGGCAAGCAATGGTTTCTCCACTGGAAAATAATGGAAGGCCTAGAGAATTTACAAATGCAAATAATTACCCCCTAAACTAAGAATACCCTTGTGTATTTTCTGGTTAAAAACAAAACCAAAGCATCATCTTCAGGTAGGCATGTGTTGCAGTACTACTGGAAATGTGATGTCCTCTGTCCCACCCAGAGCTCCATCAACAGCCACCCTCATCCATGCACTGCCATGAGAGAGGCCAGCTCAGAGAAATTTCTTTAAGTCTGTAAGTAAAAATGGAAACAGAACACACTGATAGAGCAACATTAGATTCCAATTCTCTTATTTCAGACACCAGAATTTATTTTAAAGAACACTTAAGACTGCCATAGTCAAGTTTTCCAAATCTTGCCTGCTCAGGCAGATTTGTTTATAATTCCCAAGGACCAGTTGGGCCCTTTTATATTCACAGGACGAGGAAATAATGCTACTTAAATCCATAGTCTCTTCTGCCCTTTCTTCCTGGTACCCTTGTTTTCCTATCTAAAATCACACTTTGAAACCCAGCACAGGAGCAGGGAAACCTTAATCACACTGCAAACGGCCAGAAAACTGCAAGCCTGTTTACTAGTGACATTTCATTCACTTGTTGTGAATGTTCATTCATTTGTTGTACATTCTGCAAACTGCTGTCTTATGAAGATTACGTCTTATGTAATCTTCGTAAGAACCCAGTAAGGACTACATTATTTGGGGGAATATTAATTCCACAGCTATGAGGATGGTAGAAGTATAATAAAAGTAGTTATTTTTCATTAAAAGTATATCATTTATATTAACATCGAATGGGTTTGCTATTATTTTTAATGAATAATTTTAAAAATTTTGTTTTAGTTTCTAATATGGTAAATAGATACAATCCAAATTTTAAATAGAAGCTATGTGGGAAAATTTTTAAAAATGTACAGGGTCTTGAGACCAAAGAGTTTGAGAAGTGCTGCCTCAGTCCACATCAGTAACGCACAGAGGGTTCTGAGAGCGAGCCGTGTGGGTGGAAGCTGCCCTTCTGCCCCAGTACGGGGGAGATACAAAGGGGCAATGCCCTCCTCTGGACAGACCCAGCGTGGACACATGCTGAGCACTCACAGGGGAGGTTGAGGCCACTTCTGTGGCCTGCAATGGGATCTCTTCAGACCTGTCACACTGGGGAAACAGAGGCACCTCCCTACCTTCCCGTTTCCATCTCCATTTATGGAAACTGACAGGCAAAATGACCAGCTCGAAGTCCCAAAAGGCATATGTGGGAGAACCAGGACTTGCATCTGTATTATGATGATCTATTTGCTTTCCCTTCAGCAAGTGACAAGCTCTTTGAGAGAAGAGAGCTTGTATCCTGTTCCTCATTGCATTTCCGGCATGCACCATGCTGTGTGTTTGGCTCTGACTCCAAACCCAGGTCACCTGCTCCTCCTTCCCAACTGCCTGATCCACATGAGCCCAGTCCCCACCCTGTCTTCCCACTCTGCATCACTCTCTCCAGACCCCTCCGATAGAGACGTTAACATGTAGAACTGAGCGCAGCGAGGCAATCATCTCAAGCAAACATTCATAAAAACATCCTCTGTACTGAATGCCTGGGCATGCACACCTTTAACAATTGTTTTCTTTCTTAATCAAATCCTCCTGTTGACTTTAAATTACATCTTTATTTTTACTACCTCTGAAATGCATGAATGCTACCCTCCCCATTTTCAGCAAAGGTCGTGTTGCTGGCCTTGTCTTCCACATACAGCTTTATTTCAGAGTTGGGGGTAAATCCAGCAGCCCTCCCACCTGCTCAGTCCTGGGTGTCCTCTGTGTTCAGCCCTCTCCCTCTGCCCTTCCCAGTCACGGGATCTCTCCTTCTCCCAACCCCCAAGCACAGCTGGACCCAGTTTCCTGGCTTCTGTCCTACCAACAGCCTCTGAAATAAGCTTACAAAACCCCTTTTGTTTTTGAAGGTTTTTCTCCCAGCTGGTAAATACAGAAAAACAAAATAGGATTTATAAAATAAAGCACACCATGGGGCAGTTATAGTTTCAGGAAAAAAACCCATTATTTTACATAGAACAATTCTCTCTGGAGTTCATTAAACTGAAAATTAGCATAGGTCTGCTCTCACTTAAAATATTCTAGAAGGATTCCTTTAGGCCTAAAAATGAGCCCTATCCTAAATCTTCTCTCAGTAATTCTTCAGTTTTGCTCACCTTAACCCTCATTAAAAAACCATATCAATTGTTACCTAGCCTCTTCCCTTGGTCAAGTTAGCAGAAGGTGGAGAGGTAAGAGTTAGTTATTTAATTACATAATTACTCAGGTTTCCCCAGTGGGTATTCACATCAATTCCAGACTAGAGTCTCTTTTATCTTAAAGTTTCCTTCTTCCTTACAGAGAGGTAAAGTCAATTTAAGTCATTTCCTGGCAAAGCTGGGTATACGTGCTAATCTTAATAGCTCTAATAATTCATGACACTCCCCTCAGTCTGAATATAGCACAACCGTCTTTTAAAAGCACTGGCTCCTTGGAAATTGCATTTGAAGCTGTTTTGATACAAGGTGGTCTAATCCATACTCCTTTATTGGTAAGTTGCACTTGTGAGTGGGCAACAGCGAAATATAGCAGGTTTTCTAAGAGGTTTTTTCAACAATGGTGCTTCATCAAGTGATTTACTGCACAAAATTTAATTGTATATATCTCAGCTCTTCCCATAAATTGCAAATAATAATAAAAAATCTTCTGTATTAAGTCAAATAATTGGAGAGCTAATACCCCATAGTGAGTTAGGAAGGTGATTTTTGGAGTCCAGCAGCCCTGGCTCTGCCCTGGACTGGCTCAAGGAGCTTGGCCAGCTACATAGCCCCTCCAACCTCAGTGTGTCCACTGTCTCACACAGGAGTGCTGTCAAGATTAAGTGGGACCAGCACTTGGAAACAAAGGTTTCCAAGAAAACAACACATGATTCTAGTCTGCACCCACCCTTCTCCCAGAAGAAAAGTCCTACAGGGTGAAAAAGAAAGATGTAAATAACTCTATGGAGCTACTGACATCACTAAATTGATGAGCTCGGGTCCCTATCCATCATTTGGGATCCATTTTTAAAATCCATCAATATAAACAATTTCTCAGAGGCACAGTTTGAAACGAAAGCAGGAAATTTGGGACTAAATTGCCTTAAAGGCACAGTTTAATGATGAAAACAATTCACAGAATAATGCACACAGCAAAAATCCTACCTTCATTCCATTCAAAAGGGATGAAGAGGCTGGATGCAGTGGCTCACACATAATCCCAGCACTTTGGGAGGCCGAGATGGGAGGATCACTTGAGGCCAGGAGTTCGAAACCAGCCTGGCCAACATGGTAAAACCCTGTCTCTACTAAAAACACAAAAATTAGCTGGGCATGGTGGTGGATGCCTGTAATTCCAGCTACTCTGGAGGCCGAGGCAGGAGAATTGCTTGAACCCGGGAGACAGAGGTTGCAGTGAGCCCAAATCACCCCACTGTACTCCAGCCTGAGTGACAGAGTGAGTGAGACTCTGTCTCAAAAACAAAACAAAACAAAAAGGAATGAAGAAGCCTAAGCAACAAAAATTCATAATTGGATTGTTATTTTTTTCAGTGGATTTATGTTTAAAGCCCAGAGTTATAAAGTCATCAACTATTGGTCATAAAGAGAGGATGAGTGGCCATGGCTTGTTTCTGAAGATTAATAATTCGTGCACATCCTAAAATATCACTCAAGTCAACATCCCCTACACACTAACTTGGGTGACTTATGCACTCATTTTTTAAGTGGTGACTTCTTTAAGTGATGACTGCATCACTTAAAAAGTGCTTTTAGGTCAGAGCTATTAACAAGGACAGGCCTTGTAATGGAGAGCTAATTGTAGGTCTTCCTTATTAATGGGAATAGAACATGGAAACCATTAGGACTGGCTTACAACTGGCAGATAGCCCATAGACGCAGCTGGTTGTAAGTTAGGAAATAGAATGGTATTATCACTTATACTATGTTAAAAGGAGACAAGAATATTCTTTGTCTGCTATGGCAGCAGGGAAAGGAAAAAGAGAAACTAGATCTTCAGAGCACCTTGATTTCTAACACAGATTTCAGCAACCTCCACTGCTAAACGCTAGTCCATGTGCCACTCTCTCCTTGCAAATAAATTTTTCTGGTCACCTGTTTATGGCAAGCCTGATCTCAGGAAGCTAGAAAAGTTCAGTTCTCCTCTAGAACAAGCCCTTGCTCACTTACAAGGTTCCCACTGAGCCCAGAAAGGCTGACAATGTCTTCCCCACATTGCCTTTCACAGCTTGCTGAGATAAAGAATTCGCTAAATCTGAAAATGAGCCAGGCTTGGACTAACCAAAGTGTCTTAAAGCTCCCCCAACCTGCCCGCCTTTTTTTTTTATGGTAACCAGCAAAACTCAACAGAGTTTGACTCAACAGGGCCAAAACTCAGTTACATTTGTATGACTCTGCAAAGAGAAGTCAGCTATAGTAGGGAGAAAAGGAAGAAGGCAAGAAAAGGAGACTCGAGATGAGTTTACATCCAAGAGAAGCACAGATGTTTGTAATCTACCTAGAATAATGTGAAGTACCTGTCCAGCATGTATGCTCAGATCCTCCATTCATTAGCACAAGCTGAAAACATGAACTGCAAATTCTACACCAGCATCCTTTGCTTCCTCCATGGCAGTGGGAGGTAGCAAGGGGAGTCCAACACTTCTCCATGACATAAGAAAGGCAGGAACAATACTGATGAGAATCAAACTGTGTGCCAAAAACAGCTATTGGGGTATTTGCTGTCCTCATCATGTTAAATCATACAAAGTTCTTCCCAGTTGATGCAGATATGTTTCTTTCTTCAAATTAAAGCCAAAAAACTGATAGGCATTGGTGGTTCACACCTGTAACTCCAACACTTTGGGAGGCTAAGGTGGGAGGATTGCTTGAAGCCAGGAATTTGAGATCAGCATGGGCAACATAGCAAAACTCCATCTCTACAAAAAATTTTTAAAAAATTAACTGGGCATGGTGCCATACACCTGTAGTCCTAGCTACTTGGGAGGCTGAGGCAGGAGGGTTGCTTGAATCCAGAAGTTCGAGTGTGCAATGAGCTATGATTGTGCTCCTGCACTCCAGCCTGAACAACAGAGTGAGACTGTCTCTAAAAAACAAAACAAACGAAACAATCAAAAAAACCTGCATGTCTTGCAGAAGTCACTCCAGGGTTCATAGCACAGAATTAAAGCACTAAAATAGATCAATGCAGCATAAAGGCAATTAAAGTAAAACCATATGAGAAATGGGAAGCTGTTATGGATGGTTCTCTCCAAGTATAAACACTGATGAATGTGCTCACACCCTGCATGAAAAATCAGTAGGTCCCCACGTCAAGACGAGGAGGAATATGTCATTATCTAGACTGAATGAAGTGTCTGGACAAGGCAGGCAAAATGAAGCAAAGGGCCAGGCAGAGGGTCAGCTAGGGAGGAGAGGTGGTGGGACACATACAAAGACAAATGGGAAAATAAAAGCTGTTAGAATCTTTCTGGAAAGTACAACTGGCAAGAGAAAGCAATTAGGCTGAGGTTGGCTCTGAAAAATCATGGAGCAGGTAAGCAAAATGGCTGGGTTATAGCTAGGGTAATCACTGGGACTGTTCCCAAAGGGGCACTGAGTAATGCCAACAAGAGGTTTGCTGCCAATGGCTGCCTTTTGACAAAATAGCTCCAGGATTCCCTTGACAGTTTTATTTCTTCTGGACCAGTGCTGTTGCAAGTGACCTGGAAGGAAGAAAGAGACAATCCTGGATTGGGACAGGATAGGAGTGGAGGTTCTTCAGTCCTTTATAACAGAAATACTCCAAGTCAAATTCATGTTGGAGGTGGAGGTAGGACAGGCAGTATGCCTCTTCCAGGGTGGCCAAGGACTTTTCATGGAAATATACTGAGAACTGAAACCTTTGTATCTTTAGCATCCTTTGTCATAGTATATTGGTCAGAGTCCTGATTACTACCACCACCATCCCCCGCCCCCCTTATCTAATATACATTAGGTGGGGCAGGGCTTTAGTTGAGTAGAGGGCACAGGATTTAAGTCTACACTAGCTGAGGTCAATGAATTGAGTGTTGGGCTTCTGGGTATACTCTTTAAGACCAACCTTCTCAGTCAGTAAGACATTAGAAGTCCTATTGCCAAAGCTGAGATTCCATTTTGGCACAGATTCTTTCGAATACTGCATTTTCTAAGAATCTAGGAGATGAAGGCAGTGGCTTTCTGGGACATGTGATGTAAAGCTGGAGAAGCAGTTTCATCCCACAAACATTTATAAGGCACTGACATAAGAGATACAAAGATGAGTAATTTGTCTAGATGAGCTCCTTGAGGCTAGGGTCTGAGAATAGAACCTGCAAACAACTGCCAACGTGGTTGATGAGCTTCACGACAGGATTATGTAAGAAGAACGGTGAGGACACAAGGGAGAGAAATATAATTTCTACCTAGGAAATTAAGGAAGGACTTCAGGACATCTCAGCACGGTCTTCAAGGATAAGTAGGATAAGGAAGTGAGAAAGGCTGCATGTTATAAGACACACACCGGGCAATTTTGATGAAGAGAGCAGCCCAGAACATGTTCCCCTAACATTTTAGTGCTCAACATGCAGGGGAGCTATTGGGCTACTTATTCAAACACCTCTAGACCTGTGGTTTTGGTCTTGGCTTTGGCATGTGGAAGGAAGAGGAACCATGACAAGTATGCTATATTTCATTATATGAGATGGCCTAGGACATAAGAATGGTGAGGATTAGGGAATGCCTTCAGTAAAACCCTAGCCGACCAACATGATAGTCACATCTTCGAGAGAAAAAGTCCCCCTGCCCAACAAAAACAAATTCAAAAATAGGAAGCTACCCTTGCTCCAAATGCATTTAAATCAACACAAAGATAAAGGAAGCATACAGAAGTAAGGTAATGTGACACCCTCAAAAGAACACAGTAATTCTCCGCCAATAAATCCTAACCAAAAAGAAATCCTTGAAATGTCAGATAAAAAATTCAAAATATTTAAACACGCTCAATGAGATGCAAGAAAAATCTGAAAATGAATATAAGGAAATCAGAAAATCAATTCATGATATGAATGAAAAATTTACCAAGGAGATAGACATCTTAAAAAAATTCTGGAACTGAAAAATTCATTGAAGGAATTACAAAATATATTCAAAAGCTCCAGTAATAGACTAGACCAAGCAGAAGAAGGAATCTCAGAACTTGAAGGCAGGTCTTTTGAAATAATACAGTCAGGCAAAATATAAGGAAAAAAGAATGAACAAAGCCTTTGAGATATTTGGGACTATATAAAGCAATCAAACTTACAAATTATCAGTATTCCTGAGGGAAAAGAAAGACCAAAGATCTCTTTAAGGAAATAATTGATGAAAATTTCCCAAGTCTGGCAAGAAATTTGGACAGATCCTCCAGATACAGGAGGCCCAGCAATTCCCAGAAAAATACATTGCAAAAAGGACTTCACTGCAGCATATTATAATTAGACTGTCTAAAGTAAAAGTGAGCCAGGTGCAGTAGCTCATGCCTGTAATCCCAGCATTTTGGGAAGCTGAGGCAGGTGAATCACTTGAGTCACGGGGTCTGAGACCAGCCTGGGCAACATGATGAAACCCAATCTCTACCAAAACAAACAAACAAACAAACAAAAAATACAGAAAATTAGCTGGGTGTGGTGACATATGCCTGTAGTCCTAGCTACAGGGAGGCTGAGGTGGGAGGATTGCTTGAATCTGGGAGGCAGAGGTTGCAGTGAGCTGAGATTGCTCCACTGCACTCCAGCCTGGGTGACAGAGCATGACCTTGTCTCAAAAAAATATAAATAAATAAATAAATAAATAAAGTAAAAGTGAAAGAATTTTAAAATTAGCAAGAGAAAAGCATCTAGTCACCTATAAAGAAAACCCCATTAGACTAACAGTGGATTTCTCAGCAGAAACCTCTTAGATAGAAGAAAATTGAATGACATTTTCAAAATGCTGAAACACAAAGAAAAGAAAATGTCGACCAAGAATTTTATATCCAGAAAGAATAAGCTTCATAAATGACGGAGAAATAAATTCTTTCCCAGACAAGCAAATGCTAAGAGAATTTATCATCCCTAGACTGGCCTACCAGCAATGCTCAAAGGAGTCTTAAACATGGAAATAAAAGGCTGATATTCACCATTATGAAAACACAAAAGCTCACAGGTCTTATAAAGCAATCAAAGGATTAAGAGAAGAGAAAGGAATGAATGGCAACAAGAGAGAATTCCACCAAACCACAGAGACAGAGAAAAAGAAAAAAACAAAGAATCTAAGTGACAACATGACAGGAACAAAACCTCACATACCAATATTAACCTTGAATGTAAATGCATTAAATGCTCCACTTAAAATATATAGATTGTCATAAAGGATTTAAAAAAGATCCAACTAGGCTGGGTGCAGTGGCTCACGCCTGTAATCCCAGCACTTTGGGAGGCCGAGGCGGGTGGATCACAAGGTCAGGCGTTCGAGACCAGCCTGGCCAATATGGTGAAACTCCGTCTCTACCAAAAATACAAAAATTGGCCGGGTGTGGTGGCGCTGTGCCTGTAGTCCCAGCTACTCGGGAGGCTGAGGCAGGAGAATCACTTGAACCCAGGAGGTGGAGGTTGCAGTGAGCTGAGATTGCACCACTGCACTTCAGCCTGGGTGACACAGCAAGACTCCGTATAAAAAAAAAAAAAATCCAACTATCAACTATACGCTGCTTATAAGAAACTCACTTTACTTGTAGAGACATATGTAGACTGAAAGTACAGAGGTGGGAAAAGATATTCCATGCAAACGGAAATCAAAAGTAAGCAGGAATCACTATACTTATGTCAGATAAAACAGACTTTAAATCAAAAACAGTAAAGACAAAGAAGGTCATTATATAATGATAAAGGGATCAATTCAACAAGAGACTATAACAATTTTAATATATATGTACCCAACACTGGAGCACCCAGATTCATAAAACAAATATTACTAGACCTAAAGAAAGAGATAGACACCAATACAATAATAGTAGGGGACTTCAACATCCCACTCACAGCATTAGACATGTTGTCAGGACAGAAAATCAACAAAGACATTGGACTTAAGTTGGACTTTAAGCCAAATGGACCTAACAGACATTTACAGAATATTCTACTCAACAACTGCAGAATATTCTAATTGTTCTTGATCGGTAGCCTCCAAGTCTTATGATATTACTTGGTTGAAAAACCAGTGGATAGCCATGATGGAATCAGTGACTATCAGTGGCAACTGTACTTGGTTATATTTTTCACCAAATCTGTCACTATTAGGGAACATCCTGAGTTGGCTTTTGCTTATGAAGCAAAAAGGACATGGGGAGGATGATTCTAATCTAAGACATAACCTGAGCTATCGAAGGCTTCTTCAGTGTAGGGATACCTGAGTAGCCCACTAATTCATAGATTTATTCAACCCTGCAAAGATGCATGTAAGGAGACCTTGAAGTTTAAGAAAAGGGAAAAGAGAAGCAAAGATAGCAAGGGTGCAGTCTCCTCAGGGAGGAAGATAAGGACCCTTAAAACTCACCCCCAAATCAAAAGCAAGACTAAGGGCAGGAAGGTGGAAAGATTTTCACATGACTAGCCACTAATAAAGTCATGAAATATTCCATAGTACATATTCCCTGGACCTGCCTCCCTCCCTGGCATTGAATATCAATAGACTCTGCATTAATTCCTACCCTTGTTGCTCACCACATCAACAATAAGAGTGAGCATTTCATCAGTGACAGAGCCTTGAGCACAAATAAGCAATGTCTCTTGACCTCCTTAATTCCATCTAATATGTTTTATCATCAATATCTCTCTTAGAATGCTCTATGCATAACTGAATCCAGTCACCAGTCACTTAAATCATTCAAAAGTCCTTAGAGCAATCAATGGCAAAAGGAAAAATAATACAACATAGGTCTCTCAAGGATTCAATTTCAACACAGGCTCTTCAAGGGTTCTTCTGATTTAAGCTACCACTACTAACGTACACAATTGACCAAAACAGTATTAGTAATTATGAGAATGGGACTATATTTAACATGAAATTAACAAATCAGTGGCAAAAGAAAAAAATAGGAAAAACCAGAGCAAAGGTATTCAAGATTATGAATGATCCCTGTAGCCCTTTCCAAAACAAACAATTTTAAAAATCTGCAAATAATCACCTGGAGGTGATTATGTAACAGAAATGAAAACTAAATCTGAATTCAAAATCAGAAGAATGCAAGAGATAGTTTATAAACTTGGTTTCTTTCCCATATATTAAATGTAAGCATAATGGAAGAAAAAATAACATATCCAAATTCTCCTCAATGAACAGACAAATATTTACAGTGCCTGGATTTTTTTTTCTTTTTAGCAGATGCTCAAATAGAAAGATGCCATGTTAAACATAATGATTTAACAGAGTAAATGCTCTCCTGGTTTAAAGTGCCTGGAAGAGGAATCAAAGGATTAAAGAAGGACTGATTTACAACACAGGGGGAAAAGCCCATTACTGTATGTCTCCTCTTTATATCATTTCCCTAATGATAACATGGAATAGTAAATCAGACTAGTATTGATTCAATCTCTTTTCTGCTCTAATTATGGCTTCTTCTTGTATCTTAGAAGAGGGTTTGAGAGGTTCCCCACTATTGTGAATCACAAACTGAAACCTCCTTAAATGTATAAAAGTCTATAATAAATTTACATTTGCTACCACATCACAATGTTTTCTGTTTTGTATATCTTCATTCTCTTCCTTCAAAATTGTTTTTAAAAAAACACCTTTGAATGCAAGGCTCACATCTGCTGTGTCTCATTCATATGGTTCAATTCTCTGTACAAGAATGCTTGATAGATCTCATTGTGCATCTGAAACATAATAATGTCCATTCTTTTGAACAGTAAGATGATGTATCTTTGTACATTAGGATAATCTTTGTCATTAGGGGAAATACTCTGAGTTGAATTTCTAATAATGGTGAAAATATGTAAAGACATGTACATATGCGTATATTCATCCACAGTCTCTCATCTGGCACCCCTCCCACCAATGTTGTGAACAGCTCCTGTAGGTGCACAAGATAGATAGCTGGCTCTGGGGTAAAGCAAAAGATCATTGAATAAAATAAAGCCAAATGAGTAAAAGGAGAACCAAAAATATGTCCTTGGACACATTGAAACCATATTCTCTCCAGCTCTTCTAGCCACACACATACACATGAACACCAGACAAAGAAGGTCATTATATAATGATAAAGGGATCAATTAAGCAAGAGACTATAACAATTCTAAATATATGTATGCGCCCAACAATTTTAAACATTCCCAGCCAGTGGAGCAGAAACCTCTTCTGTTGCTCCTCACACTGAAGACAGACCTTTTATCACAAACCCAGAACCACAGAAAACCTCACTGCTAAGTTAAACAACACTTTGGATGAGGAAACAACCTTTAGAGCAGAGTTTATCAAACTCTTTTACTTATGTAGTCACTAAGAAAATGTTAAGATTCTGTTTTTCACGTACTTTAAGTTAGCATTCACATTTTTTCATCATAATTTTAATTGTGAAGGCTGTAATTCTGGAATACTTGAATTATTAAAATTTTTAATTAAAACATATCACTCTTGATGTATCCTGTGAATATGACAGCAATTTGAAAAACACCTTCATCCATCAAAAAAAGGTGAACAAACTCTTCTTTAACAGTAAAATAATGCTGTATTGTTATTTTTCTCTTTGAACTTATTGTATTTCCATTCCATTTTCCCCAAACATTTTTCTCCAATATATTTTAATGCTAGAAAGGCTTTTATTAACCTTCCTACTATACTTACTTCTCTGTTAAGATAAAGTATGTTTAAAGTAATTTTTAAAATATTTCCTGTAACCATAAGGCTTTAAAATGTTCAATTGTAAGCAATCATTACTAATGCACAAAATTGGTCCAAAGAACATTAATAATTATTTATCAAAATGTCAATATGGTTAGCATGGAAAATACACTTTTATTAAAAATACATTTCTACGGAAATGGAGTTTGTTTATATTTCTCCCAGTTAGTTCATATGCCTATGAAGAAGTATTTTCCATTGCTATATAATAAGGTAGAATTTAGCACCAATTCCATATCAATTCTTTTTTACCTTTATAGTTGTAAGCAGTAAGACACCTTGTTTACATAAATAATAAGGGAATGAAGGAGACATCATCAAAAAAATATTTTCATCTATCATCTTATAGCTCCTTCAATATTGCTGAAAGCCAAGAAGTTAAAACTACATAACTTGAAAAATGATATGTTTCCCGGTCCTTATAATCACTCCCTTTACCAGTATGGACACTAGTATGTTCATAGTTCTTTGTGGGTGGAACAAGATCTCTGTACCCCAGGACAACACACTACTGTAAGACACAGGTGGGTAACAGGTGTGGTTTTCTCTGACAAGCAGGAGCAGAGTGACAGTAAAAGGTGAGGTGGAAAAGGAGACGTGGCAATGTCAGTTTTGAAGCAAATCAGTTTTAAGAAAGGGGACTTATAGAATTTGGGGGCCAGGAAATTGACTTCTTTAAACTATCCATGCCTTCACAGCTCATAGAAAGTCCTCACATCCTCCTATGTGCTGGACACCCCAGCTGCACCACCTCTCCGCTAGACAAACATGTTGTTGCCAGACATTCTGTTCATGTATAAGCTTTGCACACACAAAAATGCACTTAGTTTAAAACATGGATTCCCTTACAATATGTAAACCTGTAGCAGTTACTACAGGAAAAGTAATGAATTTTTTAAAAAGATAGAAACATAAATTTTGTTCAATCTACTTAAAAAGAGAGAAAATATCTAATCACAGTATCCTGAGAACATAGAAACCATACTCAACAAAGGGTTTTAGTGCAAAATGCTTTATAATCTCAAAGAAAACCCTGGAAACAGCCCAAGTGTTATTAAACAATAGGAAAACTGCTAAATGAATTATGCTACAGCCATATAATGGAAGTATATGTAACATTTTAATTTGAAGAACATATACTGGCATTAGAAAATATTCTTCATATGGTTTTGAGTAAAAAAAATCAAGCAGGCAACAAAGTTGTGAATAAAATTTTATATTAATTTATAAAAATATATGTGTATAGAAAAAGACATTTAAGAAAATCTATTAAACTGTTTTCAGTGGTTATCCTTAGGTGATGTAGTTATGGACAGCTTTCTTTTTTGTTGTATTGTTCTTTCCAATTTTTCTACAGAGGGCAGGCATTTCTCTTCCAGTGTGGGTTGGGGGAAGTTATAGTGGGAGGGGAAGAAGGTGGGGAAATAGGCTTCCTATCTCTGGGCTGCTGCATGTGGCTGTGGACTTCACAACCAGCCACATGATGTCCAGCCAGGGTTGCCAATCAGAGCTTAAATCCACACTACCTAGTGTAGGGGTGCATGCCCATCAGAGGGAGTGCAATTTTCTTTCTACTCCTTCACATAGGTTTTGATCATGTCTCTCCTTGACCAATTTGATCCTTTTACCATGGACTTCCATGGCTGGTTCCTTTAGGTCACTGATTTCATTCCCTCTACAGACAGGTGGAGCGAATGCAATCAGGTTCACATCATGGTAACCTCATGAAATATCCCAGCTCATGGGTGCAAGAAAGCCTTTAGTCAGCAAGTAAAATGCTATGCTATCGTATGAATGTGTCCCCACCAAAAGTAAGTGTTGGAAACGTAATCCCCAATGCAACAGTATTGGGAGGTCAGGCCTAATGAGAGGTGATCTGGCCATGACGGCTCTGCTCCATGAATGGATGAATGCTGTTATCACAGGAGTGGGGCTTTGTTAGAAAAGGGTGCATTCAGTCCCCTTCTCTCTTCTCTGTTCCACCCCCTTTTTGTCCTTCTACCTTTGGGATGACGCAGCAAGAAGGCCCTCGCTAGATGTGGCCCCTTGATCTTGGACTTCTCAGCCTCCAGAACCATGAACTAATAAATTCCTGTTCATTATAAATCACCCAGTCTGTAGTATTCTGTTATAGCAGCACAAAACAAACTAAGACACACTGTAAACCAATGTGGTTATCTGGGCCTTCAATGGGTAATATTGACTTCTGTGATATTATACAATGTCCATCTCCTACCTCAGTACATGTGGAGGGATCTTGACAATGGTATCCAGACCACCTAGAGTTTCTGCAAAAGAAAAATTACAAAGTTAAAATAAATATTTAAACACTGAGAATATACATTGTACATGAATTTCTCTGTTAGTTTCTCTTTTCAGGAATTCCTCTAATTATAAACTAGTCAGTTCTCAATTATCTGCATGCAAGTCCTTCATATTTTAAAATCCTTTTCCCTTGAGAGCCCCAGAGATTTCCCTGGACCTTGCAAACTAGGAGCGGAAAGTTAAAAGTTAGGGCACATTTCCCTAAACACATAAAGAACGAATAGTTAAATTCCTAGTCTGAACCACTGAATCTAGTTACAACTAAGATACTATATTCTTGTAATAAAAATAAAGAAAGAAAAGCTGTTTCCTTGCAAATACTGTTTCAATATCCTTACACAATAATTCATACTTGTGAAAGACTTTCAAGTTCACAAAGCACTTACACAACATCTTATTATTCTCATACACATTTGTGACAGTAGATTAAACTTTTTTAAAAAATTACAGTATAGTTAGGATATTGATTGGAAGGCTCACATCCAAATCTTGTTAATCCAACCTGGATGTTCAATACTTTGCCATTGTTTGTGGATTTTTCACACTATTGCTGCCTCCAATTTTAGAGATAATGAAAAGCTCACCAGTCTCTTCCCCAAAAAACTGTACTATTTCAATCCTTCCAACTTGTCTCCAGTCTTGCAGCTCAAATTGTGTTGACCCCTTTCTTCACTCCTTAGAATCAACAAGCCCTGTCTATCTGAATTATTTTCATTGGGGAAGGAGAAACGTCTCTTCCCACCTTGCTCAGAGATCAGAGAGAATAACAAACGTGAAATATATACATATATCAGAGACTCAAGGCTAAGAACAGGCCTGATAGGATCTGGGTTTGATGTGGCCAGTGGGGCAAAAGAATGGATTTCAGAAAGACAATTAATCAGCAAAACAGAAAGATGAGTTCAGCAGGGTTCTTGGTACTGTGAAGACAAGGCCAATGGAGGAAGATGAAGGACTGAAGTCAATGCTTAAGACGAGACAGGATGACAAGAAAGGGAAGCCCTGAGATGCAGGTACAGGAAGCAGCTCAAAGGCCACACAGGCCAGCGCAGCCCACCAGTTAGCACAGCAGGGACTGGCACCCAGGATGAGCCGATGCTGCTCCCCAAGGAAAGGTAGTGACAGTGAACAACCAGATCAGCATGGTTTTCCCACAGGACAGAGGGATATATAGTCAACCAAGGCTGGGTAACAGTGCCCAGCTCTATAAGACTAAGAGCAAGCTAGAAGAAAAGGAAAAGAGAAAAGGCTGTCACACAGCAGCCACCATGAAACTACACCTCTAAGTGCAGTGAGATCCCAGGCACATGGGATCAGTGTGGAACCCAAGGCGAAGAGCATCCAAAGGTCAAGGAGAAAATGGCCTGAAGCTTTGCTGTAAGCACCCAGGACAGAATGGTAGCTGGGGAGAGGGCACCATGGAAGCATCAAGAAGGAAAGCAAAGAGAACCAGGTTCCAGCCCCAGCTCCGCTCCAGCTTGTGACACTGTGGGATGGGGGCAGGTCACTTATCCTCTGTAAGTTTCAGTTCCCTCATCTTTAGAAAGAAGACAATGACACCTTCCTCCCGGGATGCTTGTGAGGAGCTGATAGGATCATGATCATAAAGGGCCTGACACAGTGCTTAGATGCCAGTGCCAATTCCTGTCTCCCTTCTTTGATTCTCTCACTAAACACTGAACCAGGTCCTGGGCTAGGGACCCAGTGGTGAGAACAGACACGATCCGTGAATTCATGGAGTGCACATTCTCATTTCAAAGCATGATAAACGCCAGGAAGGAAAATACAGGGAATTAGGCAAAAGTGGAACAGGAGGTCCTACTGTGGACTGTGAGGTCAGGGCTTCCTGCTGGGGGTAATGAGACCACAAATGATTTATTTAAAGTAGATAAGGAGAGGTCACTCCGAGTGGAGGGAATAATAAGTTTGAAATGCTTGGAGAATCCCAACATCTTCCCTGACTCTGTGCTGCCACTTCGGTCCAAGCTGTCACCTTCTCTCACTTGGATGACTGTACCAGCCTCTGTTCTAGGCTTTTAGCTTTTGGGCTTGCACCTGAAGCTGCAGTCTCTGCTTAACACAGTAGCCTGAGAGACCCTGTCAAGACCCAGATGAGAGCATTTCCTCCACCCCAAATGACTCCCCATCTCATCCTTAGAGAGCCCAACAAGGACTTTCATGATCTGGTCCTCACTTCCTACTTCTCTCCTGTTGCTCCAGCCCCCTGGCTCCTTGCTCTTTCCCAAAGCCATCAGATGTTTTCCCAACTAGGAGCCTCCCTTTTAGTAAGGTTTTCCGTGAATACCCTATTTAAATGGCAACTCCCTCTTTACTCCAAGTACCTCCTATCTTTTCACTATTTCATGTTTTCCCTTTTTTAGCTCTTATCACTCTCTTTGCTGTCATGTATATTTTATTTATTTATCTTGATTACTGGCTGTCATCTCTCCAAGAATCTGTAAACTCTTGGATCTTTTTGCCTGTTTTGCTCACCATGTTATCCCTAACACTTGGAACAGTACCTGGCACATAGTAGGTACTCACTAAATATTTGCTGAATTAATGAAGTAAGAGGGAGCACAGTGTAGCTGATTAACTGAAAGAAGATCAGTGTGGCTGAAATTTAGAGAGCAAGGACCCCTCTCTCTCATGAGGGTCTCAGAGGGGGATGACCCTCTCTCTCATGAGGGTGGCATAGCACAAGGCTGTGGGGCAGGTAGGAGCCAGGCCACGCAGGGCTGGACAGAACACACCAAGGACTTTTGTTTTTATCCTAATGGGATGCTATTCAGTGTTTTAACATGGCATGTCATGAAAAGATTGGGGTTTCCAAGGTGACACTACTTGGGAAAAAGAACTAGAGCAGACAAGGAAGGAGCAGTTAAGAGGGTGTTCCAGAAGTTCAGATAAAAAGAGAAGGCAGCTTATTCCGGAGAGCTGGCAACAGAGGTAGAAAGAAGTGAACAGGCTTGACATATATTTAGGAGGTAAAAATGAGCAGAGCTTGGGTGATGGACTAGGTAAAGATGGCAAATTACAGAAATGTATCAAGGATGACTCTATATTTCAGGTCAATGCAACTGGACAGGTGATGACATCAACTGATCATTTAGAAACACCAGAGGTGAGTGAGGTTTGGCAGTGAGGTAGAGGTGGGGAAGAACACACGGTCACTTTGAGCCTTGTTGAGCTGAGTGCCTGCAAGCCATTCAGGTGGAGATGTTCAGTAGGTAGCTAAGTTGTGGGGTGTGCGTTTCAGAGCACTGGTGTTGACTAGTGATATAAACATGGGCATCACATTCTCAGAAATGGAGCTGAAGCTGTGGGTATGTGTGTGTTCAACTCCGGAAGAGCTGGGAGTAAGAGATGAGGGCTCAAAGCTAACCCTTGAGAAACTCAAATATTTACAGCTGGGGAGAGAGTCTCGCACTAGCAAAGGAGACAGAATGGCTCAAGAACCAAGATGGAGCTGGTAGGGTGTGATCATAGAAGTCAAGGTAAAGCAGGTGCCCAGTTGTGTCAAGTGTCACCAGGAGGACCTCTGAGATGGGAATGAGAACGGTCTGCCAGCCGAATGGCTGTATGTTACTGTTCTTCAGTAACTGTGAGTTGGTGAGATGATGGAGGTGAAAGGCAGATGACAGCAAGATGAAGACAGAGTAGAAGGTGAGAACACAGATACAATTTCTACACTTTTTAAGAAGTTTGGCTGTGAAGTAATCACCTGTGGCTGGAAGAAAAAGCAGATGGGTAGATAGAGAGAAGGGTGCTGGTTGGATAGATGTTCCCTCTTCCCCTACTTGGCCTTCGTACCTCTAGTTTCTTTCCCCGCTCCTCCATTTTCCACATTCATTCTGTATAAGGCCCCTGATAGATATAAAATACCAAAAGTAGGACTTGGTTGCCTCCAGCTCTCCTGTTCTGCAATTCTATTTCATCCCACCACAGCCTAGCTTGCAAGCCCCCAGGACTGCCAGTTTCTGAAGTTCTTTCTGCCTTTCCCCAAGCCAACCCTTCATCCAATTCATTCCTTTCTACTCCCTGGCCAGGCCATTCCTCACTAACAAAAACAACCAACCAGATAACACTAAATAAAGAGAAGATACATACATATGCCTTATTAGTTATTCTGCAGCCATTAACACTGATTTTCAGAGAAGTGTCATGACAAAGTAGACAGAGTAGAAGAAGATGCTAAAGTTAAAAAACACATGACAATATGCCATATGCGGTATGACCTTTTGCAAAGGGAAAGACTCCAAAATGTCAACAGTGTTATCTCCGGATAGGGAGACTGCAGATTATTTTAATTTTTTCTTTATGTTGTTCCATTATTTGCAACATTCTAAAGTGAACATATATAACTCTTATAAATAGAAAAAGATGAACATTATTTAAAACTCAAACAAGTAGTTAAAGTATTGATTTACTTATTGAACATCTGCCTTCCACTATAGGTGCAGAAGCAACCAAAGAAGCATAAACGGCAGTCCCTGTGCTAAAGAGCTCACTACTCTGTTGACGTGTATTATTTTGATTGACCAGTATCCATTCCCCTGGCTTCTGAAGAAGCATCTTAATTTTACTTCCAGGAAGCCATTTTTCCCCAGCTCTGGATTTCAGTGGAACTTGTAGCCTAGGCCTAAACCAGTTATTCTACTTCATTCTTTGACTAGAGGACTGGTTCAAGGATACACTCATGAACCATCAGGACAAAGAGAACAAGGGAAACCAAGGATCAAGCAGGAGTGACTGGAGAAGTCCAGCTGTCTTGATATGGTCTAAATATGGTGATGATCACCTATCTCAAAATGATCTGAGTGAGGAATGATGCCTCTCTCCTTTGAGGGTCTCAGAGTCAGATGACCCTCCCTCCTATGGGGGTCTCAGTCTCAGTCTCTCATGAGTGTCTCAGTGGGGAGTGGCCCTCTCTCTCCTGAGGGTCTAAGTAAGGGATGACCCCTCTCCCATGAGGGTCTCAGAGGGAAATGACCCCTCTCTCCCATGAGGGTCTCAGTGGGGAATGACTCCTCCCTCCCATAAGGGTCTCAGTCTCAGTGAGGGATGACCCCTCTCTCTCATGAGGGTCTCAGAGGGAGATGCCCCTCTCCCCCATGTGGGTCTCAGAGGGGGATGACCCCCTCTCTCCCATGAGGGTCTCAGTGGGGAATGACCCTCTCTCCCATGAGCGTCTAAGTGAGGATGACCCCTCTCTCCCATGATGGTCTAAGTAGGGGATGACCCCTTGCTCCTGTGAGGGTCTCAGAGGGGGATGATCCCTGTCTCTCACAAGGGTCTCAGTGTCGGATGCCCGTCTCTCTTATGAGGGTCTAAATCAAGGATGATCTCTCTCCCATGAGGGTCTCAGAGGGGGATATCCCCTCTCTCCCATGAGGGTCTAAGTGGGGGATGACCCCTGTCTCCCACAATGGTCTCAGAGGGGGATGCCCTCTCTCTCTCATGAGGGTCTCAGAGGGGGATGCCCCCTCTCTCTCATGAGGGTCTCAGAGGGGGATGACCTCTCTCTCCTATGAGGGTCTCAGTGGGGGATGCTTCCTCTCTCCCATGAGGGTCTAAGTGAGGATGACCCCTCTCTCCCATGATGGTCTAAGTAGGGGATGGCCCCTTGCTCCTATGAGGGTCTAGGTGGGGGATGACCCCTCTCTCATGAGGGTCTACGTGAGAGGTAACCCCCCTTTCCCATGATGACCTAAGTAGCGGTTGACCTCCCCCTCACATGATGGTCTAAGTGGGGGATGAGACCTGTTTTCCTGAGATGGTCTAAGTTTATTGTTGCCTCTTTTCATGAGATGGTCTAAATGTGTTGATTCATGAGCCCAAAACTGTGGAGACCCACGCAGAGCATGTCAGTCAACCCACAAAGAGCAGGACAAGATCCCTGAAACAGTGTCTAATTCCTGAATCACAGCTATCCTTGTAAGGGGTATTTTAGTTAAAGGAGTAAATAAATCCCGTTTTGTATAGGTCAGCTTAAACTAGCTTTTTTGTCTCTTGCACCCAGCATATTTGTCAATTACACTGCCCGTAAGAGCCTACCTGTGCACACAATCAACTATTATCCAAAATAGTAGGTACTCTAAGAGAGTCATCAAGGCAAGGATCTGAACCCAGACAAACAACTTATCCTATTGAGGAGCTCAGGGAATGTTTCCTAAACAAGATGGACCTTGCCGAGTCTGAAAAGGGAATTCCCTACAGAAGGACTAGCAAGAGCAAAGGCAAAGAGAGAAGTGTGCCACACAGCATGTTCAACAAAGTGCTGCAGCTGACTGCCACTAGATTGTTGTATCTTGGTTGGGGAGTGACAAGAACAGAGGCTGGGGCTAGATTCTGAAGAGCATTCTGAGGAATTTACACATTAATCTAGAAATAAATTAGGGGGGTTGAAGAGTGACAGGTGTTTTGTAATCTAAACAGTGACGGGCAGTGGAAATGGACTGGAGTGGGAATGACAACAGGAAAACCTATCCCTATAGGCCTTTGTTCATGTCTCCAGCATGCCCTTCTAACAAATTCCTTACAGGGGACATTTTATTCATCCATATATCACATTGCTCATTACCAGGGAGGTCTTAATAAATGTTTCCTAAATAAAGAAGCGAAGGAAAGAAGGAACCCATAGCTTCCCCATTCTTCAAGTGAAATCTACTTCAAAAGCCCCACCAGCTCACACCAATTCTCCCCTAATCCACGGACAACACATTTATCCTCCCTTCTTTGACTTGTTTTCCTGGTTTGCCCAATCCAACTGCACAATGAATGCCCTGCACTATTATTTAACTATTTCATGCACTTCTGTCTTGTCTTGCTAATTACAGAACAATCACTGGGAAAGGAAGTACATCCACTCAGGCTGGTTTCTTTCAGATTTGACTCGAATAATTTACCTGCCTCAATGCTCAGCCTCCCCAGTGGCTTTAAAGGACCCAAACTCAGCAACGTTGTGGTTTCACTTAATAAGATGGTGATGTCAGTATTCAAACTTATTAAAATACTAATCTCCTCCTCCCTGTTTATCTAAATCTGCTTAATTTGCAGCAAAATAATAACGAATACTAGGAATGGCATGTTTAAAGCACAATTGGGCCCTGCTTTATCATGTTACCCAGCCATCTGTGACCCTTCATTAGAGGCATTTTGGAATCTAGCTTCGAATCACTCTGCTGAATGACAATGGCAACGCAAAAATAGTACTGTGGCTTTAAGAGCCTTGCTGTTCTCTCAGATTTCTGGTCCATTTTTCTTTAACAGTAAGCTAGAATGGTCAAGTGCTGGTTCTACCTACAAGACAAACTTCCTAGACAATATTCTAGACAATTTTGTGATGATAGGCACAGGTTTAAAAAAAGATGCTGCTATAATTACCTGTACACACACCCAAACATATGTGAATTAAGACCATCTACATATTAAGAGGCACCTAAACCACTCTCAAAATTTTACATTTAGTGGAAAACCCGCTAAAGGCTCTTCTCTATCTCAGGCTGCATCAAAGCACACACAGTGTCATGACAGACAGTGATGGTTCTTGGTTGCAAGGGAAAGGGAGTCAATCTCATTTTTCAATTGAGTGGCAACTGAGGCATCACATCAGGCTCCGGCAAGGCAGAGCGAGGAGCCCACAGAGCTAGCTGCGCTGGCTTCTTCTTGGCCTTCCCTTTCTAAAAAGCATCACCATCACCCAAAGTATGCTTCTGATCTATTTGCATTACCATCCTGACCATTTTGATTGCCCAAACGCCGCCTAACTGAAATGTCTTTCCGTTTTTTTCCGCTGCTGAGTTCTGCAACCTGAGTCTGATGAGAAACACAAATTTGCTCCCTGGAACTTACTTCAACGCTAGCACAGCTCACAGCCCTAAAATCCCACCTGTCTGAAGGGCAGACCACAACAGAATTGCAGAGGTAACATGATCCCCGCCCGTATGTTATTTTTCATGTGCAATAACCACGAAAGCTAACACTTAGCAAGCTGACCTCTATCAGGAAAATCAAATTAAACAAGCCTTTCCTTCCTGGTTCCACTCGCCAAGGATTCGACATCGGGGTTGTTGGTTTAACTTCCCTTTTCCCCAGAGGCGCTTCGCTGTCAGGCCCCAGGATTCGCACCGGCTCCGGGTCCTGCCTAACTCGGCGATGGGGAAGCATCGTCCCCAGCGCCGGGACCGGGAGAAGGGGGCCGCCAGGCAGGGAGGACAGCGGTTCCCGAGGAAGGTTTCGGAGAGTGAAAGAGACCGGAGGGGAGGCGGCTGATGTCCACGCCCGAGCCAAGACTCTCAAATCCCACATCAATTTCCCGAGGCGACTCTCGCAATCGCCAGAACGGCACCCATGACCGACGCTCCGCGAAAGCCCCACGCGCGGAGGCGCGGGTTCAGCCCCGGCCGCGCGGCCCTCCCGCCGCGGCGAGCAGGTGCCGGGCGCTTACCCAGGGCCCAGGTGCAGCTCTCCTTGATGGCTTTGTACTTGCTCCCGGACGCCTCCTTCTGCAGCTTCCTCAGGATTTCTTCCATCTTGACCTTCCAGGCGCCGGGCCGCCGCCCACAGGGAGAGAAGCGCGGGCGAGCCGGGCCGGGGAAGCCGCCGCTGCCTGGCCCTGGGCGCCTAGGCGGCCGCCGCGCGCGCCCCCATGCCGCCCCGGCGCGGATGCTGATGAATCACGCCCGCTCCATGCCGCGGGCCACGTCAGCCCCGCGCCCCGCCCGCCGCCCCGCCCGCCTGGGTCAGGTGCGCTCCGCTCGGCGGCGGCTGCGGGCTGGGGCGGGAGAGTGAGGCTGGAAGCCGCTGACCTGACCGCCGAGGCAGGCCCCGCGGGCGCCGCGCTTAGCGGAAAGGTGGGGACGGATGTCCGGAGCTGGCTCGCCAGCCGCCGGGAGGGAGCGCCTGGTCCGCGGCGGGCGGCGGGAGGCAGGCGGGGAGGGGCCTCGCCGCGGTCTTCGCACCCCCTGAGCCGACGGTGGCCGCGGGCGGAGTCGGAGCGGCCCAGCCCGGACACCGGGACCCCCAGCGTGGTGCAGGCGCCGCGCCCGCTGCATCCCGTCGTCTGCTAACCAGAAAATTCTTGCGTTCAGTCACTAACAGCTTTTTTGGGCCACTCCCTGTGCCAGGCTCGGGCGATGCAGCGTTGCACACACTGTGCCCCTGCCTGCAGGGAACCTCCAGTCAAGCTTTCAACACGCGGCGGGCGGTGGGCTGCGGTGGGGCTGGGGTAGAGCTTGATACGCCCAAGGAAACCAGGCCCAGAGAGGCTGAGTTACTTCCTAGACCAACAAGAGTTAGACTCCAAACACGTCCTGAATCCAAAGCCCCTTCTAAAAACCTCTCTCTCCTCCCCTTCCCATCCTCTCTTGCGCTGAATTGCTGCCCTGTGAAAAATGTGGTGCACAAGGGCCGCCGCAGCAGAGGGCTTCTCACTGGGGTGAAAAGGGGGAGCCCCAGGAGGCTCACGCGGGCAGTGGGGAAGGCAGTGTGACAGGGCACCCCGTGTTTCCTTTTTCTTTGAAAATGTTCCTGTGGTGGAAGTGAGGATGATGGACTGCAGAGGGGCAGACTGGCAGCTGGGAGAACAAAGGTTCTGCAGGAATCTAGAAACCAATTAGGCCAAGGGTGGGTAGGAGGGGAATAAAGGAAAGTATGTCAAGAGATATTGAAGGGTAGAAACAATAGGATTTAATGACACAATAGGGGAGAGACGGTGTATATGGGATGGCTTCCAGGTTTCTTGTTTAGGAAATTGGGAGGATGGTGGCCCCATTCTTTAAAGAAGAGAAGATAAAAAGGGTTTGGATTAGGGGGGATATATGAGTTCAGTTTTGAACATGTTCAGATTGAAATGATAATGAGATACTTGTAGATTTTCTTTAAGGACAGGAACTCAGGATAGAGCTCTGGGAGGGATGCCAGTATTTGAAGGGTGGTAAATATAGGGAGTTGTTGACGCCTCGAGTCTGACAAAGGTTGCACAAAAGAGGGAGTGATGGCCCTCCTAATTCTCAAATCATGGGTACAGGAGCAAGGGCCCAGGGAGGAAGCTGAGAGGAGCAGTCCGAAACCCGAGGTGTAGGGGGTCAGCCAGGGGAGGGAGTGCCACTGGAGGGTGTCCAACACATGGGGATGTTAGACTACTCCTTCGGCGCTCTTGGTACTGAGGAGGCAAAACCTACAAAGTCCCAGCCCCCAAGGATCCTTCTACCGCTACCCTCACGCCCAGTGAAGCCATCATTTAAAGAAAGGTTTAAAAAAAAAAAAAAAAAAAGTAAAAACGCCGCAGCAGATAATGTACTTGGGTTAAAGAAAATTGTTAACTATTTGGAAAAATATATAGATCACAACTTTATATCGTGCAGCAAAATAAATTACAAATGTATTAAAGAATTAAATGTAAGAATTAAATGATGAAAAGTTTAGAAGAAAGCATAAGTGAATATACTTATCTTAATGCATTAAGATTATTTCTAACAAACTAAGGCAGAAACTGAAGGAAAAAAGGTCAATAGATTTGACTATTTGAATATTTAAGACCTTTACGCCAAAAGTTTCATACAAAATTAAAAAGCAAATGATTCTCTGAGGGATGGATTGAAGGAAGAAAAGATGATAACTCTAAATCTTAATTATATGTGGATTTATATTTTTGAATCTATTTTAAAGTATTTACTATTTTTACAATTAAAAACAATTTCGTTTAAGCTGCAAACTAGGAAAATGTTTATATTAATGTCAGACATATAAAGTTTGAATAGCTTTGTTAAAAAAATAGCTTTAGCAAAGAATTAAAAAACAAATGCTCCTTCTTTTTTAAAAAAGCCAATATATATAAAGTCAGTTTACAGAGGAGGGAATACATATGACCCCATAAACTTATAAAAAATGTTCAAGTGCCTAATAAAGAGAACAAACTTTTAAATAAGATGCTATTTTCTATTAATCAAATTGACTGAGAGGTTTTTTAAATGTTATTGAAGGAGCTGAACAACAAGGTCCTCTCATGTCTTGGGTGCTGGTCAGAGTGTAACTTGGTACTACATTCCTGGAGGGAGGGAGCCTGGATGTGTATGTGGCATAGGTATAGCTTTGACCTAACAATTCCACTTCTGGGAATTCATCCTAAGAAAGTGATTATGGAAATGGATAAGGATCTTTCTACAAGCATTTCAGTGTGTCTTTCAATTCTAAAAAAAGAGAAAACTAAATATGCAACAAGGATATGGATAGATAACCCATGATATATTCATAAAGCATCATATTATATAGCCTTTGAGAATAATGTGGGGGACTAGGCATGTTGGCTCATGCCTGTAATCCCAGCACTTTCGGAGGCTGAGGCAGGCAGATTGGTTGAGCTGAGGAGTTTGAGAGCAGCCTGGGCAACATGGCAAGACCTCATCTCTACTAAAAAAAAAAATTGTTTTTAATTTAAAAAGAATAATATAGGAGAGAAATATTGAATAATATGAAAAGTGGTGTCGGAGGCAGTGACTCACACCTGTAATCCCAGCACTTTGAGATGCCAAGGCAGGTGGATCGCCTGAGGTCAGGAGTTGGAGACCAGCCTGGCCAACATGGTGAGACCCCCCTGCCTCTACTAAAAATACAAAAATTAGCTGGGTGTGGTGGCACATGCCTGTAATCCCAGCTAATCAAGAGGCTGAGGCACAAGAAGTGCTTGAACCCTGAGGCAGAGGTTGCAGTGAGCTGAGATCTCGCCACTGCACTCCAGCCTGGGCGACAGAGCAAGACACTGTCTCAAAAAAAAAAAAAAAAAAAAAAAAAAGACAGAGAAAGAAAAAAAAAAAAAAGAAAAGTGGCTTATACGATATACTTAAGTAAGCAAATTGTAAAATGCTATGTACTTTTGTATACTACATGATTCCAATTTTATTTAAATATTTGATGTAGATGTATATATAAGTTCAAAAATACATACATATATGTACATACATATCTATCAAAAGTACATACAAAATATTAAGTGATTATCTTTGATGGGCTTATAGGTGAGTTTATTTTTCATTAAATATTTTTACTTTTATAATCAGAAGTGTTATTTAAAAAAAGAAAAGTGGCACAAAAATGAAATAAAAGTAGTATCCAGGCAACAAGGTCAACATCCAGAGAAAGGACAAAGATAAACACAGAAAATGATGTAATGAATGTGAGAGAGTTAGGATCCCGTGGAAGCCAGACCCGGGAGAAATGATGACTGCAGCCTGGTTGCAGTGGATTAAGAGCTGGTGAAATCACACGGATAAACAACCCAGTGGATGGCTATGAAGGAAAGTAAACACCTTTCAACTTTTTTTCTATAACTCACAGTAGAAAATATGCTTTGCATTATCATCCAGTGTATACATACATGTATAGATATGTTAAAAAACTGAAACAACAGTTTTAGGTATAAAACAGTACATACTGTTAACTAGAATAGTTACTACTAAGTATGATTTCATTCACTGCAGCAGGCATACTTGCCTGTTCCTAAATTCATTCTAGGTTGCGGGCATGAGGACAATCACAGTGGTTTGCTCTGTGATGCCTATTTCTTTCCAATGTTTTTAGTTTTGTTGCTTAAAAATTCTGGCTCACACAAATAAGTTGCTGTGAATGCTATTAATAACAACAGTGAACTCTGTTTAGCAATGGAAAGTCTTCTTTAATCTTAATCTAAAATGGCTATAAACTTATAATCATTCTTCGATGTATTAAAATAAAGTATAAGAGATTAGCTTTCTTCTTTGAGTATCAACTTTAATATGGATTCAGGATTTTGGAAAACAGATCTTTTATCAATTTTTTCCTCAATATTTCAAATTTCTCTTTTTGAAATTATTAAAGTTTATAATAGAGACGTAATATAACTAATATCATTTTTCTATTCAAAATGTCTTCATTAATTTTCTCTTTATGTGTTACAAAATTGTGCACACATAGTAACCACAGTGATTACTTAAAATGTATTTGTTAGTGTTGGATATATTAAACATCTTGAAATATATTGTTACTTTTTCCCTGTAGATCCAAATTCAGTTAGTTTAAAATGTCAAAAAAATTAGTCCTATATGCAGATTCTTCTGGTGAAATATCATCTTCAAAATGCCAAATGAGATTGCTTTTCAAATAGAAAAATATGAATCCTGTTCCTGAGTTCATATAATTTAATCAGTACTTTCCTTGTAACAATCAATAACTTCAGTACGATGCAACATGTACATGTTATTTGATGGAAAGGCTAAGTTGTTTTAACAAAGACCCAACAATACAGTGGTTTACAAAGCATAGACACTTACTTCTCTCTTCAATTAAACCCCGAGTCAGTGGTTGAGGTTGGTGCAGCAGGTCCCAGGAGATTAAGTGACCATGTACCTTAAATGTTACTGTTTCCTCATCCCGTAGGGGGTTGTTCTCATTTGTGTGTCTCAAAGATATGTACCAGGCACATTGTGTTCTAGCCCATAGGAAGAGGAAAAGAGAGTAGAGGAGTCCATGCCTCAGAGGCAGAAGTTACACAAATCTCATATATTACATTGGTGAAGACAGAGTTGCAGAGATATACCTGAGTAATCACAGCTCTGTTCCTATGGCATAGGGAGGGTAATCATTAGTCTCAGCCACAGATCCAATTTCTGAACAAAACATATCAAAAAGTGGAGGTTCCCTTAATAAAATTAAACAACTATCACTACTTTTGTTTTCAAGTCCAAAAGATTCAGTGCAATTATTAGGATGCAAAATCTTTGTAATGTATAAAACACAGATTTTAAATAATGTACAGAGTAGCTTCTAACAATATTTTAAATTATCTTTCTGTGTCTCCTGGTCGTATTTACTTCTGAATCACTCACAATTCCATTACAATTTTCCAGTTGAATTTATGTTTCTCAAGTAGTTTTGTGTTAGGTTAAATGGAAACAACACAATAAATCCTTTATAAAAATCATATTTTCATACATGTTTGGCATAAACTAAAGTCTAAGTAATGTGAAATATTAGTGTTCTCATTAAGTGGAATTATACAACCTGTGTCTGCCTGTATGTGCCTAATAAGTATAAATTCTATTCTGTATATTCTTTAGAACTATAATATGTTATGACTTAGAAGTATAATTTTAAATTTCTCTGCTGATTTATCAAGAATCATATTCACTATAACCATGTATGCTGAGAACAACTTTTTTAGCAGCTGTTTAATTTTTTCCTTTTGCTGCATATATGTGACTAATTATGATAGTAATGCTTTTTCATTAAAACCAATGTGAAATAATGTTGACAAATTTACATCTTTTTTTCTTTGAAAATATTTGAAGGCCTTATGAACAAATTTGGCTTGCTATATTTCAAATGATTTTTTTGGAAGATCTTAAGCTTTTATTTACAAGAATGTCATTACAAATAATACATCTTCAGTGAGTTTTGAGTAATCAACAAGCTATACTTTATCATTATTAAAATAATTTGCACTTCTTTGGCTTATAGTTCAAATAATAGAATTTATTAATTTAAAAAGACATTTTTCTTAATGTTGTCACTATATACATGTCCAAATCTGGCAGTTCTGCCAGTACATGCCTCTGTGTTTTTCACACGACTGTTTTTATTTCTTCTAATAATAAAATAAACTGTGTTAAGGATAGTTGGTATAACTTTGATTAAAATGTACAATTATCACAAAGTTGAAAAATGCCTGACAGTTATGCCTAATTCAAAAAGCACATTGAAGGCTTCTAACTCATAGCCAAACCTTGGTGGAAAGTCTTGCTGCCTTTGCCAAGACTAGATAAAGTTCTTTTAAACCTCACTTTATAATTAGCTATAAATTACATTGACATAAAATGAAACTATAAAACATGAACTCTCCTGATACAATTATGATCAATTCCAAAAAATCAACTGAGACACCAGTGAGCAGAAGAGTGACTGGCTGGCAGTTCCCAGCCAATGCATATATTCATTACCTCTCATTCTCCAGCTGTCACTCAACTCAGTTGTCTGCAGGATTTGTGGCAATGTGGACAGCTCCTGCTAGGAATATACGTGTTGCATTCTGATATCGTAGGTTCCATACTAATTCATTTCTTAATATATTTTTATGAAACAGACTCATTAATTTCACAACCCACTCACGGGGAGAAGCATGAAATTTGGAAAACACCAGACCAGAGGAAAATTTGTGATTAAACAGCCTAGTGGTGGGGAGTATATTTATACAGTGAAAGAGAAAAAGACATAAAAGCAGGGTTGAAAAAAGGCAGGAGGATGCCAGCCTAATGGGGGAAACAAGGCTAAGAAGATGGGAAAGAGGGTACCTAGAGTATAGACAGAGTCATTGCCCAGTTAGGGGACGAAGGCCAATTTACAGATATGAGTGGGGCATGAAGATAGAAAGCTGATTTTTTATATTGTTTAGTTGTTGATGTAGAGACAGGAATTTGTGGGAGCTACACCTGGTGACTTCTGTTTTGCTTATGAAACAAGAAGACATATGCTGAATGTAAGAGGAGAAATGAACAGATAGAGGACCCAAAATTCGAAAATAAGAAATAGAGCTGACTAAGGATGTGTAGAAGGCTTCTATGAAGTGTGGAGGACCCAGGTAGTTCCCTATTTGTGAATGCTTGGGAAGCAGTCCCAATCCCACAAAATTTTCATATCTGATAATATCTACTGAATTTGCCAATGCTTCAGATCTTGACCACCTAGGTTCATGATGCTAAATCTGTACTTCCAGCTCAAATCTCTGTTATGCTTGTTTTACCTGATATTCAAATCGTCAATCTTTTCACTTACTCTAATGCTTGATTCACAGAATACAGTAGTAAAGAAACTTGTTTGCAATATAAAATTATACCCAAATATGCAGCAGTATAATCAGAAAATAAAATAAGCATATTTTTGGATTACATTCAATTTTGAATTAAATTTAGATGAGTGAAAAAGTATTTAATTTGAATATGGTTTATAAAATTATTTATGAGCTTCAGCATTTTTAAAAGATTATATTTAATACTTTTAAGTAACTTCTATAAAATATTGTATACCTTTCTTCAAGGAAAAATTTTAAATACCCACAAAACAGGTAATACTAAAAATTATTCACATTAAAAATGATCTCTTTACTTACAAAATAATTTCCTATTTTAGCAATAATTAATATGCCCTTAAATATGAGACAATTGGACTTTTGCTTCTGGCTATGATACAGCAGCTTGTATCAGAACCACTTACTGTTGAAAGCAGTTATAAATCTGGATTAAAAAATTAAGAGGAGCTGTTTGAAGGCATCTAAACAACCAGGGCAGCCAGGACTTGAAGGAACAAGATCTTAGAGAGACAGAGAATGTACAGAAGTGAGCCTGATGTTATTTGCTACTTTCTTTCTTTGAAGCATTTGTTAGTTCACTTCATAGTGCACAGAAGTCAAGCTAAATATGGTGACCTAGAGATATCTGGGAAGACAAAAATTGGAGTAAGACAATCAGAATTGAGGAACCAAGGTGACGGGGAAAAGGAAATCACAACAGTAGTAAGGCTATATAAAATTATACATAACATTATAAACAATAACCTCACAATGCCTGCCACCTGCTTGTTAATAAAATTTAAATATTTTGATAGCCATATCTGTATATGTAGACATATATGTATTTGTAAATATGGTAACTTTTATATAAATGATGTAAATGCTCTTATACATTCTGCTTCCTTTCACTCTATGGTTTGTCACAGACAATTTTTCCTTTTAAATGGCTGCTTATTATTCTGTTGTATAACTCTAGAAAACTATTTAATCCATCTATATTGTTGGATTCCAGCTTTTACCATTATAAACAAGACTTCAGTAAACATTGCTGTGGTTATTGTATTACCTACCTATTAAAATATATTCCTAGAGTTAACTCCTAGAAGGGGGAAGTGCTGAGTCAAAAAGGATGCAGGCTATGAGGCCACATTACCAAAACCAGACAAGGACACAACAAAAAAGAAAACTACAGGCCAATATCCTTGATGAACACATGTGCAAAAACCCTCCATGTAATACTAGCAAACCAAATCCAACAGCACATCAAAAAGATTATATATCATGATCAAGTGGGATTTATCCCAGTGATACAAGGATGGTTCAACATATGCAAATGATTGTGTGATACATCACATTAACAGAATGAAGAACAAAATCCATATGATCACTTCAATAGACGCAGGAAAAATATTTGATAAAATTCAACATTCCTTCATGATAAAAACTCTTAACAAATTAGGTATAGAAGAAACATACCTCAATACAACAAGGGCCATAAATTACAAACCCACAGCTAACATCACATTGAATGGGGGAAAACTTGAAAGCTTTTCCTCTAAGAACTGGAACAAGACAAGGATGCCCATTTTCACCACTTTTATTCAACATAGTACTAGAAATCCTAGCTAGAGCAATTAGGCCAGAGAAAGAAAGAAATAGCATCCAAATTGAAAAAGAACTCAGATTATCACTATTTGCAAATAACATGATTTTATATATAAAAATACCTAAATACTTTACAAAAAAACTTTCAGAACTGATAAATGAATTCAACAGATTTGCAGAATACAAAACAAATGTACAATAATCAATAGCATTCTTGTACACTAATAATAAACTAGCTGAAAAAGAAATCAAGAAAGCAACCCCCTTTACAATAGCTACCAAAAATATTTAAATACCTAGGAATAAATTTAACCAAGGAGGCATAAGATCTTTACAATAAAATCTGTAAAACACTGATTAAAGAAATTTATGAAGACACAAACAAATGGAAAAACATCCCATGTTCATAGATTGGAAGAATGAATATTGTCAAAGTGACCATATTACCCAGAACAATCTACAGATTTAATGCAATCTCTATCAAGATACAAATGATATTCTTTGAAGAAATAGAAAAAAATTCTGAAATTTGTATAGAACCACAAAAGACTCACATAGCCAAAACAATGCTGACCAAAAAGAACAAAACTGGAGGCATCATGCTACCTGATTCAAAACATATTACAAAGCTGTAGTAACCAAAACAGCATAGCACTGGTATAAAAACACACACATAGACCAATGGAACAAAATAGAGAACCCAGAAATAAATCCAGATATTCACAGCCAACTGATTTTTGACAAAGGTGCCAAGAACACACACTGGGGAAAGCACACCCTCTTTAATGAATGGTGCTGGGAAAACAATATCCATATGAAGAAGAATGAAACTAGATCCCTGTTTCTCCACTTGATCTTAGCCAAAAGGCTGAGAAGCAATTAGATCCCTATTTCTCACCATATACGTAAATCAACTCAAAACGGATTAAAGACTTAAATGTAAAACTCAAAACTGTAAAACTACTAGAAGATAACATAGAGGAAAAGATTTGGGCAAAGATTTTATGGGTAAGACTTCAAAAGCATAGTCAACAAATGCAAAAATATACAAATGGGATTATATCAAACTAAAAAGCTTCTGCATAGCAAAGGAAACAACTAACAGAGTGAAGAGGCAACCTGTGGAATGGGAGAAGATATTTGCAAACTATTCATCTGACAAGAGATTCAGAATATATGAGAAACTCAAAAGCAGAAAAAGATCTGATAAAAAAAAAGGGCAAACAACCTGAATAGACATTTTTCAAAAGAAGACACACAAATGGCCACCAAGTCTGTAAAAAAAAAAAAAAAAAGCCCAATATTAGTAATCATTAGGGAAATGCAAATCAAACCACAGTATGATATCATATCACCCTCATTAGAATAGCTATTATCAAAAAGACAAAAAGTGAGGATGCAGAGAAATGGAAACTCATCTACTGTTGGTGGTATTGTAAATTAGTACAGCCATTATGGAAAACAACATAGAGGTTCCTCAGAAAACTAAAATTAGAACTACCATATGATCCAGTATTCCCAGTACTGGGTATTTATCAAAATGAAAGGATTATTGCAGCACTATTGTAGCTAAGATATGGAATCAATGTAAGTGTTCATCAATGGATGAATGGATAAAGAAAATGTGATATATGTAGAAAACAAAATACGATTCACCCATAAACAAGAATGAAATCCTATCATTCTTGGCAACACAAATGAGACTAGAGGACGTTATGTTAAGTGAAATAAGTTAGGCACAGAAAGATAAACACGGCATGTTCTCACACATATGTGGGAGCTAAAAAAGTTGAGCTCATAGGAATATAGAGTAGAATTGTGATTACTAGAGGGTGGGGGGATAGGGAACATGTGGTTAAGGGTTACAAAATTACAGCTAGATAGAAGGAATAAGTTCCAGTGTTCTATAGCACTGTGGGGTGACTGACTATAGTTAGCAGTAATTTATTTTATATTTTCACATAGCTAGAAGAGAGGATTTTAAATGTTCCCAACACAAAGACATGATAAATGTTTGAGGTGACGAATATGCAAGTTACCATGATTTGATCATTACACATTGCATATGTGTATCAAAATATCACTCTGTACCCCATAAATATGTATAATTATTACATGTCAGTTAGAACATTTTAAGAGAATTCTAAGTGATAAAAAGGATTGTGCTATACTTTGACATTTTTTTCTTCCATAGTAGTACATAGAAAAATGATACATCTTATGATCAATGCTATGTTAGGTTTGTTGAAGTATCGATTATTAATAACTGAATATAGAAAGACTGCTTACATTCTTAAAGCTTATTTTGTTTTGTTTTTAATAGAATAAACTCATGAAATAAGAAAAAAAACTTTACATGGTTAAAGGGTTTGGCAACATACTGTCAGACTCGGCTCAAGGAACATCAATGTTTGCGTCTACCAACAGTGCACAGAGAGCCTGTATTCTCTCTTCAGCATCACCACGTACTGAAGATCTTTTTCCCCTTGGCCAATTTATTGGTCGAAAAAAATATATTTAATTTTTGTTTTAGTTCATAACTAAACCTAAAAGATGAAGTTGAACATCTTATTTTTATTGTTTATTCTCTGACTGTTTATGTCCTTGGCCCATTAAAAAATCAGATAGCTCTTTTATCAGTTTATAAGAACTATATGTATGTTACGGATAGTAACTTTTGTCATATAAATGTTGCAATTTTTTGTCATTTTTAAAAAACTTTGTCATGACTGTCTACATAGAAATGTTAAATTCTGTGTGTGTGTGTGTGTGTGTGCGTTTGTCTCAATTATGTGGCAGAATGCTGTTTATTAAATTGCTTTTTATTATTGCTAGCAGTAATCCTCTAGAAAACCATAAAAGAACATGAACTTCTTCACAGATGTGAAAGTAAAGGAGCTGGGAGATTGTGATCTACTTAGCAGTAACTTAGGCAGAAGAAAACATGGATACAGCTATAGATAATGACATTGGAAACATAAGAATATAAACCTGTGAAAGAAGAGGGAGGGAATAACTGAGGATATGACTCAGAAAAGTCACCTCAGAGGTTTTATGCTGACAAGAAATTCTCATTCTTTAGAATGCTCCGTACTTCATCCCCATTCGTTCCCCAGGTTTTCCCTTCTTAAAGACTCCACAATAGGCCACAGGAACTTCCATAAATAATTTGGAACAGGGAGAATCTCCAGTTCTGATATTATGTACACAGTAAAGGGAGATATATTCTTAGAGTTCCAATTTGAAATGAAGAATAAATTCTCCCATAGGCACGTTATTCATGGAGATTAGGGTGATTACATAGACTCTTACTGTGCATAAAGGCAAGTATACAGGCAATTACAGGTTGCTCTCCATTCTCAGGCATTTGAATGCCCTTCTCATTTTGGAGAAATTCCTAGAAAAGTTCGAGAAAGAGCCCTATATCATACTATGGCATATGTTTTCCTTCTTCTTCTTCTTCTTTTTTTTTTTTTCCTTTGGCAGTTAGAAAGGCCTGTGACTTAAGCTTGGCCAAGCAAATGTGCCCATTTGGGACTCTGATTCTGTACCAAATGCCTAAAGAAAAAAAACGGGAGAAAGAGACATAAGTCCTGGATAAGAATGCTCCCAGAATAGAAGAATCACCACTTCTATTCAACATTGTATTGGCTAAAATTCTTAGCCAGCACAATGAAACAAGAAAAAGGTACAAGAATTAGGAAAGGAATAAATGAAACAGTCATTTACAGATGATATAATTTCAACATGGAAAAATCAAAATAATCTACAGATAAATGGAATCTACAGGTAAAATATCAGATTCCATGAGTTCAACAAGATTTCTAGATGTAATATCAATATAAAAAGAAAAGTGCATTTCTATTCAACAGTAGAAAGTGTTTTAATAGTATAAAATAATATAAAGCACCCAGGAATAAATGTAAGAAAAATGTGCAGGTCCCTGGTGCAGAATTACTAAAGTTTTTATTGAGGAACTTTAAGGAGGTCCAAGTATATGGAGAGACATATACAGCTCAATAGAGAAATGGGTAAAAGACATGAACAGTTATCTCATAGAAGTGCAAATGTGTTTGGCTTATAAACATAGGAAAACACCCAAACTTGGTAGTAATCAGGGAAACCTAACTTAAGACCACACTGAGCTACTCTGTTGCACCCACTAGCTTGACAAAGATAATAAAGTTGGATACTACCCGATGTTGATGGAGATGTGGGAAAGTGAAAAAAGTCGTCAGTGCTGGTGGGAATATAATTATTACAGCCATTTTGGAAAATAATTTGCTGTCACCTAGTAAAGTTAAATATTCACATTCCTTATTACTTAGAAATTCTACTTTTGGCTGGATGCAGTGGCTCATGCCTGTAATCCCACCACTTTGGGAGGCCAAGGTGGGTGGATCACGAGGTCAAGAGATCGAGACTATTCTGGCCAACATGGTAAAACCCCATCTCTACTAAAAATACAAAAATTAGCTGAGCATGGTGGCACATGCCTGTAGTCCCAGCTACTTGAGAGGCTGAGGCAGGAGAATCCCCTGAACCCAGGAGGCGGAGGTTGCAGTGAGCCGAGATCGCACCATTGCCCTCCAGCCTGGCAACAGAGTGAGACTCCGTCTCAAAAAAAAAAAAAAAAAAAAAGAAAAGAAAAGAAAAGAAATTCTACTTTCACTATAGACCTCAATGAATTATTTAATATGTACACCAGGAGGTGTGTGTATATAATTAGCAGCATTGTTGACTGGGGAAAAAAAAAAACTCCTTACTTCATTAACAGTAGACAGGATAAAGTAGTTCTGGTATATTAATACAATAAAGCAGTGGATGTGAACAAACAATAGCTATTTCACACCAACATTGAAAATACATAGTGAGCAGAAAGCATGTTACAGAGGAACGCATACAGTGTGATTTTATTTATATGAAGTACAAAAACAGGCAAAAGTAACAATGCTAGGGACACAAATCTGTGATAAAACTATAAAGAAAAGCAAATCCAGGGATTGGCCACAGTGGCTCATGACTGTGATCTCAGCACTTTGGGAGGTTGAGGTGGGAGGATCACTTGAGCCCAGGAGTTCAAGACCAAGCTGGGCAACATAGGGAGACCCCATCGCTGCTAGAAAACAAAAAATGAACAAAAAAAAACATTAGCCACGCATGGTGGCAGGTGCCTGTGGTCCCAGCTACTTGGAAGGCTGAGGTGGGAGGATCGCATGAGCCCAAGAGGAGGTCGAGGCTGCTGTGAGCCATGATCACACCATTGCACTCCAGCCTGGGCGACAAGAATGAGACTTTGTCTCTCTCACACACACACACACACACACACAAAATAGGGCAAATCCAGAAAACTTAGTTACCCACGCGATGAGGGCAATGAGGGGAAAATAATGAGAAGAATGCTAAAGGGCTTCAAAAGAATAGCTTAGCAGTAGTTACAGAAGTGCTCACTATGCTTTAAACTGTACCTAAATGTTAAATCCCCTCATTATTTATTTTTATTTTATTTTTTTGAGACAGGGTCTCACTCTGTTACCCAGGCTGGAGTGCAATGGCTCGATCTCAGCTCAATGCAACCTCCGCCTCCTGTGTTCCAGCGATTCTCCTGCCTCATCCCCCTGAATAGCTGGGATTACAGACATGTGCCCCCACGCCCAGCTAATTTTTTTTTTTTTTTTGAAACAGAGTCTCGCTCTGTCACCCAGGCTAGAGTGCAATGGCACGATCTCAGCTCACTGCAACCTCCTCTTCCTGGGTTTAAGCAAACCTCCTGTCTCAGCCTCCCGAGTAGCTGGGACTACAGGGGCCCACCATCGCACGGGTAATTTTTGTCTTTTTAGTAGAGACGGGGTTTCACCATGTTGCCCAGGCTGGTCTCAAACTCCTAAGCTGAAGCAATCAGTTTGCCTCGGCCTCCCAAAGTGTTGGGATTGCAGGTGTGAGCCACTTTGCCTGGCCAAATCCCCTCTTTTATATGTACTTTTTTTTTTTTTTTTTTTTTTTTTTTGCCACAACTTAATAAACCAAAGAAGAAGGGGACAGTTTGGAACTCACTCTCTTGGTGGTATGATGGCAGCAGCACCCAGCATCTGGGAACAGTGGTGATGAGGCCAGTTGTGAGCTGGGTGAGGTCGCCTGGTTAACTCATCAGCACACCTGGAGATTTAACCTGGTCTGTATCTCCATTGCTTGATCTTCTTTGGATTTGGCCTGTTTTCTAAGCCTAGTTCTTACATTAAAATTCTGCAAAGTCCCAAACGGCCTTCCAAAAAATTGTCTTATCTGCTTCAGTTTATCAGAGATGGTTGCTGCTGTTTACAATCAAGAAAAAATATAATTGCAATGAAGGGAAGTAAACAGTGCTTACAGAAGCATACAGGGGGACACCTAGCCAACACTTGTGGCTTGGGAGTCTCCCCACAAGTAGCAATATCTAAGCCCTGACCTGAACGAAGTGTGGACGAGAGCTCGGTGGCGGGAGAAGAGCACGAGGGTTCCAGGCTCCCCAGCGCCTCCCCTGCCACATAGTTCCAGTTACACCAGGTCCCAGCCCTTCCTCTCCATTACAGCTCTTTTCTTTAAATAACTAAGACAAGCCCTCCATTTTATTTCATCTCTTAGCAGCATTTGCTATCACGGACCACTCTTTCCTTGAAACCATGCTCCTTTATTGGATTCTGCAAAGCCACATTTTCTTTGTTTTCTTTTGACTTGTCTTGTACTTTATCAGGCTTCATTTCTGGCTCTCTATTTGCTCAAACTCGAAAGATTAGAGTAGTCTCATGCGTCAGTCCTAGCCCTCTTTTTCGCCTTTCTCATGGTCTCTTTCTCCTTCCCTCTCTCTGTCCTCTTCCTCTCTGTCTCCCCGTCACCACCCCAACACCCCATATATGATCAAATCCACTCTCAGAGCCTTTGAGGCTATCACTATGCTGATCATGCTCCAGGTCTGGTATCTCTTCCTGGTGCAAGCAGTATCAAAGCCAGGAAGGAAGGAACCATGTCTGTTTTGCTACATACGCAATACCTAACATTGTGCCTGGTATATAGTGGTCACTCAATTAAAATGTTCATGAACGACTAAGTGAACAATTATACTTCCATTACTCCAGGTGTCTGGAAACATCTATTTATATTCTTTTTGTATCTTCTGTCTTATATTTAAGCCTTAATTTTCCGTTTACTATGAAAATAAATAAGCTGTTTCTAACTTTTGGAGGTGGGTATACTTTTAGATAAAGAATTGTGTTTTGTTGGCAAATTCCAGTAGACCCATGGACTCAATAATTTATTCCTATTAGATATTCTGTCTTATATTTCAACCTTTACTTTCCATTTACTGTGGAAAAAGATAAGCTATTTCTAATCTTTTTGAAGTAGGTATACTTTTAGATGAATTGCAGTTTGACGGTAAATTCCGATAGACCCACAGACTCAATAATTTAATGGTTGGGAGAAATGCGATTTTGTCTTGGAACTAAGTAGTGGATTCGAGAACCAAACAGAACGAACTTCACCTCTCTCAATCTTAAATGGCTCTGACCTGTGGCTGGGTATAGAAGTCAGAGGGAAGTGAAAGAGAACTAGAATCAACACATATACCTGACCTGTAGGAACTTGGGTGAAACTGAAACAAGTAATGTCTACTCCTCTGATTACAACTCTGATGTGTGGGGCTTAGACTCTAGGGTCCCTGCACATGGTGTAATAATGCATGCACTCTAAATGGCTGGCTGAGCCCCTCTGGCTATAGGGTAAGATGGGTGATGAAAGTCAAGAACTCTAATCCTGGGCCTGCTTTTTGGAGAAGGAACTTTTGGTTGTAAGAACAGAAGGAAATGAAAATTTCCTCTTGGCCAGTAAAGCTATCTGGGCATCTTCTCTAGAGCACTGACTGCTCTGATCCACTTTTCTCACACATGGAAATTTATTCTGCAAAAATGTTCTGTCTTAACCAACACTAAAGACATTTTTAAGGAATTTCAGAATGAGGAAGACTGAGTTTCTCCTCCTGTGATCAGTTATTTTTTTTAATTTGAGGAGGACAAAAAAGTGTATTGTTTTATAAGTACAGACCATGCCCCTCAGTAGCTTAAGATTTTAATGCACAAACAAAATGGAAGTGATTGGGCAAACCATGTGTATTTGTATTTGTCCATCTTCACGCTGCTGATAAAGACACACTTGAGACTGGGGAATTTATAAAGAAAAAGAGGTTTAATGGACTCAGTTCCACGTGGCTGGGGAGGCCTCACAATCATGGTGGAAGGTGAAAAGCACGTCTCACATGGCAGCAGGCAAGAGAGAATGAGAGCCTAGAAAAAGGGGAAAACCCTTATAAAACCATCAGGTCTCATGAGGCTTATCCACCACCACGAGAACAGTATGGGGGAAACCGCCCCCATGATTCAATTATCTTCCACTGGGTCCCTCCCACAACATGTGGGAATGTGGGAGCTACAATTTAAAATGAGATGTGGGTGGGGACACAGCCAAATCATATCATCATGTGTTTGAAGGAGAAAGAAATGCTGCTTGCCTTCATTGCTGGTAGATCCCTTGAGTTAGCTGCAGGGATTCCCAGAAAGGAACAGTTCCCTTTTCATCCTTACAATTGGACCGGGCTTTAATATTAAAGGGAAAAATCTGCATCTGATTTAATATTTTGTCAAGTAAAAAGAAAAATTAATTTACCATAAATATTAATGTTCTCTCTACAAGTAATCACCAATTTCAGAAGGTATTAAGTCTATGTTTAGGAGCGTTATAAATGGTGGCTACATTCTCAAGCAAACTCACAAAATCTTATTTAATTTATCATGGGGCTGAAATATTCCTGAGTGTAGTTTGTAGTATTTCCAGAAAGAAAGACCTGAGCATCACCACCTTACATGCTGAGTCCCAAGCCCTAAGACTCTTGCATCCTGAGGCTCGTAGATTTCTGATGCTTTTGGCAATAGGGCGGAATGGGGTATAGGTGCCACTGGCCTGAGAGGTCCGAAAGCAAGGCAAGGAAGGAGGTGGAGAGTGCCCAGACAGAGGATCCTGGTGCTTTCCACAGCAATGGTAGGGAAGGGCTCCGTGGATCCAGGTGTCAATGACAGAGGAAGGTTCCTGGAGAACAGGACATCAGTGATAGCTATGGGAGGACTTTGTGGGCAAGTGGTAGTGGTCATTCATTTGTAAGTATTGTTAAGCCAAGAGTTTATAAGTCAGGGGATGTTTGTACATATAACCATTTCTAAACATTTTATTCTAAGTATTTTATTATTTTATTTTATTTTGAGATGGGGTCTCACTTTGTCACCTAGGATGGAGTGCAGTAGCCTGATCTTGACTCACTGCAGCCTCAACCTCCTGGGGCTCGAGTGATCCTCCCAACTCAGCCTCCCAAGCAGTTGGAGCTACAGGCATGTGCCATTATTCCTGGCTAATTTTATATATTTTTTGTAGAGACAAGATCTCACTATGTTGCCCAAGCTAGTCTTGAACTCTGGGGCTCAAGCAATCCTCCTGCCTCCCAAAGTGCTGGGATTACAGATGTGAGCCAGTGTACCTAGACTTCTAAGTATTTTAATTGAAAATGTTTTGTAAATTCATTCAACAGGTACCGTGTTAAGCCTTAGAATTGCAAAGATGAAAAGGCATATATGACCTTCAGAATCACCTATGGAATATACACCACTTCTCTCAAATATCAGTATTTGACAGGGGCTGTAGAGCAGATACTAAGACTCTAAAGAATTTAGTAAGTGCCTGATTTGGAAGACTAGAAGAGTTCTAAATTTTTTATTCTGAAGTGATCCATATATATTAAATACCACATGAAGAAATGACAATGTTTACATTTGTCATAAAAATTCAATTTCTAGAACATCTTATACAAAGTTATTCGTATCTTCATTTAGGTGAGCTCTTTTTTTCTATCTATACAAAGAGGATGATTAAAATGTGAATCTTGGGGTGAAAACTCTGACTGATTGGTAATTAAAATTAAATTTTCCGTGATGTCCATAGCTTAATTTCAAAAATTAAAAGGCAAAACACAAATTTATAATATTTAGATTTCATAAAATATCAACTCTTCTACAGAAAATAATAAAATTAACAGCAAATAACCAAAAAAGGAAATGACAAATTGAGAAAAACATTTGCAACATATATGAAAAAGGTTTATTATCCCTAGTAATGGGGTATTTTATGAGAGGAAAAGAGCAATGCCAAAGGAAATTGCACAATAGGCGGTACATATAAGAAAAACAAATGACCAATAACGAAAAGTGTTTAAGTTTCATGATCAAAGCTGAACACGTCATTCTCCTAAAAGTGGTCCTCTTCGGGAATACCCTAGGATTGTACCAATACCAGCCCTACAGCCAGGAACCTCGAAGTCTTCCTTGCCCCTAGTACCCAACGTTTCTCCAAGTCTTGTCTCCATAGGGCTCGCAAATCCATTCTCTTTTTAGCTTCGCTGACACCACCTTGATCTAAGCCAGCACCATCTTTCTCCTAGATGCTGTGGTAGCCTTGGAAGGAGGCTACCCACGTCCACCCTGCCCCCAACTTAAACATTTTCCAACCTGGAACCAGGTGATTTTTTTCAAAATGTAAATTTTATTATGTGACTCTCTTGCTTAAAATATTTTAATGACTTCCATCGTTCTGCAGATGAAGATCAGAATCCTTCAACAGATATGGCCAGTGGAATATATGAATATGAACTTAACATGAACGACAAGATCCTGAGTGATGTGGTGACTCCTCCCTCTCCAGCTCCATCGCAGCACTGTGCTGGCCCTGGCTTGTCACATACTATCCATGTTGGCTTTCTTTCTGTTCCTAGAACATACACAGTGCCTTTGCACCTGCTATTTCCTCTTTCTGAAATTCTCTGTATGCCTGCTCTAGATCTCATCTGTGCTCCCTTGATTAGCTGATGACTACATCACTCAGTCGTCATTCTTTCAGGGAAGCTTTCCCTGACTTCTTAAGATCCCAACTAAGTTATCATGTCAATCTCTGCTTATATACTCATTGCATTGACTCACTGTCATAACACTTATTACAGTTGTAAATTTATATTTATATTTATCTGTGACCTTTGATTAATGTCTGTCTCCCTCACTAGAGTGTAAGCTCCTAGTAATCAAAAAAATACAAATTATAACAAATTTTCCTCCTTTCAGGTAGTAAAAGATTAACAAAATTAATAACAATCTTTCTTTCTGGAAGGCAATTTGTATGTTCTCTCTTTCTCTCTCTCTCAGGAATATAGCCAAACCAAATAGTTTTGGAAGCATCCAAAAATGTTCAATGTTCATTAACAGAAAACTGACTAAACAAATCATAGTACCTTCACACAACATGTTATTCAATTTAAGTAATGTCAATCTGTCTCTGTTGATATAGAAAGATCCCCATAATACATTTTAAGAGAGAGAAAGCCATGTAAAAAGAGACTGTACAATACAATGACATTTTGGGAAAAATATGTGCATGTTCCACTCTCTATGGTGTATAGATACATAGGAAAAATCTGGAAGGAGAGTAACAAAATGTTAATGATGCTCATCTCTGGGTGGTGAAATTATGAATTTTTTTTACTTCCTTCTATGCAATTTGACCATCTGAAATATAATGCATGTGCTTTATATTCATAATCAGAAAAGCGCATATTTTTAATACAAAAATAAAACTAAAGATGTCAAATCTTTCCTTTTTATCAAATCTATCTATCTATCTTTTTTTGTTTTGTTTTGTTTTGTTTTGTTTTTGAGGCAGAGTCTCTCTCTGTTGCCCAGGCTGGAGTGCAGTGGTACAGTCTTGGCTCACTGCAACCTCTGCCTCCCAGGTTCAAGTGATTGTCGTGCCTCAGCCTCCTGAGTAGCTGGGACTACAGGCACGTGCCACCACGCTCAGCTAATTTTTGTATTTTTAGTAGAGATGGGGTTTCACCATGTTGGCCAGGTTGGTCTCAAACTCCTGACCTCAGGTGATCCACCCACCTCGGCCTCCCAAAGTGCTGGGATTAGAGACGTGAGCCACTGTGCCTGGCCTCAAATCTATATTAAATATTTTTTGTTTCACACAACTCCATCTGAACCTAATTTGGAAAGGAAATTCAGAGGTAACCTGCCTTCCAACACAGAAGAAACCACTCTTATCCCTGGTGACTGGGAATGCAGTCTTTAGTCACACAGATGGAGATGCCCTACTTCTTTTGCAAGGACTCATTTTTTTTTTTTGCAACTATAATTGTTAGAATATTCTTCTTTTTATTGAACCAAAATCTGTCTCCATATAACAGCAAAAATTTCTTCTGTTTATTCATCATAAGATTAATGCCTAGGATAATGCCTGCAGGATGGCAGGGACTTAAATACTTAATGAATTATGAGTTCTTTAAGATAATTAAAATTTTCCCCTGCAGATTTATTTCATGATTCAACAAATCCCCTCAGCTCCCTAAATTGTCTTAATTCAGTGGGGGTTCAAGATCGAAACACATCCAGTTTCTCCTACTCTGATGTTCTTTAGTCATGAATGTCCCTCTTTATAAAAGACCCACAACACTCCAGATATGGGTTGATTAGTAAGAGAAAAGACAGGCTATTATACTGTTTGTAAAATTAATATTGCCTAAAGTTTTATCACCTTTTAAAATAAGCATGTCATATTGTAAGCCCATATTAAGTATGGTAAATTAACACTCATTCAGAAATCTTCTTCCACAGAAACTATTCCCGAATAAAGCCTCCTCCACTGTGACCTGATATAATTAATTTTTTAAAATTTTAAATTGACTTTATTGAGGTAAAATTTGCATATAAAGAATTCACTGATTTAATTGTACATTGAGTTTTGGCAAGTATATATAGTCAGTAGTCATGACCACGATCAAAATATGGAATAGATCAATTGCTGAAAAAGTTCTCTCATGCCCCTAGGCAGTCAATCCTTTTTCCTTTCCTTTATTCCTGCATCATTGTTAAAAAGACTGTCTTTTTCTCCACTGAATGGCCTTGATACCTTTGTCAAATATCAATGAACTATATTTGTGTTGGTCTATGTCAACTTGACTGGGTTAAGGAATGCCCAGACAGCTGTTAAAACATTATTTTTGGGTGTCTGTGCAGATGTTTCCAGAAGAGATTAGTGTTTGAATCAGTAGATGGGGTAGAGAAGATCTGCCCTCATCAATGTGGACAAATGATGATGCCTGTCCACATTTCTCCTAAAGGAATCATACAATATATAGTCTTTTGTGACAGATTTCTTTTATCTAGCAGAATGTTTTAAAGGTCCATTCATGTTGTAGCATGTCTCAGTACTCCATTCCTTTTTATGACAAAATAATATTCCATTGTCAGGATATACTAAATTTTATTTATCTATTATCAGTTGATAGACATTTGAGTTATTTCCACTTTTTGGCTACTTTGGATAATGTTGCTATAAATGTAAGCATACAAGTTTGTGTTTTTATATGTCTTAGGTGTATAACTAGATATGGAATTGCTGGGTCATATCGTAACTATGTTTAGCCTTTTAAGGAACTACCAGACTGTTTTCCTAAGTGGTGCATCATTTCACATTCCTAAGCAGTATATGAGGGATCCAATTTCTCTACATCCTCATCAGCATTTCTTATCTGTCTCTTTATTATAGTAATCCTAGTGGTATAGAATGGTATCATATTGTGGTTTTGACTTGATTTCCCTAATAATTAAAGATGTTGAACATTTCGTCATGTGCTTATTGGCCGTTTGTATGTCTTCTTTGGAGAAATGTCTATTCAGAGCCTTTGCCATTTTTAATATTGGGTATTTGCCTGCTTATTATTGAGTTGTAAGAGTTCTTTTTATATTTTAGATAAAAGTATGCTATCAAATATGAGTTGCAAATATTTTCTTCCATTCTATGGGTCGTCTGTCACTTCCTTGGGTGTTGTAACTCATTTGTATAATAAATAGATGGATTTTAATTTCTCTCTGGCATTATATCCAGTAGATTTTAACTGAGAGTTTCTTTATTTTGACATAATTTTGAATAAATTTTGTCATTTGATACACTTGTTCTTTCTAAGCTTTATGTCAACCATAGATTTTAATGAATAAAATATTAACAAGGCAAAGCCTGTGGCATGTCATAAACATGTTCCTCCAGATTGACGTCAAACAATGGTCAAGCAACTAATGAAAACTAGGCTCTATAATAATGAGTCCGGCTTCATGATTTTTCCCACTTCTTGGTATCCCCTAAGTTCAATCTGTGGACTCAGATCCATTTATATGACAAAATCAGAGCAGAGATGAGGCTGATGGAGAGGAACAGAGCTAGTTTGGATGCTACATTGTAGGATCTTCTCATTAGCACAGAGTCTATCACTTATCCCTTGCTATCGTGCTTAACACCCTTCTGTTGCTTTCCATTATACTTAGGGTGAAGTCCCAACTCCTGAACATAACCTACAAGTCCTGTTGATTTGGCTCCTGCATAATTCTTTTCATCTTGGGTCGCTCATCGCCCCTGTCTCTCTGCTTAGGCTGCACTATCCCCTTCTAGTTTTTCCTAGCCTCAAAGATTTTCATACACATACACTCCCAACACTCTTCCCATTTGAGGTTAACTATCACTTTCTAAAGAAGTTTACCTGACACACCCATATAATCATGTTCTCGTGTTATTCTCTCTCAGACCACCTTGGGCTTTTCCTTCCTAGTATGGATTACAGTTTGCAATTAAGTATTTCTTTTCATAATTACATTTCTCCTTCAGCAGATTGCAAGCTCCTTGCAAGAACAGCTTGTATTTGTTTTGCCTTCCTATATCTCTACTGTCTATCCCAGCACCTGGCACAAAGGAGGTGTCTTATAAATATTTGTTGAATGAATACATTGCAGGAGACAAAAAACATGTATTCTCACTTCCTTGTGTTATCAGAAAGGAGAGGAAATTTTTACCCCACTTTCTAGAAGGGAGAAACATGGGTGGAACCCGCCCATCTTCTCTACTTCCTCCCTCCTCCCTGTGGCAAGAGGAGGACCTAAGTGGTGGTTAGTATATGTAGAAAAAGGGACTAGGTGTTTTGGCTCAGCCGTTTATGGGCTTCTGTTCCTTTTGGAGTCAGTCCCTCTGCAGGACACATCCATTCCTCTGTCCCTTCATATGTTAAGAACTTGTGGGAAGGCCCAAGGTATCCAGCTGGGTCAGTGACCCAGGTGATAGATATCAAGGGGGCCCATTGCTGTAGCTCACGTGAGCTACCTTCACCAACTCACCTTCCATCATCATCAGTAATCAAGCCCATATTTCACTCTCCATCTGTCAGACTCCAGCATCCATTGCTCAATTATTTCCCAACTCAGAAAGGGATTCCAGGGAGAATGAGTGAGAAAAGTCCAAAGGGAGGTTCAGCTGGAATTTGGGGGCAAGGAGGCACACTTTGAAAATGATGAACTGGCTGGGTGCAGTGGCTCACGCCTGTAATTCCAGCACTTTGGGAGGCCGAGGCGGGTGGATCACGAGGTCAAGAGATCAAGACCATCCTGGCCAACATGGTGAAACCCCTTCTCTACTAAGAATACGAAAATTAGCTGAATGTGGTGGCGCATGCCTGTAGTCCCAGCTACTCGGGAGGCTGAGGCAGGAGAATTGCTTGAACCCGGGAGGTGGAGATTGCAGTGACCCGAGATCGCACCACTGCACTCCAGCCTGGCAACAGAGCGGGACTCCATCTTAAAAAAAAAAAAAAAAAGATGAACTGTGTTGAATATATTTATTTTACAGAAAAGACTCACAAGGCACAAACATTTGAAAAGTGTTCATGTTTACATATTAGTTACATGAGAGCTGGGGTGAGAACCCAGGTATCCTCACTTTCTGAATCAGGGTTTTTACCCAGGCAAGCTTCATTATTGTCATCTCTTCGAAGCTGAATACACACAGGCCCAAAGTTTATACGCGCTCTCCTTTGTGCAGTTGTCCTTTCTTCAAAAAATATTTGGGGAAGGAATGTTATTGCCACATAAAAGACAGAAAAGCCTTTATGAAGTTACATGTATATTTCTCATGTATGTTTTGAAAAAATTATTTTAACAAAAGTCTTTACAAATTCAATTCTGAAAACCATGGCTTAGTTCATATCTACAAAAAATGTTTAGAAAGTCATCAGACTTGATCTGTTTATCCCGTGAGTCACATAAAAATATGTCAAAATGAGCTATTATAATGTCTTTATATAAAGTTAAATCAACTGTGATTTAGTGAACATTTTCACTCCACACATTAAAGAAAGTATCTTTTACAATCTTGAATAAAGTGCCGATGTACTGATTGATACGTTGAAAGAAACTGTATCCTAGTCATTCTGTAAACTATAAAGCGCAACGTTATGCAAAGACCCAAGGCTATTGAGACGAGCGTCGCCTCTCTCTAAGCTTGCAGAGGTGCCTTCCTGCACTTCCCTCTCACTCCTTTCTCCACTGACCTTTCTCCTTTTCTGGCCCTTACACCTCATCTTCTCACATCTCTGGTCACAGACTCTGTGCCTCCGACTTCTGTCTCTGAATCCCCATAGATGGCCTGGGGATGTCCCCAGCAAATTCCTGGATCTTGTCCTCCAGGGACTCCCTGTTAAGGGCTATTTGTTCCTGCCTCCCAAAATATAGGACTCCCATGTTTATGAGGTTCCCTGAACCTTGGGCTCCCTTCCTGCACTACTCTGTGTTAGGTAGTGAGGGCTTTGGCATCAAGCTGTGTAGGGGAGGCCTTAACCAACAGTTTATGCTCCAGTCAGTTGGGAGCTGGGGAAAGGAGAGCAGGTGTCCACTGTGGGATGGGTGGGGGGGTTTGAGTGGTGGGGTGGGGGGCTTGTTTAAAGACTCTTGGTGACCCAGGTTGGGAGGAGAATGGACAGCCTCACTAAGGCCTGTGCTGAGAATATGGTGGTTTGAACAAAGAAAGGCAGACCACTATGTTACCTGCCAGGGAAACAAGACCAACAAATACCTCCATTCCTATGCTTTTACTAACCTTTGCCCTCCTGAGATAAAGCACTTGAGCTAATAGTAACCAATCTCTGCTCTCTGAGAGAGTCTTGGCAGTAAATGCATTCATGAGAACTGAGACCCTTCTTCTGTGAAAACAATCTGGAGAAAAGAAATCAATAAGAAACTGGGCCTAATAATGCCTATTTCACAGAGTTATTGTGATGATTAAACGAAGTAGTACATGGGAAGTACTTAGTAGAGTTAAATCCGTAATAAATATTACTTCCATTCCGTATTGGTCCATTTTGTGTTCCCACAAAGGAATATCTGAGGTTGGGTAATTCATAAAGAAAAGAGGTTTACTTGGCCCACGGTTTTGCAGGCTGTGCAAGCATGGCACCAGCACCTGCTCCTGGTGAGGCCTTAGGAAGCTTCCAATCATGACGGAAGGCAAAGGGGGAGCATGCATGTCACATGGCGAGATGGGGAACAAAAGAGAGAGGAGGAAGTGCCAGGCTCTTTTAAACAACCAACTCTTGCACGAACTAATAGAGTGAGAACTGACTCACTCCTGTGAGGTGCGCACCAAGCCATTCATGAGGGATCCACCCCAACGACGGAAACACCTCCCACCAGGCCCCACCTCCAACATTGGGGACCACATTTCTCTATATTTTTAAAATTTTTGTGGGTACGTAATAGGTGTATATATTTATGAGGTACACAAGCTATTATGATATAGGCATAAAATGCATAATAATCAGATTAGTGTAAATGAGTGTGTCCATCACTTCAGGCATTTATCCTTTCTTTATGTTAGAAACAATCCAATTATACTCTTGGAGTCTTTTTATTTTATTCTATTTATTCATTTATTTTGAGACGGAGTCTCACTCTGTTGCCCAGGCTGGAGTGCAGTGGCACGATCTCGGCTCACTGCAAGCTCCACCTCCCAGGTTCATGCCACTCTCCTGCCTCAGCCTCCCGAGTAGCTGGAACTACAAGCGACCGCCACCATGCCCAGCTAATTTTTTGTATTTTTAGTAAAGATGGGGTTGCACCGTATTAGCCAGGATGGTCTCGATCACCTGACCAAGTGATCCATCTGCCTCAGCCTCCCAAAGTGCTGGGATTACAGGCATGAGCCACCACGCTTAAATATTCAATAATTTATTGTTGACTGTACTCACGTGCCGTGCTGTCAAATGCTAGATCTTATTCATTCTATCTATTTTTGTACTTATTAACCATCTCTACATCCTCCTACCCCCAGTACCCATTCCAGCCTTCTATTCTTTGCTGGGAAAACTCTATATCCATATGCAGAAGATCATCCATGAGTCTGAGTGTGTTAATTTTTATTTCCCACAAGTAAGTGAGAACATGTGAAGTTTGTCTTTCTGCATATGGTTTACTTCACTTAACACAATGACCTCCAGTTCCATCTATGTTGTTGCAAATGACAAGATCCTATTCTTTTTTATGGCTGAATAATACTTTATTGTGTTTATGTACTATATTTTCTTTATCCATACAACTGTTGATGGATACTTAGATTGCTTCCAAATCTTGGCTGCTGTGAAGAGTGCTATAATAAACATAAGAGTGCACATACCTCTTTGATATGATTGATTTATTTTCTTCTGGGTATATACCTAGCCATGGAATTGCTGGACCATAAGGTAGCTCTATTTTAGTGTTTTGAGGAACCTCCAAGATGTTCTCCATAGTGATTGTTCTAATTCACATTTCCACCAATAGTGTACAAGGAATCCTTTTTCTCCACATTTTTGCCAACATTTGTTATTGCCTGTGTTTTGGATAAAAGCTATTTTAACTAGGGTGAGATAATATCTCATTGTAATTTTGATTTTCATTTCTCTGATGATCAATGATGTTGACCACCTGTTTGCCATCTGTATGTCTTCTTTTAGGAAATGTCTATTCAGATCTTTTGCCCATTTTAAACTGGATTTTTAGTTTTTTTATACAGTTATTTGAGCTCTTTATATATTCTAGTTACTAATCCCTTTTCAGATGAGTAGTTTGCAAACATTTTCTCCCATTCTATGGGTTGTCTCTTCACTTTGTTGATATTTTCATTTACTGTACAGAAGTTTTAAACTTGATGTGATTCCATTTGTCTATTTTTGCTTTCATTGCTTCCTGTGCTTATGGGGCATTGCTCAAGAAATCTTTGCCCAGACCAATATCCTGGAGAGTTTCCTCAATGTTTTCTTGTAGTAGTTTCATAGTTTGATGTCTTAGATTTGTCTTTAATCCATTCTGATTTAATTTCTGTATATGGTCTATTTTCATTCTTCTGCATATGGATATAGAGTTTTCCCAGCACTATTTATTGAAGAGACTCTCCTTTTCCCAACATATGTTTCTGGCACCTTTGTTGAAAATGAGTTCACTGTAGATGTGTGGGTTTGTTTCTGGGTTCTCTACTTGGTTCCATTGGTCTATGTTTCTGTTTTAATGCCAGTACCATGCTGTTTTGGTATAGCTTTGTAGTATAATTTAAAGTCAGTTACTATCTAATGGTGTAAAACTCACCGGTAATAGTAAGTACACAGAAAAACACAGAATATTATAATACTGTGATTGTGGTATGCAAACTATTCATATATTGAGTAGAAAGATTAAAGATGAACCAATCAAAAATAATAACTACAACAACATTTCAAGACATAGACAGCACGATAAGATATAAATAGATACACTATAAAGCTAAAAAGCATAGGACAAAGTTAAAGTATAGAGCTTTTATTAGATTTCTCTGTGCTTGTTTGTGCTATCAGTGGTAAGTTGTCATCAGTTTAAAATAATGGGTTATAAGTTATTATTTGGCAGCCTCATGGAAACATCAAATAAAAAATTACAACACATACACACACACATAAAAAGCAAGAAATTTAAAAAAATCGCCAGAGAAAATAACCTTCAGTAAAAGGAAGACAGGAAGGAAGGAAAGAAGGAAGAGAAGACCACAAAACAACCAAAAAACAAATAACAAAATGGCAAGAAAAAGTTCTTATTTATCAATAATAACATTGAATGTTTGTGTACCAAACTCCCCAATCAAAAGACATAGAGTGGTTGAATGGATTTAAAAAACCAAGACTCAACAATCTATTACCTACAAGAAACACATTTTGCCTATAAAGACACACATAGACTAAAAATAAAGGGATGGAAAAAGATACCCCACGCCAGTGGAAGCCAAAAGAGAGGAGGAGTAGCTATACTTATATCAGACAAAATAGATTTCAAGACAAAAACTATTTAAAAAGACAACAGAAGGTCATTATATAATGATAAAGGGGTTGATTCAGCAAGAGGATATAACAATTCTAAATATATGTGCACCCAACACTGGAGCACCCACATATATAAAGCAACTATTAAAGAGAGAGATAGACCCCCCAATACAAAAATAACTATAGACTTCAACACCCTACTTTCATCATTGGACAGATCACCCCAACAGAAAATCAACAAAGAAACATCAGACTTAATTTGCACTGTAGACAAAATGGACCTAATAGATATTTACAGAACATTTCATTCAATGGCTGCAGAATATACATTCTTCTCCTCAGCATATGGATCATTCTGAAGAATAGACCATATGTTAGGCCATAAAACAATTCACAAAAATTGAAATTATGTCAACTATCTTCTCTGATCATAATGGAATAAAACCAGAAATCAATAACGAGGAATTATGGAAATTAAACAAACACATGGAAATTAAACAATATGCTCCTGAATGACCAGGGGGCCAATGAAGAAATTAAGAAGGAAATTTAAAATTCTTGAAACAAAAGACAGTGGAAACACAATATACCAAAACCTATGGGATACAGTGAAAGCAGTACTAAGACGGAAGTTTATAACTATATGCACCTACATCAAAAAAGTAGAAACTTCAAATAAACAACCTAATGATATATCTTAAAGAACTAGAAAAGCAAAAGCAAACCAAACCCAAAAGTAGAAAAAGAAAGTAAATAATAAAGATCAGAGTACAAATAAATGAAATAGAAATGAAAACAATACAGAAGGTCAACAAAACAAAAGGTTTTCTTTTGAAAAGATAAATAAAATCAACAAAACTTTAGCCAGACTAAGAAAAAAAGAGAGAAAATCAATGTAAATAAAATCAGAGATGAAAAAAGAAACATTAAAACTAATATTACAGAAATTTAAAGGATCATTAGAGGCTATTTTGAGCAATGAAATGTCAATAAATTGGAAAACCTAGAAGTGGACAAATTCCTAGACACGTACAACCTACCAAGACTGAAACATGAAGAAATCAAAAACCT